>NC_091090.1:52327500-53527500 GCF_032405125.1 Capricornis sumatraensis | reverse complement strand
AGCTGACGCTGAGGGGACACTGGCCCTGGGCCTTTGACGGTGGTGCTGACGGTCTTCACAACCCCGTGGGGAAGGGCTTGTGGTTAATTTCCTTCGTGCTTTATTAGATGCCATCCTAACCTCCATCCAAAGGGGCAAAGACCTGAGGAGCTAAGTTACAAGGTCTTAAGTCTTGTGCGTCTTGACCCCGGGTCTGCAGTGCCTCTAACACAGATAAGGGGGTGGTAGCCACCGGGTTTTCTCCCAGGCTCCATCTGTAGAAACGTCTTTCCATTCGACACTTTACTTGAGAACTGACCATGTGCAAACTGTGGGACAAAGGCCAGGAAACGTGGGCTAAACTGAGGGGTCTGAGTTGCTGGTGGGGCAGGGGAGGCAGGGGGGGGTCCAGGTGCCCCTCCCCCTGGGTGCAACCCCCGTCCCCGCAGAGACAGGAGGGTGGACAGAGCTGCCCACAAGAGACTCTGGGGCCAAAACATGCCACAGAAATGACAGCTGACTCTTCCCTGAGCGGCTGGCAAAATGAGCAATTAATTCTGGAAGAGACTTCAGCAAACCTGAGGACGCTGCCCTGAAACAGTGCAGAGAGCGACCTGAATGTCTAGCACCAGGAGCAATTAGATAGACCGCTAATCACCCGCACAGCCCAGTATTAAACTAGACAGCAATTGTGGATGATGCAGCAGCAGACGGGGGCCTATCGGCCTGGAAAGACGTGCAACCCTCCAGAAGTGAGAAGCAAAGAGCTGAAAACGCCAGGTCACAGGAGGCCGGCCGTGCATCATCTGGTTTGAAAAATAACAGATGCACACACAAAGGCTCACACGAGAGGTGTTCATATGTGCTTGTGTACATACTTAAAAACACATTACATGCCTTGCTTGTGTCTGTAAAAGTCACATGTGATGCACATGTATGTTTGTGTACATGGGAAAGACAGGCATAATGTACGTGTGCACCTGCAAGCGTGTGAAAGAACCGCCAGAGGTACATACATGTTTGCACACATGTGGAAGACACATGAGGCGGTTGTTTATATGCTTATGTACAAGACACAGAGCACGTACACGTCTGCAGGCACGGGAAGCACACGCAAAGCATTCGAATATTTGTTTGCACACGAGACCCCTGTGTATATGCTTAGGTGCCTGTGGACAGACGTAGGACGAACTCTCCAAGAGTTCAGCAACCTTCTCTAGATAATTTAAACTATAGCTGTTGGACAAGGCTCATTTGCTCACCTATATTTTCTGATGTTTCTATAACGTACGTGTAACTTCTTTTGTAGAGAGAGGCAGCAATCTGCAAAACTCCATTTCAGAAGCACTTGACATTCATGGGTTCACTATCTTCCTTGATTAGGGACATGTATCTGGTTTTAAGAAAGAACCAGGGACCGCTTCACAGTCTGGTCGTTAGCAGATGCTCTCATCCCTGGAAGGGTGAGCCTGGAGCGAGGGGTCTTCAGAGTCCGTGGACAGCAGGCGCTGGCCGCTGGCCCAAGCGAGGGGAGTGCCGTGCTGGCCCCGCCTTCTGCCCCGTCCTTGGGGAGCCTCGGGGAGGCAGAGCGCCAACGCCTGACTTCCGCACCAGCCAGGAGCGCGGCCCACGGTGGTGGAAGGAAGCCGGTCCTCTGGCTCTTCTGTTCATTGGCAGGTCCCATCGCGGTGGCGTCCACACAGTCACTCACCCTGGGGCCTGACCTCCAGGAGAGGACCGGCCAGGGCTGAGTCAGTAAGCTGTCAGTGAATCATTTCAGGATGAAAGCAGAGACACTGCCGTCAAGCACATCAGGGCGCTTATTCAGCCACTTCCAGCCGGAGACTCGCTCCGTGGGGCAGCCTCTCGCAAGCCAGGCGCTCACGCACCACGCGAGCACGTGCGTGGTCAGCGGGCTCCCAGCCCAGACGTCTTCCCTCCTGGCTGCGGCCCGCGCCTCCTTTCCGCTTTCATCTGTCCCCTCCACACCCGACCAGTTCCCGCACCACCCCGCATCCTCTGGCGTTAAGTCATGACAGACACACTTTTAAAAAGTACTGCGGCCTCTCCCGCTTGGAGCTTTCTGGTCCTCACTTACGGTCACCCCTGGAGCTCCCGAAATGCGGGAAACCCGTCCTTAGTCTCCACGTGGGGATCCTCACACCAGGACGAGCTGCGGGGGGTGGGGGAGCAGGCACGGGCCAGAGTAAGGGGGCAGCACTTGAGGAAAGAACCTCGAAGAGACCACAGTCGGCCCCACCCTGAGCCGGCCCTGGCACCGTCTTCCTGCTAAGCAGGGAGAGGGCAGCCCCTCCCACCGCAGCTCTCGGCTTTTCTTCTTCAGTGATGCCTGTAGTGCCCTGTTTAGCCCGGTCAAAGCGTGGGGGACGAGGAGGGCGGGGCGGGCACCGCAGGCCGCATCTGCCGGTCATCCTCCAAGAGCCGGGGGGGCCGAAGACCCATCAGCCTGAGAGGCCACCGCCTCACCCAAGGCGCTCTAGGCTCTGCTCCATCCCTGGGGCCGGAGAGGAAGCAGACATCAAAGTGGGGGCTAGCCTCTGCGGAGGAGGAGGGCAGGGAGCGCTGGGGGCCCGCCGTTTCCTGGGTGAGGAAATTTCGGGGGGAAGAGTCCCAGGTTTTAGGGGAAGAGGGTTGAGGCCCTGTCTTGTTCTTGTGGAAGAACCGGAGGGGAGGAGAAAGAACTTGCTGGAAGCTGCAAAGGGGAAAGGAAAGAAGATTTACACTCAGGAAACATATCTTGGAAAAAATTAAGCATAAAATATTTCCTATCCACAAAAAAGTGGATTTTTTTGAGGGAGGGAATTAGTTTGATATAAAATTAAAATGAGGGTGAAGAGATGTTACAGGGAAATAAGAGAGAGGAGAAAGAAGGCAAAGCCGGAAGCTCCCTGAACGTTCTTGACACCTTCAGTCGGCCTGTCCACCCAGCCTGGCCCTGGACCCCAGGTCCCTCCTCGGAGCGCTGCCGGGCAGCTCCCTAGGTCCACTGGCCCCCAGTCCGGCAGCAGTGTGGCTGCGGGGCCTCGGGGGTCAGACGCAGAAGGGGCGCATTCCCAGGCCTCCTCCGGCCTTTCCTTGGGGGCACCCTGAATCCCTGGTGCCCAGGCTCCAGGCTGCTCTCCTGGGATGAGCAGGTTAATCTCAGCTTGCCGCCAGCAGCGTCCCTCCCAGTGCAGCTGCCCGCTGCTGGGCCACCCGTTAACAAAGCACAGGGATGCCCTCCCCTGTGAGGCCCCGCCCGCACAAGCTCGGCTAAAGGGCGGGGCGCAGGCTCGTGCTGGGCCGAGGGCTGACTGGGGACCACCGTCCGTGGCGTTCCCGGTACCCAGGGGTCCTCTGAGGCCAGAACCGTGTCTTGTCTGTGATTCTCTAGCACCTAATGCGGGACCTGCAACAGCAGGAGCTCGGCGATGAGGACAAGAGGGAGAGAAAGCGCAGGACGGGCCGGGCCTTTAGGCCCATTCCAAGGTGTGTAGAGGGGAAAGCCGCAGCGCTGCCTGGCTGCAGGAACTAGTTCCCCAAATACCCGGATTAACCAGACGTGGGCGAAACTGTCCTACAGCAAAAGAGGGGGCTATGAGGAGCCGGAGCAGAGAAACCAGCTCGACCAGCCTCAGAGCACCCGGAGGGAGGTTCTGGACCTGGGCCCAGGGAAGGGGCTGAGTCCGGGGTACCAGCCGGAGGGGGTCACTGACACGGGGACAGCGTGGTCCTGCTGTTGCCCCTCCCCCTGCTGTGACGTGGCCGCTGAGAAGCCAAGGATGTTGAGATGGCACCGTTCACAGGGAAGCTGCGGACAGGAGCTGGGCGGTGCCGTCCACAGCACTGCTGCACAGCCAGGCGTTTCCCTCACACTTGTTCCTTCAGCATTAATTTCTTGGGTTTTGCCATCCCACAAGTCAGGGTCGGAGGCGACGCTGCAGAGCACGGGGGCCTCTGTATGTCAGGACCTGCGTGGGAACGGAGTCTAGAGGAGAGTGGATGCTCGTGTGTGTCTGGCTGACCCGACCCGCGTGGCCATGCAGCAGAAACACACAACGCTGTAAATCAACTCTACCCCAAGTAAAAAGTTTAAAAACGAACAAGCAGAGCCTCTGCAGAGCGGGGCCCGTGAGCACGCCGAGTGTGTGATCCCCACGCAGGCGGCGACGAGCAGAAACACACCGATGCACGCTGCTCTCCGCACGAGCAGGTCTCGAGGGAGGCGAGTTCACAACACGAGTTTCACCTTAGTCCCTGCTTGTTCAGGAAGAAGAAAGAGAAGAAAGGCTGCTGCTTCTCGTCTGCTTTAACAAAAGACGGAGTTTAAGCTTCTTGCCTTTAAACAACCCAAATGGAAGGGCAGATGGGAGCTCTCCTTCATTGTCAGAATGGCTTCTAGCCTGACGGCTCTCTCATCGTCACGCACAGAGGGTTGCTCTTGCCAAACCTGTCATCACGGAGGCAGGGTCTCAGCCTCGGGTCGCTGTTTGGAAGCTGTGAGTGAGCTGTGGAGAGAGACACCTGCCTGGGTGTCCCCTGACACCGGGACCCCGAGGTCTCCCTGGTCTCCATCATGTTTGAAGGAGGAAAGAGCAAGGCTGGCATGGGAGGGCCCTGGGAGGGACATCTTCAAGGGGCCACTCTGGGGAGACCCTAAGGCCGTGCTGTGATGGCTTCAGACTCAGAACCAAGGGCCATCTGTCCGGGAGTTTCCAGGCACCGGGACGGTCAAGGCCTCACTGGGAGACACAGGGGTCCTGTGTCAACCACCACTTTCCATGAGGACTCCTGTGCTACGGATGCTGGGCCCACTGCTGCTGAGGCAGCCACAGTCCACTGAGATTCACCCACAGTCCAGGCAAGTACACACCTCCTCACCCTCTGACAGCCTCCAGGACGGGAGAACAGGCTGGCTCGGCCAGAGTTCAGGGCTTCTGGGCCTTTGGCGTCCACAGAGGCGCCCACATAGCTTCGGAGGTGAGGGTGTGGGAGAGTTGCCCGCACATCAAGACACTCCTTGCTGCTTCCCTGGGGGCTCCCGGCGCCTCTCGAGGCCGGGCAGGGATCCTGGGCGTTCCCCAGGCTGACTCTCAGGCCCCTCTCCCCTCCCAAGGTGTGGTCCCCCCGAGTCTCTCTCCGCTGACTAATTAGGGTGAGACCAGGGTGCAAGGCCAGCCCTTGACTCTGAGATCAGGCAGTCGACAGGTGTGTGAGCCAACAGTCCGAGTCAGTGAGGATTATGGAAATGACGAGATGACAAGGGCAGCACAGCCTCTCGCTTTTTTCTGAAACGCGTGATTTATTTTATTATCCACACTTTAGGCAGTTTAGCTAACTCGTGAGTGCCAATGAATCATGTGGCTTGGAAGAGGGCATCTAATGAATGCACGTAACAAATCCTTTATTTTGGACAAAAAAATTATTCACATACGATATTTATTTGTGAAAATTGCCTCCCCTTCTAATTAAATGTTGGATTGCCATTAAAAAAACAGTATCCAGGAATTTAAATGGCTCACAACCTATGAACCGGCTTTCAACCCACAGTCTGAAGGGACTCCAGCCTCCCGGGACCACGAGACAAAACTGAGCCCGGCCATTCCTTACAACCAGGTCTGACCACATCTTATCTCCATTTCTAAGCGGCTGGTGGGTGTCCCCTGGGAGCCTGTCAGAGACGCAGATCCGCAGGCCCCACCAGAGGCCTCTGACTCAGTAGCTGGGTGCCCAGGTCCCCAGGTGACTCACACACAATTCACATTCAAGAAGCACTGGTTTAAACGGCTTCCCAGTGGAGCCCGCAGGACTTTCACAAACCCATACCAGTGAAACAGCGCTGAAATCACCCCCCAGGGAAAACCAGCCAGCCTGGGCTGCTCTCAGATCTGTTTAAGGTGCAGATGGAGCTGAGCCAGGCTGACTGCAGGCCCCCAGACTCTGGGGAGGGGCGGGGTCACTGCTGGAAGCTGTGCGAGGGGAGTGGTCCCCTTGATGAGAGGTGCAGGAAGCTTAGGGTGCTCACATAGGGTTGCCAGGCTTGGCAAACAAGAATGCAGGTGGTGCTGGGGCTGCACTCATGCTAAAGTGCTTTTGCTATTTATCTAAAATTCAGAACAACCTGGGCATCCTGCGTTGTACCTGCAGCCCCACAGCAGAGGCCAGCCTCCGTGCTCCCTCCCGCCCCTACCCCGCAGTCTTCCATGAAAACAGACAGAAAAGGAGGACTGGGAACCGTGGCAGCCCTGGGGACACCGGAGGTCGACCCTTTCTGCCTGTCCCTCTAGTCTGGTACAAAGTCCCCCCGTACCTGGCCCTGGAGAGGGAGTGGCCCCCTGCCTCCCTGGAAAGGTAGCTGCCAGCCCAGCGAGGGAGAAGGCGGTTTCTCATGAAAAATGCCCGTCTTTCGGCCAGCCCATCACCATGTTGGCCTAAGTGAAGGAGGGACCCTCGGGGGCTGGAGACAAGTCCTGGGAGCTGAGGGGTCCCTGGGGCCAGTCGTCAGGGAGAAACACCAGAACGCACCCGGTACACCAGATCCAGCCCGTCTGAGGCTGGCTGTCAGGGAGCTGGGGTACTTCCCACCATCCGACGTGAGAGGCCACCTCTACCCCAGGGCTGCCTGGCAGGATCCTGGGCGCCCTGCTATCCGAGAAACCCCGCAAAGTGCCCAAAGGGGTGGCTGGTGAGGATCTAGGGGGTATTTTCCAAAAGAGAGGACTGGGTGGTCAGACAAGTCACTGAAAATATACAACATGATCCTGGCTACCGCAGAGTTTATAGAAATATGTTACAAAACAAAACAAAAACCCAGGCCCTTCCCTGAAGGAAGGGAGACCAAACACTTACGTAGCTAAACCCGAAAGAGAATGTGGGCCATAGCACGACGACCCTTTGCTGGAGGTGCGGGAAGCTCTCTGTGACCTCGGACGTGGGCCTCTGATGGTCACGTCCTCCGCTGGCCATGCCGCCCATGCCTGGCCGAAGACTCCTCTCCCCTGACGTCACATTCACTTAGGCCTTTTACTGCAAAAGCCGATGTCCTTTTTCTTGGAACGTGGGCGTTTCCAGCGTGTACTAATGCTGGAACCCTGTGCATGTGATGTCCGGAGCCTAGAGCGTGGGTTAGAGTCTATTCTGCCTGGAAATTCTGCAAAACACAACGATGCCCTTGTTTACACGTTTGGCAAATTTAGAAACATTAAGGGGCAGTAAGCCCACCTTTCCGCCGTGCGCTCTTGGAGTGCGTGCATTGCAGTCGTTCACCTAGTAAAACATGCAAACTGAGCTGAAGGCCAAGGGCAAGCCCCCAAGGAGCTTGGAGCAGCCCCCCAGGCCAGAAAGGAACCAGAGGGAAACACCAGAGAAGGTGGGGTCACAGATGCCAAACCTAGAGACGGTGTTGCTGTTGTTTTTCCCAAACAGTGGAGATGCTGTCACAAGGTAAGCCTAGACAAGGGGTCCGATCCCTACCCAAGCAATCTTGCACGGTGACGTAGCCCCCATCAGTCCAGTGTCCTCGGAGGAAACAGGACCTGCCAGCCCCCATCACCCCAGAGGCTTACTGAGAGACCTCACAAGCTGGTGGGCGTGAACCGCCTGTCACCAGCGGGCCTCCCTGAGGTCTGCTCCTCCTGGAGAGGATGTTCTCACAGCCTCACATAAGCAGAGGTGACCGGACACAGTCAGCAAACCAGCACCCCACTCTACGCGTTCCCAGCCATCTCCGCGATTAGAACTCACGTTTCAGGGGGACACAGACAAGAGCGTCAGGAATGCAGAGACCATGCCCTGTTCACAGGTAACAGCACGTGATAAAAATGTTCGCTGAAAGGATGGCTGAGTAGAGGGAGGAATAAAAAGTTAATAAAAAGGGCTACTGCTGCCTGGGGCAGAGTTTTGGGCACAAGTTTTCCACCCACGCTCATGGAAATCAAAGGAGATCCTTATTTGCTTGGCCGTTTTCTAAATATTTGTCTTTTCCCAGAAGGGTTCCAGGAAGCGGGTTGAGAAGGGTAAATAGGAACACCTGTGTTCCAAGGACGGGTTTGGTCAGGGGTTAGAAAAAAAGCCACAGGAAGACGTCAGGCGTTCAGGAGAAGGAAAAGAACAAGGAAAAGAACGAGGTTTGGTTTGGCGACGCCGCTGTTCTTTCAGCCCAGAAATATTTAGAGAAGGATTTTCAGCTTTGGTGCCTTTAAAGTCAATAGTGAACACAGAGCTCAGTTTTGCTGAGCGACGGTACCCACCCTCCCCTCCCCTTCAGGTTAGAATCACAGGGAAGTATACAAGGTTCTCCTCTTTGCAAAGAGGCCAGGGAGCCTGGGCACTCCTGCCTTTTATTTGGAGCTTAAGTTCCTTTGTGAAAGAGGTCCATGGGCCAATAGTGCCTACAATGTGTATATTTTAAAAAAATCTTGAACGTGTCAAGTTGCGAAGGAGGCATCAAAAGTTAAGCAAGCGAGATTAGAAGCAAGATAAACGTAAGCGGGTGAGAAGGTGGAGCCTGGCCGTGTGGGGAGGGCCAGCCTGCAGCCTTGGACTTTGAACTGGAAGATTGCACAGCCAGCCTGTCCTGTTCAAGCGCAGTCAGAGTCCTCATGTTCCACCCCCAGGCCCCCCGCGTCTCAATCACCAGCCTCCTCAGCAGACAGCACACACCGTCTCCCGTGACCCCGTCTCCCGTGACCCCGTCTCCCTCCGAGGGCTCCCTGACAGTGGCATTTGCCGGAAGACGATCTGCCTAATTGCTGGCAATGTCACTTTCTTGAAACTACTTTGATGGCCGAGGACCTCAGCAAACGTGCCCTGTCACACCAACGTCTTGTCAAGTGTGTGTTCGTACCTGAGGAGCCCCCACCGCTATGCTAAAAAACTCTTAAAATAGGGATGACTGCGTCCAACAAAATCTGCCCTTTTCATCCTTTGCCTTGAACGTTTACTCTTCATTTCTGTCTGGGTGGGTGCCTCAGAAGAAAACACAACCTATTAGTTATTAGATCACCGAAATGCCAACTTTTACGAGGGGAACTGCTTGGGGGGTATAAACATCACTAGAAAGGAAGCAAGAAACGTTCCAAGAATAAATTAAAACACATATAGTTTCTCTTTTAAAAATACAAAATTCAAATGAAGAAAATACAATTCAGACTATTTTAGGTGAAAGAGCAAGTGACTGACTCTTGTGACGGAGGACAGAGATGGGGTCGGCCTCAGGGACGGCTGGTTCAGGGCTCGCAGGCCCCAGGCTCTCTCCTTCCCTCCTCTCTGCTTCTCTGCACATCTCCTATCTCTCCACCTGTAGACCCATACTGTCCTGCTGCCCCCTAAGAGCGGGTCCCCAGCTCTGCTAGAAGAACCTGGAAACCGACCTGGCCCACTAGGTCAGGCCCCTCAGCCAGTGACTGAAACCATGGGGACAATCATCTGAGAAGACACGTCATAAGACAGAGAAGGGAAGACCCTCCTCAGGGGAAGAAAGCCCTGGGCAGGCAAAGCAGCAGCTGCCTTGTGTTAACCGTGTCTTTTAACCTCTATGTGATGCTTTGCTTTCTGAGACCTTGATAACCCTGGAGGGACCACCCCTCCCAGGGTCAGCGGTGCCTAGAGACAGTAAACAACCCACCTGCCAGTGAGCCTGCCATGTGCAAACCAACCGAAACACACTCGCTGGCTGCCAAACACCTCCAGGAAGGAGCACGACCCCTCTGCTCCAATCGCCCAGGCCCAGGGCCCAGACAGCCAAGGTGGGCTGGGTGGGCCTGGGCTCTGTCCGGCTCTGACACGGCCACTGCCACGATGGGCTGCCCTGCGCAAGGGACCCTCCCTGCTCCCGCCACGTGTGTCCAGGGCAGCGGGACGAGGCACCCTGGGCCTTAGACGGCCGCTCTGTCCAGCATGGCCAGGCAGCATGCCAGGTACTGGGACGGCCCCAGAACATGGACCCTCCTTTCCACTCAGTTAGAACCTCCGATACCTGAGAGGGACGCTTGGCAGCCACACGCTGGTTCCGTGGTGCAGAGCGGGGCTCCCGGGGAAGGCAGATGCTCAATTATTCACCTTCCCTTGGGGGAAAGGAGATACGGTGGCTTGTTTTCAACCACCTGGAATTTTCCAGCTCCCAGTGAGGCTTCCATGAGGTGTTAATTATTGGTTGGTGTCTTAGGGGAGGTCAGCAGATTTGAGGTTGGAAGAAAGGAGACACATGACTGAGGGGAGGGCTGGGGAGAGGGCCGCACTCCAGCCGGGGTGCCCTGGGTTCACCCAGAGACCCCGGCCCACCCGGCCCACCCCCGCTCGCCCCAACTCAGCCTGTAAACGCGGGTCCAAGAGCCTCCTAAGCTCCATCTTCCCACCAGGGAAACCTCCCCACCTCACCGTCCAGCTAAAAGGTCCAACGAGTCGTGGGCTGTGAGTGTGTTTTGGCAAATACGAAAGTGAAAGTGTTAGTTGCTCAGTGTATCTGACTCTTTGCGACCCCATGGATTGTAGCCCGCCAGGCTCCTCGGTCCGTGGGATTGTCCAGGCAAGAATACTGGAGTGGGCTGCCATTCCCTTCTCCAGGGGAATCTTCCCATTCCAGGGATCGAACCCAGGTCTCCTGCATTGGCAGGCGGACTCTTCATCGTCTGAGCCACACGGAAGCCCGTGGCCGTTCATTGTCATCATTCCTATTACTGGTTCTCAGTTTTGCCCCAGGTTATTTCCCCCGCGTCCCAGGAGTCAGCTTTATCAACCCTCTTTGAGGGTTAAGATGGGGAGCATCGTAAGCATGAGGCTGGGGGCAGGGACTGAACGAGCCTCGGGCCTCCACGAGCCGTGGAGGGAGCAAGTGGCCTCCCGGGCAGATTTCACAGGAGCCCACCCCCGGGCCTGTCTTGAGTCCATGCGCCCCTTTACTACGCATCTGCTCCACCAGAGCTCCATCGATCCTTCTTAGAGGGGCATTTGAGCCTCTTCTGAGTTACGCCACACTGAGTGGTGACTGAGGCCTAAGGGGGACCACGTGCCTTGCGGTCCTCACCTGGCCGACCTTCTCCGTTGACGGCTCTGGGCCAGGTCCTTCTGAAACTTAACGTTAAGAGGGCGGCAAAGTAGATCTTCGCCCCATGTGCTTGGCGGACCCCTGGCCGGTCTCTTGGGGAGTAAAGTCTGAAATGCTCGAAGCTCCAAGTGAAGCCCAGGGTCGCAGGGCATCTCCCCACAGGGGTGGCTGGGTCCTCGCAGGCCCTTGAGGGCGGGGATCTGCAGGCGGGCGCTGGAGAAGACACCCAGGGTCTGCGAGGCCATCCTTGCCACAGGCAGGTTTTCATCTCCTCCTTCCTCATGCCCCAGGCCACCACGGGGCCTGCACTTTTCTTTTCTACTAAGCAGTTAATTAAATGGGTTGGCCAAGCACACATTTCACACCTCAAAACCATCACCTGCTGCATTCTCTGGTAGGTGTGTATTGATTTCCCATTAGTAAAATATGCACTCTTGGGAGCCTGAAGCTAGGAGAAGACGGGAGTTTAAAGCCACATATAGGGACTTTCCTGGCAGTCCAGTGGTTAAGACGCCATGCTTCCAAGGCAGGGGTACAGGTTCAAATCCTGGTCAGGAAGCTAAGATCCCACATGTCTCTAGGCCAAAAAACCAAAACATAACACAGAAGGAATATTGTGACAAATTCAATGAAGCTTTTGAAAATGGTCCAAAAACAAAAATTCTTAAAACAACAACAACAAAAACACCCCTGTATATTTGGTCATATCAGTGACATGTGGAAGGAACCTTGACCCTGGATCATGTTCCAAAAATAGAGGTGGATGCTTTCAAGTCAGACAATCATTGAATGCAGGGTCCTTGATACTCCATCTCTGAGCTGCGCTCAGATGCTCAGTTGCATCTGACTCTTTGCGACCCCATGGACTACAGCCCGCCAGGCTCCATGGGTTCTTGCATGGGTTTCCCCAGGCAAGAGTACTGTGGTGGGTTGCCATTCCCTTCTCCACCAGATCTTCCCTACCCAGGGAGAGAACCCGCATCTCCTGTGTCTCCTGCATTGGCAAGTGGAGTCTTTACCCCTAGGACCACCTGGGAACTCCACTGCATCTCAAAGGAAGCTCACAGACCCAAAGGAGTAAGGGTGACTGCAACCTAAATATCCTGAGATCGACTTCTGTTTTTAGAGTTCTATTTAACATGTTTAGCAGTTTCTTAAAGGCAACCAGATATAAGATTCAATATTTTTGTCATTCCTTCTAGTAAATCTGTATCTCTGTATTTCCATCTTATAGGAAATGGCTCTCTGGGCCAAGAAACCACTGAAGTTGCAAAGCTCATGACTGGGCGCCTAGCTCAAGACCTTTAGGCAGTAGCCCCCGGCAGGGAAACCATCCATTTCTCTGGGCCCCGTTTTCCTCCTGGTGACATGGGGTAAGCACAGAACCCAAGTGAGAATGAAGGAATGTGTTGGTAAAATGCTTTGCTTGTCTTGGTTGTTAGGAATGGGCGGCTGGGCTGGGGGCAGGGCACAAGGGGGGACCACGTGGAGGGCACAGGGCCCCTCACTCCTTCCCTGGGGTGCCTCTCCTCTGCCTCGTCTGAATTCACAACAAATTGTCGGTCTGGCAGAGGTGGGGAGGTGACATTAACTTTTCAGCATGGGCACACTGAGGTTAGCTTTAACGCCTCACACATCAGCTGTGGAGTCTCCACACAGGCAGGTCACTCCATGGACTGCCCCCACACACACACAAGCACCCTGACATCCTGGCACCCCCTGGCCGGAGCCCAGGGGGTGCACACAGAAGCCCTTCCTTGGGTTTCTTCCCTATCACAGCGCACCGTCTGCGACTGCGGTCAGCCCCTTAAGACTCGCCAAGAAACAGTTCCAAAACGTGAGGCATGTTGATCTTATCCCTGGGCAGCGAAAATCAGTGCAGTGCTTGTTGCGGAGGCCTCATCTCGTGCGAGGCCGTGTGGGTGAGGGTTTCCATCCCTGCATTTTCTGGTCCTGACTCTTCTCCATCAGCACACGCGCAGGGAGGCTTCCCAGGGCGCTGCCAGCTGACGTGCCGTTGCTGGGCCTTGAGTCCAAGGCTGCAGGGAAAGAGGGAGGGCCCGGAGAACTCCTCCTTGGAGGAAGGGAGAGCCCCGCCGTCCTCCGGGAGCATCTCTCCCTCCCTCCATGCAGGCCGCCCTGTCTGCACCTGACTAGTTTGTAGGGCAGGAGACCTGGAGGGCGCCCACTCCCGTGAGAGATCTAAGAACGCTCGCCCGTCTCCAGTAACAGAACATGTGCGGATCTTGCAGAGGTCTAAAATGCATGTGATCTTTTGGGTCAAAAAAAGTTACGTGTATCATTTGACCCACAGCCAGAGAGACGATAGAATGACGCAGAATTCAGAGGGTGAGACTGGGCTCCCCTGGCAGCTCAGCGGTAAAGCATCTGCTCGCCCATGCGGGAGGTGCAGACTCTGTCCCTGGATCAGGAAGATCCTCTGGAGAAGGAGACGGCAGCCCGCTGCAGTGCTCTTGCCTGGAGAATCCCACAGACAGAGGAGCCTGGCGGGCTGCAGTCCAAGGGGTTGCAGAGTCGGACACGACTTAGTGACTAAACAACAATAACACGCCTTCTGTCAGAAACCTGAATGCTGAAGATGGATCCTCCTCCAGCTCCTCCTGGAGAAGCGGCCCAGAGGGTGGACCCGAGGTTGGACCCATGATCACAGTCCAACTGGGCAGATGCCAACTTGTAAAATGCATACAGAGGTGCTACACTCCCATCTTAACCAAGGGACGCAGGCCATTAAGCGTTTAAGCAGCTCTCATACTCCTGTCTGTTCTTGAGGCGGTTATGGCGTGAACGGCGTCTCATTCAGCATTTACCAAGGCGTTGAGCACACTGAGCTAAAGATGAGACTTCCAAGCCTGTGCTTGTGAAGGGCTGGCAGCAATTCACAGAGACAGACACAGAAACGTGTGGGCCCAGGGGGGCTTCCCGGGTGTCCAGTGGTTAAGAATCTGCCTTCCAATGCAGGGGACAAGGGTTCGATCCCTGGTCAGGGAACTAGATCCCACAGTCCACGGGGCAGTTGAGTCCAAGCACGGCAACTGCTGAGCGCACGCGCCGGAACTAGAGAGACGCCTTCAGGCAGCAGGGAAGGGCCCGCGCACTGCAGCTGAGGCCCAGTGCAGGCAAAGAAGCAGACGACGTTAAAAACGAGAGCAAAGCACGAGTCTGCGGGCGAGCAGGGGACACAGCAAGCGTGATCTGCGGACTCCAGTGCGAGGGTCTCTGCTTGTCCCCGGGGGCTTTCTCCCGGGCCAAGGGGAGACCTCACAACAATAAATCCCCAAACCAAGTTCAAATCAGAGTGCCGCAGCCCAGCGGGTACTCTCAGCCTTCACACACACACACACAACGCACATCTGATACAGAGTCTCATTTACACTGTTCCTCGCGTGGCGATGGCACAATTTTTGTGAGTTCTCGCGGCCAACTTCGGTTTCCGGTCATGAGTTTAATTCATTTTAATTCATTGCGTTGTGCCTCCAGATTTCACGCATTTCCTAGTGACGATCACCCTGACCCCGGCCTCTCCCCTCTGCCCCTGCCCTCCTCCTGCCCCTGGGAAGGGGCCGTTCCCAGCCACACAGATGTCTACGCTTCACAGGTGAGGCCTCAGGGGCTTTGGACATCCCACTTTGAGTCCTCTTCTGTCCTTCATGGTGAGTGTCAAGCTTCCTACCGAATCTCACTCTTCTTAAGGCCCCCTGGACCCCCACAGAGTTACACAGTCTACCCACCTCTCAGATCTTTTTCACCAAACCTGTGCCCCTCCAACGAGTCTGAGGCAAACCCCTTTCATCTGGACTCCTTGTGTTGATACAGACCTGAGATCACAAATAACCTTAATTATTCTTTGAGTCCCCTACCTGGACCTGGGCCCCCGAAGGGACTTCAGCCACCGATTCAGCAAGGAAGCACCCAATGGCCACCAACAGTCATCTGTCAGGGGCCGAAAACATGATGTGTTTTGCTTATTAGCAACTTGCCAATGTTTTTCCCTCTCGAACTTAAATCTACCTGAGTTTTAAGGAGTTCTTCAGTACTACGTACTGGGCTTTACAGATAATTGGAGTATGAAATGGCAGCCAACGCCAGTAATCTTGCCTGGAGCACTGCATGGACAGAGGAGTCTGGCGGGACATAGTCCACGAGGTCACAAAGAGTCGGACACGACCGAGAGACAAACACGCACAGATGAACACACAGCGCTCAGGGAGGCTGACTGCCCACGGGATGCACCTCGCTAGGCCAGAGCTGGGCCTTGCATCCATGTCTCGTGGCCAGAGCCCTGGGCCGCCTGCACTCGGGGGCTGAGTGGCATCCAGGACCCCACCCTTCCCCCCGTGAGACAGCCCATCGCACAGGAGCGGTATCAGGACCCAGAGAACAGCAAGCAGAGCTTTAAGCCCGAAGCCACAGAACAGGCCACAGACTGGATGCCCTCCTGGCAGGATGCCTGGCTCAGAGCAAACACTCAGCAGATTTCTGTGTAACGAGGGCATGACTTCACGAGTGACTGGGGGACTTTGTCCAGAGAGCAGCGAGGAGGAGGTTGTTTGGGGACAAGAGGCATTCTTGGCGTGTGATCCCCGCCCTCCCCCACTTAGACTTCTTGGTGGGGATAAAGACAAACTGGACATGACCCCTTCTCTGGGTGACAGTCACCATGGGTGTGAAACCAGAGACTTGGCCCAGATCACAGGCATTTCCCGGAAGGGTTCTCTCTGGGCCTGGACCCTGCCTGTGAACGGTGGGTTTGCTGTGGTGCTAAAGCCTCACGCCTCTGACTTACATTGCCTGCTTCCAAGGTTCTGGAAGGGCTCCGGCAGGGTGTTCACAAACTCACATCCTCCTGTGAAATTTGCCAAGCTCGGTATTTTCTGTTTTTTTTTTTCAAACGTATAATGTCCTTCTTAGATATTTAGGAGGATAAAAATACAGAGTCAACCTAAGAATCAAACATGCAGTGAAAATAAAGTGCTTAATGCAAGGGAAGCGCATCAATACAAAAGAGAAATGTGGAAAGAAAGGGAAGAAAATCGGTACACTTACCTTCTCCAAGGACGTCCCTGCAACTGCAGGCAGGAAGCCTGCCTCTTCCCACTCAACCACCCCCCACGGCCCTCTTTCTGTGGATGGCGCGCCAGGGCTTTGCTAGGATTCTCTGAGGGAAGCTAAGGTGGGGATACATTTAGTCTGGACTTGGTATCATATCTTAACAAGACTGGCAGCTCCTTCCAGGTATGGTTAAGATTCTGCCAGCCACCCAAGTGCAGAGTTATGGCTTCCAGAAGGAAACATAGAGTATTCCACTTAGAGTGAGAGTTTAAAAGATTGGAAATCATCTTTTAAAATACAAACCGTTACCTTGAAAAGCCTAGATGACCAAGTAGACGTTAGTAACGACCGCCATTCAGTGTTTGCTCAAGGCCTTGGTTCTCCAGCCCCGCCCCACCCCGGGGAGCTCCCCCAAGTCACTGGCTCCAGCTCCCTGGAAGAAATGTGATTTTCTCTTCTGTTTCCTCCTTTTCTGCTCTCCTAACCCCCCACCTGGCCTTTTTCAAGGTGGCAGGACTTTCTTTTTATAGCTTATTTTCTTTAAAATGTGCCTCTAAGTTTATGGGCTTAAAAAACTTGAACACTATATTTTTATTTGACAACATAGAAATGTTTGAGTTTGATCATTGTGCTAAACCTTTCTTGTGCCTCGGCTGGTAAAGAATTTGCCAGCAATGCAGGAGACCTGGGTTTGATCCCTGGGTAGGGAAGATCCTCTGGAGAAGGGATAAGGCTACCCACTCCAGTATTCTGGCCTGGAGAATTCCATGGACTGTATAGGTGCAATCCATGGGGTTGCAAAGAGTCAGACACGACCAAGTGAATTTCGCTTTCATTTGTGCTCAACGCTTCTGTTCTTGTTTGCAATAACAGTACAATGGATCTGAAGAGCAGGCTCAGCTTAGTCGAGCGGAGAGAGTGAAGGCCGGAGACCTTTGTCTGCCTGTGTAAAGGCCCTCCAGTCTGCTCTGGAAAGAGGACTGCATGGACCAGTCTGCACTGACCAGCAGGCCATCTCACAGCACGATGTCACAGGCTCCGCTGCTCTGCTATTTTCATCCGTAGACATCAACGTGTTTCTTGTATATTTATATTTTTTGATGTATTTCCATACTTGCCCTGGCTGTCAGCAGGGGATGCTGAAGCCTGTGACCTGAGCCTTCATCAGCTCCCCCTGGAGGAGCTGGCTCCCTCCCCGCGGTTTCTCCCCGCACCTTCGGAGGAGAGATGCTCAGCAGGCACCAGGGCTGGTCCCCGACTCCCCACGTGGGCCCCCCGTATCCTCCGTCTCCTGCTCCTCCCCTTCTTGCCTGGTATTATCACTTCTCAGGCTGTTGAGCATGAGAGAGACGAATCTCACCCCCTCCTGTATTTTGGGCCCTTTGCCCTGACTTCGAGCTCAGTCACACCCCGCCCTGCAGTGAAGCCCTGGGTCCCAGGAATCTGCCACCGCTGCCCCCAGGCTTCCAAGGACAGTGTTGCAAAGGGGCTTCATGAAGCTGGACCCTGGGGACTTTACGACTTCTGGCTCCGTTTTGCCGGCGGTTTCTGAAATAAAAGGCGAGAAAGGCTGCAGGCTGCAGGCCATGGGGCACGGGAGGCCTGCAGTCTGGCCCCCAAGCGCCTCTCTGGCCTCGTTCCCCGCCGCTCAAGCTCTGTGTAACCGTCACGTGAGCAGCTCTGGGGCCGGGGCATTGGGCTTGGAGGACACATCTGAACAGGAGCAACCAGACCCCTGTCTGCATGGAGCTGACAGTCCAGTGGGACAGATGGACGGTAAACACGGAATTGCGTAAATCATCGCTTGCAGTCATGGGAAGCGCAACACAAACAGAGAACAACGGTGAAGACTGTACAGTCTGCTCCAGAGAAGCGCAACACAAACAGTGACCGGTGAAGTCTGTACACAGTCTGCCCCAGGTCCTGGCAGAGTTTCCAGCTCTTTGGAATTTCCTTTATCGAGGAGAGGGTTTCTGGTATGCTAATAAGGTGGCCGGGGGGGTCCCCAGGGAGCTTGGGTCGGAAGACACACAGCGGGACCGAGGGCTGCTCTGAGCGGCCCGCGCTCCTGGCCACCGTCCTCACCGGGATGCCAGGATCTCCAGGGAGGGACGGAGCCCAGCGCCTGCTGTCAGCAGGGACTGTCCTGCCAGGAACCGCAGGGCGGCCTGCAGACCCCTGGGGGTTAGACGAGCCCCACCCAACCTGGTTCTCCTGTTGCAGGGAGAGCTCTCCTCCAGGGTCGGAATATTTTTCTGAACTAAAACAAACCAAAGCATGAAAAACCGCAAACACACACACAAACCCTCTGATGTCCAGGTGCTGAGTGTCCACGGGAGTGTCCGTGTCTCCCTGCGTGTTGGGAGCATGACCGGGGGCAGAAGTCCCATATTTGGACATGCTTCCCCCCAGCTCTCCCAGGAGACCCTGGGCGTAAACACGCCCCTGTGGGGTGCAGATGGGGGTGACTTGGTGACCCCAGGCGGGCTAACCCATCCTTTAGAGGAGGTCTCTCCTTTCACTCGCATAGTTCTGAAAACACACCCCTGAGTAGCTTCCCCTTTGCGGCTCCCCTGGACCCCTGAAGGGCCAAAGCCCCAGGTAGCCAGCCACTCAGATCAAAAGAGAAGCAAGTTTGGAAGCACTCAGACAAGCTTAGGTAAAAAACTCAATTTGAATCACATACAATAATCCACAGATCCCCAGCAAAGGAAAATCTGTTCCTTTAAGGAGCTTTTGAGGTCAGGATGGACCTGGCACCCGCTCCCACCCGCTGTCCTTGGCCTTGTGATGGATTCTTGCCAAGATTGGAGGGACGTGGCTGATAGGCCTGCTACAAGCCAGTTTGTGGGCATAGGTACCTGACTGGGGCTGAGCTCAGACCCTGGAATCTGGTGGCCTGGCAAGGACTGGCAGGCAATGGGTGGCAGGGGGCAGTGAGGACGGAGGTGAGAGGTAATCTGGAGACAGGGTTTCACGATGGCCTGATGGTGGAGGGGACAGAGGGCCAAGAACAGTCCCCACATTCCTGGCTGGAGATCGCTGGGAACGGGCAGGTTTGCAGGAGGAGAGGGGCGGCTGTTCTGGACGCATTAAGCCGGAGAGGACACAGAATCAGAGGAGAATTTGTGGGTGCCTGGGGGCCTGAACAGGCACAGGGGCGGGGCGGGAGGCTCCAGACATCCCTGGGGTGGTTCAGAAAAACCCCACCACCTCGTCAGCTGAAGGGTCCACATTCGTCTGGGGCCTGGGCCCCATGTATTTTCGATCTCACGCCCTCCAGGCTAGGACGAGGACTTGCACCAAAGATCTGTTTCACAACTACTACGAAGACATTTCACAACAAACGATGGAGAAAGCAAACTCACAAGATGTCCTGGCAGACCTACGGCCAATCTGAGATCAAATACAATCTGGCCTTGGGAGCCAGGCCTGGGGGACAAGTCCAGCCACACCCGCCACTCCCGGATCTGTCCAGGGAGCGTCCGTGGGGTCACTGCTCTCCCCAGAAAGAGCCCTGAAGTCAGGGCAAGACAGGTGCCATCAGCGAGGGGGGTGGGGCGTGTGTCCTGCCCAGTGCGGCTCAGTGCTCTTGTTTACTAGCAGACCCACACCGCACACGCCAATTCATCGTCCTGAATAATTGATCCAGAGCGTTTGAATAATTCAGTCTCAGCTGGGACCCACGGTGGAGAAATCCTATAGTCCTTTGGCTTTCTCTCCCCGTGTGACAAAGCAGGGGAGACCAGGAACCACCCCCTAGGGAGCCAGCCGATAGGTGAGCCCCCCCACCCCTGCGTGAGCCCCCTCCACCCCTGCGTGAACCCCCTACCCCTGTGTGACCCCCCTCCACCCGTGTGACCCCCCTCCACGCCTGTGTGAACCCCCCACCCCTGTGTGAACCCCTCCACCCCTGTGTGAACCCCCTCCACCCCTGTGTGAACCTCCCACCCCTGTGTGAACCCCTCCACCCCTGTGTGAACCCCCTCCACCCCTGCGTGAGCCCCCTCACCCCTGCGTGAAATCCCATTCCTGCGTGAACCCCCTCCACCGCTGCGTGAACCCCCTCACCCCTGTGTGAAACCCCCACCCCTGCATGAACCCCCTCCACCCCTGCATGAATCCCCACCCCTGCGTGAACTCCCCCACCCCGTGTGAGCCCCCTCCACCCCTGTGTGAACCCCTTCAACCCTGCGTGAGCCCCCTCCACCCCTGTGTGAACCCCTTCACCCCTACGTGAAACCCTTCACCCCTGTGTGAACCCCCCACCCCTGTGTGAACCCCCTCCACCCCTGCATGAACCCCTCATTCCTGCATGAACCCCCTCAACCCCTGCGTGAAGCCCCCCACCCCTGCGTGAGCCCCCCACCCCTGCGTGAGCCCCCCACCCCTGCGTGAGCCCCGTCCACTCCTGCGTGAACCCCCCACCCCTGTGTGAACCCCCTCCACCCCTGCGTGAACCCCCCACCCCTGCGTGAGCCCCCTCACCCCTGCGTGAACCCCCCACCCCTGTGTGAACCCCCTCCACCCCTGCGTGAACCCCCCACCCCTGCGTGAGCCCCCTCACCCCTGCGTGAGGCCCCCACCCCTGCGTGAGCCCCGTCCACTCCTGCGTGAACCCCCCCACACCTGCGTGAACCCCCTCCACCCCTGCGTGAACCCCCCCACCCCTGCGTGAACCCCCTCCACCCGTGTGACCCCCCTCCACCCCTGTGTGACCCCCCTCCACCCCTGCGTGAACCCCCTACCCCTGTGTGACCCCCCTCCACCCCTGTGTGAACCCCCCACCCCTGTGTGAACCCCTCCACCCCTGTGTGACCCCCCTCCACCCCTGCGTGAACCCCCGCCCCCGGCTGAGTGACAGCATTTCCCCCTTTTGTCGCAGGCCGGGCCTGGGACCGGTGGCTTCTCCTGGTGGGCGTGGCTCTGGCTCCCTGGATCCGCGTGGCTGCAACATCTTCTAAATTCCAGAACATGCTCTCTTTGTGAGGGGAGCAAGATTTTTCTAGGGCTTTCATAGGGAAATCCCATGGACAGAGGAGCCTGGTAAGCTACAGTCCATGGGGTCGCAAAGAGTCGGACACGACTGAGCGACCTCACCTTCACTTTCACTTTCGTAGGGAGATGGGTGCCCACGGCCGTGGAAAGGAGCAAGCGTGCCCTGCGCCAGCCGGTGAGGTCTCCCTGCTCGCTCCCCCTCACTGCTCTGGGACCGTCCGGGGAAGGGGCTGGTCAGCAGAAGCGCGGCTGCTCGAGGCCACGCTCCTGCCCACGGGCTTTGCGGGTGCCGCCCCCCCTCCCGGGCTCTTTCCTGCCCGCCCCTTCCCCCTCGTCCTCCTTTCCCATTCCAGCTCAACCGTCTCTGGCTCAGGAAAGCCCTGCAGACCCTGGGGCTGCCTGAATGTGGGCAGCAATGAAGATTTCAGCCCACACAGTCGGCCTCCAAAGCCCAGAAGCTTTCCTTCAGCTAGCGGCAGAAGGAAAGCAGGACTTCAGAGGTCGTGACCGCAGCTTCCAGCTTTATCTAAACACACATCTTAGTGTCCTAGAAGCAACCCAGAGCTGCAAGCTGCGGGTGAAGCAGAGTGAGAGCCCCCCTAGCCTGCTTGCCTTCGTCTCATGGGCCCCAGGGCAGAGCCTGGCACCCCATCTCGGCTTTGCTAAGACCAGCCGGGGACCATGCTCAACACTATTTCAGGGAGGATTCTGGTACTGTCCTGACACGGGACCCTGCCCTCACCCTGCCCACAGCCGAGCCCTGGAATCTGATCACCAGAGCCCCTTTCTTGGGGTCTGGAGTTTGGTCCCTGGTCACACTTCGGATCCCCAGGGAAGGGATGCTCCTTACACTGCGATGAGGGTTCTGCACCTCAGAGTAAGGAAGCAACCAGGCGGCAGGCTCCACCAGGGGAAGGGAAGCTGGGAGGGTTTGATGGAGAGCGACTCTGCCCATGAGAATGCTCGGGGGGTCAGGGGGTCACCCAGCAGCTGCACCTCCAGACAGTGACGGCGCAGCCCACAGTCACCTTCGAGCCTGCAGTTTTGCCCGACACTGAAGACCGTGCTTCTCTAGGTTTGAATATGATGAACCAAGCGGATTAAATCAGAGCAAAGTGCCCGTCATCCTTTTCTCACCGTATTTATCTCCGTGCTGTTCCTCAGGCGTATTTCTCACACATACTGGGTGCTTTCGTCTGAATCATCCATGAAAGCGTAAGAAATGCCCGTGGTCAGGTCCGTGATCCGCCCAGCTTGTGGCCACCAGCGCAAAGCCTGGCAATACCCTGCGCCTGTTGGACGCTTCCCCCTGAAACCGGCTGGGAACACCCCCTCGGCAAAGTCTACTACGAATTGCTCCTAACACAGGTGTCCAGTAACAGACTCCATCACCTACTGGCCACAGATTGTTTTCCAGACACTGCTAAGCATTCCCATGCTTTCTTTCACTGGATTCTTGTAACAGACTGTGAACCTATGAGCACCCCTCTTTCCAGGTCGGTAAACTGAGGCACAGAGGGCTCCTGGGACTGGCTCGGAGTTACCCTTTGGGGGTGCAGCTGAGATCTGAACCCTATCCACCTGGCTCCGAAGTACAACTGCTGCCTAGGGACTCACCGCAGCGACTTCGACCCTTATCACTAGCACACGACTGTTAAGAGGAGAATTTCAGCCAGAGCCACTTCACTCCTAAACGGTAATAACCGTCACGAGCAGTGATTAACATCAGTCATAGCACTTGAACCTGTTCCAGGTGGAGAATCAGGGCAGCGAGTGACGGCGAGAAATGATGGGCTTGGCAACCTCGTGTGCGAGGAGGAACGAGCCGGGCTCCCGAGAGGGCGGGCGCGTCCCTGGCATCGGGCTGCTTGCAAATCTTCCAGACCCCACACCCCCTGGGCCTGCTCAGAGCTCATTTTGGAAGCTGATTACCAGGACGATAATCAAGTAAAGAGTGGAGCGTATTCAGGCTCCTGAGGTTTTTGGAAAAGATTTGTGAAGAGAGAATTCTCTGGGATATTCCATTCAATTTATCACCAGTTTCTATTCAATGCATCACCCAAACTGGTTTTCACGTCCCTGTGCAGAGCTGGCCATGCAGAATGGATTATGTGGCCTCTGAACCGAGGGCTTGGGGCCCAGTGAGACAGAGGTCTGCAAACAGAACATAGAAGTAACGAGCCCACTGGTGACCAGAAGCCCCTCATGGTGACGGTGGAGGATTGGCCGGCCGTGCCTCGGGGCCCATGCGTGGACAGGGCTCTGGCCACGGGTGGGCTGTGGGAGCGGAGCCCTGCCGGATGAGGTCAGGAGGTCCGGGCTCAACACAGAGCAGTGGGGTCAGGCAAGGCCTGCAAGTCTGGGCCCTGGGGGCCACAGCACACCCAGTCCAGGCTCCCCTGGGGCTGGAGGGGCGGCCACCAGCCCGCAGCAGTGACGGCACCCAGGTCAAGGCCCCCCTACCGCGGGGAGGAGCCCCCCAGACCTAGCGGTGTCCCCGGACGACCTGGGACCTTCCAAATCCAAACTTGCCTCTGGCTTCTAGTGACCCAGGAAGCCGAACAGCCCGGGGGCCGGCCAGCCTCAGGGGTGGGTCCCGCCTGTCCTCCTCCGGCAGACGCGCGGACAGAGCCCGCGGGTTGCGCAGCTGCACGTCCTCATTCCTTTCTTAGTTTCCTCCTGGGGAAGCGCCGGCGCGGCCATCCCCCACCACCACCCCGCGCCCAAAGGTCCAGTGGAGCCAGGTTCCCGAGGGAGCAGACACGGCCCGGCAGGGGCGGGGCGGCAGCAGGCTAACCTGCCCGGCCTGGGGGGAGAGGAGGCCCCACACCGTCTTCAAGGGGCTGGGATGACAAGCGTGAGCCTCCCACGCCAGGGCTCTGAGCTCGTCTAACCGGATCCCAGGGCCCCTGAGGGGCTCCTGGGCCCGGAGAATGGCTCAGCTCCTGTCTGCAGGCTGAGGCCAGGCCTGAAGAAAGCAGCTCTGCTCAAGTGTGCGCTGGGACCAGCCTGCACAGCAGAGACCACCCACCCATGTGTCCCCCTCCTGCACCCACATGGCCAGGAGGGGACACAGACTGGCCTGTGAGCTGCCCACCCTGCCAAGCTCCCCGGAGACTGAGCAGTCAGGCCCCGTTTCCGCACGTTCAGGCCCAGGGGTGCGTCTCACGCTCGGCCGCAGCCCTTACCTCCCTGTGACCACAGTCCCTCCTGCTCACCCTGCCGCCTCCTTGGCCTCCCTCATGCTCTGTTCAGAGTTTTCCACCCGCTGGATGATGCCTTCCCCTCCCCTGCTCCCCGAGGTGGCCTCCCGGCCACCTGGAGGCTGGGGTCTTCAGTCCCCTCCCAGCATCGCGGCCTCAGGGCTGGGAGGCCAGGGCAGCTCTGCCTAAGTGCTCAGAGCACCGACTTTGTGGATTGTATTGAAGTCTTCTCTCTGCAAAACAGCAGGCTGACTCAGTCAAATCAACTCCACGCATCAAATTATAAAAAATAAAATAAAATAACCCAGTGGGAGGCGGATGAGGCTCGATCAGACCTCTCTCAGTGAGTCAGCGTTTCGAGTCACGGGAGGACTTCGCACTCCCGTCATCCAGCTGTTCCAGCTTCTCAAAGCCCTACTGTTGACGTTGTCTGTTTCCATCAAACGCTCGAGAAACTGAAATGGGCAAAAATCAAACTCTCCCTGTGGGTGGGGTAGGACGCCAGAGGGGTACCTGGTCATTAAGCTCCCTTTCAGGAAAGGACAGCAAACAGTTCCAAAAATAAAAACTTATTTTCAAAACCACGAAGAGGAGGTGCGGCCTGCGGTCAGCAGCAGCCATGTCCCCGGGCCCCACACACTGGCCAGACCTGCTTCTCCCGGAAGAAATGGACTTCAGCGGAAGACGCCCGTGTTCTCGACCGGAAACTGGGTGACCGGCGGCTCCAAACCCACCAAAGAGCCTGGAGACCGTAGCGAGGCCAAGAGGCACATGAAGAGATGCGCAGCGTCAATGACTGTGGGAGAAATGCAAATCAAAACTGCAGCGAGGCATCACCACTCGTCAGAATGGACGTCGTGAGGAAGTCTACAAATAATAGGTGCTAGAGAGGGTGTGGAGACCAGGGAGCCGTCCTGCACGGTCAGTGGGGGATGCAAGCTGGCGCAGGGTCTGGTGTACAGCAGCGACTCAGTAACACAGAAACACCTAGTCTTTTTCAGGGTCTTTTCCAACACAGGTTATTACAAGACACTGAGTAAAGTCCCCTGTGCTACCTAGCAGGACCTTGGTGTTTTCTCTTCTTTATGCAGTGGTTTAAATCTGCTGACCCCAGGCTCCTAATTCACTGGTTGACTTTTTGTGGTCTCAGGTGTTTTCCATCAACTCTGAAGTCTTGATCCCAGGGGTATTTACACTGGTATTTGATCTAATTTCTTCCCTCCCTCTCCTCCAATGTCCACACTCACCAAACAGGTTCAACTCACCGGTGGACTTCCCCACTCACAGGGGCGTGTGGACCAGTGAGCGGACTCCCCACGTCCACCTAAGCCCTCGGGCATCAATTCTCTGAGCTAATAGTCCAGAGGCCCGAAATTCCTGGTTCTTTTACTTGGTCGTTTCTCGTTACTTTTGCTTTTTGCAACATCTCTAAATTGGGGCACTTTACATAGAAAGTCAGATTTCCAGCTTCTGCTGAAGGGCTGGGTGGACTGGCTGCTCTGCGCCCACAACACCCGCGTGACCGCCAGCTTCCACACAGGGCACGAGCCTGAGTCCCCACCGCCCACAGCGGCGTCCTCACCGGGAGTTTGCACGGGCCCCGTTTACAGCCGCGCTTGAAAATACTGATGTGTACGCCCGCTTCTTCCAAATGTGGGCACGCAACAAATGGGCCTGGAAGATCATGTTTTTCCAGGAAAAAAAAGGAAGTCAGAGAATGCTGTGATGTATTTTATAGGAAAACATGCAAAAATCTGACCCTTACCTTAGAGATCTGGGTGCATGCTGACTGGAAAACAGTAGAGAATTCTGTGTGAAAGCTGCGGTGGGCCTGGGGAGCCGAGCCGGGCCCTGAGAGGTGACACGGTCCCCATGAGCTGAGGAGCTAAGGGAGCTGCCCCCACTGTGACCCCACAGCTGGGGAGAAGCGCCCTGTGGAACATGGATAACGAGGAAGATACCCAGGAACGAGCGATTGGAGCTTGGACGCTGATCGACTGAGTGTGATTGATTCTAACCCTGTCAGGAGGAGACTCCATCCGTTCAGAACTGAATTTGACCCCCAAGAGAGGAAGGCAGCTGTTGACCCCGTCGGCCACCCAACTACCTATTAGGAAGCGGGCTGCCTTGACCGAACTCGGCTGGAGGCCAGCGAGGTGCGGAGGCCATGGGAAGGCCATCTGCTGCCCACTGGGTCACAGGAGGGTCTTCCCAGGGCCGCCAGCGGGGAGCTCTCAGGAAGGGGAGACCCAAAGTCAAAAGTACACACACCGCCTGTTTCCTTTTCCAGTTTAGATCCGCTGGATAAGGGATCGGCTACCCACTCCAGGATTCTTGGGCTTCCCTGGTAGCTCAGCTGGCAGAGAATCAGCCTGCAATGTGGGAGACCCAGGTTTGACCCCTGGGTTGGGAAGATCCCCTGGAGGAGGGAAAGGCCACCCACTCCAGCATTCTGGCCTGGAGACTTCCATGGGCTGGGTAGTCCATGGGGTCACAAACAGTTGGACACGACTGAGCGACTTTCACTTCTTCTTTGCACAGATCACTCCCCAGGGTGAGAACACACTTCCTAAAGGACAGCGAGTGCTGGGGCGGCTGGCCAGGCAGTGTGTGGGGTCCCCTGGCCCCGGGGCAGGGACAAGAACCACGTGATAAACAGATTAGAGGAGAGCAATGTGTTTTATTTCATGAAAATAGATTTAAAAACAGACTGTGTAAAAGAATTAGGATTCTCAATAATTTACTATTATTTACACAAGCAAATTCTGGTCATTAGTAGACTCTGTGAGGAGATGAACACACAGAACCCAGACCCTCCCTGAGGGCAGCCGGGGACCCGCCAGGGACACTTGGTGACCTCCCGGCTCCCGTCTTCTCAGGCTGACGTGGTGGCTGCATCACTGCAAGCTTGGTGACAGGCAGGGGAATGGCCCCCGGCCGCCCGGGGCCCCAGCGTCCTCACCCCTCGCAGGAGGCCAGGTGGGCTCCATCCTCTCTGTGTCCCCCGCGTGGGCACCGGTCAGCGGGTCCCTCATGCCCGCAGCCGATACCCCACTCACGACCAACGTTCCGCCAACACCCCTGGGCTGACAGGAAGCCCATAGCTTCTGGGAAGGAGGCAGGAGGCAGGACTGGAAGCCGCACATCCTGGTCCTGGGAAACCTGGGTGAGAGAACACCCCCCGTGTCGTCCAGAACCCGGGGACACAGCAAGGTCTCACTTGAAACGTCCTGTGCGCTGGTCCAGGGAGGGCGCGTGGGGGAGGCTGGCCGGGTGTCCAGTCCTGGCCCGGGCCGTCTCGCAGGCACTTGTGGTCCGTCCAGGCTCGAGGGAGCAAGTCCTGGGTGGGCTGGGGGCGGCGCCCGGGGGGCCTCAGTCCAGAATGTCCGTCTCGAAGGGCACCAGGTGGTAGTAGGACAGGTTGGTGACGTAGGCCGCCGGGTCGTCCCCGTCCCCCAGCTCGGCGGGGAGTTCGCCCCCGCCCTCAAACCTGCGCGGGGAGGCAGGCCGTGAGGCTGGGCGGGCGCCTGACCCCCGAGCGCCCCAGGCGGGGAAGGGCCGCCCGCGGAGTGCAGGCTTCCGGCCGGTGAGCACAGACAGGGCAGAACCCGCGAACCCAGCTGGGCCCTGCCAGCGACAATCAGCCCACTTACAGGTGCTCCGTGGGGTCCACAGCCGCGAGCTGGTCTTTGCCGTTCGGAATACTGTGGTCAATAACGATCGTTTCCGTATTTGCTAAACAGAATCCATTGGACCTCATGATTTCTGAGAACGAGAGCAACGGGGGAGGTAATTCACAAGGGGGTCAGGGTTTGAAATTCTGACATTTGGGGCTCACGCATCTCCTCTCGTCCTCCTCCTCCGGCTGACACTTCCTGGACTGCGTGCCCAGCCCTTCCCTCAGCAGACCACAAACCCCAAGAACAGGCACCGGGGGCTGGGGTTGGGGGGCGTTACCAGGGCGGCAGCTGCCTGAACGCTGGCTGGCCCCCAACTGCCAACCCTGGTCAGCAAGCCCCATGCTCAGGCCTTCCACCTACCTCACTTTAAAAACGTGCTTAAAAACACTCCAGACTCCTGCTTTCCCAAGGCACCACCGTCTTCCACGCAGGCCCTGACGCACGTGGACAGCTCACAGCAGCATTCTCTGCCCCGGTCAGGCCACAGGACGCCCCGTGCTGCCATCTCGGCGGGCGTCTGATGCCCTGGTTGTCTGGGGCACCATTTCCTTTTATTTCTTATACCATAACCATCATTTAGCTTATTTGATCCCCATGGACAGATATGCTCGTTTTAAACAAGTGGGACTGTAATTTCGTGTCTGCTTGTAATCTTTACAGGTATTTTAGGTACTCGCATCTCAGTTTTCTCAGCTTCTCTCCGTAGGAAGACACTTAGGGAAACCACACAATAAAGAAGGCAGAAAACTAGACTTCCTTCTCCCGCTCCCAGGACCAAATGACTGTTCATCAGACAGATTTGCCAAGTAATGGCGGAAACTTCCTCCAACTTTCTGGAGAAGGGACAGTGCACATCTCAGTGGCCCTTCCAGGTGGGCCGCTGGACCTGCCCCCCGTGAGCGGCACCAATAAGCGGCTTGTCCTCGACCTCCTCTCCCGGTGGAGCCCCCCCAGACCCCACCGCCTGAGAAAGCTCGTGAGTCAGAAGAAGGAGCCGAAAACCAGCAAGAAGTCGGTGACTGTAACCGCCAAGGTCAACGGCACCACCGGGTGCAAAGAGGAGGCTGACAAGCGCCTGAGTGGGCAGAGAGACCCACAGGGGATGGGCCCTGACAGCGGGAGCAAGACCCCCAACCTACAGCACAGAGCCACTCTTTCTTTTAAATTAAAAAACAATTGTTGGGGCCGCCTCGTGCAGCACGTGGAATCTTAGTTCCCTGACTAGATTGACCGCAGCCCCCCTGCCTTGGGAGTATGGATCTTAACCACTGGACCACCGGGGAGCCCGCAGGACCACCTTCTTTTCTGCTTTTATTAACTGACTCAAATCTGCCCCGGGAAGCATGTAAAACCTCAGCGACCTCAGCACAGCCAGCTGACAACTCCAAATCCTCTCGCCCACCCCTCTCCAGGGGAACTGGGGGGGGAAAGGATCCTACAAGTGAAAACAAACATGAGTGCTGCGAACAGCCACCTCACATAGGAATCTCCTCATCTTTATTAACCGTGAGATTTGTAGTTCTGGAACATGGAATCTAGAAAATGGAACCAGACCCCAGAACACGTTTGTTGCAGACCATTCCTTAATGTCGGTGAAGAGAAGCCAGCTGGGCCTCCAGGAAACTCCAGGTCTACCACTTAAGCCTGTGAAGGAGGTTACTCTTTGCTGTTTTTTAGCCTGTAAAATAGGAGAAGGCAACGGCAACCCACTCCAGTACTCTTGCCTGGAAAATCCCATGGACGGAGGAGTCTGGTGGGCTGCCGTCTATGGGGTCGCACAGAGTCAGACACAACTGAAGCGACTTAGCAGCAGCAGCAGAAGCCTGTAAAATGGGAATAACAGTGTCTATCCTAAGGGGCACTTTTGGGGGGGAAGTTAAATGAGATAGTTTTTATAAAGACTCTAACAAACGCTGGTGAAAATTAAGGCTGAGACTGTACAAATGCCTGGCTAATAAAAAGTTCGGAGAAGGCAATGGCACCCCACTCCAGTACTTTTGCCTGGAAAATCCCATGGACGGAGGAGCCTGGTAGGCTGCAGTCCATGGGGTCGCTGAGGGTCGGACGCGACTGAGCGACTTCACTTTCACTTTTCACTTTCATGCATTGGAGAAGGAAATGGCAACCCACTCCAGTGTTCTTGCCTGGAGAATCCCAAGGACAGGGTAGCCTGGTGGGCTGCCGTCTATGGGGTCGCACAGAGTCGGACACGACTGAAGTGACTTAGTAGTAATAAAAAGTTAAATTATATTTCCAGCCTTCCCAAACCTGAATACTCTGGGTTTTGTGGCTGATATCAGTTCAAAGGTGTATGCTTCCTTTTAAGCTGCACAGCTTTCTTAGAGTTGGTAACAAGTTTTTAGATTAACATGGTGTGAAGAATGTTTCCGTTTCCATCGACTCAAAGCCTCGCCAAAGAGGCCAGAGCTCTTGCCACAACCAAGGCCCCGGGAGGCGGCTGGTCCTTAAGCCACGAGCGCCTGGCGCCACCTAGTGGAGGCCTGGCCCCCAGCCGGTCAGCCTGGAGGCCTGAGTGAGCCGAGGCAGGGCTGCCCCGCAGGCGGCGGCGCCTCCCGAGAGGCCACGCCAGAGAAGTCTGGGAGGAAAGAGGGTGAGCGCGGGCCAGGGCCCTTTCAGGAGCGAGGGGAATTGAGCAGGACCGGAGTGGACGTGCATGGGCGGGCTTGCGGGAGAGAGGAGACAGGCCCGGGGGGGAGGAGGCTGAAGGCCTGTTCCGAGCAGGGCTCCGCAGTGACGGGAGACCCAGCGGGGCCACATCCCGACCTGCCGAGGACCACAGGAAATCAACAAATCAATGAGCCAGGAAGTCAGATCCGGGGTGGCCCACGTGGGTACTGACGACGTGTCCTGGGGGGAGGCCCGGCCTGGGGATCCCCGAGTCTGTGCACACCCCCAGCACGGGCCGAGACTGGGAGCAGGGCGGCTCTCGGCGGCCAGGACCTCAGGGGCCGGCGGCGCTGCCGTAAGGAACCGTGTTATGGAAAGGACTCCTGAACTGTCTGCATACGTTCAGTTCTCCATTCAGTGAACGGCGAAGGTCCGTCTTACCTCCGGTGGGAGCACCCTCCCCGTCCCCCCAGGGCGTGGTCCCACACGACCTCGCCCGGGCCCAGACACGTTCCTGGGCTCCCGGGACAGACCTCTCCCTACCAAATGCTCCTCAGAGCCTCGCCTGCAGCACCGAGGAGAGAGTCTAGCGCCGCAGTGACGTGCGCAGCCTGGATTAGAGGAAGCTGCCCGTGGGCTGAGCCCCGGCTCCCCCTCGCTCCCCTGAGACCTGCAGGACAGCTGGCCATCTCCTCCCGCTGCCGACTTTTGCCAGAAGGCGCGGCCCAAGGCCCACACTGAGGAGCTACATGCCAGGTGTCCCTTTCTGTCCCACCTGCCCTAAAACCCAGAGCAAAAGCAATGCCGCGCAAGCTGAACTCGTATTTTTGCGCTTGGTGATGGATTCCAGCCATTCGCTTCAAGACGCCTCACTAATGCTTTCCTCATAGACCATTTCTTTTTTAAAAGTTAAGTTCCGATTTATACACCTTTGGAAGCAGGCAGCGGGCAAGCAGCAGGCCAGCGGGGAGACGCGCGCCGTTTCACAAGATCTGGAAGCAGCCCCTCCCCTCTGCCTCTGTCCTTCTTTGGGCCCCGAGGGGGGCAGGCGTGCCCAGCACGTGGACAGGGGCTGGGGAGGTCTCCGGGACCCTCGGCCGCGCTGCGCCCACCACCCCGTGCCTCCCCCGCGCTCTCACCTGAGATCTTCACCGGACTCTGAAAGCTGGGTTGGATTTTATGCACGTTGTCATTCTTTAACACCTGATCCAGGGGCGATCTTTCGAAGAAGGTGAGCACGACTTCTGACCTGGAGTACTGGGAAGAAACACGTTCCTTCCTACACGCGTTTCTCCTGCTGGCGGGATGGCATGGAGCGCGGGGAGCTTGGGGGGCTCGGAGCCCAGGGAAGGCAGGATGGGGACCGTGGGAACAGCGCATGCCAGGTCTGTGCCGGCGTTTCACACATGTCCCCCTCACTTTCCAGTAAACTGTGAGCCCTGCTTCCGCTTCTTCCCAGGGCGAGAAAACACTGGAGCTCCCAGAGCCCAAGAGGCGCCCTCTCCTTGGCTCCTGGCCCCGCTCCGCCCCCGACGCCTCCAGGAGGGCGCCTGCCACCCCACCGGCCCACCCCGTGCCCTGCCCCGCCCCCCGCCCGCACCCCCACCTTGCGCGGCATGCTGATGATGGCCTTGAGAAGCTTCTCCACCTCGTTGAGCCTGGTCTCAATGTCATGGGCCTCCTTGATGGCGACCAGTCCTGGGGTCGAAGCAGAAAGGCCTCCATCAGAGGAGCAGACCAGGACATGGGCTCCCAAATGAAACATAGGCCAACAGGCCACCCGCAGCGGGGACGCCACCCTGGGGTCTCCCTCCACAGAAGGGCACTCAGCCTCGCGTGGGCCCAGTCCTGCCCTGGGAGCCTGGTCCTCAGCCCCAGTCCGGGTCTCAACGACCCAAAGATGAAGGCATGTGCTGAAGAGGGGCCGTCTGAAATCCACAGAGGCCCCGAAGGCCTCTCCGGGTGGGACAGGCAGGCCAGCTCCATCCACACCCTGCACAGCGGGCAGGGCCAGACCCTGGCCCCGCCAGTGTGTGTGGTGGCTGCCGCCAGGGAAGCTGCCCTTCCCCACCCCCAGTGACACAGCCAAGGCGACCACAGGGCCCTTGGAAATGGAGCCTGTACTCGAGAAGTCATTTAGATGTGGGGCTAGAAGGGAGAAACCAGATCTTTACTCAGAGAAAACCAGCATGGCATGACTCATGGCATCTTCCAGGAACCTGAGCTTTTACCCCTCATTCCAGTTGCCAGACATCCTGACTGGCTACTAGAAAGCGCAGTGTTTTGTCTTTAAAATATGAGAGCTAACAGGCGGGAGGAGAATGGGACGACAGAGGATGAGATGGCTGGATGGCATCACTGACTCGATGGACATGAGTTTGAGCAAGCTCCAGGAGTTGGTGATGGACAGGGAGGCCTGGCATGCTGCGGTCCATGGGGTCACAAAGAGTCGGACACGATTGAGCAGCTGAACTGAACAGCACAGAGAGCTGGGGTGCGTTTCCGTCTCCTCGTGAGCCATGCAGAGTGCCGACCTTCCGAGGACCGGCCCTTCACATCAGCTTCCCAGGAGCAACACGGATTCCCAGGACATTTCACATGACCCGGGACCCAAACCACAGAGGCTGGCATCCCAGAACTACTTTCAGTTGCTGAATCTCAGTTTTCAGAAGTCCCGGTTTTATTAGATAGGAGAATGGTTGTTCATTTTGCAGGCAACTCACTAAATCCACATTGAGATAAAATTAACTTCCTAAACTGCCTGACTGAAATCCAGAGGCCCCTCACATCAGCCGGAGTCGAGGATGTCCAGCCAAGGTCAGGAGCTGGTCCCTGAACTTCCTGGAGACAGACCAGTGCCCTTCACCTGCTGACCCGGGGTCTGCTCTGCAGTGGCCTGTCTGGTCCTGACAAGCGCTCTCGGCCACGTGGGGCCAGGCAGCTGGCTGCAGACCCCAGCCTCCGGTCCACACACCCTGTGCTGCCCGCCACGTGGTGCCCCAGCTGTTGGCAGAGAGACGGGACTGAGCCACCCCTCTCTCCCAGGCTGCCTGCCCCACCGCCACCCGGCAGGCTGGGGGCAGGAGGAAGGGAAGAAGCTACACCCGGGGCAGAGTCTCAGGGTCTCAGGACACATCCTCCCAGGCCTGTGTGCTTGTTTAGAAGTCCACACACACACACACACACACACACACACACCCCACACAGCTCCATCTTGCTCCTGCTGTGGACAAGTCTATGGAGGGAAAGAGGGATACTGCAAAAGTCCTCTGAAAAGCTTTTAGAGAGGACAATTGTAGAAATCATCCCCACGAGGTGCTTCTTTGTTCTTAGACAAGAAAACCATCACATTTCAGTTTTTATGACACCTAGAAAACTGCTGTTAAATCACTCAGGTTCACGACACAGTCGTCATGTTTTTATATTCTGTAAGGACAAAGGTCCATCTAGTCAAGGCTACGGTTTTTCCAGTGGTCATGTATGGATTGGACTGTGAAGAAAGCTGAGCACCGAAGAATTGATTCTTTTGAACTGTGGTGTCGGAGAAGACTCTTGAGAATCCCTTGGACCGCAAGGAGATCCAACCAGTCCATTCTGAAGGAGATCAGCCCTGGGTGTTCTTTGGAGGGAATGATGCTAAAGCTGAAACTCCAGTACTTTGGCCACCTCATGTGAAGAGTTGACTCACTGGAAAAGACTCTGATGCTGGGAGGGATTGGGGGCAGGAGGAGAAGGGGACGACAGAGGATGAGATGGCTGGATGGCATCACCAACTCGATGGACATGAGTCTGAGTGAACTCTGAGAGTTGGTGATGGACAGGGAGGCCTGGCGTGCTGCGATTCATGGGGTCGCAAAGAGTCGGACACGACTGAGCGACTGAACTGAAGGACAATACAGGAAGATTAGCCTTGTGTATGGCCAGTGCACACAGCACATTTATTCCCACTTTCCAGGACGTAAAGCCCACTGTTGGGTTTATAACCAAGGGTGCCACTGAGTCGATACACACACTCTGGTCTCCGCTGACCTTCCCTTAGGGCTCCAGCATCAGAACGCAGCGCACAGGACGCCCAGGCAACGGGCACTTCAGACACAGCGAGTAACGCGGAAGCGTGGACAGACACACTAGAGACTATCCACTGTTTATCTGACATTCAGACTTACTGGGTACCCTGTAGCTTTATGTTCCTGGTGACCTGTTTCCAGAAGGAAGCAGAGAAAGGCAACAAGTGCCTCATCAGACTTCCAGTAACACATCAGCGTTCCGGCTCAGAGCGCAGACCCTGGGGACCCTCCCCTGCTCACCTCATCAGTTCGGGCCCTGTGACCCCACACCCTCATTCTCAGTAGGACCCTGTGGTTCTTGCCCCACCCCATGTCCTCAGCCTGATTTCTGTCTGTGGGAAAACTTTAGCCAATGGGTAAGTTTAATCAGAGAAGTGAGAACAAGCAGGGAAAAGAAAGAAAACAGCCAAAGGAACCTACATAATAACGAGAGTCAGTAAGCGTGGTCGAGGAGCTTCCCTTTCTTCTCAAGAGCCACAGACAGCACTTGGAGGCACCGCCTGTGAGCTGCCTTATAGACACGGAAACCCCCGCCCGGGGGGAGAGCACATGGTGGCCGGGCTGCAGCAGTGACGTGTGTGTGTGTGCGTGCGTGCACGTGTGCTCAGCCTCAGCCGCGTCCGACTCCCTGTGACCCCACGGACTGTAGCCCACCAGGCTCCTCTGTCCATGGGATTCTCCAGGCAAGAACAGTGGGGTGGGTTGCCATGCCCTCCTCCAGGGGATCTTCCCAACTCAGGGACTGACCCCGCGTCTCTTACACCTCCTGCATCGGCAGACGGGTTCTTTACCACTAGCGCCACCTGGGAAGCCCCAGAGGGGAAGCCAAATGCTGCTCCTAGGAAACGAAAACACACTTCAAGCCAAGAGGGGCTGAAGACATTTCAGCGGGGAAAGAAGCTGCCGGCATCCCTCCGGCAAGAATGCCCAGAGACCAGCCAGGCAACTGGGACCAGCGTTCCCAGGGCAAGCCCTCCTTCCTCCGAGGGAACCCGTCCACGTGAACGGCCAGGACTCTGGCCTCTTCCCAGGGCAGGGGGGCTGTGGCCAAAGGTGGAGATTCACAAGCCATAGATTCCGCTGGGTGCCTCTGAGAGGCTGCCCCCCGCCCCTGTCAGAGCCCGTCCCAACCTCACATCAGAGCAGGGAGGGGTCACCACCAGCCACGTGGCCTCCAAGGGCCAGGCCCTCTCCAAACTGGGGTGTGATGGGGAGGTGGGGGATGGGGAGGTGGGGGTGGGGGGGTGAGGGGTGGGGGGAACACAATGGGTACCCGGAGCCTGCATCACCCAGGACAGATGGCGCATCCAGACCCCAGACCAAGCACACGCAGCTGGGAGCTTCCTATTCTGCCTGCTCTGTTCTTCCTCTGTGACCGACAGCTTTGGCTTTTACTGACTGGTACCGCTCTTCCAAATGTCACTTGTTTACAGTAGGATTTTTAATTTTATTTTTAAAAAAATGTGCTGACGTACAATAATTTGGGATTATCTAGGAACGTTAGCTTTTGTATTCCAAATATTGTTGATGGAGCAAGAACTGTGGCAATCTTGTTTGACCCAGATTTACTGAGATCGTGGTTCTAAAAACTGCAGGAGGGTAAGGTGGTTTTGAATTTGCAAGGCTGGGCAGAGAAACTCCAAGGCCTCTTGATTATGGGCTGCTGTCATTCCAGGGCCAGCCAGCAGAGGGCTCCAGCAGCCCGCGAGGACCCGCCACATCCATGTCGTCCTCTCAGGAAACTGGCTCGGAACACTTCACCTTCCCGGAAAATTGTCTCGTTTCTGATAAAGCACAGTCACTAATACAACCTCAATCTTAAAAGTTCACTCTACACAGCTTCTGATGTGAGAAATTTATCCAGATGTCACCCAAAACAGTTAACAATTTGAAACCCAAAGACTGATAACACAACTGTATGTAAATTTCAGTATGTTGATTTCACATCCTTTTGGGGGGTTAAAATTCAGGCTAGAGCAGCCAGGGGGCCCTTTCTTTCCCAGCTGGCGCAGTCTTGAGAATCGAGGCCAAGACATGAGCTTCTGTGAGTTCCAGGGTAGGTCTTTCTACGGACACGAACACTGACGCATTCTCGGAACCCAAACTGAACACCCTGGTACAAGCACGAAGATCAGGCTCTGAGCCGCAGACACCTGGCCCCACGTCCCACATCCCTGGCGGAGGTTCCGTGCCAGCCTCCAGGGATGGGCTCGGGGCGGAATCCAGCTGAGCGCCTGGGGCCCCTTCAGTTCTGGGTGTGAACACAGATCCTTCTCGGGTCAGTTGGGAAGGCAAGTCCGTTACCCAGAGAATGCAAGTCTCTCAACTGGAGACCCACGACAGAGCCCTGGGGAAATCTGTGACGTGAACTCTCTGACCGAATCAAGCAAGACGTTGCATTTCAAAAGTCCACCCTTCACTGTCCAGAGAAGCAGACGGGCTGGACAAGCTGGGGGATGCAGGGTCACCTCGTCTGCACCGGAGATGTGCGTGCTTTAAGCTGTCGTTGCTGTTTAGTCGCTACATCGTGTCCGACTCTTTTGCGACCCCATGGACTGCAGTCTGCCAGGCTCCTCTGTCTATGGGATTTTCCAGCCAAGAATACTGAAGTAGGTTGCCACTTCCTTCACCAGGTGGTTTTTTCCAACCCAGGGATCGAGTCTGCGTCTCTTGCATTGGCAGGCAGATTCTTTACCACTGAGCCACCAGGGAGTGCAATACAAATTTTGGAAACAAAGTGTTTTAAATTTTCTGGGAAAACCCTCCATGATAACTTCCTAAATATGTGTTGTCTGTATGGACAGGCAGGGTAAAAGCAGCGGGGACTCACTCAGGGAGCGCGAGCTAACCCAGGTGATTCCTCTTCATTACACTCAGCGTCCAGCCCGCAGCCTGCTCGCCCCAGGTGGACTGCGGCCTCTCACTCCAGTGGCGGGCTCCGGTCTCTGCCCTGGGCTCCCCTGCTGCACACGGGGCTCGGGAGCCAGCTGAGGGAAGACTCCTTGGCTTCTTCCCACGCCTGTGAGGTGCTCCCCTCGTACCAAGCCTTCCTTCCCCAGGCCGCCTCCTTCTCCTCCAACCGCGAGTAGAATTCCTTACTCAACTTCACACTCAGCATGCCTAAGGAGCCACTCGCTGAGCCTTAGTTTGCCTTAAAACTCGGAAGGAATTTAAGGAATAAACAGCACCCGCCCCCGGCCCTCAAACAGGAAGCCCTGGGCTGTGTCAGGGGACGGGCACCGGGTGCCAAGACCCTGCCCCCGGGCTGGCTGGGACGATGCCCATGAGACCGAGGTGACCACAGGGAGGCGTCCCCAGCGGGGCGCGGCAGGGGACTTCCCAGGAGCCTCTTTTCAGCCTGGTGACCAGAAGGGCTGGTGGAAGTCCCCGGTCACCCAGGGAAGTGAACATGAACAAAAGCGCCCACCGGAACAATTTTAGTGGGACAATGATACCAAGCCCTGGCAACGCCGAGTCCTTGCTCACGGTCCCCGACTCACCCTGCTGACAGCCGCTGGGCTGCACCGGGGCCCGGGGTCCCCATGGGGGCATCACTCCCGCAGCCCCTCCTGCAGCTCCAGGCGGAGCCCCACGGAGCAGGCACACCCAGCCCGCGTCTCAGGGTTCTGCCGTCACCGCACATCCACCTTTCCTGGCTTTGAAGGCCCCCAACCACAGGCACCTTCTGCCTCTTGGGAAAGCATGGATAAAACACACAGCGGAGCCACAGCAGGTTCACGCTATTTTACAAAGAGAAGAGGACCGCGTCCCGGGGGCCAGCCCCAGGGCAGCCGGACGCTACCAGCAGGGCCCGGTGCTGAGAGGCAGAGCCAGGCCTCCCCGTGGACGTCTGGTGGGAAGCGATCACGGCTGAGAAGCTCCAGAGCCAGCGACGGCCATGAGCTTCTGACCACTCCTTCCCCAACTGGGAGCTGGCCCGGTTCACCTGGGCCCATGGCACAGCTAGGACCACGGGCCGCACGCCACCGACGGGGGCAGAGTGTCTGGGGCCCGGACAGGGGGCTCGGAGCGACAGCAGCTCCCAGGAGGCGGATGTGGCCGTTTCAGGACCCGGGGGACGGCGGAGCCCCACAGCTGAAGCCAGGCACCCTATATAAGGAAGAGGTTCAAAACTAGGCCTGTGAAGCAGAGAGATCCCCCAAAACGCCCCAGAGAAGGGAAAGCAGCCCCCTCACTGGAAGAGGAGACCCCCTGCAGGGAAGTCAGGCTGGGGGCCACGCCGGGCGTGGGCAGGGCAGAACCCCAGCCCCAGTGCGGCGTCCGTTGGGTGGGAGAAGGTGGCCTTCACGCCGCTGCTCCGCGGCCCAGAGCCCTGCAGCCGCGGCTGTTTTCAGCCACTGTCACCAAGAAAGTGAAATCGGGGTCCTGCAGTTGGCCCCCAAAGCAGACAGCGATCGCCCCCCTCATGTGGGGAAAGCACAGAGCTCCTGCCCTGTCCGCCTGAGAGCAGGGCCTGGGAGTGAGCGCTGTCCCTGGAGCTGTCGGTGGGCAGGGGTGTCCTGGCCGGAAGGCCCGCGTCCGGGCCCAGCTGGCAGGTGCTGGACACCTTCCCTCCACCCCACGTCTGACAGATGGTCTGCGAGGACGCCGGCAGATCCAGGTCCCTGGCGGCAAGGGTGTACGGACGTCACCCCAGCACACACGCAGGCTCTCAAGAAACGCTGGAAACTCCGCGTTCAAAGCCAGGCCCTCTGTCAGCTCCTCCCGTCGGCATTCTGCCTCCCGATGCTCCCGACAGGCACGTCTGGCCTCTCAGTAAACCCCAGGCTCTCCCTCCAAGATCAGCTGTGTTTGACCACTTCCCCGGGCTTCCCCTCGTGGCTCAAAGGGTAAAGAAAGAATCTGCCTGCAATGCAGGAGACCGGGGCTCGATCCCTGGGTCAGGAAGATCCCCTGGAGAAGGGAATGACAACTTATTCCAGTATTCCTGCCTAGAGAATCCCCATGGACAGCGGAGCCTGGTGGGCTACAGTCCACGGGGTTGCAAAGACCAGGACATGACTGAGCGACTAAATGCCACACACATATCATCCCTGGCACCTCCCCAGGTCCTCCTCCAGCCTTTCCAGCATGGCAGCCAGACTGCCCATCCATCCAGTCCCTGCTCCCAGCTCTCCATCTCCAGCAAGAGCCTTGCACCTAGCACAGTCTGCCCACTCCCCCCCGACACACCTGCCCTCTCATTGCTCAGATACTGGGGCTCAGGCCCGCCTCAGGGCCTTTGCACGTGTGCGGGCAGCCCCATCCTAGGCACTCACATCCCTTTCTGCCCCCTACCCCCACCGGCCCATCTGAAAGTGAACCCTTCCCTTGCCCCAACAAGTTACAGCTCCTCTCCTTCCCTCCTTGAATTCCTTTCTTCTGAACATGTACAACCATCTACCATATTTTTAACTTATCTTGATCATTATCAGATTCCTCAAACCGAGACAGAATCAGGAGGGCTAGAGTTTGTCTGTTTTGTTTTCTGCTGCGTCCTCAGCACCTAGAAGCTGCCGGGCACAGGGGAGGCGGACTGGGAGATGCTTGCAGAGTGAACGCAAAGCCAAAGTGTTGGTTTTACAGCAATCAGGAACCGAAGATCACCTGACCACTTTGGAAATAGAATCTCTGGCTGCAGAGATGACTGTATAGGGCCTGAAATGGGTGTTATTAAAAAAAAATGATCAAAATAGTCCAAAAACGCCAAGGAGTCGTTGGGAAATTCTGCATGGTTGTCTTTTAAAGCATAAACCTTTCCAGATGTGAGCAGTGTAACAGGCAAGTGACCTTGCCACATCTGGTCAGGAAGCCCTGAGCCAGTATATTACCCAGAGGAGATTTCAGCTGGAGACGTGGCCCACCTGTGTCAGAGGGTGGGAAAGCGCAGAGAGGGACGCCTCGGTCACCCAGAGATAATATGCACAGGAAGCAGCCGCCTCCCTCCCCTGGCAGGGGGACAAGGAAGCAAGGACGTGGGCATCAGATCCGGACGCAGAGGCGCATAAGGTCAAGATGCCAAGGAAAAGGACAGAGGAAGCAGGACAAGTCCCGAGCGCCGCCTCGCCCAGACGGAAGGCCAGGGAGGCAGGCTGGCGAGCCCCGAGCCGCCACTGCACACAGGGGTTCAGTACCTCACTGGAAACACACACGTTGCACGGACGGACGGTCAAGGCACCACCCGCATGTGCAGAATGCAGGGACAGTACACGCGCGGCACAGAACACGCTCCCACCGCAGCTCCCCAGGGACCACGGCAGCCGGCTCCGCATCCCGAGTGCACGCGGGGTTTCGGAGGCAGGTCGGGGCCAGGGCTGCCCCGTGCCCTGGAGGTGCCCAGTCCTCCGCTGACAACAGCCACCAGCAGCCAGGACGAGCTCTGAGAGCCAGACTTGCTCATAGAACTTTTGAAAAAGACAAGCGGGCCAATCTAACCCAGCCCAGAAATACGCAATGTTTAAACTGAGGCCCTCTGATGGGGACTTATACCGAGAAAACTTGCTATCTCAGCACAACACACACTTCTGGATGCCTTTTGCGTGTACGGTTTGGACATCCAGTCCATCTTTTTATGCAAACAATAAATCTGCCTGGAAATAAAGTGAACTCTTCTTTGACCTTATGGCGATATATTTCACTTAGCAAACAACTTCCCTGGACCTACGAGGATTGAAGGACGAGGCCTTCCTGTGGTTGTGGCACACTCGGATGGTGCTGGGGGCAGTGGCGTGCCTCCAAGCAGAGAACCGGGACCCAGACAGACGGCTGATGTTGCCCTTCCTCAGCCTCCGAGGCGCTGAGCTGGCCTCGCAGGAGGCCCCCCAGTCAGATGGAGGTCTCCCCACTTGCCTCGACTGTCAAGACTCTAGCTGGGAAGATGGTTCCCACAGTCCATCACGGGCCGTTAGAGAGCGTGCACACCCAACCCCGGTCCTCATCTAACTGCCCCGCACCCCATCGCATGTAATATCCCCATCTTTCTGATTTTACCCTTCAGACGCTTAAACGCAGCTATGAGATCCCTTCTGCGTCTTGGTTTCTCCCTGGTGACCACCCTCTTCCTGTCTCCCTGTGGGTGCCCACTCTGCAGAGGCACTCTCTGTGCTGACACTTCAGAAACTCAGGACTGACCCAGTGCAGCCGGCACACACAGACAGAGCTGGGAGCGTGCGGGCGCACAGCGGGTGTGGGTGTGCATGGCAGGTGTGGGTGTGCACAATGGGAGCCTGCCTGTGCACGATGGGGGCCTGTGTGTGCAAGGCAGGTGTGTGTGCATAATGGGAGCGTGCATGTGCACGGCGGGTGTGGGTGTGCACTATAGGGGCAGGTGTGTGTGTACTTGACGGGAGTGTGTGTGTGCACGGCAGGTGTGTGCACAATGGGGGCGTGCATGTGCACGGCGGGTGTGGGTGTGCATGATGGGGGCAGGGGTGTGCGTGATGGGGACGTATGTGTGCAAGGTAGGTGTGTGTGTGCATGATGGGCGTGTATGTGTGCACGACGGGAGTGCATGTATGCATGGGGGTGTGAGTGTGCACAGCGGGTCACGTGCCTCACAGTCACCCACGTTCTGCACAATGTGGGCGTGTGTGCGCACAGCAGGGGTGTGTGTATGGCGACTCACGCGCCTCACACTCACCTGCCTTCTGCTCCGTTTCCCAGGTCCCAAAACAACTGAAGCTGTGCCCTCCTCCCGCCTGTGACCCTCATCAGAAGCCACTGAGGGTGACGACAGAAGCCACGTCCCTGGAGGGCTTGCTGCTGCCAGACAGGGAGCACGAGCGCCAACCCGCGCAGGGAAAGGGGAGGAGCCAGCCCGGAGCACCACCGAGTAGGGTCCTCTGACACTGAGACCTGGAGGCCTGGGAGGGAATGAGGGGAGGAGGGGAAGGCAGACTCTGGGCTAGCTCTCGGGGGCACCTGTTTGCTTACGGCCCTCCCCGTTCCAGAGAAGATGAAAGGCATTGAATAAGGCGCTGGTCCTTCATCTAAGCTTTCCTGATTTGGGCATCCATTTGATACACTGAACATACAATAATACACACACACCCCCAAACAGCGAGTCAAGGCAAACTGCTTCCATGCTCGGGATGGCACTGAACTCCCTCCAGAGCAGCCATCAGCCTGAGACTCCAGGGGCAGGGACGGCAAACTTGCCAGCGTTGGGAGACTTGCCAAGTGACGCGTCTGCCAGAAGATGTGTCATGAGAATGAGCTAATTACCCAGATAATTCACACTCAGGGCAGGGCTGTCACCAGTGGGGGTGGAGAGTATCCCAAGACCTCAGGGAGACGCCCCCGAAGGTGCCCCTGGGCTGCGTTTACAGGACAGTGCCCGCCTTCTCAGCTGGGCAGGTAGTCCCGCTTGTGGGGTGGTGAGGGGGCCCAGCCTTCCAGCCTCAACTTCAGCCTCGGCTCCTTCTCCTCCAGCCTCCTCTCCGCGGCCCACGGGCTGGCCCTGGAGGCCGCAGAGAGGAAATGGGAAGCCACCCAGTCCCTGCGAGCCAGGAAAAGTCACAAGGTCTGGAGGAGGCGGCCCGGTTCATCAAACCCAAGGCGGACCCACCCCAGCAGCCCCTCCCGGGGAGAGACAGAGGCCGCGTGGCACCTCGCACTCGAGCTGTCGGCCACCCGGCCACCGGGGACAGGGGAAGCGGCCCCGCGGGGTAGGGAGTGCCGCCAGACAGGGCGCGCCCCCCGCGGGACTCTTTCCTTAACTCTCCCCAAGGCTCTCGCAGCCCCTCCGGCCGCGGTCGCAGGGGCTGGCCGGTGGCTCGCCCGTCCCCCCTGCCTCGGCCCGCACGCATACTGCCGCCCGCCCGCCAGCGCTCTTCACGGTTCGGGGGCGGGCGGAGGTCTGAGGATCCCTGTCCCGTGCCAGGGGCCGTAGGGCGGCCATCCCGGCTTAACAAGCGCCCCTGCAAGCCCGCCCTCGCACTTTACACGAGCCCACTCCTGCCTCCCAGACCTCGAGGCCCTCGGTCCCCGAGCCCCCCGATACCCCCAGTCCCCCAGTCCCCCAGGCCGGGCCCGCGCCCACCTTGGCGCAGCGGCGCGCGCGCCAGCTCCGGCCGGTCCTCCGGGAAGGCGTCGCGGAGGCGCTGCCACAGGCGGCCCAGGTCGGCCAGGCTGCGGTGCAGATAGAGCACGCTGCGGTCCGACCACTCGGTGCGGATCTCGAAGAACTCCTCCTCGTCGCCGCGCCGGCTGACGACAAGCCGGCGGATGCCGTTCACCCAGCAGCCGCGCACGAACATGTTCACGAGCGACGTGCCCTCAAACACCGCCGAGGCCATGCCGCGGGCCGCGCATCCCCGGCCGGCAGGGGCACGCCCGCCCGGGCCGGGGTCCACCCGCGGCCGGGGTCCGCGCGGAGTCCGTCCGGGGCCGGGAGCTGTCTGCAGCCGGGATCTATTCCGGGCCAAGATCTGTCCGGGGTCCTCCTGCGGCCGGAGTCTATCCGGGGCCGGGGTCCGTCCGAGGTCTGTCCAGAGTCGGAGCGATCCGGGATCTGTCCGGGGTCCGCCCGCGGCCGGGGTCCGCGCGGGGTCCGTCCGGGGCCGGGAGCTGTCTGCAGCCGGGATCTATTCCGGGCCAAGGTCTGTCCGGGGTCCTCCTGCGGCCGGAGTCTATCCGGGGCCGGGGTCCGTCCGAGGTCTGTCCAGAGTCGGAGCGATCCGGGATCTGTCCGGGGTCCGCCCGCGGCCGGGAGCCGTCTGCAGCCGGGATCTATCCCGGGTCGGGGTCCGTCTGAGGTCTGTCCAGAGTTGGAGCGATCCGGGGTTTCTCCGGGGTCCGGGTTCGCCCGAGGCCGGGGACGGGCCGAGGTCCTCCCTTAACCTGTCCGGAGGCCGGCTCGGTAGGGGCCCGCCCGGGGCCGGGGGCCGCGCGCTCTCGGGGGTGGCGCGGCCACAGGCTTATAAGGCGCTTCCCATCGCGGGCGGCGCGGTCCCGACGTCGAGGCCGAGGGCGCCTCCGCCGTCCCCGCCTCCGGGCGGAGGGGTGGCCTGGCCGCCGCGCCCCGCGCCGCCTCCGGAGCCCGCGCCGCTGGGGCCGCGGGTCCCCAGGCCGCGGGGCGGAGCGGAAACCCGAGCGCCGGCCCCGCCTCCGCGCCCCGCCCGCCCGCCAACCCCCTCCCCCGGCCCTAGCCGCCCGCCCGGCCCGGAAGAGCCTGGGCCGGGCCCCGGGTGGCGACTGTTGTCTCGTTTCTCGATCTTGGGAAACTCTCGGGTCAGGGGGCTACGCGCCCCACCCGACCTGCGGGAGTGGAAGCTGAACTTACGCGCGGCGGGGCGCACCGCTCCGGGGACCCGGCGCCGGGACTGTCTGGCGGGTTCCCGCCGCCCGCACGTCCTCCCCGGGCCGGGCCCGAGGCCGGAGCCGCCCGCCCCGCGTCCCCCGCGCATTCCAGCCGCGCCACTGCCCGGACGCGGCAGGGCACAGACGACGCGGCGGGCCCGCGCCGGCCCCCAGGGCCCCCAGCCCCGGAAGGAGAGGGAACCCGGTGCTCAGAAGCGGGCCGGGCCGGCGGTGGGAGAGGGCCCGGGGGAAGAGCGTCCCCGCCTGCGCGGGGCGCGTGCCGAGCCGAGGGGTTTCGAGAGTGGCCCCGGGGCAGCTGCCGGGGGAGAACCGGGGGTCGCAGCCGCTCGCTCCGCAGGATGGTCCTCACTGGGAGGTAACTTCAAGCCAGAGTTCAAGACTCGGAAGTTAGTTCAGGCGTTGGAACTCGATTGCAGAGTGTCTTGGGCGACCTCACGTCGCCCGAGGCGGGGTGGACAGACCCAGGGCGAGGCCCTTCAGCGCTTTGCCCTTCTAGAAAGTCTAAAGAAGCTCGGCAGAAACTGTGGGCACCGAAGGCCGGTTGTCAGTCACGTGACGCAACTTGTCCGAGGGGTGTGTCCCCCACACCCCCAACACACCTTACACACCTTACACACCCCCAACACACCCTTACACACCCTTACACACACCCTACACACAGTCACGACTCCAGGTTTTGCTCAGCCGGCTCCAGTGACTCGCCCAGATCAGATCGTCAGCTTCGTCCAAGTTTTCCTCCAAGTTTATCTTTACCTCCTGTTTGCCTTGTGAGCTGAGAAGAGAAGGTGTTTTCCACAGGCTGGCGACCCGCTAAAGTGGCAGCAGCCCGCCCGTGCTGGTGACTGAGGGGCTGACCGCTGAATCCTGGTGACTGATGGGCTGACCACGGGGTCTGCAAGAGGTACCAGAGGGTGGAGGTGGGGGGCTGGGCCGAGTATCCCCACCACCACCACAAAGCCCCACTGAGGCCTCCCGCCTCTGTGCCCTTTCGCTCTCTGCCGCTGGGCCGGGCAGCCTCTCTGCCACCAGAGCGCAGGAGCTGTTAGGAAGTCAAGTCACCCAGTCACAGCCGACTCTTTGCAGCTTCTCTAGCCAAGAGTACTGGAGTGGGGTGCCATTTCTTCACGGGATCTTCCAGACCCAGGCATTGAACCTGGGTCTCCCACATTGCGGGCAGACTCTACCCTCTGAGCCACCAGGGAAGCCCAGGAGCTTTTATGCATCCAGCCAAATCTTTCCTGGGAGCAATCAGGTCTTGGTTTCCCTGTTGCCTAGGAGATCTAACTTCGTGAGGCAGCCCTTCAGCTGTGCCAGACACTCTGGTCACTAAAGAGAAGGAAGCATTTTCCTGTCAGCGATATTTGTTTAAAGAGACCTGGAACTAGAGAATAAAAATAGCAACTGCCCAGAACTTACTAATCATTACAGAAATTCTGAGTAAAGCACAGTGAGCTGCCACTTTTTAATCCATTGTTTTAATACAGATTTTTAAAAATCTATTAAGAAAAATTATCCAAAATCTGAAAATGAGACCAGAAAAACAGTGATCCTTTCAATGTCCTGTCAAAGGATATTTTTCAAGCCCAAGGATTACTTCCTTTTCTAGTTGAATGTACTGTTGTTTGACGCTGTGATTTACTATTAATGAAAGGCATACCAACCTGCAGATTTGTGCACAGAAGAGATGCAAATAATTTTTGTCCCAAAGTAGAGTTAACATCAAAGGTTATAATGTACTGCCCTATAAGACACTGACTGTTTTTATATCTAGCCTTGCAATCTTATTTTAATATAATCTGACTCTACAAATCCATTTCCACAAATGGTCTTTGAATCAGCTTTTTCATCTTATAAACGTCCTCAAAAATTAATGAGGTGAATAAGCTTTTGGCTCTTGTGCATGCCATATTTGTAGAAAGATATGAGAGTCGTGTTTAATTTGGAAACTTATACTTGGGAAAGTCTGACAAGAACGGGAGTTTTTGAGAGGTTATGGAGAAATATATACTCTCCTTGAGTACTGATTTGGGGCAGCCCCTTTGGAAAGGGCTCTTTGGAAGGCAGTTTGGCAGTTGTTAAAACTGAAGACAGTGCAGTGCTGATGATCCAACAGGTCCTCTTTTAGAGTCAGTCCAGAGAAACATTCCCACGTGAGCACTAAGGGAAATGTGCAGTGGTTGCCGCGGTGAGAACGTGGAATGAAGACCTTCCACCACATACAGTGGTAGGTGCGTGTGGAGAACACTATGCAGCCACAGAAAATGCATCGGTCCTAAAAGTAGGGCCTGTGATTTGCTCTTTAGTCTCTCGGTTGTGTCTGACGCTTTGTAACCCCATGGACTGTAGCCCCCACCCCACCCCAGGCTCTTCTCCATGGGATTCTCCAGGAAAGAATACTGGAGTGGGTTGCCATAGCCTCCTCCAGGGGATCTTCCCGACTCAGGGATCGAACCTGAGTCTCCTGCACTGGAAGGCAGATTCTTTACTGCTAAGCCACTAGGGGAAGCCCCGGAAACCACGTCAATGGAAAAACTATAGGTGGAAATGGCTGGTGGGTACAGCATGGTGCTATCAACAGTCACAACAAATTTTTTGGCCAACCTAATAAACAGCCGGAGTGCACCCAGCACTTGACTCCAAAAAGTGGGATGAGGTCCTAGTGAGGTAACAGAAAAAGCCTGAGAAGAAAACCTCACTTGGACCTCATCCCACTTTCCGGAGTCAAGCTCTGGTCCAGCCCAGCCGCCAAGTCCGGTGTGCCGTCTCGTTGCTCACCTGGGCCCTCAGTCTGGATTTGCCTTTCCAGGTATCAAGTGAAAGTCTTTCTGTCGTGTCCAACGCTTTGCAGCCCCACGAACTATACAGTCCGTGGAATTCTCCAGGCCAGAATACTGGAGTGGGTAGCCATTCCCTTCCTCAGGGAGTCTTCCCAACCCAGGGATCGAACCCAGGTCTCCCGCATTGCAGGCAGATTCTTTACCGTCTTAGCCACCAGGGAAGCCCAAGAATTGAACACGAAAATGTAAGAAGCCCACGTCTGTGAGGCCAGCTGGGTGGTAAAGGGCAGAAAGCGTGCTGTCAGACCTCAGGACCCATGTTCTATAAACGTCAGGAGCAGGCACAGAGGAGGTGGGGTGGTTTCAGGTTGTGAATCAGGCTGATTGGGTAGCTGGGCGCCTGGGGCTACATAATACGCGTGAAGCAGAAACAAAGAGCAGCTCTCTGGGTCACCTGCTGGGCTGCCAAGGCAGCTAGAATTGCACAGGTGTGTCTGAGGAGCCCTGGTTGTAGGCAAGCGCTTGGGAAACCAGACACTTTAATCTGATTCTTAAGAGGGGAAAACAGGAGTAAAAGACTGCATGAAATTCAAGGCCTTTACCCTCGAGGGGAGGATCGCTCCTCCGTTTATTTTTCTTCAGTGGTGGTTTTGTTTGGGTTTAGCTTATTTTGTTAAGCTCTATCCTTTCCCAAACCCTGGCAGTTAAGAAAGAGCAAAGCCTGGTGGTCACTCCAGGCCACCCTCCGTGTCCCTCCTGGCCCGCATCAGACAGCACAGTGGGGAGCTGGGGGCTCCAGCCAGGAAGGGAGACAGGGTCGGGGAGGCCCTCCTGGCCCCAGAAGGACCCTAGGCCCACTGGTTCCGCCATTTGTCACCCCTCACCACATGCAAAATTGGAGCTAGAGCGGTTTTCATCACTGCCTGTGCTTGCGATGAGTTGGGTAAACTAGTTACGGGGACATCATTATTTTTGTCACAGAAGGCAATGGCACCCCACTCCAGTACTCTTGCCTGGAAAATCCCATGGACGGGGGAGCCTGGAAAGCTGCAGTCCATGGGGTCTCTAAGAGTCGGACACAACTGAGCGACTTCACTTTCACTTTTCACTTTCATGCGTTGGAGAAGGAAATGGCAACCCGCCCCAGTGTTCTTGCCTGGAGAATCCCAGGGACGGGGGAACCTGGTGGGCTGCCGTCTATGGGGTCGCACAGTCGGACACAACTGAATCGACGCAGCAGCAGCAGCAGCAGCAGCATTATTTTTGTTAACTTAGTATTGGAGTATAGTTTATTTACAATGCTGTGTTAGTTTCGGGTATACTATAAAGTGGCTCAGTTATAGTATACATATATCCAGTCTGTTTTAGACTCTTTCCCCTGTAGGCCATTACAGAGTAGAGTTTCTTGTGCTATACAGTAGGTCATTAATAGTTATCCGTTTCATATACAGTCATCTGTATATGTCAACCCCAATCTCCAGATTTATCAGTTCCCCCCACACACCCCGGGAATTCTGTTGTCTCTCTCTGACTCTGCTTCTGTTTCATAAATGAGTTTACTTGTACCATTTTTTTTGGATTCCCCGTGTAAGCAGCATCGTGTGATGTTCGTCTCTGACTTACTTCACTCTCCATGTCGCTGCAAGTGGCACTGTTTCATACTTGCCTACGGCTGGGTCGTAATTCACTCTGAGTTCCGCCGCATGGGTGGTTCTGGACCCGGGAATGCGGTTCAGGACGCCTCCTGCAGACACAGCTCTTCTCTGTTCTCTGCAAATGCGCAGTCTTGGCGGGGCCTCAGCACTGAGTCTTCCAGACACATTAACTGATCTGACCCTCAGAACGGCCCTCGGGGGTGGGGAGGGTAATTGCCCCTGCAGGTGAGGAAACTGGGGCTCGGGGAGGAACCGAAGTGCCCCCAAGCCCAGGACTGCCCCCTACCCAGGCCTCCCGGCTGATCACACAGCTTCCTCTGGCCGAGGTCCAGCCACACCAGCTTCCTCCCGGGCTCCTGTCAGTCCCCGTGGGGGCCATGGGTATCAGGCTCACAGGCCTATCGGGCTTTCACTCCACACTGCACCCCGCCCCTCCCCGGGACTGCCGATGCCCACATCCTTCAGACCAGCACTTCTCAAGCCCTGATGGGCCTGTGACTCCCCTGGGAACTTGTGAAAGAGCAGATCCCGGTTTGGTGGGCGGAGCCGGAGGGGCTGCATTTCTGACAAGCCCCCAGGAGGTCTCAGAGCCCCTTCTCTGCAGCTGGCTCTGGATAGCAAGGCTGATCCTAGCCTCGGCCAGACCAAGAGAGTCTGGACAGTGTCAGGAGACCTGGATGCCCGCTCAGGGTGTCCTCCTCATCTCCTGACTGTAAATAAGTGTTAATTACATTTTCCTGGCTGGAATTTCATCTCCATGAGGATGGGGACTGTAAGTATCTCCTGCACATCTGTCTCCCCAGCGCCTGGCCCAGGGCCTGGCACGTGACAAATGCTGAGTACCCGCTGAATGAATAAAGTGAGCAAGGGAAAGGAATGCCTGAGCCATCACTGTCCTTCCCACCAAAGCGATCCAGCCCCAACCCCCGAAAGCGACATTTGGAGGGCTCTCTATTGTTATCACTCTAATCTTATCCCCAAACCCAGATCTTCCAGGGGATCCAAATCCCAGGCACCGACCCGTCTAGAAAGGATTCATAGAGATCGTCTCTCAGGAACAGGATGGCAGAGTTTGTCTTCCTTTGCGCACTTTCCATATTTTCCAAATTCAATGCAGAAAGCGAGCGCTGCTGCAGTGATTCAAAGGACATGGAAGCATCCGTCTAAGCAGATTCTCTCTCGGCCGCTTCTCCGCTGTCTAGGCAGACACCAGGCTGGCCGGGCTGTAGTCAACCAGCGTGTCCAGTGTCTCAGTTCCTGACTCTAAAGGAAGGCAGGGCTGCAAGTGACTGAGGCTCGCGCGGGCATGAATTCTCTCGAAATCTGTCATCTTCTCCATGAGTTCCTTCTCATCCCCATCACTCCTGAGGAATCCTGACCCTATTCCTGTCGACCTCATCTCTGTGGGTTCTTGCCATCCTGAATACCATTCCAGGAGGCCCCTTTTCAGAGGATGAAATTTGTTACCTAAGGCCTGAGTAACAGACTGCTGAAGCTGAAACTCCAATACTTTGGCCACCTGATGCGAAGAACTGACTCATTGGAAAAGACCCTGATGCTGGGAAAGATTAGAGGTGGGAAGAGAAGGGGCAGCAGCGGATGACATGGTCCGATGCCATCACTGACTCAGTGGACACGAATCTGAGCAAACTCCGGGAGACGGTGCAGGACAGGGAACCGTGGCGTGCTGCAGTCCCTGGGGTCGCACAGAGCTGGACACCTCTCAGAGATGGGACGACAGCAGTGGCAGACTTCTCTGCTGCAGCTGAGGTGCGTGCATAAGCTCAAGCCACCGTTTTTTTTTTAACATGACACCGAGAAAAATGAAAGGAAAACCTGACTGTTTAAGACTGTTAGCCTTCGTCACAGCACTGAATAACCCCAGTGGGAAGGGCTGCTGGAGTTCTATACTCTTCCGTTGCTCCCATTCAGTAAATAATGATCATTTGACAGTAAAATGCTTGTTGGTTGTAAAATTATTCATGCTTCTGGGGCAGAGGTGCTGTCCTGAATGTACCTGCATGAGCTGCATCCCACAACACGGACTCTGGGTTGGTACCCAGGCAACATTTCATCCCATGAGTGAATGAAAAGGAGATGGAGGTACTCCGGCCTTGTTCAAGAAATCAGGGCGGGCGGTGGGGGGAGGTTTGGGCTGACATTCACTTCCTTTGACGTCTGCTCACGTCTACACACCCAGCACACCCTCCACTTGGTGCGGACTCCATCCACGCTCACCATCAGCCACTGGGCACGAGGGGAGTGAGAATTCCTAGTTAAGAAGACCATGGCTGAATTCCACTGCCCCTCACTTTACAGAGCCGACATCTCTGTAATATGTGGACTAAGTTTCTATAAATTTGATTAAAATGAGCAGTAATTTGCAACTGGGGGGTGTATTTGGCCAGTCAGCCTCACCCACATAGGGAGCTTGATGTATTCCAGCAGCTTTGCTGAGTAGGACTTCCTTTGCTTTTTTGGGGGGAGGGGAGGGAATTACATGATTTGGACTATTTAAGAAAGGAACTAAGAGGCATTTCTGGGGCTCAGCGGGTGTTGGAGAGGTGGGGACCCCATCCACAGCAGAGGGCAGGCAGGGGTCCAGGAGCCCCGGTCCAGAGAGGACAGAAAGGGCAGCTCCCCAACCTGCCCACCCGTGTGTCTCAGCCTCCGCCGGGCAGTGTGTGTGGCTGCCTTTCACCTCCTCGATGCCCGTTCCATCCCCACTCACCTCCCAGCAGCCCTGCCCCATGCGCGCTGCCCGCCCCCCAGGTGGCAGCCTCTTCCTTTCCTCTGTGTCCGAAGGGTAAGCTCTTCTTCTTGCCCCTTCTGTGTCCTTCCTTCTTAATCTCAAGAGCACCCTTCTGAGGTGGGAAACCATTGTTTACTTCTCTTTGCCTTCTTGGCATGATGAGTCTAGTTCTTCTTGAGGCTGAGTCTAAGCAAATGGGGGAAATGTGCACCAGGATCACAGCTGAAGGTGCCTGTCTTACAGAGGAGTCACAGGCGACCCTCCTCTCTAGAGCGGACAACCACTTCCCGATTTCCTTTCTGGCGTTCGTGAACATCTGCCGTTTCATTCCCAGATGTGCTCACTGCAGGCAAGGCCATGCCCATAAAGCCTCTCATTTTAGCCTTCTCTCTGTCTCTCCGGTTGGCCTGGGTATTAACTTCCAAGCAGCAGCCCCAGTGACTTCACTTGGCTGTCTGCACACCCCAAGTATTCCAGCTAATTGGGAAATTTCCGCTCTCTGTTCACCATCTCAGGCCTGTGAGCACCCCACCGATGCGGCTTACACGGACACAAAGCGTTCAGTGAACTGAAACCAGAAAAAAAGCTCAGGGCAACGGCACAAATGCCCACGTCTCGGTTCAGGGAGTTGGCTTTTATAGAAATAAGTACATTTGTATTAGTTGTTATGATGAATTGTTCTGACACTCACCCAGACAGGAAGATAATGAAAGTTTCTTTTCCCAAGGGCTCCTTAATTCAAACATTCAAAATGACCTGGCCTCAGCTGGCCCAGGGCAGAAGTCATAAGATTGAAAAAAAGTGAGTAAATACATTTTTAAAGAGATGGGGGAACCACTGCTTTCCGACTCGGGCCAGTGGTTGACAACAAGCCAGCATACGAGGAATGTTTGCTTCTTCCTTACTTAAAATTGTTTAAGTCGCTCATATAGACCCTCCGAGCTAGGAGAGAGCATGTGGGGAAAGTTCACACTTGAGGTCTTTCCACCGCCTTCCCAGACAGACATATTCTAGAAAACCAGTGCTAGTTTGATGACCAGCTCTGGGCTGAGCTGCAGTTTAGAAGGTAAGCCACTGCAGACTGCTCTGTCAGGCTCTGCTTTTTGTTAATAATCTATTTAAAGTTCAGCAGACCGGCACCTCCTTTGATTCTGATTATCCTCCTAAAGCTCCTCCAAGTTCACTGTCAGCAGATCCTGCTCCGACAGTCAGAGAGACTGCTGTCTTGGTTTGCTGGGGAACCGCGTTTGAACATCAGACTCCATCCAAAGCAGCTGCCATGACGGGCCCCCCACAGCCCCTCACGGGATGGATTTGTTGAAGGCCACCTCCCTGGGAGAACTGGTCTACCCAGGCGGCCGCGTGGACGTGCTCCAGGCAACAGAAGGCCTCCGTGATCTCCACGCTGTTCACCCTGTAACCCTGCCCTCCTGGAGTCAGGCACCGTCTAGTCTCCAGAGATAACAGCTCTTGGTGATTAGTTTTGCTGGTTTGGGTTGCTTTCAGGGAAACGGGTTTTGACATGTAGTCCATGTCTTTCAAATTGAGACAAAATGGAATTGAGGAAACCATTTTCCAATTAAACCCAACAATTTTAAGTCCTGTGTTAGAAGAAATGCAGTTCTTCCTAGAATACAAACACAGAGGGGCGGTTTGATTGTTTGTGACAATTCTTCCATTCCAAAAAGGGCTTGAAGTGGCTTCCAAAACAATGAAAAAAAGGATTGAAATCGACAGCTAAGGGCATTGGGCAGAAACCACGCTTCTCTAGGACGCCTCATCTTTCCATTGCTCTGGCTGCTCACGTCAGCTCAAGGGGCACCAGGAAACAGGAAGGACGACCATCCCTGGAAAAGGAATCTGAGAAAACCTAGAAGGGGAGAAAGGGGAAGCGGTGACAGGCTTTATTTTCTGGGGTTCCCAAATCACTGCAGACAGTGACTGCAGCCATGAAATTAAAGAATGCTTGCTCCTTGGAATGAAAGCTATGATAAACCTGGACAGCACATTAAAAAGCAGAGAGATCACTTTGCCGACAAAGGTCCGTCTAGTCAAAACTATGGTTTTTCCAGTAGTCACGTATGGATGTGAGAGTTGGACCATAAAGAAAGCTGAGCGCTGAAGAATTGATGCTTTTGAACTCTGGTGCTGGAGAAGACTCTGAGAGTTCCTTGGACTGCAAGGAGATCCAACCAGTCCATCCTAAAGGAGATCAGTCCTCAATATTCACTGATGCTGAAGCTGAAGCTCCAATACTTTGGCCACCTGATGCGAAGAGCTGACTCATTGGAAAAGGCCCTGATGTTGGGAAAGATTGAAGGCAGGAGGAGAATGGGGCAACAGAAGATGAGATGGTTAGATAGCATCACTGACTCAATGGACATGAATTTGAACTCCAGGAGATGGTGGAGGGCAGAGGAACCTGACATGGGGCAGTCCACGGGGTCACAAAGAGTCAAACACAACTTAGCGACTGAACAGCAGCACCAAAATGCCCATTTAAGTCTCAGACTCACAGGAAAACGAACCGTTTAAGTGTTACCCACTCCAGTGTTCTTGCCTGGAAAATCCCAGGGACGGGGGAGCCTGGTGGGCTGCTGTCTATGGGGTCGCACAGAGTCAGACACGACTGAAGCGACTCAGCAGCAGCAGCAGCAGCAGCAAGTGTGTTGTTGAGACCTTTTTTTACACGATCTACCTGTTACACACAAACTTAGAATTAAAAGCATTTTAACAAGGTGGGTAAAAATATTTACACATATTCCAAACGTCCCACTTTAGATGTTCCATCGTTCAGGAAGCAGGCACTGTCCACCTCCTCTAAGATTTGTTCTTAATAGCTCAACTTTCCCTCTGAATTGGCCCCCAGCTGGGAGGGACAATCAGAGTTTTCAAACAAAGCACTTCCAGGAACTCTTAAGTAAGAACGGGTCTTTCTGCCGGGGGAGTGGGCAGGAGGGGACCTTTCTGTTTCCTCTGGATCCAGTACTTGGTGGTTCCCCGGGTTCTTCAGTGAAACAATGAAATGGCCGGAAAACACTTTAAACAATGTTTCTATGACAACCCGGTGTGAATGAGCAGACTTCCTAAGGAAATGAAACCCCTAAACGCCTCTGTGACCTTACTGGTGATCTCAAGAGGAGAGTTTCTCTGTTTGTCTGTTTTGCTCATTTTTGCTTTACAGTTCCCTGACTCTAAATCCAGCTTCAAAACTTATGACTATTTACCCCAGGAGCCAGCTGCGCTTAGTGTCATGTTTTCACCCCTTCAATTTAATTTTTAAAGTATTTGTCTGACACGCTCGCTCTCTCCCTGGAAAGGTCCCTCTTGTCCCCCGTCCACGCACTGTCATCACTGACTGCTTAACTCCTTCAACAGGTGCCTCTCGCCGGATGGGAAGTCTGGTAGGGGCAGCACGAACGTGTGCAGACTTCATCTGACTGTTGGAGGCTCTTCACAAAAGATGAAAAGGCTCTGGATCCTGAGAAGTGACCAAGTGGCCAGGGTTTTCCTTTAGGTTTTTCACTTTTATTTATTTTTAACTTTTATTGAAATATGACTGACTTACAATGTTTTGTTTGATTTCTGCTGTACAGCCACGTGCTCAGTTATACATGTATATATATTCTTTTTCATTTTTTATTATGCTTTTATCACAGGATAGTGGCTACAGTGCTCTGTACGACACAGTAGGGCCTGGTTGTCTGTCCATCCTGTGTGTATTATAGTTTACACCAGCTCATCCCAGACTCCCAATCCTCCCTCCTCCCCCCACCCCCACCCGCAAGTCTGTTCTCTCTGTGTGTAAATCTTCCTTTTTGTTTTTTAAATAAGAGTTCCTGACTCTTGAAGACTGGGATACAGGAAAGATGACATTCTAGAAGCTGATCAGGTACCTCTGACAACTCCATCTATTAATTTAAAAAAATAGTAATTTTGTTTATTTATCTTGGCTTTGCTAGGTCTTTGCTGCTACACGCTGGCTCTCCCTAGTTCTGGAGGGCAGGGGCCACTTTCATTGTGGTGCCCAGGCTCCTCGCTGGGGTGGCTTCTTTTGGTGCCAAGCACGGGCTCCAGGGCGCGCAGGCTTCAATCGATGCAGCCCCCAGGCTCCACAGCACAAGCTCAGTAGTTGCGGAGCGTGGGCTTAGTTGCTCCACGGCGTACGGGATCTTCTGGGACCAGGGATGGAACCTGTGTCTTCTGCACTGGGAGGCGGATTCTTTATCCGTGAGCCACCAGGGAAGCCCCATCTCTCCATTTTTAACTCCAGCACGGTTTAGTTTCAAAGAAGAGGTTTGTAGTAGGCTGGAAGCCATAGCGGCCGTCTCCCTGACTGTACTGGTGTGAGCTCTTCAGAACCCAGTTTCGCTTTTAGTAGGCGGCTGTGCTGCCTACGCCTTCTATAGAATGCACCCTGGAGATGAGGCCTGGGGGGTTCGCTCCGTGCTCAGACGTTGGACCATTCACCTCTGCACCAGTTTCTTCCCCCCGTTTTCAGGGGCCCTTCTCCCTGGTAATGAGCTCACTTACCAGACTGACATCTTGAGGGCCCCTGTTTTAGACCTCGCTAGTGAATTTAAAGCTGCGCATTCAGTTTGTCTCAGCAGACACCTCCTGTTCTCTTTATAAAATTCACATACACAAGTCTTGTCCTGGATTTAGTTAGCCTGTTAGACTCGGGGAACAACTCATCAAGGAGAGACGTTATGGATATGTCACTTTATGAACAGGAAATGTCCCAAACTTCCAATTTCATCCTTTCAATGAAAAAAAAAGAAAAAGAAATGAGCCCCACATGGTAAACATTTGCTGTTAGAATTTTGCTGAAACACGCTAATAATTTTCAGCAGTTAAGAGCATTGTGTCTGAAAGGAAGGAAGAGATAGGAAGTCAGCTCGCACAATAGATGGAGAGTAAAGGCAGGAACCGTAAAGATAAAGGTGAAAATAACTGTTCCATTCCTTCCCCTCCTTTTCACCCTAGTGTGTGGTTTGGTTGCATTTTCAGTGCCAAGATGGGGGGGGGGGGCGGGTACACTGGAGGTGAGGGGTTTTTCCCAGGTGCCTCCCAGACCAACCAGTGGTCCTGAGAGGAGATGCCCTCTCGGGGAGGGGCAGGGGCTCTTCTGAACCCTCCACGTCTTTTCTTTAAGGAACAGAAAGGCTTCGAAATTGCTTTCTTTGTATTTTTCATCACTTCTCTGACTAATACAGACACACTGTATTTGCATAACATATTTTTGGTCCGCATGGGACCCCATCTCAAGCTTCCTGAATATGCATTTTATTCTGTGCAACTTCTGAAAGTTGAACCTCTAATCTCATTACCAGCCTGTGTGCTTCCACGGAGTTATTTTTCTGGGCTTCAGAACAGCACCTCCGATTTGTAAGCCGAGCTAACAATTACATTTTCGTCTCTGAAAGACGTTCAGTGAAAGCGTCCTTTGTGGGGAGAAAGAATCAAAGACCTGAGGAAGAGTGACGCCCCCACCAAGCCAGCCTGGCTTCTTGGCTTGCTCAGTGGAGACTGGCAAGTGAATTCTCTTTCTCTAGAACATTCGTCATTGCCCAGAGAACCTGGAAGACTCAATGTTCCAAAGACAGCACTGTTTAGCCCCCTTCACCGAGCCGCCCTCACCTGATCCCCCCAGCCTTGGAGACAGCTCAGTGAGCCAAGTGCCAGCCCAGGGCAGCAGCAGGAGACCCCAGATTGCCGGGATCCGTGAAGAAACCGTCCATCCTTAGAAGCAGAGGACAGCAGGCAAGTTACAGCTACAGAAACGAGAATAAACGTTTCACCGAGGCAGGCTGGAGCAGAGTCAGAATCACTTTTCCGAGTCATTTCCCTTTCTTTGGGTTCTCAGGTTCAGCTGCTTTGGGGCCCAATGCTTTGCCCAGATGATTTCTTTGAACCCTTAGCACCATCCTCAGAGGTTGATGAGGAGTCAGAAGTAGAGTCCCAAGGAAAGAGACGGATCAGAGACAAGTCCCTGGGCCATGGGCTTGCAATAACGTGCAGCCTCAATCGTCTGCGCCCTGGGTCTCTCCCTTCAGTGTCTACTGCCCTCATGCCAGCTTTCTAAGACCTCCCATGGCACGGCCACACTCCTGTCAAACCTCCTTTTGCCAGCTGTGTGCTTTGCCAGCAGACGTTTGATTTTATGGCCTTATTTTTTTTCTGACAAGAAGGGTGTTTTCTACACCAGGCTCATCATCAGAATCATCTGGGGGTGTTTATTAAAACTAGAAATGCTCTCCCCAAAAACAGAGGTGCCTCCGTGTCTCTTGGAGACTCTGATTTGTGGCCCTGGGGACGGGCAGGGGACCAGAAGCTTCTTTGTGTAATTCTGGTAATCAAGTTGGGAAAGAGATGCCATTTCCCCCAAAGTTTTAGACCCATAAACACTTCATGTAATGTATAATCTGAAAACTCCTTCAAAATCAAGAAAAAAAAATTTTTACATGGTGTTAGCCAAAAGTTATTATTTTAATTTTAGTATCTTATTTCAGATCAGTATGATAGCAAGGATGTCATGAAGCATTTCTAATGTATTATTATTGATGATTATAATTTGTAAGATACAGTTTTACTTTTTCTCACTTTATGGGTGGCTTGTGCTATGTAAACACCATAATTTTATACGAAAACCCACAATTTTTTGGCAAATCCACTTTAACAATGATGTTTGTATTGTGTTTGGTTTGGGCAAACAACAAATATTACAATGCAGTTGGAAATTTAACCATGATAAGGGCATCAAAAATGGGCCATGGACTAATTTTAAAGAATTTTCATGATTTGTTTCAAAATGATAAGACAATGGGGAGAGTGTTTCATTTGTTAAATTTTAATTTCAGTAAATGGAGAAGTAATTGGATGTAATAGTTACTGTTTTTTCTTTTTTTCGAGATTGGAGAAGTGATTTGGAGATACTGGAATGGATTTCCTGTAAGAATTCCAATTTATTTTTTAAATTTTATTTTTAATTGAAGGATAATTGCTCTACAATGTTGATACTTTCTACCATATATCAACATGAATCAGCTAAAAAGAATTTCAATTCATTGAAAGTAATGTTTTTGAAGCTGATATGAGGAATGATGATGTTATTTTTCTTCATACACTTGGATTTAAATGTCAATATCCCAAATGCTTTGTTGGTTTAACCGATGGCCCAGCGTGAATTAAACAACGTAAACCCAGGTGAAGACCTGCACAAACCCGAGAGACTGTCAGGAGGGGCCATGTGGCCAGCTGTTCTCAGCAAGCTGGGTAACAAACTCCCACCCCTCCTCCCGCCACCGGCCTGCCTCCTGAGTTCAGGCTGTCAGGCAGTAAAGGGGAAATCTCTGAGTGGTTATTTTGTTCATTTATGATTTTAAATGAAAGTAGAGGGGACTTCCCTGGTGACCCAGTGGTTAAGACTCTGCTCTTAATGCACAGCGTGGGGTGTCCATCCCTGGCTGGGGAATTCAGATCCCACATGCCTAAAGCTGAAGCAACATGGTAACAAATCCAATAAAGACTTTTTTAAAGTGGCCCACATCAAAAAATAAATAAAAATCTTCCAAAAAAACAAAAAAGAAAGCAGATGCCATCAGCACCTCCCTGACATGAGCCTCTTGCATTCAGAGAAGCTCCTGGAAACAGGGAAGAGTCTGCTGCCTCAGCTGGGTTCTCAGTCCTGACCACCCATCAGAGTCATCGGGTCAGCTCTTCAGAATGGGACGCCCAGGACCAGCCCCTCAACCAGACTCCTAGGCGGAAGCTTCTAGTGTCAGGACCTACTTCCCCAGGTGAGTCTGTGCTGTGGCTGGGCTGAAAACAGGCAGCCCAAGGGGATGAATCGGACTCTGTGGCAGACTTAGTTGGGGAAGGTGTTTGAGGGCCATCAAGCCGAAGACCTGAGACCCCTTTAGTATCCTGGCCATCTCCCCCAGGCTCTGTGTCTTCAAGGAGTCTGCAGGCTTAAGGAAGGCACGCACACCCACAAAAGCGTCCCACCTGAAGGGTTTTGGAAACATGCCTACAAGTTACTGGTAAAGGTGAGTGAAGTCGTTCAGTGGTGTCAGACTTTGCAATCCCATGGACTGCAGCCTTCCAGGTTCCTCCATCCATGGGCTTTTTCCAGGCAAGAATACTGGAGTGGGTTGCCATTTCCTTCTCCAGGAGATCTTCCTGACCCAGGGACTGAACCCGGATATCTCGCATTGTAAGCAGACGCTTTACCATCTGAGCCCCCAGGGAAGTCCCAAAGGTGACGCCTTTGCAAATGCAGGTTGTGGAGGCCACGCCCGCCTCACTGAGCACCCCGTCACAGCCCCCCACCCAGTACAGCGGTGCTCCCCAGTCCTGCTTCAGGACAGGCTCTTATAGGAGCTGCGAGCCCCGCCCACGCCCTCTCCTGGGAGCTGGCTCTGCACCAGCCCGCGCTGACCACTCAGGACTCACAGCTAAAGCTGTGGCCCTGCCTCCGGGGACCTCCACCCACCGAGGACAGCAAGCAGTTCAGGGCTACAGCCACTAGGCTGAGAGCAGAGACGGCTGCAGGCAGGGTCCTCACCTTGCCCCCGCCCGAAGGTGACGAGGGGGGGGGGACATCCTTTGAGCCATTTCCCCCGCACTGTGTACTCAGCTATGTTACATGGAAGCTTATATAATATACAGAAATATGTGTAATAGACGCGTGGTCTTTCGTGCGTGTCTGTGTATGTGTGTATGCTTACGCAGCTTTTGCTGTTGTCTGTAGAACAACAGCTGCACGCTAGTTCCCGGAAACTTCTCCTGCGAGTCATGAGCTCATTTCAAGCAGTCCCTAAAAGTGTCATCAGGGGAGCCTGGGGTTTCTGGCAGGGAGGCTGGGTGAGTGGATTGGAGTTAACGGTGGGAGCTTAGCATGCCAGGCTGGGTATTGTTTAGAGGTCTTATTCTGAGTTTTACAAAGAGCGCGTGTGTGTGGATGTGTGTGGCTGTGTATGCATGAGTTGGGTGGGAGTATTGGGTGTGTGTCTTGTGTGTGATGGTGTGTGTGCATCACCCAGGCACGCGTGTGTCGGGGGCAAGTGTGGCTGGGGCAGACCCGCCCTGGGGGGCCTCCGGTAGCGGCTGTACCCTAGTTCTGGGACCCTGAGTGCTGTGTGGGGGACAGTCTTGGGCGCAGCGGGTTAGGCTGCGAGTCAGAAAGTTCTTGTGGAAACAGAAGCAGCAGAGGGACCGAGAGGAACGTGGGCAAGGGGCTGAGGCCAGGGTTTGGCCCCCAGCAGACGCGGGCCTGGGAGGGGTGGGGGCTGCGGGCCACACCCGCCCGACGGTGCCTCTGACCGGGGAGGGCCACCCGAATGGGAAAGCCCCTGAGCTCAGGTGAGGCAGAGTTTGAGGATGCGTGTGCCCTCTTCCCTCAAGGGAAACCGGAGCAGCAGCAGCAGTTCAGACACGGACTGAAAGAGAGGACAGAGTGGGGAGGGAACCGCAGGAGCTGGAGGGGAACTTCGGGGCCAGCCCTGGGGTCCCGTGGGGCCAGCCTGATGACCGCCAGTTCATGGTCCTTGGCTGTGCCGGAGGGAGCGCTCAGGACCCCGCGCCAGCCGAGAAACTAAGGGAAGGTGCCCGGAGCCCAGGGCCCCGGGACAGCAGGGCCTGCAGGCCAGCTGGCCAGCGGGGCCCGCCGGGGCTTCTCGGGGCTCTGCGCCGCGGGGGGACCCACACCAGGGCACTCGGGCGCAGCCCCCCAGCAGTTGCTCCCCTCCAGGCCCCGGGGGTGGGCGCCATGCCCCGAGGGCTGCCCCTCCTCTCAGGGGCTCTGCTTCTCACCCTGGGCCGAGTTAGTCAACACAGTCTCTTTGTCAGCTCTTTTCCTCCAAATAAATATATCAGTAAGTGCTGATCTCCAGCAGGGAAGGAAGAAAGCTTTCCTGGCCCTCAGCCTCCCATGGGGCTCCCCCTCCTCCACGGAAAGCTGCTCAGGAAAGTGGCTTTGGGGGTTTGGTTCTTTTCCCTCCACCAACGTGTAATTTTCATGCAGCAGCTTGAAGTTCCTTCTAAGAAAACAGAACGAGATGGAGCTAGTAAGACTTGTGACGACACGCACGCTCCATGCTGCCAGACAGATGACGGGGAGGGGGCCAGGGACGGGAGAGGGGGCTCAGGCACGGGGGAGGGGGTTGGGGACGGGGGAGGGGGCCGGGCACAGAGGTGGGGCTCAGGCACGGGGAGGCGGTGGCGGGGGTGTGGAGGGTATAGGCAGTCAGGCACGGGGCTTGGGGGGCCTGGTGCAGGGGTGGTGGTGTGGGGGAATGGGCCGCCAAAGCCCCAGGAAGCTCGGTGCCCAGGCCACCAGCTTGGCTCGAAAGTGGAGCCTTTCTTTCCCAGAACAGCAGCCTGAGTCTGAGTTAACCCAGTCCAGCCAGCTTTCCTCCCCTTATTCATAACTGAAATCTGTGGTGACGTCCAAAACCGCATTCACAGTGAATTATTATTTCTCTATGACACCCAGGCATGAAGCTCTCCTGGCCTCACGCTGAGCGTGTGTGTGTGAGTGTGTATAGGTATGTGTGAGTATATAGGTGTGTGTGTGTGTATGTGTATAGATGTGTGTGTATAGATGTGTGTGTGTGTATGTATATAGGTGAGTGTGTATGTGTACAGGTGTGTGTGAGTGTGTGTACAGGTGTGTGTGTATAGATGTGTGTGTGTGTATGTATATAGGTGAGTGTGTATGTGTATAGGTGTGTGTGTATAGATGTGTGTGTGTATACATGGGTGTGTTTGTGTATGTATACAGGTGTGTATGAATATAGGTGTGAGTGTGTGTATAGATGTGTGTGTGTATAGATGGGTGTGTGTGTGTATGTATATAAGTGTGTGTGTATGTGTACAGGTGTGTGTGAGTGTGTGTACAGGTGTGTGTGTATAGATGGGTGTGTGTGTGTGTATGTATATAGGTGAGTGTGTATGTGTATAGGTGTGTGTGTATAGATGTGTGTGTGTATACATGGGTGTGTTTGTGTATGTATACAGGTGTGTATGAATATAGGTGTGAGTGTGTGTATAGATGTGTGTGTGTATAGATGGGTGTGTGTGTGTGTATGTGTATAAGTGTGTGTGTATGTGTACAGGTGTGTGTGAGTGTGTGTACAGGTGTGTGTGTATAGATGGGTGTATGTGTGTATGTATACAGGTGAGTGTGTATGAGTATACATGGGTGTGTGTGTATATAGGTTTGTGTGTATGTGAATAGATGTGTGTGTATGTGTATAAGTGTGTGTGTATGTGTACAGGTATGTGTGTGTGTACAGGTGTGTGTGTATAGATGGGTGTGTGTGTGTATGTATATAGGTGTGTATGAATATAGGTGTGAGTGTGTGTATAGATGTGTATGTATAGATGGGTGTGTGTGTGTGTATGTATATAGGTGAGTGTGTATGTGTACAGGTGTGTGTGAGTGTGTGTACAGGTGTGTGTGTATAGAGGGGTGTGTGTGTGTGTGTATAGGTTTGTGTGTATGTGAATAGATGTGTGTGTGTATGTATATAAGTGAGTGTATATGTGTACAGGTGTGTGAGTGTGTGTATAGATGGGTGTGTGTGTGTATGTATACAGGTGAGTGTGTATGAGTATAGATGTGTGTGTGTGTGTATAGATGTGTGTGTATAGAGGGGTGTGTGTGTGTGTATATATATAGGTTTGTGTGTATGTATAGATTGTGTGTGTATGTATATAAGTGTGTGTGTATGTGTACCGGTGTGTGTGTATAGGTGGGTGTGTGTGTGTATGTATATACGTGAGTGTGTATGTGTATAGGTGTGTGTGAGTGTGTGTGTGTACAGGTATGTGTCTCTGTGTGTGTGTATATGTACAGGTGTGTGTGTATAGATGTGTGTGTGTATAGATGGGTGTGTGTGTATATATATAGGTTTGTGTGTATGTGAATAGATGTGTGTGTGTATGTATATAGGTGAGTGTGTATGTGTACAGGTATGTGTGAGTGTGTGTACAGGTGTGTGTGTATAGATGGGTGTGTGTGTGTGTATGTATATAGGTGAGTGTGTATGTGTATAGGTGTGTGAGAGTGTGTGTGTGTGTACAGGTATGTGTCTCTGTGTGTGTATAGATGGGTGTGTGTGTGTATGTATATAGGTGAGTGTGTATGTGTACAGGTGTGTGTGAGTGTGTGTACAGGTGTGTGTGTATAGATGGGTGTGTGTGTGTATGTATATAGGTGAGTGTGTATGTGTATAGGTGTGTGTGAGTGTGTGTGTGTGTACAGGTATGTGTCTCTGTGTGTGTATAGATGGGTGTGTGTGTGTATGCATATAGGTGAGTGTGTATGTGTACAGGTGTGTGTGAGTGTGTGTACAGGTGTGTGTGTATAGATGGGTGTGTGTGTGTATGCATATAGGTGAGTGTGTATGTGTACAGGTGTGTGTGAGTGTGTGTACAGGTGTGTGTGTATAGATGGGTGTGTGTGTGTGTATGTATATAGGTGAGTGTGTATGTGTATAGGTGTGTGAGAGTGTGTGTGTGTGTACAGGTATGTGTCTCTGTGTGTGTATAGATGGGTGTGTGTGTGTATGTATATAGGTGAGTGTGTATGTGTATAGGTGTGTGTGAGTGTGTGTACAGGTGTGTGTGTATAGATGGGTGTGTGTGTGTATGTATATACGTGAGTGTGTATGTGTATAGGTGTGTGTGAGTGTGTGTGTGTGTACAGGTATGTGTCTCTGTGTGTGTGTATATGTACAGGGTGTGTGTGTGTGTGTCTGTAAGAGAGAGAGACTCTACCTCGCACACTGCCCTCCGCTCTGGACACGAGCAGTGCCGTCCTGCTGGACGAGCTGAGCTTTGGGTACCAGCGCAAGGCCCAGGCCCGCACTCCCTGAGGGTGTGGGGCAGATCTGGGTACGATGTTCCCCTCCCCCAGACAGCGGTTCCCCGCCTGCAGTCGCCTCTGCCCTTTAGAACTTGACGTGGAAGGCAGTATCATGGTGCCTGGCAAACTGCACTGATTCGTGTCCTAATGAATCCTGTCAACCGCCCTGACTGTTCTCTGCCTCTCGCCCTGCGTGTCCTGACCAGCCTGAGGTTTCCGCGGGTGACTGCATTTGACGGCAAACAGTGGTGCTGAGTGTGCGTCATTTTTGGACTCACCTCTTGGAAATGACCTGAAAAGCGCCACAGCAACGGAGCCACCTCTCCGCAGGGTCCACTCGGGCGGGACAAGCCTGCCCCTGGCCCAGCGGGGAGCTCTCGCCAGCGCTTGTGTTGTTTCCAGACGGTGCTTGTCGGAGCTGCCCAGCCCCGGTGGGTGAACGCTTCCCAGAGCCCTGTACAAGTTGCCCGCCATCCCTGAGCCAGGAGCACTTTCGTTCCCCGGGGGCCGCTGGCCTTCTTCACCTACTGCTAGGGTGGGCTCACCTCTGCCACAGCAGGTGAGAGTCTGAAACTCACCTGCCAGGGCCCAGGGCCCTGCTGGGTGCTGGTGGCAGGGCCTGGGAGGCTCAGCCAGCGTGCTGGGCCCCTGTGGGTCTCCCAGCTACAATTAGTTTCTCTTCTGTTTGTTTTTACCTGAAACCATCCAAGTCAAATGGAACTTTAGACATTAAATACACAGCAGCAAGCAAGGCAGGGGCATCCAGGGGTCAGCCTGCGCGTTAGTTGCAGAGGGTTCAGAGGCTCTTAGCTGGGCCAGGTTACCCTTTAGCTGGAGCCCATGGAGAGATCTGGGTTTCTGGAAGAGGGGCCGGGGAGGCCCAGGCACCAACGGGGGCGCACGGCTAGTCACCCACCAGTTGCCTCTATGCCCAGGGGCCACACAGAGCCTCAGTCGTTGTCATTACCTGCCAGAGACAAAAATCTAACTCCAGTCTCAAAATCTAATTTCAAAAAGGCGCTGTTTACCTCTTTGAGCTTTTTCAGTATCTTACAGATTTTCTGCTTTATTTACTTGGACTGAGTTCCATAGAATTTAGAAGCAAAAAAAAAAAAAAGTATGATTTTACAGACAGAAGGTGAGCAGAGACCTAGTGTCCAATTTCTAGATTAAAGAAGACCCATACTAATGGACATCAAACAGACATTTTAAAATAGAATCCTAGGGCTTCCCTGGGGGCTCAGTGATTAAGAGTCACCTGCCAGTGCAGGAGACACGGGTTCAATCCCTGATCCGGGAGAATCCCACATGCCTCGGAGCAACGAAGCCGTGCGCCACAGCTATTGGACCCACACTCTAGACCCTGGGAGCCACAGATACCCAGCTCACAGGCTGCAGCTGCTGAAGCCTGTGTGCCTAGAGCCCGTCCTCTGCAGCAGGAGAAGCCGTCACAATGAGAAGCCCGCACACCGTGATAAAGAGCAGCTAGTTTGCGACTAGAGAACGCCCTCGAGCAGCAACGAAGACCCAGCACAGCCAAAAATAAATTAAACAAATATCTTCCTCTGGGACACCTTCCCCAGGAAAGGCAGCCGGAAATTAAAAAAAAAAAAAGAACCCTAAGTCTGCCCAGGTGGCTCAGCAGTAAAGCATCCACCTGTCAATGCTGGAGACGCAGATTTGATCCCTGGGTCAGGAAGATCCCCTGGAGGAGGAAGTGGCAACCCACTCCAGTGTTCTTGCCTGGGAAATCCCATGTGGGAAATCCCTGGCGGGCTGCAGTTCACAGGGTTGCAAAGAGTCGGACATGACTTAGCAACTGAGCATACACACGTAAGCTTATATGATGCATTTGACACCTTAACACTGCTGCCGGGGCCGGCAAGGTAACCCCGGACCCACGTCGCCGGGAGAAGGAGCAGGATTGGGAGTGTTAGGGTCTCTCCCTCCTCTGCACAGCCCAGCCTGGGGGCTTTGGTAAAGCACCTCAGGCCAAGGCACCCCCATGCCCCACAGCCCCTCCACGGTGGAGGCAGTGGTCCCCTTCCTGTCCCTTCGGCCTACCAAGGCACCTGGAATAAATAGTCTCCCTAAATTAAATCTATTAACTATTCCCTATGTCCCATATTAACCCCACCTCCACCCTGGACTGAGCAGATGGGCCAAGGAGTCACTGTCATTGGGTGGAAGTTTGGCCGGTCAGGTGGCCCCCGTCTCAGCTCTGGAAAACACGATGTGAGAGGGAAGTCCTGCCTCTTCCCTGCCCAAGGGCAGGGGTTTTGGTATGTCTGTTTCCTCCGCTGGCAGTGGCAGGATGGTTCTGAGTCTTTCTGTTCTCACTTAACTCTGGGCGAGTTTGTTTCCCTCTGTTTGTTGTTAACATCTTCAGCCTGACGGCAACAATCCTCAGGTCTGTGCAGAGACAGGGGTTTGGCAGGAGGGCGCGTGCTTCTCTGCGAGGTATTTTGCGTCTGCATTCTCGAGTTACAGATCAATTTGCTCCCTCCCTGAGTCTCAGCCTTTTTTTCTCTAGGATACTATCCAGTAACCACTGAGGGTGCGCCTTTAGCAGAATAGTCTTATTATTCAGCTCCTGATTCATCCTGAGTCTTAGTCCCACCTGAGCTGCTTCCTGACTTGCGTCACTTACGAACCCACCTTTTCACGTCCACCTGGAGAGTCGGGTGTGTGTCTAAACGAGGATTATTTCAACAGACCCGAGTGGGCTGATGATGGGGGCACACAGGTGAGCAGACGTGGTCCTTGCTCTCAGTAGAAAATCAAGCAGGCAGATGGCTAACTGACAGGGCACCTGGATGACAGAACGTTGAGACCTTGAACTGCTCTCTTTGGAAAGTTATTACTGTTGCACATTTGTGGAGAGGCCATAGCTTGGGCAGTGGTGCCAGACAGTGGTTCTCAGATGCTTATTTAGTCCCAGTGGAAAACACTGAGGTACCAAGATCCAGCTCACGGTTCATCTGATGGCAGCTTCTGGGATTGTAGATAAGTTCCCAGATAGAAGTGGCTTCTAAGGACTGGTCTTGCAAAAAACAGATCCATTCAGTCATAGTTTTCCCAAACTCTGTGCTAAACTCTTTTTCGGAAATGGTAGGAAGCACAGTGGGGCGGGGGCGGTGGGGAGGGGAATGATGGTCTCCAATATGACTGGAAAATGTTATGTGTGGTCATACAGACCCCGGACAATGCATGACATGTGCAGGCAGATTAAAGACCCCCAAAGAAAAAAAGCAGTAACTAAACCTCTTTAATTTTAGTTCTGTTTAATTTAAACTTGTTCAAGTAGGACTTTGTAGGGTCCCATTTTGAAATACCTGGTTGACAAATATTCTCCAAGGCACCCGTCCAGGAGTTGCTGAATGGTAGAGGTCACGGCCAACGCCGCAGGGTGATCGCAAGAAGAAACAACGAGGATGTGTGGGTACAGATCTGTTGCTGTTCTAAAAACAAAAACAACCCCAAACACATGATCGAAAGACTGTAGATAATAATTCAAAGCGCAGATAGACGCGCTGGTGTTTTCTTGTTTGTGGTTTACATGAGAGGCAGGTAATCTAAGCCACCACACATTCCCTCTGCCCTTCTTAATTCACCTGAATATTTCTTATTTAAACCTGATGTTTCAAACCTGAGCCTTAATGTCCTTTCGCTAACATGAAGATAAAGCCCAGCATGCAGGCTGTCTCACGGGCGAGGAAAGGTCATGGCGCTGGACGCACAGCAGGCCCCATCCAGGACTGCTCCTGTCAGTCCTCAAGCCGTGGCCGAGTATCCCAGGACAGATTTGTCTGAAGTGTGCAGGATTTTGAAATGACGCTGTAACTAACTGCCCAGTGCTGCTGCAGAATTGAGGGAAATGTTGTTTCATGCTTATTCATCTTGGGCAGTCAGAGACGAAAAGCCTAAAATGGGTGTCTTGACTTCTGGAGCCGCTTCCTTCTTAGCCCCCGATGGGTGATGGGGCATGAACCTGGAGTCTTCAGACGGCCGAGGTGGCCTTGTTGTCACTGTGGCTGTGGCTGTGGCCAGCCCCGGAGCCCAGGAGAGTCCCTGCCTGGGCTGCGGCCAGGACTGATGTCATCCAAGAAGCTCACTTCCTGTCTCCAGTTTTTTGTTTTACGAGTCAGCTTAGATGACTTGAGAGGGAAAGTTTCTGCCAAAAAACCCAGAAGGAAGTGGCACCTATTTTTGCAGCTTTGGCATTTAGGACTGGAAGGAAGTCTCCTCGCTACGGTAGCTCCACTTTGAGGAAGTTGGAAGCATCCGTCCATCCATGGACATTTACTGGACATGGCCTGTGTGCCAGGCTACAAAGGCCCCACCCTCAGGGAACCTGGTGTCTAGAAGGATGATGTTGGCACCCAAGTCTCTTGATGGAGGGCCCAAGCACCTACCTGTAGACTCCCGTGTGGGATACACCCTTTAGGTCACCAGCAGCTTGAAAGAAGGCATGACTAAATTGTTGCAGTCATTTGAAAGTTTCAGGATCCACTTTCAAGAGAGTAAGTGAATAAGAATCAGAGGGCACTTAGCCTTTTGGTCTTTATCCATCAGGCAAAGTCCTGGATTTGAGACCCTTTGATGCTTAAGGAGCCATCTCTGCTTTGCAGACATAAGTGAAATTGTTGGCTCAGCCTTGCTATCAATATTTACTCTCTGATATGAAGCCTTGGGCATCTGCTGTAAGACATCTTTGTTTACAAGGCCCAAAACTCTACGGATGCATTTGGTGCAAAACATCAAAAGTGTCACGGCTTCTGGTCAGTCCTGGTGGGAAACCCACAACCAGGGCACACAGTCCTCCTGAAGCATTCCCGGATCAGGGTGGAGGAAGTCCAACCTCCTGGAAACAGGGGGGAAAAGATGGCCTGTGGAGACGGCACACAGTGGGGGCATATTTAAGCATCAGGCATTGTGTAGACAGTTCACGAAATGGCTCCCGTAATCCCTGCAACAATTCCATGGAGTAGGTTTTATTTCACAGACAGAGAGCCTGAGGCTCAGAGAGATGCAGTAATTGACCAAGATTTTGACCCAGATCTCTTGCCTTCCAGACGTTGGTCTTCCAGCCGACCTGCATGGAACTGTGTTTGGGAGCTTGGATAAGCGGGTGGCATCTGATGAGTCAGACAGTTAAACAACGGACCCCACTCTCTAACTTCTCTTTTCAGTGGTCCTGCTCGTCTGCAGCCTTTGGCGTAATGGAACAAGAAGCCTTGTGTGGTTCCCCCTTTACCAGCTTGATGGACTTGGATGGACCAACTGTGATTACACATCAGCTTCCGCAACCCCGAAAAGGGAGTAACAGTGAAGCTAAATGAAAATAACAACCAGGGGCTCTAGAATAAGGGTCCATCTTTAGATTTTGGAATGAGATGGACTCGTGTTTGAACCCAGAGTCTACATTTAAGAGCCCTGTGACCGCGGGGGCCGTTGCTTACGTTCTTTAGGCTTTGATTTCCTCTCTGGACAGAGAGGAGAAACAATGCCTCCCTCACGGTGTGGCTGCAGAGATTAGAGGAAGGAATGGAGGGACGCAGGTAAGCACTTTGCTGGGTGATTAGAAGGTTGTGAGAACTCAGCAGACGTTCACTACTGCTATTACTCACATTGACTCACCCAGAAGACTGCTGCTGCTCTGAGAACTCAGGGCGATAACTCGTGTAGGGAGGTGGCTTGTAAGCCGTCCCATTTCCTCTGTGTGTTACGTATCATTAGCGGTGATAATGGGTGTGGCCTGGCAAGTGCTCACTGTTAATAGTTCTCTTATGTTTATTCTTTTTACTGTTAATAAGTACACTATTCTTTATTTTCAATTTTTTGCTTCATAACTAAGATTTGTGCAATTTTCACAGAAGAGTAGGGTACAAATTCTACTCAAGTTCCCATAGACTAGAAACTAGGAGACCCAGGAACATAACCAGGGACGTAGAATAAGGTGCAAGAGTTTCATGATCTACAGGTTGGAATTATGCAGAGTCTGTCCTCTCATCACTGCGGAATTATGTTAGCAATCAATATCAAAAGATATTTGAAAGTAACGCACATATTTTCAAGTACAGCATGACATTTACCAAGAGAAATCCTTGACTTAGCCATTGAGAGCCTCAATGAAGTTAGAAGACTGAAAAAACACAAGAGGAAGAAAACATCTAAGTGAGAAATTAATATCAAAATGAGAAATTAATATCAAAAATACTTTTAAAATCGCATGTATTTGGAAGTTAAACGTCCAGTTTTTAATGACGGGTATATTTAAAATGCCATAACAAGGAAAATTTTAAAAAAAAAAATATTTTTAACATAACCAAAAGGAGAAGAGAATTTACCAGAATTGGTTGCAGGCAGCTGGAGCTGCTCAGTGCAACTAAATACAGTGTGGAATCTTTGCCTCTTAGAGTTACGCTCTAAGAAAGGCCGAAGGAGTCAGCCACTTCTTACTCTGGAATCCAGAGGTTTGAACCGAACATCACGGGATCTCAGGAGCAAACACGCTGCAGGAGATGAGTAAAATCGCCCCCGAGCGGCCCCGACGGGGGGGACGGACACGTGAGGAAGAAATGTTGGCTCCTGCCCGCCACACAGTCGGTCTCCCCCAGCCAGTATGGGCCCCCACCAGCCTTTAGGATCCACCCCAATCACTGCATCTGGAAAAGCATGACAAGCAAAGGGACCACCTGACGACCGGGAGGAGGACGGCGCGGGTGGGTGACTGAGAGCAGAGGGGGCCCAGCCCCACAGCTGGCGCACCGGACTCTCCTCGGGCTGGATGGGAGCTTTGCAAGGAAATGAAGAGGCCAGGAGACAGGCCAGAGCCTTCCCAGAATGGGTGTGGGACGTGGGGGCACCGGCCGTGACGCTTCCCCCATCCTTCCCATGGCCTATGACATCACCCTTTCCTGCTGAGCCTGGGTGGACCTGCACAGTCCTTCCCAACAAAGCCCATCAGGCAAGCGATGCTGGAAGATAGCGTTACTATGCAGGGTGAAGCCCAGGGTAAGTCCCGCTTCATAGTATCAGCCCAGGAGCGCCCCCAGCTTCTCTAAGGAGGGTGGCAATGCAGCCCTGTCGGTGGTCTGCCTAAAACTTCCTCCCCTTCCTCTTTCTTGGCAGAGTTCACATCCGGCTGTGGAGGCTGAAAGCACGGGATACTTGCTTTCCCAGCCTCCTCTGCAGCAAGGACACAGAATTGAGCCCTAATCCTGGCCAGGGGCACACAGGGAGATGCCTCCTATATAACTTCCAGGGCAAGTTTTCCTTGCTGATCAGAAGATATTTGCAGAAAGAAACTCCACTCTATGCTTAGAACTTGCTAGTGTGGAGATATTACATCTAGGGTTGTGGCCGTCATCTCATAACAGTAAAGCACCAAGTCCAGAAACGCAGACCAGCGCTCTGTAGACAGAGGGCTGGGGATATATCACACACGTGTGTCTCTATTCACCTGCTTGGCGTCTGAGTTTACCGCATTTGACACCACTTACTTCTGAACCCTCGATACGAGAAGAGTCCTTGTTTAAACCACTTACAGTTGGATAGGCTAGGACTACTGTAGCCGAAATCCTTCTTCCTGTTCCGAACCCTTTTCTTGTGTTTGTAGCATCTCCTGCATTAAGCGTCAAAGCACACCCCACAGCACAGAAGTTGACTACGCCAACTGCTCACTTCCCCAGCTTCCTGGGCAGTTCAGCATGGACTGACTCCACCAATCAGGCACCCAGGCCAAGCCCTGAGTCAGAAGCCAGTGGTGTGGAGAGACAGGGACGGTGCAGAATCCACATGAGTGAGGAGGGAGGGCTGCACCCAGTGTCCCGAGGGGCAGTGGCCGAGCTCTGACTGCAGTAGCGCCTGGGCCCCGGGGGCCTCAGTCAGCTTCTGGGGCAGCAGCAGTGGCATTTTTTTGAGCACCCTTAATCGACAATGTTGGTTTCAGATGTATAGCCAAGTGATTCAGGTATACATATAAATATACACGTGTGTGTGTGTGTGCACGCACGCTATGCTTAGTCATGAAGTCATGTCTGACTCTTTGTGACCCCATGGACTGAAGCCCGACAGGCTTCTCTGTCCAGGGGGATTCTCCAGACAAGAATACTGCAGGGGGCTGCCATGCCCTCCTCCAGGGGATCTTTCCAAACCAGGGACCAAACCCAGGTCTCCCACATTGCAGGTGGATTTTTTATCGTCTGAGCCACGAGGGAAGCCTATACATATATATTCTTTGTCAAATTTGTTTCCATTACAAGTTGACACCAGGTATTGAGTACAGTTCTCTGTGTTCATCAGCAGGTTTAAATTAGTTACCTACCTTATTCTGTATACCTTATTTATAGTAGTGTGTATATTTTAATCCCAATCTCCTAATTCCTATCTCCCTGCCCCAGGGGGCATTTTTTGATGTGGGTAAGGGAGGCTGTTTCAAGCTGCTTAGCTTCTGAGCCTGGCTCTCCATCCTTCCATGAGTTTTTGAGCTCCTCAATACCTTTTAAACCAATTTCCACTTTTCTTAAAACAGCAGACTTGATTTCTGTTGCTTACAACTAGGAATACTGACAGAACAGCAATCCGCAGGCAGTGGTAGCTACGGTTGACGCAGTCTGCCAGAAGCCCTCTGTTAGAAACTGCCCACTCTCCACCTCTTTTGAGCATAGAAAACAGATGCATCTCCAAGTCCTAGTGTGTACAAAATCAAAGCATTTTCCATTTCTATGTTTGGATTTCCATGATGAAGGAGGCATAAAATTCAATTAAATCATTAGAGAGTCCTCTAAAACTCTACATGAAATGTGATTTTCTACTTCCTGAAGGGAAACACGAGGTCGGCTCTTCTCTCCCGTGGGGTTGCTTGGGGGGTCCAGGGTGAACCAGTTGCCATAGCAAGAGCTTCCTTTTCAAAGCCCAGCAGAGACACAACCAGTTCAGAACGTGTCCCCGAGGCCGGGTGACTCCAGTGCTTCCATGGAGGCCAGCTTCATTGTGAGCTGCGTGCATTGTTGTCAAGATTCCTGAGACCTTGGTGTGGGGCCAACAGAGTAGGTCTGGGTAACAGCTGTTTCTCTCTGGATCCTGTTTTGAATTCTGTGATAGATGAGGCTATGAGCGAGCCTTAGAGCCATGGGCTCACTTGTTTCGAATCATAATTTTTGGCCACTCTCCTCATCTCCAACTTCTTTCTTCGCGGGTTAATGATAATGTCGATAATAACGTCCTCTTTTTATTAAACGGATGCTGACAGCGTTGTTACGTTCTAGAGGCTTTGTCGACGTGATTTAGTCTAGCCTCCTCTCTCCTGCAAGGTATTTCAGATAAGAAAGCCAGGATACAGGGTGGTTAGGAAGCTTGCAGGGGTCACTCTGGGAGGTTGACGTTATCAGTCACCTTTTCACATGTCCATGTTTTATCTCCCACACAGACCCCTTGAAGGCAGGGACCAAATAATGTTGATCTTCCTGAAACCCGTGGTTTTAGAAATCAGGCGTTGGGCTGCTCCGTTGCTGTCTTTTAACACAATTCTGTGTGGGAAGATGAGAGGACAAGGCTTGACCAGGGGCTCCACGCTGCTCTGGGTCTGATTCGCCGCGTTTGCCTGTTTCTAGCGCGTGTGTCCTCCCTGCCCCGGGCCCCCTGCCCCCTGCACTGGTTTCGAGCAGCCAGTGTGAAGGTGCAAGGGGCAGATGGGCGCAGCTGGTCTCACGGGCCGTGGAAGGGGCTGCGGGGTTTCCGTGGCTGCTGGCGGAGCACGAGTTGTCTAACCCCAGAGCGGCCTTGTTTGGGAGGCACCCTGGCTCTGTGATCCTCTAATCAGTTCTCAAAAGCACAAAGCCTCGGAGGGGTCTGCTGATGGGGCTGGTGAATGATTTACCCAGATCTCACTCTGACGTAGGGGTTCTGTGTTGCCCAGCGGAGGACACCCGAGCTCCATGCAGCCCCCAGGGGTAGGACCCCGACCCAACACGGAGTTGTGTTCAAGCAGCCAAGGGCTGTGTGACCTGTGTAAAACCCCTCTTCCTAAGAGCAAACAGAACGAAACCTTTTTGCTGTGACTTAGAACAAGGTGAGGAATTTCTTCCAAGAATGATTAACCCTAAAGATAAGTTAAGCACGTCTGACCCAATACCAAAGTCTTCCTGCCAGCCAGCAGATTCCGTCACTCATTTATGTCTGAGATGCTCTTGTTTAAACAAAAAACAAAACGTCTCTTGTCCAAGCCTTGGTCACACTTACCACCAACAGGAATGTGTTGTTAAAGGCTTGCCATTAGAGATGCTGGACTCCATGCTTCTGAAACAACTGTTCCCAGAACATTACTAGGTAATTGTGTTGTTAGCAAGGGAATGGATTTCTAACTTTCACCAAATCTAAAAAGAGCTTGGAATCTTTTAAGTGACTGAAATTGAAATAATGTTTGACTGCTTGATAACAGACTGACGCCCTTGGCGTGTACCCTCAGCGGTCTTCCTACAGACTTTCATTGCGTGTCTTTGGTGCCAGACTTCCTGTAGGAACCTGGGGATATAAAGAAGGAAAACACACAGGCTGCTGACATGGGGTTGAGGTGGCTGAAGAATGCGTTCCAGGGCTTGGCAAACTGCAGCCCGAGGGCCACGCGCCCAAAGCCTGGGGTTTAATGGACCAGGGCCACCTCCATCCACCTTCCCACGTGGCAGTGATAAAGAACCCGCCCGCCAATGCAGGAGGAGATGCGGTTTTGAAACCTGGGTTGGGAAGCTCCCCTTGAGAAGGAAATGGGAACCCACCCCAGGATTCTTGCCTGGAGAATCCCATGGACGGAGGAGCCTGGTGGGGTCCATAGGGTTGCAAAGAGTCAGACACGGACCTGATTCCTTCAGTGGAGACTGAGGGAGAGAAGAGAAGGATGCTCTATCAGGGAGGAACTTGAAAGACCAAGGGGAGAAAACCTAGAGTGTGTGAAAGAACATCCCTGAGATTAGGCTCCACTCTGCTCGGTTGCTTCAGTCTCGCCCGACTCCTTGCAACCCCGCGGACAGAGGAGCCAGGCGGGGCCGCAGAGTCGGACTCGACCGATCATGCACGCCCGGACCTCCATTCACAGACATGCTGTCTGTGGCCATTTCTGCTGTGGCAGAGCTGGGAGGCTGGGACAAAAACTAGTGTTGTTCAGTGACTGTCATATCTGACTCTTTGAGACCCCCTGGGCTGCGGGATGCCAGGCTTCCTCGTCCATCACCATCTCCCAGAGCTTGCTCAAACTCACGTCCATGAAGTCGGTGATGCCATCCAACCACCTCATCCTCTGTCATCCCCTTTTCTTCCTGCCCTCAATCTTTCCCAGCATCAGGGTCTTTTCCAGTGAGCTGACCCTTTGTATCAGGTGGTCAAAATATTGGAGCTTCAACTTCAGCATCAGTCCTTTCAAAGAATATTCAGGGTTGATTTCCTTTAGGATGGACCGGTTGGATGTCCTTTACCTATTAGGTGGCTCTTTCCAGAAGAGGCTTGCCAGGTCCTGGCCTCGAAAGAGAGGATGCTCACCTAGACCTAGGCACTGACGTTGGGAATAAGGAGAAGGACGTGAAGCCCGGTGGGGTTGAGGGGGTGGACTTTGCAGGGCAGGGTGGGGGCAGAGAAGGGGGACAGACGGCAGAGAGCACCCAGCTCTCTCTCGGGAGCTGGGAGGGACCCCGTCCCCACCCCCAACACCTTCGTGTACACACTGGGTCCTGCATTTTCTGGAAACTTATTAGCAAGCTGTTTTTCCCAAACACCCCCTATACAAATATGAGCGACCCTTTGGTCCAGAAAGCCTGGGGCAATATGTCTGAAATGAAACCCGTCTTTTTCCAGTTACTGGTAACTAGAATTCTAACTAGCTTTTCTAATGCTGCCATAAGACTGAAAAGGGGGGAGGTCAGTCATTTATATGAAATATAGCAATATTGGATTCGGCAAGTCAAAATCTATGAAAGCGTTTTTTTTTTTTTTTTTTTAATCTTTATCATGACTGAACTAATCCAAAGTAAAGCCCTATTAGGTAATTTGATAGGTAACAGTTTCACAAAGTAGCTGCTTGGTGACTCGACAGTAAATCTTTGCTTTATTTATTCTTTAAAACCTTATTAGAGAATTAACGACAGGTTCTAGGCGGGTAAATAGGTTTGCTGTGAGGGAAAGATCACCTTGAGCAACTGTTCACTCAGACTCCTCCTTCACGGCATGGTTCAGTGAAAGCATGCAAAGATCCCAAGTCTTGTAAACTTCATGAATCCTGTTATATTAAGTCCATCGTGCAAAATAAAGTGATTAATGACTATTCAATTCTGCAGGCCTTGTCAGGGCCCCTGCGTGTCAGGAGTGGCCCTGCGGCTGCTCTCGGGACCGGGAGGAGCGTCTTCCCTCACTGAGCTCCCAGTCCCGAGTGAAAGCGCAGAGGTCAGGGTGCGTCCAGGTGTGTGAGGTGTGAGCTCCTCTTTCCTCTTTAGTTTTATTGAAGTGTGGTTGATTCACAATGTGCTAATTTTTGCTCTACAGCAAAGCGACTCACTTCTACATACATACATACATTCTCTGTTATATTCTTTGCCATTATAGCCAGGGTACCAGCTATAGTTCCCTGTGCCCTACAGTAGGACCTTGCTGTCTATCCAGCCCATATATAACAGGATGCATCTGCTCATCCCAAACTCCCGATCCTTCCCTTGCCCCCTCCCCTTCCCCTTGGTGACCACAAGCCTGTTCTGTGTCCGTGAGTCTGTCTCGGGTGTGACCCGTTCTTGATAGAGGCAGAACCGTCCTGCTACTGGTGGCTAGCTTCCAGTCCTCCCCGTTCTCATTCTTCAACCAATAAACTGGCCCTCTTGCCCGCATGCCGCTGCACCTTGTGGCTGAAGTGGAACGTGACGCCCGGCCAGCCCTGACCCATCCAGGTGCCTCCTGCTCCCGTCACAGTGAGGGACACAGGTCCCTCCGGGACTTGCTGAACTGCTGCTGGGAGGACCAGGCCCTTCCCTCGCGGGTGTGAGGCTGTGGACCAGAGTCAGAACACGGCCGCCGTGGGCCCTCCCCTAGGTGGAGTTTGGGACGCAGGATGCTGGAGCCTCGGCCCAGGCTCTGCTGCCGAGCATCCCCGTCCTGCCCCACTTTGGCTTCCAGACCAGTAAATTACCCCTTTTTGCCTTAGTCAGTCTGAGCTGGGTTTCTGGACCTGGCAGGAAAATTCCGAAGAGTGAAAATGGGGTCGAGGAAGCAGGGGGGTGAGAGGGTGGGCTCTCACTGGGGCATCAGAGAAGCGAGTGCGCCCAGCTGAGTCCTGAAGACTGGCCAGGGTGTCTCCAGACAGAGGCGGGGGTGAGGGCGGGCGTGCCAGGGGCATCCCTGCATGGGCAGAGTCACAGGGGGCGGGCGGCCCAGAAGGAGGCCAGGTCTGCTGTGACGGGGGGCGTGGGCCAGGCTGGACAGGGCGAGGGGACAGAAGACGCCCGAAGGTGGGGCAGAGCCCCTGAGACGCTCACAAGGCGGGTGTCCCACAGCCTCGGTCAGGAGTGCCCCCCTTGTCAGCCCCTGAGGAGAAACCACTCCCAGGCAAGCGGCAATCTGCAGGGCAGCGTTTGGCTGGACCTCGTCTCTCATTACGAAGGCTCCCACCCCGGCCTCTCTGTAATTAGGGCTTGCTTTCCTCTCCTGATAACCAGTGTCAGCCACGAACTCCCAGGGAGGAATAAGCCATCTGACTCCTACATGACTCTGAAATACAGTATTTTGGTTGGGTTTTAATTTGCCTGGAACTGCTACTAAAAATTGAAACATACATATAATATTATGGTCTGGCGCTTGGAATACAGAAGCTTAGCTTGAAAAGAGCAGTTGAGTATGTGGTTCATAAACAAACATGCTCATTTCTAAACATGAAAACGTCTCAGGCTCCTTGTAGGAGTTGGTTGATTCTCTTTGTCTTGGTCAAGCAGGAGACTTTAGTTTCAAAGCAGCACATAATCCTTGAAGGCAGTTTCTGGAAGTCTCGGAGTCTGACAGATCACTGCAGCAGGAAATAAAATCAGGGAAACCAGGACCTCTCTGGACTATTTCTACAGCTTCTTGAGAGCCTGGAATCATTCCACAGGGAAGTTTCTGAAATGCGGCAGGGTCTGTGGGTAAATGCATTTGGAAAAGGCTGGGTGCAGCATCCTTCTATTGAGGACCCACCAAGCTCCTGATTTTCTGACGGCTCTGATAAGTCCCGCAGCAGAGGAACGAGATTGTTGGGGGGGCCTCAGGCAACCTGGGACCCACTTTCGTACGACATAGCTACACAGGACGTGGGTTGAGTTGTGGGTTTTCTTACGGGTTCAAAACAAAGCTTGGAGAGGCTGTGATGGAGACGAGAATTCGCAAGGGCTCTTGGCCACCTCTGCTAAGTGAGCCAGCCTGTCCTGTGACATGCCAGGCACAGGCCGTCCCCAGACTCGGACCCTCGGCCTTCTGACCTGTGATGAACATCCTGCAGGAACCTGGGGGTGTCCTACAGCTTGAGGACACTGTGGCTCATGGCGCCCGGTGAGGACACGAGCAGAGTGAGCATGGCTCGTGTGGGCAGTGAGGAGCTGGGGTGACCAGAGAGAGCTCGTGCTCCCACATGTCAGACCGGCAGATCGTGATGTGTGTCGATCCGGAGGTATCGCGGCCAAATAATATGGTTCTTGGCTTTAAGAAGCGTAACGTCTGATGTATCAGGGTAGATTAAACCAGAACACAATGAGCTATGTTACAAAGAAGAACATGGTACACACGGATTCAAGACAGAGGAATCGTCATTGTTTGGGAAAAGAACTATCATGAGGGGCTCCCTGGGGAGGAGGTCAAGTTAAGGAGAAGCTCGAACAATGAGTGGAATTTCCAGAGAGGTCTCCATACTGTTACCAGTTAAGAGCGGTGCCAACGACAAGGCCTGGAAAACCAAGCTGACGGCAGCTTCATTATCTCATGTGAAGGATGGAGGCCAGTGGATGAATCTCGACAACATGCTAAGAGAAGAAAGCCACATCCGCAAGACTGCATTCTGTGGATTCCATTTACGTGACATTAGAACAGGCAAACCGATGGCAACAGAAGGCAGAGAGCAGCTGCTAGGAGCTGGGATGGGGCTTGACTGCAAAGCGGGCAGGAGGGGGCTTGTTGGGAGGATGGGGACGTCTTGACGGTGGGGGTGGTCGTACTGCCATCTGAATGTGTCACTCAGACAGCTACATGTTTAAATGGGCTGCGTTTTGTATAGACCTCAGTCAACCTGATTTATTTTTCATTACAAAAGGATATATACTCATTGTAGAAAACGCAAAGAGTACAAAGAGGCCCAAAGGAGAACTTTAGGCTCCTTCATCGTACTGAAGCACGTCCTTTCGGGATTTGTTGCCACGGACTTGGGATTACACTGTCAGTGCTTCGTGATCGTTTCTTACAACTCAAGTTTTAATGCCTCGCGAGTACTTCAGTTGCACTCATCTCACACGCTGGCAAAGTAATGCTTGAAATTCCCCAAGCGGGGCTTCAACAGTACGTGAATCGAGAACTTCCAGATGTTCAAGCTGGATTTAGAAAAGGCAGAGGAACCAGAGATCAAATTGCCAACATCTGTTGCATCATCGAAAAAGCAAGAGCATTTCAGAAAAAAAAAATCTACTTCGGCTTCATTGATTACGCTAAAAACTTTGACTGTGTGGATCACAACAAACTGTGGAAAATTCTTAAAGAGATGGGAATACCAGACCACCTGACCTGCCTCCTGAGAAATCTGTATGCAGATTCAGAAGCAACAGTTAGAACTGGACATGGAACAGCAGACTGGTTCCAAATAGGGAAAGGAGTACGTCAAGGCTGTATATTGTCACCCTGTTTATTTAATTTACATGCAGAGTACATCATGGAAAATGCTGGGCTGGATGAAGCACAGGCTGGAATCAAGATTTCCGGGAGAAATATCAATAACCTCAGATATGCAGATGACACCACCCTTATGGCAGAAAGGGAAGAAGAACTAAAGAGCCTCTTGATGAAAGTGAAAGAGGAGAGTGAAAAAGCTGGCTTAAAATGCAACATTCAAAAAATGAAGATTATGCCACTTCATGGGAAATAGATGGGGAAACAATGGGAACAGTGACAGATGTTATTTTCCTGGGCTCCAAAATCACTGCAGATGGTGACTGTGCCCATGAAATTAAAAGACAGTCACTCCTTGGAAGAAAAGTTGTGGCCAACATAGATAGCATATTAAAAAGCAGAGACATTACTTTGCCAACAAAGTTCTGTCCAGTCAAAGCTATTGTTTTTCCAGTAGTCATGGATGGATGTGAGAGCTGGACCATAAAGAAAGCTGAGCACCAAGTTGATGCTTTTGAACTGTGGTCTTGGAGAAGACTCTTGAGAGTCCCTTGGACTGCAAGGAGATCCAACCAGTCCATCCTAAAGGAAATCAGTCATGAATATTCTTTGGAAGGACTGATGCTGAAGCTGAAGCTCTAATACTTTGGCCGCCTGATGCAAAGAACTGACTTATTAGAAAAGACCCTGATGCTGGGAAAGATTGAAGGCGGGAGGAGAAGGGAACAACAGAGGATGACATGGTTGGATGGCATCACTGACTCAATGGACATGAGTTTGAGTAAGCTCCGGGAGTTGATGATGGACAGGGAGGCCTGGGGTGCTACAGTCCATGGGGTCGCAAAAAGCTGGACACGACTGAGTCTGAACTGAGCTGAGTACGTCATCTTATGGATGTACCAGAAGTCACTTAACAGTCCGCATGTGGGGGGAAATATGTGCTCTCCACTGTTTTCTGATCATAAATAACACTCCGCCACACCAGTGCCCTTCCATGGAGCCATCAGATCCCCTCCGAGGTGTGTGTGGTGAAGCTTTAAGTGCTTCTAGTGCTCGTGATGCATACCCAGGGCAGAGTCTTTTGGTTAACCTCAGGCAAGTCATCACTTGGGCAGGTAGGCTTTATTTTTAAGGAATTGAAACTCAAATGAAGCCAGGTCTCAGGAGTGAGGAGGCAGCCAAGCTGTGGAAAGTCATGTGGGTAAGATGACCAGCCTTCTGGAAAGTTCCCTAAATAGCTCCTAAAGGCAGTTTCAGAAGGAGCGGGGAGGGGCTCTACTGTATCAGCAGCCACACAAGACAGCCAGCCCAGAGCCGCTCTGCGGAGGGAGCGGACCCCCGCACGTCTGGCCCGCCACTGAGATGCCTGGACCGCAGCCTCACACACCTTGGACACCAGTGTCCCGCATTTTGCAGAAGGTGGATTCCTTCTCACGTCTGTGGGTCCTTCATTTACATGACTGCTGTTACCCCATCCTCGATGCGGTGGGGAAGGACTCACTGTCAGCTCCCATCACGGCTCAGCACTGGGGCACGGAACCCACAACCGGCTCCGAATCTGGGTCCTTATCTCCCGGGATGAGTAACTGTGTGCACACCGGGAGGTGTGCACTTGTGAGTGTCAGCCGGTGAGTGTTCCCTGCGCTGGGCTGGCTCCTCCCAGACCCAACTTGTCAGGACAGCTGTCTGCACCAGGCGCCCCATCTACTGTGTGACTTCCTCTTAATAACCCGCAGAAACCTTGTTCCTGAATGCGTTCACACTCACAGGTATCTCAACGAGGACTTCAAGCCATCATCCTGGGGACCCAATCCAACCCACAGTGATTGTTTCCTTCCACCTTTCATAATTTCTGTTCATAGCCAAAAGTTTATTGTAAATACACACAAGTGCCCTCCTGGCGGACTGGTGAGTCCTTGGTTCCTCTTGGGAGGGGAAGTCTGGGGACATCTTGGGTGTCATGTCTCGGGGTGGTGCTCCGGGCCTCCACCGGGCAGGGACCAGAGATGACGCTAGACAGAGGTGTGTCGTCTGGTCCAAAAGAAACACCCCACATGGTGAGATGCCAGCGTATCTTTTAGGGGAACCCAGTTCTACCCATAACATCCCCATATACTCTCACCCTGCCGTCTCCCCACATCAGACACCTGGACCTTGATCACGATGACGGATGGGGCTCAAGTCCACCTCCCTTCCGGAGGGGAGTGAGAGCTGGGTGTAACAGGAAATGAGAAACATCTGTTTTAAGTGGTGACTCTTGATCGCTCACCTCTATGAACACCTGCCTCCAACAAGAACTCACAGTGCAAGGAGCCAGTGCGAAGAAAACGCACATCACCCCGTGTGCGGCTCTGGAAAGGCCGCTTGGCGGGGAGTCGCGCCTGGCTCTGTGAAGTGGGGCTGAACCAGGGGATGCTCCGTAAGTGCCCGTTGGGTGACGTCAGGAGTGTTGCAGAGGAGTTTCGAGGGAGACCCACACCTCAGAGGCCTCACCCTCTATTACTCAAAACACACTGAGACGACGCCAATCTCCACTTCTGGACTGTAGTAGAAATGGGGTTTATGAGTGTGAATTGCTGTGTGAGCAGACGGCAGGGTGTGTGTGAAAGAATACGAAGCCTTAGGACACATATAAGTGTGAGCTTTGTAAACCACCCAAAGCAGAGGGCTCTGCTGAACCGTGCAGCCTGCTCTGGGGGCTGAGCTGGGGCCGGGGGAGGACCACCAGAGAGTCGGGAGCAGAGGCAGGGGGTGGTCTCTGAGGTCCTGCTGGTGCCCGAGCTGGACCCCCGGACAGAGGGGCTCATGACGTGCCCCCGACCCCTCCCAGCCCCTGAGGGGGGGCAGCCCCTGCCCTGCATCCCCAGGATCCAGGTCCTGAGAGGCCTCACTCTCAGGAAGCTATGCACCCAGTGGCTCCACCTCGGCCCTTCAGGCTCTTGACTTCGCAGTCCTCAGAGGGACAGTCGGGGGGCCAGGGGCTCAGGAGCCCAGAAGCTGACCTCTGGGCTGGAGACACTCGATGGCCTTGGGCAGAGGCGTCGGCCACAAAGTGCAGCCTTCAGGGATGAACATGCTTCCGCTAAGGTCGGGGACACCTCAGTCAAAGGTCTTCAAGGCAGCACGGGGTCCTGGGCCAACTCGGGGAACAATTGCCTTCCAGGTGCCCCACCAGCCCCCAGACTCATATCTGGGCTCAGACTTCGTGCTGCCATACGGCCAGCCCCCTCCTGCCACCGGATGTCCTGTTCTCACGGGTCAAGTCTGACCCAAGGCCAGCCTCTCTGGTTCAAGGCCCTCTGCCTCGGATACAGCTGACCTCCACAGACTCTCAGAGCAGAGGGGCTGAGGCAGGTTGTGATTTTGTTGAAAATAACAATGCTAACAATAAACGTGCCGAGTTATCTGCCAGTCGCTGCTCCAAGTTCTTCACATGTAGAAACCTGTGGGCTCCTCCCAGTGATGGTGTGAGGCCGGACACCTGGGGTCACAGACGGGGAAACTGAGGCAGACGCCCACCCACGCCCTGCAGAGCATGGCCAGCCAGGCCCTCGTGGACGGAATGCGTTTGTGTGGATTTGCTCGAAAAGTGAATCCTCCACTGACAATACTGAAAAACAGTGTCATTGGTGGAGGATTCCCAAGAAAAATGCTCTCCCAGCTCCAAACAATTCCTCACAAACTTTTAAACGTAATCCACTTCAGGACATCATATCGACATTTTAACGGTGCTGTTTCAGCTTCTGTGGGACCCACTGGAGGAGACCTGCCCCCTGCCCCTCAGACCCCACCTCACAGGCACCCCCTCCCCCCAGCTGCTCCCCTCCCTCCCCACCCCCACCACAGGACACTTTCATCAGAAAGAAAATACATGAATTTTTTCCTCATTCAGGTACATTCTTGTGAGAGCAAATCTGCCTTCATGGAAGAAGTCACCACAGAGATTATCCCCAAAAGTTGCCCAAACGGTAACACACACCCGGGTGATTGCAGCTGATCACATTCGTCACACATTTGAAAGTCGTGGGGCATGTAGATCTTAGAAGTTTTCGTCACAAGAGAAAACCGTGTAACTGCATAAGGTGACGAGTGTTAACTAGATTGATGGTGCTGATCATTTCACAGCATATACAGAGACCGAATATATACGCATGTTGAACAAAAAACAAATATATCCTTACATAGACAAACAGAGACAGTAGCATTGAAATCACACTAGATAAATATATTCCCTTGCAACTTGAATTTTCATGTCACAAGATGTCCTGGAGACAGTTCCAAGTCTCTGCCATCTACAATTTATACTGTTGTTTTTAACTGTTCCATCAAAATCAGAGTAGAAAAGAATTGCTCAAATTTTTTACAAAAGTAGGACAGTCTGGGAACAGCAGCCCCTCCAAGGGTTTATTAGTAAAAGAAGAAACTCTCAAGAAGGAAGCCCCTGAAGGACCCAGGTGGGTTGGAGGCAGAGGTGGAGGAAAGCTGACATGTCGTAGCAAGAGGGCGACGGGGAGGTCAGAGCCCTGGGCGGGGATGGGGAAGGGGAGAGGTCCCCTCTGCCTGACTGCCCACCCCAGTCCCTCAGCTCCCACACCCATGGCTGCCCAGAGGCCCCCTGCAGTTCTGAGTCTGAGGTCTGAGCTTGGATTGGGACTGCAGATGTAAGAAATCAGGAGCTCAGTGACTCCAGACTGAGCAGCTGTCCTGCTGGGCCTGTTCAGAACCTGGGCCCCGACCTGAGCCGCTGAGTCCTGCCTGGCTCTTACTCCAAAGTCCCCGTTCTGTGAACTGAGTCCTGTGAAGTCGGCCCCTCTCTGAGAACCCAGGATGGAAGGTGTTCCCCTGAGTTCGTCTTGCTCTCCTGACCAGCATTCCTGGGACCGGCTTCACCAGCACTGGGCCTTCCTGGGCAGCCCCTCAGAGCCCCAACCTGCCCACCTGCCCCTAGCCCCAGCTCTCTCCTGTGGCCTGCGGGCCTGAGTGTTCCGAATTCTGCTCCCCTGCAACTCTCCAGGTGCCCTCCTGGGTCAGCCACCCTCCATGCAGACCAGACCCATCACCTCCTCCTGGTGGGCCCGGGCCAGGGCTGCCCACACCGCTGTGGCTGCCAGAGGTCATACACTCATTGCCACATGTGTGTGAGTTGCTCAGTCGTGTCTGACTCTTTGTGACCCCATGTCCTGTAGCCCACCAGGCTCCTCCATCCATGGGATTCTCCAGGCAAGAACACTGGAGTGGGTGCCATTCCCTTCTCAGGAGGATCTTCTTGACACAAGGATCAAACCTGGGTCTCCTGCACTGCAGGCAGATTCTTTACCATCTGAGCCTCCAGGGAAGCCACGTGTGCTGGTGCCCACTCAGCACCATCCTGGGTTCCCCCGTGGGCCAGGTGGGGACCTCAGGATGGGGCAGGAGCTGAGGAGATACTGGTGGCCGAATGGATGGATGAATGGTAGGTGCAAACTTCAGTGCAGAAAGGGGAAGACGGAAAGAAAATGAGAGGCAGAGAGAGAGATGGGGAGAGACAGACAATTTCTGGCCTGTCTTCCCCCACAGGTCTGCCCTGGGGAACTTGCCCAAGGACCCAGCTCTGAGGGCCTCATGCTGGCCCAGTGTCCCGGGTCCCAGCGTGCAGGCAGTCTGGGCTCTGCTCAAATGCACCCCAACAAGAAGCAGCCCAGCGTGGGCAGGGCCCCTCCTGGTGGGCTGAGGTGCAGGAGCCTTGGGCTGGGGGAGTGCCCTCTGCTCGGGGGAACAGTGGAAACAACTGTGGCAAAAGGAGGGGTGGAGAGGACGGAACAGAGCCGCCCGCTCTGCAGCCCCTCCCATCAGACGTGGGTTTCTTTCCCACACCTGGAATCCGGGCTGGCCTTGCAATCTGCTTTACCAGATAGAATAGAATACGCTGGAAGTGATGCGGAGATTCTGAGCAAGGCCAGGCAAGATCTCGCAGCGTCCGCTTCCCGCTTTCCAGCTGTGGCCACCACGGTGTAAGTCGCTGAGGCTTTCGCAGTCACGTGCTGGAGAACCCTGGCAGCTGGTGACGGCGTGTCTCACGGCCCACGTGTCTGTCTCAGACCATCCCCAGCTCATCCACCCACCAGGTGGCCACAGCCGTGAGAGCGACCCCAGGCGAGACCAGCAGGAGAACCTTGGCCCAAGATTCAAATAAATCGTAGCATTTGAACAAATATTTATTTGAGCAATAAGTCATTGTTACTGACACAAATAAACAGTTGCTATTTTGAGCCTGTAAGTCACAGGGTAGCTCTGTTTCATGACAAAGATCATGGAGGCGTAAGGAAACAACCCATTACTGTTATCTCAGCACTGACCTATTTTCCAAAACTGCGCAGGACCGAGATGCTGCTGTCAGTATGGACGAGTTCACTCAGATCACCGCCTTCAGTCTGTGACCTCTGTTCCCAAGGTGTTGCTGATGGGGGTGGAAGGCGACCCCTCCCCAGGCCTGCAGATGGGGGGTGGGTATCTGCTGAGACACTCAGGCGCCGGGGCATCTCGAGGGTAGTCATCCAAAGCTGAGCTTCTGGGACGTTAGTGGATAAGCGAACCACCCCGGGGGGCTTGTTAAAACGCAGGCTCCAACTGGGGGTCCGGGCTAGGGCTTCCTGACCCCCAAGGTGACCCAGGGCTTCGGGGCCACAGCCGACTGTGGGGGGCAGCAGGGGAGCAGGGGTCTCCGCACTGGTTCCTCACAGGGCGCCTCTGCAGAGTTGCACAGAAAGCTCCAGAAACTCTGGCTTCCTCCTTGTCTGGGTGGAGCCTGGGATGGGATGTCCTGACAGTCCTCGGTGATTCTAACATGCAGCCTGGGTCGAGGACACCTGTGCGAACTTGCTGTCTATGGCCGTTCCACCCCGTGGCCAGCTCTCCCACCCCGTGAAGACCTCGCCTGCCTCCTGTGAAAGAGCCCCGCTCACCCCGTCCTTTGGCGTGGTTGGAGCCGGGCCGAGGGCTGCTGTGGGGTTAGGGTGTGCCAGCAGAGGGCCCGGGGGGCTCTCACCACCCCATCCCCAAGCAGTGAATCTCAGGCCACCCTGGGGGTTGGCAGGCCAGTCTGAGGCAACTTAAGTCAAGTGCCCAGTTTGGGGAGAGACCCGGTCACCAGTAAGCCTTATTCACAAGCAGAGGGCATGAGGCCTGCAGGACCAGGGCGGAGGACTCAAGGGGGCCGAGGGCTTGGGTCAGTGCTGGCCAGTGCCTGGTGTCCAGGCTGGAAGGCCCCCTGTGGTGAGCATGGCCTGCCCTTGAATCAGGTACGACTGACACCTGCCAGGACCCGCCTGGGGGCCAGCCTGAGTGGCAGCACCTTTAAAACACCGAGAGTGAAAACCCAGAGATTTTAGAATTGACGGTCCTCTTTGAAATGGACTTTTTCTGCATTTCTGATGTGAAAGAAAGTCATTTAAAACAAAAACAAAAACACAAACACCCCCGCGTGAACTGGAAGCGGGGAGACGGAAGACGGTGGTTTATCTGCTTGTGATAAGAAGGCAGCTTTGCAAAAGTATGGAAGGTTTGGATGGGCTCTACCAGTCGTGAAATAGGGATGTCTGTCCCTTGGGCAGAATGAACAATTCCAGCGGCCGGACATTGAGGATACCAGTTCGGAGTCGTTTGGGGTCTTTTTGTGGGGAGGGTGGTATTGTAGTGATGCTTGCCTGGGGGGTGATGGTATGTGGGAGAGGGAGAGAGAAGGAAAACAGAGAAGGGGGCCCAGGGGGCCGCAGCTGTAAACATCACTGTGCAGCCCAGAGTCTGGGAGACTGGGCTCCTCTGTCCAAGCCTCCACCCCGGCCTGTTCCCTCCTGCCCCTACTTTCCTTTCTTCTCCCAAACCTGTACTTCTTAAATTACAAAATTATCCAATATTGCACAAGTCTAAAAGCAGAAGGTGGACATTCGTCTTTTGGCCCAATCCCTCCAACAGTGGCTCTCATCTTTCAGCATAAGAACCGTCTAGGAGAGGGGTCCTCACCCCCGGGCCGTGAGCTGGTGCCTCCTGTCAGATCAGTGGAGGCTTCAGGTTTGAAACAAAGTGCACAATAGACTACTGTGCTTGAATCATCCTAAACCTTGCCCTCTACCCCAGTCCGCGGAAAGACTGTCTTCCATGAAATTAGGCACCGGTGCCTCAAAGGTTGGTGACTGCTGGCTTAGGAAACATGTTAAACATTCCGGGGACCCAGCCCAGAGGCTGAGTCACCAGGTCTGGACCGGGTCTGGGAGTCCCCTGATCAGCCGCCCCTGCCCGCCCCCTCCCCAAGGGATTCTGCCCCCGGCTCAGCTGCTGGGGCTGGTCACAGGCGTGTGCCCTTCAATCACCAGTGCATATACACGCATACACACGTGAAAATGTGAAAATGGTGTGATGTGGAAAACACGCCCAGAATACATGCCCAGAGGCAGGACCACTCTACAGAAAGGGCACAGTGCTTCCAGCCCGCTGGAGGAGCCCCAAGTGAGGCCCATCCATCACAAAACCAGCGTTTCCTGTGAGAATGCCCCGGAGAGCCGCTTTCGGCAGAGCCCTGGACTTCGACCCCTCTCTGCCTCACAAAACCCGCCCACACAGAGCCAAATAAAGCCTCGCTCTGGGGCAGCGACAAGCCGACCAGCCGAGGCCCTGCTGGGCTTTATCTGCGGTTGGCAGCACAGAAGGCTCTGCTGCCCTGCAAACGGCCCTGAGCCTCTGCCCCCGGGGGCCAGCAGTCTGTGGGAAGCGGGTGCTGCAGTGGGCGTCCTCTGCGCCTTGCCAGGTTCTCTGATAGAATCAGGTCCCCAGTGACCACGTAGGATGTGGAAAGAGCACAGATCCCAAGGTCCAACAGGTCCGAGCTCAGGTCGGCTGTACTTATGTGGATAAGTCTGCCTCTGGGCCTCAGTTTTCTCACCTGTCAAATGGACACAGCGGTGCTCTTCATAGTGGTGAGGGCTCAATAAAAGGACACAAAGAGGGGCTTTATCCAGAGCGACGTGTCAGCGAATTCCTCCAGTCCCCACTGTTCACTGAGCAGCTGTTTCTTGCACCTGGTGCATTGCCTGTCTGGACCTCGCTTCCTGCGCCCTGGGAGCTGGCCGCGTTGGGTGGAGCTCACACTCTGGGGCAGCTGGCGCTATTGTCATTATTTCCTGGCCATCAGTCGCCGTCAGGCTGGCTGTTGATGGATGTGAGCGGAGGGCTCAGGTGGGGGGCTTAACCTGCAAAACGCCAGGCACCTTCTGGAGCCCCGGCTCCCCACATACTCAGGCCTTCCTGGAACCATCAGAAGTGGGGCCTCGTTAATGCAGGCGCTCATGGAAGCCTCTTCGGATAAATGACTCCATAGAAACCTCCTCTCTCCACCGCATGGCTCACTCCCCCAGTGGAGAGGGAGCGGAGATCCCCCGGCTCAGCTCATATTTCCCGGCTGAGAGAACGCTGAAGGTGCAGCCACCAGTCTCCATCAGCTGAGGCCGCTTCCACGGTCAGCTGAGGTTCTGACCCCACAGAACGCACCCAGGAGGGTGTTTCCTGGGACTGGGGTTTGTCTCATTGTGTAAATTTCAGACCGGTTAGTGTGTAAACAAGAAACTGTGCTCAGAAAATTGCAAAAGAAAACCCCAAAGATAATAAAGACCCCAGAAAAATGGAAAATGTCTTTTGGGGGGTAATGAAAGCCAGGAAAAATAAATTTTAAATTCATTTTGAATAAGGCTCTGTGTTATTTCAATTCTCTGTGTATGTGAGTGACTCACTGTAATCCAGTCACAAGAGATGGAAAAAAATGAAATGAAAGACGGCAACTCCAGACACAGTTTAGATGCTGGGCTGTGTTCAATGTCTCTAACAAATCCCTAAGTGGGAAGATAGATACAGTTTCCACCACAAGTTATTTCTTCTTGCTAAATAAACGTGGTATGTTTGTGTGTGTGTGTATGGACACGCATGTGCATGCAGCCGTGTCTAACTCTCTGCGGCCCCGTGGACTGTAGCCCGCCAGGCTCCTCTATCCATGGGATTTCCAGGTAAGAATACTGGAGCGGGTTGCCCTGTCCTCCTCCAGGGAATCTTCCCAAACCAGGGATCGAACCCACGTCTCTTGCCTCTCCTACATTGGCAGGAAGATTCTTTATCCCTGAGCCACCTGGGAAGCACTTAAATAAATGCGGACTCTACGTAGTGAAAGAATGTTGGCTTGAAGCTGGGCTGCGTTTGTAGCTGCCCAGAAATTGTCATGTCTGGGTCCCCTCCTGCTGGACAGAGGTTCTGTCTGCATGGGATACGGGCCTCAACTCCTCTGTTAATTTAAAAGGGTAAGCCATGGTCTATGCGCTTATTAACTGAAATCTGTTGACTGAGCACCTTTTATATCATAGGTACTAAGAGTGCAGATAATCGAGCCTGGCCTGCCCTCACAGAGCTCAGAGAAGGGAGCCACATCCCAGCAGGGACCGCAGGGCAGAGGCGGGGTGCAGCCGGGCTGTGCGACCAGCAAGGACTGCTGGAAAACCGAGAGCAGAGCCGGCCCAGCTGACGGCCGACGTATCGTTTAATCATTTAGGCACATGGCCCCGCGCCCTGGGGAGAGGAGGAGGCTCTGGGGTCCGGATCTGGGCGACCAGAGGGGCCCCTCCCTGGCAGCTCTCTTGCTTTAGGCCCGGGTGAAATACTTCCCCTTTGTGGAGATGGCAGGGGCCTTAGACGCGCTCACCGCGGGGGCGTGTGCGAACCCTGACCGCTCACTCCTCCGCCACCAGAGGAGGTGAAAATCCCTTCTCTTCCCCCTCTTCCTCCCGCCACCAGCTCCCGCACACTCACCTTCCCTCCTCTCTATGTCTGGGAAATGCGAGCGCTCAGGCGGTGAGTTCCCAACTGCCCCAGAGTGACCCTCATTCAGGAGCAACTTTATAAACATCAAAAGATCATTTTTCCAAAACCGTTTAAAAAAAAAAAAAAAGAAAGCCCAGGCACAATAAGAACACTTTGTGCTTCTCGGTGTTTGTCTGTAAGAAGTGTTTTTCCACTGGCGTTTCAGCTGAAGGGTTTTGTTTCTCCTCTCGTCTCTCCTTGAGTTCTTGGCGGCCGTCCACATACCAGCGTTTCACCCTTCCCTCGCTCTGATGGATAAGACCTCCAAGCCCGGCTCCTTGCTCCCAGGACTTGGCCGAGCAGCCACATAGCTTCTGTCTCCTGAGTCTCAGTTCCTCGGGGCGGTGTGGGCGGCATTTTTCCAGGACCGGACAGGATGCCGAAGCCATGATGTCACAGTCCTGGCCGCAGCCCCCGGCTTCCTGCGCCTCTCCTCCCGACGCACTCACGAACCACGTCAGCTGGATCCTTCGACTCTGGCTCACCTCCCTGCTCCACAGACGTTCAGGCTTATAGGAGGTGGGAGCCAAGTGTCATCCAAACGTGAAGCCCGAGTGGTTTTTCTCCTACAAAGCTGGAACACACGTACTCCCGCCTAGAGGAAAAGCGCAGCATCTGGCTTGATTTGGAGCGTCCTGGCCCGGAGCCCTGCTCCCGGGGTCAGACGGTGGTGATCTCATCTGAAAAGCTGCAGGCTCCCAGGGCCAGGCGGCTGGCATCCCAGCCAAGGTGACGGCGGGGCCCTAGGGCCTCCAGGGGTGGGTACCCCACTGGGGGGTTGTAACAGGGAACCCGTGATGAGTGCTCCAGCCTCTGAGACACACACATGCAGGCTGTGGTCGTGTTTAGAGGTCGGCCCTGCCCCTGCTCCGTGCATCTCATATCCTCGCCCTCAGGTAACACTGTGGATGGAAAAGCAAACAAGGCCCTGCTGTAGAGCCCAGGGAGCTACAGTAAACACCCTGGGATAAACCATAATGAAAAGAATCCGAAAAAAGGTTGTGTGTGGACATGTATAACTGAACTACTTTGCTGCACAGCGGAAGTTAGCACCGTAAATCAGCTACACTTCTGTTGTTGCTCAATCACTAAATCATGTTCAACTCTTTGCTACCCCGTGGCCTGCAGCACGCGAGGCCTCCCTGTCCTTCACCATCTCCCAGAGCTTGCTCAAACTCATGTCCATCAAGTAGATGATGCCATCCAACCATCTCGTCCTCTGTCGTCCCCTTCTCCTCCTGCCTTCAGTCTTTCCCAGCATTAGGGGCTTTTCCAATGAGTCAGCTCTTCGCATCAGGTGGCCAAGGTATTGGAGTTTTAGCTTCAACATCAGTCCTTCCAATGAATACCTAGGACTGATGTTTAGGATGGACTGGTTGGATCTCCTTGCAGTCCAAGGGACTCTCAAGAGTCTTCTCCAACACCCCAGTTCAAACGCATCAAGTCTTTCATGCTCAGCTTTCTTTATAGTCCAACTCTCACATCCATCCATGACCACTGAAGAAACCATAGTTTTGACTATACGGACCTTTGTCGGCAAAATAATGACTCTTGTTTTTAATATGCTATCTAGGTTTGTCATAGCTTATTTTCCAAGGAGCAAGCAAATTTGGAAAACTCAGCAGTGGCCACAGGACTAGAAAATGTCAATTTTCATTCCAATCCCAAAGAAAGGCAATGCCAAAAAAGTTCAAATTACTGGCCTCTCAGTGACTCAACCCTAATTTTTTCTTGGGTGGAGAGTCACCTTTCCTGGACACCTCAAGGTGCAGTAGCCACCTCTCCCCAACCTCACCCCCTGTGCTAGAGAAGGCTTTGATTGACTAAATCGAAAGAGATCACTTGTCATTTTCCTGGACACCACAGCTGGAAAAGACAAGAAGACATTTATTGTGGGATCTGGGAAAGAAACTCCCTCATTCTTCTCAGAGCAATCAAAAGAAGAGTCTTTGTCCACCCTGGATGTGGACAAGACAGCAGGGAATTCCTGGAAATTGCTAGACATCGTCTTACGACCCTAACAAGTGTTATCCTAAGGCTGAAGCAGGAGGGTGAGGTTACTGACCTTCCAAATCCAGCCACGTGCAAAGCCCAGATGATGTCTAGGTTTTTCAGGTAAGTTAGGGTTAGGGTTAAGGTTAGTGAGTTACTGAACCTTTTATTTAGGCCAGTTTGACTCAGGCTTCTCCTACCTGAAACAGAAAGATTCCCAACTGATAAGTATATAAACAAGCTTTGTAAGTTGCAAATCCTTATACAAACATTAGTTTTTATTTTTATTACTGCTAGTTAGAAAAAAATACCTCTGGTTCAAGGATCAGATTGAGAAGTATTCCTAAGTTTTCATTTTAATTTAGTACCTTTTGGGGGAAAAAAAAAATCTAACTCACCACCTGACAGTATTTCAGAAATAGATCTCAGCTAGAGTATCTATGTAAAAAGAAACAATTATAATCAACACTACAAAACTGAGTGAATTTTAAAATATATATTAAAGTCACAAGTCAACAAGGAAAAACTGTCAGATTAGGCTACATTAAAATGAAAATATAAAAACTGCCATGTGACCCAAAAAAATCATCATAAACTAAGTTGACATGCAAAGAACAAACTGCGAGAAATGTTTGAAACTTATATGACAGATAAAGGATTGGTATTCTCAACATAATATAATATATAAAGAGTTCTTACAAATCAATAAAAACATGAATCTGAGCAAACTCAAGGAGGTAGAGAAGGACAGGGAAGTCTGGTATGCCGCAGTCCATGGGGACGCAAAGAGCTGGATGTGACTTAGCAGCTGAACAGCAACAAATCAATCAACATGAAAAGAAGAAATCTCCTCAATAGAAAAGTAGGTTAAAAACTTTTGTCATGAAATTTAAAGAACACAAGATGCTCAACTTAAAATCACAGAAAGTCAAGGGCTAACCAGTTAAAAAGGATTACTGATAATTGTAATAACTAATGTATATTAAATGCCAGGCACGGTAAGAGTTCTCTCACAGAGATTCAGGTATAAAAACAATTATTACAGAGTTAAAAAAAAAAAAAAACACCAACAACTTAAATGTCAAGCAATAGACAACTGGTAACATATGACCTGGACCAACCAGGAAACTAGGAATGGAAAAATCTCACTATCAGCTGCAAGTGAATAAAAAGGATTTGATTCCGTACGTTCACTCCCCTAGAGTAAGCCCTCAGCAAAGGTGTTCAGAATTGGGTCTTTGAAAATCTGAGAAGCAACCATTTGCTAGGATCTGGCTGTGAAGATCGACTCAATTCCAAATCAGTAGTTTCTTGTGATTAATCCAATCCTTTCCCTGCCCTTTGGATTTGCCTTTGGACTAATTTGATAACACGTCAGTCCTGCTGTGACCAGCCAAAGTCTGATACAGTTTATGAGCTAATGCCTTTGGCTGAGCCAGAATCTCCCCACCCCGCCCCACCCCAAGAAATTCGGATTTCTAGATGACCAGCAGCCAGGAGAAATCACCCAAGCAAAGAAGCTCCAGGCTCCCTGACCCCTGGCTTGTGATCAGCTTAGATGCTGTTGCCCCTGTTCAGTCTCTACATCATGTCTGACTCTGCGACCCCGTGGTCTGTGGCCCACCAGGCTCCTCTGCCCGTGGAATTCTCCAAGCAAGAATGCTGGAGTGGGTTTCCATTTCCCACTCCAAGGGATCTTCCCGAACTAGGGATCTAACCCGTGCCTCTTGTGTCTTCTGCTCTGGCAGGCAGATTCTTTACTGCTGAGCTGTTGGGGAAGCCCCAGTAAAAACCTTCAGTTCAGTTCAGTCGCTCAGTCGTGTCCAACTCCTTGCGACTCCATGGACTGCAGCACGCTAGGCCTCCCTGTCCATCACCAGCTCCTGGAGCTTACTCAGACTCATGTCCATCGAGTCAGTGATGCCATCCAGCCATCTCATCCTCTGTCGTCCCCTTCTCCTCCCGCCTTCAATCTTTCCCAGCATCAGGGTGTTTTCCAATGAGTCAGTTCTTCGCATCAGGTAGCCAAAGTATTGGAGTTACAGCTTCAGCATAAATCCTTCCAGTGAATATTCATGACTGATTTCCTTTAGGATGGACTGATTGGATATCCTTGCAGTCCAAGGGACTCTCAAAAGTCTTTTCCAACACCACAGTTCAAAAGCATCAATTCTTCAGCGCTCAGCTTTTCAAAAAATCCTAATCAAGTCATTCAAAAGAAGGCAGTAAAGTGGAAACAGAGAAATTTAAATAGGGAAAAATATACAATAATAAAAGGGCAGATGTAATCCTAACAATAATAAATGTAAAGGGTTCCAAACATACCAATAAAAAGATAAGAATTGTCACCATGATTTTTTTAAAAAGGCCTATCTATATGCTGTCTACAAGAAACCTACTTTAAATATATTTACAGAGGTAGTTTAAATGCAAAGAGATGGAAAAGATGCCATGCAAACACTAATCAAAAGAAAACGGGGGTAACTCAAAAAGTAAGGAAAATTACTAGAGATAAAGAGACATGATAATAGGTCGACCTGCCAATTAGCTCCAGTACTTTGGCCTCCGGATGTGAAGAGCCGACGCACTGGAAAAGATCCTGATGTGGGCAAGATTGAAGGCAGGAGGAGAAGGGGGTGACAGAGGATGAGATGGTTGGGTGACATCACTGACTCAGTGGACATGAGTCTGAGCAAACTCCAGGAGATGGTGAAGGACAGGGAAGCCTGGCGTGCTGCCGTCCATGGGGTCGCAAAGAGTGGGTCATGACTGAGTGACTGAACACAACAACCAGTTACATATAACAACCCTAGAGAGCAACGGCCCCACTCCAATGCCCTTGCCTGGAGAATCCCAGGGACGGGGGAGGTGATGGCACCCACTCCAGTGCTCCTGCCTGGAAAATCCCGGGGATGGAGGAGGCAATGGCACCCACTCCAGCGCCCTTGCCTGGAGAATCCCAGGGACGGGGGAGCCTGGTGGGCTGGCGTCTATGGGGTCGCACAGAGTCGGACACAACTGAAGTGACTTAGCAGCAGCAGCAGCAGCAGCAGCAGCAAACTTATATGTACCCAATAAGTGAGCTTCAAAATACATGAAGAAAAATTGTATAATAAAAAATGGAAAAAACATAATTATAATTGGAAGCTTCTGTACTTCTTTCTCAATAATCAATAAAACAAGGGTATAGAAAATTAGCAAGATACAGAACTGTACCAACTGACCTGACATTTTTGGAGCACCCCAGTCAACAAAAGCAGAACACACATTCTATATCCCTAACATAGGGAAATAGACTAACATAGTTAGTTAGTTAGTTCTAACTAACTACAACCATAGTTAAAAATTCTATAACATAGGCTAACATAGACCATATCCTGGGGTATGGACAACTCTTACAGATTTAAGAGAATAAAAATCGTACATCTCTGATCATAGTAAATTAAACCAGAAGTCAAAAACAAAAAGATGACTGAAATATCTCCAAATACTTATAAATTTAAAAATACACTTTTAAATAAATAACCCATAGGTTAAGAAAGAAATCTCAAGGCAAATTGGAAAATATTTTGAATTGAATGAAAATGAAAATGCAACAAGTCAAATTCAACAAAGATGCAGGATATAAAATCAACAAAGAGAAATTTGTTGCATTTCCGCACACTAGTGATGAGCTAGCAGAGAGATTAATAAAACAGTTCCGCTTTACAACGGCATCAGCAAAAACAAAATACACAAAAAAATTAACCATGGAAGTGAAAACCTGTACACTGAAACCTCTAAGACGCTTGATAAAAGAAATTGAAGAAGATACAAGAAAATGGAGAGATACTCTGTGCTCAGGAATTGGAAGAATTAATATTGTTTACATGTCCATACTACTCAAAGAATCTACATATTCAATCCAATCTCTATCAAACTTTCTGTGGCATTTTTTACAGGAGTAATCAAAATTGTATGGTATTGGCATAAAAATAGATACACAAACCAATGGAACAGAATAGCAAACCTAGAAACAATCCCACGCATATATACCCATTAATTTACAACAAAACAGCCAAAAATATGCAATGGAAAAGGACAGTCTCTTTAAAAAATGGTGCTGGTAAAACTGGACAGCTTCATGCAAAAGAATGAAATTGGCCCACTCTCTTATACCATACCCCAAAATTAACTCAAATGGGTCAAATATTTGAACTTCTGACCTGAAACCATAAAACTCCTAGAAGAAAACACAGGCTGTACGCTCCATGACATTAGTTTTGTTGATGAGTTTTAAAATTGGCTTTAAAAGGTAAGGCAGCAAAAACAAAAATGAACCAGAGGGGCGATATCACACTGAAAAGCTTCTGCTCAACAAAGGAAGCCGCCAGCGAGATGAAAAGGCGCTCTACAGAGTGAGAGAAAATATTTGCAAATAATATATCTGATAATGAGTTAATACCCCCAATACATAAAGAACCCAAACAACTCAGCAGCCAAACAAACTGATTAAAAACAGGGCAGGCAACCTAAACAGACATTTTTCCAAAGAAGACATACAGATGACCACCAGGTACGTGGAAAGGGCCCGACATCACTGACCGTCCTTCACCAGGAAGCTGCGCACCCAAAGCACAGTGAGCTGTCACCTCACACCTGTCAGAGCGGCTGTCACCAAACTGACAAGAAATGGCAACAACTGCAAGGAAGAGGAGGAAAGGGAGCCCCTGGGCGCTGTTGGTGGGAGCGCAAACTGGTGCCGCCACGATGAGAACCAAAATGGAGGCTCCTCCAAAAATTAAAACCAGAACCGCCATCTGATCCAGCAGCTCCTTTTCCGGGTATCCATCCAAAGGAAAGCAAGTCACCGTCTGGAAAGGATGTCTGCACCCCTACGTTCATTGCAGCGTTGTTCACAACAACCGAGGTGTGGGAACAAGCTGGAGGACGAGTGGATAAAGAAACTGGTATAATAAATAGAGTGTTGCTTATCTGTGAGAAGAAGGAAATCCTGCTTTTCATGACAACACGCACTGAGAGCATTACACTGAGTGAAGTAAGTCAGACAGAAAGACAGACACTGTATGATCTTACATGTGGATTATAAAAAAGCGAAACAGAGAACAGCAAGCTCATGGATACAAAGAACTGAATGGTGGCTACCACAAGTGGGGAATGTGGGGGCAAAGTGGGTGAGAGGGGTTAAAAAAAATACAACTTCCAATGGCCGTCATCAAAAAGTCTACAGACAACAAATGCTGGAGAGGGCGTGGAGAAAAAGGAACCCTCCTGCACTGGCGTGGGAGTGTAAACGGGTTCAGCAGCGGAGAACAGTATAGTCCCTTTAAAAACTAAAAATAAAGCTACCGTATGCTCCAGCAATGCCACTCCTGGGCATACATCTAGAAAAGATAATAACTCTTAATTTGCAAAGATACGTGCCCCCCCGTGTGCACAGCAGCACGGTTCACAATAGCCGAGACAAGGACGCGGCCTCTGCATCCATCAGCAGCTGCAGGGATAAAGACGACGTGGCATCTCTGCACAGCGGGCTATTTCTCAGCCATAAAAAGAAGGAAGCAATGCCACTGGCAGCAACGTGGACGGACCTAGAGATGATCACGTTAAGTGAAGTGGGTCAGAGGAAGACAAATATGATACCACTCACGCGTGGAAGACAAAAATTAATAGAAATATATCAGTATACAAAATAGAAACAGACTCACAGATACAGAAAACAAACCCGTGGTTACGAAAGGGGAAAAGGAAGAGGGGAGAGACAGATTAGGAGTAAGGAGTTAACCAGACACACGCAGAAGTCACGGGCTGTCTGTCCAAGCTTTTTCCAGCTGGTGTACCCTGTGCTTCCCCATCCCTGGACACGTGAAGGTTCTTCCCCAAACTTTGCAGCTTCCCCAAACACTGGATTTCTCCCCAGCAAACGCTGGAAGACATTTTTAAACTCCGATTAGAAAGCGTGCAATACGTCATCTTTGTATTCATTTCTAAACATCTGTTGAAGGACTTCTGGTCTGGCAACAGAACTCTGTAGAGGTCAGGCACTGGTAGGTTGGGAATCTTTCTGGTCATCTGCTGAGAGGTCCTATGGCTCTGCTTGAACAACTAGCTTGCAATATGGTGATGGCTGCTGGAGGTGAGGCTTGCAATATGGTGAGGCTGAGGCCCTCAGGAGACACAACCAAAACCCAAGCGGGGCCCCTGAGAAGCCTCAGCACCTTGCAGACACTGGTCCACCATCAGTGTTCAGGCAGGGCTGACTCTGGGAGGAGAGGACACCTGGTCACCTGTAGGATTTTCATTTAAATCAGAGTTCAGGCTGGCGGGAGGTGAGCTGAAACGCCAGCCTGACAAAGGGTACCCTTTTTTGATTGGTGACTGTTGTTTGGAATGGAAACTGAACTGGTTTTTGTCTGTTTGTTTTCCTGTTAAAGTAGTAGCTTTTTGTTTTGTGGAATTTTTTAAAACTTGCTGTTGCTTGTTTGCCTGTTTGTTTCACCTAAGCCCGGAGAAGAAGACATTTTCCCTAAGTTAAAATTTGCCTATTTAATCAGCATTTCAGATTCCTTAACACAGACTGCAGCTCCTGCCCGCCTTCTGCTACTGTTCTCTGTCGATAAAGTTTAAAACAGGTTGAAGCAGGAGCTTTTCAGTAGATGGGTCACTTTTCATTGAGAACTGAGGCCTGGGCTTCCCAGGTGGCTTAGTGGTAAAGCATCCTCCTGACATGCAAGGGACTTGGGTTCAATCTCTGGGTTGGGAAGATCCCCTGGAGAAGGAAATGGCCACTCATTCCAGTACTCTTACCTGGGAAATCCCATGGACAGAGGAGCCTGGGGGGCCACAGTCCATGTGTTAGGGGAAGCACATTCACTGAAGCCGCCCACCCTGGAAGGCACCATAGTAACCATTTTCATGAGCTGTTTTACAACAGGAGGTCCTGGTAAGGAACACAGAACTAATAAGCCCCCACCAACCGGAAGAGTTCGGGGAAAGGAGACACCACGTGTCCGACCACCTCCCAGAATCCTTCTCACTGGCATCTATCTTGGCTGAACAAGGTGTGCACCACCAGGAAGGACTCTGAGTTAGAATGATTGGCTAAGGACAACCCGGAAACTAATCCCATCACCATAAAACCCGAGATGGCAGAGCTGTTCTCCTGGGTTCCCTTCCCCTCCTGTTCTCCACCCGGGCGCCCTTTCCCAATAAAATATCTTGCTTTGTTAGCACAGGTGTCTCCTCGGACAATTCATTTCTGAGTGTTAGACAAAAGCCCAGTTTCTGGCCTGGAAGGGGTCCCTCTTCCTGCAACATATGGGGTTGCAAAGAGTTGGACACAACTTAGCAACTAGGCATGAGCACGTAGTTAGCACCTGAGAACTTGTGGGGGAAATTCTCAAAATGAGGATTTCAAGCTAGAGAAGACAAACCTGCTCCCTCCTGCTGTTGGCTTCTCTTCCCAACCTGTTGGAGGGTTTGAGACCAACCTTGTTAACTCTGGGAGCCGGCTGGCTCTGGGAAACAGAGACTGTGATTGAGTTAAAAGGGTGGGTGACGGATAATAGGAAGAGAGATGATGAGCTTTGGGGGCCACACTGACATTCAGGGTCTGATTAGACTGGAGGAAGGGCGTTGCAGTGGCCGAGGCTTGCCTAGAGTTGATTGGATTAAAGTGAGACTGGTTGGATTACCTAATTGAGAAAGGAGGAAGCCAAGCAATCTGATTTATGTTATGTTTAATAAAGGGAACAATTCGGGGGGCTTAGAGACAGGAGGGTATGGATAACTTTGTGTATCTGAGCGGGGACAGTGCAGGGAGCTGGAGGTTTTCTGCTGGAGATCTTGAAGGTTAGGGTTACGGAGGACTTGTAGGAAGGGCGTCTCCAATGGTGGCAGCTATGAAAAGGCAGCGTCTGTTCAGGAACAGTGAAGAGTTCCCGAACCGCGGGCGCTGCTGGATACTGGGGTGTGCGGGGTGTTAGGAAATAGGGGGTCCCTTTATTAGAGACCTGGTGGCTTTCCTGGTGGCCCAGCAGTGCAGGAGACCCAGGAGATGCGGGTTTGATCCCTGGGTTGGGAAGATCCCCCGGAGGAGGAGATGGTTACCCACTCCAGTATTCTCGCCTGGAGAATCCCATGTGCAGAGGAGCCTGGGAGGCTACAGTCCACGGAGCTGCAGAGTCAGGCGCAACTGAAGCGACTTAGCACGCACACGTGTAGGATACTACTGTCTGAGAGCATCCGTGTGTCAGTGTGTGTCTACAGAAGAGCTCTACCCAGTGGGGTGCTGGCAACCTGAGGGTGGGGAGAGGCAGGAGCGAGCTGGAGGGGCGAGGAGATACAGGAGGAAGGAGGGAACAGCTGTCCTGAGGATGAAAGGAATCAACCCATGAAGAGCACCTGGAGCTCAACAACTATCTGCTCTTATCCTTACGCTCTTGGTTAATATCTTTGAAGGAGCTGCTCAGTCTCTCAGACGTGTCCGTCTCTCTGCGACCCCGTGGACTGTAGCCCACCAGGGTCCTCTGCCCATGGGATTCTCCAGGCAAGAATACTGGAGTGGGTTGCCATTTCCTGTGACCCATTTCAGAACCTTCTGAGGGCAAAAGCGGACCTGCCCATCACTTTCCCAGCGTCAGGGGAGGCGGCCGCTCGATCACACACTGGGGGAACAGCCCCCAGCCCCGAGGTGCTCCCCAGCGGGCTCCCTTAGCCCCCGGGGTCAGGGGGCCGGAAACCTGGTGTGGGTGACCACTTTCACTTCTGCCTTAAGTCCCATATAGCTCTTCACAGCCTGGCCACAGGCCCTGTCTTTGTTTAAGATTTTAGTGTTTTGTTCATCGTGAAGCTCCTTGTGTTATTCTTAAAACACTGCACCATTTATCTTGCCTGCTGGATTTTTGGGTGTCCCCAGCCCGCACCTTAGCGCCCAAAGCAGCTGCCTCCCTCCCCATCCCAGCTCCAAGTGTGGGAGGGACACTTCTTTTCTCAGAGTTCCTGCCTCAACCCACTTACGAGAGTTTGCACCAGAACCCTGGTCCTCTAGGGCAGAGGCTCTCAGCCTTGCGTGAAGACGTCAGACCGAGTGCCCTAGGGTTTCTGTGCCCCAGAGTTGTCCGCACTGAGCTGAAGGCATTCAACAATTAGACTTTTAAGTGTCCGTGTTCCGACACCGCTTTCTGCTGTATGTGGTGACGCACTGCACCCAGCTGTCTCTCCAGTTTGGGGGCAGCACTTTGACCTATGACCTTGCTTCTCTGGCACTTCTAAGAACAACTGTTGATTTTTCGGTTTGCTCACCTTTTACGTGTTGTTAGCGTGGCATGCGGACTTCTAAGCTCCTTGCGTGCCTGCACCAGAAACCAGAGCACCAGCCCACAGTTTAGCAGCATTCTAACAGCCCCAGCCTCTGAATACACACATCCTGCAGCCGTCCAACCTGCCCCCATTGGGGTTGGCGTTGGCGTCTCCCTGCGGGGCGGAGCTGACACCCTGGGGACCCCTCCACCTGCCTCCCGGGCCCCACCCTTGGTTCCTCTCGTGGGTCTTCTTCTTTCTCATCTGCTTCCTCTTTTTGATGGAGCACATCCTCCTTGGCTTTAGGATCAGGGGTTTCTGAGAAGTACTTGTTTTTAGAGCTTGAGCATCTGAAACGTATTCATTTCACCCTCCCACGTGACTGAAAGTTTGGCAGATGGAAATCACATTCTGTCAGGACACTGAAGGCATTGCTCCTAGTCTCATAGTTTGCTTTCTTGACTGTTTCACTTGGAACGTGGAGCAGAAGATCGTGGGGGTGGGGACCACATCAAACCCGGGAGGACTTCCCTCCCTCCCAGACCTCCAGGGGCAGTCCGGCTCCCCCTCCCCTGTGCGTCCAGGCTGCTCCGTCCACCTGTCCAGTGCTCCAGCAAAGAGGCCTCTTCTCAGAGGCAGAAACCCTCCTGGGCCGAGTCATCTGATCCCACAGCCCCCTCTCTGCGAGACCCCCACCCAGATGGAAGTCGTCCCACTTTGTCGTCCACGGCAGTTTGCACTTGCCGTGCGCATTGTGTGAAGCTTTCTCCTCATCTCTGTGTGATCAAGTCCTTGCACCCAGGGGTCAAGGCTTTACGATTCCTGTCTTCCCAGGCTACCTGGACCACAGAACTGTTGGTTTACCTGACTTGGATGAAGACGATATTTGCTCCGGGATATTCAAAGCACAGCAACTAGGGTGGGTGCCCGGACCTCAGCAGGCCCCCAACCTTTCCAGGTGGAATTCAAGCCTGATGCTGTCAGGATGCCTAAGCCACTGTTTCAGAGGCTCCCAGCCCAGGGAACCCCAGGGGAAGGACGGCCACTGTCTCCTCTGGTGATGCTGATGGCTCCATAGCGCACAAGACACCGCCCCCTCCAGATGGAAAGAACGCGGATAGGGGACGGCAGAGGGAAGACTGTCCTCTCCGAGAGGTCTCCCCCTAGGAACAGCCGAATGCAGGGTTTCAGGCGGTGGCTTGTCTCCAGGACCCTGTGAGCCCCACACGTGCCCCTACTCCTCCAGTCACGTCTCTGTCCCGAACCCTCTGACTCTTCCGAGGAGGCCAGCTTCCTGGAGTCCGGACGGCTTCACCGCCCCAACACCCAGAGCCAACACTTGGATCGCTGCAGAGATCTCCATCCAGGGGTTGCAGAAACGGGGCTCCCTCCCAGCCCTGGAGAGAGACTCCAGCTAGAAGAAGCAAGGATGATCCGGGGAGGATGCCGAAGGCTTTGATCTCAGAGACCTCCCCCAGCCTTGTGAGTCTGAGACACGGGTTCTCAGCTATCCTGGAGAAGGCTGTGGCTTTCACTCTCTCTCCTTTTCCCCGGGTTAGACGGCTGTGGCTCTATCTTGTTTCTCCTAATGGGCTGTGTCAAACACTTCTGCAGTTACACACCCTCACGCGGGTGTACGGAGCTTAGATAATTTCAGGATGCTCTGGGACCAGCTGCCCATGCAGGAACAGAGAGGAGCATTCACAGGCAGTTTGTAATATGCTTTAAAATTTTACCATTGTATTGAAGCCTGCTCCCCACATCATCTTCAGAAATACTCCACAAAATGTTTTCAACTCAATTTCTTCCTTTTCGTACCTTTAAAATATATGAGTATAATCCATACATGTCTTCAAAATATGCAGATTTAGAAGACGCAATTTTTCAGCGGTTCTAGATTTTTTAAAAAATTTCTGTCCTCTGTAATGATGGGCAGTGAAGAAAACACAGGTTCCGCTTCTGTTTTTCTATAGTTGCCTTCAAATTAGGCTTTCTCTCTGGCGGAAGCATGTCCTGGGCGTTCTTTGTGGTAATTTATATGTCTATGTGTATATCCTGGGAAAGACGCCTAGAAGCCTTTGTTTCCTTTCCTATTTTTTTAAGAAGTTTAGTCTACTAGCCTAAATGTGGGATGTTTTAGAAGGTAGAAAAGCCACCTTTCAGATCAAGCAACGGTGAGGTTAACTTTCTCCCTCGAACCATGCAGTTCAGTTCAATTGCTCAGTTGTATCCAACTCTTTGCAACCCCATGGACTGCAGCATGCCAGGCTACCCTGTCCATCACCAACTCCCAGAGCTTACTCAGACTCATGTCCATCGAGTCGGTGATGCCATCCAACCGTCTCATCCTCGAACTATTAGGACATAACCTGTTGTGGCACCTATCTGAGGCACCTCTTTCCCCAAATCGCAGACAGAGTTTCTGGAAGCTCATAGCTTCCAGAGTTTCTGCCTCCCTCATAGCTGTGAAATGGGAAGCCTTCTGCACTCAGCTGATATCATTTCAGTTTGGGGGTGGGAAGTAAGAGGGAGGAAACTTTTTCAAAGTTATGAAACTACTCCCGCACCCTACCCAGCTCCCTCGTGCACCTGCAGCATTATTTGGTTTTTTAAGAGGATTAAAACCCATCCCCACCCGGACTATCCAATCCTCCTTTGCTTTCTCCAAGAGCCCACTAGAACACAGGCCGAACCTTGGTCCCAGTCCATCTGCCAAAGACGGAACCCTTCCCTGCTCAGAAACAGCGTCCCTCTTTCTTCCCTGCTGGTAACGAAGTGAGCTGCAAATGTCTCATTTTTAACACCCCTCCTTCTCCTCATCGCTCCAGCCACCTTTACTGCCTCTAAATCCTAGATGCCAGCTCTGGACCTGCCCCTCCAACACGAGGCCGCCTTGGAGTAAAAGTCATTCCTTTTAAGGTCCTTTGCGCCACGTCGGGCTCCCATCAGACCAGCATACCCTGCTCGTGGGACCTTTGTGTGGCCTTGAGCAAGTGTGCTCAAAGAGGCAATCGGTGGGTTGTTTCCAGGTTTTTATCTGGTGAGATAAGGGGACATGGATCAATTCCTCCCATGTCTCTATGGCTGCCTAGGAACCAGGGGCCCGGGACTGGCTGGGAAAGCCTGTGCAAAGCAGTAACTTCCCCAGAAAGGACATTCTGACCTGATGGGCCGCTCAGGGAGACTTGTCCTCTCTCCTGCCACTGGGGGACTGGGCAGTGGGGTCAGCACTGGGGTCTGAGTGCCCGACGGGGATGGGCTGAGCAGACTGTTTGCAGGGGGAGCAGGGGCCCCGAGACCCTGCCTTGTGCACAGAGGACCCCGTCTGGGGCTTGGAGTGGCTGACCCTGTGTCCTGTCGGGGTTCCCAGGAATTCCTCCCTGGGAACAGTGACCCCAGGAGCCCACACTTTCCTCACGACACTGGCCAGCCTTTGTCATCTCCTCCGAGTCTCCAGCACAGCTACACCCCGGGGTTCCACCAGCCACCAGTCCACAACCTCGGGTTCCAGATATGCAAACATTTAACCAGCAGATTAGTGGGTTCTGGTTTGACGTGCTAGTTTAGTCTTGTCTTAAGGAAGTTAGGATTTTCAAGACAGCGTGTTCCTAAGTGTATCACCCACACAAGGTCACGGATAAAGCCTGTAGGATATAAGGTGATTTAGTCCAAGATAAACACTTTGAACTTCCAAACCCACTTTGTCTTCACACAGTCATTTCAGCCTCCTTGCCAAAGAGTTCGTGGATAAGATGGATCATTCTGAACTGTGCTTCTGAGTGGAGATTCAAATCTCCTCATTCACACTGAAAAGCCTAAATACGCCACGAGTAATCTCAATTTCTATCGTAAGCAGCTATCGAAAAAAGAAAAAGGAAGTGAGATCAAAGTTTAAAAATGTTCAGGACAAAAAATTCTGTGTTTGCAGTCCATCTTTTTCCTTCATGGTGTATGTGATTTCACAGCAGAAGAATTTCTGCTACAAGTCAGACTCAGTCCAGCCTTTGGAAACAGCGCCGACAGAGTTCTGGGGAGGAGGCCTCTCACCTACGAGGCCAGCCTTGAAGGACGAGCTGGTGGTTCTCAGACTCTTAGACCCGGTGACCATGAGTCCTGAGAGCACCTCCCAACCGTGAAGCCCTGTGACCCCCACCCAAGACGTTCAGCTCAGTCGACCTCCAGGCGATTCTATTGCAAACAAGGCCTCTGTGGGGGAAAAGTCACTCCTAGCCCTACTGGTGGCAAGATGACCACTCTCAAGGCTTAATGCTGGGTTAACGAACCTCCAGGATAACCGTCAGTATCCTTGCCTCCCAGTAACCACATCCTCGTGAGGTCTCTCCTGTGAGAAATCAGGGCTGGGCATGCATGACCCATAGAATATGCTGAAGCATAATGTATGCTTCATAATATATGAAGACAGTGTGGGACTTTCCAGGCCAGGCCGTGAAAGACATTGAAGCTTCCACCTACAACCCAGATTTCACAACAGCGGCACTGTGGCCACTTTGGACCAGCTAACTCTTCACTGTGGGGGCTGCTCTGTGCATTGTAAGGTGTTTAGTAGCATCCCTGGCCTCTACCCATTAGACAGCAGCAGCCTCTCCTGCTTGGCTGTAAAAATCAGAAGTGTCTCCAGGCACTGCTGAACTGGCCCAAGTTGAAGACCTCTGACCTGGACTTGACTTGCTAGCTCTGGGGACAACAGGTCACCGGATATTGCGAGAGCGCTGCGGACAGGAACACATGGGGAGGAGCTGAGAGCCCCAGCTCACAGCTGATTCCATCTTGCCATCCCCTGCGGGGAGCCACCTGGAGAGGGACCAAGCCACCAGAAGGCGGGGGGAGCTGGCCAAAAATTGATGGCTAACTCCACGGGAGCCAGAACCATCCAGGTGGACCACTCCCAAATTTCCGACACATAGAAACCAAGAGAGATAACAGATAATGATTACGTTGTCAAAGCCACTGGGTTTGGCGGCGACTTGCCTAGTTGGTTTGTTCAGCAATTGTTCTTGAGGTCTGAGAACCGGCTGCATGTAGAGCAGACATGCACATCCTTTTTCTTTCCCTGAGCACGTTCTTTCCCTGACTCTTCGCGACCCCATGGACTGTAGCACGCCAGGCCTCCCTGTCCATCACTAACTCCCGGAGTTTTCTCAAACTCATGTTCATCAAGTCAGTAATGCCATTTAACCATCTTTTCCCAGCATTAGGGTCTTTTCCAGTGAGTTAGTTCTTCACATCAGGTGGCCAAAAAATTGGAGCTTCAGCTTCAACATTAGTCCTTCCAATAAATATTCAGGACTGATCTCCTTTTGGATGGACTGGTTGGATCTTCTTGCAGTCCAAGGGATTCTCAAGAGTCCTCTCCAACACCACAGTTCAAAAGCATCAGTTTTCTTTATGCCCAGCTTTCTTTATGGTCCAACTCTCACATCCATACATGACTATTGAAAAAACGATAGTTTTGTCTATGACTTCGTCAGCAAAGTAATGTCTCTGCTTTTTAATTGGCTGTCTGGGTTAGTCATAGCTTTTCTTCCAAGGAGCAAGTGTCTTTTAATTTCATGGGTACAATCAGTACCTGGGCCTGAACTATCTCCGCAGGTTATGGAGGATATGACTATCCCTAACTGTTTACAGACCAAACCTACATGCTGTTCCTAAACCAGGCGACTGCCCTGCTCCTGCCGGTGGAACATCAAATGTGTGGGCCTAGAGGGGGAACTGGGGCCCCTGTTCATTGCCAGCCCCGTTGCTCTGGTGTGAGGCTCTGGGGCCGGTTTGTTTGTCCCGAGATGTTGGTAAGGCAGCTTGGAGGTATTGTGTTTGTTGTTGTGTGTTTTACATACTGTTACCATTTGAGAATGAATTAAGGTCTATATATTTCCATTTTTTAGCCACAGTGAGCTTGAAAGGGCTATTCAGCTTTCGTTTTCCATACTGTCAAGAGATGTATTATTCCACTTTTTTTCATTGTCATCAAATGTATACCATTCCATTTTTTACCGCAGTCAAGAAACATGTATATTATTCCATTAGCAAAGCAGTCTGCTGATTTTAGAATATCTAAATTCAATTATCCAGTTCTATAATTACTCATGTGATTTTCCTTAAAATATATGAGAAGAGAGAAAACTGGAAGGTAGGGAGCAAAGAACTATAGATTCTTATTCTTTGGTTTGGTTCTAAAGTTCTGCACCAAGAGATGATGGAGCATTTATTTGAGAGAAAAGAAGAAAAAGGAAAGAAAGAGGAATAAGAAGACCACTCAGGCCCTGGAAAGAGCCTGGCACCCTTTCTGCATATTCTCTTTAACTCTTTCTCTGATACATAAAGATTTCACATAGTTATAATCAAAGTGTACATATACTTTATGCATTACTTTTCCATAAGATATTATACAGGTCTCTGTTTCAGAATAAAATACATAGTTGCCATTTTAATGGTGGCATAATATTCCACGATCTTGATATACGTCCCATCCTTATTGTTGGATATCTGGTTTGTATGAATCAGACTCGTAACAAGACATGACTTCTGAGAAGATCTGGAAATATTGTCAACAGATGGCTTATGAGCTGATTTTGATATTACAGTGCCTCTATTGATGATTCTGCAGTAAATAGAATGTAGCTAAGGATTGCTCACAAGTTGGTTGGAAACGTGGGTATTATATATACAAATAGAATTTACAGAGAGACACATGAAATTCAAAAAAAAAAAATGACAGAAATGAGATGTAGGTGAGACAGAAAAGGCCAAATATACATAGAAACCAAATGCAGCCAGATCCATAAATAAAGACATTTTGGTCACGTTACTCATCCACGTGTTAGAATTTTTCACGGTCCAGGAGTTTCTCTGTCTGAATCCATGCTTCTATTTAATCTTGAAACACTGAGTGCATCCTCCAGGTTTTATATCCCTATACAGCTAAACTGTTTCTCAGGTTCTCTCTAAGATTTATGCTAAATCCATATTCCTAGATTAAAGCAACAGTTTCTAAAATGAAAGGCAGGAATGGAAAGTGGAAAGTAAGGCGTTTTCCTAGTTAGAGAAAAAGACACAGAGGATCTCAGGAGTGACTTTGATTTATGGCAGGGTGGATGTTTGAGAAGGTCACCTGGGGAGGAGTAGAGGAAAAGGGAGGAACTATTTCTGTAGTCTGGGCTTTTACAAAGAGAGACTGAAAGAGCTACACGACGCCCTTGTGTTAGACACTGATGTGTTCAGACTGCGTCTTAGGTCATAAGGGGCTGAAGTTGTCCTTTTAAAAGAACCAGGGTTGCACCCTTGCCCACCCTGATCCCAGCTGAGCAACAGGGCATGTTCCATCTCCCTGGAACGTTTCAGCCGGCGGAGTGACAAACTGCAAAATCGTTCTCACCGACTCTGCTCTGAGAGGAACCGATGCTTCTCTGGTTTCCTTTCCTCCCTCACGGGCCCAGCTGTGACTCCGGGCCAACCGTGAAAACTTACCCAAACTGTTATACAACGAGGGGAGCTGTCTGCTAGGAAAATGGTCTCCGTACATGATTTCTTCTCTCTGAGACTCACAGTGGTGGCTCGTGGGATGGTGCAAAACCCAAATCCTCGTTTCGAGCAGGGCGGTACTCTGCGAGGCCCCGTCATCGTCCCCTGGAGTGTGTGTCTGCAGTAGAAAATGCAGATAACTTATTCCTCAGTCTTATCTGCTCTGATTAGATGGCACTTATCTTCAACCCCTGTGTGAAGGGAACGATCAGACTGTCACACAGATCGATATACTTGATTATATACCAGTATCTACATAGTCGCTTCCCTGGTGGCTCAGTGGTAAAGAATCTGCCTGCCAAGCAGGAGAAGTGGGCTCCATCCCTGGGTCGGGAAGATCCCCTGGAGAAGGAAATGGCTATCCACTCCAGTATCCTTGCCTCTAGAATCCCATGGACAGAGGAGCCTGGCGGGCTATTGTCCATGGGGTCGCAAAGAGTCAGACATGACTTAGTGACTGAGCCCAGGTGGGACGGTGGTAAAGAATCCTCCTGGCAGTGCAGGAGACCCGAGGGACTTGAGTTCGATCCCTGGGTCAGGAAGATCCCCTGGAGTAGGAAATGGCATCCCACTCCAGTATCCTTGCCTGGAGAATGCCACGCACAGAGGAGCCTGGCGGGCTACAGTCCCCGGGGTCGCAAACAACATGCCATATTCACATATACAGACACCTGTAACCATTTCTGTCTAATTCTGGGTGTGTTCACACACACACACACACACACACACACACACACACACACATACACTATATGAGTTCATACTGACACTTCTGATTTCATTCCCATCCCCGCCCCTTCTCTGGGGTGGGCACCTGGGGTCGCTCTCCCAGTGGAGAAGCTTCTGTGGCCGTGGGATCCAGAGAGAGGCCACACCCAGCCCGTGCAGAGGCCGGACGGAGGCGACCCAGTGACCACAGGGTTCCACTCGCCTCTTGCCACACATTCAGGATTCGCAGCACAAACACGGTGCCTCACGGGTCCCGTGGTCAGGAGTCCAGGTTCAAGGAGCAGGGCAGCTGCAGGGCCTCGCCTGGCTGGAATCTGGGGTCCCCTCTGAGCTCTCCGGTACGGATGGCCGTCAGGCCCTGGGACCGTCTGGGTGCAGCTCTCAAGCCCCTATAGGCCCCCTCCCCGCCACGGAGGCCGCTCCCTGATTCCAGGGCTCTGCGCGGCCAACAGGACAGCCTCTGCTCCAAATCCCCCTTGTCAGGAAGTCCTCTGTGAAAGGGCTCCCCTGCTTAGGTCAGGCCCACCCAGGGCATCTTACTTTTCATGACCTCAAAGTCAGCTGTTTAGGGACCTGCATTACATCCATAAAATCCCTTTATCTTCACCATGTTTTTCACTGTGTCAGCTGTTCAGTCGTGTCTGACTCTGACCCCGTGGACTGTAGCCTGCCAGGCTCCTCTCTCCGTGGGATTCTCTGGGGAAGATTACTGGAGCTGTTGCCGTTCCCTTCTCCAGGGGATCTTCCCGACCCAGGGATCAAATCTGCATCTCCTTCTTGGCAGGTGGATTCTTTACTGCCTGAGCCAGCAGGGGAGCCCTGTTAGTGTACAGGTAACTTAGTGACAGAAGTGAGATTCCACTGAGTTCACAAGTCTGGCCCCCGGCGACAGGAAGTTACCCAGAAGCTGTGCACGGTGGGGCCATAGAGGGAGTCCTGATTCCCTGAGCTAGCCTGACCCCCTAGCTTTTGTTTAATGTACTTTTTAACTGTGGTATGAAGCACAGAACATAAAACGCACTGTTTTAATTCATTTTTCATGTGTTGTGAGTTCAGGAGCACCAGGTGCACTCATGGTGCTGGACTCCGACCCCCTCCCTCGATCCCCACAACTCTCTCTAGCCTGTGAAACTTAACCTCCGTGCAGACTGAGGCCGTGCGGTCCCGGCCTCCCCCCACCCCACCCCTTGTGTGGCCGGGGCAGGAGTGGGGAAGCTGACAGTTCGCCCAGCTCACTCCTAAGCGCAGTCCTGTTGGAGCCCGTTTCTTGTCCCATTCAGCGTTGGCTGCGCATTCAGCCTGCTCTTTACAGGACCCGTGTAGCTCACCCCCTGAGCTGGGACCGTGAACCCCGTTTGCAGGGCAGGATACAGAGGAAGAGACGAGTCAGGGGATGGAAACAGGACGTGCTACCCGACTCCACGCTTCCCACAACTCCAGACGCAGTGAAACTTCCCACTCGGTCAGCAGGACAGGGCAGTCTCTTCAATTTGGGAAAGGAGCCAAGCCCAGACCAAGCGAGGAAGCTCGTGCCCGCCCTGTGACCAAACGGGGACGGCAGCGTCTACACGTGTTAAATCGCCGCCCCGCGTGTAGACAGCCTACACGGCAGTCATCTTCCACCCAGGGCGGCTGCAGGGCTCTGGAAAGGCTCTACTGCTTCAGGGACTGCTCTCAAGCTGCATAATAAAAGGTCGCTCTTCCGCTTGTTGGAAGCTTCCCTCCTCATGGATGTGTCATTACTGAACAGGGTGAAGAACGTGACTTTGATTCTGTTTCTTTTTTAAATTTGTATTTCTTCTGTTCTGTGTCTGAGGGAAGCTGCGGGCTGTGGGTAAAACCTGCTTTTCACATCCCGAGAGTCTTAGGCCCGGCTGGGCCAATGCAGAAGGGACTTTGGTCCCACTTTCTGGGGTCTGAACGCTGTGTTTTGTATCCTGCAAGATTTCTTTAGCTCTGTTCCGGAGTCATAATTATTTCCAGACAAGATGCTGGCTTGGCCACCGGCCGCGGCCCTGGTGCCGCTTTTGAGTTTTTCAAGCAGCGAACACAGAGCTGTCCTCTCGCCTTCAGTGAGCAGTTGGTAGCGTGGCAAAGGAAGAACTCGTAATTTCCAGCTATGATACTGTGTTTCCAGGGTAAAGTAACTTGTTGTTCAAATTCCAAAACCACATGCGTAGAAACTATCATTTTCTGTGTGGATAGGAACTCTCCTCTGCAAGCAGAGTAAGGGTGACTGTGTCAAAGGCCTTTCTCTGCTTTTGAATGTTGAGGCCCGTGGGGTGGCGAGCCCCCTGGGAGAGGGTGGGGCTCAGCCCTCTATGAGCTTTGTGTGTGGACTCAGACTGGGCAGGCTGGAACCCTGGGGACCTCCGACAGCTCGGCAGTCTGCTGGGGACCCCAGAGGTGCCTGGAGCCCTGAGGATCTTGGGTGTACCTGAGCTTAACCAACACAAATTCAAAAGACTTCCTGCTTGGAAAAAAAAAAAAAAGAATGAGTAGGAGTTATTTATATTGCCACTTCAATATCTTCAACGTACTTGAAGATAAAAGAACATTCCATAAACATAGAGAACTACAGCTACCAGTCCCCAAAGATGCGAGTGCAGCTGTTTGCACCTCCTCGGAGCGAGAGGGCATCCAGGGTGAGGTCATCAGCACGCTGGCCCGTTCTGTGGACGTGGCCGTTCAGGTGGACACACGCTGCGGTCAGACCGTTTCCTCTGTGTCCCGAAGGCAAGTAGGGGACGGGCCCTGCAGCTTCTGCAAGCTGTGCCCAGCCCGAAACTGAGTGCACACACACACACACACACACACACACACACACACGCACGCACGTGCTCACACACACACACACACACACACACACACACACACACACACAGTGTCTGACCGGCCCAGCCTACCTCACTGAGTGTACTGAGCCTCATTTCTGTCGACAGACCCCCGCAGCCCTTCGAGCCTCTTTACCCCAGCCTGTCATGCCCACCGTGGCCTCGGGTCATGGTTTCCTTCCAGGTTCCCGACTCTGCCCTCTCTCCTCTCCGCAGTGGCCCTGGGACCTTGACTCAGAGATGGCCTCGGGCCCCCCAGCTGGTTCCCACGTCCGCCCGTCGGCGCAGGGCCGGGCAGCCCAAACTAGCCAGGGCGGGTGCGTCTGTTGCCACCCACGACTTCACAGCTCTTCTGTGCCCACATCCTGCTCCCCAACTCCCACAAGGTCGCTCAAGGTCACTGAGATCTGCTTTCCCCTTCTCCTCACAGTCAGTGTCTCCCACACGACCTGGGCTCCCCATTGGCCTGACTCCAAGCTAGAATCAGAGTCGGACCAAGCCCCGGGGAGGAGGCAGGCAGCCTGGTTCCGCCTCACCAACATGCCTGTGTGTTATGGCTGCAGCAAGCGTGCGGAACGTGACAAGAACTTAGAAGAGACTTCTACCAGAAACGGCACTATGAAGTCCATTTACAGGGAACAGAGATGGCAGGAAGGAGGTGACGCAGAACCGAACGTAGGGGACAAGTAGGTAAGCCAAGCTGTTCCCAAGACCCAGACACAGCGAGTACAGAACCAGGTGCAGCCTGGCCGTCGAGAAAATTCTCCCTGGACAGCCTACCCTCTGGCTCACACTTCCTGCCCGTGAGTCGTGTGACCTCAGCCAGAGGTAAGGAGGCCCCAGAATTCACTTGGGAATTAATTCAACCCTTAATTTTTGGAATGATATCATCATTTCCTTAGTGAGCACATGGCATTAGTCTTGAAGAGATACAGAATTAAGTGTAAAAATAATGAAGATAAATCAAACCTATTTTTAAAAATATTGGTACCAAGAAAAAGTCTGTGGATATTTGTGGGTTTTTTCCCCCATTTGTTATGTTTATGAGTATTTTGTGTGCTGGGTTGCCAGGTCAAACTTGAAATTCTAATTTAAAGCATTAGTTCAAATAGTTGACAGATGATGATTTTATGTTGACATTTTAAGGAAATGTAAGATTCATTATGTGTCCAGAGTTTATTTGTTATTTTTCCAGGAATAATTACTTAAGTGTTTGGCACAATTTGCCTGTTCATCAGACAATTAAGGAAATAAAATTATTACATTTACAAATGCTGTTTTGGTTTTTTTAAATAGGACCAAGGATTAATCAGAGGCCCTCTTTGAAAAGTTCTTAAATATTACTAGATTCATTGTTGAAAATAAAGTTTGCAGGTTGAATGGCATGTAAGTGTCATAGGGACACTGCCACAGTGCTAATTAAGCATTCAAAACATTCACCAGTTTTTATTGTAGGTGTATTTCTCATGAGACTCTTCGGCAAGGATCACCTTTCCTTTCATTGAAAAGGCTATTTCAGACACCAGTGAGCACATACTCACACCAGAGGCCAGGGAGTCCAGTGCGAACTCCAGGGAGGCTGCTGTTACCTGTAAACTGAGTCGCTCAGCCCCTCTGAGCCTCAGTCTCCTCATCTGTAAAATGACACAACAGCAATTACCTCCTGTGGCCGACTCTAAGGGTAGAATGAGACCAGGTGGGTGAGAGAGGCCCTTGCCAAGGACCCCCACAGCAGGCACCCATGCTTGTCCCATCTAGGAAGACTCCAATCAAAGAAGCATAGCAACCTTTTACCTGGGCCACAGCCTTTCTGATTTCATCAGAAATTCATGTCGTAAAGGAAACTTACACATTGTCTTGAAAGCCTGCAACAGCTCCATCTCAGTCAGGGGATGGGCCGAGGCCAGGGCTGTGGCCCACCGCCCGTACCCTGGCCCCGCAAGCTGCCTGCATTCCCCCTGACCTCATTGCCTGCTGCTCCCCTGCTGCTCTGACCCCGACCTGCCTAAGTGACCAGCGTTTCCCCTGGCTGCGAGCGTTTCCAGCAGGTTCTGCATGACCCACCCCCCTCTCGCTCTCAGGCCTCTTTTCAGATGCTGCCTGAGCCCCCTGTAAAGCCCGCCATATCGGCTCCAGCCCCTGGATGCCCATGGCCATGCCGTCCTTTTCCTCCAAGGTCCTCGTCACCATTTAGCAAAACACCCAAGCTGTGACTGGCTCTGTGTTCACATACCCCAGTAGGGTGCGAGCAGAGCAGGGAGTGTGTTCCCCACCACGGACCTGACAGAGCGGGAGCCCGCCCCTCAAAGGAGCAAAGGATGTGAGACAGGCGGGCCCAGGACTCCGGCAAGGTGGATTTCTGAGACTCGCCTGTGTGGTCACCGTGTACAGATCCCTGGGCCTCCCAACTCTTTGCTTCCTCCTGTCCACAGGGCAAGCAATCCTGTGGGACACAGGGAGCCCAGGATGACTCAGGGTATAAGGGCGCATTGGCTGGAAGGCGGCGCGGACTGTTATCACTAGCTGGTGACATTTCAGAAGGTTGCCCGAGGGTGCACAGTTATAAACATTTTGAAGTTGAAAATTGTTTTCCCTTATGGAACAGGGCTGTGAGCCAAGAAGGACTCACATCAGCAGTGCTCAGCCCTGTCACATGATATGGGGGAAGGACAGTCACCATGAATTGTCTCAAAACTGGTGAAAACTGGAGTTGACTGAAGATTCTGGAGATGTCTCAGGAGGGAATTGTTCGCATCTTGGGAGCTTGTCTCTTTGCTCTGTGAATGCCTGGTCAACGTTCTCTCGGTGGGGGTCTGGAAAATTGTCTGATGGGGAGAAACTAGATGAAGTTCAGTACCTCTGATGATGGATAGAACGATCCTCTAAGTGCAACGACTGTGTCCAACAGGATGGCATGCAAGTTCAAGAGAGAGAACAAGGGTTTTCCTCGCTGTTTATACAGGGTAGTTCAGTCCGCATTTTAAAAACTCTTCTCATCGAATTCAGAGACCAAAGGTCTTTCTCTCAGAAACTGAAGCTTTTGTACAGAAAGAGCCAGGCATATTTGCAGGAACTAGGCTGGTGTGACAGGTCACCTGGGCGGCTCTACAGCATGAGGACAACGGTCTGATTAGCTGAGGCCACAGGTTCAGATACAGCAAGTTCCTCAAACCAGTCACCCTGGCACCAGTCCACACACCTGTGCTCGAGCTGACCGGGGGCCAGGGTCACTGGGGGGCAGGGTAGGGGGGACTAAGTGCCAGGCTAAGTGTCAGGCTCCTGGGGACACAAGATCACATGTGAGAGTCTATAATGCTCTAGAGCAGGTGGGGGGGTGGGTGTCAAATCAAACTCCAGTGTTATCCTGTTTTTCAGCAATTTAAGGACAAGATGCTCGTGGATGGGGGCCCAGCACAAGAGGTGAGCGCCACCTGGTGGACGAACCCGGAGGTCCTCCTGGTACCCACCCTGCCCCCCTTCCCAGCCCCACCTGCCAAACTCACCAACTGACGCTAATGCGGCGGATGGAGCGTACACTTGACAACATTCTTTCACGTTTTTCAAAAGAAGGATAATTTAAAATCTAATCATGCATTTCCCCAGGTGCTGTCTGCCTTCTTGTTCTCCAGGGAGGTTACACAGGAGCCATCCCCTCACCCTATTCCTTGTTCCTTCGCTCAGACATAGCCTCCCCGACGTCCATCTCACACCTTTCTGCTTCATGCAAGAAACTCTGATTTTGTGTAAATGCCATGTAGGGCCCAGAGATGCCACATGAGCAGGGCTGGCCTCTGGCTCTGAGTCAGGAGAACAGACGTGCAGGTGATGAGTGTTGGGATTTGCCGACAAATAGCAGCAAGTATGAAAGGGCTGCCAAGGGCAGGGGGGGGGTGGTCTGGGGGGAGGTCGGGGGCCGTGAGGGTAGAGGGGAGGGTCAGGGGCCACGGGCAGCGCCCCCAGAGTCCACCCCACTCGCTGCCGCCGTCCAGATGTCCCCAAGTTCCAGCTGGTGCTGAAGCTGCAGACTTGTCCCTGAAGCTGGTCCCCGGAGCCTCTGCCCTCCCTGGCTGCACTGGGCTGGCCTGGGTGTGGACACGTTGCTTTTCCTCTTAGTTCATCCAAGGCAGGGGTGGAATTTTCCAGCAGAGTTGTTTACTAGGCAACTTTAGGGGAAAACAAAAGCAACAACATGAAGTGCTAGCTTGCTGAGGCAAGCTACTCCGTCCCGGGGGTTCAGGCAGACACCCGGACACCGGCGAAGACGGCTCGGTGAGAGCAGCTCGTCCGCATGCGGCCCCTCGGCCCCCTTCACCCCTCGTGGGTCTCCAGGCGGCCAGGCCGGCGGAGGCAGAAGGCAGCTCACAAGCCTCCCGGGCTGGCTGAGATCGCAGTACCTTCGGACGCAGCTTCTGGAGCCTGGCTCTGGGACGGGTTCGTGACGCGTCTCCCAGCTCCACTGAAGCCCTCCGCCCTCGCCCATACCCTCCTCCTCTTCCGTCTTCAGGACTGATGAACATTTACGTAAAGTAAAAACATGAATCATAAGCATTGCTTGCGGTATATGAGGGCCTTCCCTGGTGGCTCAGACGGTAAGGAATCCGCCTGCAATGCAGGAAACCCGGACTTGACCCTGGGTCAGGAAAATCCCCTGGAGGAGGGCATGTCTACCCACTCCAGTATTCTTGCCTGGAGAATCTCATGGACAGAGGAACCTGGTGGGCTACAGTCCATGGGGCCGCAAAGAGTTAGACAGACTGAGCGACTAACACATCCACCCCCCCCACACACACACGGTATATGGAGTATGCACAGACAGGTGTCCTTTCATCAGCTCAGTCTCTCGGTCATGACTGACTCTCTGTGACCCCATGGACTGCAGCACACCAGGCTTCCCTGTCCGTCACCAACTTCCACAGCTTACTCAAACTCACATCCATCAAGTCGGTGATGCTGTCCAACCATCTCATCCTCTGTGATTTCATAGTCATGAGAATAAATAATGTGCAAAAATATAATGTATGTTTGTGCAAAATATGTATTCCTATTATTTAAGTTTTGAATTGTAATATGTAAAAAAAAAAAAAAAAAAAAGACCGAGGAACATTTGCGTTACCTCTGAGCTTGGCGAAGGTTTCTTTGGGTTCCTCTGGAATCGAATCTGTAAGCTGACGCACTGCACTTCTCGATTACACCTTGAGGTGAGACTCAGTGCCTTCCTTTTCACAGAATTCATTGGGACAAGTGTGTTTAGTCTGGGCAAACTGGAAATACCGCAAAGCAAGGCTGGATCTGATCGTTAGCCTTGAGACCGTGTGCGCTGAGCAGAAAGGGAGGCCGGGTCTGGACGTGGATCGTCCTGGCATGAGGGACCAGCAGCCCAGGGGCGAGTCCCTGGCCCGGGTCTGGGCGAGGGTCCCCGGCCCCGGTTCTGGGCGAGGGTCCCCGGCCCCGGTTCTGGGCGAGGGTCCCCGGCCCCGGTTCGAGGGTCCCCGGCCCCGGTTCTGGGCGAGGGTCCCATCCCCGGATCTGGGCGAGCGTCCCCGGCCCCGGGTCAGGGTGAGGGTCCCCGGCCCTGGGTCTGGGCGAGGGTCCCCGGCTCCGGTTCGAGGGTCCCCAGCCCCGGATCTGGGCGAGGGTCCCCGGCCCCGGATCTGGGCGAGGGTCCCCAGCCCCGGTTCGAGGGTCCCCGGCCCCGGTTCTGGGCGAGGGTCCCATCCCCGGATCTGGGCGAGGGTCTCCGGCCCCGGATCTGGGTCCCCGGCCCCGGTTCTGGGCGAGGGTCTCCGGCCCCGGATCTGGGCGAGGCAGCAGTCGGAGCATCAGCCCGGCTGACCACGGGCCGGGCGAGGCCCGCGCTCCCTGCGCCCCACGTCCTTTCTGCGAAGCGGCACAGACGGCCTCGGCCGAGAGGGGGCGCCGCGCCCGCCCGGCAGGGTCTCGGGCAGGGCAGCGCCCCGCGGAGCCGCCGTGCTCCAGCCCCGCGCCCCGAGGCTCCCGACCGGCCACTCAGCAAGCTCTCTCGGGCCCCAGGACGCCCCCACGAGGCTGTCTCTCACACTCTGCACCTGGCCCCGAGGAGACCGAGCGTTTTAAAAAGACGGACTTTCTCGAGGGCGCATTTCTAAACAGCAGTGCTGGGCCTCAAACCCCAGTTGGTGAATCGCCAAAGCCTTTTTTAAAGGACTGTTTTTTCTTGAGGTAAGGCATGAAAAGTACTTAAGTCACCATCCAGCTCAGTGGGTCTCCACCCAGCAAACACACGTGGGCTTGCAGGCGTCTCCCCCACCCTCGTCTGTTCCCCTCCCAAGGGTCAGGCGGCTGTCCTTTCACGGGGCGTTTCCGGCGTGAGCGCCTCGATTCCCAGAAGCGGTCACTTGTCCTCCGGCCAGCGCAGGTTGTCCTGGATCCCGGAGCAGAGGGAGGAGCTGAAGAAAAACGCATTCCTCGGCACGGCAAGACAAATGCCCCGGGGAAACGGTACACGCGACCTTACTTACAGAGAGACAGTCACAGATGTAGAGAACTGTGTGGCCCCCAGGGTGTGCGGAGGGAGACAGAGACTGGGGGGTTAGGGTTGGCATATACACACTGCTGTACATAAAAGCTATGGCTACTAAGGACCCACTCTGCAGCAGACGGAGCTCAACTCAACACTCTGAGATCATCTAAAAGGGAAAAAATCTGAAACAGTGAACATTTTATATGTATAACCGAGTCACTTGGCTGTATAGCAGAAACGAATAGACATTGTAAAGCAACTATACTCCAGTGAAAGTTTCTAAAAAACAAACTATTTCTCTCTCTTGAGGATGGTCCGGGTCAGGAGTCAGGAGGCCAGCAGGGCAGCCCAGGACACTGCCCCCGGCTCTCCTGGGGGCCAAGGGCCATCCCAGCCACGGGTGAGGCCCCAGGAGCCTGGAGCTCAGTCGGCTTTGCTCTCCCCATCCCCAGGTCTGGACACCCTTCCTCCGCACAGCAGACCTCCACCTAGTCACTGCACTGGGCAATGTCCACTCACAGCTGGCTCATTTCCAGGACAGAAGTGAGGCTGCGCCGGCCTCGTGGGAAGGACTCTGCTTCTTCCAGTCCTGGTGTTTAGTTTTCTCTCCATCTAGGAGGTCGCTACGGCACAGGCGGCTCTTGGGATGGCTCCACTCTCAGAAACGAGCTCCCTGCTCGGCTGGACCAGGACTCCAGGGCTCTCCTGCCTGGACGGTGCTTCTGCTCCCACTTCAGGCAGGAAGATGCAGGCCTGCCTCGTTCTTGGTGATCGATCAGAATGGAGCCGAGCTGAGACCCCTGCTCGCTTCCCCCGGGAAGCAGCTGATGGCTCTCAGACCAGCGCATCTTCTGGGCCAGACGGAACCATCCCCAGCCTGCTGAATGGCCTGAGGACACAAAAAGCCGGTCTCAGAGATGTCACTGAACACTCTGCAGACTTCAGGGTGGTCCAGTGGATAAGAATCCACCTGCCACTGTAGGGGGACACGGGCTCCATCCGGGGTGAAAAAGACCCCGCGTACCGCAGAGCAGTTCAGCCCGTGCTCCACGACTGCTGAGCCTGCGCTCTAAAGCCCGGGAGCTGAGACTCCCGAGCCTGCACACCCTGGGGCCTGTGCACCACAGCAGGAGTGAGAAGTGAGAAGACCATGCACCACAATGAAGTGTAGCCCCGCTCACCGCAGCCAGAGCGAAGCCTGTGTGCAGCAGCAAAGGCCCAGTGCAGCTGAAACAAATAAATTCTGCCTCTGACCCCATCATTTCAATAATTCAGATAGTACCTTGCAGGTCATCTAACGCCTTAGCTTCTCCCCCATGTCACACCCATACCTGCAAAACTTACTGCTTTCCCTATTTAGTTGACCCTTGGGTCAGTTTGGTTCTGGATACACTCCGATTCCAGAATTGCGTTAGGAGGGGATGAGCCCCGCGGCAGGACTGTGGGCAGAGGAAAGTGGCCATTTAACTCCGCAGGCAGAATTGCACCTCGTGTGGAGAATCCTTTTTTAACAAAACCCTTTGAGGTACTATTTTGCAGCAAAAATAACAGCTCTTGGGGCAAAGCCAAGACAGAAGGGAGTAAAACTATCAGAACAAAATTGTTCTGCTTAATAAATTCCCTCAAGGCAGCCCAAGACTGAATGGATAGGAGACCCTCGACCAGCAAAACAAAACAAAACAGAAATGTAAACGGAGGAGTAAGAAACAGTGGTGAGCAGGAGGGGCTGGACAGCGGGGTTTTGCAGGGGGATGTGCTCATTTGCAGGAAGTCTTGTGGGGCAGGAACACAGCACAGCCCCTCCATCACCCCCTCGTGCACCCAGACTCCTCAGACCTGGAGGGGGAGGGAGCCCCCAGTAGGAGGGGAGCTGCAAGTTCTGGAGGAACAGTCTAGGGACAGGATTCCAGAACAAGAAGCTGGTGCTGGCTGGGAGGAATCCGGAAACGTCCCCACCTCCCTGCAAATATGGGGAGGACGCTGGATTCCCCAGTGTTCGTGAACTGGGGCTGTGAGGAGCTTTTTTCCATTTCAGAGTGTGCAGTGACCCCGCAGCAAGAGGACTGGGCGCCTCTGTGCAGCTGACCATCAGATGCACCCCCCTCCTCTAGGCCCAGGTCCCAATTCAGCAAAATTTGTGCTGAATTAATTTTGGTTACTATGGAGATGCTGATTTTAAATTGGGTAACAAGGGCCTGCATACAGTTCTGTCTGTCCCTTTTCAGCCTAGAGTCTGGCTGGTGAACAAGATCTTTTTCATTTGGTGCCATAAATAACACATTCAGAAAGATTCTATCAATTCAGTCCTACGGAAATATTGGTGTCAAAATTAGCAACACGGCGCCCTTTGTATGACACAAGGCCTGTACCCGCTAATACCGCCCAGTGGATTTAATTAATCAACACTTGACAAATGAGCGCTGTTTGCTAAGAGGTCGATACAAAGAGATTGATGCATTAGTCTGCTACTCATTTTTCTTTTCCATAAAGTTACTTTTTAAAGAAATCGGAAAAATCACCTATAATTTTGTTGCATTATTAAAAAATACTACAGTCACAACACTTGGAAAGCCAAGAGGAGACACACAAGCTTCTCCCATGCTGACAAAAACAGCCTGAGCATTGTAATATATTTCTAGGAACATGTTCATTTATTTCTTTGCAGTTTTTCATTGTTAATATTATGAAGCCTTTCCAATGTTTCCAAAACAATATAACACCTATACCCTCCCCACTGAAATTAAATCTGCTAGCATTTGACTATGTAATTGTACACATAAAATTACTGTATCCCTCTCTTTTAAAAGGGCTTCCTTAGAAAGAATCTGCCCACAATGCAGGAGACACAAGAGACGGGGGTTCAATCCTTGGAGAAGGGAATGGCTACCCACCCACTCCAATATTCTTGCCTGGAGAATTCCGTGGATAGAGGAACCTGGCAGGCTACAGTCCATGGGGTCACAAACAGGCGGACACGACTGAGTAACTAACACTTTCACTTTTTTCTTTCTCTTCTAAATAGACAGAGCATGACAGATAAAGCTAAAGCTCAGGCCCTGAGATCCCATCCACCCACACATGTCCACGTGTGCGTGGCTGCGAGATTCTGCACTTTGTATTGCATGTTACATTTACCGATCAACACCTGCTATCTTTTTGTGCGTGTCTTTGAAATATACATAAACCTTTTTGCTCTTTATTTTTTTCTTCCAATGTGATGTTATTGCAACTCAAGCTGTCTCCCCTCACCTGGGGCCTCAGTGCAGGGCCTCCACGGGGGTCTGTCCCCCACCTCAGCCCAGCACACCGTCCTGCTGCAGCTGTAAAGCCCGTCATGGCTCAAGACCCCAACTTCACCCTTCTCTGATCGCTGCCCCAGCAGAGTACATCCTGGTCTGCCCGGGTGAAGGGACAGTACACCGTTCCTCTCGCAGGACCGTCCATCAGTTCCAGTGTGACCTGTGCGCTCAGTCGCGTCTGACTCTGCCACCCCATGGACTGCAGTCCACCAGGCTCCTCTGTCCATGGGATTCTCCAGGCAAGAACACTGGAGTGGGTTGCCGTTCCCTCCTCCAGGGCTTCTTCCCAACCCAGGGATCAAACCCACGTCTCCTGTGTCTCCTGCATTGGCCCAGTCTCATGGGAGAAGTGTTTCCAGAAGGCAAACAAGCAGCATACAAACTGACCTCATTCTGATCGTCAATCAGGGACGGAGAGAGAGGAAGCTGGGAGCATCTCAGAGTGGAGCAGGGGGCTGGGGGCCGGGGGGTCTTAACTCATCTCCCACCTCCAGCTCAGACACTCAGAAGGCCAAGGTCTCTGAAGCCTCCCGTCCATGTCCTGAGCCACTCTCTCCTACCTGCTATTCCTTAAGTGTTCTTTCAGAGCAAACCGCAAGTCCAAGGACTCGAGCGATTCCACACTCAGCAGCATGGGTGTGTCTCAGAGACACACTGTGGCATGAGGCCACTTAAGACAAGTTCACAATAAGCAAAGTCGACTCCCAGCAATGGAGGCCAGCAGAGGGCCCCTGTGGGCGGACAGGGATGGAAGGGGCTCCGGCGGGGATTCCAGGGCACTGTGGATGTCGCTTCCGTACCTGGGCGCCTTGCTACATTAACGCGTTCATTTCGTGGCCCGTCTCGGAGCTGGATCCTCAGAGCATGTGCACTTCTCTGCCAAAATTTTGCTCAACTAAAAGGTTTACTCTTTGAAAAAGTAAATCAAAAGTATTCTGTGTATATTGGCAGATGAATGGATAAGGGAGTTCTGGTACACATACACAAAGGAATACTACTCAGCTATAAAAAGGAACAAATTTAAGTCAGCTCTAATGATGCGGATGAACCTAGAGTCTATTATACACAGACTGAAGTCAGAAAGAGAAAGACAATTGTCATATATTAATGCATATTTATGGTATCTGGCGGAGAAGGCGATAGCACCCCACTCCAGTACTCTTGCCTGGAAAATCCCATGGACAGAGGAGCCTGGTAGCCTGCAGTCCACGGGGTCTCGAAGAGTCGGACATGACTGAGCGACTTCACTTTCACTTTTCCCTTTCATGCACTGGAGAAGGAAATGGCAACCTACTCCGGTGTTCTTGCCTGGAGAGTCCCAGGGACGGGGGAGCCTGGTGGGCTGCCATCTATGGGGTCACACAGAATTGGACATGACTGAAGTGATTTAGCAGCAGTAGCAGCAGCTTGGTATCTGGAAAGATAGCACCAACGATCCTACGTGCAGGGCTGCAAAGGAGATACAGACATAAATAACAGACTTTGGGGCACAATGGGAAGAGAGGGTGGGGTGGTTTGGGGCACAGTGGGAGGAGAGGGTGGGGTGGTTTGAGAGAGCAGCGTTGCAACGTATACACTACCATGAAACAGACGGCCAGTGGGGGTCTGATGTACGACGCAGGGAACCCAAAGCTGGTGCCTGGTGACAGGCTGGAGGGGTGGGGTGGGGAGGGCGGCGGGAGGGGGTTCAGAAAGGAGGGGACACAGCCTATGGCTGACTCATCTTGATGTATGCAGAACCATCACCATATTGTAAAACAATTATCCTACAGTAAAAATGAATAAATGAAAACGTTATAAGTATTCTGTATATATACATATAACTGCAGAACTGAGTCGCTGCTGTATACCTGATGCTAACCACATTGTTACAATCGGCTATGTCCCAACATAAAACAGATTATTTTAAGTATTCTGAAAACAACTGAGGTTTTTGGCTATTCCTCCCACAGGGGAACAAACTCATAAAGGGAGGAAGGCAGTGAGGAAAACAGGAAGGAAAACAGTGAGGTGACTGAAATAACGGGACCAGTTGGAGGCGCTGGCAACCAGGTCTCTGGAGAAAATGACGATTTGGATTCCCAACTGGGCTTCTTTTTAAAGCAGTATTCATGCCCCTGTAAACTGCAGCTAGGATGGCAGCGTCCTTAACACACGTCTAAGATGCTATTTTAGCAAGCACTCGAAAGGAAGTCTGAAGCCAGGCTGGCCATTTCCAGAGACAACTGGTAGCTTTCCCCCTTGCCTCTGGGCTCCCCTAGGCAAGGGTTGGTGAGGGTGCAGCTGCCGTGGGTGCCCGAGGGGCATCCACCCTTCCCTGTGCCACGAACCTCTGGCTGGCAGGTTCAGCAGTCAGCGGGGTCCTGCCCTAGACACATGGCTTAGGAAAGCCTTTCAGGGTGCCCACCACCCCATGGAAGTGGGTGATACAGCTGTGCTGTGACCTCACCTGCGACCCTGTGCTCCCTGCAGGCTCAAGGCAGACATTCCAGGCTGTCAGGGGAGCGGGCTGAAGCTTTGCAAGCTGACAGCATGGCTGCAGAATCGATCCGACCCACCTAGGTCCCCGCCTCTCTGGGCTGCTTTGTGATGGCACAGGCGTGTTGCAAGCACAGCGCCCACCTGGCCCCACGGAAATCTCCATCCGCTCCTGTGAACTCTTCCTCCCACTCACAGTGTGGCCTGTGTGCAGACGGGAAGCGACCCCGAGATGTGGAGAGTTCTGCTGGGACCAGCCGAGGGGAAGGCATGGGGACCCAGGGACCCCGCGAGGCTGAAAGCAGGGATGTGTCTGCAGTGCTCAGCTTCACGCATGTATCTGTTTTCTGGTGTTTCCTGCACCAGCCCTGTGGCCTGAGGCTTGGGGAGAAAGCTGAGACTGTATTTCTTGTTTCCAGGGAAAGAAAAAGCCCATCAAGCAAATGATTCTAGTTTCAGTTCCAACCACGGGAGGGGGTTCTATGTGCAGCATCGGGCCTGGGCCTGAGCCTGAGCCTCATGGGCTACTTATCCAGTGAATAGTCCTGTAAATAATAACCCGGCAGCCAGTCTCTGACACCTGCCACATCCCGCAGGCTTTGAAAACTGCTTCCAGACACATCAGTCTTTTCAGTTTTGTTACAAAGCGAAGGCGAGCTGTGTGAGATTGCTGATTCCTAGCACACGTCACATGGAACAGTCACAGGGAGGGGACGCCTTGCTCCGCACGTGGCCAGAGGGCATCCCCTCTGGCCCCGCTCAGCCTGTCACATGTTCCTGGCTCGAACGACGGCCTCCGCGCCTGCAAGGCCGTCTCTGGTTTGGAGCCTGTGGCCTCTCCGGGCAGCGATGCCCCAGATGGACCAGCGGAAGAGAGCCCATGACGTCGGGCAAGTACACTTGCCCAGCGTTATCTGTGTCCAGGAAGGGCCCCACTGTTTTCTCTGAGGAGCGCCCCGAAGGAAAACAACGCTACTTGCTTCTTAACAGCTAAGCAGCTGGAGAAAATACGACGATTTCTGCCTTTGCAGCAGTGTGCTTCTCTGGGAAACACAGAGAAACAGAGACATTCTTGCCAACTGTCCTGGAAACCCGACCTTCTTGCTGTGTCCTGGTGTCAGGCAGATAGAGACTCGACTTCCTAAAGTCCAGCTGCCTGGCTCAGATCGCATCCTCCCACCACCTCGGGCGACTGGCAGCTTAAAAGCCAACACCTCGATCACTTTTGCAGAGGTGACAGCTGTTTGGAATACCTCTGTTTGGCCCACATGAGTTTTACATGTTTCCACAGGACAGCAGGCTCCTCCTTCCTTCCCAGTGTGTTGATGACACGTGAGCAGGAAACGCAGAGTCAGAGGCCCTGGCTCCCAGCCTGGCCCCGCCACAGACTCGCTGCAGACTCTCCTGAGCCATTGCTTCCACGTCTGCAAATTAGGGGGTCCAAAGAATGCCTCCTTCAGAGAAGTCCAGGAATTTTAAATGTATGAAAAAATATATATGGGAGAGTTCCGGAGAAACTCTACGACCAAAATATATTACCGAGCTAGGAAACTTGTCCTCACGATGAAGAGAATAAAATGACTGCGGTGCACTTTACCGCCCCGAGCACGTGGTTCGTGAATAAGAACTAGCTAGCAGGAACGGACGCAGTAGGGATTCAGAACTGCTGAAGGATGGGCCAGAGAACGGGGGAGAGGAAGAGGTGAGATCTTAGTTAACTTATAAAAAAAGGAGAACATGCAGAGATATGAGCTTTAAGACACATGTAAGAGTAAGTACAGCTCGGGTCAGGAGAAGGAGCGAGGCAGTGAAGGACAGGAAGGACGTTGCTTCCTGCAGCCTGTCCGGCCCGGAGGCCGGGACCGGTCACCTGGGCCCACTTTTCCTCCCCGGCTGGACTGCAGGTGCTGGAGGGCAGGAGCTGTCAGGGCGGGGCCTGCCCAGGGCCCAAGTGCACGGCCGGCGGCGCGGTGACTGCTCTGCAGACAAGCACAGACGCTTCGGTCCAGGGTCACGCTGCAGAGCAAAGAGGCAAGTCCGGGCAGCCGCCGACCACGTCCGCAAGGTCTTGTCCACCGAGCTGGGCCGCAGCCGCTAGAGAGAAGGCGCCTCCGGGTCAGCCAACCACCGAGGCTCGGCCCTACCAGCTGGCGCCCTCCTCGCCGTCAGCTATGGGGAAGGCCCGCGCCTCCCGGGCAGCTCTCTCCCTGCCCTCCTCTGCACGCCCCTGGGTCTGCCCTCGCCTGGGTCCAGCAAGGGGCGTCCCTGGCAGAGGAGCCGCGGCAGAAGGAACACAGCGTGTCTGCGCGCTGCCCTGATGCCTCCTCTGGGTTTCATCACCGCAAACCTCCTCCCTCTCTGGACGCAGGCAGGGAGGAGCCAGGCCTGCCTTTGCGCCTTAAACATCTCCAGCGACGGCAGCGTCAGACTGCCCTCCCAGGTGCTGGCGAGTCACCTGGGGAGGAAGGTGCCCCCTCTCCTATCCACAGAATCCTGAAACACAGATGCCGCCAAATTCCCCTCTCCCCATGGCCCAATGCCAGGGAAAAACAGGCTCTATTTTCACTGAGAGGTCTTTAAAAATAGGGAAGGAGACAGGAGGAGGGTGGATTAAGCGACCTCTGGAACTCCAGGCCGGGCGCAGGAAATCCTGGCAAACTCAGAAATGTATGCTTAAGGGACCAGTGGGCTTCGCACAATGAGGCCCTGTTGAGCATTTTGCTGCAGCAGGCTGGTGAGCTGAATTAATCACTGTTCTTTGCAATCAACTAAGGAAAATGGACTTTCCTTCAAAAAAAAAGAAAGAAACAGCTGTGAGCAACGACTATAAATCGGTTCATTTTATGTGGAAAGATGCCCTGTGACAGTCAGTAAAGCGAACACTTCCTTCGATGTGACTTGAAACAGAATGTTGGAAGTGACAATCTATGAGTGAAAATAGACGGGCTAACAAACAGCGGGGTCTCAGACCCACTGAAGCAGCAAGAAGACACACAAGGGGTGAATTTTGGAGCCGACAAGTAAAAACAATAATCCTGAGAATGATGCCTAATGTTTATCGAATGCTTGTTATATCCTTGGCATTTACTTGCCTTGTCTCACCTACCGTTAAAATTAATATATCCAAGCAGGTCTGTTTGCTATTGAGACTTGCCAAGACTTCCTCAAAATCACAGGCCCACATCAATGGTCTAAACGCACCGTAAAAACACAGATTATCAAGGTGGATCAAACTGCATGTTGTCCAGAAGAAACCCATTTTAAAGTCACATACAGATTAAAAGTAAATAGATAGGACTTCCCTGGTGGTCCAGGGGTTAAGAATCTGCCTGCCAATGCAGGGGACACGGGTTCAATCCCTGGTCCTCTAGGCCTGTGCACCACAAATACTACTGAAGCCCAAGGGCTCTAGAGCCCGTCTCTGCAACAAGAAAAGCCACTGCAATGAGAAGCCCGGCTCCACGAGGAAGAGTTGTCCTCAATTCCTGCAACTAGAGATAGCCCATGCACAGCCACGGAGACCCAGCACAGCCAAAAATAAATACAATTTTTTAAAAAGAATAAATACATGCGTGAAAGGATGAAGAGATAGATAGGGTAGTAACCATAAAAATGGACAGGACTGGAAAAGTCCAGAATTAAATTTGGAAGACAAAAGCAACTGGTGAAGGTAGAAAGCCACAAGGTGCAAAGCTCCCTGAGCCTGGCACCCAGCAGAGGGAGGGACCCCTGGAAACAGGGGTCTCGGGGGGGCTGCCTTCTGGAAGCAAAGGTGATGAGTTCGGTTTTGGACATTTTGAGTTAAGTGAGGGGGAGAGCTCTGGCAGAGAGCGAGGCTCTCTACAGAGAACATCCGCATAAACTAGGCTAGTAAAGAGGTCTCCGAGGAGCACTTATCATCTCAAACTAAAGAACATTTTAATGGATAAAACTTTCCTCTGAGCAAATGTAACCTACTGACACTGATCAGGCTATACCAAACAGATAGGAGAGAAACATTAACATAAAAAGTGCAGCAGGCTCGGTGTCCGTGCGCTCGTCTCCCTTTACCCAAAGTCAGATGGAGATAAAGCGGATAGAATCAGTGCCCAGTGCAACGTCTGGGCGCGCGCTCAGTCCTGTCCGACTCTGCGACCCCATGAACTGTAACCCCCCAGGCGCCTCTGTCCATGGGATTCTCCAGGCAAGAGGACTGGACTGGGTTGCCATTTCCTCCTCCAGGGGATCTTCCCGACCCAGGGATTGAACCCCCGTCCACTGCGTCTCCTGAGTCTCCGGCCTTGGCAGGCAGATTCTTTATCACTGAGCCGCCAGGGAAGCCCCAGGTTAATCCTTAGTGGTTATTACATGAAGTGGGCTTTGGCAGGGCTGACTGACTCCTTCGTAATATTTGTGACACTCTCCCCACTCTGCCCTGTTAAATAAGGTTGATGGTACTTCTTTACGGAGTTTCTGACGTTAGCCTATAATTCAGGGGAGGAAAAACACCCTCATTTAACACATGACTGCACTAAATCCCAAAGAGGTGAAAGAAACTGGCCTTAAACCACACAGCCATTAATACTTAGGGGCACAAGCAGGGCTGGATCCTGTCTAATGCCCTGCGTTTACACTCCGTGTTCCCCCTGGAAGGTGTTGCCATGTAAATTACCTATAAAACATAGGGTTTCGAGTCAGAGAATCTAGGTTCTTAGCTCAGTTTTAACACGTATGCTGTATGATCTTGAGCAAGACCATTTACCTCCATGAAAATCAGCACTCTCCTTTTTAAATGATTTTAATGATAATACCTATTGTCTTGTTTTTTAAAAAGATATGGCAAATACTACATAGAATAAAGGGCTTCCCGGGTGGACCTAGTGGCAAAGAGCCTGCCTGCCAGTGCAGGAGACGTAAGAGCCGTGGGTTCGATCCCTGGGTCGGGAAGATCCTCTGGAGAAGGGCATGCAGCCCACTCCAATACTCTTGCCTGGAGAATCCCATGGACAGAGGAGCCTGGCGGGCTACAGTCCATAGGGTCACAGAGAGTCAGACATGACTGAAGTATAGAACAAAAGCACTGAACAGATTTTTAAAAAATAAACTTTACTAGAAAGGTAATTTGGGACATTTTTCTTTTACATTATTTAAAGATGACTCTCTCTCTATAATTTGACTAAAATATAAGAATTTTAAAATTTGCTTATATTTATGTCTTCAGCATCGCACTATTCTAATGTTCAGTGGTTTGTTACTTGAAATTTATGTAATTTGATTTAGAATTAGCTCTACTGGGTAAAAGACAATATTCCTAAGTAAATGCTACCACTGATAGTAAAATAATAATAAAATATTGTATTTTCTACACAGTATTGACAAAAGGGGCTAGTAAGGTAAATAAATTTTCAGAAAATTTATAAACACACACCGCAGCAGAGCATGGTACATTAATGTTCAATAGCCTTTATGATGATAGTGCTTCTATGTAAAGTAACTTGCTGGAGCAGATTACAAGTGAATTTATCCACCACAAACCAAAATCTAGTCACTTATAGCTGCATCTTAAAAATAAAATTTTTTAAAGTAAAAGTTCGGGGACTTCCCTGGTGGCGCAGTGGTTTTCCACTTCAGGGGGCATGGGCGCCCTGTTGTGGAAAGAAGATCCTGCATGCCTCACCTTGCAGCCAAAAAACTATTAAAAAATTATTTTAAAAAATAAAATAGAAATTTGGCATTGCTGAAGTTCTGCATTATACATTCAGAGTTTACTCCGAATGATTACTGGCAATGATCGAATCCAGGATTAGTGGATTAAGATCTATCACCACTGATGCTTGTTAAAAATATGCTTAAATTTCTGAAGGGAATTCTTAAAAAGTACCACTACATGTTTCAGAAACTTCGGAATTTAAAGTTATTTTTCAGTCAGCATATTTTGAGTACTCATGTGTTGGCCAATGTCTTCCTGAAGCAAAAGGCTCAATCTAGGTAAACAAATGTTACCACATTCATTAAACGTTGAAGCGATAGTTTTAGGAAATGTGACTACAAGTAGATTTAAAAGGCATATGCCTCTCCTCTTTCGGTTCTTAAGGGAAGCCAGCCTGAGGATAGAGGTACCGCTCGGCTTATACAAGAAGGAAATTGGCCGGGAGTGGCCGAGGCATGCAGGTCAGCAGGATCGTCCACCTCTGTGCGGCCCAAGCGCCGTCAGGGAGGAAAGGACAGAACGGTTAATCCAGGCGGTTCTCTTTTACAAGCTTCCCCTTGATTTTCTGCCAGCTCCGCTGCTGCCACGCTTTGTTGGGTTAAGCCCTGCATAGAGATTCTTTCCTGCCCGTAAAAGAAGTCGGCTGTACGAGAACAAAATAGCAGGACAGAGGAACTGGGGAAGGGGAAGGAGGAACACAAAGGCAGGCCTGTGTCGTTCGCCCACCGGACAACATCCATGGACGGAGAAGTTAGTCGTGGAGCAAGCTTGTTTCACCTGCATCCAGCTTAGAAGCCTACATTATTTAATGACTTCATCAAGGGATTATTACACACTAGCTTGAACATGAACACATAAAAATTGGAACATATTCTATACCAGTCGTGTCTGCTAACGTCCCAATAATCTAACCTGGAGGCTGTCTGCAAGCGAGAAGCTGAGTGACCCATTTCTTTAGCCAATAAATTTATCACTGGTGTCTTTAAAAAAGAAGTTGTGTTTTCTTTGCTGATGTGATTCAGATGCAGTGAAACGTGTTCTTTGAAAAAATGTCTGTTTAGTCCCTCTGCCCATCTTTTAAGCAAATGTTTGTTATTATTGTTAGTCCGTACATGAGTTCCCTGTGGGGTTCTCTGCACCCTCTCAAGTGTCACCTGCCAATTCATGTCTTGATTTTTCCAACTCTGTGTTCTAACTTTTACTAATGTGAATGATGACTTTAACTGATTGAGTAATTCAGCAACCCTAAATTTCAAATTTTTTGTTTAATTTTCAGCTGCTTCAGCTTTAGGGTTAAAATATAGAAGAGGTGGGGTTTTTTTCTTTTTTGGCTTTGTGTGTTTTCATATTTATTTTATATGTATTTTCAAGTTTAAAAAAAATTAAAAATGAGCAACCGTGACTTGAAGGATCTAAGTACATAAGAAAGATAAATTGAATGAAAAGGATTAGAAAGATTGAAAAGGATTGAAGATACTCTTAATTAAGGAATCTTTTTTTTGGCGATATAGATCTCTAAAAAATAGAGAATCTTTTAATTAGAGAATTAAGATAATCTTAATTAGAGAATGGTGTGGTCATTTTGACAGAAAATCACAAAGAATCAACAGGCATGATGTTAGAAATAGTAAGACATTTTATTATTATTATTTTTTTTTAATTGGCTGCATTGGGTCTTAGTTGAGGCATGCAGGATCTTTCAGTAAGAGATTTTAATGAGGTAGACAAGCATAAGGTTTTTATACAAAGTCAGCTGCATTTCTTTATACAAGAAGAGAGAGCATGGACATAGACTCAAATATATAGACTGTGTTGCATATTATAAAACTGAAACCTCAGTTCATGGGGGGGAGATTTTTCAACAAAGGTGTTGAGAAAGAGAAAGACAAATACCATTTGATATCACTTGTATGTGGCAAATATATGGGGAAACAATGAAAACAGTGACAGATTTTATTTTCTTGGGCTCCAAAGTCACTGCAGATGGTGACTGCAGTATGAATTTAAAAGACCCTTGCTCCTTGAAAGAAAAGCTATGACCAACCTAGACAGCATATTAAAAAGCAGAGACGTTACTTTGCCAACAAGGGTCCATCTAGTCAAAGCCATGGTTTTTCCAGTGGTCATGTATGGATGTGAGAGTTGGACTATAAAGAAAGCTGAGCACAGGAGAACTGTTTTTGAACTGTGGTGTTGGAGAAGACTCTTGAGAGTCCCTTGGACTGCAAGGAGGTCCAACCAGTCCATCCTAAAGGAAATCAGTCCTGAATATTCACTGGAAGGACTGATGCTGAAGCTGAAGATCCAATATTTTGGCCATCTGATGCGAAAAACTGACTCATTGGAAAAGACTCTGATGCTGGGAGGGATTGAGGGCAGGAGGAGAAGGGGACGACAGAAGATGAGATGGTTGGATGGCATCACCAACTTGATGGACACGAGTTGGAGCAAGCTCTGGGAGTTGGTGAAGAACAGGGAGGCCTGGTGTGCTGCAGTCCATGGGGTCGCAAAGAGCCAGACACGACTGAGTGGCTGACCTGATATGTGGAATCAGTTAAATGTTGTTGTGCTTTAGTCTCTGAGTCGTGTCGACTCTTTTGTGACCCCCTGGACTGTAGCCCACCAGGCTCCTCGGTCCATGGGATTTCCCAGGCAAGAACACCGGATCGTGTTGCCATTTCCTTCCCCAGGGGGTCTTCCTGACCCCAGGATCAAACCCGTGTCTCCTGCACTGGCAGGTGGATCTTTACCACTGAGCCACCAGGGAAGGCCAGAATCTAAAATACGACACAAATAAACATACCTAAGAAACAGAAGCAGACTCACAGACATAGAGAACAAACTTCTGGTTGCCAAGGGGTAGGGGGTGGGGGAGAGAAGCATTGGAGTTTACGATGAGCAGATGCTGTTAGGTAGGTCCTACCATATAGCATAGGGGACTGTATTCAGTATCCTAGGATAAACCATAATGAAAAAGAAATACATATATATGTATAACAGAGAATCTATATAATATATATACGTACAACTAAGTCACTTTACAACAGAAATTAACACAACATTGTAAACAAACTATTCTTCAATAAAATAGAACTTTTAAAAAGGTTGGGGCAAAAAGTATGCCATTTTTAAAGTCCTTCAACTTAAACTATTCAATGTGCTAAGATGCCATACACTGGGGGCATGTCCTGAACCATCAGCTCATATCAGATCGGCAAATATTTCCTTTAAAAGAATAATGTTCTGAGCCAGTAAGAATGTAGTAAAAAAAAAAAGTCACCATCTTACATTTTATTTGGAGCATAAACTGGTGTACTTTTTTTTTTTTTTTGGTGTACTCTTTAAGGTGATTTCCTGGTGTTTCTTGAATTTACATCTTTCCACTCATTTGCCCTCGCGGCTCCACTTCTGGGAGTTTATCTCCTGAAACACTTAAGGAACGTTCACTGGACGGACTGAGGCTGGAGCTGAAGCTCCAATACTTTGGCCACCTGATGCGAAAAACTGACTCATTGGAAAAGACCCCGATGCTGGAAGTGACTGAAGGCAGGAGGAGAAGGGGACGACAGAGGATGAAATGGTTGGATGGCATCACCGACTCAATGGACATAAGTTTGAGTAAGTTCCAGGAGTTTGGTGATGGACAAGGGAGGCCTGGCGTGCTGCAGTCCATGGGGTCACAAAGAGTTGAACATGACTGAGTGACTGAACTGAACTGAACTGATAATTGAAATAGGTCAGGGGAGGAGAGAGATATCAAAGTAAAAGAGGCGGTCTCTAACAACTTCTTGATGGTCCAGGGGTAAAGAATCTGCCTTGCAATGCAGGGGCCCAGGTTTGACCCCTGGTTGGGGAACTAAGATCCCATATTTTGTGGGAGCAACTGGGCCTGTGTCATAACAAAGGACCCTGCAACTAAGACCCGATGCAGCCAAATAAATTTCTAAAAAAAGAAAAGGAGGCGGTCTCTTGGGAGGAAAAGACAGGACCTAAGGCTCAGGCAAATTGGGGCGATAGCAGGTGGTGAAAGTCACTAAATACTTGACGGTAAACCACAGCCAAACTGTCTGCACATGAACAGTTAAGTTTCGAATTAAAATTTTCATCCCCTCCCTGAATAATACAGTATAAGCTATTCAGTCAGTTCAGTCACTCAGTCGTGTCCGACTCTTTGTGACCCCATGAATCCCAGCACGCCACGCCTCCCTGTCCATCACCATCTCCCGGAGTTCACCCAGACTCGCATCCATCGAGTCAGTGATGCCATCCAGCCATCTCATCCTCGGTCGTCCCCTTCTCCTACTGCCCCCAATCCCTCCCAGCATCAGAGTCTTTTCCAATGAGTCAACTCTTCGCATGAGGTGGCTAAAGTACTGGAGTTTCAGCTTTAGCATCATTCCTTCCAAAGAAATCCCAGGGTTGATCTCCTTCAGAATGGACTGGTTGGATCTCCTTGCAGTCCAAGGGACTCTCAAGAGTCTTCTCCAACACCACAGTTCAAAAGCATCAATTCTTAGTGCTCAGCCTTCTTCACAGTCCAACTTTCACATCCATACATGACCACAGGAAAAACCATAGCCTTGATTAGACGGATCTTAGTTGGCAAAGTAATGTCTCTGCTTTTGAATATGCTGTCTAGGTTGATCATAACTTTTCTTCCAAGAAGTAAGCGTCTTTTAATTTCATGGCTGCAGTCACCATCTGCAGTGATTTTGGAGCCCCCCAAAATAAAGTCTGACACTCTTTCCACTGTTTCCCCATCTATTTCCCATGAAGCGATGGGACCGGATGCCATGATCTTTGTTTTCTGAATGTTGAGCTTTAAGCCAACTTTTTCACTCTCCTCTTTCACTTTCATCAAGAGGCTTTTGAGTTCCTCTTCACTTTCTGCCATAAGGGTGCTGTCATCTGCATATCTGAGGTTATTGATATTTCTCCCGGCAATCTTGATTCCAGCTTGTGTTTCTTCCAGCCCAGCATTTCTCATGATGTACTCTGCATATAAGTTAAATAAGCAGGGTGACAATATACAGCCTTGACGTACTCCTTTTCCTATTTGGAACCAGTCTGTTGTTCCATGTCCAGTTCTAACTGTTGCTTCCTGACCTGCATACAGGTTTCTCAAGAGGCAGGTCAGGTGGTCTGGTATTCCCATCTCTCGAAGAATTGTCCACAGTTTATTGTGATCCACACAGTCAAAGGCTTTGGCATAGTCAATAAAGCAGAAATAGATGTTTTTCTGGAACTCTCTTGCTTTTTCCATGATCCAGCAGATGTTGGCAATTTGATCTCTGGTTCCTCTGCCTTTTCTAAAAGCAGCTTGAACATCAGGAAGTTCACGGTTCACGTATTGCTGAAGCCTGGCTTGGAGTATTTTGAGCATTATTTTACTAGCGTGTGAGATGAGTGCAGTTGTGCAGTTACTATTACTTTAACTTAAAACCCCGCACTACTTTTCCATAATCTAGACTTTGCATTAACGCTGAGGTCTCTCGCTTGCTCCCTCATCTCGGTTGAAATTATCTCATGAGTGTGAATTCAGATGCATCTGTGCAGACGCTTTGCGATGCTCCCCGAGTGCTGGAGTCTGTGTGTCTGGACCAGTGGAGTCACAACAAGCATACAGACTGTCTGAGGAAAAATGAGTTTCACGGCTCTGCCTCAGTAAAAGCGCAGACGTTCGTTCTAATATTTTGACATGAAATCTTATACTTAAAAAACAGAATACTATTTCTGAACATGGTCTTTCTGAATGCAGTATTGATTCTTTACACACGTGTGTGATTACTGCCTGATGCTGCTCTTCAGGTTTGCCTCTGAAACAATCTCTCCCTTCATACACTTACCTCTAAATTCATCTCACATTGAATTTAGACCATTAACATAACATAGGCCAACCCTGTTTAATTTGCCAATCCAAGTCATTTATTCCTAATCTTGAAACATGCTTCATTTAAGAAAAGCATTCAAGGGGATAAATGCACGGAAATGGAAGTTGCCCAAGAAGCTTCATACGTAGTCAGACACAAAAGACATCTGTGTAGAAATCCAGGAATCGGAGCAGTCTACTTGTCATCATGTTCCCCCCGCCCCCAAGGATGGTAAAGAAGTGGGTGTAACCATGGAAATGTTTCATCCTAAAACACAAATCTTAAACAAAACCTCAAAGCCGAGGAACATCAAGGAAACCAAAAACCCTAGCCCTCCAACAGAGAATTCACATGGGAGAATTCACAACGGAGAATCACCATGACCCAGAGCTGCTAAGACACTGCAGCAGAAAGGAAAGCCCACAGAGACAGGGCCCTGTGCTTTTAGCCCAGGCGAGACGCCTTTTATTCTGTAAAAGAAAACACTTGTCAGCAGCTACAGAAATAAAGTACGTGTCTGAAATTTTCCTAAGAAGAGCTAGTATTCAGGAGCGAGATTCAGCCACTTTCCATAGAGGATTGGGACTTGTGTGACAACGGCAGGGGCTCGCTCAGTCGTGTCCGACTCTTTGGAACCCCAGGGACTATAGCCTGCCAGCTTCCTCTGTCCATGGAATCTCCCAGGAAAGAGTACTGGAGTGGGTTGCCATTTCCTACTCTAGGGGACCTTCCTGACCCAGGGGTCAAACCCGCGTCTCCTGTGTCTCCTGCAGACTCTTTACTGCTGAGCCGCTGGGGAAGCATGCGAAGGAGGATGTACAGTCTTGAGTCATGAGGAGGAAATAAAGCAGGGCAGCAGGGGAAGGGGACTGGGGAGAGGCTACTTGACACTGAGAGGCACTGACGATGTGACCTTCCAGCCAAGCCTGGAAAGCCAGGACAAGTGAACACTCGAGAGGAAAGGAAGAGAAGTCTTGGCAAAGGAGGAACACCAGGAGGACTTTAAGACTGGAAGAAGCTTAGAGATTGAAACAGAGGAGAAGAGGGTGTGTCTGGAGCTTAAAGAGCTCAAGAGAAAATTTAGGCAGGGCCGAACATCTAAGGGCTTCTGAACCACAGTAAGCAATTTGGATTTCATTTGATGTACGCGGAGAAAACGCTGAGGGATCTTTGCTCTGATTAATGTTTTAAACATCACTCTGCTGCTTTGGGGGTAAAGAAATGCAAGCAGAGAGACATTCTGGTGGCTTAGATGAGGATGGTAGAAATGGAGATGAAAGCGAGGCAAAGTCGCGCAGCATGCTTTACAGTAAAGTCAACAGGCAGGCGCGTGCCTTCCCCTCACCGAAGCTAACTAGAACGTCACGGCAGGAGCAGGTGTGGGCTGACCTCAAACCCTGATGGCAACAGATGACATCATCTGAGAACTAAAGAAAACCTCTCCTCCTGGGGCCAGAGAGAGACAACTTGGAAATTTTCAATAAGAACTCACAGGCAGGACTTCCCTGGCTGTGCAGTGGTTAAGACTTCCTGCTTCCACCGCAGGGGTTGCTGGTTCAATCCCTGGTCGGGGAACTAAGATCCCACATGCAACGTGGTATGGCCAAACAACAGCAAAACTCATAGCCGTTTCATAACACAGACAAAACAATCAAAGACACACTCTGAAGATTCGGATAAATAAAAATTTGCAAGTTGTTTTTTCTTTTTTAAATACAAGCCTGATAACAAAACTGTCTATTTAAAATAGATAAAAGCCAGTAAGTAATATGAGGACAAACGCGGATATTATATTATAGAAAAATTAACCAAATGATGTGAGATATGATATTCTAGTCAAGACTGGAAAAATATAAAAGACATCTGAAAACATATTTGTGGGTGTGTTAGGAATGGATAAATGAGGAAAGAACTAATGAGAACAGTATTGAAAGATGCTGAAGTGTAATATACTATTACAGTAAAAAAATCATACTCAAAAGAGAAATGCATTGAATGTCTGAATTTAAAGTTACACGAAAACAATGCATTCCACCCAAATGTCATGGTTTCTGCTCTATCAAGAAGGAAATAAAGTCAGGTACTCTCTATGTTTAAATTGGATTTTTATATGCCCAAACCACTGTTCCAATCAGTTATGTATTGTTACATTAATTGTGATAATTTGAGAGGCCAATTACCCATGAAAACCTATGGATTTCTGATACAAATGAACTTACCTACAAAACAGAAAAAGGCTCACAGACTTAGAGAACGAACCTACAGTTACCTGGAGGGAAGCATGAGGGGAAGGGTTAGGGAGTTGGGGATGGACGTGTACAGACTGCAGTATTTAAAATGGGTCACCAGCAAGGACCTGCTGGACAGCCCAGGGAACTCTGCTCAGGGTTATGTGGTGGCCTGGATGGGAGGGGAGTTTGGGGGAGAATGGATACATGTTTATGTATGGTTGAGTCCCTTAGCTGTCCGCCTGAAACTATCACAACATTGTTAATCAGCTATACCCCAATACAAAATAAAAAGTTTTTTTAAAGAAAACCTATCGACTTCTCAAGATATCATAACATCTCAATGAAATCTGCCAAGAAGACTTTAAAATACATGTTTAAGAGAAAAACACTTTCTTAAAAACAGAGTAAATATTACTAAGAAAATGCGACATCACGTTACATTCAAGAACGGTCGCCAAGACCACTGAGGTGGGCACTGACCTTTGGAAATCAGGGCAGCCAAGCACCGGAGCAGGACCCATGAGTCCCCTGATGGGCCAGCCATTCCGCCCTGAGGCTGCCGGCGAGGTTCCGTGGGCCCTGAGGACTCAGGCAGCGCCACTTCCCCAGCAGCGAGGCAGTCCTTTCACAGTTTAACGGCCAGTGTGGCTGTCCCTGCAGGGTGGGAGGGACGAGGAGAGCATCATTCCCGGGCAGTCCACACCACGCGACCTCTGCAGCCACGACGCGCATCGACATAGCCTGTCGAGAGCCATGCCATCATACATTATTACGTGAAGAAGGTGGTCACACACAGCGGGCATGTTCTGACCCTTCAGGAGCGTGGGCCCGTGTGGGGGGCGGCAGACAGGACAGACAGGACCGAGAAGACATACAGCCTTTAGTAGATGGTGGGCGCTTTTCTTCTTAATGTTTATACTTTGTAAATGCCCTACAACAAACATACAAACAAGTTAAAATATTAGGTTTTGGATACAGAACTATACTGCTTTGAAAACTATAATGATTGATAAAGAAAAATGCAAAGGGGAGTATGTACGAGGGCAGAAGCTCTGATCCAGTCAGAGGAAAGCTTCGATCCACAATTGCTCTCCCGATTTCTCCCTTTCTCTGTGACCGAGAATGACACTGTCTTACCGTAAAACAGATGGACAACAAGGACCTATTGTATAGAACACGGAACGATATCCAACATCTCGTAATAACCTGTGATGGAAAAGAATCTGAACAAGAACATACGTGGATGAATCACTTTGCTCTACACCTGAAGCGAGAGAGTAGCCCCTGCTCACCACGACTAGAGAAAACCCAGGCGCAGCAGCAAAGGCCCAGCACGGCCCAAAATTAACCTAAACTCTGTCATATGCAGCCACCTCTGTCACGGGCTATGCTTTCCTTTTCAGACCCTTAGCAGGATTTCCTCTGGGTGAGCAGGGCCATCAGATTAGTCGTTTCCAGCTCTACCCCCTTCAGTGTCCTCAGCCTCTCCTGGACATAAAAATTCCCTTGTGCTTATTGAAACCACGTGAAGGAGGCTTTGCTATTCTACTCAGGCCCCAGCTTTTTTTTTTTTTACTAAATGGGGAAACAGCCTCAGAAAGTTGAAGTAGCCTTTCCAGGTTACACAGCTGGTAAGCCACGCTTCCAGCACTCAAACGCCCACAGCTGACCCCACAGCCAGCTTTCGGTTACAAGGCTCTCTCCGAAACTGCGGCCCGGTGTGACACACTCTGCAGGACAAACACCACGTTAGACCACGCGGAAGACAGCACGGAGACCAAGTGAGGCCGTAAGCTTGCCCTCTGTTTTCCTGCCTCTTTGAAGACGCCTGATGTTTGCTTGCAACGTGAGCTAGTCTAGTGGAAGCCCCCGTAAGGACGAAATCAGGATGGCCCTTTGCTGCCCTCTGGTGGAGGATGTCCATAGAGAAAGAGAGAGAGACACCCACACACACCACACACACACCACACACACACACACCACACACACACACCACACCCCCCACACACACACACCGCACACACACACCACACACACCCCCCACACACACACACCCCACACACACACACACCACACACAAACACACCACACACACCACACACACCCCCACACACACACACCACACACAAACACACCACACACACACCACACACACCCCCCCACACACACACCACACACCCACACACCACACACCCACACACCACACACACACCACACCCCCCCACACACACATACCACACCCCCCACACACACACACACCACACACACACACACCACACACACAGCCCAGGATGGCCCTTTGCTGCCCTCTGGTGGAGGATGTCCATAGAGAAAGAGAGAGAGAGACACCCACACACACCACACACACACCACACACACACACACCACACCCCCCACACACACACACACCACACACACACACCACACACACATACCACACCCCACACACACACACACACACACCCCACACACACACCACACAAACACACCACACACACACCACACACACCCCCACACACACACACCACACACCCACACACCACACACACACCCCACACACGCACCACACACACACCACACACACACACCACACACACCACACACACACCCCACACACACACCCCACACACACCCCACACACACACCACACACACTCCCCACACACCACACACGCACACACATCACACACACACACGCCACACACACACATCCCAGGATGGTCCTTTGCTGCCCTCTGGTGGAGGATGTCCATAGAGAACGAGAGAGAGACACCCACACACACCACACCCACATACACCACAGACACCCCACACACACCACACACACACACACCCACACCACACACACACACCACACACACATCCCAGGATGGTTCTTTGCTGCCCTTTGGTGGGGGATGTCCAGAGAGAGAGAGAGAGACACACACACACACACATACACCAGGGTCACCTAGGGTCACTTTGTCCTAACTGCCCTCTGGTGGAAGATGTCCATAGACACACACACACACACACAGCAGGGTCACTTTGCCCTAACTGAATTATTTCAGATGTACTCATTGGAAAAGACCCTGAGGCTGGGAAAGATTGAGGGCAGGAGGAGAAGGGGACGACAGAGGATGCGATGGTTGGATGGCATCACCGACTCGATGCACATGAGTTTCAGCAAGCTCCGGGATAACAGTGAAGGGCAGGGAAACCTGCTGTGCTGCAGTCCGTGGGGTCACAAAGAGCCAGACACGACTGAGCAACTGAACCACCACCACCTAGGTTTAAGTGGCAGATGAATTTCTAAAACAATGCAGCTGGCACATGAGAGGGACTCGATGGATATTCGCAGAACTCAACTGAAAGTTTCATTGGCTGAATCTCTGATACGTACCAGGAGTTTGCTTTTTTAAAGAATCTTATGATAAATTATTTTGTTAAATGACTAAACACCTTTCAATTTAAACTTTATGGTATACAGATTGGCATACATTGTGTTTATTTAACATTATAAAATTGCATCATGTAGCCAATTTGCAATAGTCAAATTCACAAATAAAAATCATAATCTAAAAAGTTCACTTTAATCACTTGTTCAAGCACCTTTGCTTCCTTTCCTAAAATAGGTGATGTACAATACTGTTTTAGTTTCCATTGTGAATCACAGTGATTCAATATTTTTATAGATTATATCACCAGTTAAAGTTATCATAAAACCATGGTTATATTCCCTGGTCTGCATATTTAGATGCTCTCTAATCTTCAAAATGATCATGAAGACCAATCAGAAATACTCATTTTAATTCTATGAATTATAATTAGTATAGACACAATATAAGTCTGTACATATTTCTACAGATTAATACATATTGATTGTATCAAAACTAAGTCCTGATGAAAAAAGCACAAGAACAAACTTACAGCTTATAAGAAGGAGCAACACTGAAAGATGGTCTCAGGAGGAAATTCGCCTTGCAGACGCCTATTGCCTCGTGTGTGTGTCTTAGGTAGCCTTTTTTCTGGCAAGGGTTTGACCCTGGCTCAGTTGCTTTCCTCTTTACTAACTTCCAGTAATATCTGCACACACCTTGCCGATTACAAAGTACTTTTCATATAAATTGCGTAATTAGGGAAACCATTCATATTATCCAAATAGGACAAACAAGGCAGAATGTTTCAGATTGTCTATAGATGGTTCTTGTTGCAGAAATGTAACCTGACATCTGTAACTTTCATCCCTGGCAAGATGAATGAACTCATGTGTACTTAAAAATTGGAAACTGTCTCACTGGCACCTCTCCAGTGGATACCATTTCAGAGTTTACAAGCCATTCTTACACATTAGGAATTTAATCTAAAACATGATGCTGTTGCTGGGAGAGATTGAGGGCAAGAGGAGAAGGGGGCGACAGAGGATGAGATGGTTGGATGGCATCATTGACTCAATGGACATGAGTTTGAGCAAGCTCCAGGAGACAGTGAAGGACAGGGAAGCCTGGCGCGCTGCAGGCCACGGGGTCACAAAGAGCCTGACACGACTGAGCGACTGAACAACAACAATCTAAAACAATTCAAATTCTGCCCAAAACTCTACCTGGGACTTCAAACTTGAGGCAGTGCCCACCACTCAGAGGAAACCGATGCCTTCCTGCTAGCTGCTGCTGCTGCTTAGCAGGGCACACCAAAGCTGCCCTCGAGAGAGGTGAGAACACGCCTCCACTGAAGTGAGCGGGAGGACCCCAGTAGCTGCGATCTCTTTCAAGAAGGAGAGAAACACAGGGCTACTTCCCATGTAGGAACAGGGGAGAAACCACCCAGTTCTGTAGCAGAGGTCCCTGCCTCTCACATTCTCTGCTGATAAGCCTCTATACAGCAAGAAGTCGGTTCTCAGTTTAAAAAGCACCCAGAGTAGACAGGATCCAGCATAATTTATTCCAAATAGTCTGTGAAAATAGCAAGAGGCTCTAAGAAGGCAGAGAACAAGAGGAGAAGGTAATGACAGAAACCGACCACATGCCTCCCCAGATATGAAGACGAAAGGAGTCCTGGAAGTTTGAGTTTTATTCCTTTGTTCCCCTTGAAGGCATTTGTAATACACAGCTGTGGCAGTGTAGTCGCTCAGTCGGACTCTTGCGACCCCATGGACTGCACTCGCCAGGCTCCCCTGTCCTGGGATTTCCCAGGCACATCCTGGAGTGGGTTCCCCTTTCCTTTTCCAGGAGATCTTCCCGACCAAGGGCTTGAACCGCAGTCTCCCGAGCCTCCTGCACTGCAGATGGGTTCTCAGCCCCTGAACCGTCAGGGAAGCCTGTAAAACACGGCCTCTGGCACTTATTTACTGCTTTGGATTCACTGCTATTTGGTTATAAGTTTTAAATGATGCCTATTTCCTCCGGTATTAATTTTTAAAAGCAAACCTCTATATGATTAAGCTTTATAATAATTTTGAACGAGAAAGCATTACAGAATACATTAAGGCAAAATAATTTGACCAAAAAAAAAAAAAAGAAAAAAGGAAGGAAGGCAGCTGTTGATAGATGCGGTTAGGCAGAGAAGCAGTAGGTTAGGCTGTCGTGGCGCGGCTCGCACGCTCCTGTTGAGAAGGTCCTGCTGTCCAGCCCCTCCGCCCGCTCGGCCACACACGAGAACCGGCCTTGGCCCTGGACGCTTCCTCGCCGAGGCAAAGAAGCCGCACAGCCTGGTCCTTCATTGCCTCGCGCGGGGATGGATGTCCCTGCTTGGGGCTCACCGGGTGCTCCTTTGCTCTGCTCCAGGGGGTGTCTCGATGGCCCGGACGGGCTCCCAGCGTTCAGCAGCTCACACTCCTCAGGGGAGGGGCGTGTCCTTCCTCCGCAGCGCGTGCGGGCCGTGGGCGGGCCGTTTGTCCCGCGTCCGCAGGGTGGGACCCGCTGGGCGGGGGACCAACACACCCCAAGTATTGGAGCTCGTCTCCCTCCGCCTCCTCTCTGCGCTGCTCCATCCAGCTCTGGACCAAGTCGCGCTGAGCTCCGCTGCCCTCCGCCAGCGAGAGCCCTCCCCTGGCATTGAGAACCCCGGCACCGTGCAGTCCCTCAGTATTCCATACGCTTGACTGGATTCTCTAACGGCCGTCTCGGTTCTCCAGGAGTGGTCCAAGAATCATCAGGGGCTCCCAGAAGCCTACAATGGGGGCTACAATAAACTATAACAACACGGAGATGCCGCCTGCCATTTTGGCTGATTGCCATTGTGCTGATGGTGCAAAATCAAAGGTTGTAAAAGTGCCGCCACCTCAGAACCCATCAAGGCAGTAGCACCGCGCTCCCAGTGCAGGGGCCCAGGTTCGATCCCTGGTCAGGGAACTAGAGCCCACTTGCGGCACCCAAGAGTTTGCACGCCGCAGCTGAAGATTCTGCTTGCCACAGCTAAGACCACGCACAGGCAAACAAATTAATTATGGGCATATTTTCAAACAAATATTAAAAGGAGACAATACAACGCATACGCTAGAAAATCATTTTCTATCCCCACACACTTTGATTATACTGACTTATATCAAACTGCCCCAAATTATGCAAGTTACAAAAGGCTAACGGAAACCAGCTGTACTGTGAAACACAGGTGCTGTGACTGTTCACATCCAAAGTACAATTTGCTGAATTTCATTTAAAATGACTGAATGACAGTAGCAACAAAAAAGAAATGCTATCATAAAATTGTCAGCTATCACAATGAGAAGTCAGTCATCATAATGAGAAGTCAGTTGTCATAATGAGAACTCCCTTGAGATTTCTTAGGTGTTCAGTGTCAAGGAAAGCCCCTTTGGATAATTTTTAAAAACACCACAATGACTGACTCCTTTCCTAGATGACTGATTCCCATGTTTCCCCCAACCATTCTGTGTCAAGAAAACTTTTTCTCTATCAGGCACTGACAGGTAGTTTTACTAGCATGTGAAAAATGGTGTCTTCTTGTTAAACTCTACTACTTAGCTCTCAATTACAATAGAAACTCGCAATTCCAAAAGGTCTCTTTTGACATACACGACATAATTTCGTACAACTGCAGCCTGAAGTAGGTTACACAAGGACTTCCCTGGTGGTCCATTGGTAAGAATCCGCTGTGCTATGCAGGGGACGTTGGTTCCATCCCCGGTTGGGGAATGATCCCACGTGCAGTGGAAGCAGGTAAGTTCCCCACCCGCAACTACTGAGCCTGCACGATGCAACTAGAGAGTCTGTGAGCTGCAAAGAAAGATCCGATCTGGCCCAACTCAGACCCAATGCTGCCAAGTAAATAAATATATATATATAAAATAGGCTACATGGAAGGCTTCTTTCATTACATTTTAAGAGGTGAACTCGACTGTCATTTCTTCCTCCTTTTCTGACTTTTATCAGTTCTCATTTTGAAACTACTATGGACACTGAATTCTCCCATGGTTCTGAGGTTGTGCAGGAGAAATTCAGCACAGAACAACAGTTAGGGAGGGCTCTGCTGGGTCTCCGTCTCTCCTGCCTGCTTTTAGCACAGAGGACAAGCCACAGGAGAGAAAGGCAGTTCACAGGCACCCTCCGGCTTCTTTCATGTGCTGGTCTCTCCGTCAGGTGAGGACCGTTGCTGTGGCCCCTGGGGCTGGGGTCTGAGGGCACTTGGCACACTGTTGCATTGTTTCCAGATTTCCTCTGTTTTCTGACATTTCTACATTCTAAAACTTGGAAGTTTTCATCTGAGTGGGTTTTCATTTCTGGTTCAAAACTGTAATACCACCTGTCATTCAACAGGAAATTAAAATGTGGCTCCTGAGGCTGTTCTTTGTGCTGCTGGTGATTTGGTAAAGATTGAACCCACTTATCTCTAAGGACAGGAGAAGTCACAGGATATGTACTGGAATTTACATTTGAATTCATTAGTTTAACAATACATACCTACAAACAGAAAAAAAAAAAAGAAAGAAATGCATACAAAGGCATTTTTAAAAGCTGGCGTTAAATTTGCTTTTTTCCAATTTTATTGAGATGATTGATATACAACTGGGTGTTAAATTTGCACTGCAAGGCACACAATTTTACAATGTATTATAAATGTGGTGGGAAAACGTTGCTGAAATGAGATATAGTTATCTGCGATTCAACTCAGTTTACAAAAACACTCCCCTCATATACTCACAACCTCACAAAAGTGAAAGCTGAGCTTTTTAAAAAACACTTTAGGAACCTTCCTGGTGGCGCAGTGGACAGGAATCCGCCTGCCAATGCAGGAGAGAGGGGTTCAATCACTGGTCAGGGAAGATCCCACGCCTCTCGGAGCAACCAAGCCATTGCCCCGCCGCCGAGGCCCCGCCCCGCCGCCGAGGCCCCGCCCCGCCGCCGAGGCCCCGCCCCGCCGCCGAGGCCCCGCCCCGCCGCCGAGGCCCCGCCCCGCCGCCGAGGCCCCGCCCCGCCGCCGAGGCCCCGCCCCGCCGCCGAGGCCCCGCCCCGCCGCCGAGGCCCCGCCCTCCAAGGAGGCCCCGCCCTCCAAGGAGGCCCCGCCCTCCAAGGAGGCCCCGCCCTCCAAGGAGGCCCCGCCCTCCAAGGAGGCCCCGCCCTCCAAGGAGGCCCCGCCCTCCAAGGAGGCCCCGCCCTCCAAGGAGGCCCCGCCCTCCAAGGACTTCCAGTGGGCGGGGCCAGCCCTCCCTCGCGGCTCTGCCCTGGCAGCTTTCCGGTGCAAATGTTTCTGGACGCGAGAAAGAGCAGCGCGGTTGCAACGATGGGCTTCGGGTTTGAAAATGAAAAGTCGAGCTTAAGTCTGTTGCTTTGGAAACGTCTGCTGAATGATTAAAGTAAGAAGCGGACGTTTGCTTTAACTCCGCCTTCAGAGAGCGCCGCTTCTTCCAAAACTACAGTTTGGAGTGTGTCCTTGGCAAGCCCTGTCCTAGTTCACTCTCCGAAAGTAGCACCGTGCGAGCGAATTTGGTGAGACATTTTTAAAGGAGATGTTTGCCAGCATCACTTTCTGCAGCTTGACTTTCACTATGCTCTCTTTTAAAACTTGAATGATTTGTCCAAGTCTCAACTTGAGCCAGCCATAATCAGGCTTCAAACCTGAACCTTAGATCCTCTGTTCCCCAGCTATCCTTCCCCATACGCAGGATGCTTCGTTTAAGCTCCAGTTAAACATGCTGCAAAGAAATGGAGAGTGGGGCGGGGCCCAGGGAGACCACATTAAGGGTGAGGAAACAGACTGATGTTTAAGCGCTCCACTAATCATCAGGAAAGAGACGACAGTTTCTGGACCTAGGGAAAATAAGGAATTTCTGGTGCCAATCTAGTACTCTTTCCATCGCACGTATGCTAAGTCGTTTTAGCCATGTCCAACTCTTGTGACCCTAGGGACTGTCGCCTGTCAGGCTACTGTCTATGGGATTCTCCAGGCAAGAATACTAGAGTGGGTTGCCATGCCCTACTCACTCTTTCCATTACTTATATTCAAAAAGCATTTGAAAACCAAAGAACTGTGTGGATGGGTGCACTATAGACAGATGCTAAATAAACGACTTTTCTGTGGGAAACTGCACAATAAGAAGGAAGAGTGCAGACGAGAGAAATTTCAGTTCAAACCATGGCTTGGCACCTCAGAACTGAGTCATCACAATCAAGTCACCTTACCTCTGAGTGTCAGTTTACTAGGCTTAACGTGTATTATTCTACTTTATATCCAAGATGAGATCTCTTACAGGCTTGTACTCACTTCCGAGAAGAGGTCTGTAATAGCTTTGTACTACATACACCATGTTTATTTTCACTTTAAAATCATTTATTTAAAAATAATGGATTAATGTTATTTTAATAACATATGTGAGCTATTAACACAGTGACACATGGCCTTGCCTTCGTGGGACAGAGAATATAATGAAGTGTAAATACAAGAGTGCTGTATTGCTGTATACATAATACCTTTAAAAAAGATATGCCTGGATGGGAATCTAGAGATAGGAACAATTAGCATGATTCTGAAATTCCAACCTACACACTGCTAGTACATCAATAAATACATGGGTGAAAATATAAACCATTTTCTTAAAACTATTTCCTTTGAAAGAAGCCTCCTAAGTTATTATACTTGAATTTGATAATTGAGGAGAAACAAAGAAAGAAAGTGAAGTTGCTCAGTTGTGTCCGACTCTGCCACCCCATGGACTGTAGCCTACCAGGCTCCTCCGTCCATGGAATTTTCCATGAAAGAAACCCTTCATGAAGAAAACAGTTAAGGACCATTCAAAGAAATGCAGCAATGGGTGTGAGGTGAGGGTAGGAGACCCCACAGAAGTCAATAAACATCCCAGGATTTAGTATTCTGTATTAATAAAGTCCATGAGGGGAAAATGCTAAACATTTTAACACATTTGGGATTCAGCCAACTAGAGACTTACAAGAATATTTGTAACTCTTCCCCTCTGACAATCAAGAGACATATAAGAAGCTCAGCTATTCTGAACCCAGATTTCTAAATCAAACCCAAACTCAGTTGATTACAAGAATAAAAGTGATCATCACCTTGCTTTCAGGCTCAAGTATGAAGAAAGATACTCTTCAGAGAAACAAAGAGAATGTAAAAACCTACATGTTATTGAAAGCTCTCCAAGAGACAGTTCATTTCAGTTCAGTCGCTCAGTCCTGTCCGACTCTTTGCGACCCCATAGACTGCAGCTCGCCAGGCCTCCCTGTCCATCACTAACTCCCGGAGTTTACTCAAACTCATGTCCATGAGTTGGGGATGCCATCCAATCATCTCATCCTCTGTCGTCCCCTTCTCCTCCCGCCTTCAATCTTTCCCACCATCAGGGGCTTCTCAAATGAGTCAGTCAGCTAGAGACAGTAACTTTTAACCAAGAGACAGTAACTTTTCACATACTGTATTTCATTTCGTCTCATTCCTGTAGATTCCATTATTATAGAAAAACAAAATCATTCAGTTATTTGGACCAGAAATGTTACTTAAAAATTCGGTTTACAGGTCCAGAGAACCTGGACAGGAGTAACCTGACTTGTGGATTCAGCCAAACCTGAAACAAAGTTCCAAAAGTTTCAAACGAACGTGCCAATACTAGTAGTTCCCTACGTTCCAGGTACAGCCCTAGCTTGCAGTATTCTCAAGATGCCTGTCTACAAACTTTCTCTTAATACCGCTTCACACTGAGTTATCTAAGGAATAAGAAGCTGTTTAAAAAGCAAAATCATCTTTTTTGCTCAGCTTGAAAATTTTCACCCGAGTCTGGGTCCGACAACGAGACCAGTTCTCGGAACTGCGCCCAGGATACAGAGTCCTCTGCCTTCCAAACCCTCTCCAGGTTCCTAGAACTTGACGACGGTTTTTACCCAATCAGCGCGCACCTTTAAAGCCCCGACCAGGGCCGCCGCGGTCCCGCCCCTTCCGGAAGTGCGTCACGACGCTCGTGCGCTCTGTCCCCGGATGCACTTGTATATCCGGATTCTTCGAGCGACGCTGAGCTCCACGGGTCCCGACGCTGTCGGCACATGCGCGACGGCACTGTTCCCTCTTCCTCCGCCTCCCCTGGCTTCCGCCGACCGCGGAGCCGCCGCCACCGCTGCCGAGGAGTCAGGAAGTTCAAGATGGCCGCCGCGGAGGCGCCGTCGCTGCGGGAACACCCGGAGTAAGTAGTCCGGCGGCGCGGAGGGCCTGCGCCGGGGGCCGGCCGAGAGGGGACGGGCGGAGCGCCGCCCGGGCGGGCGAGCGGGCGGGAAAGTTCGCGGCCCAGCGGTCGCAGCCAAACTTTGCCTCCCGCGCGGCGCCGTGGGGGCGCGGGAGGGCGGCCTCGGCGCTCCGCCCGCCCGGAGGGCCTAGCTGTTGGGTCGAGCACGGCCGGGGCCCGCAGCGGCGTTGCCCCGGGAGGCGAGGGCGCGAGCGGCCTCTACGGGTCCCGAGCGCGACGCCGCGGCGCGGGCGCGCCTGCCCGCCGCTGAGGCGACGAGCGGGTCTTCCGGAGCAGCCCGGGCGGCGCGGCCCGCGCGGCGGCGATCCCCGAGCGCTCTTTTCCGCAGGCGGCTCCCTCGCCGCCGCCGGTGTCAGCCCTCGGGGCTGGGAGCCGGGAGCAGAGGGGCGCCGGGCGCGCCTCCTTCACCGCCCGAAGCCGCGGTTGGCGGCCGGCGCGGCTCTCCCTCCTTCCCGCCCGGTGCTCTCGGCCCCAGCGTCCCCGTGGTGTTTTCTCCTCCTCTGCCTAGTGCAGCTGGTGTGCCAGCTCGCAAACTCGAGGCAAAGTAAGACCAAGTCCTCGGTTCTGAGAACTAAGGTTTTTGGCCCGAGTTCACAGCGCTTCTCTGGGAGCCCCAGTGGAATAAAGAATGGGAACGGTCAGCTACTTGCAAACCCGAGCGGTTCGTGTCTGTAATCAAGCTAACGTAAGCATCGATGCGGTCGAGTGGACGCATCCTCGTATATTCTGCTAGGGTAACCCTTCCTTACTGAGAGCAGTGTGTTCTGTTTTTCCGTGTGTTTGCTAGGAAAGCTCAGGAACCTAAGAGAGGGAATGGATTTTAAGACAGTATTCTTGTAGCGCCTTTTTTTTTTTTGGCTTGCATCCTCATTGTTTGATTTGTTTCCAGCTGTCTTGAGAAAGAGGTAGAGATAGTCTCCCGGCACCTTTGGACTGACAAGAGGAAAAATCTTTGCACGTTCCCAGCCTGCCCATCGATTCACCGCTGTGCGTCCAGTGCCGGACTGCTTGGGGATTTGCTTTGCTCATCTAGGCAGAGACAGTTACCAGAAGTTTTTCGTTTAGGGCCTCTGAAAGCTGCTCCATTATCTTCACAATTTGACTTAAAAGAGGGCAGGTGGGTTCTGAAGTAGATTTTGCCTCTTTTTGTCTTTCACGGAGTTCACAGTGAGGCCTTGTTCCTGGCTTCATGAGAAGATCCTATGAAAATCTTAGGCTATGCAGCTGATTTTTCTAGTAATCTGTTTAAAGTTCTATAGTATTATGTCCATTAATTTGATTTCAGGGACGGTTTAGATTCCTTTTCAGGAAGGATGCAGCCGTGTTTGTTTAGATACTCAAATAACACTAGCTTTAATCTTATTTATTTAGGCTCCTGCAAGGTGAGTGGCACTGAGATGGTCTATATTGCACCTCCCCACTCACACACACCCCACACACACTTGGTACGCACAGAATATTCCATCTATGTGTGTCCTACTTTCACTTATTTGAAACGTTTTAATATAGAAAATGACAGTTTACTAGGAAAGCAAGTACCATGTTGGCTGCCCACAGTGAATGCTGAAATGTAATGTCTGAGTATGTTTTTTTTTGAAGACACACCAAGGAGTTCACAGTTACTTGGAATCTACTCCAAGTGGAATATTTTGAAAAAGTAAAGCTCCCTGAATGCTTTTTAGTGGCTTTTAAAAAAGTTTGTCAATGTCTTTATCTCAATGTTTTTTCATAGTTTCAAGCATTTAAATTTTTATATGCATTGACTTACTTGAACTTACCCAGACCAGTACTGAGCAAATAGGACCTCATTCAGTCTTTATGACAGCCCTGTGGAGGCGGTCCTGACACTCCCCACATTGTACAGTTGAGAATCTGGAAGTACAGAGAAATTAAGTTAGCTTGCCCAGGTCACACTAAGTGACAGGTGTAGGGTTTACACCCGTGCAGCCCCGCAGTGAAGCCCTGCTCTGTGCTCTGGTCTCTCACTCTACTTCGTGGCTCCTTTTATTTAAAATATTACTAGCCTTTAACGTTTGAAATAATTTTTATTTATTTTCAGTATCCTAGAAAGGTTCGCTTTTATGATATGACAGTTCCAACTCTTTGGAATTTAATATCCTATTTGGAAAGAGTGGGGGTGGAATGGTTCCTTTTGAGACTGGTTGGTCTTTTGAATCCATCCTTATTTTTGCATCTACATTAATTCTGTATTAAAGGAGTCTCACTTGTCAGAGAAACAGGCTTAGTTATAATTATTTTCCTTGTTGAAAGCAGTGGCATTCACTTTGCTCCCCATTGCCCCCAGCTCCGAAGCATGAATCGAATGCCTCCCATATAAGATGTTATTAGGAATATTCTTTTAAAGTATATATATATGTGAAGAGGGAAGTTAAAATAATGCTAGTGGTTGGTAATTGGTCGCTTTATTTTAAAGTTGTTCCATGGCTATTTTTATTGTGCCAGATGCCCCAAGACTCTGGGTGGTTTGAAGGATGAAATAAGCTAACCTATGAGTAAATACTGTTTGACACCACCATGCTGTCTGCACTCCGAATGCAGCTTTCCTTCCAAATGAGATTTGAAGGATGTTACTCAGCTCTCAGTAAGTACTGGTTTATGACAAACCTGTTGTAGACCAGTTTGGTATAGAAATATACCTACTAAATGTGTAGTGTTGGATTGCAAAATGTAAATCGTCCAAGAAAGTGATCAGGTTTCTTTACAAGAAACCTTTTCCTAAAACTTTAGAAGAAAGTTGTTAATGAGCCTGAATTAAGTGACCCTAGCACAAGCGCGCTCATTATATGCGACATGGGTGCCATTGACGGGCTGAGTTCAAGTTTTCCTCATGTGCCTAGTCAGACTTCAGTTATTTTCTTTGAAATTTGCTCTAAGAGATCAACAGAAGAGGCTGGAGGTCTGCTCTCTGCCTAACCCCAATGTAGGAGAACTCTGGAGTGAGTTAAGGTTAAGCTAGCTGGCCCTAAGGCACTTAGGTGGCATTTTATTAGTAACCTAGTCATTATTTCTTGAGGTAACATTCATTAAGTTACAATAAAACTGGGATTACTCCTGAGAATGGCAGTAACTTTGGGCACCACTGTGATGTTGATCCTGATTCTCAGAAACTTTAGATGCTAGGTTCTCTTTCGGAGGAAATTACTTCCTCTGAAGGTAAACCCTTCAGTATTTGGATTTGAAATGCCTTGGAAAACTTGTAAATTATAAGTAGCATTGGAAAAGGGTCAGAAGAGGAGATTTTTCTGTGGGGAGATGATTAAATTTAAATCATTTGAGGGTATTGTGGTCAAGAAATAGGCGTATGCGCTGGAGCATAAGTGAGCCAAAAACCAAGTGTTCCCCTTCAAGAGCTGAGCATGTGCACAGACAGTGTAGACCAGCCGTGCCCAGCGATGTCGCTGTGTCGTCGCTCAGTCGTGTCCGACTCTTCTGGGACCCCGTGGCCCGCCAGGCTCCTCTGTCCCTGAGATGCTCCAGGCAAGAAGACTGGAGCAGGTTGCCATGCCCTTCTGCAGGGGATCTTCCCAGCCCAGGGGTCGAGCCCACATCTCTTGCATCTCCTGCATTGGCAGATGATTCTTTAGCACTGAGCCACCTGCTGTTACTCTGTGAATCACTCCCTTGACACAGAAGTACTTACTGAGTACCCGCTCAGGGTTAAATCATCTTCTGGGCCTCAGGGATGGAGCAGTGAGCTAAACAGATTACGATCCTGCTCCACAGGGCTTATGTTATAATAGGAGGACACAGACAGGAGTTGTGCTAGGTGGAGGGCAGTGAAGGGGAGGGAGGGAGTCTGTCTGTGAAAGGGAGGGGTTGTAGTTAAAGGGAGCTGGTCAGGGAAACTTGACTGAGAAAGTGGAACTTGAGCCAAGACCTGAGGTAGGTGAGGGGACCGGCAGTGTGTACTTCTGGGGGGGAGCGCCCAGGCCCTTACGTGCAGGGGAGGAGAGCCGTGGTGTTGGGGGGAGCAGGCTCGGCTGAAGGGAGGCTGGGCTGATGCTATTGGTCTGGTGGAGGGTTCAGGTTTTCACTCTGGACGAGGCAGGAAGCAGTAATCAGCTTTCTCTTGGGGCTGATGATGACCTGATGTTGTAAAAGCACCTTCATGCAGAAGCAAGAGCTCTGATGTCAGCTGTAGCACCAGCCTTCCCACCCGCTGGGTGTGCCCATGCCTCAGATGAGTCCTGTCTGCCTCCTTGAATGTGGCGTCACATCTGTCGCAGGGACACAGGCAGAGACAGGGCTTCTTGGCCACTTGAGTGACTGCTTTGGTGTGGATGAACTCATTGCAGTGACATACCTGTGGTTGGTCAGAAGTGCTACTTGCCCAGCTTTTATAGTGGGGGACGCTGACGCACGGGAGTGGCTTGTCTGAGGGCACACTGGGGGTATCTTGTTGCAGGCGGCGTCGGAGCAAGGTGGTTTGATCAGGACCCTTGCTCTTTAAATCACATTCTGAGTGTCTGTGGGCAGCTCCCCAGCGCCATGGGGAGTAAATTTGCCCGGTGTCTGAACAGTAAGCAAAACTGACTTTGGGCACGAGATTTGTGCTGGGCCTTACGAGCTGTGCGTGTTAACTGTGCGGTCCTCACCGTGTGCTCAGAGGCAGGTCCTGCTCCTTTCCCCACTAATCTCACACTCAGTGAGGCCACTCAGCTAGTCAGTAGTGGGACCGGGGCTTGAGCCCCTGGAGCCTGGCTCTGCAGACTTCACCAACCAGCTGTCTGTTCTCTGGGCCGTTCTTAGAGGGTCTTTAGGTTGAGTTCTAGCTTACTGAGTAGAATTTTGCACTTTGGGCACTTGGATTTTTATATTCCTGAAAATCATTCTCAACCTTCATAAAGGTCCTCCCTGCCTATCTCTATATCTTGAATTAGCCTAGTTCTATTTATCTCACACTTTCCCCCTGTAAGTCAAGGTTCAGAAAAATAGACTTAGAGCCCACCTTCTGGATTGTGGGATGGGAGAGTCTAGGAAAGGGAGACGGTTGCCTGTATGAGGTTGCAGCCAAACAAGGAACAGAGTTGAAATGCCTTTGTGTCTTCACCTTAAATCTGTGATGTCCCCTCGCCTCCTTGATAGAGCCATGCTGTTGGGTATTTTTAATATACAAAGATACTACACTGTGTTTTTCCAAGTCTTTGAGAAAAGTCCAAAGACTTTTTCCAAGTCTTTGAAAATAGTCTTTTCTCAAAGACTATTTATCCTGTGCCCTCTTATACTCTGTTAGAGAGGTCAGCCCAGACTGAGACCTGACTCAGCTGAAGACATCGCTTGCTTGTAGCTCGCTAGTACTCTCTCCTTCCCCGTGGTCCCCAGTGCCAGAAAAGGGCGTTGGCAGTGTGACACCCCAGATCCCACGTCCCTGCCATGTGGTGGCTGTGTGTTCTCCACGGCCCCTCACTACTGTGAGCCAGCAGCTTTTCAAGCGTCCTCCACTGTGTCGTGCCCCTGCCCCGCCAAGTTAACTGAAGACTGAGACCAGGCTGGGGGGCCGTGCGTCGAGCAGCCTGACCTGGCAGTCCCTGGGCCTCTCCGCTGTCTCAGCCGTGTGCTCCCGGAGTCTGCTGCACGCCTCCCTCTCCTGGGGTCGGTCCGCTTGAGCGCTTAGCTTCCATTAGACCAGTCTCTTCACCAGGTTTGACACCCCGGCAACATTGATCTTTTTTCCTTTTTCTAAAATAGCCCTTAACCTTTCTCGTTAATGTCATACTCATTCTTCAGGTCAGTGTTACTCAGCCTATTTTTTAATCCAAATAAATACCTTGTTGATAAACTTCTCTCCCTCAAAGTCGCTGCTGAATAAATCGCTTGGGTTTTTCGGTGATCCACAAGATACCTTCCTTGACCATTTCAGAGTGATTTAAAGTGACCCATCAGCATTCCCATAATGCCCTTACTCAGGTCTTCATCGTTGCAGTTCTCCAGTGAGGCATGCGATTCTTTTCCACTGGAAGTTTCCTTACGAGAAGCAAGAGATTTTTATTTTCCTGCTACCTGACTTAATGCCTATGTTATGTGTAGGTGATTTTCTTCGACATGTTAAAAAGAGATTGAATAGACCCATTAATTGTTACCTTGCAAGGAGCTCTTTGTAGTATATGGTACAAACGTTAAACTTACTATTAAAACATTAAACTTACTAAAAGTACGAGAGTACATAATTTGGAGGACTGGAGCAAATTAATCCATCTTGTTCCAGCTGGATGTCAGGAGGAGGATCACCTGCTTCTGGTGACCCTGGGGCCTCAGCCTTGAGGATGTGGCTGGTCAGGGTCAGCAGCAGACAGCGTCCTTGGTAAGGGCCCGGGGCGGGATGGCACGGCGAGCTCATCACGCTGCCCGGAGCGGGGGGGGGGCGGGGGGGCTGGTGGTACTGCTGTGTGGCACACGGTGGCTAAGATGCTGCTTACAGGCCCAGAATGACTCTGAGTATAGCTCGTTTTGGCTCTAGAGATTTAAGTATATATATATGTGTGTGTTTCCGAATTCCAAGTGGGGAAAGAGATTAGTGTCCCAATGGATGTTATTACTAACATTTTATGGAAAAAGAATGGGCAGGTTCCTTCAGTGTGGAGCGGTATGGGAAATGCTGATTTAAAAACCAAGTTTCCAAGTGGCTGTTTAAGAAAGTCAGTGTTAACTTACTGCAAAAACTACTGGTTTGAATTTCCTTTTTCTACAAAGTATAATTATGTTAACCTGCCCTATTATGTATTTCCTTTAATACTTTCAGTATTTGAGTTCAACCCTTAGAAACAGAGTTAAATCACTGTTCAGCTCAGTTCTTGCCTTATACCTTTGAAATAAAATATTTCAGTGGCTAACTTCATGTATCACATCGAGATATATTTTATCATTGCTATTTTGTTATGACTGAATGCTCCATAAGTAATGTGTCTTTTAAATGTTTGATACATTTATAGGATGGAAGATGCTAATTCTGAAAAGAGTGTTAATGAAGAAAATGGAGAAGTATCAGAAGACCAGTCTCAAAATAAGCACAGTCGTCACAAGAAAAAGAAACATAAACACAGAAGTAAGCATAAGAAACATAAACATTCTTCAGAAGAAGACAAGGATAAGAAGCATAAACATAAGCATAAGCACAAGAAGCACAAACGGAAAGAGGCCGCTGATGCTTCTGACAGAGAAGGCGTGTCTCCAGCAAAAAGAACTAAGCTTGACGATTTAGCTCTCCTGGAAGACCTGGAGAAGCAGAGAGCCTTGATTAAAGCTGAGCTCGATAATGAGCTCATGGAAGGAAAGGTCCAGTCTGGGATGGGGCTCATATTACAAGGTTATGAGTCCGGCTCTGAAGAAGAGGGGGAGATTCATGAAAAGGCAAGAAATGGAAATAGGTCGAGCACTAGATCTTCAAGTACGAAGGGGAAACTTGAACTTGTGGACAATAAAAATAGTACAAAAAAGCGGAGTAAAAGCAGATCCAAAGAACGGACTAGACATAGGTCTGATAAAAAGAAAAGTAAGGGAGGTGTTGAAATCGTTAAAGAGAAGGCGACAAGGAGCAAGTCAAAGGAGAGGAAAAAGTCAAAAAGCCCCTCCAAAAGAAGTAAGTCTCAAGATGAAGCCAGAAAGTCCAAGTCGCCCACCCTCAGACGGCGCTCTCAAGAGAAAGTTGGGAAGGCCAGATCTCCTGTCGATGACAAGGTTAAAGTCGAAGATAAAACTAAGTCAAAGGATAGGAAAAAATCCCCTGTTATAAATGAAAGTAGAAGTCGTGATCGAGGCAAGAAATCTAGATCCCCAGTCGACTTGAGAGGCAAATCCAAAGACAGACGGTCGCGGTCCAAAGAGAGGAAATTGAGACGGTCTGAAGCCGATAAAGAGAAGAAGCCGGTCAAGTCTCCCTCTAAAGATGCTTCCTCTGGGAAAGAAAACAGGTCACCCAGTAGAAGACCTGGTCGCAGTCCCAAAAGAAGAAGTTTGTCTCCGAAACAGCGTGATAAGTCCAGGAGAAGTCGATCCCCACTCTTGAATGACAGGAGGTCTAAACAGAGCAAGTCACCTTCTCGAACCCTGTCGCCTGGCAGGAGAGCCAAGAGCCGGTCTTTGGAAAGAAAACGCAGGGAGCCTGAAAGGAGACGCCTCTCTTCGCCAAGGTAACTTGATTTCAGGGCGCTAGTGGTTCCTACCATTGCAGCAGATTTCAGTGGAGAAGCTAAAACTTGTGGGCAATAGAAACAGAGGTGATGAAGAGTTGATAGTGTTCGGTGTAACCTGTCCTGTCTGCTAACTGTGCTAATGTTCGCTTCTGTCAGTATCTTGCCTGTAGGTGGCTTTTAAATGTTGAACTTACTCTAAGTTCTTAATTTAGTTTCTAACGTGCAGAACCGCACTTTAAATCCAAGAAACTTGGTTGATAAGTCTGAGTCTACGCATTTTATGGGAAAGGTGTTAGTTTCTAGAGCAGGGATTGTATTTTGAATAGTGTGTGCTGGAGTTTTTAAAAATGGAGGTATCAGTTTAAGGATTGTGACCTGTCCATTCTTTTGAATTGGTGTGATTTTGAATCATAACAACATAGTTGGAACTACAGTTGGCTTTTTTGGCCCCCAAAATACAATTGAAAATGGGAAATTTTTTTGTTATTAACTCATATACCTGTAGTCTCATTGTTGAAAAACATAGGAGCTCTTAAAATGATTTTTTTAATCAGTCGTAATAAAAATAATTCTTATTTACATAATACATTTGATCCACCAATTCTTGTCTCATAATTTCATGAACTCCTAGCCATCTACTGTGTATGGGTATAAATATGAATTGATGTTGAAGTTGAAATTATCCTGTTTTGAGAAGCTTCAAGAATGCGATTCTCATAAGAGCTACTGTTGATTCTTCACTTCCGAGTGGTGGAACGGCCCCCTGCCTGTAGCTCTGCGTGGAGAACGTATTGCTGTCTTAATATCTTTTCTTAAGGATCCTATTCTCTTTCAGTTGCTTTCAGTTTGAAAAGGAAATTCTTATGAGTTCATTAAGGGACTAGAGTTGAATATTTTAAACAAGTTTTTATTGTTAGTTTGCAGAAGAAATGCATGCTAATTAAAGAGACGTTTAAATCCTGCAGGAAGCCTATAAACGCACTCTTCCATCCCTCCTCTGCTGCCACTCCTGAGACAGCAGTCTCTCTTCAGCCCCTTCTCTATGTGCATAATACTTCTTAAAAATAGGATTCATACCGTTCATGTTAGCCGTGGTTTTCTTATCTCATCAAACACTGAGTGGCAGTGTGTAAGGGGTGTTTGTTACGTAATAACATGAGACTTCACGCTGTGGATGTATCATAATATATTCAACTTCCTTTGTTGAGACTGATGAAAATTGAGATTGGTTCCAGTTTTTCACAGTTGTGTGCAGAGATATCCATTGAGTCTGTGTAAAGCTTCTTTTAGGGTAGTTTCATAGAAGTGGAATTACACAGCCTGAGATTACGCATATTTACATTTCAGAAAGACACTGCCATATTTCCGTCCAGATAAGTTATACCAGTATTTACTTCCATGACTTGGTGGACTGGCATTTTCTCTTAACTCTTACCTAAAGTTCCTCTCTTCTAAGGTTAATGTTGATTGTAAAGGGATTTTATTCTTAATTGATACATTAAAAATAAGGGTCTTAATTGCAAAAAAATGTTGACAATTTAGAAAGAAAACAGTCCTCAAACCAAGGGAATGGAATATTATTCCTTATATGGGCAAGTTTTATCTGAAATGAGAAAAAGATAAACAATATAAATAATTGTTGCTAATTCTTCAAATTGTGAGACCAGAGGAAATAGACCTTCTCTTGTGTGTCAACCGTTACACCAAAATGTTATTGTTGTCGTCGGAATTTTTGTTACAAAACATTATTCTGTGTTTGCAATCTTTAGGTTACTGTGCCCTTTCTTAAAGTGCCTTTACATGTAGGAGAAGTTTGCTTATTCTGATTTGATTTATTCTTCTCTGAACCTATATCTGGTCCCCTTAAGAACACGACCTCGAGATGACATCCTCAGCAGGCGGGAAAGGTCCAAGGATGCCAGCCCGATCAGTAGGTGGTCTCCAGCCCGCAGACGGGCCAGTAGATCTCCTGTTAGGAGGAGGTCCCGTTCCCCTCTCAGACGGAGCCGGTCTCCCAGAAGAAGAAGCAGGTCTCCTCGGAGAAGGTAAAGCCTCCCCTTTGGTCCATCAGACCGGAGCTTTTGAAGCTCAGTGGGTGGGTTTCCTTAACAGCTGCTTTTCTCTGAGAAACGAGCTGTGGCGCCGTGCAGTCTTTCTGTCGCCAGCGTGCGATGATTTCACACACACAGATTGTTGAGATTTGCTTTAAACTTAAATCAGTGTTCATTAAAACATTTCTGCTGGCCCCTTAAAGACTTTATTTTTAGAACAGTTTTGGATTTATAACAAAATCGAGCTTTTGAAAAGTACTGGGAGTTCCTGTAACACCTGTGCGCCAGCACACTCAGGGCTCCCTAACTTCAGTTGACCTTTTCTATGTATTATATCTCTCTGTTCTCCTCAAATAGGGACAGAGGTCGGAGGAGCAGATCACGCCTGAGAAGGCGGTCTCGATCACGGGGTGGTCGTAGACGTAGGAGCAGAAGCAAAGTAAAGGAAGACAAATTTAAAGGAAGTCTTTCTGAAGGAATGAAGGTCGAGCAGGAATCTTCATCTGATGACAAGTAAGAATGGAACTTTCCTATGGCTTCTTTTTGCAAATTAGACAAACACGGTGTGACTTGAAAGTCTTTTAATTTCCATCTGTAATTTGATCACAGCTAGTGATGACTTTTAAGCTTAAGGATCCTTCTTTTGTTTCCAGTCTTTGTGCAGTGAAATAGGTGAGGAGAAAAAGGAGACATAGAAGGTTAAATTTACTTGCCGGGATTCCAAACCAGGACAGTTTAAAAGCAAGGATAGAGTGAGGTGGCTTAAGGTTCCTGTTCAAACTTACTGATGACCAACATTTTCCAGCTTTTATTTTTTTAAATGTATGAGAGTTAACAGTTTTGGACTCTCTAAGGATGTCTGGAATTAACATGTATGGATGTAACTTTTCCTAAGCCTTGAAGACTTCGATGTTGAGGAGGAAGATGAAGAAGCCTTGATAGAACAGAGAAGAATACAAAGACAGGCCATCGTTCAGGTATTGATTTTAGTAACATTTTGATCAACAGTCCTTAAATAACCACTATTTAAACAAAATTAAGGATTTTTACTTTAACAATTAAATGTTGGTAAAGCACTTGAATAGGTCTTGAAAAAAAAGATAGTTTCTTAATAAAATTGAAATATTTATCTTTTTTGTATACATAGGATTCCCATATAAAGCCCTTTTGTAAGACAAAATTTGGAGTGTGCTTTTTTTTTTTTTAATGTTGATAAACAGGAGAACCCTCAAATGAGTACAACTTGGAAGAATTTCCTTTAGCATAAAAATTGTATATATTATAGCCTATTATATGTGAGAAAGATTTTTCTTTAACGCCTAGTAAAAATGATAGATTTTCTAATACAGATGTGCATGTTTAAATGGAACGTCCCGATAAATTTAAGACTCCTTGAAAGCCGAGTGATGCAGGAGTTGGGCGGGAAAGGGTGTCATGTAGGCCTCAGACGGTGAGCTGTGCAGACGGTGAGCTGTGCAGAGGGCTGCCGGCTCTCCTTGGCTGTCCTGAGAGGAGGCCTGGCCACGCGGCCCTGTGAGCATGGCCGTCCTCGTACAGTGCCTTCTCTCACCGTCACGTGATGGGAGGCGAGGGTGGAGGTGAGAAGAATTCTGGAAGACACGAAAGATGCTTGGGTGCTGTAAGCAGGACAGCAGACCAGGAAAGGGCAGTTGTAGCAGCCTGTGAACTGGCAGCAACCTCAGCATCTCAGAGCAACGGGCAGAACTGGAATTACCAGAGTACGTGGGGTGTACCTGGAATTCCAGAGGTGACTTCCCTCCCTGGGGCGCTGCGGAAACTGGTACTGAGCAGTTACTGGGCACCCCTGAAGACTTGGTTGAATCTTTTTCTGTTCTTACCCAGGTCCACAATCCCTTATCTCCAACTTTTGGGCCAGATGTGCTTCAGAACTGAGAAATATGTGAATTTTAGAAAGGTAATGTGGTGCATACATGTATCTTACTTAGCCCCTGAGTGGGGGCTAGCACAGCACCCCATTGCCCGACACTGGGAGCGCTCTGCTGTGAGACGCCTCGTGTTCACACTGGGGACGTTCAGAGTCACGGCTTCAGGTCAGATTCTGCCACCTGAAGAACATGCACCAGCCGTAGAAAGCCTCCCGCAGCTCTGTGGGTTTGGAATCGCATATAAGGGATTGTGGATCTAATTCAGCTGAGGCATCAATACCTCTATTTTATTTTTATTTTTTAGCATTATTTGACACTCAGGTTTTTAGTGCAGCTCCCTTGATTGGTGACGATGACGCTCTGTGTTGTCGCTACAGAAATACAAGTACCTTGCTGACGACAGCAACCTGTCCGTGCCGTCCGAGCCCAGCAGCCCGCAGAGCAGCTCCCGCTCCCGCTCTCCGTCTCCCGACGACATCCTGGAGCGCGTGGCTGCCGACGTCAAGGAGTACGAGCGCGAGAACGTCGACACGTTTGAGGCCTCGGTCAAAGCCAAGCACAATCTGATGGCCGTCGAGCAGAATAACGGTGAGCTAGGTGTCTGTGACTGGGCTCTTCTTCCCCGGGTGGTCAGCTCCGTCACTTCACCCAGAGAAGAGGCTATTTGCGGCAGGGGAAAGGAAGGAGACGAGGAACGCCGTGTGCAGAATACCCCAGTGAGTGTCCCCGTAACCGCGACTGGAGCTCACGCTCGGTCCACCATGCGTGCTCTGTACCTTTGGTTCTGCTTGCTGGAATATTGAAAGCAAGTCCAAGCCGCGATTAATTTCACCTGGGAAAAGTCCAGTTTGTATCTGTGTTAGATAAGATTTCTAAAGAAAAACATTACTGACACTTGGTAAAACTGATGATTTTTAAATATCTCATGTCTGTAGCTCATTGGTTTGAATCATGATCCAGATGCGGGGTCTAACCTTTTGAGGTATGAATTGGCCGTTTAAAGAGGAGCTTTCCTGGCGGTGTATAAGTGTTACTTGTGTGTGCTCAGTCATGTCTGACTCTTTGCAACCCCAGGGACTGTAGCCTACCAGGCTCCTCTGCTCATGGGATTCTGCAGGCAAGACTACTGGAGCGAGTAGTCCATCCCTCCCCCAGGGGATCCTCCACACCCAGAGACCGGACTCCAGTCTCCTGCATTGGCAGGTGGTTGCTTCAACCACTGAGCCGCCTGGCAAGCCCAGTTGTTGCTTAGTTATTAGCATATTAGTTCAGTGTTAGTGAAAGTATTGATACTAGGTTTTTTAATTTTCTGGAATGCATTCTCAGTAAAAAGTGGATAGCTTTGTATATCTTGTGTTATGAAGTGATACTAAGTTGGGTTTTAATGAAACACTGATACACAAGAGGAAAAAGCCTGGATTGCTGTTAGTGATTCTCCATTGATTGATTCTTTGTGTTTCGGTTTGTATCTCTCCATTTTCCAAATACTGATGCTGATTTCCATTCAGGCTCATCTCAGAAGAAGCTGTTGGCACCTGATATGTTTACAGAATCTGATGATATGTTTGCTGCCTATTTTGATGTGAGTATGTTTAGTTATAAAAATATAACTGTTAAGTACATATAGCAAATATGTATTTGGATGGTATGTACATACCTAGTGAGAAAAAAAGAATCAGGGCTTCATAAAAGTTAAATACAAAATGACTTAAATGTGTAGTTGTTTTCTTTTTAAACAGCTCCTTTCTTGGATTTACAGATGTCTGTGTCTGTTGTGGTTAGCGGGGGACCAGGTGACATGAGTAATTCTCAGGCCTTCAACTCAGGGCTTCTATATTGTAGGTGATTGGAAACTTAGGATTTGGAGCTTAATGGAATACATTGAAGAACTGGGAATGTTATAAGGACTGGGTTAAGAAATTTTTTCTTGTAAGCATTTTATCAGTTTTTTTCCTTGAGAAATGGTCTCAAAAGCAGCAGACCATTTCCATCATAGATTTAGGAGGTGTGAGAAACATGGAGGCTCTGGTCGGGGCAGCGGGGCGCACGCACGCACGCAGCGAGCACACGGCGGGGGGTTAAAGAGGGCAGGGGAGCAGAGGGTCCAAGGCCCCGCGGACACCAGCGGCCGGCGCCGGCAGCAGCCGCGCCTACAGTACGAGCCACGCTCACGGGCAGTGGGTTAGGAGAGGGTGAGGTGGTCTGAGGGAGCTTCATTTGCCTGGCTGTGAAGGGTTTTCCGGGTGTCCTGGAGAGTGAGGCGTAAGGAAAAGGTCTTCAGAAGTACCAGGTACTCTTGCAGTGCAGCCAGTGACATTTCATATGGAGATGGGAAGAGACACGGGGTGTTACATGAATGGGGCGGTAGAAGAAACGTGAAGGCAATGTTAACTTTTTCCCTGAGCATCACTGTGATACGAGGGACTTAGGAATCACGTTTCTGTTGTGTTGCATTTGAGTGAGTCATGGTGAGAGTTTATTTAACTTGGCATGAAATCTTCCTGTCAGAGTTTAAAGGAAGTGCTTTAAATGTCTGCCTAAATTGGGCATAAGTAGCTCATGTTACTCCCTTAATTTCAGAGTGCGCGTCTGCGGGCTGCTGGCATTGGAAAAGATTTCAAAGAAAATCCCAACCTCAGGGATAACTGGACTGATGCAGAAGGCTATTACCGTAAGTTCACAGTCCTTGCTCGTTTCAGAGTTTATCATAGTACTTTGTAAAGTTGTGTGGCTCGAGGCCTTCCCACTTGGGAGGACTCTGGAGATCACACCCCAGTGCCATCACTCGAGCGTGCGGCTCCGCTAGCCGCTGCATGTGCCCGTACCGCCGCCCAGAAGCCCCGCAGACTGAAGTGCAGCGAGACCTGACGTGCACCTTAAATCTGCTCAGTTACTTTCAGGCCTCAGGTAATCCTCCGGAGGGGGCAGTGCCAGCCACGCCAGACTGCAGCAACCACGGCACTGCCCCCTCGGGGTTCGGGGCGTCAGCAGTTGCCGGAGGTGCTCCCTGAACTTCTGTAATGCTTGGAGGCCTGCGGCTTCGAGCATGTAGTGTGGAGGCAAGGCCTTGGGACTCTGGTGTCCAGGAAGCCAAGCACACCGGAGAGATTTGGCACGCTGTTAACATGCTGTGTTCCCTGCCTTTTGATTTCTGATGTGTCTCAAGGTTCTGTTCATTAATGTATCCTGGTCAGAATTCTAATGTTTCAGTTTACCTTTTTAGGGGTGAACATAGGTGAAGTTTTGGATAAGCGTTACAACGTGTACGGCTACACGGGTCAAGGTGTGTTCAGTAACGTGGTCCGAGCCAGGGATAACGCGAGGGCCAACCAGGAGGTGGCCGTGAAGATCATCAGAAACAACGAGCTCATGTGAGTTCAGGGAGCTGTGAAACCAGCTCAACACAGGCGTTCACAAACAAGCGTGTTTTTAAACAGTGACAGCAGTCTGTGTAGGACAGCTTGGGGCTTATAAAACAGCAGAGCAGCTCTTTGTGGGTATTTAATTTATAGTCACATGTTGTTACATGTGACACATCGGAACTGTCGACTGATTGTATTCAGTTCGAAGGGTCGTGTTGCTTAGCTGTCACCGAGCATGATGCCTGCAAAAGGTGACAGTTCAGGTCTAGGAGTGCGTCGTACCATTTATCTGCTGCCTTTTCTCTTTACGAGCAGTGAGGTCATTGCCATACTGCTTTAACACAATCTATGCCACACACTGGAGAAGGCGGTGGCACCCCACTCTAGTACTCTTGCCTGGAAAATCCCATGGATGGAGGAGCCTGGTAGGCTGTGGTCCATGGAGTCGCTAAGAGTCGGACACGAGTGAGTGACTTCACTTTCACTTTTCACTTTAATGCATCGGAGAAGGAAATGACAACCCACTCCAGTGTTCTTGCCTGGAGAATCCCTGGGACGGTGGAGCCTGGTGGGCTGCCATCTGTGGGGTCGCATGGAGTCGGACACGACTGAGGTGGCTTAGCAGCAGCAGCATGCCACACACTGAGCTGCGTTAAAATCAATTTAGCGTTGGTTTAGAAGCACTAGAAAGAAGTGTCTAGTTTATGCTGAGGTCCTGGGCTGTCCTGGGCTTAGAAGGTTAGTTTGATGGAAATCCTCAACTTCTGTATTATAGACACTAGCTTTAAAATATGGCCTATTGTCAAATTGTAACTAGAATCTTGGAGGATGATATTTACATCGAGGCGTCTTAGGATAAAATGTGCCAGGTTGATTTCCCTCCAAGTAAGGTGGGTCTGTTACTCGGGAGTTTCTGTTCTGTTCACTGATTATTTTGGAAATTAGCTCCATGAAAACAATATTTGGCCAAGTGGGAAGTATTGCGTGAATGACATGGAGACTTGTCCTTCCTCAGCAGATGGTTTATTAATACTTTAAAAAAACAACACATCGCTAAATAAATATACAAAATAAATACACGTTATTTACTTTTCCTAAATTCTTGGTGTATCTAGTTTTGATCTAGTTTTCTTTTTCATTTCAGGCAAAAAACTGGCCTAAAAGAATTAGAATTCTTGAAAAAACTTAATGATGCTGATCCTGATGACAAGTTTCATTGTTTGCGACTCTTCAGACATTTTTATCACAAACAGCATCTGTGTCTGGTGTTTGAGCCTCTAAGGTATGATGCCTGAACCTGGACGTCATGACCCTGAAAACTAGGCTTCCCCATCTTGCCATCCTCAGTTCAGACAAATACTGTGACCAGTTTTCTGGGTGTTTGATGTTTTTTTCCAGTTGGCTGTGGCTTTTGTCTTTTAACTGTTGGTGAAAAGTTAGCTCCTTGACGGTTGTTAATGTGTAGACAGTGGTTGGCCGTGTGCCACACACCCACCTTGTGTGGCCTTGAGCTCAGCAGAGAGTTCCCTGAAAGTTAGATACTCCAAGGAAAGATTAAGCCAGGATGAGCAGGAATGGGAGTCATGGAGTAGAAATATGATTTCAACCTTCAAATCCATGTCTTCGTGTTTCTGCCCATTCTAGGTCAGTGGGAATTTTACCCCTGTGTATCTTCCCTTCTCTTCATTTTGGAAACTGTTGTGTAGACATGGTTCATATGCTCTTGTTTCAGTGTGGAATAATGTATCAGACATTTGGGCAGTGGGTGGGAGGATTCCTGAACAGTATTGTATTTCATACTCTAAATTGATTTTTCTTCATGCTTGAAAATGTTTTTGCTTTTTAAAATTTTCATTTTTCATTTTAACTTCTGATTTTTGTTTCTTTCCTAAAAGTATGAATTTACGAGAGGTGTTAAAAAAATACGGTAAGGATGTTGGCCTTCATATTAAGGCTGTCCGATCCTATAGTCAGCAGTTGTTCTTGGCTCTGAAACTCCTTAAAAGATGCAATATCCTCCATGCAGATATCAAGCCAGACAATATCCTGGTAAGTCAAACGATCAGACAGCCTTGTTCATCCATACAGTTCTTCTGTAACGTGATTACCACTATGTCCTAGAAATTACATCTTCCAAGAGTCATCCCGTGTATTAATTACCCATTACGAATGGCTTTACCAGTTTTCACTCTGGAAATTGGGCCATGAAGTGTTACAGCGAAATGTGTGGAGAGAGAGGCAGGAGGCTGCTGTCCCAGACGTCTCCAGTTGATGGATGGGTTTTGCGTCCGCTGGACGCTGAGAGCTCTTGGGTGCGCGATGGCGGGCTTCCTCTGGTGTCTGAGCAGCAGTGCTGCAGGTGGGGCCTGCTGTGGAAAGGCGTGCTCACCAAAGGAAGGCAGCCCTTGGTTCTCTAGTTTCGTGCAGTGAGGGAGTCGCCTTCTCTGAAGTGGATGCGCGGCGCTGAGTGTAGGGCGCCCAGGAATCATCTCCGTTCTTTGTTCTTTGCTCTGTGGCCGCTGTGGCTTCGGGGGCCACGCCCGGGGAAGCCCAGGCGTGGTTGGGCCTGGTGTGGAAGGCGTGCCTCTCCCAGTGCGTGGCTTTGGTGTGGTCAGGTTTCCCAGTGTGTGTGTCTGAAGCCTCATCCCAGTGGGGCGGCTGGTCTGCACACACCTCTCCCGCCCCAGCCTGTCCTCTGCCCTGGTCATGCTGTCCAGAGCCGAGGGCGTGTTCACGGGCGGGCAGTGCTTAAAGAAAGACCCCTTTAAAGTGTGTTTCAAACTCCTTATCAGTAGCTTAGAGCTTGGTTCGGATTTCCGTTTTTCTTTTTAAATATCTTAGACTATTTCCTTCCAGACTACCACATTGTTGAGACGTTCCATTTTGTTAGGTTTGGTCTGAGTGTGTAAGGTATTGCATTTCTAAGGTAACTTGGGGCTTGAGGCGATGAGTATTCTCAGTGAAATGGTAGGTACAGTATGAGTTGTAGTCTTGCCTAATCTATTTCATAATTGTCTTTTACCCCAATTTTCTTTTTCTTTTTTTTTTTTTGAATTACAAAGTACACTGTCCATACCAAAGAATGTATTAACTATGTGTCGGTCAAAAGTAATCACCCAGTGAACAGCCTCTCTGTAACCACTTGGAGGTTAAATAATAAGACATTTACCATTGTCTCAGGACCGCTTGCCTTTAAAACTTCATTTATCTTTGAGTTGGTGCTTAACTAGTATAGGTTTTCACGTGGATTTCAGACAGTTTGGCATTCTTCCTAAGAAAAATAAATATCAGAGACCACGTGGAGTTGCTTGTTAATGAAAACCCCAAGCTTTTAGCCCAGCATTTCAACTGTCAGTCTGACAGAGTAGTGTACTAGGCTCCCTGAGGGCCAGTGGATGAGGGCTGCCCGGGTGTGGGTCCCCAGCTGCTGGTGAAGGCCCTCCGTCCACCCAGCATCCCCTGAAAATGGCCCTGGGGTTTTTGTCAGTGACCGTTGAAACTGCATCCGTAGGTCGCTGAATGCAGTTTATGTTAAAGAATGTTGAAGCACTTTGCGTTTGAAGGTCTCTTTTTTCCCCGATTTCCCCAGGTGAAGCCTGGTGCTTGACCGTTTCTGTTGCTCTCAGTTCTGTGGACGTCACCTGTAGTGGGCCAGTCCACACTGACCAGGCTCTACGATAGCCTGGGAATGGCCCGGGGCTGTTTGTTTAAAGTGCTGGGTTTCTGTGGGGTGGGAACAAGAGGCCAAGTTCAAGTCCCAACTCGGAATTTGTGTGTGTCTCTTTTGAAGGGGGGAAGGGACTCTGGAATGTGACTTATCTCCACTTGTTAACCCCGAACATGCTTCTGACTCAGGATGGCAGCAGGCATGGGAGCACCTCCAGCCTTTCTCAGCAGATGTCACTGTTACTGTGTATGTGGAAGTATTTGCAAAGGGAAGAGAAACGATGACTAATAGTGTTCACTTTTATCAGTTTGGCCAAATGTATTTAACATTTTCTTGACTAATACTTGCTTTATACTTAAGGGATTTTAATTTTTTTGAGACTTGAGTGCTAAATTTGGGATGGCCTAACAGCTTCCGATGGAGAATGTCTCTATTCTGTTTCTGTCCAAATTTAATCTGAGCCCTTCTGCTTTCATTGCCGTCATAATTTTCTGGCAAATGAGAGTTAAGTCCGCTCTCTTCAATGACCGTCTTCATGTTCCTTTAAGTAATAACTTGGCTGAGATTGGGTTTTTTGGGGGGTTTTAGAAGATACTTTGCTTCAGTGCTTTCTCTCACTACGCCACCCTTTTCTGAATAGCATTGGTTAGAATCAGATTCCCTTGGTATTCCTTATTTCCTCGTTGAAAAAAGTTATTTCGCTAATTAGAATACTATAGCTCTTAATTATTCATAATTAGGAAATTGAATTATAAAATAATTAGGAAAGGAATTTTTAAATGAGTGACTTTGTTCTCAGTATTGGAAATAACTTCTCAAAGCCAATTATTTTTATGATAACGTCTTAATTATTTCTGGCCTGAGTCAAACTTCCCCGATAAACTGTTTTGCAGGTTAATGAATCAAAAACTATATTAAAGCTCTGCGACTTTGGGTCAGCCTCACATGTTGCGGATAATGACATAACGCCTTACCTTGTCAGTAGATTTTACCGCGCTCCTGAGATCAGTAAGTTTCCTCCAGTGCTCCTTGGCCTGGGCCATCGTGGGCGGTGGGAGCACCCGGTTCACTGACTACCGTTTCCTGCCGCGCTTGAGCAGCCGCTCAAGTCATTGCTAAGGAGAGCAGCCCTGCGTCCTCCTCAGGTGGGGTGATGGTAGTTGGTTGTGGCAGGAGTCGCAAACGGGCATGGAAGGCCTTGGATTTTGAAGATGCCACATTACTCCAGGCTGGTCGTCACGTCCTGTTCACAGCTTGTCTGCACCTGTGCGGTTTCTCCTCTTTGGCCTTGGCTGAGGCCGGTTAGCTGCTCCACAAAAGGGGAGATGAGAAGGTAGAAGAAACACATGCTTTTCCTACCTCTTCAGTTCCTCCCCAGGCCCTCATCTGTTAAGGTTTTTAAGAGTCTCTGTTAAGAAATAGTGGGAGTGAACGTGAAACTAATTGCTGAAGTGTGAACTACTGAGATAATGGTTATATCGTCCGAGTTAAATTAATGCTCCTGTTGATGGAAATAAATAGTAGTTGGTTGATAGTATCATTGTATATTAAAACTGTATTATGTTTTCAGTTATAGGTAAAAGCTATGACTATGGTATAGATATGTGGTCTGTAGGTTGCACCTTATATGAACTCTATACTGGAAAAATTTTATTTCCTGGCAAAACCAATAACCATATGTTGAAGCTCGCCATGGATCTCAAAGGAAAGATGCCGAATAAGGTAGGATGTTTGGGCGAGCTCGTTTTTAAGGTCTTAGCCCTGCCACCCTGTAGATTCGTGGGTGGCTGACGCTCACCCCGCTGAGAGCACACCAGTTTCTGAGCGGCAGGTAGCTGGCTACTCTGATTCCTTAGGTGTTTCTGGTGCTTAAATTACTGGGTCTAAGCAGCCAAGAGCTCTCAGGACAGAATGGGAGAATCCCATCTTCCTTTTCCTATCTGAAGTCTGTCCTTGTGCATTTCTTTCCCCTCCTGAATTGAGCAGCAGGGTGTGTAGGGTGGGGCTGTGTTGCGGGGAGAGGACGTGGCTGTTCCACATCTCCACAGCCTTCCCTTGTCCCGCTGACTGCCCCTGGGTGACACACGCCCACCCTGGTGACTGTGCGGCGAGAACCAGATGCTGGTAGGTTAGACGGAGTCAGAGGAAGGACCTGGTCATCGGGGAACCGTGGGGGGCTATCGGAAGCGGGACTCAAGGGCACTCGTCTTATTAAAGGTTGGACACTGCTGGGCAAAGAAAAAGGTGCCAAGAAAAGTCGCATGAAATGACATCTTTTTAGGTTCTGTTCAAATTCTCTTGTGTTGAACTTGTTTAGACTAAGACAGAGATTAGTTATGTTGGTTTTTGCTTTAATGGTGTCATTTCAGGGCTGTTACTAGAACATAACGTTTTTCAGTGTCCTGAGGTTTCTTCAACTGCCAAGAGACAAGGCCCCACTTGTGTAATGTTTTTCCTGTCTAAGAACAGCTGGTTTAAGTCTTTGTTTAGTCTTCAGTTTTGAATAATGAAAGTACAACTTGATATTGTAATGGGTTTATTTAACTCACTGCCTGGGAAAATTAATTTCATGTTATTAAGTAGTTTTAGGTACAACATTTACATTTTTTCCAAATATGTTACTTTCTCAAGAGCAAGGAATCTGAGATCATTTTCAAATAAGTAAGCAAACCCAGAGAGACTAAATAGTAATATTTGTGTGACATATATTAGGTTATCGGTAGATCAGACTGTTTTGTAAGAGCTCAAAATCCAACTTATGTTTTATTGCCAGATGATTCGGAAAGGCGTATTTAAAGACCAACATTTTGATCAAAACCTCAACTTCATGTACATAGAAGTTGATAAAGTGACCGAGAGGGTAAGTGTCTTTCAGGTGTGCCACATTAGATGGTGACCTTATAGGTCATGGATGGATTGGGTGTTGGATGGTCTAGGAGCTATGAATATTTCAAAACACATCTATTCCTGTTCCTGTTGGCCAATTTCTGAATAAGACACATCAGGTGATGAAAAGATGTAAAAAAGTTTGCCTAGCATGAGTTTATTTTACCGTATTTAGGCCTTTTTCTCTTTCCTTGGATCACTTTCTTGGTCTGGCTTCGCAATCAGCTTCCTTGCTGCTTCCAGATCTAAAAACAAATCTGATCGTGTTACTCTCCCTGATTAAAAATTCTTCCCTGGCGCCTCTTACCTGTAAAATACTGTACTTAATTCCTCAGAAAGCCTGCTGTCCCCGGCGGGGGACGTCCCCCTTCTTGCGACTCCATGGACCAGCCACTCCGCGCCTGGCGGTAGGCCAGTGGGCGGGCGCTGTTGCAGACCCCATGCCTGTGTTCCCGCACGAGCTGTGATTTTGAATTCTCATAGAATTCCTTTCTGTTCTTCCTCTGACCTTTTTATAAAATTACAGAACCATGTTTAAAAAAGCCATCATGGCTAACTTGGGGTTGACCTTTTTTCATTTAAGTTTTTAGGTTATATGTGTCTAGTAATTTATTTAGAGATACACATTTAAAAAATTATTTGTAGGAGAAAGTTACTGTCATGAGCACCATTAATCCAACTAAGGACCTGTTGGCTGACTTGATTGGGTGCCAGCGACTTCCTGAAGACCAACGTAAAAAAGTACACCAGCTGAAGGACTTGTTGGACCAGATCCTAATGTTGGACCCAGCTAAACGGATTAGCATCAACCAGGCCCTGCAGCATGCCTTCATCCAGGAGAAGATTTAACTGAGATGAAGACGCTCCGAGGGTTTGAGTAATTAGATGCAAAGACTGAAGAAACCTCACAGCAGTTTGTTAATGTATATAAGCTGATAAGTATTTCTCCAGCAGATTTGAGGAAGCATGATATATTTGAATTAACACCAAGGGTGATATTTCTTTTAGAAATGTTAGTTACTCTGTTTTGTGTCTTATGTGAAATCTCACTGTAGAAACTGTTTTAATCGCCAAGACTGCACAGAATTCCAGTGCTAATGTAAATGGTTGCAGTTCACATAAAAGACAGAAGCATCTGCTATAAAATGAGTAGTGAGATGGGTGGTTGATTTATTTTAGCAAACTTGGCTTCATTTTGGTCCTCAGATAAAAAGGCCAGCATAAATGCTGTTTATATTCACGTTTCCCTAGGTGTGTGTGTGCAGGCCACAGCGGCATGCCCTGGGTGTAGTCAGTGCCGAAGGGGCCTGTTCCTTCTTGAGCCTGCCTGCAGGGACGGCCTCCTCTTTTAAAGCAGGTTGTGTACAGCATTCAGTACACTGAAGGTAAGCTGAACCATCAACATCACCGGTGTGTAAGATGTTATTTTCCTGGAAGAGTTGACAAATGAGGGACGTTAGCGTTGTGGCGGAATTCCCCGCATGTGTGAGAGCTGCTCTTGTGTTATTCTTTGGCATCACAGCTGTGGAGTAGTCAGTTTCTGTTCCGTTCATCACATTTGCGATTTGAAGAGAATGCGCTTGATGGATAGAGCGCCTTCAGTGTACTGTTTCTTAGTAACCCATTTTTTTAAATCAACTTGCTATAGACTTTATACACATTTTGTTAAATGCAGTTCCTAGTGACAGAAACAGTGCGTAGTTCCCTTTACTGATAACAAATGTTGAGGCCTGATTCTGGAAGTCCTCATATTTAAAAGTTAGATAGACAACGTAATGCAATTTTTAACTATTTGTATGTCATTTTGAAAGTGTATGCTTTACGGTAAAAAGTGTTTTTCATTTGTTCACTGTTTTCATTCTTTGTGATCATGTTGTCTTTCAATACAGGCATAAACCTTCCACTCTTGAACAAAGCAGCTGCTTTTTAAAAGCGGTAATTGCTTCTTTACCTTTTATTTCTTTTGTAAAATGAACTTTTCTGTAAGGATGTGACTTAAAGTGTTGTCTACTGCATAACCAGTCGGCCCTCACTTACTGTAAAGTGGAGATTGCTCTGCTGCACGCGGCGTGGACCGTGCAGGCTTCTGTGTGTTCTCAGTATGCATTGCTAGGTAATAAAGTCTTTTGTGAACAAGGCATTGGCAGCCATTTTTAACAGTTTTTGTCTTCAGTGCTGGTAAGTCAGGTAAACCACGTAGAATGAAAAGCAACCTTGCGTTTCTTCCTTTTATTCTTTACCTGAAAGAATTACTCGTTAGAGGTGTAAGCTAACCAGAAATGTGTAATTTTATTAATAATTAGGAGCCTAATTATTTCATCAAAAAATCCTAACAGTATTGTCAGCTTTCAGTGTAGTGAGGTAGTTCCTGTAGGTCGTGGGGTGGAGTCCAGGATTTAACTAATATTTCTGCTGTTTTCTCACTTTTCCTTCTGATGGTGCGGAAAGAGAAAAGGAGACGGGGCACAGGCCACTCACCGCCTTCTCCAGGGTCTGATTTGCTGAGACACCAGCTGCACCTTCTTAACAAGGTTATTTCTGACAGCATGTGTAGATAAACATTTAGCAACAGTTTAAATCAAAATCATGTCAATCAGTTTGGTTTTGCAACACAAAGGAATTAGTAACTTTTTTTAACATGGTAGCAGAGAATTTTCAGAAATGTAATCTTTTCTGGTTGGGTGGTAAAATGAATGCTTGTCTCCCTGAGGAGTGTGGAAAATAATCAGATTTTTAGAGGTTAACATAATATTTTAAAATTGTAAATGGGATTTTTTTATTCACCCAGGCACCTAATTACAACAAGCATGCACATTTTGGTGCATTCGAGAATGGAAAATCAGAGTAGCAGCATCCTTCTGGTGGGTTTTGCTCCATTTAAAGGCATGAAATGACCTGCAGCCAGGAAGGTGCAGATGCTACCCTAGGCCAGCTCTGACTGTGTGCCCCCCTCCTTGTGGTGTAGCCGTGAACCGACGTGAACGCCAGGCGTGCTCGTCCTCAGGCGGTGAGGCCTTGTAAGCAAGGCTCACAGGCGCAGCTCTCCTGCCTGAACTAAGCGTAGCAGCTTCCCGCCACGTTAGCTCTGGCGTTAGCTCTGGCGGCCACTTACCTGCTGCACAGTGGAGCGTTTCCCGCTGATTGTCACTCACAGCAGTCACATTCGTATGTTTCTGGTGGGTCTTCACGGCTCCCTTTTGTAGACTTACTTAAGTAAGCTCCCTCCGCTAGAAACAGTCCATCTTGTGCCTTCAGAACTGCTGCGCGTTCTTTAAGAAGCAAACGAAGTCGCTTGTTGCCTGTTCTTTGTGTTGTAGGTGCAGCTCAGTGGAAGATGATGGCTCCGGAAGACATGAGCCAGGGCTCTGTCCCATAGAGGTCTAAGAACAAAGAGCCTCCATCTAACCTGTCTGGTGTTTCAGTTTCAGCATGACGGTTGAGGGTGCATCGCCCTTTGGTACTGAGAGTGGTGCTCCCGTGTTCATTGTAAAGTGCTCACTCATCACGCTTCCTGCCCCTGCCCCTTCCCTCCCCCGGAGTGCAGAGAGGAGTCAGACCCAGCAGTGTTAGCCGTGTGGTTGGGGAGATCCCACGTAGCGCATAGCTGTCAGAATCGGTCCCTGCGGACTACTAGAAAAACCACAGCCACCAAGAGCATCCATCCCGAGGCAGTTTTCCGCCACAGGGGTCGTGTCGTCTTGGCTGATCGATGCCCAGGGATAGGAACAAGCCCTCAGCGCTGGCTCAGCTCCCGGGCCGCCCACCTCTGCGGCTCACCTGCGGGGTCTGCCCAGCCAGTGGTGTCGTGGTCTTAGAATAGGCCACGTGCCGAGCACAGCCATGGTCCTGAGGGGAGTGAGGGGGCGCTCCCTAGGTCTCCGGGGCTGCGGACTCAGCACGGCTCCGTTTGCCTCCGTGAGCGGTCTTGATTCTTGCGCACGGAGTGGTATTGGAGCCCGTGGTCTCTGAGGCAGAGACCTGGAGCTCTGTGAGCCTGCGGGGTGGGGCCAGGTGGTGGGCGGTCCCCAGCAGGTGGGCGTGCCCAGCGGGCAGGCGGTCCCCAGCAGGCGGGCAGTGCCTAGGCCGGCCACTCTGCCATTTCTCTCAGGAAGGTTTTGCTTTATTTCACTTTGTGGCAAAAATGGCATCAAGTGATTGTGAGACTTGAGGGTCTGTAAGTCCTAGAACGTGACCCACAGAGCGTAGTTTTCTCTGTAGTTGGAGTGGTTGAGCCTACACATCTTAGGATCATTCTTCGGGTAGACCTGTTGTCCTCCAAGGTTAAATAAACCTTAAGACCCTCCCAGCATGAGTTCACCCTCCGTTCTTATTAATAGCATCCTACTCCTTTATTGCCCAGTGCCTGTTTCATTACACTCTTTTTCTCAAAGTAATTTTTGTGTTTAAAAAACACTTTTTTTAATCACTGTAATTACCACCTCCTTTCCCTAAGACATACTCGGGACATGTCTTTGGTATGTGGTGGAGGCAGTGAGACATGACTTGTCCTTGGGTGCACGCTGCCGCCTCTCCACCTGTAGTTTATCGTGGTTTCATAGTGGAACTCTTGCTAGCTGGGGAGAAAGAGAATCTCTGCAACAGGAATCCCCTGTCTTCAGATGCAGGCCAAGCAGTTAAGGAATTCCCTTCTAAATACTGAGATAGGAGAGAAGCCAGAGGGCCAGCGTACAGTCACTTTGTTAGTTAGGGCAGCGTTAGAAATGGAGCTTCCTAAAGTGTTTTCTTTTTCATAGCATATTAGTTCAGATGTGAATTTTTATAAAGTGTTCACTACAAATTCATTTGTTTTTTATGTCAATTAATGTGCACCAAATTGACTTTTAAAATGCTTTCCAGTTACTTTGATAGAGTTCATCATCGTGGCATCTTTTTCTTCTTCCACGTGTAGGGTAAGGGACTGTTCTTCTGAAGAATCTTTCCATTTAGTGATCAAGATACGGAAGCTGACCTCTGAAAATACTCAATATGTATCCTAATCATTCCCAGTGTCCTTTGAGTTGTAACTTGGATTTCAGCAGCAATGTCCCTAATTGACCTGCTAGGAAACTGTAATAAACATGCCTCTTGTTACCCTGCTGCCTCCTGATGTCTTACTGCCTGTCTCGTGTCTGACGTGTAAAGTGAGGAACACTGTTCTCACCTGCCGTCTCCCACTGATCTTCGTAGACCTGCTTGTCCCAGAACCCCAGCAGACGTTCCTGTCTCCCGCTCCTTGTTTCCGAAAGACAGGCTTCACGTTCCTACTGCACACCGCGTCCCCGGTGCCTGTGCCTGTGAGAAGCGGGAATGTGGATGGTCTGTCATGAACTTAGCACAGGGCACCCTCTCTGCCCTCCGTGTCCCTCCTGCTCTCCTTGATACATATCCTGAATTTGCCAGGCTCTTGATTATATGAGAGAAAAGGTTTCCTACTCACTTTACCGATTAGGTAAGGGAAGAACAGAGAGGTCAAGGAACCTGCCTGAGGAGTCAGAACTGTTAGCGGAGCCTGGGTCCCCATGCAGACGGCTGGCAGCGGGGCCGGTGCTCGCAGCTGCTGCGGGAACATCACAGGCCTGTGTGGAGGCCGAACTTCCCGTCTTAGCTAGAGACCCTAAAGGGTGTGTGCAGCACGCCAGGCAACAACGAGGACACAGCATTGAATGGGACACACGCTCCCCGAAGGGTTTATGAATGAAGATGAGATCTCAGCGCTGAAGGTGAGGGCCTGCCTGGGATGCAAGCAGGTGAAGGTCGAAATGAGATGGAGAGCGCGCTGGTGTGTAGGTTCAGGACGCAGAGCTGTAGGAAAGAAGGATGCGCCGGTGGGGAACCGGGTCGGAATTGAGTTAAAGCACAGGCCCATTTCTGTGAAAATCGGTGGAAAGGCTGTTAATACCGTTTGGCTAATGAGCCTAATTGTGTGGGATTCAAGTAAAAGTCTATTATAAGGGATCCTGAACAATTAAGTTTATTTTTTTTATTGCTGTTGTAAGGGTCCAGAACTTCCTTTGAAATGAACCTAAAAACTAAGCATACCCTGGCCCCTGCCTCTTAAGTACTATTTGAATCGTGTTCTTTTCCTAATGATGATGGAGGAAACAAACGACAGCTGCCTCTTCAACATTGATCTGAACCGCCCTTTAATCTCCACTCCAGCATGCCACCTTAGTGGGGAGATGATACGCCAAAACGTAATAGTGACTGCCTTTGTGGGAGGGGGTTGGGGGTAGGAAGGCTTTTCTAGTTTTCCTTTCCTAGGTGATGTCTGAAGTGTTAATTTGAATTCACCAACCATCCACTAAAACCAAAGCCCACTACCCCTTTAAATACCCAGACTCCGGTCCAGGCGGGCTGCACCAGGCCTCTCACTTTGTATAGCGTTTTCCAACTGTTCTAAGAGCCACCTGCATCAAACTCACCTGGGATACCGTGTTCACAGGGTGGAGCCCTGGGCCCCTCCCAAAGACCCTGTTTCCTCAGGGCTCCAAGAGAAACCAGGACTGCCTGATTTGCCTGATTCTCAAGTGCAGAAAAGGATGTCAGTTACGCACATGTGCAAAATCACTTCAGTCGTGTCCGACTCTGCACCCTATGGACCGTAGCCCGCCAGGCTCCTCTGTCCTTGGAATTCTCCAGGCAAGACTATTGACTGGAGTGAGTTGCCATTTCCTTCTCCAAGGGATCTTCCCCGCCCAGGGATCAAACCCGTGTTCTTAAGTCTCCTGCGTTGGCAGGCAGGTTCTTACCACTGCACCACCTGGCTAATGACATCGTTTTTTGCCTTGTTTGCCAGGTGATGAATTGTTTCAGCTGTTTTGAGTTTCAACTAACTACCCAGGGTTAAGACTCCAGCAGTAGTCTTGGGGAGACATTTGGGCTATTCTGTGACCTTTCTCCGTTTCCCTTCAACATCCTAAAGCTATCCAATCTGAGGGAAGAGGGTGGTTTCAAGCCTCTATCTGTAGCTGGGCCTCAGAACTGACCTTGCTGTCACGCCTGTGACCAAGGGCCTGGGGAAGGGTAAGTTTCTGAGGCTTCAAGGACGGACCCAGAGGATCTTGTATGTTAATTTAATAAAATAGCAACTTCTTTAGCTTTTAAAGGCAAAACAAATGCCCAAAGATTAGGGCAAAGTGACAGACAAAGGAGACGTGTGGAGATGAGAAGGGTAAGAGAAGAGGGTACCAGTGAGGGGGGAAAATTAAGAAGGTCATGATGTCCCTTATATAGCGGAATCTAAGAAGATGATGCGCACGGACTGTTTCACAGAACAGACAGACCTACAGACACAGAAAACAAACTCATGGTTACCAGTGGCGAAAGAGGGAGGGATGGATCTGGAGTCACTACTACATGTAAGGCAGATGACCAACAGGCACCTCCTGTATAGGACAGGGAGGCCGCGCTCCATACCTGCAGTAATCGGTGTAAAATCTGAAAGAACACCGGAAACGCTAAAGCAGCTATAACGAAAAGTCACTGATTCTATGACTAAAATAGAATAAAAAATCGTACCAGTGGTAAGTCTGTTATACCATTTATTGATGATAGAATTACACTGGAAAATAATCACAACAAAAGAACCACCTTGAGCAGAATGGTTTTCTAAGAGAAACATTCCTTAGAAACGTAACATGTAAGAGACTCAAATACATCACCAGGGAAGCCCATGGTTTACGTAAAGCCATCTCAGCTGGGGCTCTGACAAGCTCCACGCAACAGCACATTCAGGGATTCTGTGTGCATGCGCGCGGGCGTGTGTGTGTGTACACACGCACAGGAGTGAGCGAGTGTGTGTGTGTGTGCACGCGTGTGTGCGTGTAATACCTGTATCTCACAATGAGGAGCCATATTTGTGACTGTGTAATACCTGTATCTCGGAAGGAGGAACCATATTTGAGCCGGGCTTCTTGGAGTAGATTTGCTCGTGTTGAGATGCAGGAAAGAAGAGAGGTGTTATTTTTGGTCAGTGGGTGAGCACTTACCCTTAGCTGTTAATGAAGGTGACAAACAGCAGTTCAGCTTCTGAACACAGAATGGCCTGCCCAGCACCACACCTTTTCGGTAAAGTTCCTTTTTGGCCCTCGGTGCCTGGCTCTCTTCCCTGTGACCATCAGGAAAAGACAGGAGTGTGGGTAAATCCGGTGTAGGAGACTTCGGCGGCAGGCATCTGGCCGAGACCGTTTTAACCAGCAGCTGAGTCGTCTGGACAGGGGCGGGCTTGATTGTGAGTTCTTGGCATGGGTTTAAAACGGAGATGCTGGGATCCTTAAAGTCATCATGGACGGCAATGGCCTGTTTCGGGGTGGACGAGGTTTTCAGAGCTGGCCTCGAACTCCACTTGTATTTGCCAGCGCTGTTCCAGTTCCACTTGGGAGCACGGTATTCAGGCTTGTAAGAACCAGAACTGTTTTTTATTTTCTCATGACTTTTCTCTACACAAGCCATTTGAAGCCCCACAGCATCAGGAGGTTTGGGCTGTCTCGTTTTGGAGACAGCTTTGGAGGAAGGGGGTCGTTCAGTGGCGACCGGGGCACAGAAGGAGGTCTGGAGTCTGGGCCTTTCTCTCTGAATGGTCAGGTGCTGAAGTCTCTCCATGTCCAGCAAACGAGCCATCAGCAGCTCCAGGGAGCTGGCCGGCGTCTCCACTGACATTTTCCAACTGTCAGATTTTGAGAGGGCTAATTTGTGCAAGTCCAAAGTACTGAAAGGAGGGGGAAGAAAATCAGGATATGGAAATACTTCATTCAGTTCCTCTGTGAAAGGTTCTTCAACATTTTCTATTGTTTCTGGCTTTAAGTTCAGGTCCATCTTTTTAAAATAGCTGAGTAAAGCATCGTTTGCTTTTTCATTTTCTGATAAATCACTTTCATCTGTTAAATTTTCCTCCACACTGCTATTTCCATACTTCAGATTCCAGTTTGGAGCAGTTAAAAGTTCTCCACTGTTGTTTTCTAGAGTTGAGCATAAATTAATATGAGGCTCATTCGTGTCCTTGAAAGAGTCTCCATCAGCATATGGACGGCAGAGACTCAGTGGTGCCCGCAGTGCAGGGTGGGAGCCAACTCGCTTGTCCACTGAAGCACCTGTCAGTGGGTTCACACCGAAGAGCCTCATGGGATTATTGGTCATATTACAGCCAGTTTCCACTGAAGATATTTTGAAATCCCTTAAAAAATGATTCATATAATGAATGGTTGGTTGCCTAGAATTAAAATGCTATTAAAATAATGAATAAGAAAGCTTTATCAAAGACTAATGTTTAGCCCCCAATGGCATTCTATCTATCTGTAACAGAAACATATTAATTTTCAAATACGCTCTAACTATATACAGCTATCTATGTTTTTAAAAGTATAGATTAAAATAATAACTGGGCAGTCCTTTGTACATGCATAGATGACTAGACCATTCTACCTAGAAATGGCTAACTGACTTCGAATGGCCACGAGGCTACACGTGGCTGATCATAGCTGCTCGCCTATGAATATACCCTACGTGTAACTAGGATGTCTGAGAAGGAGGCTCTCCACCTCAAACTGAAATTACACTGAAATGTTTATTGAATTAGACAAAAGGAAACTCTCAAAGAGTGTAGTCAGGTTACTTAAGGAAGGCTTCTACTTGGGCCACTGTGGTTTTTAAAAATTAGTCTAGCCAAAATAGGAAGCAAAACAATGTCTAGCTATAAACAAAAATTATCCCAGATACAGTCTATAGCAATTTTCATCTGATGGTACACTTTCATTTTAGGGGTTAGATATTATATTCAAATGAAAACTGCAAAAAAGCCAGGCCATAGGATACTGAATTCACAGTTATACGTTTTAAACACTTACTAGAAACAGTGCCATGGAAAGATTTGATGCATTAATTGACATATATACAGTTGCGTTTTCTTCTTGCTTCTTTTAAAGCCAACTTACACTCAAGTCAACAAAGTAGTCTTGAGGGGTTTACAAAAACTCAGAAAATGGTAAAAATCTATTCATTTAGCTAAGCACTAGGTTTAATGACTTGCCTCTGAAAAATCACAGGAAAATCACGTTAAATCTGTACTTGATAACAGACAATCCATGTAGCAAAAAAAAAAGAGAGCATGGAATCTCAATACGGAAGACTGTGGCTGGACCCCTTTGCCACCAGCTTACAAAGTGGAAATTATCCACCCTGGAGGTGGTCTGAGAGGCTAGACAATTACACCAACGCACTCCGCAAACTTAAACACTCACATAAGCTGTCACGGCTTTTACTCTTTGTTGACATTGAGGAGAAACATCTCATTAGCAAAATGTTTCCCTGCCCTCAAGCTTCCAACTCTGCACCAACACCAGGCCTCGCCAGCACCAGCTGTGAACACCCATCAACTCTGTGTAGTCCTCCCAACAGCCCACGAGGTCGGCGGTTTCATTTTCTCCCTTGGACGGATCAGGGATGCCAGGCCCAGGCAGGCCGAGGTCACACATCCCCGAAGCGGAGGAGCTGGGGTTAAGCCGGGGCGGAGGGTGCCGCGCCCGTGGCTCCAGCCACTGCCCTCTCCTGACTCCATCGCGTCCTCCTGCGTCACCTGACCTCATCCTGCGAGCTCCTGCTCTGAAAAGCAGCCTCCCCCCCACCTCCCATCAGCACCGTCAGCCCGGACACGAGCCACTGCAGCCCCCCGCACGCCTCCGAGCTGCCCCGGCTTCAGCACGAGCAGGGCCGCGCCCCGGGCGCGCAGAGAACCCTCGGCGGAGGGCACAGCGGCTGCAGGGGAAACGCCCGACGGTCAGAGCCGGGACGGCGAGCAGCCCAACTCGGCAGCCTCCGCAGACGACACCCGGCGGCGCTCAGTCCACGGAGACGTCCCCGTCACTTGGAGCTGTGATGTGGAGCCGCCTGCCAGCGGGGTCTCACCGAAGAACCCGAAGGGAGAAGTCGGCCCCAGACAGGCTCTGAGGCGAGGAAGGGGGGCTGCGGGCGCGGGCCGCGCTCCCACAGCCGGCTCAGCCTGCCCCGCGGGCCTCCTGCCCCCTGTCCTCACCTACAGAAAGACGCCGTGCCAGCAGGCCTCCCAGGCGGGGCTGCCCCGCGGCTTCGGGGCGACACGGGGACGCGATGAGGCCGCCGCTGGCGCCTGCCTCGCTCGCTCCTCTCGCCGGGGCTCCGTCCCCTCCGGACGGAGGTCCAGCCGCTCCTCGCCCAGCCCCTCCGCGGCCAGGCCCGCCCCCGGCTTCCGCACACGCTCGGCCACTCCCTTCCTCAGGGCTTCCCCGGGGTTTGCACACAGGCCTTTTTGCTTCTGGTTGTTTTTTGGCCTACTTCAACTGAGGAGCTAATTCGTCTGCAGCTATGTGTCTCACAGTCATAAACACTCGCTCACCTGAGCTCCGTGGTGCTTGCTTCACTCACAGGGTAACTCCACAGCTGGAAGAGCCCTCGTTTACTATTCTAAGAAGAAAACCACAGACGTTTTAGTAACGGCATGCCTTTTTAAAAATAATAAAATACTTTCAGAGTGTGACAGATAGAACCCCACCTGTGTTCTCTGGGGCACGAACTCTGAGAAAGTGAGCTCCAGCAGGAGCTGCTTTGCTGGAATTTCCAGGTGGGTCTATAAAGCGGCAGAAGACATTTAAACACCCAGCATCTCTACTCCCGACGCTTGTTCTAAGAATGTACAGTTCTTGTTCTAACCAAGCACTATATGCTAGAATCTGATAATTCACCCTTATACGCATATTGGTCTGTACCGACCTCAGCAGGAATAGTATAATCCATTTAAAAAGATCAACTAAGCACCGTTAACTAATAAGACGGCTATCCTTAAAATTGTCTTTATTTTATTAAGTAAACTGTTTTACATTTTGATCAATAAAAGCAGATGAAAGTAATTCTTTCACTACTTCAAAATATAACCGTTTCAACTGCCTTAAGGCATCGTAAGAGCTGAGACCACCTCCCTTTTGGCAGTGACTAGAACATATTATCTTCATTAGAATGTTAATTTCCATTTATAATATTGTTATATTGAAAAATGCGATATAATAAGATATTCACTTAATGACCTATTTGCAGCTTTGTAAAACAGTAAGCGAAAGCACTGACTTGACTTGTTTGAAGAACTCCATAGAAATAAAATTTAAAGTTTAACTTAGAGGAAAGAAGCTTTCTTTAAGGAACATACGATGTCATGCTAATGTGCTGTGAATTATTTAAAACCAAATATTTATCCTTACCTTGTTAATTTTGCCTGAAAGAATGTGTACGGGAAAAAGATGACAATTAATAGTTACATAAAACTGGTGATACTCAAAACAAGCCCCTTTAACATGAGTGGTTGTTCCTGTTACAAATAGGGATGTAAGTTTCCGTATATTTATAAATATAAGCAGACACATCCGGGATCTCTTACCACCTGCGGCGCTGTCCCTCCCAGGTGGGGGGCTTTTATTTTCAGGAACAAGCGCTTCTGCATCCAAATTCCAGCGAGACAAGCTCTAAAACAATATTTGTTTCAAGAAACTTAACGTAAGAAAATTTTACAAGCCCAAGTACATGACTTTATAGGTCTTTTGGGTAAAATATGACAAAAGGCACCAAGTTCCATGACCCCCACCTCCACCCCATATGGACACTCAGCATTTCTGAGCGAGAAACATTCGCCTTCAACTATTATCAGCTGGATAAGACCTCAGGAAATGGAAAGGCTTTTATAAGAATTGATATCTTCGTTTCAAAACTGATTTTAAAAATATGATAAAGTGTCCAGTTCAGTGTGTCCTGGGCACACGATGGCTCATTCACTAGATTTTATGTATCTGAGTATCAGATCTGAGAGTCTATGAAAGTCTTTCCATCAACAGAACAAAATCTCTGACCCTCACATACTCAACACTGACTAGCCCGCATCTCAGTCCAGACTCCAGATGTTGAGAAACATGCAGGAACTGTTTTTTTTTTTTTTTTTTAAGGCAAGACATGAATAAGGAAAGGTGCAGTATCTACTGAGGACCCACGTTCCAGACACTGCGCTGACCGCTATGGGGAAAGGCATGGGTGTGTGCAGGAGAGGGTTGCAGTAAGGCATTCTAGAAAAGAGAAGGTGAAGAGGTGGGCAGTTTACTTTTAAAAAAACTAATATTTGAGGGCTTCCCTGATGGCTCAGTGGTGAAGAATCTGCCCGCTAATGCCGGAGACATGGGTTCAATCCCTGATACTGGAAGATCCCACACGGAGCAGCTAAGCCCACGCAGCTCAACTGCTGAGCCTGTGTCCCGGAGCCTGTATACTGGGACCACTGCAGCTGCGCGCCCAGAGCCCGGCTCTGCGACAAGGGGCCCCAGCCCTTCGAGGAGAGCAGCGCCACTTGCCCCAGCAAGACCAAGCCTGCAGGCAGTGGCAGAGACTGAGGACAGCCAAACCAAGGAAAGAAATAAATTTTTTTAAAGTAACATTTGAGGGATGAACTCAGCAGCTTTGTTACTGCAAATGAGAAAACCCTTTGTAAACTAAACTTTAAGCAACATTCACACCAATGAAATGTTAGGTAGTATTAGGTCATCATGACTGCACTAAGGAGAAAGAGGGACAAATCAGCTTAAATACAGGATGAGAATTTAACTGATCCACAAGGAAGTTACCTCCTGGCAGGAAGGAGAGCTGACCTTTGGAAGGTGGGCCTTGGTTTATCTTTTCCTAGAGGCAATGGCACCCCACTCCAGTACTCTTGCCTGGAAAATCCCATGGACAGAGGAGCCTGGTGGGCTGCAGTCCATGGGGTCGCCAAGAGTCAGACACGACTGAGTGACTTCACTTTCACTTTTTCACTTTCATGCAATGAAGAAGGAAATGGCAACCCACTCCGGTGTTCTTGCCTGGAGAATCCCAGGGACAGGGGAGCCTGGTGGGCTGCCAGCTACGGGGTCGCACAGAGTTGGACACGACTGAAGCGACTTAGCAGCAGCAGCAGCAGCAGAGGCTTTTATTTACAAAAAAAAAAAGTTAATAAAATTCTTTGTTCTTTGAGAGAACAGGCTTTGGATCTAGTCTCTGCATGAGAATCACCAGGTGTGCTCTTCAAAAATAACAGTTTCCCTGGTGGTCTAGTGGTTAAGAATCTGCCTGCCAAGGCAGGGGTCACCAGTTTGGTCCTTGGCTGGGTAAGGTTCCACAGGCTGGGGAGCAACTAAGCCTGCGCACCGCAGCTGAGCCCGAGCCCTAGGGCCCGCAAGCTGCAACTCCCGGGCCCACGGCCACAACTAGGGCCGGCGGTCCGCAACCAGAGAAGCCAGCACAGTGAGACACCCGCACAGAGCAGGCCCCGCAGCCAGGGCAGGCCCCGCAGCCAGGGCAGGCCCCGCAGCCAGAGCAAGCCCGCAGCCAGAGCAAGCCAGCGCATGGCAAGGAAGATCCAGCATGGCCAAAAAAAAAAAAAAAAAGTAAATACATGCAATTAAAAAAAAAAGTTGAGAAACACAGATGCTGATTAAGTAGGATGAGGCCAGACACTTGTATTTTTAGAGCCTCCTGACAGATTCTCAGGCTTCTCTCCCCTCTGTAATCCTGGTTCCCTGGGACTTCCCTGGTGGCTCAGAGGGTAAAGCGTCTGCCTTCAACGTGGGAGACCTGGGTTCAATCCCTGGGTCAGGAAGATCCCCTGGAGAAGGAAATGGCAACCCACTCCAGTATTCTTGCCTGGAGAATCCCATGGACCGAGGAGCCTGGTAGGCTACAGTCCACGGGGTCGCAAAGAGTCGGACACGACTGAGCGACTTCACCTTCACCTTCAAGGTGCAAAACAACCTGTGAGAGAACAGCCCTACAGTAACACGATAAAGGGCAGCAAATGAAAACTGCCCCACCGAGATCACAGCTAGATCACAGCAAAGACGAATCGAAGTCACCCACCGAGATCACAGCGAAGAGGAAGTGAAGTCACCCACTCAGATCACAGCGAGATCACAGCGTAAGAGGAAGCGAAGTCACCCACCAAGATCATATTGAGATCACAGCATAAGAGGAAGTGAAGTCACCCACTGAGATCACAGCGAAGAGGAAGTGAAGTCACCCACTCAGATCACAGCGTAAGAGGAAGCGAAGTCACCCACCAAGATCATATTGAGATCACGGCGTAAGAGGAAGTGAAGTCACCCACTGAGATCACAGCGTAAGAGGAAGTGAAGTCACCAGGTAAGGAAGGCCGTCGCCCACGACATCTGCCACATTGTAAACTCCCTACAAGTGGGCAGTGGGCCCTCCTACTTGATATCCACCTGCCTTGCCAATATTTTTCACAGAAAACATGTGAGGGTATTAAACAGGTGAGCACTGTCGAGGAATCAAGGTGGCATGTTTCATGAAATCCCATTGCAATCAGAAATGTTTGGAGATTTGCAGAGAAGCTGGTTAACTTGTCCTTTGTTAAAGGACAAAAATGTTCAGGGCAGTCTACGAAGTACTCTGTAAATAAACGGGAAAAGAAATTGAAAAAAGCGTGGATATATGTATGACTGAACCTCCCTGAGCTGTGCACCCGACGCGAACACAACACTGCCGACCGCCTAAACTCTAATATAAAATCTAAAAAGTTTTTAAAGAGAACTTTTCCGTCTGGTCTTGCGAACGCACCTAGAGGTGGAGTGCACACTGCTCCCAGAGAGAGCAGCAGGGCCGCGGGGCACCTCGCAGAGGCGCTGAGCGCGGCGGGTGGGTGGGGAGGCGGTGCCGCGCCCCCCGCGCGCCACTGCGCCTACCTCCCAGGGGACGGCCGCGCCCGGGCCGGCGCCGCTGCTCTCACCGGCTTTTCTGCCCATCTTGCTCCTCGGTTTCCTGGGAATCCTGCTCAGGTGTGGGGCAGCACATGGAGGGCGAGGCCCGCGGTTGAGGCAGAGAGAGCGTCCAGAGGGTAAGAAAACGCTTTAGAAGGGGAGAGGCTGGCCTGAGGGCAGGCCGGCTCACGAGAGGGGGTTAACTGGGAACCCAGGCCAGCCAGACAGAGGGAGGGGGGCACAAAAAAGAGAAAACGGGAAGACCTAAGTGTCAGAAGACGGAAACGAAGGTCTGAAGCGAGAAGGGAGCTACTATCAGATCGGAAGAGTAAAACACAAACTGGCGAATCGTCCGGAAGTAAGACACAGGGCCGGGCTGTCTGCTTTCCAGCATTTGAGTCAGGGGCCCCGCTGGAAAGCGGGATCCACCTTCCGCACGGGCAGCGCAGACGCCCCGCGCCCCCACCCCGCCAAGTGCCTCAGCTCCGCCGAAAGGCCTGTTTCCCACCCCAAACGACCCTGGTCCCGGGCCCCCGCCGCTCGAGGCAGAGCCTGCGGGCGCAGCAAGCGTCACGGCTTTGCCGAGGCAGATTAAGGCGCGGGTTCGGACCCGCTGCAAAAACGCAGACCGACGGCAGCTACCGCGGAGAGCAGGGCGCTCGCCGGGCGTCTCCGGGAGGGACGCCGCTCGGGGACGCTCGGCGCCCGGGGATCAGCCAGGCGGGGGCGACGGGGCGGGGTGCCCGGGCTCCTAACGGGGGCGGGAGGGGAAGGGAAGGGAGGGGAGGGGAGGGGGGCGTCCGGCCGGCCCGGCCGCCTCTTACCGCTCGGCGCCGCTGGCCCCCGGCTCGTCCCCGGCCGCGTCTCCGGGCGCCCCAGCCGCTCCGCGCGCCCGGCCTCCGGCTCGGCGGGCCTGCGGGGAGGACAGAGCGCGGCGCCGCCTTGCACGCAGACCTCCGCCCCGACCTTGACCGCACCCCCTGACCCCTGACCCGACCTTGACCCCGGCCTCCCGCCGGACCCTGCAGCAGGTCCAGGCTCCATCCTTACCTTCAGCCCGGCCCCGTCCCCTGACCGCAGACCCGACCCCGACCCTGCGTCCGACCCCGCCCGCGACTCTGCCTCGCCCAGCCAGCCTGCTCCCTCCTTCGAGACCCCGATTTGGGTTTGCAGTAGGATTTGCTTTCAGTTCGTTGCTCACCTGTTGCATCAGAGTTACTGATTTAAATTTCTCACTCGCTACCTTTTAAACACCTTGAAGATGAGACCGGGCCTTTCTCTGACTGGCAGAGTGCCTGGCGTAACAGACAGTCGGTACGTGTTTGGGTTAAATTACCCCCGAAGTGACGTTTTTCTGTATGGTGTGGTTACTATGTTCAGGCTTCCTGCGGAACATGCCATAGAGATCAACCAGTGTAACACTCAACAGCCCAGCGAGGGCGGTACTTCTAGGGATTCTTGTTTTATAAATCAGTAACCTGGCCTTAAATATTACATTTCCCAACTTACAATTTCTTGAAAGCTAGTGACTTGGGTACATGTGGGTGTCCACATATTCCTAGCTAACACTGACTAACGTATCTAAGTGGGAAAGGGTTTTCTGTTCTCTGGCTGGAAGACAGAAGTGATGTGTGTATGTGGACACGTGTGTGCGTTTCACATGTGTGTGCGCACGTCACGTGTGTAGCTTATGCAGCCCCCATCCTTGCTTTCTGTTTCTGCTTTTCCTTCAGCTTCAGAACTTGACCTGCTTCCTAATCCCTTCAGGCCCTTCTGAGCTGTGGCATCCAGGGATAAGCACATCCTCTAAGACCCTCTCTTTTTTTCCTTGACGGAACATCGTCTTAAAAACGCTCCTATTCTCTCTGTTTGATGATTCTTCCTGTCTCTGGAGACTTTTTGAAGGCTTTGCATCAGCATCAAAACCCTGCCTCCCTTCCCCCAAGTTGATAAGGTTTTTAGCATCACATGTTCAACACAGCAGTGACCGCACAGTCCCCACAGGGTGTTCTGGGAGAGCGAGGGGCCAGGCCTCTCGAGGGGTGGAAGGGCCAAGCTGTGGATGTGGAGGGTGCGGGGTGGCAGCCGGGGAGCCTGGGCAGAGCCTGGCTGCAGGCTGGTCTTCCCCTAGTCCAGCCCGGAGAGTCAAGGCGCAGGCTGGACGTGGCTGTTTTCCAGAGCAGCTCAGGTCCTGGGCCAGCCTTCTGGGCAGCCTTCTCGACCAGCCCCAGGCTTCTGCGGGATTTGGTTCTGCTGGTAGCCTTACTTCCAACCCGCTCCTCCCTATTAACCCATGAAGCAGGACCGGGTTGCCTCTGTCTCTTGGCACTGGACAAGCTCTTCCGTCGGTCAGGATGGAGCTGGTCCTGGTGGGCAGAAGGGAAGCTCCTCGGGCCAGTCACCCTGTGGGCCAGGGGCCTTCTCCCCACCTCAGGCTCTCTTGCTGTGGGAAGGTGACGCGGACTCTTGACAACTACTTTGGAGAGCGCTCTGACATACCTTCCTTCTTATTGTCCAGGCTGATGGACAAGGTCAGGAACAACAGTGCTTAGCTTCTCGTTCTCCTGAAGGGAACAGTTCTCTGCATCCGCCCCCCTCTGCCGACACCCTCCGTGACTCCATACATTCCCTTCCTGCTCCCTTGATTCTCCCAGGTATTGCCAAGCTTGGGGCGGGTGGTGTTCTGCTGAAGGATCTTGTGCAGTGTAACTATGGACTTGCTTGCAGAAAGTCAGGGCCATCTTTTCTAATTACTAATATGCATTTCCTTGGCCACACTGCATGGCACGCGAGATTTTAGGTCCCTGACCAGGGACCGAACCCATACCCCTGGGAGCGGAAGCCTGGCGCCCTAACCACTGGACCCCCAGAGATTTTTGCTCTCTGTAAGACTCTATAACAGTGGGAAAGACTCCGACTCAATTACGGGCAGCTTGCATTTAGTGTGTCCAGGTAACTCGGTTTCCCTTACCCCACCCCCCACTTGCCTCCCTTTCCAGCCTCTGCTTTGTCTTTCAGTCAGGGCCAATTATATTCATCTCCAACTTAGGGCTCCATTTTTGTGAGATTTACCTTAAATAGCCTAACTTCCTTGTATTTGTATAATTCTGCTCTAAGAAATATTCACGGAGTTACTTGTAGTTAGAAGTTGTGTTTTTGTTTGAAAAATTAAGCTTGAACGCGTTCCTTCCTTATTTGGGAGGCCCCAGTTGTGTTGTAAGAAATCTTGTTAAAAACCTGCTCCTAGAAGGTGTGTGATGGACGTGTGCATGAATATCTTTCCAGTGTCAGATAGGCACAGACATCAGGACGTCCCACGCCTGCCTCTGTTGCAGCTCACACTTTTGATCCAGTTCTCAATCATGCTTCCGCCTTTATTTCGATTTTTCTGCAAGATTTGATTTCTACTGTTTGAGTTGCTTTATATGTCTCCCTGTCCTCCAGATGCCTGTTCTCCATAGCTGGGTTTTCTTAGCTTTATATCCCCCTCTCACTTTGGATTTGGGTTTGGTTTTGGGGATCAGAACTTACTCTCTGGGTGAAGAACCTGCCTGCTAGTGCAGGAGACCTAAGAGATATGAATTCAGTCCCTGGGTCGGGAAGATCCCCTGGAGGAGGAAATGGCAGCCCACTCCAGTATTCTTGCCTGGAGAAACCCATAGAGCCTGGTGGGCTGCAGTCCATGGGGTCGCAAACAGTTGGACACAGTGAGCAACTTAGCACAGCACTTACTTTCTGCTGGCAGGAAAGCTGTGGCTTGGATCCTCCTCCTGGTAGCTGGGGCCTTCCCACCTCAGCTGCTTGGAGCGGAACACTCTCTTCAGCACGCTCTCCATCAGGAACCGGGAGATGAGCCTCTCTCTCTGGACGTTACTGAACACCTTGCCCTCGGGGAGCCAGCTGAGCTTGTCACACCCGCCCTGGAAAGGGGGGGCTGGGAGGAGCTCGGGAGACACGGCAGTCCTCTGCGGGAACACCGACAAAGGAAGGAATTGCCGTTACCTGGAAGTCAAGAATGAGAGAGCAGCCTGCCCAGAAGACCAGCGCCCAGTCCTGCAGCAGCCGTGCTGTGGGAGCAATCGCGCTGATAACACGTGCGCCCCCCCCCCGCCGGGGGCTGCCAGCCCTTCAGGGCGACTCGGGGCATCACAGTGACCGGCGGAGCAGGGGCACGCCGAGGGGAGGTCCTCCTGATCCTTTCTAGGGAGAAGATAATACTCGACCCCACGTTCGGTTTTGAAAGGTAAGTGTACCGGTCACTGAAGAGCAGAATTTTAAGTAAGAGGGGTTCAGAACAAGGCTCACAGGGGAGGGGTTTGTGTCCTCAACATCAGCACCTCAGGCTGAGAGCAGTTTGGCCACAGTGAAGGTCACGCAGCTACCAAACTGAAGGTCACAGCTGGGCTTGGCACCCCACCTGCCCCGTGAAGACTGTTCACGCCCACCCCAAACAGGGTTCTTGCCACCGCACCGTCATCAGAGCAAAGGGATGAAATCCAGCTCCTTGAAGAAGACGTACCTGTGGCAGAAAACACTTATTCCTCCGAGTTTATTTAAAAATAAAAGGTAATCATCGTGGCCTCCTGATTTCAGCCAAGGTCAGTAAACTTCAGATTGCTGGAAAGATTCCAACAGCTGTTATTTAGAGCAAAGTGTGAGAATATATAGATTAACTCACAGACTTCGAGAGCCAGCTAATGGTTGTTGAGGGGGGGGGCGTGGGGGGGATGGAGGCGGGAAGGGATAGTTAGGGAGTCTGAGATCGACACGTACACACCACTATATTAAAAATGGACGGGGCTTCCCTCGGGGTCCAGGGGTTAAGCATCTACCTTGCTGTGCAGGGGATGTGGGCTTAATCCCTGGTCGGGGAACCAAGATCCCACATGCCACAGGGCCACTAAGCTCACGTGCCACCACTACTGAGCCTGCGTGCCACAACAAGAGAGGCCTGCACGCTGCAACCAAACCCAGCACAGCCAAAAATAGACACTGTCTTAAAAATGAAATGGAAAACCAACAAGGACCTGCTGCACAGCGCGCGGAGCTCTGCTCCATGTGAGGCGGCAGCCTGGATGGGAGGCGGGCTTTGGGGGAGAACAGATAACGTGTGTGCAGGGCTGAGTCCCTTTGCTGTCCGCCTGAAACTATCACAATATTATTTGTTGATCAGCTATACTCAAATACTAAATAAAATGTTAAAAAAAATATATGGGTCAAATAAAGAACAGGCTTGTGGTTGCCAAGGGAGAGGGGAGTAAGAGGGGAATGGATTGGAGTTTGGGGTTAGCAGATGTGAGCTGTCATATACAGATGGAGAAACAAAGTCCTACTGTATAGCGTAGGGAACTATATTCAACATCCTGTGATAAACCATAATGGAAAAGAATATGAAAAAGAGTGTGTGTATATGTATAACTGAGTCACTGTACAGCAGAAATTAGCACATTATAAGTCGACTATACTTCAATTAAAAAATATAAAAAGAACATATAGGTCAATTTATGTGAACTGGAAAAAATCAATTTTAATAGATTCCCTTCCTTGGCCTTTGAATGGCTTAAAACATGGTTTGTTCTTCCCTATTTATGTGAAAGAGGATTTAGAGTAACCCAGTCACATCTGCTTGGAAGAGAGAAACTTCTGGCTTCCAGAATATTCTACCCTCCCCCTCCACCAATTCCTTTCTCTCTCCAAAAGCACCCGTGAAATTATGAGACTCACACTCTATTCCGGGGGCTCTGGTTAGTTCTACACCTATTTAAAATGTATTTGTATTTAAAGTGCATCTTTCTGTTTACTTTTTAAAGTTGCAGTTTTTAAATTTGCAAGTTGAAAATTCAGAAGTGGAATTTTGTGTCTCCTGTGCTGGGGACCATGATACCATCATGACTTTCTTATAGTCCTGGCCAAGGGTTTTGACGTTTGATAAAAAGCTGGCCCTCAGGCACGCCCCCCAGCAGTCCAGTGGTTAAAACGCTGCACTTTCAATGCAGGAGGCGCGGCTCTGTACCTGTTCGGGGAATGAAGATCCCCGGTGCTGCGCAGCGCCACCAAAAAATAGGGGGAGAAAAACAAACAAAAACTTAAAAACACTCCTTGCTTTCACCATGTGAAGCTGAAGTGACGTTGCTGAGTCGTGTCCAACTCTTTTCGATCCCATGGACTGTAGCCTACCAGGCTCCTCCATCCGTGGAATTTTCCAGGCAAGAGTACTGGAGTGGGCTGCCATTTTCTTCTCCAGGGGATCTTCTTGACCCAGGGATCGAACCCAGGTCTCCCACATTGCAGGTAGATGCTTTACCCTCAAAGCTATGCAGGAAGCCCAGTTTTTGCCGTGGCTTTCCCTGTTTCTGACCATTCGGCAGTGTCCAGCCAGTTCATGGAACAGACCAACTATGGTGAGCCTGGCTCAGTTGGGGCCTGGCCAGGATTACCTATAAAAGATTTCATTATTTGCATTTTTGCCCAATTTCTGGGAGTAGTTCTTGGCAACTCCTGTCTTTCTTGGGGGTTGTGCTTTCAGGTGTGGTGGTTTAAGATCATTTAGTATGTCTGCTTTTGTTATTTATTTATTTTTATTGAAGTGTAGGTAATTTGCAATGCTGTATTAGTTTTAAAGGGCTTCCCAGATGGCACTGGTGGCAAAGAACCTGCAGAAGACGTAAGAGATTTGGGTTCCATCCCTGGGTTGGGAAGATCCCCTGGAGGAGGGCAAGGCAACCCACTCCAGTGTTCCTGCCTGGAGGATCCCACGGGCAGAGGAGCCTACGTGTACATCAAAGCAATTCGGTCACACACACAACACACATACACATGCACACATATGCATTCTTTTCTGAGATTCTTTTCCGTTCTGTCGAGAGGCCGTTGCAAGCCACCGAGTGCAGCCCTCTGTGCCGCCAGTAGGCCCTTGTTCTTTGCCTGCTTGATCCTCCGTCTGCTTTCGGACTACGATGGAGAACGGCTTCTCTAGTAAAGCTGGAGCTGAGCATCTTTTGTTTGCTTCCTTTTGTCTCCTCGTGTTAGTCTAGGTCAATAGGGAGAGAGTTGGTCTAAGAAAACAAGCAGCAGCCGAGCTTCTTACCTGGGTTAATCTGGACATGTCCTCGGCCGTGGATGATGACGCTCTTTCCCTGGTTCTGCTTGGAGACCTCGCTGCTGTAGCCACACTCCCCGGGGCCAGGTAGGTCTGCGGAGCCTTAATTAGATTCACACAAGGTGCCCAGCTTCCACTGGGGGCCGGATGGGAACATACCACTGATGTGCGCACACTGGGTTCCCCTCCTGTAGGAAAGCACCCTGCCTTCCTTAGGTATCGCCCGTGTCTGGACAGGAAACAGGTTTCTGCCTAAAATCCCCCTCAGACTCGGGATATTTGTGAAAGGCGAACTTCCTCTGGGTGGAAGATGCGAGGCGCACACTCAGGGTTCCAGGCTGAGCTCTGGGCCATTGTGACCCTCAGAACGCTCAGCAGCCAGAGGGCAGCAAAGAGGGCCCATGGCGCCTTCCTGGAGATGATGGAGAGCCTGGAGCGAGCCGCTGCCAGGGCCTCCCCCGCCCTGCTCTCCTGCCGCTCTTCTCCGTAACTCAGAGGGTCATCATGGGGACAGCCAGGAACAGCCAGGTGGAGCTGAAGCTGCCGCTCCTCGAAAAGCCTAAGACCCCGAAAAACTACAGCCACCCTGAGGTTCTCCGTCACACCTTTGAGACTCTGTCCAACCTTCACAAGCTGCTTCCCAATCATCTGATGGAGCTGCTCCACTCCTGCCAGAGTGAGGAGGACAAGAAAAAATGTATGTGGGCAGAGGGCAGGCGCCAACTCTTTAGGAAGCCTGCAGTTTATCACGGTACCCACGCCCCTTCTGTAGTCATGCGTGGCTGTGTGCTAAGCTGCTTCGGTCACGTCCGACTCTTTGAGACCCTATGGACCATAGCCCGCCAGGCCCCTCTGTCCGTGGGATTCTCCAGCAAGAATGCTGGAGTGGGTTGACGTGCCCTCCTGCAGGGGACCTTCCCAACCCGGGGATGGAACCGTCTCCTGCGTTGCAGGCGGGTTCTCTACCACTAAGGCCACTGGGAAGCCCCTCTGGTCACGAGTGAGAAGCTAGTCCTGCAGAGCAGGTGTGGTTCACGCCTGAGACCTCGACCATGTCCATCCTTTGTGCTGTGGGGCCACGTGCTCAGAGCTCACGCGCGGGTCACCTACACACTGCCTTTCCCAGCACCGCCTCCTGCTCTTTTGTGAATCTGGAAAGACGGGAAGGGGCCTAAGTGACAAAGGCCAGTGAATGTACAAGTTCGTTCCTAGATCTGGTTTTAAGCTTAGTGGGATAACCTCCCAGTTAAAGGTCAGGCTTTGAAGTTTACCCCTTGCTCTGTTTCCTACCCCTCCTTCTTCCTTTTTTCAGGCTTGCACCATCCTGGAGGAACACTGTTCTCCCCCAGGCCTTACAGGCTTTGCAGTGTGCAGTGGCTGCCCCTCCTGGATTAGTTAGGGAGGGTGATAACTGGACTGATTTGCAGAGTTGGGTGGAGCCTGCCTCCCCGTTGTTCGAGCTCAGGTGAAGGGCAGAGGTAGATGGTAGCCACAGGCCCCCGGGGCCTTAGGGAGTGAAGTGGCAGCTGCCACACTGATGAAGACACAGGTCCTGGGTAGGAAGGCGGGTATCGCAGTGATGATTTTAGAACATAAGGCTGCTTTGGTGATTTGTCTTCTGGTGGTGGCTTAGTTGCTAAGTCATGTCTGACTCTTGCGACCCCATGAACAGAAGCCTGCCAGGCTCCTCTGTCTGTGGGATTCTCCAGGCAAGAATATTGCAGTGGGTTGCCATTTCCTTCTCCAGGGGATCTTCCCAAGCCAGGAATCGAACTGGGTCTCCTGCATTTTGTCTTCTGATTAATCCCTAATCCCTGTACAGTATTGTGAATCAGTCCCAAGATCCAAAGATTACATAGCAATCAAGAAAAGTGTAAGGGCCTCATAGAATAGACAGACATTATACACTGGCAATTCACAAGATGAAATACAAACCGCCAATAGACATGAGAGGTGTTCAAACACTCTGGTAATCAAGGAAGTAACAGAAAACCAAGGAGGGGGTTTTTCCCTGTGGTCTTGTGGCTAAGACTCCAAGCTCCCAGGGCAGGGGAACTGGGTTCAGCCCTTGGTCCAGGAACTCGATCCCACATGCCACAGCTGAGATTTTGCAGGCTGCAGTTAAAGATCCCGCTTGCAGTGACAAAGATTCAAGCTCTTCCGTGCTGCAACTGAGACTCAGTGCAGCCAAGGAAAGAAAGAAATATTTTAAAAAAGATAAATTGAGGAGATATTTTTAAGCCATCAGAGGGGTCAAATTTTGTAAGATCATTAATGATAAACACGTGGGGAAATTAATACCCTCACAATTGATGGTATGTTCATTGCTTCAGGCTTTTTCGAAGGTAATCTGAAAGTCTTTGTCAAAGTTTAAAATGTATGTTGCTGGCTTACTGAATGAGCTCAGTAAAGAGTAAGCAGAGTGTCCTGGGACTGCCAGAACGTAGACCCACAGACTGGGGGGGTTAAAGCAGCGAATGTGTGGTCTCATGGCCTGGAGGCTAGAAGTCCAGAGCCAGAGTGTCCGCAGGCTCTGAAGCGGCTGGGAGAGGACCCTTCCTTGCCTCTTCCTGGTCTCTTGAGTTTGCTGGGAATCCTTGGTGCTCCTCGATTTACAGACACATCACTCGACTCTCTGCCTCCGTTGTCTCAGGAGCGTCTGCACACGTGACACCCGTCTTCTCCGTGTGCGCGTCTGTCTTCCTACGAGGAGCACCATACTGGATTAAGAAACTGCTCTGCTCCAGAAGAGGGCTTCCCGGGCGGTGCTAGCAGTAAAGGACCTGCCTTCCAATCCAGGGGACGCAAGAGACTCGGGCTCAACCCCCGGAGTAGGAAATGGCAACCCGCTCCAGGATTCTCGCCTGCAGAATCCCCATGGACAGAGGAGCCTGGTGGGCTACAGTCCATGGGGTCGAACAGAGCTGTACACGACTGAGTGACTTAGCACACACACTGCCCCAGTATGACCTCATCTTAACTACATCTGCAGGTTATTTCCAAGTGAGGCCACATCCGGGGATACTGGGGCTTAGGAGATGCTCCAGTCCCCAGCACTACAGCACCTTTGCCTAAAGAAATCCTCACGTGCCTAAAAGAATGCTTAGCTTTTTCTGACATAGATAAGTTTGTTGTTCATAGTTGGGTATCTGGCGCCACTGGATGCTTTTCAGACCTTGTGGGCTTGAACAAAACTGAGCCAACAGAAAAATCCGCAATACATCCTGTTAGATGCGCGTGTCCTTCAACTTGGCAATTCCACTTCTGCTTAGTGACCTAGAGAAATACTGGCCCACCCTGCACAGAGATGCAAGAACAAAGGTGTGTGTCGAAACACTGTTTATACAGGTGAAAAGTTCTAAAAAGCCTATTAGCATTCAACAACAGAATGGTTAAACAGACACATTCATACTGTGAAATACTGTTAAAAAGACAGCCGATACTAACATATCTACAAAACACACTGCAGAGTTTTAATAACAATGATTCCATTTTTGCCAAAAGAAGACTGTAAATTCATAGATGAAAATATGTACATGACTGTTTAGAAAAGGGTTCTAGAAGGAGACACAGCAAATTCGGGACGGTGGCAGGATAGCGAGAGGAAGAGGTTCCTTTGACTGTTGTTGACTTTGAACTAAAAGGCCCGCCCAGTATTTCTCCAGCAAAGATGGCTTTACTCGGTATCCACGAAGTGCAAATCAGCAAACCACAAGGAAGTCACCACACGGCAAAGACAGGGGAACGCTTTCTCGGAAGGTAAAGGAGGTTGGGAGGGAAACAACAGGAGCGAACAAACCGGCTGAGTCCTGCGGGAGAGGAGGGGGGCGGGTCTTTCTTCTTCCGATTTGGGCTCCGCTGTGGACACAGGGCTGAGAGCGCCCCCTGCTGGTCTCCTGGCTCTGAGGTTCATTAATTTTCTGCACTGTGTACACCGCTTCCCTGGAGAAGGCGATGGCCGCCCACTCCAGCTCTCTTGCCTGGAACCTCCCGTGGACGGAGGAGCCCGGTAGGCTGCAGTCCATGGGGTCGCGAAGAGTCGGACACGACTGAGCGACTTCACTTTCACGCATTGGAGAAGGAAATGGCAACCCACTCCAGGGTTCTTGTCTGGAGGATCCCAGGGACGGCGGAGCCTGGTGGCCTGCCGTCTATGGGGTCGCACAGAGTCGGACATGACTGAAGCGACTTGGCAGCAGCAGCAGCATACTGCTTCCCTGGTGGCTCAGACAGTCAAGAATCTGCCTGCGACTCGGGAGACCTGGGTTCCATCCCTGGGTTGGGAAGATCCCCTGGAGAAAGGAAAGGCTACCCACTCCAGTATTCTGGCCTGGAGAATCCCATGGACAGAGGAGCCTGCAGGGCTACAGTCCATGGGGTTGCAACGAGTCAGACACTACTGAGCGACTTTCACTCACTGTACTTAAGCTGTTAAATTTTATTTTAATGGAAGTCTTTCCATCCATCTTTAATTTTTGTAATTGAAATTCAGTTTTAAAATTGAAAATGGAGTGAGCGTTTATGTGAGGTTGGAGAAGAGGGTTTTGATTTCTGAACGATATTCCAGTTATATGTTGATTGTTTGTTCTCCTAGCCTTCCAGTGTCGACACAAATAGGTGTTGACACGCCTTTAGCAGTTGGTGGTGATCCTGCCATGTAGGCTTTGGTCCCCTGAATTATCAATAGATTTGAAATCCTGACAATCAAGCAGACCCTACGCTCTTGCTGTTGGGCGGCGGGAGCCTGAGGGAGGCTGGGCCGCCCAGCTGTGTGGTCATGGGGCTCAGGAACCGCCGCGAGAACCCTGGCCTTCGTCCGCAGGCGGGAACCCCATACTCAGGCCTGCTATTGAGTCACTTGGTGTGATTTTCTGGCCTCTAAGGATGAAGCTGATCACTGTCATTATACCATTTAGTTCACTTAGTCTGCATGAGGCAATGTTCCTGGGGGTCTCTACCAATTACCCTGCCCGGGAAGGACCTTCAGGGATCCAGCCAGTGGAATAACGGGGGCTGGATGAGCTCTGATCTAATTCCGAGTCTGATGCAGGGCCTCTCTGAATCTCTTGAGGTGGCTCAGCTCCTCTTCCTGCTGCAGCTGTGTGACAGCTTCTTCTCACCTGAATGGGTTGCAGAGATGCTCAGAGCACGGCCTGCAAACTGGCTTTTGCTTCTCAACGTGTCACTAGTTGGCAAAGAGATAAAAATCCTGCCCTGCAAGGTAACTCAGCTCTGTCAGTAAATGACGTGCATTTTAACTGACTTCCCTTCTCCCTCCCTCTTTTCTTTGGAGGGGGAGAGATGGTTTTGATGAAGGAAGGAAGCGGTGTCCTGGAACACATTCTGACACAAGTTCTGTCTCACGGCTGACGGGCGATCTGATTATGGGCCATCCGTGTGAAGCAGCGCGTGTGCCGTCGGGGCAGTGTGTGGTTACTATCACTGAAGCACTTGCCCTTTGAGAGTCACGGACAGATCACACCAGAGAGCCTCAGTGCCTGCCCTGTGCGGTCCTTCACTCTCTGCTTGCTGGGCGTCTCTCAGACATCCAGGCCCAGGCTAAGGTCTAAATGCTGCTCACTGGTATTTTTGGAATGAAGAAATGGCAGAGCTAAGTAGCAACTAAATGGCACGAATAGCCGTTCTCAAACCAAGCCGAGATGGGAAGGAACACCGAGTTACTCCAATGCTCGCTGCACCAGGGCCTCCCTGGGGCTCACGTGGTGAAGAGTCTGCCAGCTGGAGAAGGAAATGGCAACCCACTCCGGTACTCTTGCATGAAGAAGCTCTTGGACAGAGGAGCCTGGGGGGCTACAGTCCACAGGGGTCACAGAGTTGGACAGGACTGATCGACTGACGCACAAAATGGAGGAGACACTTGCTGGCGTGAGGGTACACTTACCTGTTCTCGCATCTCCTGCAGGAAGCAGGATGGGGCAGGCAGGATGGGTCCCCACCCCCACCCCCCTTCTGGAAGTCTTAGGGCCTCAGTGCCTGCCACAGTTGGCCTCGGGCAAATAAAAGACAAAGTTGTTTACTGGCACACACACACAAAAATCTGCCTGTAGTGCAGAAAACCTGGGTTCAATCCCTGGACTGAGATTCCCTAGAGAAGGGAATGGCAACCCACTCCTGTATTCTTGCCTGGAGAATTCCACGGACGGAGGAGCCTGGAGGGCTACAGTCCAGGGGGAGGTGTCGCAGAATTGGAGACGGCTGAGCGACTAACACCAATTTATTCTATTACTAGGTGAGAATTCGGAATTCTCTGGCTTAGAAAGGATCTTGGAAAGACATCAATTTCCAAGAGAGATTAATCTGACCCCCAAACCAAGCAGTATGCCCCTGTGGAGAAGGAGGCAAAACAGCGCCAGTCAAGGGCGGAAGAAATGCCGCCTGTGGAGTAAAAGCACGAAGGAGCCTCCGACGTCGACCACAGTTGTCAGGTAGGTGGCTAGCCTTGTCCCGGGCGGGCCTGTTTAGAGATGTTACAGGATGACCGCGAACCCCATGCCTTAGCTAAAAAATGACTTGAAGTCGTCTCTGGCGTATGTGGTTGAGTGTGAAAACAAGCTCTGCTCTGCGTAAAACACAAGCTGCCTCTTCACCCTCCGCCGCACCCAGCATCTGTAGGCATGCTCAGAGACGGAGCAGGCATGTGGGATCCCCGTGGGCCGCCGCATTCCAGGTCGGGGAGTGGAGACCTAGCTGGGCTGGAGTGGGATTCTAGGGACCCAGCCACTGAGCTGCAGGGCTTTTGTGCTGCACAGGTCAGGAAGCACCAGCCCGCCCCAACACGGCCAGGGACCCAGGGTGCAACCCTGAGTGGCCGAGCCGTGCCTGTATTCCTAGTCCGCCAGATTCCTTCTTTTTCACGTAAATGCGCACAGCTATACATTTTCCCACTCAGCACCAATTTTACTGTGCCCCGTAAGTTGTGTTTTTATTAGATTACAAGGACAGTGAAGGCAGCTTTCAGATGTGTGTTTTATAAGGGACCATCTTAAATGAGAATGAAGACGGGACAATAACATGAGGAAATAACCACTGATACGGAATATCACGTTCCTGGGAAACGGTCTAATTCTCCACATCTTTTCGGCAGATGATAGGGGTGGAACGAAACTAAGATTCTAACTGACCCTCTGACAGTCCTGCTCCTTTCTGCCCATTCCTCCCTGTCAGATGGCTGAAAAAGAACATGCGACCCATCGAAGACCTTGCCTCGGTCACGCAGAGGTTGTCGGTGTTCGGGCCGATAGAGTCGGTGACTCTGTGTGGACGGCAGAGTGCCGTGGTGGTTTTCAAACACGTGGTCTCGGCCTGCAACGCGGTGAGCGCGTTGCAGAGCAGGGCGCCGGGCAGCCTGTTCCAGTGCGCCTGGCAGCAGCCGTTCATGTCGCGAGAGCTGACCCTGCCCCTGACCAAGGGCCCACAGAAGTTCCCCAAGCGCGCTTGACATCATTTGTCTTCCATCAAGGCTCCGGCACAATACAATCATAGCAACTGGTATTTAAGCATTGAAAGAAGGCACAGCAAGCTTTATTCGGCTCGGGGGCTGACAAGCGGGAGCAGCGGTACAACGCTTCCCTGGAGGCGCCCGGCTCTGCTGCCACGCGGCCGTCAGAGCTTCGTCTTTCTGGACAGGAAGCTCGCGACGGCGTTCATGCACTCGTCTGACAGCCACCTCTCCCTCAGGACATTGCTTTCTTCCGCGTTGACCGCGTGCAACTTTTCTTTCTCCCTGTTTCTGATGATCTGCTTGGAAATTCTCATGGCCTGAAAAGTCAAAACCAACAGTTAGCTGAAGGGGTGTTCTAAGAGGAGTTAGGATCATTCTAGAATTCTGATGACTGTGTGGCTCCGTTGTTCCTTTGATCCTGTGACACCTTATAAGGAAGACAGGGCTTCTCGAGCGTTCGTGTGTGCACACGTCACCTTGGCAGGTGTGGGGCGGGCCCTGTGACCGCTCACTTCTGGCTCCAGGACTGCATTCTGAGCAGCGAGGATATGAGAGTTGCTCACCAGCGGGCACGTGTGCAAGTGCAAGTGTCCTCGCGAAGCTCACCTATCTATCTGCCTGCTCACCTGGGTTCGAGGCCAGAAGTCCCAGCAGAGGTGGCTGGTCAGCCTCCTCAAAGTCATGCCCAGGAAGAACTGCCCCTCTGTCTCCACAGCCCAGAAGTGGAACGGCCATTTGGTAAGTTTCGTAAAAAGTCAGTATTTCGAACGTTATTACGGCTACTTTTAATATCAGATTTACATGTGCTCAGAGCAAGTGAAGGTGTCTGGTTTGTTTTTAAATTGCCTATTTAAGGCAAACGGTTCTTGCAAGTGAAACAAACAAACAAACACACGGAAAAATCCCGAATACTAACATTTGGGGGGAGCTTTGAATATGCTTTCAGCCTGGCCCAAACTTCTTTCTGAAAAGTGCTGTCGGGAAAAACTTCGGTAACGAGTCCTTGGGCACATGCTTCCTGGGCCGTTAACTTCTTCCCAAAAAGGAGCATCTCTGCCGCCTGGAATGAAAAGCAAGGTTAGGACGTGACTTCAGTGAAGAAAGGCTCAGTAACTCAGAGTGAGCTCCTCTCAGCAGACACGTGGCCATTTCCTTCGGTCTTTGAGAGTGCCAGCATTTCTCATTAAGGGAGAAATTGATGACCCCACAGGCAATGCTGTGCAGGCTGTGTGCCGAGACCGTCAGGCTTTCGAGAAGGCTTGTGGAGTTTGCTGTTGTGTGTCTGTGTTGGGGAGGTAAGAGCTGGGATCTGGAGCAGAAATGCCAGATACTGGGTCTATGACAAACGGCAGCTATGATTCCTTGTTTCGTACACAATAAACAATTACAACAAAAAATGGCAACTCATGGTCACAGAGAATGACAGCCGGCGTTTAGAAACAGCAACGGTCAAAATCCCCTTCCCTGGAAATTCACACAGTGGTCTGGCTCTGGGAGGCCTGCCCAGGGAGTCAGATGAGCTCTAATTAACTGGAGGAAGGTGATGAGGGCTAACGTTCAGGTCCTAACAAAACTGGGGTCACTGAGTGGGAATCTTTCTCTATGTTCTTCAAAGACTGTTCCACAGCCAAATGCTCTAAGCCTTCGAGTTGGGTCTGCCCGACTTTTCAAGTTCAAATCTGTGTAACACTTCAGGGAATGTGTCGGAAGAAAGAGATTTAAAAGGGGGATTCCTCAGTGGCCTAGTGGTTAGGATTCTGGGCTTTCTCTGTTGTGGCCCAGGTTCAATCCCTGCTCGGGAAACTGAGATCCTGCAAGCCATGCGTCATGGCCAAAAAAAAAAACTTTAAAAAATCCACATTTTTTCCCCATGGAAATCTGACAGCAACAGGCAAAGGCTCCATCCCCACTCCTCTCTCAGATCTCAGAGGATGTCTGCCAAGCCTCTCCCACCCCTGGGGCCCCGCCCCATCACGCTCCCCTTGGGGTCCTGCACACAGACGGTGGGCACTGAGGCTTCCACCAACGCAAGGACAGGCTGGAGCAGCCACAGGTCCCTGGGTGCCCACCCTGCCCTGAGCAGGCTGGAGAGAAGGCTGGAGAGGCCAGGGCGGCTCCAGGCGCAGGGGCACCCAGCTCAGCGTGACCCACTGTCTGCGGAGCGGCAGACCGAGTGCCAACCCCCTCCACACGAGACCCTCCCCACAGCCCGGCTCCTCTTTTTAAAACTCTCGGATCTGCGGGGCAGATCATGTGCTTCTGTGTCGTCCCTATTATCTATTATCGAGGGAAAGAACAGGGAGTACGGGACGGCTTTTGGAGTGGAGAGACTTATTAACATTTATTTTTAAGGCTTCTGAGACCTACCTTGCTTGAGCCCATTATCTTGGGGAAAGTGTAAGAGGAACAGCCTTCCGGACTCTGGCCCAGGTGACTGAATGGGGTGTGAAAGGTTGCCTTTTTGGAGAGAAAAAGAGAAAAGAAAATCATCTTTTCACATGTGATTTCAAAAACATCGCCATCTGTCTGTGTCCTCCTTGCAACGCTTAACTGAAGCCCTTTATCGTGTCACAGGCAGACCTCACTCCACCGACCTTTTGCTTTACTGTGCTTCACAGACACTGCTTTTTTCTTTTTTAAAAAAATAAATTGAAGGTTTGTGGCACCTTTGTATCAAGCAGGTCTATCCATGCCATTTTCCCAACAGTTCTATTTTCAAATTAAAATGTTTTTAAAACATTTTAAAATAGCTCATGGTTTTTTAGACACAATGCTATTTGCACACTCAACAGACTGCACTATGATGTAAACGTAACTTCTCAAAGCAGCGGAAAATCAAAAAATTCCTTTGACTCACTTTCCTGTGATATTTGCTTTATCCCAGTGGTCTTGAAGTGGACCCACAATATCTTCAAAGTGTGCCCATATACACACAAATTGACTCTCTGAACATACACAGTTTGATGAGTTTTAAACACATGTATAGTCATGTAGCCACTACCATAGTCAAGATATAGAATATTTCTATTGCCCGTAGTGGTAACGAACTTGCCGGCAGGAGGCATAAGAGACAGAGGCCCGATCCCTGGATGGGGAAGATCCCCTGGAGAAGGGCATGGCACCGACTCCAGTGTTCTTGGCTGGAGAATCCCGTGGACAGAGGAGCCTGGTGAGCCACAGTCCGCGAGGTCGCAGGGTCAGACTGAGCGCACAGCCTCAGGTTCCTCGTGCCCTTCTGCAGTCAGCCTGTTCCTCTCATGCCTGAGCCACCACCGATCTGGGCTCTGTTCCTACAGTTTGGCCCTTTCTCAGATGTGTACAAATGGAATCATGCATCCTGCACCCTCTTCTCCTTTTTCAGGCCTCTGTCCTTAGCAGAAGGCTCCTGAGTCTCCACGTTGCTGTCTCATGTACCATGATTTTGCTCCTTCTTTCTGAGCGGTACTGCATCGGATGGGTGTGTCAGGAGCCATCTATCCACTCACCAGTTGAAGCCACGGTGGCATTTCCAGTACTCTAGATATTGTAAGCTTACGGTGAATGTCTATTTTCAACTCTCTCAGGTAAATGCCCAGGCGTGCAATTGCTGGGCTGTGTGGTAAATGTGTGGTTTAACCAAGAAGCTGCCAGACTATTTTCAGAGAGGCCGCACCATTTAACACCACCACCAGCAGTGTAAGTTCCAAATGCTCCAAGTCCTCCCTAAACCTTGTCATCAGCATCAGCCTTTTCAGAGCGTCGCCCACTCTCATCGGGGTGTCCTGGTGTCTCGGTGTGGTTTTAATCCCTTGGTGGCTCAGCGGTGAAGAATCCACCTACAGTGTGGGAGACCTGGGTTCGATCCGTGGGTCAGGAAGATCCCCTGGAGATGGAAAAGGCAACCCACTCCAGTATTCTTGCCTGGGAAATCCCATGGACACAGGAACCTGGCGGGCTACAGCCCATGGGGTCACAAAAGCATCACACATGACCGAGCAAGTAAACAACAATGACTAATGACACTGAGCATCTTTTCACGTGTTTATCAGCTATTTAGTGCCTTCTTGGGTGAAGTAATTTGCAATACTTTGACCACTATTTTTAAGTTGGCTTGGTTATCTTTTTATTATTGAGCTGTAAGAGTTCTTTACATGTTCTGTTTACAAATCCTTTTCCTAATGGTGTCTTTCTCATATTTTCAAGAGCCAGTTATACTTTCTTTTCTGTGAGCCGTATTATTCCTCTCCAGCTTGCGTTGTTGATCCATCACTTTACTAATTCATTTTAAAAACTATACTAGCAAGGTTAGCCTCTATTGCTGTTTTCTCAATTGTCTTGATTTTGCCCCAGAGGTTTTTGATTGGCTTTAAATACCCAAAACTACTTTAATATTGGTTATTTAGGCTACAGAGTCAGTCAGTTATTCGACTACAATAACTGTGTTTTCCTAGATGTCAGAAATATTTTTGTGTTTCTTGATGAATGAAAAGTTCTTAGGAAATTAACTTATAATTGACAATTCTGTGAACAGTATATTTAGACTTCATTTTCCATAATCAGACATGGCTGAGGTTTTTTTCAATGAATACTGTTAGAAGATAAAAACATATGATGTGCAACACATACAAGTCAAAATAATAAAAGTATAAAGAAAACAGATATTAAAGTCACCTGCCTTCTCTTTTGCCCCCAAAAGAAAGCCTTTTGGAGAAAATGTGCTGAGAAGGAAGGAACATAATCAGAAAACAAAGAAGGAGCCAACCCTGGAAAGCGCCACAAACAGGTACATGGAAAGCGAACGATCTGAGGCATCTAACTCACTTATACACATGATCATAAGCAACACTGAGCTAACTGTCAGGAATAAGAGCAATAGAGGCAGAGACGGTTAGATACGGCGTCAGGCTGCCTGGTGACCCTGGAGCTTCTTGACCTCTGTGCCACGGTTTTCTCATCTGTGAAATGGGGATGAGAGCCCCTGCCTCACGGGGCCGTTACTATGGGCACTTACTGAATACGTGTAATGGGCGTCAGCAGAGTGTCTCCTGTGGACTGACCACTCAATTATCTAGTATTGTTATGACTTCCACCTTTTCATGAGCTCAAAGGGGAAATGAGCTGTTTGCTGATGGAGACACTAATAGACGGGCGTGACCTACTGTCCATAATGAAGAGTAATTGGTTATGTGGGTTAGATGTTGGCCCACACTTAATATGGTGTGCATTCAAGAAGCCAGGAATGAACAGATCCTATCACAGCTTCTTTCTTCTGAGTCTTCCTCTGATTTGAAACGAAATCTTGGTTTAATTCAGTTGGGTGAACTCCCAGCAGTGGTCACTATTTGTCAAATATCTTACTGTGGGCCCGATCTGTCAGCATATATAATACACACACATTTCCCTCTGATTTCAATTTTAATTTAAGTTGTATCATAAGACGGAGTCCTGGGAATCTTTAAAAAGATGATGCCCGTGACAGTCACCTGGAATCTAGTGGGAGGATAAGATGCAAGCATGACACTGTTTGGCTTTCAAGTCCTACAGAAAGAGACCGCCAAGCTCAGGCCAGGAACTTCTGCTCTCACCCTGCTCAAGGCAGGTCAACTGATGGGGCATCTAACACACAGAATGGGACTGAAGACTGAATTTCTGCCTTTGGGCAGAAAGTTCTACCTACAAAGGTTAGGTAGCCAAGTGTCTAGAATTGCACTTGCTATTTTTACGGGGAAATTATTAATGAGTATTAGATCTGACAATATGCCCAATCAGATTGAAAGGAATCCAGTCAAAGATGGAGCAAGGAGTAAAGGACCCTTATAAATGGCCCTGTTACTGGAGAAGGTACCTCCAACAAAACCAGGAATCTCTTCAGCGGCAAAACCCAACTGTTCCTTGTAAGGATACGTGTACGTCAGCAAATTTCATTGCCACAAAAGCAAGAGTCACTTTAAAACTCTGATAACCCTAAGAGGTTGTTATTAGTTCTACAGGAGAAGTTCTAGGGTCAAAGTGCTAAGATAAATGTTTACCACATCTCTGTTTATAAGGGAAAAAACTAGACATGCTAGGGTTCCAGTGTCAGGGACTGGTTAAATTAGGTAAGCTAAATAACCCAAATGTTAGCACTGCTTATCTCTGAGTGGGGAGAGGAGTGATTTTATTTTTAAAAAATGTTTAGCATTTATCTACCTGGCCACAGCAGGTTTAGTGGTGGCACGCAGGCTCTGCACTGTGGCACGAGGGGTCTTTAGCTGTGGCATGCAAACTCTTGCTTGGCACATGGGGTCCAGTTCCCTGGCCAAGGGTGGACCTGGGCCCCCTGCATTACGAGAGTGGGGTCTTCGCCACTGGACCACTAGAGAAGTCCCAAGGAGTGATTTTTAAATCAACTGTTTTCCTTGTACTTTTCCATATTTTCCAAATTTTTATTTTCTGCTATGACCTACATTACTGCTACAGTTGGAGCTGAAGTGCAAATCTATGTCATTCAGTGGTGGGCACGAGGCAGTGACTTCTCTGAGCTTCGGTTTTCTTATCTGCTAAGGGGGGCGTGAAAGTAGGTGCCGCCCGAAAGTCCTTTCCTAGTCTAGATTTCTAGACTCCAGGGTTCATTCACACTGAAAAAAAAAAAGATCAAATAACTCACTTGCATAACCTTCAAAGCTGCTCTTTTTTTTTTTTTTTTCACCCGTGCTTGCAAGTCTGAAGGTCTCCCGACTATTTTAGAGCAAAGTTGAATGAGTCTTGTGTCAAAGGGTGAGAGTAAACAGAACCCAAAGGGCTGGGACAATGCTCGAGGCAACACTGGTGTTTAGGAAAATTCAGGTTAATAGTGAAGGAAGAATAAAGCATGGCAAGGAAGACTAGTTCTTTGGGGAAAATGTAACTTTCATCCCTTCTAACCCCGACCGCATGCCCTCTGTTTGCTATCGGCAACGCCAAAGCAGCCTTTGGAGGAGCGTGTCTTCACCAGCCTGACACCACTCGCTTCTGCCGGCGGACTTACCCGGTCGGTCGCGTACACGACGTCAAACAGCCCGAGGACGGTGACGGAGATCCCCACGGCCGGACCATTGACCACGGCCACCAGAGGCTTCGGGAAGTCTATGAAACAGTTGACGAAATCCCTGCAGACACGGAAACAGACAAGCGTGTTGAGCTGTTTGCAACAGCTTCACCGAGGTACAAGCAGGGCCGGGGTCCGGAACGCGCTTCTCTGTGGGGGCTGGGGACGTTTCCACCTCCGGGCGCCTCCCCGGCCTGCAGCCTGCGATTCACCCGGGCCCCGTCTGCAGGGCACTGGAGGGGTGCCTGCAGGGGCCCCGGGGCCGGCCTCAGTCCAGATCCTGCGTCCTGGGCCTTCGGTCAGGGCCGTGAGCCAGCGGCCAACTCGGAGTCGGCACGGGCCGCGGGGTCCCGGCGTGCTGGGCAGCAGGGTGCTGGGCAGCAGGGTGCTGGGCAGCAGGGCCCATCTCCAGTCCCCTGCGCGCAGCGGTCCCGGCAGCGAGGCGCCCCCAGCCCGGGAGACGGCGCTCGGCTCCTCCGCCTCGGTGCGGCGGCGGCGGTGCTGTCGCTAAGTCGTGAGCGCCACCGCCTCGACGCGGAGAACCGAGCGCGCGCCGGGAGCGGGCTGCCGGGCCCCGGTCGGCTCCGTGCGGAGCGCCCAGGGGAACGGGAGTCACCGCGAGGAACCAGACGCCCTTCCTGACGGCGGCCGGACAAGCACGCTTGTCGGAAGTCACAGCCGACCGCACGGAACCCGTGTCTCTCTTTTCCGCAAGCTCAGACCCTGATGGACGGGCGAGCGCCCGGGGCGGACGGCCCCTCACCTCAGGAGGACCTCGCTGCTCCTGGCCATCTCCTCCGGGCCGCCGGCCGGCAGGTTCGTGAAGTTGGTCAGGTCGTTCCCGCTGCAGAAGTAGTCCCCGCTGCCTGCGAACACAAGCACGGCGCCACTCCCGCGCCCCGCGCCGGGCGCCTCCCGCGCCGCGCTGCGCGAGAGCGCCGTGAGCCCGCGGCGTGCCCGCCCTCGCTGACCGGCCCGCTGCATTAAGGACACGCGGACGAACCAACGCGGCTGGGCCACGAAGGGACGCGAGCGCCGCAGCGGGGCTCTGATCCCACTGGGGGGCTCGGGGAGGGGCTTTGCCGAGGCGGGGACACCGGCACTGAGGCCTGAAGGGCGGACTGGGGAGGGGGGACGGGGGCGGGAACAGCGCGTGTGAGGCTCTGGGGCGGGTCACCCGGCGCTCGATGGGCCCAGAGAGGCACCATCACAAATGGATGCGTTCAGCCTGCTCTTCTCGGTCCAAGACAGGTGAGTTAGAAGGGAAAGCAGAATTTAGGGAATCTACATGACATGAATTAGAAAGGCAAGTTTAATCGACATAATTATAACCCTACACCTTAACAATCGAGAGTGAATTAACTTTTAATTCTTAAAATTTTAAAATTTAAACATTTATTGTTATTACTTGACCAGGCTGTGTGGCCTACGGGATCTTAGTTTCCCTGACCGCGGATTGAATCTGTGTGCCTGGCACTGGGACCAGGGAGGGAGTTGACCACCAAGGATGTCCCTGAAGTTACTTTTTAAGTGTTTCTGGATGATATAAAAAAAAAAATTGGTCATTTTTTTTGCTTCTTAATCTTCAAGGTAGATATTTCAATATACATCTAGTATACATGAAATTTTAACAGATTCTAAAAAAAATCAGAAAAACTGATCATCTCTGATTATAAGCTAGGAATTGATAACAGAACTGCAAAACAAACAAAAATCCTTTCTGAAAACTGAAGGACCTATTATTACAATGCTTAGATGAAAAGAATAGGAAACCAAAGTGAAGGGTATATAGAAAATAACTATGGAACAAGCATGTGAGCTAAGTCACGTCTGAGTCTCTGTGACCCGTTGGACTGTAGCCCACTAGGCTCCTCAGTCTATGGAGAGTCTCCAGGCAGGAATACTGGAGTGAGTTGCCATGCCCTCCTGGAGGGGATCTTCCTAATCCAGAGGTTGAACCGGTATCTCTTCTGTCTCCTGCACTGGCAGGCAGGTTCTTTACCACTAGCGCCACCCGGGAAGCCCAGAGAATAAGCACTATTTCTCAGCACTTAATCTTTCGGTTTTCTTACTTGTAAAATACTAGTAATAATAGGGCCTAATCTCATAGAGTTATTGCAAGAAAGCTTAGAAGAGTTACAAATTAAGAAAGCTACCAAACAAATTAAAATGCTTAGCCCAGTGCTCAGCAAACATAAAGTATGATGCACTTGTTGGCCGTTATGACCAGTTATTATGAAACTCAGCAGTTTCACTTCTACAACATGGATATCTTTGCACATTTACTGAAAGATGGATGTCTGAGGATATTCCTTGCAGCATGATTTTAATAGCAAAAGAATAAGTACAATCCACCTGTTCACTGACAGAGGAATGATGACATAAATTATGGGGTCCTGAAACTTTCATACTTTGCAGTCCTGCAGAGGAAAACTTAGACGTGCAGGTGCTGACTGAGAACAAATTTTCAGGACATGCAGTTAGGACAGAAAGGTGGGTGTAGTATGTGTGTCCTCTTCTGTTTATAAAATGAGGGGCAGGGAGAACCACACACACACACAGGCAGTTTCTAGAAGGCTCAAGAAAAGCTGATGTATCTTTAGGATGCAGGACTGGGGTTTCTACCTTAGTTACTTGCCATTTCATAGTCTTTGGATTTTTAAGAAACGATGTGCCTGCATTGTACGTTTAGTTTAAAAAGTGTTAACTAAAAAATCAGAACCTGTTCTTCTCCTGCACCCAGCCAGTGCTGTCTCTGGACTGTTCCTGGTGCCTTCCTTCTTCTAGGCATACACGTGGGATGCCAGAGCATCTTCGCGTCTTCCCTGCTTCGCCGTTTCTCATTAGCTGTTAGGTATCTTTCTCCTCACCTCTCTCTCACTCTCTCTTTTTCACTAAAAGTGCTCTGATATAATATTATATATTTTACAAATTTCAATGAGAATTAAAATCACTCCTGGGAATTCCCTGGTGGTCCAGTGGTTAGGACTCTGTACTTTCACTGCCAAGGACCGGAGTTCAATCCCTGACTGGGGAACTAAGATCCCACAAGCTGCGTGATGCAGCCAAAAAAGAAGATAAATAAAATAAAATGACTCCTGCTTCTGCCACACCAATACACACAGCAGGAGCTCCCACTCCCCAAGTGCCTGTGTGAGCCCTGCCCTGCACTGCCTCATGTCACCATCTTGACCACTCTGCGAGGTTAGGAAGACACTGTCTTCTCCATTTAGGAAGCAGAATTCACCCACGAGTAGTAAGAAGTGAAGCTGGGGTTTAAACTCAAGTTGATCTGAGTCCAGAACCTTAGCCTTCACCGCTACATACATGCAAAGCCCCTACCAAGTTCAATCATCAAGTTCTCATCAGCCCAAGCCCACCAGCATCCGTGTTTTCCAGTTATTCTCACAGTGCTGATATAATTGCTAATGTTTTATTTCTTAAATGTTTTTCTATATGGTTAGTCTCTACAGTTACACTTTTTAATGCTTTTGCAATACACAGTCTACAGGACGTTCTGTCATGTGGTTTATTATGGTCATTTAGAGGATTTAGAATGTTTTGGGAGATTCCTGTGTCAAAGTATGTGAACATTTTACATATTGTCAAATGCTGTCTTTTTAAAAGGTACCTAACACTTTTTAAAGTCATTTATGCTGCTGTCAGCTAGGGGCATTCATTCTACTGTGACCTTGTCAAAATTCAGTATAGTATAAAATTTTGCTAATTCAGACGAGCATTAATATAAACTGGTATCTCATCGTTTGTATTTGTGTTCTTGCTTATTAGTCTGGTTGCATTTTCCTTGTTTCTTTGATGCCAAGACTTTCTCATACAAACTGTCTATTCATTTTACTCACCAATTTATCTAACAGGTTTAGCGCTTTTCTTACCAAATTGTACCTGCTTTTTACATGATAAAGATATCAGTCCTATGTCTTCCCATATTGTTTATGTATTTAAGAATGAGGGTATCTCAGCACTAGAAAGATGACAGAGCTTGTTTATTCAATTCCCTTTCTAGGAGAAAATCCTCCCCTGCCCCCAAACAGAAATCTAATTAAGAAATCCAAGGAAATGTCTTACCTGTTAAAACAGTTATGACTGACTCATCCTTGCTTGCAGCCTGAAGTGCAGCTATGATGTCATGATACATCTGCGTGAAAGAGGGAAGACGAGGAAAGGAGAAAACTGAAAACGATCATCCCCACCCAGTGGGTCCGCTCCACGTCGGTCTGCAAGCCCGCTCTTTGCAAAGTACCAAACGCTTGCCTGGGCTGTATTTACAGAACCAAAAAGGATGCTGATACTCTACCGTTTTTGAGTGAAACAGAGGAGACAAGACAAGCAGGATGGACTCCCGGGCAGATGGTGTTACCTGAGTGGTGAGAGCATTTTTTTTGGTTGGACGGTTCAGCCTGATGGTGGTGATGCCGGCTTCGGAGGTCACCACCAGGCTATCGCTTTCCGGTTGCTTCCTGTCTGCTGCAGGGGCCTCTGGGCTGAGGGACTCAGAGGAAGCAGTCAGCTTGGACACCAAGTCCACGTAGTTCTGTCGGGCAGCTTCCTAAAGAGAGGTGGTGATTTCAGCCCAGTTAATGAACAAGCATTTTGAGACACTTCCTGTCCTAATAAGTACATCTGGCAATGAAGGTCCTGGTTGGATACAGGGACCTCTATCCCCAGAAGGCTCATCTTTATGTCTTAATAGGGAGAAACACCCACCTCCCTTAGGAGCACAGTAAGTGAAATAAAAGCAGGATGGAAGTCCATGTACCTTGGACAGACTGCCAAGAGCACTCCATGCATCCCATTTGGTCTTATTGATAAAGTCCAGCATACCTGGTTTGGGCACGTTGCAAGGTCCTTCAGTGGCCTATGAAAGGAGAGGGGCAATTACTGGTCAAAGGCACATGCAAACTGGACCTTAAACAGCTGAGATCCGTAAAATGCACACTGGCGTGATGGTGCCTCCCCTCCCAGGTAGCTTCACAAGGCAGAGACTGGCCTGAACTTTCCTCTCCCTTGCCCTCTCTTTGATGCTGCCGCTAAAAATGTACAAACAGGAGAAAAAAAGACTGGAGAGCCAAAATACGCTCTGATGGGTTATCAGTCCCTAAAGTTATAACTGCCTGCGTATGAACATAATGCAAGATCAGCGTTTGGGGAAATGCTTTCAACAAAGTAATCGTTCGTTAGGTTTGCATTGATGGTTCAAGCAAACAATCTTTGGAGGAAACTAGCCAACCAACATTTAGAAAACATGGTATATCCTGAAAGCTCATTCAAAGGTACCACTCCCCACCAATTCCTCCCAAATCTGTGGTGGTGGATGTCTGGTAAGGGAGCAACAGAGTTGCCCCTGGAGGGGGGCGGGGGCGGGGGTGGGCACCAGAGCCACCGGCCCTTAAGACACTTAATTGAAGGACATGCAGCTGGAGGGGGGTAAGTGCAGTGAGTGTTTTGAAATTAAAAAATATATATGCACTATTCTTTTCAGAAATGGCAACTTAAAACTCCATTTACTAACCACGCTTTTAATTTTCATAATATAACTAGCTAAAAGAGAAAAGAAGAGAGAGGCTTTGAAAGACAAAGACGGTAAAGGAGGCTAAGATGGTCCGAAGAAAAAGACTGATTTCTCAAGAGTTAGCCATCGGGGATGCTAGAGGCAACACGGGCCGTAAGACTGCCCCCCACTTCTGACACATGGGTGTGAGACCAGGGGCTCCTGAAAGTGCTGACTCGGGGCAATGATGGCTCACAGGACACACTCTCCTCCTCTCGGTTACCGGTCATTGCAGGCGGGGTGGGGAAAAAAAGTGCGGACGTGAGTGTGCCCCGCCCCCACCGGCCTCTGCAGAGTGAGGACTGTGTACCCTCCCAGTCTCCGAACTGGCGTGTGACACACACACAGAGTCCCGCTCACCAGGGAAGCTCATCCAGGCCTCCTTGGTGTTCAGAGTTTTCCCTGGGGCTCCGCCACTTCTGAGTGACTCTCTGTAACTGCAGCCTCTGCTCCAAACCCCACTGTTACTACCTGGGGGGGCCAGTCCCCTCTAAATCCCATCCTTAGACTCTCCAGGCAAACAAAGACTCAGTCTATCATGCTTGGCATTTCAAGGGCTTAGAAATTACCTCCCAGAAGCCAAGGGCGAGGGTCAGACCCCTGTGGGGCAAGGTTAAATTCTTTAATGTACACACTAGTATCAAAGTAAGAGGGGCTCACAGGGATCACAGAAAGAGAAAAAGAGAGGACACAGGAGCCCAGAGGGTCTGACTTTCTGGATAGTTTTCAGACACTGTAACTGAAAACTCAAGTTTTGAAATGTTTTTATAAAGATTTTCAAATATATGTAAGAGTAGAATATTATAATGAACTCCCAATATTCAGCCCCCAAATTCAATTCACTCTCATTTTTGCTATATTTGCTTCAACCATCCTTTTCTTTTCCGTTTTGCTTAATTTTTTTGGAGAATGGCAAACACCACACCATTTTTCACTCCATGTACTTAGTATGCACTCCTAAAAAAAAACAAAAAATCAATTTTTCTTATATAACCATGATGCTATTAAGAACAGTTCGGCAGCCCACCAGGCTCCCCCATCCCTGGGATTCTCCAGGCAAGAACACTGGAGTGGGTTGCCATTTCCTTCTCCAATGCATGAAAGTGAAAAGTAAAAGTGAAGTCGCTCAGCTGTGTCCGACTCCTAGTGACCCCATGGACTGCAGCCCACCAGGCTCCCCTGTCCGTGGGATTTTCCAGGCAAGAGTACTGGAGTGGGGTGCCATCGCCTTCTAGGTGTCATCTAATACTCAATCCCTATTCAAGTTTCCCCAGCTGTCTCAAGGCCACTCTGATGGCTGGCTGTTGCTTGCTGTTTCGGTTGTTGTATCTTTGAAGTCTCTTTTACTCCGCAGTGATCCTAAGGAGTGACTATTTGCCTTAACAGCGCTCTGAAATCTTATCTAATAAGCTCTCATGCATAGTCTTTAGAGGAAAGGCAGCGACGCACCTACACGCTCAGGCTGCCTTCTCAGGCAACAGACAGCGTGTCTATCTGAGGACCCATGTGCTCAAGATGCTTCTCTCTCAAACACCCGTGGCGCTTACCTGCTTGTAGAGTGCGTAGAGTTTCAGCTTCACCTCATTGCCTGGATCCTCCTTCAGGAGCTTCAACTGGCTCACCGCGTTGTTAAAGTCCTTCTGGCTGGTTTGCATGGCGGGGCCACCCACGTGCAGCCCAAGGGCTGGGACCTGCAGGGGGCTGCAAACCGGCACGCGGGTTCCTAACTGTTTCCAATTCCTCCACGCCAAAACGCTACATTTCTCCAGTGATATTTTCCTCGCACTTGCCCCAGCTACCTGGCTGCGAATGGTTAGTGGCTTCCAAACCGGTCCCTAGATAAGAAATCCAGAGAGGAGCTAACTTCGGTAAGGAAGGCCCTCAGAGATAAAAGCAGCCAGAAGCCAGGGAGCCCAGAGGCAGGAAGTAGATGAGAGGCCTGGGAGGAGGCAGGGGGCAGGAGCGCTAGGCAGGCTCTGAGGGCTGCCAAGCCTCTTGCGCAACTGAAGTTGTTTTAACCCACTTGATGATGGCAAAGAGCAAAAAAAATGTTCTTTTTAGAAGCAAAGCTGTTTTATGAGGGACCTCCCTGGTGGTTCCATGGCTAAGATGCTGCGCTCCCAATGGAGGGAGCCTGGGTCTGATCCCTCGTCAGGGAACTAGATCCCACACGGTGCAAGACCTGGTACAGCTGAAAACAAGCAAACAAAACTGGTGAAGGGACATTCAGACTGTAAATGCCCAGAGTTTGTGGGGATGATCTGAGTTTCAGCCTGGGTAGAGCTCCCCTCTGCTGATCTAAATAACTCTCTAAGACCTTGGGGGCACTAGTTCCTGCCATGGTGAAGGGGACTCATCAGTAGTGGTAAAAGCTAAACAGGGGCACCATGGAATCCGCCTGTCTGGCCACCCCAGCAAACTGCTCCAGCATCGAGACACTTTTATTTTGAGGCTGGCAGCTGGACATTATCTCTTGGAAAAGAGAAAGTTGCTCAGTCATGTCTGACTCTTTGTGACTCCTCAGGCCACAATACTGAAGTGGGTAGCCTTTCCCTTCTCCAGGAGGTCTTCCCAACCCACGGACTGAACCCAGGTCTTCTGCATTGTAGGTGGATTATTTTACCAGATGAGCGAGCCACAGGGGAAGCCCAGCTCTTGGATGGCAAAGTCAAAACTCTTTCCTGGCTTATTAAGAGACACTATCCTGTATACTTCTGGCTTGTGAAATGATTATACTTCCCGCCAGGAACCCGTGTCAAACAGAACACTCGACAAGACAGTCTCAACCTCTGAGCATAATGGCAACCCACGCCAGTATTCCTGCCCAGAGAATCCCATGGACAGAGGAGCCTAGAGGGCCACAATCAATGGGGTCGCAAAGAGTCAGACACAGCGAGCGCACATGCACCCCACAGACAAAATGAGGATACCGAGGCCGCGGGGGTAAAGCACGCGGGAAGAGCGCAGCGTCCCAAGGTCCGGAAACCGCGTCTGCAGCTGAACCTGCGTCCCTCTGGAACCAAGTTTCCTGACCGACTTTGTGAGTCGTCCTGCCCAAAATCCTGTCCCCTCTCTCGTCCCCTCTGACCTCAATGCTGGGCAAACAGCGCTATGAAACCAGTCAGACCACTAAACCCACTGCTGCCGATACTATCGTTCTTGCACTAAAACTGCCGTTCTAAACAGCCCCCAAAACATGCAAACTCAGGCTATTTCTCCAGAGCAGGATAAGCCCACAGACCTCCAAGCCACGGACCACCTGGCCAGAGTCATAAACCAGAGACATCCAGTGATTACTCTCACCACTTCAATAATTAACTTCAGCTTCTCTGCTCTTCCCCCTCCTCCCCCCGGCAAAAACCCTGAGGGGGTTTCTGTGGCTGCTTCTCCCACTCCCTTGGGGTTCTGCAATAAATCCTTACTTTGCTGCCAGCTCCTGCTGCTGGAACCTGGTCTTCTGCTCCAAGGGCACAAGAAGAGCCTTTCGTTCTATGATGTAGTCACTGATTAACAAAGTATAAACTTTAATCAGGTCAATGCCTAACTCTGCTCAGCAAACATGTGCGTCTCAGCACACACACAGATAACAGGAGGGGAGAAGAAAGGTAGGTTTTCAGAAGGAAAACTGGTTGGTGTTGCAGATAGCTCTTCTTTCCTAAGAGAGGTGGAGGACCTACCTGGGGGAATCTACTTGGCCTGGACGCTAGGCTGTGAAGCACCCTGAGCAGACACGCTCAGTCCTCACCTCCAGAAGTCTAAAGAGCCAGCAGCAGAGTGGGGACAGCAAGCGTGGCCAGGTAAGTCCTTTTTAAGCACACACTGTAAGCAGAGGGAAGGGAAAAGCATCACAGCACAGCAGTGAGGTCACAAACAAACAATGGATGTTCACAGCAAAGACTCGCATCCAAGTTACAAATAAACCCCAAACATAACAAATGTATCACCTCCTCTGCAATAATGTAACAGTCTAAATCCTACACGAATCTGGCAGCTGGCAAGTTTCAAGTAGAAAACGAACAGAAAATTTGAAATGTCAATAAAGGCCGAAATGTGCTCCCCCCCTCCAAATACGATACAAACGTATTTATTTTAAAATCGAGTTTTAAAAACAATTACAAAGCACGACCGTTTAATACATAAACCGGGAACGTGCCTCTCCACGGAGGCGGCTGGCGCGCCGTGCGGTCTCCCCGTCGCCTGTGTGCCCCGGGTCCGGCCTCACGTGGGCCGCCGCGCGCCCCGCCAGAAGTCACCCGGAGGATGTCCTCCGCGAAGCACCCGAGTCACCCCCCGGACTGCGGGGGGGTCCTCTGGAAGGCCCGACCCGGCAGGCTGCGCACAAGTCTCCCCACCCGCCCGGGGCGGCGTCTCCGAGCCCGGCAGCGGCCGGCGGGGCGGGACCGGGCTTGGCGGGCCAGACCTCCTTCGGGCCCCGAGGACGGCGAGCGCGAGGCGGCCGCCTGAGGTCACGCTCCCCGGCCAGCCCGCGTGGCCCGCTGCGGCAGGAGGAGGAGACAGGCAGCGAGCTCCCGCAAGGACGCGGCGTCCAAGTGCGGCGCTGGGCCCGGCTCAGCACGTACCTGCGGAGAAACCCGGAGTACCAGCACCTGGCGAGCCGGCCGGCCATCCCCGCCATGGCCGTTCGAGGACAAGGGCGGCACTGCCCGGCAGGGCGCCGGGCCTGACACCATAGGTAGAAGCGAAGGCCGTGGGCGGGGCCGTGGCTCGGGGGCGGGGCCGGGCCGGGGCCTCAAGCCATAGGTAGAAGCGGGGGCCGGGGGCGGGGCCGGGGCCGGAGCCTGACGCCATAGGTAGACGTAGAGGCAGGGGGCGGGGCCGGGGCGGAGACGGGGGCCGGGGCGGGGCTTGACGCGATGCAGTTCAGTCGCTCAGTCATGTCGGACTCTCTGCGACCCCATGAACCGCACCACGCCAGGCCTCCCTGTCCATCGCCAACTCCCAGAGTTTACTCAAACTCATGTCTTTGGAGTCAGTGATGCCATCCAACCATCTCATCCTCTGTCGTCCCCTTCTCCTCCTGCCCTCAAACTTTCCCAGCATCAGGGTCTTTTCAAATGAGTCAGCTCTTTGCATCAGGTGGCCAAAGTATTGCAGTTTCAGCTTCATCAGTCCTACCAATAAACAGACTGATCTCCTTTAGGATGGACTGGTTGAAACTCCTTGCAGTCCAAGGGACTCTCAAGAGTCTTCTCCAACACCACAGTTCAAAAGCATCAATTCTTCGGCGCTCAGCTTTCTTCACAGTCCAACTCTCACATCCCTACATGACCACTGGAAAAACCATAGCCTTGACTAGACGGACCTTTGTTGGCAAAGTAATGTCTTTGCTTTTCAACATGCTAAGTTGGTCATAACTTCTTCCAAGGAGTAAGCGTCTTTTTATTTCATGGCTTCAGTCACCATCTGCAGTGATTTTGGAGCCCCCAAAATAAAGTCTGACACCGTTTCCACTGTTTCTCCAGCTGTTTGCCGTGAAGTGATGAGACCGGATGCCATGATCTTCGTTTTCTGAATGTTGAGTTTTAAGCCAACTTTTTCATTCTCCTCTTTCACTTTCATCAAGAGGCTTTTTAGTTCTTCCTCACTTTCTGCTGTAAGGGTGGTGTCATCTGCATATCTGAAGTTATTGATATTTCTCCCAGCAATCTTGATTCCAGCTTGTGCTTCATTCAGCCCAGCGTTTCTCATGATGTACTCTGGATAGAAGTTAAATAAGCAGGGTGACAATATACAGCCTTGACGCACTCTTTTTCCTATTTGGAACCAGTCTGTCGTTCCATGTCCAGTTCTAACTGTTTCTTCCTGACATGCATACAGGTTTCTCAAGAGGCAGGTCAGGGGATCTGATATCCCCATCTCTTGAAGAATTTTCCAGTTTATTGTGATTGACACAGTCAAAGGCTTTGGCATAGTCAGTAAAGCAGAAATAGATGTTTTTTTTGAACTCTCTTGTTTTTTCGATGATCCAGTAGATGTTGGCAATTTGCTCTCTGGTTCCTCTGCCTTTTCTGAAACCAGCTTGAACATCTGGAAGTTCACTGTTTGTTGAAGTTCACGTATTGTTGAAGCCTGGCTTGGAGAATTTTGAGCATTACTTTGCTAGTGCTTGGGATGAATGCAATTGTGCGGTAGTTTGAGCGTTCCTTGGCATTGCCTTTCTTAGGGATTGAAATGAATGAAAACTGATCTTTTCCAGTCCTGTGGCCACTGCTGAGTTTTCCAAATTTGCTGACATATTGAGTGCAGCACTTTCACAGCATCATCTTTCAGGATTTGAAACAGCTCAACTGGAATTCCATCACCTCCACTAGCTTTGTTCGTAGTGATGCTTTCTAAGGCCCACTTGACTTCACATTCCAGGATGCCTGGCTCTAGGTGAGTGATCACACCATCGTGATGATCTGGGTTGTGAAGATCTTTTTTGTACAGTTCTTCTGTGTATTCTTGCCACCTGTTCTTAATATCTTCTGCTTCTGTTAGGTCCCTACCATTTCTGTCCTTTATTGAGCCCATCTTTGCATGAAATGTTCCCTTGGTATCTCTAATTTTCTTGAAGAGATCTCTAGTCTTTCCCATTCTGTTGTCTTCCTCTGTTTATTTGCATTGATCACTGAGGAAGACTTTCTTCCTGAATATAAAATATAACCAATTTAAATATCCTAATAATTTTTGAAAATCATTTAGTTTTTAAGGAATCAGTTTGAATTTGTATTTTTTGTGGTTTAATAATATTTCTTTGTAATATATATCCTAAATAGGTATATGGTTCCTGCTCTTGTAATTTATCAACAGCAATATGTAACCCTTATTCTTTTAATTTAATCTCTGTATTTAAGAAAATACGTTGAAGTTCCTCAGCAGAAGAAGAAGCTAAAAGAATGTCATCCATATAGTGGATAATATAGGCATGAGGGAATTGTTTTCTAATAAATTCAAGTGGTTGGGAGACATACAATTGACATAATATAGGACTATTAATCATAAGGGACTTGATTGAGGTCATACCTGAATGGTCTAGTAGTTTTCCCTACTTTCTTCAATTTCAGTCTGAATTTGGCACTAAGGAGCTCATGATCTGAGCCATAGATAGCTTCCGGTCTTGTTTTTGCTGACTATATAGAGCTTCTCCATCTTTGGCTGCAAAGAATATAATCAATCTGATTTCGGTGTTGACCATCTGGTGATGTCCATGTGTAGAGTCTTCTCTTGTGTTGTTGGAAGAGGGTGTTTGCTATGACCAGTACATTCTCTTGGCAAAACTCTATTAGCCTTTGCCCTGCTTCATTCAGTATTCCAAGGCCAAATTTGCCTGTTACTCCAGGTGTTTCTTGACTTCCTACTTTTGCATTCCAGTCCCCTGTAATGAAAAGGACATCTTTTCTGGGTGTTAGTTCTAAAAGGTCTTGTAGGTCTTCATAGAATCACTCAACTTCAACTTCTTCAGTGTTACTGGTTGGGGCATAGACTTGGATTACTGTGATATTGAATGGTTTGCCTTGGAAACAAACAGAGATCATTCTGTCGTTTTTGAGATTGCATCCAAATACTGCATCTCGGACTCTTTTGTTGACCATGATGGCTACTCCATTTCTTCTAAGGGATTCCTGCCCGCAGTAGTAGATACAATGGTCATCTGAGTTAAATTCACCCATTCCAGTCCATTTTAGTTTGCTGATTACTAGAATGTCGACGTTCACCCTTGCCATCTCTTGTTTGACCACTTCCAATTTGCCTTGATTCATGGACCTAACATTCCAGGTTCCTATGCAATATTGCTCTTTACAGCGTTGGACCTTGCTTCTATCGCCAGTCACATCCACAACTGGCTGTTGTTTTTGCTTTGGCTCCATCCCTTCATTCTTTCTGGAGTTATTTCTGCACTGATCTCCAGTAGCATACTGGGGACCTAATGACCTGGGGAGTTCCTCTTTCAGTGTCCTATCATTTTGCCTTTTCATACTGTTCATGGGGTTCTCAAGGCAAGAATACTGAAGTGGTTTGCCATTCCCTTCTCCACTGGACTCACATTCTGTCAGACCTCTCCACCATGACCCGCCCGTCTTGGGTGGCCCCATGGGCATGGCTTGGTTTCATTGAGTTAGACAAGGCTGTGGTCCTAGTGTGATCAGATTGGCTAGTTTTCTGTGATTATGGTTTCAGTGTGTCTGGCCTCTGATGCCCTCTTGCAACACCTACCGTCTTACTTGGGTTTCTCTTACCTTGGACGTGGGGCATCTCTTTAGGGCTGCTCCAGCAAAGCGCAGCCGCTGCTCCTTACCTTGGATGAGGGGTATCTCCTCACTGCCACCCTTCCTGACCTTCAACGTGGGATGGCTCCTCTAGGCCCTCCTGTGCCTGCGCAGCCACCATTCCTTGGATGTGGGGTTGCTCCTCTCGGCCGCCGCCCCTGGCCTCGAATGGGGTGGGGGGATAGCTTCTTCCGGCTGCCGCCCCTGGCCTCGGGCATGGGGTTGCTCCTCTTGGCCGCCGGCCCTCGGGCATGGAGTCCTCCCGGCTTCTGCCCCTGACTTCAGACGTGGGGTAGCTCCTCTCGGCTGCGCTTGTGCGCCGTTGCAGCCACCCGCGCTTGTGCAAAGCAAAGGAGAAAAGGAAAGATATAAGCATCTGAATGCAGAGTTCCAAAGAATAGCAACGAGAGATAAAAAAGCCTTCCTCAGCGATCAATGCAAAGAAATAGAGGAAAACAACAGAATGGGAAAGACTAGCGATCTCTTCAAGAAAATTAGAGATACCAAGGGAACATTTCATGCAAAGATGGGCTCTATGAAGGACAGAAATGGTAGGGACCTAACAGAAGCAGAAGATATTAAGAAGAGGTGGCAAGAATACACGGAAGAACTGTACAAAAAAGATCTTCAAGACCCAGATAATCATGAAGAGGTGATCACTCACACTCACCTAGAGCCAGACATCCTGGAATGTGAAGTCAGGTGGGCCTTAGGAAGCATCACTATGAACAAAGCTAGTGGAGGTGATGGAATTCCAGTTGAGCTATTTCAATTCCTAAAAGATGATGCTGTGAAAGTGCTGCACTCAATATGCCAGCAAATTTGGAAAACTCAGCAGTGGCCACAGGACTGGAAAAGGTCAATTTTCATTCCAATCCCAAAGAAAGGCAATGTCAAAGAATGCTCAAACTACCGCACAATTGTACTCATCTCACACGCTAGTAAAATAATGCTCAAAATTCTCCTGATGTTGAAGCTGAAACTCCAGTACTTTGGCCACCTCATGCGAAGAGTTGACTCATTGGAAAAGACTCTGATGCTGGGAGGGATTGGGGGCAGGAGGAGAAGGGGACGACAGAGGGTGAGATGGCTGGATGACATCACCAACTCGATGGAAGTGAGTCTGAGTGAACTCCAGGAGTTGGTGATGGACAGGGAGGCCTGGCGTGCTGCAATTCATGGGGTTGCAAAGAGTCGGAGACGACTGAGCGACTGAACTGAACTGAGGACTATTAAGCATTCTTTGTGGCCATACCTTCCAGTAATATTGAGACACTGGTTTTTTTTTTTTATTATTAATTGATGGTACAGTAAAAGCAAAATGGATAGCATCAGATTCTTGTAGAGGAATAGTACAGAAACAATCTTTAAGGTCAATGATTTTTATTTTCCAACTTTGTGGTATCATAGAGGGTGACGGAATGCCTGGCTGTAAAGCACCCATAGGTTCAATTATAGCATTAATTTTTCTTAAATCAGTTAACATTCTTCATTTTCCTGATTTCTTCTTAATACAAAGACAGGAGAGTTCCAAGACTAGTGGCTGAGGCAATATGATTAAGAGATAATTGTTCCTCTACTAGCTGTTCAAGGGCCTGTAACTTTTCACGTGACAGGGGCCACTGCTCTGTCCAAATAGGCTCGTCAGCTTTCCATGTCAATTTAAGTGCTGTTTTTTGTTGTTCAGCAGTGGCCCTCACTAAAAAGCCCGTGTATTTTGAACAGCATTGTATCCCATATTTGCCATAGTTTGTGTAGCTTGAGAAGATATGGTAGGAATTGTTACAGAAGCTCCCCATTGCATCAGTAGATCTCGTCCCCATAAATTAATAGGGATATCTGCAGGTAAAGATTGGAAAGTTGCCGGTTGTTGTTCAAGACCTGGATAGTTCAAAATAGTGGTGCTTTTTTGAATATTTTGCATAGTTCCAGTTCCAGTCAACATAATAGGAACATCTGCTAAAGTCCAAGAAATTGGCCAATGCTTTTTAGATATTATAGAAACATCAGCTCCAGTATCTACAAGTCCTAAACATTGCCTATTATTAATATATACAGATAGTGTGGGTCCAGAATTGAGAGAGTTATTTCCTAGGCAGGTTGATAAGAAGTCTGGGGGTCCCCAAGGAGAGAGGGGTCTGGAATTCTCAAGGAGGAGGAAAGGACAAACATTTTTTCTCTCTACATTCCTCAGGCTTATATAACAATAATGTACCCTGCCTGAGGACAGTCTCTGCATTAACCCTTCTGTCCAGTCCTGTTATCTTACAGTGTGAATTATAGGAGTGGGTCTAGTGAGGTCTTTACAACCTCCAGACATTCTTTTGATTCACTGTAATAACTAACTGGAGAGTATGTAACTCCATTGCTCATACTAGCAAGGGAGTACTCTTTCTGCCCCTTCTGATGCCTATGTCAGAAGCTTTCTCTATCTCCTTTATACTTTAATAAAACTTTATTACACAAAAGCTCTGAGCGATCGAGCCTCATCTCTGGCCCCGGATTGAATTCTTCTCCTCCAGAGGCCAAGAATCCCAGCGTCTTTTCGTGGTTCAGCAACAACCTTTCAGAATCAGGTACAAAAGTTTGCCAATATACCTGTTTTCCTCCAGTTCTTTTAATATGAGATTTACTAGTAGTGATATAAGGTAATAATAACAATTGAGCTATACAATCTCCTTTTATTATTTGATAAGGATACTCTGTTTTCATCATAATAGAAAATTTGCCCTCATAAACCCCCATTAAGGCTTGAACTCCCTTACTTGTTAAACTACTGTGTCCTAATAATCATCCCACACTTCCTTTAGGTATTGGACCTTTAATTCCAGTAGGGATTTTATAAATTCCCATAGCTGGCATAAGAATTAAATTATCATTGGCGGGGATATCTAGTGCTGAGCTCCCAGATGTTGCAGGAAGGAAGTTGGCAATGCAGGTGTATGGTTTGGAGGAGGTTGCTGTTCGCTGGCTGGGTACACAATAGGAACAGCGTTCCAGGTTTGTTGAGAGCTCATATTGTTTGACGGGCCCTGAGTGGGGCCCTTCTTCCAGTTTCCCGACAAAGGGGATCCATTTTTATGAAATTTAGATCTATACTGATTAGCCCCATGATGGCCTTTATTACAGCGGGGGCATAATCCAGGTGTCTTTTCACTTGTAGGAGCAGGCTTATTAGGTGTATTTTTATTAGTCTTGCAATTTTTCTGCACATGTCCTCTCTTACCACAACTAAAACGTTTAACCTGCTGATTCGCTTGTTGGTTCAAGCCTGTAATGGCCTGAGCCGACGGTTGCATCTTTAGGGTTCTAATCCAATATCATGACAAGCCTTAATATAATCCTCTAGAGGCTTCCGTGTGCTTTGAGAGGCTGTAAAACCTTTTGACATTCTGAATTTGCATTATCATAGACAAGCATCGGTAATAACACATCAGATAATTCAGTTTGAGCAACAGTTCTCACCAAATTTTGTTTTAATTGGGTGATAAAATCAGTATAAGTTTCTCCATTAGATTGTTTTACATTAACAGAAGAAGGATGAGACTGTCCCAGGGGGCTAACCTTTTCCCATTCTCTAAGACAAATAAATCTGATTTGACTTATAAATCGATCATTGAATCATAGTTGTCTCTGAACCCCTGGATACGCCCCTGGCCCCGTTGATCGCTCCACAGTAATATTAAGAAGATTAGTCGCTGTATTTCTTTGAGCCTGTTGAGAGGCTTCATCTTGCCACCATGTTCGAGACTGTAAAAATTCCGAAGTGGATAAGCAAGTTCTAGCGATCATTTCCCAGTCGTTTGCAATGAGTCGTTCAGACTGAGCCAAGCCCTGAATAAGACCTGTGGTGTAAGGGGATGAAGCTCCATATCGCGTGCATGCCTGTTTAATCTCCTTATTAGTTCTAAAAGAGAGAGGCGTATGCTCAAATTGTACCCTGGCTTGTGGAAGCTGAGCATTAGGGGGCACCTCAGTCATGATAACAGGCAAAACCAAAGCATCAGGGTCACCTTCTCGCCTTGCTGCTCCTCCCGCTTGTTGAAAAGATGAGCGAGCTGGCGTAGATGTCTTCGGAATTGTGACCTCGGCTCTAAATACCCCATCATCCCATGGTGTATCGGGATCTAGTGGAGGAGGTTTCTGAACTAGAGGGGGCTCCGGCCAAGGAGCCGAAGGCTGTGAGACTGGCCACAAAGAGAAAGCTTCAGGATGCTGCTCAGCACCTCAGTTAGCATGGGATTTAGAACTCAAAAGCTGAGCCTCTCTCTCCCCTTCCAAAGGATTATATATTTCCCTTTATCCGGATTTTCATAAACATGAGGCTGCTGGACAGGCGATTCCTGAGACGCAGGAAGAGAAGGAGTATCGGATTCTGAATCGGAAGAGTCAGACCATTCAGACTGTAAAAGAGCCAAAGTGGTATAGATAAGGTAACACGGAGACCACACACAGAGGAATGGGGTCGCCAGACTGGGAGGCTGGACGCAAACCACACGTCACTTCTTTCCACTCGTTAAGACACAAAGTTCCTTTTTCTGGGTCCAACCCGTGACAGTGCTTATGAATGCCTGAAACAATTCCTGAAAATTCTGTTCTTTCACTTTCACTCCAGAGCTATGTAGTAAGGATTTTAGAAGTACGATATAGGCAGCGTGCTTAGAAGGAGATTGCCCCGTTGTGTCCCTGATTGACAAATCAAGGGGGGTGTACTCACCAAGTACTTTCACTGTCCTCCGATCTCTCGGCTGGAATTCCCTGCATCTTCTGGCGCTGTGTCGAAAAAGAGCCTCGAACACTCCTTGCACCCTCAGGTCCCTGCTCGGGCATCAAATGTCGGGACCAGCCCAACAACGAACTGACCCGAGAGAGCAATGCCGCAGAAGAGTAAGGAGAAAGAAGACTCGGAAATAAAGTGGGGATCAGAGGGCTGATGCCATCCACGGGCAAAAGCCCAGACCCTATTCCTTGCATGGCTTTTACTGTGAACATCTGCGTCCTTGTTCGTTCTCTAGAGATATCTGTTCTTTACAATCTCGGATCAGGGATAAAGATGTGCGATGCACAGTCCTCAATGTCAAACCTTCAGGCCATTCATGACTGTTTAGCCTTTTGGCCAGTGACACCCTTTTCTCAGCAATTCCCTCAAGGCTCTGGTTAGGGGAACAGTCACTAATGGTTTTCCATCAGTCACCCAGCCCTTCAGCTGGGGGTGATGAGAAAGTCATTCTTATTTTTCAAAGAAGCCCCGTTAATTATAGTACAGGCCTGTGCATAGCATATTCCCTTCATTTACCCTGCCGTGTTCTCGAGTGACATGCAGCCTGGTTGGAAGCGCTCGCCTCTCAAAGCAGATCTGAGCTGGGCACTAGGGGCAGAGAAAGGGCAGAGAGCCTGCAGGCAGGTGGCCATGGCTGCCTGGCTTCCTCCTCCTCACTTTCTGCTCCAGAAAGCGGCAGGTTCCAGAAACCATCCAGAACTGGGCCAAGGAGGCTCTGACTGCCGGTCCTGGGGTGGAAAATTTGGACAAGGGGCTTTTCAGGTGGCGCTCGTGGTAAAGAACCCGCCTGCCGTTGCAGGAGATGTTAGAACCTGGGTTCCATCGCTGGGTTGGGATGATCCCCTGGAGAAGGAAATGGCAACCCACTCCAGTCTTCTTGCCTGGAGAATCCCATGGACAGAGGAGCCTGGCGGGCTACAGTCTGTGGGGTTGCAAAGAGTCAGACACGACTGAAGCGACTTAGCATGCGCACGCCCACTGAAGAGTGTTCACTAGAAAAGCAGAACCAGCAGGACATGCGTATGCACGGAGAGAGCAGGCTTAAGGAAGCGGCTTCTGCGACTGTGAAGCTTCTTGAGCTCGATATTTGCAAGGCGGGCTGGAAGCTGGAGGCCTTGGAAAGTGTGTCCGTCTGATGCAGGGGCAGTCGCAGGCAGGATTCCTTCTTGTTCTGGGGATGTATTCAGGCCTTCACCTGATCTGATGAGGCCCACCCACATTATGGAGGGCAATCTGCTTTACTCAAAGGCTAGTGATTTCAATGCTAATCTTATCCAAAAGTCTCCTACACAGAAACATCCAGAATAACGTTTGACCACACACCTGGACACTACGGCCCAGCCATGCTGACAGATAAAATTAGCTGTTGCAGCTGGCACCAGGAAGAACTCAGAACCTGTGTTCAGCAGTCACTGTTGGACAGTTGTGGGCTTTCAGCTCGAGAGTCACTGGCCGTCATCAGGAGCAGGCTGCCGTCTGAGGCCAGGGCGGCAGGAAGACTGCCTTCCCCGTGCGTGTGCTCTGCACAGCAGCCACGGCGCAGGTGATACCGTCACAGCACATCTCCCAGGACAGGCTCCACCGTGGCGTCCTGGAGATGGCCCACAGGAATGCGTGTGTCCATGAACATGTAGACATGGGGACTGGCCTCTGGGTCCAGGGCCGGAGAACAGCAGGGCCAGAGGCAGGACCTGAGAGGGTGCCCAGCTTCCTGCCCGCAGTGTGCTCCCGGCTGCTCCGGGTCCAGGCCCACGATGGTCAGGAGATGACCCAGGTTCACTGAGCAACCGGGCTCTGTATCAGGTTATGTTTGCAGCAATTTGCTCTTTATGCAGCTATTCCATCAACTCAGTGTGCGTAGCAATGTGATAGATATGTGTGTGTGAATATAGATACACTGACTGAATTGAAACTAAAATGAATCATGCTGGAGGAATTTTTGAGGCTAATCTCATGTCTGAAATAACTCACTGCCCTCATTTCCACGTTCAGCCAGCCAAGCCCTGGAGCTCTGCCCCTCCACCTCCCAGGCTCTCCCACCTCTCTCTCCCACCTTGCCCCTTATCACTCTTTACCTGGATCCCACAGTGGTTTCTTAAGAGGTCCACCTCCACCAGGGGCAGCCTCCCAGCCAGCTCCAGCTCTGGCACGGAGCTTTTTATTTTTTTTTTAATCAGAAAATAATTTAATGCTTTTTCTTTCAATAACTAAACCTGAATAAATTTCAATTTAATTTAATCTCTTAAAATATTGTCAGAAACTAATCTTTACACTGTTTCAGTTCCATTCGTTTATAAAGTTTCACACCTCACTGGTAAATGCATTTTTATTTTAAAAATCATATATTTTACTCATCAGTTACATGACTAAATATTATTATACAGCAGTTTTTTTTCCAGTTTTGCTTTTTAAAATTTAATTAATTACTTTATTTCAATTGGAGGCTAATTATAATATTGTGGTGATTTTTGCCACACATCGACATGAGTCAACCACAGGTGTACATGTGTCTCCCCTGCATCCTGAGCCCCCCACCCACCTCCCTCCCCACCCCATCCCTCTGGGTTGTCCCAGGCAGGGAGTTTTTTTAAATGCAAATCCCATCAAGTCTCAAACCTCAGACCTTCCAGGGGTTCTCCAGACTGTCAGGATAAAGCTCAGACTGGGAGATTCTTTGTGGTATCACCTACTTCTGACCTTTGGCTCCAATAAACAAGCAGCCATGTCTTTGTAAGAATGCCGAGCTCTCCCCTTCCTCCCCATAGCTAATTTCCGCCCTGCATACTGGTCTTCTCTTGTTTAATGATCGGCACCTTTTCTTGCTTATTCTGCAGGGGATGTTCCCTCTCCACACTTATGTGCAGGAGTGTCCATCTGCCTGTTAAGGGCTCTGCCCTCTTCTGGCCCCGAGGAACACGTGGGACTCAGGCTGGGCCCCTGGACACTCATCTCAGGACCTGGAACATGACTGGCGAGCCTCAAGGAGGGGCAGGAAATGCTAGGAGATTTCCCCAGCTTTGAAGCACTGACTGATGCTCAGTAAGTCCTGGCTGGACCCCTGGGCCCTGCGTCTGCTCTGCCCTCGTCTTTCCCAATCTGTCTTCAGATCGTCCCTAATGTGGCCTCCTTTTGCTGGCATTGGCCAGAGTCAGATTCTGGTCTTGCAACTGCCAACTACAAACTGGCATGTACCAAGAGTGTGGCCAACCACTGAACAGCAAAGGCCTTTGCCCTCCGCCTCTAGGGAGAGTGAACCCTGTGCTTCTATAGCTGTTTGCCTTCCACAAATCCTTGAGGAAGTTCAGGGTGGAGTGATGCACTCTGCTCCAGGGAATCTGGTGGGACAGGTCTTTAGATCATTGGATGTTTCTGGGAACAGATTTTATGATCTCAGTCCTTGCATTTTAACAACATAAGAGAAGACTCTACACATGGACATCACCAGATGGTCAACACTGAAATCAGATTGATTATATTCTTTGCAGCCAAAGATGGAGAAGCTCTATACAGTCAACAAAAACAAGACCAGGAGCTGACTGTGGCTCAGATCATGAACTCCTTATTACCACATTCAGACTCAAATTGAAGAAAGTAGGGAAAACCGCTAGACCATTCAGGTATGACTTAAATCAAATCCCTTATGATTATACAGTGGAAGTGAGAAATAGATTTAAGGGCCTAGATCTGATAGATAGAGTGCCTGATGAACTATGGAATGAGGTTCGTGACATTGTACAGGAGACAGGGATCAAGACCATCCCCATGGAAAAGAAATTCAAAAAAGCAAAATGGCTGTCTGGGGAGGCCTTACAAATAGCTGTGAAAAGAAGAGAAGCAAAAAGCAAAGGAGAGAAGGAAAGATATAAGCATCTGAATGCAGAGTTCCAAAGAATAGCAACGAGAGATAAGAAAGCCTTCTTCAGTGATCCATACAAAGAAATAGAGGAAAACAACAGAATGGGAAAGACTAGAGATCCCTTCAAGAAAATTAGAGATACCAAGGGAACATTTCATGCAAAGATGGGCTCGATAAAGGACAAAAATGGTATGGACCTAATAGAAGCAGAAGATATTAAGAAGAGGTGGCAAGAATACATGGAAGAACTGTACAAAAAAGATCTTCATGACCCAGATAATCATGATGATGTGATCACTCACCTAGAGCCGGACATCCTGGAATGTGAAGTCAAGTTGGCCTTAGAAAGCATCACTACGAACAAAGCTAGTGGAGGTGATGGAATTCTAGTTGAGCTGTTTCAAATCCTGAAAGATAATGCTGTGAAAGTGCTGCACTCAATATGCCAGCAAATTTGGAAAACTCAGCAGTGGCCACAGGACTGGAAAAGGTCAGTTTTCATGCCAATTCCAAAGAAAGGCAATGTCAAAGAATGCTCAAACTACCGCACAACTGCACTTATCTCACATGCTAGTAAAGTAATGCTCAAAATTCTCCAAGCCAGGCTTCAGCAATACATGAACTGTGACCTCCCTGATGTTCAAGCTGGTTTTAGAAAAGGCAGAGGAACCAGAGATCAAATTGCCAACATCCACTGGATCATGGAAAAGGCAAGAGAGTTCCAGAAAAACATCTATTTCTGCTTTATTGACTATGCCCAGTCCTTTGACTGTGTGGATCACAATAAACTGTGGAAAATTCTGAAAGAGATGGGAATACCAGACCACCTGACCTGCCTCTTGAGAAACCTGTATGCAGGTCAGGAAGAAACAGTGAGAACTGGACATGGAACAACAGACGGGTTCCAAATAGACAAAGGAGTACATCAAGGCTGTATATTGTCACCCTGCTTATTTAACTTATCTGCAGAGTACATCATGAGAAACGTTGGGCTGGAAGAAGCATAAGCTGGAATCAAGATTGCCGGGAGAAATTTCAATAACCTCAGATATGCAGATGACACCACCCTTATGGCAGAAAGTGAAGAGGAACTAAAAAGCCTCTTGATGAAAGTGAAAGAGGAGAGCGAAAAAGTTGGTTTAAAGCTCAACATTCAGAAAACTAAGATCATGGCATCTGGTCCCATTGCTTCATGGGAAATAGATGGGGAAACAGTGGAAACAGTGACAGACTTTATTTTTGTGGGGCTCTAAAATAACTGCAGGTGGCGACTGCAACCATGAAATTAAAAGACACTTGCTCCTTGAAGAACCAGCTCTGAGTAACCTAGATAGCATATTGAAAAGTAGAGATATTACTTTGCCAACAAAGGTCCATCTAGTCAAAGCTGTAGTTTTTCCAGTAGTCATATATGGATGTGAGAATTGGACTGTAAAGAAAGCTGAGCACTGGAGAATTGATGCTTTTGAACTGTGGTATTGGAGAAGACTCTTGAGAGTCCCCTGGACTGCAAGGAGATCCAACCAGTCCATCCTAAAGGAAATCGGTCCTGAATATTCATTGGATGGACTGATGCTGAAGCTGAAGCTCCAATACTTTGGCCACCTGATGCGAAGAACTGACTCATCTGAAAAGACCCTGATCCTGGGAAAGACTGAAGGCAGGAGGAGAAGGGGACGACAGAGGATGAGATGGTTGGATGGCATCACTGACTCCAAGGACATGAGTTTGAGTAAACTCTGGGAGTTGGTGATGGACAGGGAGGCCTGGCGTGCTGCAGTCCATGGGGCCGCAAAGAGTCGGACACGACTGAGCGACTGAAGTGAATAAGCTTGTCTCCTACACGTGTATTTCTTATTTATTTTTAATTGCATTTATTTTCCATTATTATTTTAGAAAGATTTATCTCCCTCTGTGCTGGGTCTTTGATGCTGCGCTGGGACTTTCTCCAGGCACAGCGAGCAGGGGCCGGCCTCCCCGCGGGGGCTTCTCTCGCTGCAGAGCACGGGCCTGGGGATGCCGTTCCAGTCGCCGTGGCTCCCGGCTCTAGGGCTCAGGCTGAGTACTTGTGTCACCCGGGCTTAGTTCCTCTGTGGAATGTGGGGTCTTCCTGGCTCCCCCTTGTGGGCAGGCGGCTTCTTAACCAGCGGATCACCAGGGCAGTCCCTACGATGCATTCTGACATCAGGCAGAGTTGGCGCTTCCCTTGCGGCGTTGTTTCGGCTGTTCCTACCCCCTATTCCTTCGGCCCATTCCACCCTGTCATAGCTCGCGGGGGCTGTCCTAGTTCTGGGCGAGTGCCAGGCCTGGTTCCATCCCCGTGTGCTCCTAACCACTCAGCGGCAGAGGCGCAGCCTCCGCCCTGCCGCCAGCTCCCTGCTCAAGGAGTGCCCGGGTCCCCCTGTCTCCAGGAGGAGACAGGAGGCAGCAGGGAGCTGTCCTCCCCGCAGTCTGGACGAAGGCCTGCAGGGTGGTGGAGGAGCCGGCGTCCGGACGGAAAGATGTGTACAGAGCGTGCTCCAAGTTTGCGAGTTCTGAACGCTGGAGGCGTAAAGACGTGTTTGTTTGGGAGCCAGCGGTGGATTGCAGGGGCAAAGAGTGGAAGTCCCCATGGCTTTTCTCTGCCGTTCTTTCATCGTCATAGAATTTGATTGAAATGGGAGTTTCTTGGCAGGTTCTGAAGGAGAGAGAGACACAAGGTTGTTATTTCAGGCGGCCAGGAATCTTCTGGGTTATATGGGTTTTTTTTCTTTAGGGATTAGAAAATACTTCATAAATACTAAGTTGCCAGACAGTCACAAATCCTTGTGTAAATTTGGAAACAAATTTACAAATAAACAAAATAAATTAAAAAAATAAATAAAACAGCCTAATGCTTTGAGAGGAATGCACAGGGCCCTCTACCCACACCCACCCGCCTCCAAGAGGAACAGCGAGTGACAGGGGGAGTCTTCCTTGGGCCCGGGGGGTATTGATGGGGGGCCCCGGAGCTCCCACCCGAGGAACACCGCCATTCACATTCTTCCAGATGCTGAAGTCAAGAAGGGTCTTGCTAGCAGCTAGATTGATGCTCCTTTTGGGAAAGAAATCCTGCAACCTCTCTAGGTAATCCTGTTCAGATAAAAATATGTGCTCATTTTTTTTCTAGAAAAATCTTTTAATTTATGTACAAATACACACTTTGATGTAAAGTTACACATTTACAAATTGTTTTTCAGGCGACAGAAGAAAGAATCATTGACCACGGGGGCGGGGAGCCCTGAGCCACTGGGAGAACAGAGATGGGGTCACAGAGGGCAAGGGAGGGGAGCGAGGCGGGAGCTGACGTCCTGAGCGCTCCTGGTTGCCAGGAGGCCTGGGTTCCAGATTTGACTCCAGCTCGAGGCCCAGACAGAACAGGCAGGAGCAGCGAGGCTGATGGCTCAGGTTAGCAAAGGATGCCACCTGCTGATGAAGACACCAGTCAACACTGCTCTCAGCAGAAACTGAGCCACACCCCATGACCTCTTCATCTCTTTTTTTGAGAATTCTTTTATTCTTCCGCAGTATCCACCCTCAGAAGCCAAAACACAGAGGTGAAAACTTGAGGTCTGCTCGTGGAACCATGAACTCCGTGAATGCTCTTTCCCTGAAAAGAAGAGGATTCAGAGAAAGACGGGTCTAAACCCGGCTCTGCTCCCTGGTCCTTGTGAGACCCCAGCCACGCTCTGTAACCCCAGCACTGGTTCACTTATCTGTAAAACAGGGACAAGAGTTCGCTCAGTCGTGTCCGACTCTTCGCGACCCCATGAACTGTAGCCCGCCAGGCTCCTCTGTCCATGGGATTCTCCAGGCAAGAATACTGGAATGGGTTGCCATTTCCTTCTCCAGGGGGTCTTCCCAACCCAGGGAGTGAACCCAGGTCTCCTGCATTGCAGGCAGACGCTTTATCCTCTGAGCCACCAGGGAAGCCAGTAATTACTATAATTATATATAATGTACAATTCTATATATGAAATTATCAAGCATAAATGTTAAATGCGATTATATCATACATATAATTTATAGATGCAATTAGAAAACAAAATGTTGTTTAAAATAATTATATACACATGCCCAATCATTAGGTCATGTCTGACTCTGGGACCCCGTGGACTGCAGCCCTCCTCTGTCCACGGGATTTCCCAGGCAAGACTACTGGAGTGGGTTGCCATCTCCTCCTCCAGGGCATCTTCCTGACTCAGGGGTCGAACCCACAGCTCCTGCATCTCCTGTGTTGGCAAATGGGGTTCTTACCACTCTGCCACCTGGGAAGCCCATAGGCATGAAGACACTTATGATATTTTAATTACATATGTAACTGTGAATACAATAATTGCCAGAAGAGTCAACGTTAGTAATGACCATTTGGTTATTTGTTAATGAAATAATATCATACGTCACAAGGTTGGCTTATCCTGAGCTTAACAAGTCAACCTGATAGAAACTGATCACTTTCGGGGAAGAAGAATGACGTGTGCTCATGTTTGGGACATGCGCGTCAGGGGTCATCTCAGTGACAGAGATGCTCTGGAGAGCAAGGACTACCTAGGCGTGGGAAGCCTCTCGCCCTCCCCAATGGCTCAGATGGTAAAGAATCTGCCTGAAATGCAGGAGATGCCGGTTTGATCCCTGGGTCGAGAAGACCCCCTGGAGAAGGAAACGGCAACCTGCTCCAGTGTTCTTTCCTGGAGACGTCCATGGATGGAGCAGCCTGGCGGGCTGCAGTCTATTGGGGGGTTGGGTGGGGGGCAGTTTTCCCTTGGGCAGGACCACCCCCTCAGTTGCTGGCATCTGAAACAGAGCAAGCTTTCCTTTTCACCAGCCTGGTCTTTTTATTAGCTCTTGAGCAGCAAGCCGCTGGACCCCACTTTGGGTAACACAGTGACTTTAGATAATTTGGATTTTCCTTCAAGCTGTGGCTTGGGTAGGTAGCACACAGTGTATCATTGAAAAAAAAAAAAAAGAATTGGAGAAGAGTGCAAATAATTGGTCATTATCAACATGGTGCCTCCTGGGGTCCTTCTTGGGTCTTGACTGTGTATCTCGAAGAGAAAGCTGCAGTCTCACCAGAGAACAAACAGAAGCTGGTGTGCCTTCACAGTGTGCTGTGTTAGTCTTGTCGGGCTTGGAGAGATTATCCACGCCCTTCACCTTGCACCCCTGTAGCTCACCAGGGGCACCCAAGGGAAGGCACAGTGATGAATTCTAGTTTTTTTGGAGGAATTAGAAGTGATCTCAGGACTCACTCTAAACCTTTTATAACTATATGTCATGACCGGAACATAATTGCTACTATGCACTGTGTGTCCAACTCTTCGACCCCGTGGACTGCAGCACACCACGCTTTCCTGTTCTTCACTGTTTCCGTGAGTTTGCTAAACTCACGTCCATCGAGTCGGTGATGCCATCCAACCATCTCATCCTCTGTCAGCCCCTTCTCCTTCTGCCTTCAATCTTTCCCAGCCTCAGGGTCTTTTCCAGTGAGTCAGTTCTTTGCATCAGCTGGCCAAAGTCCTTCCAATGAATATTCAGGATTGATTTCCTTTAGGATTGACTGGTTGGATCTCTTTGCTGTCCAAGGGACTCTCAAGAGTCTTCTCTAGCACCACAGTTCAAAAGCATCAATCCTTTGGCGCTCAGCCCTCTTTGTGGTCCAACTCCCACATCTGTACTTGACCAATGGAAAAACCATAGTGTAGGTATAGGTGTAGTCATTCGCAACTAATGCTTGTGTAGTCTTAAAATCTTGCGCGTTTTTAAACAATACTGCTATATGTAAATATCTGGACCCTTCCCCAACCATCATGGTTGAGAATCTAAAGTCCAAAAAAATCAGGAAGAGAGCCCCCACTGAGAATCCTTAACACTTCCTACTCCTGCTGAGGAGAACTGCACATTTCTACAATGCAGGTGACAAGTCTGAGGCAAAGATGTGACCACACAATGGTAGGGAGTGGCACCAATGTCAGGGAAAGGGCTCAGGACATCGAGGGTCAATGAGTGAAAGATCAAGAAGAGCCACCTCACCCACCTCCGGGTCAGGTTTTCAGAGCCCTGGGAGGCGTTATTCTTTCTGAGCTCCAACTTGGCCTGGTTCCCGTTATCTGGGCTCTGGCCCCCGAAACCTCTCATCCCAGGGCAGAGATTAGTTAAACGACACAGAAGCAAAAGCACCAATTATGATTCCAAAGAGTGCAATAAACCCCACAGGACTGTTCAGGAGCTTTTCTGATAGCTTTTTTTGTCTGTGCCCATGTTGCTGTTTATCTGTAATAAGCATTATTCTTGTGACAAAGACATTGGAGTTTTACTTATTTTGCTTATATCCTTCCAAAGCTAGCTTCAGACACTCTTTTCTTTCCTTTTTTTTTTTTTGATGCAAATTTTGGTGAAGTTACTAATCCATTTAGTCTGTCTTCCTGGAGTGGTTTTCAGATTTTCAGATAAAGCACTTTCATTGACTTCTGCTCTGAGGCTGTTAGTGCTCACGAGCTTGCGTGTTCAGTCATGGCCGACTCTTTGCAGCCCCATGGACTGTAGCCCGCCAGACTCCTCTGTCCATGGGATTGCCCAGGTGAGAATACCGGAGGGGCTTGCCTTGTCCTCCTCCTGGGCATCTTCCCAACCCAGGGATCGAACCCCAGTCTCTTGCATTGGCAGGTGGATTCTTTATCCCTAGAACCACCCTGGAAGCCCGAGGCTCTCAGTACAGTATTTGAAGTGTTATTTACATCAAAATCACAAACTGGTTGGCCCTCCCTTCTTGGGCTGGTTCGCCCCTGGCCTCCTCCATGGGGAGCTAGTGATTTCCCGACTAGAATTCTCTGGGTGCAGTACAGCAGTGCTGGGGGAGGGGTTGGGGAGTTGGGGGAGAGGGGTGCAGGGGTGCAGGGGCACAGCCACAAGCCAGCCAGGACGGGACACGGTTGTCTGAGCTCCTTTCCCTATTCCTGGTGCTTTAAATTCCACTTTTACCCCGAGGAAGGACCCCTGCTTTCCAGCACACGATATGATTATTTTGCAAAGCCCCGTGGACTCCAGAGAGCCGCAATTCAGGAGCAGGAGATTCCTGCTGAGATAATTGGAAGGTGGTGGCGGAGACCTGGGAGCTCAATACTTTGTAGACCATTTATCCGCACAGTTTCCTCTTCAAATGTATGTCCCCTGCTGAGAGCACTTCATTTCCGGAGGACAAGGAGCAGTTTCAGGGGTGGAAGCATGACTTGGATCCACCTGAGATTTCAGTACACGGTTGTTGGTCAGCCCTGTGGCCCAGCGTCACCTGCTCAGGGCCCGACTCAGCGACTCCTGCCCCTCCGGGGCTCCACTGGGAGCGGTCACCGGGGAACCCAAAGCCCCTTCCTTTTCTGCTCTCTGTGCCGGGAGGGCACGGAGGAGACTTCTGGGCTCCACCGCGTCTCTGCCTCTGCTAACTGCACGCGTCACCCTGCGCTGTCGCGCAGGGTTTCTCCTGCCCCCCTGGGCCACATGGGCACACGCTCAGCCCTTCCGCGGGCTTCCTGGAGCCCTGGTTCCGAGGATGCCCGCGCCTGCAGTCTCCAGGTGTTTCACTGTGTGGACAGCCTTTCTGCTGTCCCCTCGCACCAGCTGAAGGCGACAGCTCTGCCACCCTATCCAGAGCTTGGCATTTCATAGTGTCTCTCAGTCGTGTCCAACTCTCTGTGACCCCATGGACTGTGGCCCACCAGGCTCCTCTGTCCCTGGGGTTTTCCCAGGCGAGACTACTGGAGTGGGTAGCCATTCCCTTCTCCAGGGGATCTTCCTGACCCAGGGATCAACCCTGGTCTCCCGTACTGCGGGGAGATTCTTTACTGTCTGAGTCACCAGGGCATTTCATAGGCCTCAGTAAATATAACTGGCATTTAGAGAGCAGTCTGATGTTCTCTTTCTTTCTCTCTCTTTTGCTCCGGTTATCACGACTGGGGTAATGGGGTGAAGGGCAGATTTTAGTAAGTCTGGTTCTCCCAGGTGGTCAGAGCTTTTAGCAAGAGCAGGTCTCACAAAATGTTCTTTCCTTTATGCAGCTGCTCTCTATGGTGAATTCCCGCAGGAGGTGTTTTTCTCAAGGACTGGATTGGAGGACATTTGAGTAGCACCACCCGAGGTCACTCCCAGGACCATCCCTTCACGCCAAGCCCAAGTTTCTAGACTCAGAAACCTCATGAATGTGCTATGTGGGCAGGGAGCTCCCCGTGTGGGGCTCAGTGCTTATCTTGGGCCGGTTCCCTTCACCCAGTGAACGCAGAGATGCAGGGGACAAAGGAGAGATACCCAAGCGCTTACGGCTTGCTGGATCCCAGAGCTGGATGATCAGACTCAGTTGGTGTGCTGAGAACCTCGACGTTTGCTGCGGCCAAATCTCTATGCAGATGTGCCCTAGCATCACCATGGAAACATCCCTTCAACAGCAAATAATGAGATGGTGATGAAAGAGATGGGATACAGGACCTGAAGCAGAAGAGCCGTGCCAGCAGCTGAAGGAGGAGGCAAGAGGTGGGCCCAAGAGCAGCAGCCAGTTGCATTAGAATCAAGTACTATAGGTGTAAGGGTATTGGAGGCCTATCCCAGCTGACTGCTGTGAACATCAGTAAGGGGGAAAAGAAAAACAAATGCAGTCTCTCAGTTGTGTCTACTCTTTGCGACCCCACAGACTGTAGCCCTCCAGGCTCCTCCGTCCATGGGATTCTCCAGGCAAGAATACTGCAGTGGGGTGCCATTTCCTTCTCCAGGGGATCTTCCTGACCCAGGGATCAAACGCAGGTCTCCTGCATTGCAGACAGATGCTTTACCGTCTGAGCCACCAGGCGTTTAATAAGGGGAAAGTTCATGAAAATGGGGTCTGGAGGCCAGAGGGGGAGCTCTCAATCACCTAACCCTGCTTGTCAACACAGATCCCACCGGGAAGAGAGGTACCTCGCCCCACAAGCAGGAAGTGGCTCTGCTTTACTACCCAGCTGGAAGGAAGATTTTCTCCTTGCCTGGCAACAGCTCAGCCAATGACGCACTGTCTCAACGCAGCCAATGAAAAGCCACCATACTTAGAACTCTCGGCTTCCTCCAATGGACTCTTTATTAACAACAGCCCCTCCTGACTCCTCTTCTCTTCTATAGACGAGTTTTCCTCTGGATTTTCCTGGTGGTCCGGTGGTTAAGACTCTGTGCTTCCAAAACAAGGGGTGTGGGTTCCATTCCTGGACAGGGAACTAAGATCCCACACGTTGAACGGCATGACCAAAAAAGTAAATGAAATATGAAAAACATTTAAAAGCTTCCTCTTTTTGCTTTATCAGACTTGCAGGTGGCTTTGCCCCACTTGCGAACCCCAAATTGCAGTTCTTCCCCGCACCTGTATCAGGTTGTTTTGCTGGCAAAAATAACTGACTTTTATTGTTTCAGGCTGACACTGATGTGATGCCTAACAGAGTTAGGATTTACGAACTTTTCCCTCCTGACTTGCTGCAATGCTTAGGCCTCGGATGGTCCACGGTGGCTGAACAATGAGAGCCAACTGATTCAGGTTCTGGTGGTCCTACTTCTCGGCTTGCTTGGGGCACAGTAACAGCTCTAGGAGACCAGCACAAGCCTTCTTGTCAGACTGAAACCTATGGATCTTGGCATCACTTACAAAGTGTTTTTCCCTCCTAGGATATTTCCCCAAATTAGGGGCATCTTCTGTAGTTTCTTGCTTGGGAGGAGATACTACTCATAATGAGTGCTCAAGGTACCCATCACGTTTCCCCCTCTGGGGGAGGGGTAGATATCTCACTCCAGTAGCTGACGGTCCCACCACTACCAGCATCTTTGGTTATAAAACTGTCTCAACACCTAGATTTTGAGTTCCTGGAAAGGAGGTCCCCAATATTATTTATCTTTTATTTCTCAGTATCTTGCACGTGGTGTGTGTATAGTTAGGTAGAAGCTCATATGTATTTATTAAGAGGTTTCAGAGAATATCTCTGTGTAATCAAAGTGGTTTATCGAAAAGTTTGCCACTGTGGTCAAAGCAACTAGCAGAGCTCAGAGATGGACGTTTCTATTGCGATTTGGGATGATCTCTGAGAATCCTGAAATACAGCTGGGCACGTGCTCTTGTCCCTGCCTCCTCTGACAGTTTATTTCCAAATATTCCTGATTGCCTGTGTGACCAAGAATTAGTTGTTAGGTTGGGGAGTTAGTTTTAAGGATGCATGCATATTTAAAACCACAGATGAAAGCATCTGAAAGTTAAGACAGCTGTTGTAATTTCTCTACCAGTCACTGTTCCTGTTAGCAGTGAATCCAGGTGCCTCTTTGGGGCTGCATCTTGAACCTGGGTCTGTCTGAACCGTGGGTGTGCTCTAGGTGGGCCAGGGGCTCCGTCTGCATGGCCTCTGTCCGTGCAGTCGCAGCTCCCTTCACACCAACATCCCTGGGCTTTCTGAGTCTCCTTGCGTCTTGGAAGATGGTGCACTAGTGTGGTTTTTTCTCATGAAGATGATGAGGAATCACCTTCTGTAGCAACAGCCCCAGCATTTTTGGTATCGGGGACCAGTTTTTCCATGGACCAGGGTAGGGGATGGTTTCCAGATGGTTCAAGAAGATTCCACTGGGCATGTCATTTCTACTACTATTACTGCATCAGCTTCACCTCAGATCACCAGGCGTTAGGTCCTGAAGGTTGGGGACCCTGTTCTATAGAATGACTGTGACACCTTGTGGACATGGCTAGGACTGCACCCCAGCCTTTGCTCTGAATAACAGCCCCGCCTGTCTCACCTTGGGGCGGCCCAGGCCTCAGTCTCCTCCAGCGTCCCCTTCCCATCTTCCCTCCTGGAAAAGCAAGTGTTTTGGACCACGAGCAAGCAAAGCTGGCACGCTTGATTCCAGGTGATAAGGTGACCCTGTTAGTTTGCTTCTGTCTTGGGTTGAGTGTGCAGGGTTGTACGGGCATGGAGTGTGTCAGCTTCCCCGGGGGCTGGGGCCACTCCTGCCCAACTCCAAGTCCTTTGGCGACTTCTTCACACAGAAGCAATGAGCCTTGATGGTTCACCTTTGGCAAAAACACTTGTCTCCCCCAGAGACAGATTTCCACGGAAACCAAACCCAGAGGGAGCATTCTCGAGAGGCGGTGTGTCAGCAGAGTGTGGTGAAAACCACACGAGGCGGAGGAGATGTTTGTCTCAGGATTGCTCTAGAAATGTGCACAAAACACAGAGGCAGCAGAAAAGCAGGTTAACATTTAACATATTTCTGTTTAGTGGAAGTGAAAGACCCCAGAAATGTTGGAGGGCTGCACATAGAGTGTGTGCAAGGCGTGATGCAAAGTGCTGGGAGTGGCCAGGTGTCAAATGTGAGCCCACCCTCAGGGCTTCGCACCCCGATGCACACAGATGATCGCCCCAAAGAAGAGCCCAGTGAAGTCCACAAGAGCTGGAATGAATCACTGGGCCAAAAAGCACGTACAGCTCTCACTTCAGGGCCAATCGAATGGCTTTAGGAGGCCAATCCGTTCTCACGCGGCTGCTCTGTGATGTATTAAAATAAGCAGCGAGAAGGACAAAGCCACTCCAGGGTGAATGTAAAAGGAACTCAGTCTATCACCCTGGTTCTCAACTCCATCCAAAGAGAAGTTCTAAAGCAGGTATGGGAGGTGGTAAGGCATGGTTTTATAGTGTCGGCGACAATCCAAGAGAAAGTTGGATGACTTGGGAGAGACGACTGTGGGTTACAACATGGGCTGCATGTGTGGGTCACTTGGGGAGTTTTGAAAAGCGCTGCTGCCTGCCCCACCCCAGAGACTCTGATTCACTTGGTTTAGGGAAGGGGGAGAAGCCTGTGCACCGGGATTTACGGATTTCCCCCAAATGATTGTAAAGTGCAGCCCAGTCACAGAACCCCTGGGAAATCGTGTTCCCAGCACCTTCCCAGTCCAGGTTCTGCGATACACCCACACACAAACACACAGACACACAGACATACACACTCTCGCCTCTGCTCTTGTAATTCTCAGCTTTGCATAAAACGGATTAAATATTAAATGGAGGGGGTGAGAGATTACAGAATATGCTACTGAAGACAGTGATGTCAGTTTATTTTGGAAAATTCGGAAAAATGCAGAAGTCTGTCAATCCCACCACCCAAGGATAATCATGATTAACATTTTGGATTTTTACCCAATTTTTTTTTTTCCTATCTGGATGTATGTGTATTACTTACAGTGTTTGGTGGGCATTTTCCTTCTCCATTTGGTAACCTTGGAAAGCATGGTTTAGAAATGATAGATGGTACTTCGTTATAGAGATGCACCATAATTTACTGAAATTTTAATTGGCATTTCTTTCCCAACCTTCCTACTATTTTAAATAGCATTGCAATAAAGATGACTGTATGTGAAACTTCATGGATCTCTGAATACTTTTCCTTTAGGATTAATCCCTAGAAGTGAAATCTTTGAACTGAAACATATCCATATTTTTAAAGCTTTTGATAAACATGACTAAATTTTTCTATAAGAACTGTGCACCAATTTGCTATCATATCACGAGTGCATAAAACCCAAAATTTCTTCGTGCTGCTGTTGAAAAAAAAAGTTCTTGACACGTTTGATAAACCACAAAGGTATTTCACTATTGTTTGAATTTGCACTTGGGTTATTGCTAGGACGGCTCCATAGCATGTCGTGCACATAATAGCCAAGAACATTTCATTTCCTGCTGCTCCCCAGCATGTTACCATGAGCGGGAAGGGCTTATTCTTCTCAGGTGTCCACGTGACAACTCTTGAAGGAGTTGTGGAACTGCAGTTTCTGTCATTGTCAAAATGGTTTGTCAAGACAATACTTTTAGAAAGCGCACATTTTATGGAGGTGGATTTTATATGGATGCTTAGCATGTTATTTTTAAATGACAAAATTATTTAAAATATTGTTAAATAATGAATGGTCAGCAAATTCTCCCTCACCCCTGCTGATAATAATAACACCCGTAATTCAGTGTGCACTTACTAAGCACTTTGCCAACAGTGCTTCATTGCACACAGCCTCGTGAAGTCGGCACTCGTCTCTGTGTTTCCATGACTGAGTGAGCCTCAGATATCCCAGGCATGTTGGCCGAGGTCGCAGAGCTGTGGAGGCAGAGCCGAAGCTCGCTGTGACGCCGGCTTTAAAATCTGCCTTCCGACACAGCATGCTGTTTCCTCTGGGGCAAAACGAGGACTCTAGCCAAGGACACAGCATTTCGGAGAGTTCTGGCAAAGTGCTCCAGAAGGCAGGGGAAGGATCAGTGTTGTACAGGACTCTGGTGAAGAGGGGGTGGGTGCAGGCGAGCACACATTTTGGCAGAAGGTTGCTGCTGGTCACAGGAGCGGGGTCTCCATCAGTGATCTGAGTGCTTTTCTAGATATGAGGAGACGCAAGAAACTGGGCTCGTGAGAGCTTCTCCTGAAACATACAACCATCTGAAGGCTTGTTCTGCCAGTTTCCCCTGGAGCACAGGGGGCCCCGTTCCTGATCTCTGCCCTGAGCTCGTTTCAGAGGGTGTCGAAGGTCAGTGGTGACCTAATCCTTGTGACTAATCCTTGCAGAGGCCGAGGGCGAGTGCCAGGTTTCAGGGACTTTTCCCCGCTCTGCGGTTCGTAACCCTGCTGTGCATTGGGATCAGAGGAGAACTTTTAAAAAGTACTGAAGCCAAGTCGTGTAGTCCAGACAAGTTGAATCAGAATTTTTGAGGGTGGTGCCCAGTGATTTCTATGTTATAAATAAAGGCTTCCTGAGTTGTCACGTGCAGCCAGGGCTGAGAGCCATCGCTAGTAAGTTTCATGCAATGTGGCTAAGAAAACAGCCGTGATCTGTCAGGTTCAAGGCCTCGGTGTTCCTTGCTCTTCATATCCCAGCCTGTGTTTTGGAACAAACCCATTTCTCTGAACTCAATTCAACATTCTTATTACTAATCCCTCCAGGGCCCCCGCCCCCCAACACCCCGCCTCTGTCTCTCTCTCACACATTCACACATTAGCCCAGAATCTTTGTTCATACAAGCGGTGGTGGGATGCCAGGCTCAAATTAGGGTGTGTTCTCTGGATGCCAAGGTCAAATACAGAGGTAAAACGTTACTCATCCAAAGGCTTCAGGAGAGATCAAGCGAAGAAAGATGATTCGAAAGGCAAACCTTAGGAGAGACTGAATCAGAAGTTTGCCTGGGGGCTTCCCTGGTGGCTCAGTGGTAAAAAATCTGCCTGCCAATGCAGGGGACACAGCTTCGATCCCTGTTCTGGGAAGATCCCTCGTGCCTCGGAGCAACTAAACCCACGCCACACAGCTCCTGAAGCCGGTGCTCTAGAGTCCGGGAGCCACAACTGCTGAGCCCGAGCGCTGAAGGGCTGAGGCCCAAGCACCCTCCAGCCCATGCTCGGCAGCAAGAGCAGCCCCCCGCGAAGAGAAGCCAGTGCGTCACAGCTGGACGGCAGACCCCTGACAGCGACGCGAGAGAGCCGGGCAGCAGCGAAGACCCAGCACAGCCAAAAATAAAAATAAATGCCTCAAATTCTATAAAAAAAAGTTTGCCTGAGCGTCTTCCACCCAAAGAAGCAAGACAGAAAAATACCCTGCTGGCGAGGTACCGGGGATGGGGAACAGATGGTCTGGAAGCAGGGTGTTTTGGGACCCCTGGGGATGCTGGTTCTGAGAGAAAGGGAACCATCCCTGCGGACGGCACTACCTCCTGGCTCAGAGATGTGTTTTCTTCGCTTTTCCTTAACATTAAGGGAAAAAAAAAAAAAAGGAATCAAAGTTGAAACTAGGAGACTGCACACACACATTGAGTTTCCAGCTTAAAAAACATGAGAAGCTTTGGCAACACCCGGCCACTGTTCCCACATGGTCACAGGGAGAGGCCCTGGGTAGCAAGTTCCCACTGCCAAGGGAAGAGGGGGTCTCCAGCCCGCCACAGCCCCCACAGGGCTCAGAACATCTGTTTAGGTGAAGTGACTACCAGTACCAACATTGTTAGCATTCGCGGCCTCTGATGGAAGATTCCAAACCAGCCTGGACACGAGGCAGTCTCCGAGCACCAAGTTTTCATTTGTTGGCTTTTATAGCAGCCTTTGCTTGGCTCCAAACATCCCTACAAGACGTTACGGCTGCAGACCTACAGTTCCTCTCCTTCCCTGACCAGCTGTGTGGTCAGTTCTGGCTCGGGGTCTGAGCAGGGGAGAGACCCCCACTGTGAGCATCATGGCACTTTCCCGGGAACATCATAACGGCCCAGACGCGTCCAGAGGCTGACAGCCCAGCGAGCGTGGGCACACCTCCCGAGGCTGCCCCAAGGCCAAAGTTCTTAGAAAAAGTCAAATGAATTAACTGTTCCTGCCAAGGATACGGTGGTTTTTTTTCCCCTTCTGAGTTGGCCTGACCTGTTTTCTTGAAGATCTATTTCTGTATTTTTCTTGAAAGACATGACCATCAAGTTCTTTAAATTTCACTGGTTAAGGGGAAAGTCTGAATGCTCTGAACCCTGTGCGCCTTCCGGTAGAGCCTTGACGACGTCATGATGGCAAAGGAAGGCAGTTTAGAGGTTTCCATAAAGAGCCTTCCTTCTGGCGAGCAAGACAGCCCTGGGGTCTCTATGCTTGTTGTAGAAATGAGTCATTTTAAACAAACACACCAGTAAGTACAGAAATGCCAGAGCAGCTTGTTGCAATATGCAGGTGAAAGGGCTAAATTCTTACAGCCACGCACCGAAAGCTTATTTCATTCATTGTCCTGTATGTTCTAAGTCTTGAGTAAAAATACCCCCACGTTGGATAAGGAAAAGGATGACCGTGTCCTTTTATCGTCATTTTCAAGCATCGTCTAAAGGGAGTCATTCCCTGTCTCACTCACTTTCTACGACTGGTTAGGTGTCAGAAGCACTTCCCAGGTGGCTCAGTGATAGAGAATCTGCCTGCAGTACAGGAGACTTGGGTTTGATTCCTGGGTTGGGAAGATCCCTGGGGAAGGGGATGGCAACCCACCCCAGTATTCTTCTCTGGGAAATCCCATGGACAGAGGAGACGGGCGGGCTACAGTCCACGGGGTCGCAAAAGAACCGGACAGGACTTAATGGCTAAACAACAACAACAACAACAGGTGTTAGAAATTAAAGGTTGACGTGGAGATTTACAAGCTGGAGACGGTTTTGTGTGTCCAGGAGGGATACATTTTATTTTCTTCTTTAGAAACGACAGTGACAGAAGTTTTGGTTTCATTGCCCTGCAGATAGAAAATCCGTGTTATGTCTAACTTGACAATCTTATTACAGCATTATATCGCCCAGGACTCAGTCTTTCCAGCTCTCTTTGAATGAGCTTTGCAATTCTGCCAGGTTTTTTTATTAATGAATAAAGCAAATTTTGGAAGCATGTTCTTTCTATATTAGTATAAAGCAGTCTTGTTTTTAACTTAAACAGATGATACTGTGGCACTAGTCTTATCCTCCAGAAGAGTTTTCTGTGGCCTGACCTCCTGTTCACGGTGCAGAGCTTCTGCTAGCTTGCTGTGGCTGCATCGGCTGAACTTTTTAAGTGCTCTTGGGGTTAATGTAGTTAATGCATGTGTGTGTGTGCCTGCGCTATCAGTCATGTCCCACTCTTCGCGACCTCAGGGACTGTAGCCCTCCAGGCTCCCCTGTCTATGGGGATTCTCCAGGCAAGAACACTGGAGTGGCTTGCCATGCCCTCCTTCAGGGGATCTTCCCAACCCGGGGATCGAACCCACAGCGCTTACGTCTGCTGCACTGGCAGGCAGGTTCTTCACCACTAGCGCCACCTGGGAACATGAGGTCAACGCTTGGTTGAGGAGGAGAGGACTGATCGATGAGCTTCCGTTTAGGTTGGGGGTCCACAGCCTCTGTGATCTAACACCTGATGATCTGAGGAGGAGCTGGGGCAGTAATAACAGAAATCAAGTACATAGTAAACATCCTGTGCTTGAAGCATTCTGAAGGCATCCTCTGCTCCTTGGTCTGGTGGAAAAATTGTCTTCCAAGAAACTGGACCCTGGTGCCAAAAGCTTGGTGACCGCTGGTTTAGGGGAAGAAGAGCCAGATAAGTATATTCACGGACACAGCCAACACCATTTCCTGCTGTCCCTGCTCTCGTCACCATCAGGACCTCCGTTTCCGATGCGGTTTTTTCAGGTTAGTCCTTGCGGTGGAAGCAGAGTATTTACTACACTTGACACACGAGTCTTTCGGAGGCTCTTTTTTATCTTCTCTACCCCATTTCCATGTGTCCTGACATCTGAGAGGAGGAGGCTCAGAGGCCACCTGGCTAAGCCACAAGGGAGGGTCAACAGGCTCCTAAAAATGATGCTCCTGAAGAGCTCGGGATAGTCAAAGTCTTATTTCAAATGGGTTGGGAGGTTGGCTTTATTGCACAGAGAATGAATTACTTACTAATTGTAACGAATAACTGTGTGGCGGTGGTGGTTTAGTCGCTAAGTCGTGTCTGACTCTTGTGACCCCATGGGGGTCCTGCCAGGCTCCTCTGTCCATGGGATTCTCCAGGCAAGAATACTGGAGTGGATTGCCATTTCCTTCTCCGGGGGATCTTCCCAACCCAGGAATCGAACCCAGGTCTCCGGCATTGCAGGAAGATTCTTTACCAACTGAGCTAGTCCTGGACGAATAACTATGTAACTCTATTCTAAGGTGCTAGGGTCTGTTTAAATGTTTTTACATGCACTGTTCAGGGAAAATACATACTTTTCCAAATATCGGGATAGGTTTGGAAACTTACATGTAATGAATCATCTGTGAAATGATATAGCAAAAAGAAATGCTTTGCAAACTATATAGTGTTTTATTTTGCCATGAATGTTACTTATTATCAGTACAGTAATTCAATGTAACCTGAATGTCCCCAAGTCTGCAGATAGCTGAGAGGCAACCATTCTCTTGCTAACCGAATAGAATAACTCTAGTCCACACCCCATATTTGGTTTCAGTAAGTTCATTTCAATTCAGTTCAGTCGCTCAGGTGTCCGACTCTTTGCGACCCCATGAATTGCAGCACGCCAGTTCAGTCCCCTCCTGAGTGCTTCTGAGGGTTCCCAGCGAACGCGTATCAGCTGTGGTCTTCAGGTATCAGCTTGTCCTGGCCCCGCTGGCAGCTGGGTTCTCTCCCCGGCTCCTCCCAACACCTCTTTACTGCCTCCGGGCTTCCTGTGGACAGTCACCTGCCAGCACCATCCTAGCCTTTCCTTTGCTTCCTAAGAAAGTGCCAAAATGAACCAGACCCTAATTAACAGCTCATAAACGTTTGCTGAAACCACTGGTGCTTACTGCTGCTGCTAAGTTGCTTCAAACGTATCCGACTCTGTGCGACCCCATAGATGGCAGCCCGCCAGGCTCCACCGTCCCTGGGATTCTCCAGGCAAGAACAGTGGAGTGGGTTGCCATTTCCTTGGTTTCTAGAGAGGAGTTAAGATGCAAATTAGGAAACAACTCAAAATACTCCTCAGGCCCTGCCTCTCAGCACATTTCTGGGGTCCACTTACAGCCAGGGTCCTTTTCATGCCCTCTGTTGACCTTTTTCCAGGAGCTGAAAGGTATTCAAAAGTAGATCATTACCCACTTCACGGGGACTAGCCTTTCATATTACGATACACAGAACTTCAGTTTTCTCTTACCAGAATTCCTCATTGCAGCCAGCACCTTGGGTCTTCTGTTCATAACCAATAACTCCCCGAAGACTTGCTTCTCTAGACAAAGGACTTGCTCCCCTTTTTGGGGCACCCCCTCATCCTCCTGTAACGAACGTGGAGGTGGCTCCAACCATGCTTCTGTCTCCACTAACATCAGCTGGATGGAGAAAGTAAGGTCAAGGTTAGCTAGACTTTCGGAGAAGGCACTGGCACCCCACTCCAGTACTCTTGCCTGGAAAATCCCATGGACGGAGGAGCCTGGTGGGCTGCAGTCCATGGGGTCGCGAAGAGTCGGACACGACTGAGCGACTTCACTTTCCCTTTCCACTTTCCTGCATTGGAGAAGGAAATGGCAACCCACTCCAGTGTTCTTGCCTGGAGAATCCCAGGGACGGTGGAGCCTGATGGGCTGCCGTCTATGGGGTCACAGAGTCGGACACGACTGAAGCGACTCAGCAGCAGCAGCAGCAGCAGCTCGACTTTGAGCCACCTTCTAGAATACCTGATTGGACTTCTGTATATTAACCATGTATGAAATAACCTTGCTAAATTCAACCACTGATTCTGAGAGTTTGTGGATGGTTTTAAGCATTTTATGTACACAGCCATCATTTTACCTTAAAAAAATTTTTTTACAGAAAGTTTATATCTTTTATTTTTCTGGCCACTTTACAGAGACTAATACAACCAAAGCAGTCGAAAGAAGTAACGATTGTGGCCATTCTTATCTGGTTCAGTCTGAAGGTCGGGGAAAGTGCTCAGTATTTCAATTTGGTGCATATTATGGCGGCAGGCTTTTGAATTTTCTCTTTACCAGGTTAAGGAAATATTCCTCTAGGTCTAGTTTGCTAAGTTCTTTCAAAATTTTATTATAAATGAGTATGAAATTTTATCAGATACGTTTTCTGAATCTATTGAGATGATTAGGTGTGTCCCTCATTCTGTTAATGTGGTGAATTGCACTGACAATTTTTGAATGTTAAATCAATCTTGCCTTCCTGGAATAAACCACACTTGCTGGGTTTGATTTGTTACTATTCAGTTTTGAATTTTTACATCTTAGTCTGACAGAAATTGGCCTATACTTTTACTTTCCTATTATATCTTTGCCAGATCATGGTATCAAGGCTTGTAAAACACGTTGGAACGTACTCCTGTGTTAGCTGTTTTCTAAAAGAGTTTGTGTAAGAGGTGTACGGGGGAGTTTACAAGCAGTCTTGCTTGGGACTAGACTTCTCTCTGTGGAAAGGTTTTTAATTACGCATTCAGTTACTTTTACAGATGTAGAGGGCCTTTTCTATTTTTTGATGACAATTTTAGTAAGTTGTGCTTTTCAAGAGATTTTCCCATTTCATCTGTGTTGCAAATGTATTGGCATAAAATTGCGTATAATATCCTGTTATTATCTTTTTAATACATATTGAATCTTGACATTGTCCATCTATATTCTCTTCCTTCCTCTTTATCTCTTAGTCTTGATAAGTCCGACTGGGGGGGGGGGTTCAATCTCATTGTTGTTTAGTTGCTACGTTATGTCCAACTCTTTTGTGACCTCATGGACTATAGCCCATCAAGCTCCTCTGTCCATGGGACTTCCCAGGCTAGAATACTGGAGTGGGTTGCCATTTCCTTCTCCAGGGGATTGTCCCAACCCAGGGAATGAACAGGCATCTCCTGCATTGCAGGCAGATTCTTTACCACTGAGCCACCAGGAGTCTTTCCAAAGAACCAATCTTTGACTTTGTGGGTTTTCTCTCCTGCTCATTTATTTTGCAGTTCATTGCTTCCTGCTCTTACCTGTATTATTTCCTCCCTTCTATTTTATTTGTATTTAATTTCTTATTCTTTTCTAGTTTCTTTGTTTTTTTTTTTCATTTTTTTATAGAGGTGTAATTGATATGTAACATTATGTTAGTTTCAGGTACGCAACATAATGATTGGATATTTATATTCATTGAGAAGTGATTACCAAAATAAGTCTAGTTAGCGTCCATCCTCACACATAGTTAAAAAAACATTTTTTTTTCTTGTGTTGAGGGCATTTATTTCTTTATTTTTACCAGATTGCAGCAGGTTTAATAGTGTCCCCAAAGGTATGCCGAAGTGGTGACCCCCATAACCAGCAAAGGTGATCTTGTTTGGAAAAACAATCTTTGCCCGTGTGATTGTGGATTTTGAGATGAGATCACCCTGGATTGAGGGAGGCCCTTGCTTGTGCTCAGTCGGGTCTGACTCTTTGAGACTCTACAGACTGTAGCCCGCCAGGCTCCTCTGTCTACAGATTTTTCCAGGCAAGAGTACTGGAGTGGGTTGCCATTTCCCACTCAAGGGGAGTTTTAAAATTTACTCTCCAAGTAACTTTCAAGAATGTGGTACAATATTAGTGCTAGAGTCGCCGTGCTGTGAGTTACAGCCCATGATTCCTTTATTCTCTAACTGGGGATTTGTACCTTCTGACCCTTTATGCGTTTCGCTCCCTCCCTCCTACCTCTGCTTCTGGAAATCGCTGATCCGTTCTCTACGTCCAGGCGCTCTGTGTTTTTCAGGATTTCACATGTGAGGGCACCCAGCATTTGTCTCCCTCCATCTGACTTATTTGGCTTCCCAGGTGAGGCCAGTGGTAAAGAATCCGCCTGCCAATGCAGGAGACACAAGACAGCAGGGCTCCATTCCTGTCAGAAAGATCCCCCCGAGAAGGAAACGTCAACCCACTCCAGTATTCCTGCTTGGAGAATCCCATGGACAGAGGGGCCTGGAGTGCTGCGGTCCACGGGGTCACACAGGGCTGAGATGGGCAAGCGCGTGTCTGGCTCGTCTCACGCAGCAGAAGGCCCGCAGTGCCCTTCCATGTTGCTGCAAATGGCAAGATTTCTTTTCTTATGGATGGATAATATTCCATCGCACGTGTGTGTGTACATATGTGGAAATAAAATACCACTTCTTTATTCACTCATCTCCCGCTGTTCTTTTAAGCCAGATTTTTAACTCTTTTTCACTGGGAGCATTTGCCCAGAGAGCTGACCCAGCGTTTAAAAGCATTAGGATGTGCTTTTCTTGTGGGCTGCCACAACTGCCATATTGCTAGAAAAAAAGAGTTCCCACAACATGATTTTTGTTTTCTAAACTGGTCTTCTGGGCATGTGTCTCTTAGCCGAATAGGTTACAACTGTAAATGTTTAATGATTCAAGGTTCTTTTAATCATCACTTGGGATTTTTTTTTTCCTAAATAGTTTAAGATCTCTGCTCTCAATTTACTGTCAGCTGTCTTTATCCCCTTCGCCTCTAACATGAATCAGGCAGTTGGAACATGACCCTCTAAACAGCTGTGCACTCAGCCTGCTGTGATGAGATGCAGGGCAGCGATGTAGCTTCAGGTTCTGCTGCAAATCACCTCGCGTTCTTTGCCTCTGTATTGAGGTGATTTATTGTCTTATTTACACATAAAGTGCGGGGGGAAACCATTCTATACTTCGCTGGAAGCATTCACCAAAGACGAAGTCTCTGAACAAGCACTTGGGGATCTGGGGATTAGAAATGAATCCAGAATGGCTGCAGAAAGGTTATTTCAGCCAGTTAACAGAATCCAAGGAAACTATTATGTTCCAATGGAAGAAGCTGCCTCTTGCCAGATCTGCTGAGTGGTAGTGGGGTCCAGGTTCAGACCAGGCTCAGAAAGACACATATACACCCATGGACACACATACCCACACACACTTGCATACCTGCACAGACACACACACTGCCCACACCCACGCGTGACTGAGTAGTTTACACAAGAAGGGGAATTCTGGCAAGTGAGTCACTGGATTTTGTTTTTCATTCTAGCTCTTTTTTCTAGATCCAGAGTAACACATGTTTATCAGAAAAGCATTGGAAAGTCCAGAAAAATTACCCATAATGTTGCTGCTGCTGCTGCTAAGTCACTTCAGTCGTGTCCGACTCTGTGCGACCCCACAGACGGCAGCCCAGCAGGCTCCCCTGTCCCTGGGATTCCCCAGGCAAGAACACTGGAGGGGGTTGTCATTTCCTTCTCCAATGCATGAAAGTGAAAAGGGAAAGTGAAGTCACTCAGTCGTGTCCGACTCTTAGCGACCCCATGGACTGCAGCCCATCAGGCTCCTCCGCCCATGGGATTTTCCAGGCAAGAGCACTGGAGTGGGGTGCCATTGCCCATAATGCTGCTACCTAGTAAAAACTATGGCAATTTGGTCACATTTTCCCTTTGCACTTGTTAAATATAGATCAGCTCTTCTAAGCGATTCCACTCAGTCCTCTCTCCCACCTCACAGTTCTTTATTAGGGACTGGGGGCAGGAGCAGAAGGGGACGACAGAGGATGAGATGGCTGGATGGCATCACTGACTCGATGGACGTGAGTCTGAGCGAACTCCGGGAGTTGGTGATGGACAGGGAGGCCTGGCGTGCTGCAATTCATGGGGTCGCAAAGAGTCGGACACGACTGAGCGACTGAACTGAACTGAATGTAAAATAAACAGTATTTCAGTCATGACAAGATGTCCTTTCTCGCGAGTGGCCCAGTTTCTTCAGTGTCCTCTCACTGGCCACTGGTGCTGTTAGAATCTTTCCAATAATGAAGGAGTCACTGCTGGCCCGTCTCCCTGAGTCCCCTCTCGTGGTTCCTTTCGGCTTCAGGTGTCACAGGAGCACCTGAAAGGCTGGAGCTCAGGCCTCCACCTATAATCACCCCAACATTCTCTGTGCCAGTGTCCCACCTCCAACTCCTACCCGCATTCTTGCCCCAGTGAGCTTCCGAAAGCGAGTCTCCCAACCGCAGTTGGTATCTGCGCCCCTTGTGGGGAAATTCTAGTAAATTAGACAATTCCCTTCTCCTTGTTTCAGGGGCTATTTTAGCGCCATCATATATATGATACCTTGGGCTTTCCAGATGGCACAATGGCAAAGAATCCACCTACCAATGCAGGAGATGAGGGTTCGATTCCTGGGTCAGGAAGATCCCCTGGAGAAGGGCATGGCAACCCACTCCAGTATTCTTGCCTGGAGAATCCCATGGACAGAGGAGCCTGGCGGGGGGTGCTACAGTTCAGGGGTTTGCAAAGAGTCGGACGTGATCGGGCAGCTGAGTACACACACACGACACCCTCGTGCCTGGGGCGTCTACTGGGGCTTTTTCCGAAAGTGCTGAATCAGTCTAGAGCCACACCCCGGCGAGCACGGGAATGAGTGACTGGGCTGGACGGAGAGATTCTGTAAGTGTCAAAAAGCACACTGAATTTCAAAGATTTGATCTGATAAAAGGAATGTGAATTATCCATCTCACTGTTTATATTGATTGCATGTTAGGGATCCCAAACATGATAATGTTGGGGATATATCGGATTAAATGTAGTATTAGAGCTAATTTCTTGGTATGTGTTTTTAACGTGGCTACTAGAAACTTGCAAAGCACACATGTCGCTTGTGTTTGTGGCTGGTTCAGAGTTCCAGTTTGGGAGGCCGGTTTGGAGCCTAGATGGGAGCGGGGGCCCTCAGCAGCCCTCCCCGTCTGGACTCTGCCCTCCCCTGTCTCTGCTGCAGCCGCCAGCATCCAGGTGAGGCAGACAGCAGGCTCCTTTCATCTCCCTCTCTCCCTGCATCGGCCCAGGACCGGGCGTGAATGACGGCACGTGGGAGCAGAGGCTTGGGTGGCGCAGGGGAGGGGGGCCTGGCCTGGCTGGGGGGACGCTGCTTTATTAATTGTGAGGCCCGTCAGGCTGGCAAAGTGGCAGATGCTCCCCGGAGGACTCGCCAAATGCTCTGCGGGTTTGGGCTCTGACTGCAGCTTTGAGCAGCTTCTTTTTCGTCCCCACCTGTCTCCAATCAGTCCTTTCACAAGAGGCCCGGCAGCTCCCCTTGCCTGCTCTCGGGGGTTCAGAGCCGGGACTCCACAGACCGTGTTGCCATCTCAGCCTCCAGGCAGGTAAAGCTGGGGTCCAGCAGAGCGCCTGCTCTGAGAGCTCGGGAGGAGGGGCAGGAGCTGGACATAACTGAGCCTATTTCTTTAGACGCTGAGTTTCCCAGGCCTGCGGGACACTCAGCCTCACGCACAGCTCAGGGACTTTCAGAGAAAAAGCTGAGTTACCAGTTGGCACGTCTTTGCCCCAGCCCAGGGGTGGCCCGGGCCCTTCTGCTGGGAGCCAGCCCCGCCCCCAGGTGTGGCTGCCCCTAAACTCCCAGTTTCTGCTCTGCCAGGGCTGGGACTCGGGGTAGCAGAGGTTACTAATGAGGTACCAGTGGCCCTGACTCACCTCTAAATCTGGTCAAGCACCCAGCCAGCCATACGTCCTTCCTGATTGCAGTGTTTTTGCAGGGAGCCTCTGTTTGCACACAGAATCTTATTTCTTGCCATGTTGCTTCATCTCTTTTTCTGCTGGCTCCTCTCCTGCGGCTGGTAGAGGCTTGGTGCTGCCTGAGTCTCTTCCAGACACGGCTGGCGGGTCCCCCTCTGAAGTGAGCACTTCCTGTCTTCCGGATTCCTCGGAACTGACATCTGGGAGAAGAGGCAGGTGTAGGCACTCCCCGTGCATGCAGGTGACCCGTATCTGAGCGCCCTTGCCCAGGGCACTCAGCTCCAGGCTGGCCTCTGCGAGAGCGCGGATGGATCAGGTATAAATGTATCCTTGTCGACTTTTACAGCCTGCGAAGAGCTAAGAGTGCCACTGGAGATCCACGCTCGGGGGAACCGGGACTTTGGGTGTCTGGGAGCAACAGGAGGGGAGAAGGAACTGTGGGCACTTGGTGGAGGTGAAAGCTGAGCTGGCATGAAGAATGGGAACAGCTGGCTCTGGAGCAGAGATCCTCAGCCCCGGCAACGTCGATGTTATGGTCCAGATGATTCTCTACTGTGGGGGCCACCCTGTATATTGTAGGCTGCCTAACAGCCTCGCAGGCTTCTACCCGGGAGGTCCCCTCCACTGGCGACACCCCAACATGTGTCTGTGTTATCATTTTGTTGTTTAGTCACTAAGTTGTGTCTGACTCTTTGAGACCCCGTGGACTGCAGCCCACCAGGCTCCTCTGTCCATGGGATTTTCCAGGCAAGAATACTGGAGTGGGTTGCCATGCCCTCCTCCAGGGGATCTTCCCAACTCAGGGATCAAACCAGGGTCTCCTGTGGTTCCTGCATGGGCAGGCTGATTCTTTACCACTGGTACCACCTGCAAAGCCCCTTGTGCCAAGGTGGGGCTTTAACCCTACTCCAAGGGAAATGATTAAGGTTTACAGACAACGTGTGGTCAGCTGGAATGGGTTTTCACATATTAGTTGTATATGTAAACGCCACCCTAGGAATACTCTGGCTTCTCCCCTTTGAGTGAAAACTCAGAAAGAAGAGAACCATAAACCACTGTGGGAAGGGAAATCTGAGTCCTGATGTCAGTATTTGGTTTTAAGTTCTGAAGAGAAATGACAAAGCAACGTTACATCACAGGTCAGGAGGAGTGCCAGGACACTCTGGGGAAGGAAACCAGTGTGTGAAATGAATTTTAACACTTTTTTTGGAGGGGAGGTACCACTGACTCCTTTGAGAAGCTGATGAAAACTTTGGATTCTTACCCAGACAGACTCACATAAGCACATAATACAAATTCCACACATGTCCTCCCGGGGTAGTCAGTCTCCCTGAACCCCACCCATGAGTCGAGGGGCAGATCGAAGGAGGCCAGGTAAGGCCCTCTGGGTCACGACAGGCTCAGAGAACTCAAGACACCCTCACTCCACTGGACATGATGGCTGAGACAGGAGAGGGGAAGAGGCTGGACAGCCAGGCAGAGAGGCCACGTGGATGTTCAAGGGTCATTACCATACACAGTGGTGGGTGCTGGGCTGCCCAATATTTGAGCAGGATGCACTCAGTAGACAGGGATCCTGGGTCTTGGACAAATCACCTCTGTGGGCTTTAAATGGTCTCGTGTGTGAGAACAAAATGACACAATGAAAGAGAAGGAGTTAGGGGCCTTCCTGGGGTCTCAGACAGTAAAGAATCTACCTGCAGTGCCGGAGACCACCTGCAGTGTAGGAGACACGGGTTCAATCCAGAAAATCCCTTGGCATAGGAAATGGCAATCCACTCCAGTATCCATGCCTGGGAAATCCTGTGGACAGAGGAGCCTGGCGGGCTACAGTCTATGGGGGTCACAAGAGCTGGACATGACTTAGCAACTAAACCACCACCACCACCACCCACCTCCAGGTCACGAGAGCTAAACCGGGGGTTTCAGAATATCAATCAAGTCACAGTAAGCAGGGTGTTTTCACTCACAGCCCTTGACCACGGAGCAGGGACCACCTGATGCGGTCTGAGACGATTAGTCAGGGCAAGAGGACGAGAGAATCCAAGTCCAAGTAAACCAGGTGGAACAAGCTTAGTGTTGTTGAAATGAGGGGCATTACTCTCAACAGATGATTATCTTTCAGTGTGAATGGAAAGGTCTGGAGTGACATCAGGAAGAAGATGAGAAACGTTCATCCTGCAAGACCCTGCATTTTCCCAGAGGTCTTTCTTCCAAAGCCAGATGGCACGTGGATTAGATCCTCTGTGAATTAGAGAATATTACATTTTATAACCAAATCAAATTGATATCTTATGACTGGAGCCAATGCACTACTGACTTGATTGGGAACTCCTCAGATTAACCACTGATTCATGAAAGGGGTTTTGGCAAATGGTCTCAGACGAGGAATCAAGCCAGAAACAGCATTTGTCAGACCGGATGGGTGGACTCACCTTTTGGATTGAAAAGTTCATCTTTTTGTGAAAATCACCTAGTGGCCTATGACCCTATCATATATCCATGGACCAGTCCCGACCATCCAATGTCTAGGAGCTTTTAGGGCACTTCTGTGTAGTGCCCATTCTTACCTATGAAGCTGGTCTCTCAGATAAACTTAATAAAAACCCAGCCAGACATCCAAAGTTTAGCTATTTGGAAGAAGAGATGGGAAACTGGCCTGTAACCACCGTGGGAGAGAAAAGAAGTTATTAGAGGTTGCTGCTGCTGCTGCTAAGTCGCTTTAATCGTGTCCGACTCTGTGCGACCCCATAGATGGCAGCCCAGCAGGCTCCCCGATCCCTGGGATTCTCCAGGCAAGAATATTGGAGTGGGTTGCCATTTCCATCTCCAATGCATGAAAGTGAAAAGGGAAAGTGAAGTCGCTCAGTCGTGTCTGACTCTTAGCGACCCCATGGACTGCAGCCTACCAGCCTCTGCCGTCCATGGGGTTTTCCAGGCGAGAGTCCTGGAGTGGGGTGCCATTGAGAGTCTACTAAACACAAGAGACAACTGAAGCATCTACAGGATGGAAAACAAGAGCCCGTCCCCTGTTTAGGGGCCACAGAGGGACTGTGGGGTCTTTTTACACGTTTGTTTATTTTGAGACTCTGGGCCTTTGTTGCTGCACGCGGCCTTCCTCTAGTTGCAGCAAGTAGGGCTGCTCTCCAGTTGCAGAGCTCGGGGCTCTGAGGTGCCTGGGCGCGGTAGCTGTGGCTCAGGGTGCAGTAGCTGTGGCTCAGGGTGCGGTAGCTGTGGCTCAGGGCGCGGTAGCGGTGGCTCAGGGCGCGGTAGCGGTGGCTCAGGGCGCGGTAGCTGTGGCTCAGGGCTCGGTAGCTGTGGCTCAGGGCACGGTAGCGGTGGCTCAGGGCGCCGTAGCGGTGGCTCATGGGCTTGGTAGTTGCAGCACATGGGCTGAGTTGCCCCTCAGCACGTGGAATCTTCCTGGACCAGGGATTGAATCTGTGTCCCAGGTGATGGCAGGCGGATTCTTGACCCCTGGACTACAATGGAAATCTGGGACCTTGGTGTCTTGATGCCCAAAGGGAACACGCTAAACGGCTATTTGGATTCCAAGCTGTGTAGATGGCTCTTTCACCAGCTCTGTCTGCCCTGGCTCTTAAAGTTCAGCCCAGTGCCACCTCCCTACCTGAGCGGCAGTGTCCTGCCTCAGGACACTGTCCTGTCACCCTGTTTCTTGGTCCCTCGTTTCTGGACAGCGGTGCCTGTTTAGGGTCCGCCTCCCTGCCCACCCCCCAGCCCGCCCCAGTCTGTGTCCTCAGCCCCCAGCACACGTCTAACGCGGATGTGTCAAATGGCCGAGTATGTGGGGGTTTTGCAACATGGAGACAAACCCTGACTCGCTTACCAGTCTGCAGAGTCCCAGACCTTCTATATTACTCAGATGAGTCGTGTGGATTCTATTAAACACGCCTGTGGGGTCTCTAGGTCCCTGGCGCCACCATCCTCACATCTGGGCCGTTGCCTCGGCCTCTGTGAAGCTCTGCCTGCCTCTGGTTGCCACCCACTCCAGGTCCTCTGTAAACCCTGGTGGGGTCCTTTCCTAGAAAACATCATCTATCTGACTTTCCAGCTCCCTCACCTCTGCTCTTGATGGACCTTTGATTCAGTCAAGTCAAAATGTTCCTCCCAGGTCCCTGCAAACCCTGCCATTTCCTGCCTCCAAGCCACGCTCACGTGGTTCCCTTCACCTGCCAAAGATGAGCCAACTTTTAAGACTCAAGCATTTTCTCCTCCAAAATGCTTTTCCTGATTTAACTTAACTCAAAGTAACCCCTGCTTCTTTCCGCTTTTCTAACACTTTTGGGTTATCGTTCCCCTCTTAAAGCATAAGCCACTTTACACGAACGTCTGGCTTCTTGCAGTGGACTGGGAAGGAGCCGAGGGTGGACTAACAGCATTCATCCTGTCGTCTCGGAGCACTGTGCTCGAAGCCCGTCAGAGAGGAGAGACTCAGTGAGAGCTGGAGAATGCAGGACCGAGTCTGCATTCCTACTTGGGTGCAGTTTTATTTTAAGGCCGGGATCACGCAAAGCATCCTGGAATATATTAGTCACGATTCTTGCCAGGGGAAAGAGATCTGGCTCTTATTTGAAGAACTGCCTGGTGATGGATGGGTGGTTTCAGCAGCAAAAAACAATCCCACAGAAATTTACAATTTGCCATGAGCTTTACTCCGTCTGGGGGCCTCCGTGGTGGCACAGCGGTAAAGAATCCGTCTGCCAATGCAGGGCCTGAGGGGTTTGATCCTGGAGAAGGGAATGGCTACCCACTCCAGTATTCTTGCCTGGGAAATCCCGTGGACAGAGGAGCCTGGCGGGCTATAGTCCATGGGGTTGTAAAGACTGAGTGACTAACACTTACTCCATCTGATCCTGTGGGCTTGTGAGGTAAGCGGTATCTCCAGTTTATGGTTGAGGACCCCAAGACTCAGAGAGAATCAACTGCAAGGATACAGCAGCCGGTGGGCCGGCCCTTGGGTCTCAGGACTCCAGGACGCAGGTCCGTCCATCTTCACTCTGCTCTCCTCCAGGCCTGTTCGTGAGGGGGCTGGAGACGCTGATAAATTCTTACTGCATTTTAAGGAGATGGCCTTGGAAATTCCAGAATGCCCAGCTGAGTGTTCATCCTGGGTGAGAAACAGTGAAGAGAAATGAGAGATGCTTTTAATTCAAGAAGCTGGAATAAAGAATGACTTTAAAAGTAGCGCAGTTTGACTAGACAGTGATTGAGACATTTTATGAATTAAATAGAAAGAACTCTTAACTGTGAACGATGGGCTGTGCGTTATCCATCACATTTCCTGGCAAACAAAGGCAGAAGAGGAAGATTCGGGCGTTCAACCCAGAGGCTCACCAGCCTTATTACTCCTGGCTGCCTGGCTTTGAGAAAACACTGTCTGTGCCCACGTTTCCTTATCTGTGAGTGAAGCAGTCGTCACACGTGTGTCGACCAGATGCTATGGATTTCCTGTTTGCTGTTAAGTCGTTCAGTCATGTTTGAGTCTTTGTGACCCCGTGGACTATAGCCCACCAGGCTCCTCTGTCCATGGAATTCTCCAGGCAAGAATACTGGAGTGGGCTGCCATTCCTTTCTCCAGGGGATCTTCCTCACCCAAGGATAGAACCTGGGTCTTCCGCCTGGCATGCAGATTCTTTACCGCTGAACCACCAGGGAATTTATTTATCCCATTCCATTCTCCCTAACTCTGAAAAGTAGGCATTATTAACTGACTAAGTTTTACTCCTTCACTTTATAGACAAGGAAATGGGTTCAAGGAGATCACAAGCCAGGAACGCAAGGTTGCAGAGGTGACGAAGCCTGTCCCCTCACTCACCAGTCAAGGTACCAGCTTCCAGCTATATAACACAGGATAGGAACTCTGTCTCAGCAGAGTTCATGTGATGGTCAGATAAGAAACTCTTTGAAGTGTCGAGATGATGTTAGTTAGATCCCTTCTCATTTCTTTTAATAAATGTTTGTGAATTAATAAGTATGTCCAGGTACCTGCACTTCCTTAAAGCATGTTTGAATTATAGACCCTTTGTTTAATGATGATAAGTAGTCAACCAAGTTCATGCTGTTACTCAGGCTTTTTTAATGAAGACCCTCCTGGGGAGGTTAACCTTCAGAGCAGGGGGCGGAGCTGAGGACTGCCCTCCATGTGGCGGGCAGCCCATCCCTGTGGTGGGGAGAGGCCCTAAGTGGCCTGAAAGAGCCTCTGAAGTCCTGCTCTTGCATAAACAAACCTATAAATGACAGTGTGGCCCCTAAGCCCAGGAATGAACTGCCTGCAAATGGGCGTCTGCTTCCCTTTCGATGTTTAAGGAGGTAATCCCGGAAGAGCAAAGCTGGAGAGAAAGCAAGCCAGAGGGGTGGATGATGGAACCGGAAGGGCTCACACTCTTCCCATAAACGCTTGCGCAGACTTCCTCGCCCTTCCTGGTGACCATTCCTGCATCAGTGCCCTGGAGGGATGCTGGGAGCGGGAGACCAGAGAACATCCCAGAGGGGAGGGCTTGGAGGCGCTGGGGGAGGGCGGGACCACAGGCTCTGCCTCTGGTCAGCTGCCTGACCTCCAACCAACACCCGCTGGTGGGGAGAAAGCTCTGAGCACGCAGAAGAGGGCAGAGCCACAGAGGCCAGGACCCAGGTCCTGAAATGCTACGTGACAGGCCGCCCCGCCGGAAGTGGTCTGTGGATGTGACTGCTAAGCGAACAGGGCATCAGCTTCTGCTGTGCTGAGCCCCCGAGAAACCAGGGGTTACCTGCTGCTGCGTCTCGCGTTTCGTTTACAAATACAGGTTTGTTTTCTTTGTCAGTACCAGGAGGTCATCATGGGCCTTATTCAGTTGTTAGAGAATCGAAAGAAAGAACGTACAGGAAGCCACCAGAGAAACGCTAAAAGCCCTAATCGTCAGTGCTGCTAATCAGCCTGGTCAGAGAGCTAGTGGTACTAGACGCACAGGTTTTGTCTCAGGTCCGCCCTGGGGCCAGGCTCCCCGAGCAGAAGGGGTCGTGGAACCACAAGCCACCACCTCAAGCCCTGCGGAGGGCACGGCTGACGTTCAAGGTGACGCCACACCTCCCCTTTTGGCTTCTGCCCAAGTGGACGCTGCAGAGAATCTGTGAGGCCAACTGCGTCTTCCTGCTCAACCCCTATGGGTCATCCGAGGCTGTGTCAAAACTCTGTTCTTCTCCTTTGCCACTGGATTTCATCCCAAATGAGTTATTAAATAACAAAAACATCACATACTTACTGTGCGCAACCTGAAAAGAAAATGTAGATGGAAGCGATCCACCCACTAAAGATCATTCTTAATAGTATGGTGCATTTCTTAAGTGTATTTTTATCACGGTTGAGAAAATGATACCCATACAATCACATCTCTTGCATTTTTTGCTTGCCATTATCATAGGCATTTCCCCATGTCACTACAAATTATTTATTAGATACTATTTTCAGGAGTTTCATAATGCTCCATGGGAAGGGTGCACCATGATTTTTCTACCCCATTCCTTACTGTTGGGTAGTTAGCTGTTTCCAGTTTTTCCGGGTTACAAAATATGCTGCAAAGACCGTACCTGTAAGTTCTGGCTTGCTTCCTTTGCAGTCTGAATTCTTTAAGGCCGTTCAGATTTCAGACTTGGGGAATACATGGAAACCATTGCAAGAATTAGACACAAGCTGGTATCTGGTGTCTGGAAGGTAACACAACACGCTGTGGCTGTCCACAACGTGATGTGGACTACAAGAGGCCCTGGGGAGGGTGGCTGAGATTTCTGGAGGAGACTGATGGGGATTCTTTTCTGCACCAACTGTAGGGAGAGGCAGTCTCTGCTTGAGTGTGAGGGGTGGGGGGGGGGGGGTGATCCTAATTCCGGTTCTCTCTCTGTGAGGGTCTGGTCAGCCCCTTTTCTTGGGAGAGTCAGGGCTCATGTCTCATGAGCTGATGGCTGCACTGCCAGACCATACTTCTTGAGTGTTATTCTTTCTTATTTTTTTTACCCACAACTGAACATTAAAAAAAATTGAGCTATATTAACATACAATAAATTCACTCCTTTAAAGCGTATAATTCAACTGCTTTAATATAATCACAAAGTTGTGCAACCATCACAACTATCTAACTCGAGAGCATTTTCATCATCGCCTGAAAACCCCACACCCTTTAGCAGTCATGCCTCCATTGTCCCTTCCTCCAGCCCCTGGCAACAGCTCATGAGCTTTTCTGTCTCCATAGATTTACTGACTCCAGACTTCACATAAGTGGAGTCTGCACGTGTGTCCTGTGGTGTCTGGCTTCTATTAGCATAATCTTTTCCAGGTGCGTGCATGTTGCAGCATGTATCACAACCTCATTTTTTAATGGCTAAACAATATTCCATTGTCTGGCTAGACCACATTTGCTTATCCATTCATCAGCTGATGGACATTTGGGTTATTTCCACTTGTTGGCTTTTATGAATAATGCTGCTGTGGATGTTTGCATACAAGTTATTGTGTGCAAATATTTTCAGTTCTCAGGTATATACTTAGAAGTGGAATTAACTCCAAGCCTAACTTCTTGAAGAACTGCCAAACAGGATTCCAAAGGGAAACACACTTTTCATTCCCACTGGTGATGTATAGGGCTTTCCAGGTGGCTCAGTGGTAAAGAATCCACCTGCCAATGCAGGAGACACAGGAAACATGGGTTCAGTCCCTGGGTCAGGAAGATTCCCTGGAGGAGAAAATGGCAACCCACATCCAGCATTGGGATTGCCTGGAGAATCCCAAGGCCAGGGGAGCCTGGTGGGCTACAGTTCACAGGGTCGCAAAGAGTCAGACTGAGCAGCTAAGCAGGCACGAAAGGTCCCAATGCCCCATGTCCCCACTGACGCTTGTCACGTGTCCATCTTTTTGATTATGGTCATCCTAGTCGCTGTGAAGTGGTATCTCATGGGGATTCTGATTTGCATTTTCCTAACGATTAGTGACGTAGAACATCTCTTCATGTGCTTATTGGCATCTGTGTACCTTTAAAGAAACCCATATTCAAATCCTCTGCCCAATTAAAACTTTGTTTTTTTTTAAATGATTGATTTGTGAGAGTTCTTCATATATTCTGGACACTAGACTCTTATCATTTAGATCTGCAAATATCTTTCTCACCTTGCAGGGTGTCTTCTCACTTTCTTGGTGGTGTCTTTTGAAATACGAACGTTTTTCATTTTAATGAAGTTTGATTTATCTATTTTTCGTGTGTTGTTTGTGCTTTTGGTGTATGTTTAACCCAAGGTCGTAAAGACTTACTCCTGTCTTCTTCTAGGACTTGCGTCTCTGATCCAAGGCAACCTGTGTGTGGTATGAGGTTCAGGTCCAGCTTCGTCCTTCTGCATGTGGACATCCAGTTATCCCAGCACCACTTGTTGAAAAGACTATTTTTTCCACAAAACAGTGGACTGTGTTGGCACCCTTGGTGAGAATCAGTTACCTATAAATATATGAATTTATTCCTGGACTCTCAACATATGTCTATCCTTATGCCAGTACACACGATCTCGATCTGTGTAGATTTGTCCTGAGTCATGAAATAGGGACTCTGTCTTCCAACTTTGATCTTTTTCAAGATGGTGTTGGCTATTTTGAGTCCCTTGTATTTCTGTATGAATCTATTTGTCAATTTATGCCAAAGAAAAGGCAGCTGGGATTTTCAAAAGGATTGTGCTGAGTGTGTAGACCGACTTGAGGAGTACTGCCATCTTAGCGTTATTTAGTCTTCCACAGTGCCGCTCTTAAAAACCAAAACAAACCGCAAACTTCAGCAGTTACTCGGCTCACTCAACCCACAATTCTTCAGGTTTTCTGCAATAGCTCCTATTTCCTCCAGGGACTTTAACGACGGAATGCTTTATCCTTGTAAATGAATTATCTTCTTTTACCAGTCAAACTTAACTTACGCTTACTTATTCAACCAGAACGGTTCTGTTTTAGTGATGGGAAAGCCAGGGCGAAAGACACGCGTTCAGAGCCCTGCCCAACTTGCCGCACAACAGGCGGATCTGAGATGAAAACGAGAGGCTCTGCTTCTTGCACTCCTGTGCTCTCCCAAAGTTTAAGCAAGAGCTGTTTTCATATCCTGGCTGCTCTCCATTCATCTACTTTTATGTGAAATTCATAAAAACGTATTGCATTTCTTTGAATCTGTTTCTTTCTCTTTATAATAGTGGTGTGATCCAGGTGCCCAGCTGACCTCCCAGGCCTGTGTCTTCAATATAAATCACACTTCCTTTGATGACAACCTCAGTTGCCTGAGCCCGCCAGGTCTAGCCCCTCACACTGTCCCCCACGTGCTTCTGTGAGTCCCGGGAGGGCAGCTCACCCACCCGGAACCAGCCTGTCAGCCCATTGCCTCTTCTTCACCCGTCCAGCACCCCGTCTCCAGGAGACGCCCATCCTCGGATTACCAGACCATGCAGGGGCGCTTTTTCGGATTCGTTTGAATCTCCTAGCCCTGTGGGGCACCAGAGCAGAGCTGTCTCTACACAGATGAAGAAAATAGTCTTACCCACCCGAATGCAGCAACTCTCTCAGAATTCTTGAAAAATCCAGTAGGCCTCGGGCCCTTGGACCCCTCCTCACACTCTAGTGGGACTGAAGCACTCCAGGGGACAAGGCAGCAGCCCCCCACCCCGGCCTCCCACCCGGCCCCCCACCATTCTCCTCTGCTTTCCATGACCTCGGCCCCATCCCTCCTCCTTCCTCCAGGGTTGCCAGACAGCAGCTTGAATGAATGCCTGCCCACCTGGGGAAAAGGAGCATGTGGTGTGTGTGAGTGTGAGTGTGAGAGTGTGTGTGTGAGGATGTGCGTGCGTGCATGCATGAATGTGAGGGTGTGTGTGTGTGAGGTGTGTGTGCATGCATGCATGTGTGTGAGGATGTGTGTGAGTGTGTGCATGAGTGTGTGTGTGAGGATGTGTGTGTGAGTGTGTGTGTGAGTTGTGTGTTTTGGTGGGCATCTCACCAACAACAGGTGGGCACCTGCAGGAGTTCCTGAAGTTGAAAAAGTCGCCCACTCCCAAAGACGTCATGAGGATTAACAGAAGTAAGGCAAATAAAAATATATTAAAATAAAGCAAAATAAACAGAGAACAATGCCCCCTCCTCCCCCAAAGCCCTGGTACAAAGAAGACACTTGCCCCTGGGTTTTAGAATATTGAAGTGTTAAGACCCCTTTTCTGGTTAAAGGCACGTATTCCAAAGACGTCTCGAGGCCCCAGTGGAAGCGTCACCAGGCCAGTGATTCCAGGACAGGCCCCTTGGCTACCCCTCCACCGCCGCCGCCCCACGTTCTTCCTGAGGAGTGACAGGGTCCCTCCAGGCCAGGATGAAGGTCAGACTCGGAGAGTTACTTCCTCCGCTCATCTCCGGCCCCTGGGGATGAGCCATGGTCTGTGGGTTTAGGCAGCTGGTGCCAGGGATTAGCGCCTCCTCCCGCTCTCTGCCTGGGCAGGAGGTGGACAGAGGGTGGCCCTGCCCACTCGCCTGCTGCCCACAAGGCCGGGCATTTCAGTGCAGTCGCTCCCCTTGACTTCGGCCAAAAATAGCAGCCAGTTTCATCCACCCAGAGCAAGGCCTTTCCCAGGACCCTTCCTTCGCAGAAATCCCACGGCGGTTTGGAGGCGCCCCCGCACGCCGCACCCCCGCCTCCTATCCCAGCCCGCAGGCCCGCCCCTCCGCTGCCGGCTGCTCCCCAGGCGGGACCGGAGCCTCCGCATCCCGCTGCCCTTTGGGCACACGGTGCGCCCGGGCATCGGGACAAAGCGCCCCCGCTGCAGCCTGCGGGGCTGGGCGCAGGGTCCGGGTTAGGAGGTGCGGAGGAAGAGGTGCGGCCCCGAGGACCTTGCGAGCCCGGAGCCTCAGCTCTCCTTTCGCTTCCGTCTCCACACGCGGCTACCGGCGGTCCGGGTGTCTGCGGATGGCCGGAGAGGTCGGAAAGCAGAAGCAGAAGCAGGGCCGCGCGAGCCAGGCCCCGAGCCAGGTCACACGTGACCGCCCTCTGCCCCGAGCTCACGTGGGGGCGTCGGGCGCCGGAAGCACCGAACACAGCAGCGGGCGAACCGGGCGACAGGGAGACGCGAGCCGGGCACGGGAGGGCGAGGGCGGGGTTCTTGCCGCAGGGTCCTCAGGGAGGTCTGAGCCGAGTCTAAGTTTGCCGCGGGGATAAGCACGCAGCAGAGCATCCCGTGAGAGCAAACAGGGTGTCTAAACCTGCGGAGAGGGCTGGAGGGGCCGTGAGCCAAGAGGGAGCCCGAGGGGGGCTTGGGGCCCTTCACCGCCTTAAAAGCCGCTTGAAAGACGCTCACCAGAAGCGGTGAGCTTGCGCTCTGGGCTCCGCTTCAAGGGACGCCCGTCTCCTCCCCTTTGGATCCTCTGTATTAACGTGAGCAGCCACTGGAGGGCGTAGGGGTTTGGGGAGGAAAGACTGACGGGGCAGAAGAATTTTTGTTCAGCCGCTCAGTCGTTTCTGACTCTTTGCGATCCATGGACCGTAGCACGCCAGGCTTCCCTGTCCTTCACCATCTCCCGGAGTTTGCTCAAACTCCTGTCCACCGAGCCGGTGATGCCATCCAATTATATCATCCACTGTTGTCCCCTCCTCTTCCTGCCTTCAATCTTTCCCTGCATCAGGGTCTTTTCCAGTGAATCGACTCTTGGCATCAGGTGGCCAAAGTATTGGAAGTGATACTTCACCTTCAGTCCTTACGATGAATATTCAGGGCTGATTTCCTTTACGATTGAGTGGTTTGACCTCCTTGCAGTCCAAGGGACTCTAAAGAGTCTTCTCCAACACCACCGTTTGAAGGCATCAATTCTTTGGCACTCAGCCTTTCATATTGTCCAGCTCTCACATCCACATATGACTACTGGAAAAACCATTGTTTTGGCTAGATGGACCTTTGTAGGCAAAGTAGAGACAAACCCATGAAGGGTGGCGGATGCCATGCTGATGGGCTTTCAACTTATCTTGCGGGCTAGAGCTTGCAAGCTGGTGGCCATGTGATTTTTTTTTTTTCAATTCTAGGAACTTGGTTTGTTTAATTCATAGAAAGTTTTTAAAGTCAGCACCTTTCTAGAAATATCAACAACTTCAGATATGCAGATGATACCACTCTAATGGCAGAAAGTGAAGAGGAACTAAAGAGCTTCTTGATGAGAATAAAAGAAGAGAGTGAAAAACCTAGCCTAAAACTCAACGTTCAAAACACTAAGATCATGGCATCTGGTCCCATCACTTCATGGGAAATAGGTGGGGCAAAAGTGGAAACAGTGACAGACTTTATTTTCTTGGGCTCCAAAATCACTGGTGACTGCAGCCAGGCAATTAAAAGACACTTACTCCTTGGAAGAAAAGCTATGATAAACCTAGACATCGTATAGAAAAGCAGAGACATCACTTTGTGGAAAAAGGTGTGTACAGTCAAAGCAATGGTTTTTCCAGTAGTCATGTATGGATGTGAGAGTTGGACCATAAAGAAGGCTTAGCACCAAAGAATTGATGCTTTTGAACTGTGGTGCTGGAGAAGACTCTTGAGAGTCCCTTGGATTGCAAGGAGATCAAATCAGTCCATCCTAAAGGAAATTAACCCTGAATATTCATTGGAAGGAATGATGCTGAAGCTGAAGCGCCAGTACTTTGGGGGCTGATGTGAAGAGCTGACTCATTGGAAAATATCCTGATGCTGGGAAAGGTTGAAGGTGGGAGGAGAAGGGGACGAAAGAGGATGAGATGGTTGGATGGCAACACCGACTCAACGGGCATGAGTTTGAGCAAATTCTGCGAGATGGTGAAGAACAGGGAGGCCTGGCGTGCTGTAGTCCGTGGGTTGCAAACAGTCGGACACAACTGAGACTGAACAACAAGAACAGGATGCTGAAGAGACAAAAAAGGGGAGACATGTGAGAGCAGACACCTCGGCATTGCACCACGCACGACTGTCTGTCTTCCTCCCTCTCTCGTCTCTCCTGACCTGATGCCCTGACCGTCCATGATGAGAAGCGTGGTCCTTCTCACTGGGCGGCCCCAGGGTTAACAAGCTGCACACAGGTGAGGTTTTCAGCCAGCCACCACCCCCCTCTCCTTTGGGGAAGTGAGGCTCTGAGCGTCAGGCTCTGCACGCGGTTCACAGTGCGGAGGGGAAGGGCATCGCAGCAGGATGCCTGAGCAGCTGCTGTGGAGTCAGAAGCATCTTTCAGAGACCGGGCCCAGAGTCGCTTGGCTGTTCCCAGTGCTTACCTTCCAGGCTGATGCCACCTGTGACCAGCACGCTTCTTGTGGCCAGGCCTTGTCCTCTAAGGGGTGCTGTTGAAGCACCTCCCAGACCTGACTCACGGCCCCCAGAGAAGCCCAGAGTGAACGTTCATACTTCATCCCATTCAGGGACGCTTCCCCCAGCATCTCCTTTGCACCAGACACGGTGCTCCGGGTGGGGCCAGACACATGCGGAACTGCCACCACCCCCGTGAGTCAGCCCGTGACCAGGCCTCCCGAGGCCCGGACAGGAAGTGAGCTGGGGCTTGGGTCTAGCAGGAATGAGATAAAGCGCTTAGACAGAGGGCATGACCGACAGAAACGCACTGGCTCACAGCTCTGGCGGCGGGAGTCCAAAACCGAGGCAGGAGGCAGGAGGTGCTGCCAACCCGCTCTCGGATTTTGGACGAGTCCTGTAGCTTGTTTGGGTTTGCATTGTTGGTGTGTCAGAGCCGGGAGGGGTGGACCAGATGACTCCTGAGATGGCCTCAGGCTTTGTCGCGTGGCGGGTTCAGCTGAGCAGTGGCCTTGGGAGACAGACCCAGTCCCTGAAGCTCAGACGTCTGCATTCGTTTTCTCAAGCTACGGAAACGAAGTGCCCTGGTCTGGGGGCTTCAGCGACAGAACCTGACCGTCTCACAGCTCTGTAGGCTGGGAGTCCAAGATTGAGATTGTGGCGGGGTTGCTTCCTTCTGAGCGGGGAGAGGAAGCTGCTCCAGGCCCTCACCCAGCACCTGGGTGTTTGCTGGGCATCCTTGGTGTCCCCTGGGCAGTGGAAGCATCGCCTCAGTCCCTGCCTCCATCTTCATGCGACGCTCTCCGTGTGTCTCTGTGTGTGTGTTCGCGCAAGCAAATCTCTCCCTTTTAAAAAAGTGCTTTTATTTATTTGGCTGTGCCAGGTCTTAGGTGCAGCATGTGGGATCTAGTTCCCTGCCCAGGGGTCAAACCCAGACCCCCTGCATTGGGAGCTCAGCGTCTTAGCCACTGGACCACCAGGGAAGCCCCTGGCATCTCCCCCTTTTATTGGGTACTGGTCATGTCAGAGGAGGCAGCGCTGTTCCAGTAAGAGCCGTCTGAACTAATGATATCTGCAGTGGCCCTATTTCCAAATAAGGTCACATTCTGAGGTCCTGGGGGTCAGGGCTTCAACATGTGAGTTTTTAGAGAATTCAATCCGATGCCTAACAAGGTCCAAGTGAAAAAAACGCCACGAAAAATGAACCAGTCACTTGAAATTGAGTTAGGTTTCCGGTCAGCCTGGAATGATTGTCGCAACAGGAGCATCCATGCAGACCACCCAGAGGGGCTCACGAGAGGATTCTTGCTAACTGCAGAGACCACCCAAAGGGGCTCATGAGAGGACGCTTGGTAACTGCAGAGCGGCGGCTGGGTGGGAGGGACACCCACTCTGCACGGTGGCCCAGTCCTAGTGGAGGCCCTGGCACTGCTGCTGGGTGCAGACACGCAGCTGCCAGGATGCTGCCTGAGTGTCAGGCTGCTGCCCGAGCGGAATCCAGCCGGTGCCCGGCGCTCCGCACAGCGTCTGCTGCCTCGCGAGCCCCGCTCCTCCCGGAGGCCCACACATGTGCGTCTCCGGCTCTCTTAGTGGGATAATTTGGACAAACTACGTTGAAATGGAAAATGTGCTCACCTCTGGTTCAGCGATTCCACTGCTAAGATTTTTTCCCCCTAAGGAAATAATTCAGTGAGTGCCCAGACATATTTTTTATAAATATGTCTGTTTATCAGAGTGTTGCTTACATGAACCAAGAACTTCCATATCCATCAGTGGTAGATGAGTTAAATAAACCGTGATACAAGTGTGCCCAGCATGAGGCTACATTAAGTGTAATGAGATAAATCAGGGATTTTCAGCTCGGTCAGATCTAAAGGCCTCCTTTCTATAATAAACGTCAGACCCAAATGCCTCTTTTCTATAATAAATGTTTATAACACTCCCCTTACTATCCTGAAATGAAATTCATAGATAATATAACCTACACACATGACTTTTTAAAAAATCAGTATGACACAATGACTCACACACACAAGTGTAAAGAATCAATATATTAGCTTGACTGTAACATAAAAGAGAAATAAAAGGAGAAGGATCAGTAATGAAATGTTTCAATATGTAAACGCACAGGCGTGGGTGCCCCGGGAGACGTGTGGAAGGAATGTCAAGGTCGGCCCCTGAGGGATGCCCTCCAGTGACCCAGGCACTGGAGCAGAGCCTCCACTGCGGGCGCCAGGAGTCCAGCTCTCCCAGCTGCAATGCTTCTTATGATGAGGTTTCCCACAGTGAACACGGTGAGGCACAAACACGGTCACCACCCCACCATATTCCTGTAAAACGGAGTCGTGTTGAAACCAAGAAAAAATTGATTGTATTCAAATTAAAATGAATTTTGGGTCTTAGATGATTCTAAATAAGCTTTTTAACCACATGAGTTACTGGTGGGATATTTCAAAATTATGAGGGATTCATCTGCGTGTGGGGCATTGCCTTGCACAATATAGGATGTTCAGCATCCCTGGACTACCACCCACTAAAGGCCCAGAGCCCCCTCCCCAAACAAAAAGCCCCCACAAAAATTTCCAACACACTCCCACTGTGGGGCAGAATGACCTCCTCGAGAACGTCACCTTCGATCTGTGTTTGCGTGCGTGCACCCTCAGTTGCTCAGTTGTGTCCAGCTCTTTGTGACCCCATGGACTGTAGCCCACCAGGCTCCTCTGTCCATGGGATTCTCCAGGCAAGAATACTGGAGTGGGTTGCCATGGCCTCCTCCAGGGGATCTTCCCGACCCAGGGATCAAACCCAGGTCTCCTGCATTGCAGGCAGATTCTTTACCATGTGAGCCAGCTGGGAAGCTGCCCTGATATGTCTCTACTGACGTGGAAAGAAGTCCATAACGTGTATTTTTTAGTGCAGTGGATGGTTAAGTAAAATTCTTAAGGATCAGCAACCACAACACAATTCCATTTTCAAAAAAAAGAAGAAGCTGAAGAAAGAAAGACTCCATGAAAAACCAATGTGTGTGTGTGCATGGGTGTGCATATGTGTGTCCATAGAGGAACCAACCTGAACATTCATAAACAGACATATTAACCAGCCTTGTCTCTGGCAATGCTGTTGTTGCAGGTAATTTGCATATTCTAATATTGATTTTCCAGAATAGACCGATTTATTTAATAATGTTATGCGATCAGAAAAATTCAACCATTTCCATTTGGCAGACAGCTGCTAGCAGGCAGTTTTCTCAGCTCCAGCTCTGTGGGTGTTTGGGCTGGGGCGGGGGTGGCTCTTGGCTGTCCTGTGTGCTGTAAATGTCGGCGGCCTGGCCTTGACCCCCAGGCGTGCAGCACACATACCGCGGGCATGGACGTGAACCTAGAGCGTCTTTAGACACTGGCGACTGGCCTGCAGGTGTCATTCAGTCACTAAGTCGTGTCCGACTCTTTGCGACCCCACGGACTGCAGCATCTGACCTCCAGGGAGGCAAAAACCCACCCCTGGCTGAGAACCGTTGCTGCTGTCTGGGTTCTAACCGCTGCTAAGCCATCCATAACCTGTGCAACTGGTGAACAGTCCCCACCCAGATTCCTTTGCTGTAGAATAGATGATGGCACCCCACAGGGTTGCTTGAGGACTAAATTAGCAAGCGTGCAGTTGAATGACTGGCACAGTTACCGGAGCAGCATAAAATGCACGAGAATGTGGGCTTTCATTATCGAACAGAACAGTCTACTTCTCAACATGGGATGCGGGGCGGTGCTGGAGACGTTACAGGTAGGGAAACACATTTGGTACAGGAAGGAGCTCCACCCCACAGGCCACTGTCCCCTCAAGGACTGGCCTCTCCCCATGGGGTCCCAGAAGCCCCACTCAGGGCTGGCTTTCTCCTGGGACCTGGATGAAGTCTCAGCAGTGACCATGAGGGCAGCCTCCGCCCCGTGATTACAATGCGTCTAGAGTACAAAATTCCAGAGTTCACTCGGTGATGTTCTGGCTCTCCAGCCTTCCTGGGAGAGGGGATCTGGGGGCTTCTCCCTGACTCACCTTGTCCCCCACTAGGGTTGGGGGGACTCTTCAGGGCTCCTTCTCAGTGGTGAGGGGGCAAAGCCTTCAGCGGCTGGCACCCTGCCCTGCACCCAAGTCCTCGGGCTGGGCAGACACTCAGACGCTTCCTTTTGGAGCGAGGTGGGCTTGGTCAGGTTCTCAGGGCCTCCCCTGCCGCAGATCCCACATCCTGGGACCTGCTTCTCCTTCTGCACCTGGGAGCTCTCCTCTGGGGTCGCCCAAGCCCCCAGAAGGTCCACATTTCATCTCCAGGAAGCAGCACCAGCACCCCGCTCCCTGTCCCGGGTGAACGTGTCCTCCACCCTGGGCCCTGCCGGGTGAGGAGCACAGAGCATCCCTCTGCCCCCTGACCCCAGGGCACCCCTGGCTCCAGGTGAGGGGCTCACTCTGCCCCTTCCTGCCCCTTCAGTGGAGCTGACGGGGGAGGGCCGAGCAGATCACGGGCTCCAGCACCTCCTCCCAAGGCTGTTGTTGCCTTGGTCCCTTCAGTGCAGGCAGCAGAGGCTGCAGGACCCAGAGGTGTGGGGGTGTCGGGTGCCGGGGTCCAGCCCCGGTGGATCCAGGGAGATTCGAAGGTGGGGACGGAGTCGGTGTCCTTGGAAATAACTTATTTAATTACAGATAGAGAGGGATTAGAAAATTAGCAGAGAAAAAGAGGCTGAATAACTTGGTTTACGTGGAATACCAATCACCACCTACGTAGGCCGCAGGCGTCTTCCTGTTCTCCCGAAGGAGAGGAAGCACTGAGGCCCCCCACCCCACCCCCCGGTCCGATCTTAGAAGCCCAGGCAAAATTAGCAGGCTTGGTGGGTACCCATGCACCAGATGGGAATTTGGCCAGAAAATAGTAGGAGACAAAAAGAGGCTGAATAATTGGTTCATGTGGGATGCCAATAAAATTCCAAGACAAGGAATTTGCACCATCTACATTGGGCCACCACCGGCGCCACTTGAATATCGGAAGGTGCCCCTCCTTGGGCTCCTTCTCGCGTGGGCTTGAAAGCCGGGACAAGTAAGTAGACATGGCAGACACCCACGCTCCAGATGGGAATTCAGCCAGAAAAACAGGGAGCAAGAAAGAATGACATGGGGGAATCAGTCTTTCCGGAAACTGATCCCATTTCTTTATTTTTGGGTTTGCTGATACACCTTTTGTTACACATAGGGATGAATACAGAGTCACACAGGGGTCAGCAGTCCTGACCTTTATCAAAATCAGGTGCTTTACATAAAAAAAGGTCTTAGGGGTTTTACATCATCTTCTGGCCATGAGGCCTGCTGACATTTTATGACCCTTTCTTTCTGATAACCAAAAACTTATTTTTTCCAAGGGTGTTTTTTCTTAAACCAGGCACCACCCTCCAAATAAAGTTGCATTCCTATAGGGTGAGGGTGTAGTGAGTTACAATCAAGAAAGGAATTTATTTAACCCAAGGTTAATATGATTAATCTTAAAGGTTAATACTTATGTCTCCTATATGCTTAAAGGTTAATACTTATTTCTCCTATATGCTAGTTATATTCATTATAAGAGGAGGGAATATGGAGATTTAGCAGCAAACATCCGCCCAACAAATGAAAACCCTTCACCAATGTTCCCCTTAAGATCTATTTAGTCTTAAGATAGTGATAAAGTTACATTTTTACACAGCAAGGACACAGTGATTTATAACAAAGTACAGTGATCTATTACAAAAGAGAAAATTCATTCACTCAAAAAGTCTAGTATTGCTAACATCAAAAACTACTATATTTCCTTTTCTATATTCCGAATACATTGATTAATATATTCCCAGGTGCCTAAGGATATGGAGGCCTGGCGGCAATCATTGACTCAACAATGAGAAAAGCCCTATGCTAATTAAGACTCTCAAAATACTCCAAAACTCCCTGTGCTATTTATGGTTGAGAGGTAGTAAACAATTATATGCGTAGTGGCAGGAGTATGGATAATCCTGTCACACAAGCTAGTTTGCCAGCAGAGAGGTTTGACCTGAGACACCCTTGTCACACCCAGGGCAGGGAATTAGCAGCAATTATTGGCACAACAAATGAAAAACCCTTCACCAATATAATTCCTAACCAACCCACTATACTAATAATTTCTAACGTCCCAAAAGAATTTGCCTTTAGTAAGTCTAAAACATCTCATGCCTCTCAGGTTGGGAGGCTGTAAACAATCACATGTGGCCTATACAGGACAAACCTATACAGGCGGGCTAGATAACCTTCAGAGGAGTCCGGAAGCTGGAACACTCTCGTCACGCCCAGGAATTGTTATTGACTTGGAGCTGCACGTTTACTCCTTCTCCGAGAGAACCGGCGGGGAACAGCCCCCCGTAAAGTCAGAGGTGTAGGCGAGAGCACGAAACAGTATAGGAGATAGACTCTGGTTTGGGGGCAGATGCTCGGGAACAGGGGGTTTCCTGAGGCTTGATCACACCTTTGCATATGCCAGGCCTCCTTCCTCATGACCTTTGCCATGGGTGCAGTTCCTCACGCTGGCTCCCGGCAGTGGCGGCTGGTCTTGGAGGCTCAGCAGAGACGGAGTTTATGAGCGCCCTCAGTGCCTCATCTCCTGTCTGTATTCACAGACAGCTTCTCTGTGGACCCGAGGCTCCAGCCCTATCCTCTGACCTCAGCAAGGCAGGCCGCAGGGAAGTGTGAAGTCCACCCGAGACAGGCTCCTTCCTCGGTGGGAGGGATTTCCCCAGAAACCAGGCTGCCGGGCGCAGCACCAGGAGCTGGCAGTGATGACTCGCGGCCACGAGGCTCCTTAGGAAGTCACGGTCAGTCTCCAGGTCCACACGCTCAGCGCAAGCTGGGCCAGCCGTGGGCTGTGAGAGGTGCAAAGCAAGGGGGCACGCTCTGGGTCATGGGTCCCGTGGGGCCTGAAGGGGGCCGCCTCGGCTTCCAGAGCCACTCGGCTGGTGTCAGGGACCACTTACGGAGAAGGCGGCTCTGCCTGGAGCAGGGTAAGGTGGCCACGTGTTCTAGCTCAGGGAAGTGGGCGTGGTGGAGGCAGCTAGGATTCAGCGCTGGCCCTGGGCCAATCAGAGTGGAGGTTCTTGCATGGGGCCCCAACCAGCAGCATCCGCATAACCTCGCCTGGACACTCGCTGGAAATGCAGATATAGACCAGGACCTGGAACTGTGCCTGTGGGGCCCCAAGCAAGGCGCCTCTGATAAGGCGGCTCTGACGCTGCAAGAGTCCTAAAGCACGAGCTAGAGGTACCTGGGGGGCTTCCAGAGTCAGGAGCCCCCGGGGGGGTCAGTCTGATGGAAGTCTCGGTCCTCATGTGGGGTCCAGCAGGGGGTGGGTAACAGGAGAGGGAGAAGCTGTGTCTCATTCACCATGACCAGCTTCTGCTAGCATGCTCATGACCTCCAGGGAGAAAAGGAGGCTATGATAGAAATGGAAGAAGGTGTCCTTCTGGACCACAACAATGCCACTGCAGTACCTTCCGGAACTCAGCCAGGAAGCAGAAGATGGTGGTGAGAGCAAAGCAGGGAGGCAGGCCAGGTCCTGGCCGGGGCGGGGCAGCCCCTCCTGGGGACCCCGTCTCTCACTCACTCATACATTCATTCACAAATATTACTTGGACACTGATTATGGGACACGTGTAATGTGCTTAGCCTGAGAAATCAGGACCCAGAGTCAGCCCCTGCACTAAGGAATAAGCGTGGATGAAGAGAGGGTGATGCGCAGACAGACGACATGCCCCCAGATCCTCACTGCATCACAGCCCCGTTCGCACACCTGGATGAGAGGAGCCGAAACAGCTCAGCTGGGAGAGCGTTAGACTGAAGGTCTAAAGGTCCCTGGTTCAATCCCGGGTTTCGTCAGACTGGGCGTTTTAATTTACATCCAGGAGAAGGAGCAGTTCTAGCGACCTCCTTGATCTCCGTTTGCGCGCTTGAAACTCCGCGGAAATTACATCTTTTGGCTTCCCTGGTAGCTTATCACTAAAGAGTCCGCCTGCCAGTACAGAGGATGTGGGTTCCATCCCTGGGTCAGGAAGTTCCCCTGGAGAAGGAAATGGCAACCCATTCCGGTATTCTTGCCTGAGAAATCCCATGGACAGAGGAGCCTGGCGTTAGTGACTGAAACAACAACAGCAACCTGGATAAGAATCCCGAGCTGTCAATAAAGGACTAAATTACTCTCCTCTCTTTTACTAACAAGATGGGAAAACATGAAACAGAGACATATCAAAAATGGCGAAAGCGGTATATTTGAGACCTTACTCTCTCATCACCACTGTATGTCTTCCAATCTCTTCTCAGATGATAATTTCTTTGAACTTGACGGTGAAAAATTAAACAGAAAGTGGAATGTCTTGTTTTAGGTGTCACTGTTTGGATTGTACCAGTCATTTCATTTTCCATGGGGAAAATAACTAACCTCCTCTTCATGGTCCTATTTGAGATCAGGTTGTGAGAGCTCCAGAAGCAGGAGGGCGTCTCCATGTGTCCCGTCATATTTTCCCTGTATCATAATCATAGATCACGCCAAATCTCCATTTAACCATCACTACCCTCAATTAAAAAATTGTCAAGAGTTTAATAGGGCCTTCAAAATCCATTTAGTTTAAATAATGCATCATTGAAGGGCCATTCTGCAACTGCTAAAGCTGCTTCTGTGAGACAGTTTCACTGAGTGCCCCTGGGGAGCATGCATTTCTTTTAGGCAGCGTTTGGTTTGCCATATAGGATTATCATAAGGAGGGAATTTCCCGAAATAAGGTTTATTCCAAATATGTTTTCAATCTACTTTCAACTTTTGTGTAAAAATAAGGATAGATATTTGTCACTCAGTCATGTCCAACTCCTTGCATCTTCATGGACTGTAGCCCGCCAGGCTCCTCTGTCCATGGGATTCTCCAGGCAAGAATACTGGAGTGGGTTGCCATTTCCTTCTCCAGGGGATCTTCCCAACCCAGGGACTGAGCCCAGGTCTCCAGCATTGCAGGCAGAGTCTTTACCATCTGAGCCACCAGGGATGCTTGTCAGATAAACCCGTCCTCTTCAGGGATGGTTCCTCCCGCAATTGTTTGGCAGCTTACACAGAAGTCTGGAAGTATTTTGGACTGAAACCTTTGACATGTGAGGCATCTCCCTCAGTATTTGAAACTGTGCTGGCCTAGAAATCTCCAGGCCCCTGATCCTAAAATACAATAGAAATTCCCAGGAATAACAACACCCTCCAATCCCACAACTCAGCTCGAGTGCCCCCATGGCCAGCCTCCAGGTCCCGTCACCCAGCTGATGGGGCATCAGCAAGAATCAGTCATTCCGAGGAGGAAAGTGAACAACGCTTGGCCTGGAGTCCGCCCTGAGCCACGCGTGTGTTCCTACCGTGCGCAGGCTCGGTGGTTTCCATGGGGACCTTCCCCTCTCTTGTCATTTTATCACAACTAAACAAATGGGCAGCCTCGCAGCCTCCCCTCCCAAAGGCGCTGGTGGACTGGCCTGTCCGCACTGGTCAAAGGGCAGGAGGCAACAGCGTAGTCGTGGGCAGTGCCCCCGACTTTTCTGGAGCTAGAGATGGCTCAGCTCCCAGAAGTGATGCCTCTCAAGTCCCCCATCCCTTACATTCAGAGTCCTGGTTAAGATGGAAAGTTATTCTGAGTGATAACTCTTTCCTTCCCCCTGATCCCCTCACATTGAAATCACGATGCTTTCTACCTAGGACTTCTTGCTCAGTAGACGTAACTCTCGGTTCTGGGAAGAAGGTGCCTTGCTCTCTGAAGGCCAGTGGGGCTTTTGCTGCCTGTACTGAGCAAGGAGCCTTCCCATCCTGGGTGGCTTCTGTTGACCCCGGAGGATGATGCACCTGAACTCAGGACAGCCTGAACTTCTCCAGCACAAGTGATGTTCCAGGCAGGCTGTGGACATTGGCAATAAATTTGCAAAAAAAAAAAAAAAATCCTAACTAAACGATGAAGCACATGCTATTTTGAACACGTAGGGTCTCTGCTTCCCCAAAGGCGCTGTGTCCTGACCTCAGGCCTGTGGGCTGACCTCAGGCCTCCAAGCAGGTCTCCCCATGGCCACCGCATCTCCCCACCCCACACGGGTGTCCTAGTCATGAAGGGCCACACAGGGAGAAGATTTTCAAAGCCCCCATCGCTTCTAGCTGGGGACCTGCTGGGAGCCTGGTTCCTGTGTGTGAATGCTGGCCGGATGGGAACAGTCCCGGGGGTGCGGGAACGGAGAGAGGAGGCAGCCGTGCACAGGGCTGTGGGAATGCACCTTTACTCGCAGCGGGCCCCGTGGGAAGCTCTGGGTCTGATGCTGACCACAGACGAAGGCCCGGGTTGGAGATTCTGAGTCCTCTCTGCTGCCCACCGGCTGGATGATCCCCAAGACACGTTTAATCTTCCTCATCTGATACACAGCATGGGGCCCAGGCCAGATCAGTGGCTCGGCTCTCAAACAGCAGAGTTTGGAAGACTCACCTGGCTAACACATGAGGACAAGGACCTCCCGGCAATGCCCAGAAGTTCTGGTTTCAAAGGTTCCCATGGTGATGGTGCGGATGGTCTGTGGACCATAGGTGGGAAAACGCTTCTCTCTAGAAGCCTTTTGGCCTCAGGCAACACTGATAGGCTCCAGCTCTGATTCTACAGTGGATTCTCTCCGTTGGGCCTGGTGTTCCATTGTTTTTTCTATTTCCTTTTTATTTTTAACTGTAGGATAATTGCTTACAGAATGTTGTTGTTTTCTGTCAAACCTCAACATGAATCAGCCTTAGGTATACACGTTTCCCCTCCCTTTTGGACCTTCCTCCCTCCATTGATTTTTAGACATATGAAATACTTTAAAATTACTGGAGTATTCATGATCTTTTCCTCATAATTAAATTAGAAAACATTAAGAGAGTTAACCGTCTTCCCTGGTGGCTCAGCAGTAAAGAATCTGCTTGCAATGCAGGAGATGCGGGTTTGATCCCTGAGTAGGGGAAGATCCCCTGGAGGAGGGAATGGCAACCCACTCCAGTATTCTTGCCTGGAGAATCCCATGGACAGAGGAGCCTGGCGGGCTACAGTCCACGGGGTCGCAAAGAGTCGGACGTGACGGAGTGACTAAACGATAACAAGAGGAGTAGCTTTGAGAAGAGCGTCTTTGGGTGACGGGCTAAACAAACGGAGCGAGCAGATGAGGAGCCGGCTGTTCATCAGTTACTCTCCAGAAGATGCTCTGGGAGGGTCTGCACGTGGTCATCATTCTCTTTTTCATCTTCGCTTTCTTCCCCATCCTTTCCTCACTGGTTCTCTGTCTCCCTCGGGTGACTCTGCCTTATCTGGGGGCTCCTTGGATTAAGGCCACTGCCCCGTGTAGAAGCAAATAGGAACCGTGGGTTCAGAACACCCTGAGAGCAGATAGGAAATTGACCTGGCGCATGAGTGCGTCTGCTGTCACCATGGAGCCCCGTGCCTCGGTTCTGGGGTTTTTATCAGAACAGGAGGTGCCCTCAGCAGCTTTCAGCTTGCTCTTGGCATCAAGCCTTAGATCGAAAGATGAGGAAAACCAAAATCATCGGCAGTAGGGAAGGGGAGGCTAGCTGAGATGTAGCCATGACTACTTTATTAGAGCAGCCTTAGAGAATATTCACACACGGGAGAACACCATCAGATATGGGGGCGGGGGGGGAGTGTTTCAATACTATAATACTTGGATCTCTAGCAAAGTTAATAACACTATACAGAATCACTTTTGAAATTGCCAGTTAGAGAACTCATTTTGCTTCTAAAGCTCACTATTTTTGGGGATTTGTAAAGAAGACAATGCATACAAACCTATCAATATTTATTTTATTTGCAGGAGTGACTGGCCCTTGGCGCAGACAAGCCCTAAGCACGCGCACACCCACAGTCGGCTGCTGACACGGGCTGTGATGACCGCCGGTTCCTGGAAGCGTCGGCCTTCACCTTCCGCTCCCCACGGCGGCTCTTGCCTGACGGCAATGTGTGCCTGGAACGAGCGACACTCCTACGTAGAGTTTTTTTTTCTTTTTTTTTTCCATCTCTACAGAGATCGGCAAGCGTTAGTCGCTGCAGGAGAGTTATAATACTTGTTCCAGGTTTCCCACCTTCTTGGTTAAGTTTGCTCGGGACTCATTAAAATGTAAGCGTTCCCTGAGAAGTGCTGGGAAGACATTCCTGTAGGGAGACACCACCCTTCTCTGAGCCTCTCGGTTGTAATGGCCACAGCAAAGATGCCCTGGTACCCTTGGATGGCTGCGTGGAGTGAACAAGACTTTGAACAAGACTAAAAGTGATTTTATCCTCTCCACCTTTGCGGCATTTAAAGATTTTCCTTCCTTTTAGTTCAGCCCAGGGTTTCTGAAAAAAAACAAAAACAAAAACAAAAAACAAAAAAACTACGTTTGTGTTAATAATTTAAATGCATGAACTTGAGTCAGTTCTAATGAGGTGGATGAACCTAGAGCCTATTTTACAGAGTGAAATAACTCAGAAAGAGAAAACTATTGTATGCTAACGCATATATAGAGAATCTAGAAAGACGGTACCATATATCGAATCTAGAAAGAAGAACTTATTTGCAGGGCAGCAATGGAAAACAGACTTATGGACATGGGGTGAGGGGAGCAGAGGGTGAGATGTATGGAGAGAGTAACACGGAAACTTACTTTACCGTATGTAAAATAGATAGCCAACGGGACTTTGCGGTATGTCTCAGGGCACCCAAACAGGGGCTCTGTATCAACCTAGAAGTGGGGGGGGCGGTGGGGAGGGAGATGGGAGGGGGGTTCAAGAGGGAGGGGACATATGTACAACTCTGGCTGATTCATGTTGAGGTTTGACAGAAAACAACAAAATTCTGTAAAGCAATTATCCTTCAATTAAAAAGAAACAAATATATAAAAAATTAAATCAGCACGTGAAGACTAGGCAATAATTTAATGGGAAGAGGGTGGAGAGCTATCCTACTAAGAGATTGACTAATGGGAACGGGCATCAGGAAGTAATCTTTTTATTGTTGTCTCGACCTGTTGCCCGATAGCAAAGCCAGTAAACTGGAACAAACATCGTGTTTCCTCCGTCCACGCCTGTCTCCCATGACCACATACTCTTGAGCAATATTATGTCTTACCCACTGAATCGGTTCATATTGAGGGCATGTGGTGTACACCCAAAATCCAAATTTCCTGGTCTTCAGATGAAAGGTGAGGTGTAACAAAATACAATTAAGAAAATTTATTCCAAAATAAAGTATTTCACACGAAGAGACTATGAGTTAGAGACTTTAAAAGTAAGTATATGCTATGAAGGTTCTTCTATAAAATTCTTATCCAATTAGATCATAGACTGAGTGAGACGGTTAAGAAAAATTTGTAGGAAATTGTAACATGATAATGCTCCAATTGAATTTAAAATATATAAGCATTCATTCAGTAATCTTTTGGTGTAAGGCCAAGCTCTTTTCTTTCTGTATGGTCTGCTGATTGGAGTTGCTTGTTATCTTTCTTGAATAGATCTTGCCTGTGATGTGCTTTCAGCATCTTTAAGTAGAGGTAGAAATTAAAGTAGTTTCAGAACAATCTAGGTGCACAAAGCTTCTGGATTTGTAAGATTAGATTTCCTCTGATTATGATACAATAAAATTAACCTTTTTTTGGGGGGGTGTATACAATTCTGTATTAACACATGTATAGATCCATGTTGTTGTATTGTTGCTGTTTAGTTGCTAAGTCATGCCGACTCTGTGTGACCCCCTGGACTATAACCTGTCCATGGGATTCTCCAAGCAAGAATACTGGAGTGGGTAGCCATGCCCTCCTCCAGGGGATCTTCCCGACCCAGGGATTGACCCGCGTCTCCTGCACCGCAGGCAGACTCTTTACCACAGGGCCGCCTCAGCCCTGCTGGAGGCGGAGAGGCAGGCATGGCGGGCCTGAGTCAGCCAGCATGTGCGGCTGTTATTCAAGGTCTCGGAAAGGCAGGATTCTCACCAGAGCAGCACAGTCACCCCATCAGCTGGGAACGTGGTCTTCACGTCCAGCACGGCGACTGTCCAGGCAGCCCTGCTGCCAGTGGGAGCCTGTGAGAACTTACATTCTAAGTCCAGTTTCTGCAGCCCCCCACACCGGGAGGAAGCTCCCACGCCCTTGTGCTCACACACATGCCTGTTCACGGGCGACGTGAGAGCAAGCCGAGTGAGTGGGATCTCATTCAGGCACACTGACATCTAGGGCTTGCACGTGGGATTCTGGGCAGCCTGGGTGCTGGGGGAGCCCTGCTGGTCAGATGGGAACACGAATCCACCCCAGTCATATTCTGCTCAGGGGCTGCTCTCCATGTTCTACTTCTTTCTTTCTCTCTCTTTTTAAAATTGGGTACTCAGGGCTGGTGCACTGGGATAGGGAGGGAGGTTGGGGGGGGGGTTCAGGATGGGGGACACGCGTACACCCATGGCTGATTCATGTCAATGTATGGCAAAACCGGTACAATACTGTAAAGTAATTAGCCTCCAATTAAAGTAAGTAAATAAATAAAAATAAATAAAATGGAAGTATAGTTGGTTTGCAGTGTCGTGATGGTGTCTGCTATATGGCAGAGCGACTCAGTCATGCAGATACATATTTTTTCCCCTCATGGTTTATCACAGGATACTGAATATAGTTCTCAGGGCTATACAGCAGTACCTTGCTGTTTACCCACTCTTTTTTTCCTTTTTTTTCTATAGACAAGGCAGCAGTTACACACATCTTCAAAAATCACCTTCAGGCTCACGTTTAATGCATTCTTTTTCTCGAGAAGACTAAAATGACACAGACACCAGGCCCGCCAGAGGGAATTCTGGAACACACAGCGCCTTTGAGCCCCCGGCAACGCTGCAGGGTTTCATGTCTCCCTGAAACGACGCACTCCTTAGGGGGTGAACCAACTGCGGGGGCGGGGGACGGTGTTGCCTGGAAGACAGGAGGCCCACTTTTAGATGCAGGAGTTGGGAAAACTTCATTTTGGGGCCATTTGTGGTCAATGAGTGGACTCGTGACTTCCGAGCTTCAGCCGGTTCAGGGATGGAACCTCGCGGGGAAGGGGGTGGGCACTGAATGAGCCCTGAGGAAAAGCCAGTTGAGAGCTTCCAGCCACGTGTTAAAGATATGCAACTGTTTCCTGAGGATCAAGAGGGCGTTCTAGCCACAGGAGATGCTAAGAATATTCTGCGGGAAGAAAGGAGAAGCGGAGAAAGAAAGGAGAAGCGGAGAAAGGAAGGAGAGAAAGGGGATCATCCAAAGCTCTAGAAATAAACGCCCCACTCAGAGAAGGCAAGCAGAACCCCGGCAACCCCTTCCAGTAGAGAGTTGGACACGACCTAGCAACTGAAATCAACAAAGAACCTCTGCTGCGATGGTACTTGCCGCAAAGAGGCCTGGTCCTTCCCTCCTAATTATGTCACCCTGAGTACGATATTTACCCCTTCTAAGCCTCCGTATCCTCATCTGTAAATTGAGCCTTGCTTCATAGGAATTTGTTGAGGGCCAATGAATAAAAAAGAGCTTCTGCATTAGCAATGATGCTAAGGGCAGACACAAGGCAGCCCTTTCTAAGAAGCTCTCCATGTGGGATTTGTCCAGTTTTGCAACAGTCTTGCGAAGTTCCCACCTCTTTGAAAGAGGAAAAGAAGATTGAGCTGTGTGCTCGGCTAAGCTGGCGGCAAGACTGGGATTTGAACCCACAGGAGTCTGGCTCCCTGATCTGGGCTGGATCCCTTCTTCCTCACTGTCCTAATTTGCAATTCTTTCTTTTGACCATTTCACAGGTGAGATGTGAACTCTGGCCATTTTCAAGATTTCAAACCGCATTGAAGAGAAGTGTGTTTGGCCAAACCTGGGCTCAGTGTGATTTGGGGCTTCTCAGTGGATTTGACTTATCTAGGCTCAGTTCATTGTTAATGGACATAATTGACCCATACTTGTACCTTGTAATCTGAGTCCCGAAAGTATAAAAATTAAATCCACCAGTATTTTCAAAGTTCAAAGTTTGCATTAGTAAAACAGGGGACTAGAAGCTTCACAGACTACGGCAGCTTCCAAGAACAAATACCTTTATTAGTGGGGAAAGTTGGTCTTTTGGGTCGCTTAACGTTGGTTCTTCAAGGAAGTTGTTATTTAGTTGGCAAGTTGTGCCTGACTCTTTTCAACCCTATGGACTATAGCCAACCAGGCTCCTCTGTCCATGAGGTTCTCCAGACGAGAATACTGGAGTGGGTTGTCATATCCTTCTCCAGGCGATCTTCCTGGATCAGAGCTAGAACCTGGGTCTCTTGCGTTGCCAGGTGGGTTCTTTACCACTGAGCCACCGGGGGAGCCCTCTTCAAGGGAGATCAGCTGTATAAAATCGACCTTGCGTCGGTCATGATGTTGAGCAGCTGGGCTGTAGGACATTTTACACCAGTGTTTAAAAATAAACCCCACACAGTGAGAACCGAGGCAGTCTTGGAGGGAAAGGAACCTCGGGAGTTTCTGGTTTCCTCCGGGCGGGGAGCAGACAAGCACGTCTCATCGGCTCTGATCGCATCTCCTGTGTTTAGACACTACTTCTCTCCCAGGAGGGAAAGTGGTTCCCTAGAGACATCTTGGTAGTCATAGACCTGCCCAGGTGCCAGCTTGAGAGTTATTTTCTTACACTGAGGATTTTCTTCCCACTCGGCAGAGAGGAGAGACGTCCAGACTTGTTTGGGAATATGATCCCATCCGTGCTCAGGTATATTTAGAGTGTCTCCCTAACTCCAGCCTTTCAATAGCCCTCTAGGGACGTGTTGATTTAATTCTTGTATGTTTTAGGATGTTAAAATGGGAAGTACCCGAAACACAGATCTGGAATTTACTCCTGGGGTCTGGTGCCTGCTAACTCAGGCTAACGTGAACTCTGACCAGCATAATTAAATGTGTCAGCGATCCGTTTGCAGAAGAGCATTCAGATCCAGACAGAGCTCCGTCACTATCTCTCTTCCTGTCTCTCGCTCGCTTTCACATACACATCCAGACTGTCACGGGCTCTGGCCATTTTCTTGCTATCCCCTTTCGGCCCTAATAAAACCATTTCTTTGGGAGAGTTTCTCTGGAATCAGTATTGAGCTGAGAAGCAACTTGAACATGAATCATGATAATGTGTCTCACTGTTTATGTAGCAATGAAGATTCTCAAGATGAATGGAGAGGAGCCAGCCACTCTCTGTTCATCTCAAAGCCGTGCAGCCCCACTGTTCCTCACGCTGAGAGATTTATCGGTAATTATTGCCGCAGATAAGGAGTCTTGAAGGAAGCAAAAGTTTTCAAGAATTGAGGTGCTTCTGTACCAGAAGGAACTAGGATGTGCCATGAACTCTGATACTAAATTAGATGGAAGAAAGGCAAAAAAAAAAAAAAAAAAAAAAAAAAACTAGCAAGTATTTAGAAAACAGTAATCAATGTGTGTTGATTATACTTTTTTTTTTTTTTTAACTGTGCCTGGCAGTATGTGGGATATTAGTCTCCTGACCAGGAATTGAACCCAGGGCCTCAGCTGTGGAAGCACGGAGACCTAACCACTGGGCTACCAGGGAACTCTCCCCAGACTGATTTATACTCCAAAGACTCAGACACTAGGATTATCCAAAACAAAGTCTAAAACAACCAGAAATAATCTATATTTTTAAAAAAGATTACCTTAGAAGAAAACAGAGGTAGAATACTCTTTGACATAAATTATAGGATCATTTTTGCGGGGGGAGGGGAGGGATTTGTCTTCTCAGGCAAAAGAAACAAAAGCAAAAATAAGCAAATGGGACCTATTTAAACGTAAAAGCTTTTGCACAACAAAGAAAATCATCCACTAAATGAAAACACAGTCTACTAAATGGGCGGAAATATTTGCTAATGATATGACCAATAAGGGGTTAATATTCCAAATATATACACAGCGAATACAACTCAGTATTGAAATAAAAAAAAACCTCTTTCTGTTCATCTCACTCTTCTTTTCCTTCCATCTTTATCATTGACTATATATATTTACTTACTTTGGCAATACCCTCAATAGACTATAAACTTCATGAGACTAGAGACATTTCCTGTTTTCTTCACCATTCATCGAACGGTTAAATGAATACAAGGATGATAGCTAAATGACGGACTAGAGAAACATGGGCGGATCTCACCAACACTGTGTTCAGAAAAACTGAGAAACAATGGAAAGCGTGGCACGATTCTATTAATGTAAATTCCAAGCACAAGTATTGGAAAGTCCAGAGAGGGAAAGCCTTTTCAACCCATGCTGCTGGAACAACTGTATGGAAGAAAAAGGAACCTCAACCCTTACCTCATACGAAATGTGAAAACTAAAGACGGGTCACAGATTTAAACACAAAAGCTTAAAATGGAAGTCCTCTAGAACAAAACAGAGGAGAATACCTTCCTGAACTTTGGTGAATATAGGCAACGATTTCTTAGGTTGAACAACAACAACAAAATCAACCATAAAACAAAACAAAAATTCTTACATAATTGACTTCATTAAAGGTAGAAATGTCTGCTTATCAAAACACACCATTAGGAAAATGAAAAGGCAAGCTGCAGAGTAGGAGAAAATATTTATAGTACAGAGATCTGAAATATGTATAGAACTTCTAAAAAAAAAAAAAAAATAGGGCTTCCCTGGTAGCTCAGCTGGTAAAGAATCTGACCGCAATGCAGGAAACCCCAGTTTGATTTCTGGGTCAGGAAGATCCCCTGGAGAAGGCATAGGCTACCCACTCCAGTATTCTTGGGCTTCCCTTGTGGCTCAGCTGGTAAGGAATTCGCCTGCGATCTGGGAGCCCTGGGTTCAATCCCTGGGTTGGGAAGATCCCCTGGATATCTAAAGTATGATAGAACTTCTAAAAATATTCAAAAAATAGAGAGAGCCCAGTTCTTAAACCCAGTGGGCAATGGGTCTGGACTCTATAGAAGAAGACTTGCAAATTACGTAAAAGCATGAGAAAAAACGCCCACCCTCATAAGCCACCGGGGGGTGCCAAGTAAGACTGCGGCACCCGCTGAAGTGCACACCCGTCGGCCTCACCAGGCATCCAATGGCCCCGGCTTCCCAGTTTCTCACCAAGTTCAACGTGATCTCTCCAGTGAGCCAGCACTCCCAGTGCTGGGTTTTTTACCCCAAAGACCTGAGAACCTACGTCCATATAAAGAGTTGTGCACAAACTTTCATAGCAGCTTCATTAATAATAGTCAGCGGAGTGATGTGGATTGAATACAAATGTTTGCCAATGGACAGATAAGTCCACGCACTTGTGTGATGGGATACGCAACATGAGGGAGTCAACTGCAGCGATGCCTCTACAAACACGGCGCTGCATGAAGGCGTCCGGATGGAACGGGCCAGACGCTGTGTGGTTCCGCTTGCAGAGTGATGGTGGTCACTGAGTTGTGTCTGACTCTTTGCGACCGCACGGACTGTAGCCTGCCAGGCTCCTCCGTCGACGGCAGTTTCCAGGCAAGAGTACTGGAGTGGGTTGCCATCCAGCTGCAGAAGAGGAGACGAAAGTGGAGAGTAGACATCTCAACACTGGTGCCTCCAGAAGGGAGGGATTGACTAGAAGGGGCAGGAGGAACTTTCTGGGGAGATGAAGCTGTCTTGACTGGGATGACCATGCTAATATTGATACATACATAAAGAACTCATCAAACTCTGCGGATCTGTGTATTTAATGAAAATTATTATACCTTGTGATATGTATAGAATATGAGGGAAATGGCTAGACATGCAGCTTGCTCCTGAGAGGAGAGAGAAGGCCGGGAGGCAGGAAGCAAGGAGGGGGTAAGGGAGGGGGAGTGAGTGACGGACGGGAGGGGGTCAAGTGGACGTGTGTGTCCTCTCCCCACGGCCGGTCCTCAGTCCGGGACGGGGGCGCCGCCAGCTGCCGGGCAGCCCTCAGTGGCATCTTGACTGGCTGGCTCATGGACCCCAGGCGTGCCTTCTGCAGCGCAGACGCCTCCTTTATCTGGGTGCCAGGGAGGAAAGTCCTGGGTGCATCTTACTGGAAGCGTGTTGGAGGCAGGGGTCCCGGGGATTTCAGGATGCAGGACTTCCCTGCGCCAGGCCCCAGGGACCCCTGGGAGGCCCCCATCTGACTCGGCACAGTGACTGCTGTGGATCTGAAGCCTGGCCCGAGCCTGGCGTCCACAGGGGTCATCCCTTGGAGCCACCCCCCAGCACCGTGGTCCCTGGCTGTCACCCTGGCCTGGCCTGGGTGACAAATGCCTCTGCCCCGCTCAGCACTACCCCGGTGAGTCCCACCCTTGTGCCAGCTCCTGGGGAGGACAGGACCCCTGGGCCCCTGAGCACTCGGGTTGGCGGAAACAGAGAGCGTGTGCAAAGCGAAGTCTGTGAGAGCTGCCAGGCCGCCTTCAGGGCCCGGCCCAGCCAGCGCTTTCAGAGGACTCGGCAGAGCTGGCCCCTGTGCTCTCAGACATTCCTCCTCCTCTGACACGCTCTCAGCTCGCTGCCCGACCTCCCCAGACCCCCAGGCCCACGGGGCAGCCTACTCCTGGCCACCAGCCTCTCACACTCACCGTGGCGTCTCTGGAGATGGGATGCTGTCCCCACCTCCCCTGAGCAGCCTCACATGGCAACCGCAGGATCGAAGGCGGAGGCCCACCCCTCCTTCAGTGGGTGAAACAGGAGTTTTCAAACTCTGCTTCTCAGAGACCTCTTGCAGCTGGCCATCGTAGGTATTTACAGTGGGGAGAAGGTGCCCAGGTCTTTGGGAGACTGATACTGTCATCTTTTAAGTATTTGTGGAGATGTTATTTATGAGTTCTATTTCTCTTTTCCTTCTGCCTGCAAATTCCACTCTTACCAACCTCCTGTAGAGGTGAATTTATTCCCAAACTAATCACAGATTTTACCCGAAAGCAGGAGTGCTGTCACCTCTGGGTAGGGAATTGATTACATTTGTTTCACAATCACCCAGATACACGGTGGGACACACGCGGAGAGGAGGAGGAGGAAGAGGAGGGACGGGGAGGGGCAGAGACAGAGAGGGAGGTGGTTTGTCTCCCAAACTTGCAGCTCAGCTACTTACCACCTTCCTGCTTACCCATACCAACCCCACCTTCACACGTGTCGGTGGAAAGGCTTTCTGAAGCCCTGGTTCTAAGATCCCGAAGTGTCGTCGCACCAGGGACCCCAGCTCTAGGCTGTTCACAGAAAATCATTCACTGAAAGTCATTTCATCTAAGGGTCATTTCCATAAATGCCAATTTGTCCAACATCCCACCTTACAAAATATGTATCCCTCTTACCTGCTTTTGAAGCTTACAGGGCTCCAGTCTCGAAGCTCTGGCGGCCAAGAGCCCTGGAGTGGGGGCACCAGGCTCCTGGGACCCCAACCTCAGCCTCCAGCCTCTGCTTTCTTTGGGCCAAAGTGCAGCGGCTTCCAATAACAATAACTATTGATTATCTCACAGAGTTCTTGTGGGTCAGGAATTCAGGGCAGATGAGCTGGGGTGGGGTGGGGGTGGGGGTCGGGGGTCTGATTCTGGCTTTGTGTTCAGTCGCTCAGTCGTGTCTGACTCTTTGCGACCCCATGGACTGCAGCACGCCAGGCTTCCCTGTCCATCACCAACTCCCGGAGCTTACTCAAACTCTTGTCCATCGAGTCGGTGATGCCATCCAACCATCTCATCCTCTGTCGTGCCCTTCTCCTCCTGCCCTCAGTCTTTCGCAGTGTCAGGGTCTTTTCCAATGAGTCAGTTCTTCATATCAGGAGCTTCAGCTTTGGCATCAGTCCCTCCAATGAATATGCAGGACTGATTTCCTTTAGAATTGATCGGTTTGATCTTTTTGCAGTCCAAGGGACTCTCAGGAGTCTTCTCCTTGAGAGCCTCCCAGTTCTTATAAGGTAACTTGTCATCTGAGGGCCAAGTGGGAGCAGCTGCTTTCCAGATGGCCCTTGCAGTGTAGAGAGCCTGACACTTGGCTTTTCTGGTTATAATGTAAGTGCCTGGTTAAGCTTTTGACTGTTGAGGCTGCCACTTCAAAGTCACCTATCTTGAATAAACAACCTCCCAGCTTCACAGCTAACTAATGAAAAAGCCAAGCCATCCCACCCATGAAGTTCCCCTGTTAGAAAGCCGAGTGACTCAGATAAAAAAAGATAAAAGATAAAATGGACCCTGCTTTCCCCTGCTAAAGTCTTAATTCTCACTCTTAGGATTTAAATTCATCCATAGAGAGAGAACCAGCAGAACCCTAAACACCCCACCCATTCTCCACCCAGAGGTCACAGAGGCCAGGGACTTGTCACATGAGGTCACTTGTGAAGAGGACATGTGAACGGTCAAGCCTGGGTCTGTCTAGTTCGAGACTCGGTCCAGTTCGAGGACCTTTCCCTCCACTCTTGGCTCTTAGTGGGGGAACCACTTCCTTTCCAAGGCCTCGGTCACCATCCCACAAGCCAGCCATGGGCTCTTGATCCCGGGACCCCAGGGAGGGGCTGTGTGAGTCCCAACGGGGACTCTGGATCTGGGTCCGCCTCTGCGGGGAGACTGCCTCCCTCTCACCTTCCTGACTGTGTGCTGGGACTGAGGTCCTGCTGGTCACCTGCCGGCTGAAGTGGTTACTCAGCGGACCATGAGCCCCATTCATTGAGTCCTCACATCAGGTCCTCCCATCCGCGACCAGAGCCTGCAGGGCCGGCCGAGCCCAGGGCCTGCTTTCCCTCCTGACATCTAGAGGTGGTGGCTGCCCCGTCCTGGCAGCTGCTCTCTGGCGGGAGAGGTGGATGAATCATTTTAAAGGAACTTTCAAGCCACCAGAGAGAAAACGTGGGAAAGCAACCTCTTCAATCTCCCCTTTCCTGCTCTCGTGATTCTTCTTCGGTCTCTCTTTCTCCCTCTGCCCCTGCCCTTCCCTCTCGCTGGCTCTCTGTGTCTCTGTCTCCCTCTTGCCTAGGTTTTCCTGTGGGATCAGGGACTAGCCTGGCTCTGCCACGGGCTCCCTGAGACAGTGCTGGCAGCAGGGGCCACCCGCAGGCAAGGGGGCTGCGCGTGGTGATAGCCCCTGAACCGCGGGGTCCTTTGGGGGCCAGCCCTGCCTCCCTCCCTAGACTTCGGGGGCCTCCTTGGATTCCTGTGCCACAGCTATGCTGACCCCTGGGGGAGTGAGTCTGGTGAGGCTGAGCGGTCCTCAGGAGCAGAGAGGGCATGTGGTTGTGGGGCTGGGAGGCTGGGGGAGCCTGCCTGCTGGGGTTCCTGCTTTGCCAACAACCACAAGAGCAGACCTTGGTCTCCCAGCAGGTGGATGACAGGTGGAATGGACCACCAGGTCACCAGGGGCATTTGTAGGTGGCTGCTCAGAGGCAGCTCTCTGTCCAGTCCATTGGAGATGGGCAGGGGAAACTCAAGCTGTCCCAGGGGTGTATCCCCCATCTAGGCTCTGTCACCAAGGGTACCGGAGGGCCCTTGCCCCTTGGCATGTAGTCCAGAGGTGATGCCAGGGAAGCCACGGGCAGCATAGTGCATCCACGTGAGCAGCCTTTGAAAACATCAAGTGTGTCACAGGAGCAAATAAGTTAGTCGTTGTTATTGTTGAGTCTCGAAATCGTGTCCGACTCTGTGACCCCATGGATTATAGCCCGCCAGGTTCCTCTGTCCATGAGATTTCCCAGGCAAGAATACCAGAGTGGGTTGCCATTTCCTTCTCCAGGCCATCTTCCCAACCCAGAGACTGAACCCGAGTCTCCTACACTGGCAGGCGGATTCTTCATGGCTGAGCCACCAGGGATGCAAATAAGTTAGATGGATGCCAAGTCAGCAGCTCTTAATTTCTATTAAAAGTATCTCATTTACTCCTCCCTCCTCCCCGAACTTTCCCCTGGCTGGCAGACAGGAGGGAGGCTGAGACGGCAGGTGAGCTCACCAAGGCTCAGCCTGCCTGGCCTGGTGGCAACATGCCCTCTGGGAAGATCATCCGCGAGGAAACCCCAGGCGAGTCGTGTGTGAGGAGGCCCAGCGTCTTGTTTTCCGTGACACTTCTCCTCAAGCAGCCACACGTTTTCTGGTTATACTCACAAAACACAAATTCCAGATTTCTGTAACAGAAGATGAAGAGAAACGTCTTCTTGGACATTTGATTATCGTTGCCTGGAAATGTGCTGCTGATCTGGGCCTGAAGAAGGGTGGTGAATGTAGGCTCAGATGGCGGACAGCCTGTCTGCTGTGTTCCTCCCCACATTCTTGGAGGTCAGCAGAAGACCTGGCCTCCTGGTTAAGCGTGTTGTAGGAATGCTTTTCCCTTTTCTATGCAGTGATCAGGTTTGAAGCTTCCAATCTGCTAAATAATACCTTGTTGGGCCCGTGTATGGAGAGACTGCACAAATCATTTTAAATACCATACATAATAGAAGACATTGCTGTGTGGTCTGAAAAAAAACTCATTTAAAAATACTTTTCCTGTTTATGAAGCTTTAATTTTCCCTCAGGTAGAGTTGTCTGCTCTGTAATACCCTGATGGTGGCTTTTCAGTCCCAGTAAGTATTGTAAAAAAAAGTGGGTGTTAGTCTCTCAGGCGTGTCCAGCTCTTTGCGACCCCATGGACTGTAGCCCGCCAGGCTCCTCTGTCCATGGGATTCTAGGCAAGAATACTGGAGTAGGTTGCCATTTCCTCCTCCAGGAGATCTTCCCAACCCAGGGACAGAACCCAGGTCTGTACACTGCAGGTGGAGTCTTTACCGCTGAGCCCCCTGAGAGACCCATTGTGAGGATGGCAGTCATGAAATTCCCACTTCAGAGGCTCCTTCTGGAGCCGTCCCTGCCTCCGTGGACATAGCCCACTTCTTCCCAGCACGGCTCTGGCTCCTTTCCATTCCTCTCTTTCTCTCCTTTTAAAGGGAGACCGACTCGCTAGCTCTTTCTGCCCAGTTAGCAGTGTCCGCAGTGGTGGCCGACCCAGAGCAGAGGGAGCCGGAGTCTCGGCCCTGGCAGCGAACAGCAGAGAAAACGGAGTGAAGAGGACTTTCCTTCCACACCCAGCGCCTGGGTTCATCTCGGGGCCAAGGCTGGCACAGGGCAACACCGCGGAGCCGCAGACGTCGTCTTCAGAGTCTCAGCCCCGTTCGCCCACAGCCTTGGGCCTCGGCATTCCCTGAGTTATCTACTCCCGAAAAGATGTTAATTATCGACTGTTTACGTGTTGCTCGGTTTTTCAAAGAATTACTTTGAAAGTTATTTGACTGGTCTCAGTGTTGTGCTGGGTGGAAAGAGCCTCCGAAGGTCTGTCCTTCCTGAGACCTAGGTGCTCACGGGGGCTGCCCCCGCATGAATCGGGGGCAGGTCAGTGCACAGAGGAGAGGATGCTGAGCCTGGGGGGCTTGGCTGGGGCTGAACTGATGGTCTCCCCTCTGGGGAAGATTGACGTGGGGACGCTGATTTGACTGCACTAGACAGACTCCACATTGGCGCTTTGATGGGGTGACCGCCGACAGCAGTGGCAGAAGACGCCTATAGACACAGCTCTGCAGGCTGCGAGGCCTGACCCTGGCCCCGGGGCCTGCCTGGAGGAGGGAGCGGAGCTGGCACGTGGCAAAGATCCAGCTCACGCGGCAGGCGCCGCGGGACGGGCTCGGAGGGCGCGGGGCTCCCAGGAAAGAGGCGACAGAGGCAGGTGTTGAGGCGGAGGAGGCTTTGGCCCGGAGGGCTGCGTAGTGTCTCAGCAGACGGGGGACCAGGTCACACGAGAGCTTGGTGGGCGGATGGAGGAGCCGTCCCTACGTACCAAGTTAAGAGCACAGATGCTTCAGCCTGGGGCTCACCTCCTCTGACCCTGACTCCCACCACCCACGCCTGGAGAGATGCCAGGGCTGACTGGCCTGAGCGTGACCGCAGAATCCGTGTGCACACGGGCCCTGAACACCGGGGCCCACTGGCAGCTGCGGAGGTGCCTGCTCGTGTCCACCTTCAGGAGGGACCTCTGCGGGGAGCACAGCTGGTGAGGTGACTCTGGATGTCCCGGGGCTCCCGGCCGGCAGCGCTTCCTCCTGCTGCTCCTGGCCAGGAGGGCACAGGTGGGCACAGGTGGGCACAGGTGGGGGAAGGGGACAGGAAGCCGAAGCGGGGCCATTGGGCCACATCCTCTCGGGGTGAGCGGTGCTCACGTGAGCGAAAGGTCATGTGAACACCCCTGTCAGGATAGGGATGGAGGCGGCTGCAGGTCAAACCACACCAGCGTGAGTTCCCTGTCCTGTGGCTGTTACAGGGCGCGAGCGGCAGAGGTCCATGACCCACGGTGTTTGCACACAAGTATTCTCAGGCCGGAAGATCCCCTGGAGGAGGGCGTGGCAACCCACTCCAGAGTTCTTGCTTGGACTCTCCCCATGGACGGAGGAGCCTGGCCGCCACAGTCCGTGGGGTTGCAGAGAGTCAGATGCGACTGAGCGACTAAACACAGCAGTGTTCTCATGCGGGAGCGCCCCCCGCCCCGATCCTCCTTCAGGAATGAAGGAGCTCTCCCCCAGCTGCTAGACGTATCACCAGCATACGACCAGCTGCCCCTCTCTTCTGGAAAAGCCGCAGCTGGAGAGAGCGGCTGCCTCACCATCGTGCTGCCCAGGGCTACCCGCAGGGGGTGGGGAGAGGGAGACAGCGGAGACGGCCTTGGGTCCCGCCTGGCAGCTCCGGCCGTGGCTGTGCGGTGGGTGGTCTGAGCCCCAGACCTTGGGCAGCAGGAGAACAGCCAAGACGGAGGCTGGTGACCCCAGGCCCACTGGTCTGTGACCACCCCATGGACGCCAGGGCAGGCCTCTCCTCCCCCAGCACCACAACAGTAGGGGGTGTGGAACGCGCGTAGGACCCTGGGGAGGGGCAGGGGCAGGAGCACCCTGAACTCATGAAGATGACCCCAAATTGGCAGAGAAACCTTGAACTGATGGAGAAACCTCTTGACTACCTGAGTCCTAAAATTTACTCTTGTGCATATCTGACTGTGAATCCAGCCTACCACCTAGGACCGCAGTTCTATTGACTCCTCGCTGTTTTTCATTGCTAGGGTTCAGGCAGGCTTCTTTCTAAGTGGGGGGCCAAGGCTTGCATGGGGGCCCTGCTTCCCCCTGGGAGGGGAGTCAAGTCGTGTTCGCTGCTGGGAGTCTGACACAGCTCAGTAAGCCTTTCAACAAAATCCTGTCTGCAAGGGCATGGAGCCAGGGAGGCGCCCTGTTCAAGTCTCCCTCTGGGAGAACCTCTGGGGGAGCAGGGCTGACCGACAGCCTCCAGGTGCTGCACCGCTGGGTCCACCATGGCCCACGTGCCAAGCCTGTGGCTCTGGGTGCCCAGGGGCTCCTAGCCTTGCTGGGCAGCCCTGGCTCAGCCCCTCCCCACTGGCCCAGCTGGGACCCTCAGGACTCGGGCCTGAGGCTCTTCTTGCCCCTCTCTCCCTGCCAGGTGTCACACCTGTGTTGCAAGGTGAGTAGGACCTGACCCCGGCCGTGAGCACCTAGCCTGGTGGGCAGGACAGACAGGAACCAGAGGGTCTGATCCAATCAGATGTGAGCTGCAGAAGAGCTGGGATCAGGGTGCCCTGACCGCACAGGAAGAGCGGTGAGTCACTGGGTCCCGAGATGGAGGAAGGCTTCAGGGAGCAGCAGTGGTTAAGCCGGCTCTTACAGGCTGAATGGGCGTCTGCCAGCTGTCCTAGCCCACCCTGGCTGCTATGATAAAATGCCAACTGGGTGGTGTAACAATAGACGGTCATTTCTGGAGGCTGGGAAGTCCCAGAGCAAGGTGCCAGCTGATTCACTTCTTGGTGGGGCCTCACTCCCTGATTTGCAGACAGCCACCTTCTAGCCAGATGTTCACACAGCCTTCCTGGGTGCACGTGTGCAGGCGCAGGGATGGCAAGGTCTGTCTTCTTCCTCTTCTGAGGCCACTAATCCCACCACGAGGGCCCCACCCTCATGACTGCATCTAAATCACTGCAGATGGTGACTGCAGCCACGAAATTAAAAGACGCTTACTCCTTGGAAGGAAAGTTATGACCAACCTAGACAGCATATTTAAAAGCAGAGACATTACTTTGCCGACTAAGGTCCGTCTAGTCAAGGCTATGGTTTTCCCTGTGGTCATGTATGGATGTGAGAGTTGGACTGTGAAGAACGCTGAGTGCTGAAGAATTGATGCTTTTAAACTGTGGTGTTGGAGAAGACTCTTGAGGGTCCCTTGGACTGCAAGGAGATCCAACCAGTCCATTCTGAAGGAGATCAACCCTGGGATTTCTTTGGAAAGAATGACGCTAAAGCTGAAGCTACAGTACTTTGGCCACCTCATGCGAAGAGTTGACTCATTGGAAAAGACTCTGATGCTGGGGGGGATTGGGGGCAGGAGGAGAAGGGGACGACAGAGGATGAGATGGTTGGATGGCATCACGGACTCGATGGACGTGAGTCTGAGTGAACTCCGGGAGATGGTGATGGACAGGGAGGCCTGGAGTGCTGCGATTCATGGGGTCGCAAAGAGTCGGACACGACTGAGCAACTGAACTGAACTGAACTGAGCCTTGGTTCCTCCCTAAAGGCCCCATGTCCTGAGAGCATCACACCGGGGGCTAGGGTTGCAGCCTACGCATTGGGGGAGGGGCACACAAACAGCCCGTCAAGGGTAGGCACGTCCTCCAAGGGCAGGGAGGCAGGGATTCATGCCTTGCCTGGAACATGCTGGAGCAGAGGCCAGGGGACAAGGCCATGGATGCTACTCAGCCCTAGGCCTTCAGGCACCAGGACCCTGTCCTGAGGAGCCTAGACTAGCCCGGTGGTACTGGGGAACCCCTGGGGTTTGTCATATTTTGTATTTCGATTATAAAAACATTGCTGCTTTATTAACTACAGAACTACCAACTACTCGCTTTCTGCACCCCTCCCCCATATTAACTCAAAGATGCCAGTTTCTAGAAATGACGGACCTCCCTCCAAACCTTTGACTCAGGAATGAAATCACTAGTTTGTTCTTTTTAAGAAACATGCTACATGGACTGGGACTTGCTTTTGCTAAGAATAAAGTTTTATTTTTCTTTTTTCAAGTTTATGAAAGTGAAAGTGAAAGTCGCTCAGTCATGTCCAACTCTTTGTGACCCCATGGGCTCCAGGCCAGGATACTGGAGTGGGTAGCCTTTCCCTTCTCCAGGGGATCTTCCCAACCCAAGAATCAAACCCAGGTCTCCTGCATTGCAGGCGAATTCTTTACCGACTGAGCTATGAGGGAAGCAAGAGCCTCTTATTTAGACTCTGTGTTTTCTGAGGCCCCCAGACCTCACATCTAGGGAATAAGAAAAGTTTCACTAGAAACAAAAATAATTCCTTTGCTCTGACTCTACCTCGTGGGATGAGGATGGGAACCCAGGACCCCAGACTCCTCCCAAACAGCTGGCAAGCTCCAGAATGTGTCCCTGGGCTCTGCTGCCCAGCCCTCGCCCTTCTTGGGGCTTGGTTCCCGCTCCAATCACTGGGAGACTCCGGCCCCGGAGCTCAGCTCTGCACAGGCCTGCCTGCCGGGCCCCGCACGTCCGTGCAGGTCTGCACGCTGACTGCCACCCTTACTGACTTCTGGGCACTTCTGTGTGGAGCCGATTTGTGACCGTGCTTCCAGGACAAGCGCAGGATCTGGCCAGGGACAGGAGAGCAGTGACCGGAAACAGCAAGCCTTCAGCACACCGAGGTGTTCTTCCAACTGGACCGTGTGCGGGCGAGCACAGAGAAGCATACGGGCTGGCCCAGGGCTTGAGGGCGCAGGGGAGCCCCGCTGCACGGGCGGGGGGAGTGGTTCCCTTGTTGGGTTTAGAGGGGCTCACCAGAGGACCCAGGAGTGAGAGAGAGCAGGGAGGCTGGGAGGGGAAGCACCTGAGCAGGCGTGAGCTCTCAGGTGAGGGCTGCTTAGGGGGCAGGGAGGGCATGGGGGAGGTCCCTGCGGTCAGCAGAGTCACATGTCGTGACTCAGATGCCCTGGATCAGAGAGCGGAAGTTCACAGGCAAAGCTGTGAGGTGGTCACAGGAAAAGTCAGCACATCCGTGTGGATCTTTTATCCCCTGGGAAGCGTCTGTTCTCAAAACTTACACCTGGCCTCCCTCTCTGGCTTTAGCAGTGGAGCACAAGGGCATTCTCTGGGACTTGCCAGCTGTTTGGGAGAAATCTAGGGTCCTGGGTTCCCGCCTCCCCCATCTGAGACCACTTCAAGTCTGTTTGGCATCCATATGGCTGAACCATCAACTCAGTGATGCTGTTACAGGAAAGCCAGTCCTTTTATTGATACTGGCGCCCATCAGGGGCTCCTCCCTGGTCCCAGCCCTGGTGTGGGGAGGGAGGACGCTTCTTCCTGGGACAGCACAGCCCACCCTCTGGGCTCCACCTGGTGATCCCCAGGCAGAGCCCAAAGCCTGTTGGAGGGAATTTGGGTCATTTTGCATCAAAGTTCAGGTCACTCTGCCCCTGCCAGGTCGTCCTGGATGCAAGGTGATGCACGGAAGGGCACTGCCGTTGTCACTGGGAGGTGAACTGGGATGGGGGGCCTGAGGCATCCTGCACAGGCCCGAGCCGGAGTCACCAGGGCCACCTGTCACCCCAGGGATGTGTGCAAAGGGCCAGAAAGGCTGGAGGTGGGGCGGGAATGGGAGGGATCGTCCCCCCATTAAAGGAAACCTGTCCTTCCCAGTTACTCTTATTAAATAGCACAGCCTTCCCTTTGAGGATTTTGCAGTTGATCAGACTTGAATCTAAGTGGGTTTTGTGGCTGCAGGATGAAGTGTCAGCCCTTGGCTGGGCATTTAAGAGCCTCCAGTGTGGGGGCAGGGCTTCCCTGGTGGCTCAGGGGTAAAGATTCTGCCTGTCATTGCAGGAGACTCAGGAGACAGTGGTTAGTTTCCTGGAGCAGGAAGATCCCCTGGAGAGGAAACGGCAACCCAGTCCAGTATTCTTGCCTGGAGAATCCATGGACAGAGGAGCCTGGCAGGCTGCAGGCCGTGGGGTCACAAAGGAGTCAGACACGGCTGAGAGACTGAGCGCCTGGATGCACTGTGGGGCCTGGACACAGAAGCATCATGTGTGGGGATGCGCTGGCCTGGGACGGAGGCCCCTGGAGGCTGCTGTAACGACTGGGTTTGTTCTCCAGACAGCCTGCTCCTGCTCTCCTTCCCTCCTCTTCCCGAAGTCCAGCCCCATGTTGGTCTCTGTCCAACCTACAAACTGTTGATGCACGTGGCGAACGGAGGGGAGAGACTCTGAGATCAACAAATAGAACGTGAATCCCAAGGCCTCCCCTCCTCCTTCTTTAGCCTTCCTTCCGAGACTGGTTGTGCGGGTCTCGAGCAACACACAGACCTCTTCGCCCTCCTCTTTCTTCTCCTGTGACAGGGGTCTCAGGTTTCCTGGAGCAAGACGAGGACATGGGCGTGCTTGGGGAGGGGCAGGCACCCCCCACGCGGACCACCCCGCTCCCCTGCTCACAGGCCATCACTTCTTCGGCGTCCATCGCATCTATATACCTAGATAAAACCACTGCATTACGCCTCTGTCCTGACTTTGCAGCTGAACTGATGACATGGTTTTCTTTCGTTCTTTGAAAGAACGTTGGACGGAGGGGCTTATGTCCCCACGTTGTGCTGGGCAGGAGGGATTCAAAGGGCGAAAGGTGCTGTTCCCAACAGGAAGCCTCATCTTCTGTCCCGCTTCTTTGCAAAGTCACCACAAACACGTTTTTGACACAGGCACAGTGAAAATACACAGAATATTTCCCCACCTAGTGGTATGCTAATAGGTGCCAAATAAATATTTGTTGAGTTCTGGGCTTTGGAGTTTTGGGTGAAGGTGCGAAATGCTTTCGTGGTGTTATTATTATTTTATTTCTGAGCTGAGCTTATTCCAGGTGTGACCATGTAGGAAAGTCTGAACTTTCAAAACAGTAGTGCTGGGAAATGACTGCTCACCGCCTGGGAGGGTCTGCCCTGGGCTTCCTTTAAAAGCTGCCAGCCTCCCGGGGTTCCGTGTGTATGTTTGTGTGTGTGTGTGTGGTGTGTATGTGTGTGGTGTGTGTGTGTGTGTGTGTGTGGTGTGTGTGTGTGGTGTGTGTGTGTGTGTGTGTGGTGTGTATGTGTGGGGTGTGTGTGTGTGTGGTGTGTGTGTGTGTTGTGGGGGCTGTAGAGAATGTTCGAACAGCTCCCTTCAAAGTGAAAAATCCATCACAAGCTAACGGGTGGCAGTCCCTAGATTCTAGCATAAGTCAATGGGGAAAGTTTATAAAAACCGAATTACATACAAAATTTCAGGCACAAATCCCTCACCCAGAGCCAGGCTTTCTTCCTAATTCCCCAGGTTGTGGTACAAGCTGAGGCTTCGCTGCCAGAGGATGGAGTTGGTTTTGTGCCAAGCCCTTCAAACTCACTATTTCTGGATGAGTGTCAAGGAATAATACATTGAAGTTTTTTAAATGGCCAGTCTCAGGGACTTTCCTGGTGGTCCAGTGGTTAGGACTCTGCCCTCCAATCCAGTGGTGGTGGGCGTGGGGGGGCTGCAGGTTCGCTCCCAGGCTGGGGAATAAGGCCCACGGGTCTTGCAGCAAAAAAAAAAAAGGGAACAGAAGCAATACTGTGGACAGTTCAATAAAGACACTGCAAATGGTCCCATCAAAAGAAAATATAAAGTGGAATGGCCGATTTCTGTGTGCAAAGGGGCCCTTCTTCGGCCGTTCCTCGGGTCCCTTGATTCTTTCTGCCCCGCCCCCCCACGGAGCCCCATCTTCCCTGTCTTTCCTGTGTCGACGCTCGAGCAGCGTTGCTGAGACAGTCCCGCCAAGACGCCCGACCTCCCAGCCAGCTCTCCGCAGGGCTCGCTCTCTCAAGGGCGGGATCTGTGGCTGTGGCCACCTGGCTCTCTCCCAGTCTCGCAGTGGCTGCTTGCCGTCACACCCTTGGTTCCTCACCTGGCCGTGAGCTCCTGCCCTGGCTCCTGTGGCCCCAGGCGCCCCCAGAACCCTTCCCGCCCCGCTGTGTGCTGTTGTTTTCTCAGGTGCTGGGTGTCACCTGCAGCTGTCACCATAAGAATAATGACCGTGATAGAGCTTGACACTTCCGTGGTAGTTTACAACCTGCCAGGGGCCTCCTAGCCATCCAGTCACTCAGCCACACCTCCGACCCTGTGACCTCCTGCCTGCAGTCCTTGCACGACTCCTGGGTTTGCAGGGAGGAGGCCAGGCCCCTGGGGCTCCACACCCAAGGCTCTCGCGGTCACGCCTCCAGCTCTGTTGCAGCTGGCTGCACGGCCTCCCTGCCCCACCGACGACCGCCCTGTCCTGCAACGGCAAGTTGCTGGCCGTTCATGGCCCACGCCGCCCTTCCTCTGCCCCTCATGGTTTGACCTTTGCTGCCTTGGCCCGCCATGTCCCTCTTTTTCATCTAGCTCCTTCCTGCCCACCCCGGCCATGGCTGTGCCCCTCCCGAGCCGTGCCAGCCCCTTCAGAGCTCAGAACACCCCCCGACAGGTACTGCTGTGTGTGCGGTTTCTAACACACACAATGTAGACGCCGCCATTTTAACCGTTTTTGGGGGCACAGTTCAGTGGTGTTGACTCAGTGCTCCGCAACCCCCACCACCATCCTTTTCCAGAAAGCGCTCATCGTCTCAGACCGAAACTTGACCCATCTACCTGAGTACATCCTCCTTCCAGACCTGGCAGCTTAGATGACAATACTTATTCTCGCACACTTCTGGAGGCTGGAGATCCAGGATCACAGTGGTCTCAGGGTTGCTGTCTGATGGGGACCCTTTCCTGGCTCAGTAGACGGCCGCCTTCTCTCTGCATCCTTGTGTGGCCTTTTCACGTGTGGATGGGGGACAACCTTTGGTGTCTCCTCCTCTTCTTAAAAGGACACCAATCCTGTGTGATTAGGGCCCCACTCTGGTGACCTCATTTCACCTTAGTAACTTCCCTAAAGGCCTCATCTCCAATTTCTGTCTTACTGGGGGTTTCCATGTAAGAATTTGGAGGGGACACAATTCTGCCCATAACACCGTTAACCACAGACTCCCCTTGCTCCCTCCTCCCAGCTCCTGGCCACCCCATTCTACTTTCTGTCCCTGTGAATTCGACCGCTTTAGGGACCTCACTAAGTGGCACCAGCAGTAGCTCTTATTTCAGTGAGCATAAGGTCCTTGTACCCACTCCAGTGTTCCTGCCTGGAGAATCCCAGGGACGGCGGAGCCTGGTGGGCTGCAGTCCATGGGGTCGCACAGAGTCGGACACGACTGAAGCGACTCAGCAGCAGCAGCAGCAGCAGCAGCAGCAGCAGCAAGGTCCTTCTTAGGGTCCATCCACGTTGCAGCATAGGTCAGCATTCCCTGGCAAAGGCTGAATCATATTCCACCGTATGGATGAACCACATTTTGCATGTCTGATCATCCATCAGTAAACATGTATTTTACAGGTGTCTGTGTCTGTCTCTGCTGAGGCTGGACACGTCTGTGCGTCCGTGTGCCAAACACAGGTGTTGTCTCCACCAACGGTGACTGGATGAATGGATGGGTGAATAATCAACCAACTAACACAATGATCGTCACCACGGCCCTCAGAGTTACTGCGTCCACCTCGTGAAGGAACAACCCAGACTTGGACGGGCAAAGGGACTTTCCACTATCTTCAGCTGCCTTTCTTGCCTTTTTGCAGACGATTTTAAAATCCCTTTTTCTCTGTGCTGGGTCTCCGTGCCGCGCAGGCTCTTCTCTGGCGTGGTGTGCGGGCCTCTCACTGCTTGGCTTCCCTCGCGCTGAGCACAGGCTCCACGGCGTGTGGGCTCAGGAGCTGCTGTTCCTGGGCCTTTGGGCGCCGTCAGGCTCAGCAGTTGGGGCACACGGGCTTTGTTACTCCACCGTGGGTGGGACCCTCCCGGATCAGGGATCGAACTTGTGTCTCCTGCACTGGCAGGTGGATTCTTTACCACTGAGCCACCAGGGAAGCCCTTTTTATTATCAGGTGGGGTTCCCTGAGAAGAATCAGGGGCAGGTTTCTGAGGATGAAGCCAGGGTGCCCGGTGGTCAGACATAAGGGGCCTAGCAAGTGCTGAGTGACTTGCTAACAGATGAAGTCTAAGAGTTTGGTGAGTCCCGGAACCCCACGGTTTTTAGGAGGCAAATATTAGCATAACAGGACAGTATCTCCCCAACTCTTTGTGATGTTCTGTGTATGTTGCCTTTGGGGATGAAATCTTAAAGGGCGTCTATAGACTGTGGCCAAACAAGGTACTCTTGGCTCAGGAGGTCCCTGGTAAGGGCCGGACTACACCTCTGATGGTCCCCATAGCAACAACGTCTAAGGCTCTTGGTTAACTTCTGTTACAAAAATCTTGGTTTGCGCCAGAACATTACTTTTTAAACCACATTTAAATGGAATTTGACAAGAATCTAACACAGGGATATAAAGCAGTTTCACCACTGTGATTCATAAACATCAAGGCACATCTTACATTTATGATTATGGTCCTTAATTTATTCCATAATCACCCTCATCATCCTAACAAAACAACGAATGGCACCAAAGTCTGTGTGAGTGTTTACATATTTAAGATGTAAAGACATTCAGAGAAAACGATGCCACATGAAGAATCTTCTCAGACAAAGATCTGAAGGGTGAATTGCCGTGTCAAGTCCTGAGCGATAAATCTGCAACAGGTTCCGCTATTTCCCGCCTGTGAAGACTGCTGCAGGATTTGCATCTACAGAGAAAGCGCTGGAACGCTCTCTGTCAGGTGATGAGTCTCCATCGCATCTTCTGCTGCCGGGCCACGTGCAGTTCCACCTGGACACCATCGCCTGTTACACGTGGGTTAACATGTGCCCACCGGAGACAGCTCACGGCCGAGCCACTGGCAGCAGCTGCGATGGACCAGGCTGCCCAGCAGAGAGAAGCCCCCACGCCATTTGACACTGCACCCCTCTGGCCCCCGGAGACCTCCCTGCCCCCCGGAAGTCCTCCCTGCGCCCCCAGAGTCCTCCCTGTTGCTGAGTTTGATGACACTTTGGGATGAAGAGCAGCCCAGCTAGTGAGCTCATGTTTTGTGAGCAAATCTGAGCTCATTTGCATCCTTGCATCCACTGCAGTAAAGAATGACCTCTACACCCTAGAACCCTTTTCATACACGTGTGGGACCCCCCACTCCAAAGAAATCACAATGACTGCAGTTTAGGGGGAAGCAGGAGGTTCTCTGTAAGGTCACGAGCCTGCCAGGCAAGGACACTGGCTTCGTGATGGAACTCTAATCACTGTCTCTCCAGCCAGCAGCCACACTCACCTGATACCCGTGTCTAACCCAACAGGAGGGTAGATCTCCAGCTGGGCTTTGGGATGCTGGGCTTCTCCCCCTGAACTGAGTGAAGGAGGCCTCCCCCTGGTTGGACTGGTCTTCAGGGCACTGGGCAGTGGCGGGCAGAGGCCCTTCCGTCCGTGCCTGAGAGATGAGCACACGGATGAAATGCAGACTCCCAGGCTGGGAAGACTCTGCAGCATACATCCCTGCTCCAGCCCTTCCTGTCCCCAAACTCCCAAACCAGACCCTCTAGTGGAACTTTTTCATTACAAAGAGACAGTCTTGCCTTTCTCTCTCCTCAAATCCTACCACCTACATACCCTAACCCCAGACTCACAGGCACACATCCAGGCAACCACACACACACATACCCATGGGCCTTAAAGGAGAGCTCCTTCCAAACTGCTATGTCCCAGGGCAGACATATTTATCACAAGGGTCCTTATCTCATGAAGAATTCAGTTCAGTTCAGTTCAGTCGCTCAGTCATGTCCAACTCTTTGCAACCCCATGAGCTGCAGCACGCCAGGCCTCCCTGCCCATCACCAACTCCTGGAGTTCACTCAAACTAACATCCATGGAGTCGGTGATGCCATCCAGCCATCTCATCCTCTGTCATCCCCTTCTCCTCCCGCCCTCAATCCCTCCCAGCATCAGACTCTTTTCCAATGAGCCAACTCTTCGCATGAGGTGGCCAAAGTATTTAGCAGAGTCATTTATTAGTAAACACAGTGAAAGTGTTAGCCACTTAGTCATGTCCAACTCTTTGCAACCTCATGGACTATAGCCCACCAGGCTCCTCTGTTCATGGGATTCTCCAGGCAAGAATACTGGAGTGGGTTGCCATTTCCTTGTCCAGGGGATCTTTCCGATCATGGATTGAACCCGTGTCTCCCGCACTGGAGGCAGATTTCTTATCATCTGAGCCACCAGGGAAGCCCAAAGCCAGTCGCCATTTCGAAAGCAAAACAGGAAAGTAACTTCTTCCCCCAGGTGATGGCTCTGGAGCTGCTGCTGACTCCATCTTTGTGTTGGCCCCACTCCCTAGTTCCATGGGCAGTGAACCCCAGAAACCAGCCTGTGCTCAGACAGCCAAACAACCCCTGGCGAGCTGGTGGGCGGTGCTGGCAACAGGGCTGGTATTGAACTGAGTGGTGAGAATTTAAGGGCAGGGGTGTCTATGGGGTGGAAGAGTCTAGTCGGCTGAAGGGTCTAACCCAGGCTGAGCAGAGAGAAGACACAGCTGGCAATTCTAGAAGTTACCACAGATAAAGAGAAGAGTGCCTTGGACTTGGCGTGAGTCAGAATCATCAGGGAGCTTTGTTGAAAGGTCAACTGCTGGACCCCGTTCCCACACTCTCAGCGTCAGAGGGTCTAGGATGAGGTCGGAGGGTCTGGGTTTCTGGCAGGTTCTGGAGTGATGCTGGGATCCAAGGACTACTCTTTGGAACCCAGTGGTCTTGATCTTCCAGTGACCGGCTCTGCACTTTCTGCCCAGGACACTGCTGGGGGTGCTGGGGGCAGGATGAGGGGAGGGTGGTGAAGGTGGAGGCTCAGGCCAATGGCTGCTTGCCAGCCTCGTGGTCCTCCCAGCAACCGGAGAGTGAGATGTGCCTTCCCATCTCTCCTGAGGACACTGGATCAGAGGGGCTTTTCTCTCCATCAGAGCCTGCTCTCTCTGGCCTGCGGGCATGGTATCAGACTGTCTGGAGCTCCCAGGGGACTGCCACACGCGGCAAAGGCTGAGAGCCCCTGGGCTGGGACTTGCCCCCAGAACCAGATTCCAGACTGCGAGGCCATGGGCCCCACACTGTAGATTCTCCCCTGGGGGGTCTGCAGTGGGGCCTAGGGGTTTCCAAAGTCAGCTTTGTGAAAAGGGATTTTTTTTCCCATCCTAGGACTAGAGGAGTTGTTGGGAAAGGCAGGCCTCAGTGGACAAAACTTTTGGGGAAAAGCTGTTTTTAAGACAGAGGGCGTGGCGGTCACCCATGGTTGGGGGCTTCTCCTGGCTCTCCTGAGGTGTGGGCTCCGGTTCTAGGACGTGTCACCAGCACACATCACTCCCAGGTGTGACCTGGCCAGTGCCTATGACTCATCTGTTTACCACTGTGCCCACCATGGTTTGCAGGAGACAAGTGGCCACTCGAATGAAGGTCGTCTGAGGGTTATCAACATGGGGGCTGCTTACAAAGCTGGGGGCAAGCTGGGAAACCAGAGGCAGAGCAGTGCCTGGAAGACAAGTGTGTGGAGAAGCCTACTCCGAGAAGAAGAACGACCTTTGGTCAAGGTCAGCCCGCAGCTACCCACAAGAAGGGAGTCAGCAGAACAAATGCCCCACTGCCGGAGCGTGCCGGCCAGTGTGCTTAACATGTGTGACATCTGTCTATTTTCCTGGTGTGATCTCTCTCCCCATCCCCTAATTCGGGCTCTAAGTGAGGACACTGGATGATTTTCTTTGCTTTTTATGAATTTTTTGTTTAATTTTGGTAAAATCACGTAATATAAAACCTACTGTCTAAACCATATTTACCTGTTCAGTCCACTAAGTCCATTCACACTGGGGCACAACCATTACCATCATCATCTCCTAGGTTTTCACCTCCCTGGATTGAAGCTCCGTCCCCATTACACACTAAGCCCCCATCCCCCAGGCCCCTGGCACATCGGAGGCAGAACTGACAAGAGAGGCACTCGGCGGCTCCAGCCCAGCACCGCCCCCATCTCACCCCAGGCTCCTGCCCGCTCTCCCCACTGACCACCTCAGCTGGGGGGGGGGGAGGGGAGGGAGGCCCAGGGAGGTGGTCCACACGCAGGCGAACTGGGGGCCCAAAGTCAGGCCCTCTGAGTCTCTCCCACCCCTTCCAGGGGCCCTGAGGCTCCTTCCTGGGACCCAGGGCTCCGCAGGGCCTGTCTGGACGCCCTGACCATGTGCTGACATCAGGCTCAGCTGACACCTCGGCTCCAAGCAGATCCCAGGCCTGAGATCCCAGCTGTGGTCGGGGAAGGGTTGGGGGCGGTGGAGGGGCACAGATGTCCTCTAAGCCCAGCTGTGAGAATGGAATCTGACGCCAGGGCATTGCTGGGGAGGCGGTGGGTGAGGAAGGTGAAAATCCGGTGGGAGGTGGGGCCCCCAGGAGGGGACGCTGAAGAGTGTCCTCATGCTTTGACACAAGTCACTGCGGAGGGGTTACTCCGCCCAGTCCCCCTGTGCAGACACACTCTCTGACTCTCAGGAAGGCCAGCATCTGAGCTCCGCTGACTAAATCAGTGAGCAATTCTTCCCTGGAGACGGGAAACCATTCCATGAACGCTAGATAGAATAATTCATACAGGATTTCATAAACATCTAGAAAACATTTTCTTTTTATACATGCTTTTTTTTTTGGCTTCTACAAAAATTCAGAGGCGCTTTTACCAAAGGTTCTTCAGTTAAGTTCAGTTCAGTTGCTCAGTTGTGTCCGGCTCTTTGCGACCCCATGAACCGCAGCACGCCAGGCCTCCCTGTCCATCACCAGCTCCCAGAGTCCACCCAAACCCATGTCCATTCAATTGATGATGCCATCCAACCACCTCATCCTTTGTCATCCCCTTCTCCTCCTGCCCCCAATCCCTCCCAGCATCAGGGTCTTTTCAAATGAGCCAGCTCTTCGCATCAGGTTCTTACAACGGTAAAATGCCGTTGCTGCAATGATCGCCTAATTCTCCATACGGATCCCAGCCATGAAAACCCATTTTTAAAGTCTCCTCAATCCAATTAAATGCCTTCCTGGCTCTCTGTCTGGTGTGTCACAAGGGGACAGTTACGCTTGATTCTATTACCCTGAAATGAAGTGTTTTTAAGAATGTGTGTCCAGGTGCCCGAGGGGCCAGGGGTCAGGTTCCTAGCTGCTGAGCTGTGAACTCAGGGGTTGTTGGCTGTTGTAGGAAATGCTAGAGGGAAGTGATGGGGGTCTCCATGTTGGGGAGTGGGCATGAACATAAGGCCTGTGTGTCCCCTCGTGGAGCACGGCCACACATGATCCAGGAAGGACTCCCAGGAAGTGATGCCTGCCCTCCCCCACTCTTGTGAGAGTCAGCCCTCTTCCAGGAGCCCCGCCACACAGACCCCTGAGTGCCCAGCTGCCTGGGACTCCAGCGGGAGGCTCACCTGTTATTTTGGGATCGTGTCGGCTTCTACCTCCCTGCCCTTACTGAAGACCCTGAGGTCAGGGACCTCTGGGAAGGTATATTCACCTGACCACTGGTCTCGGAGGCTCCTGGGCTGGGTGGTCACTGGGCTGGTGCTTCGAAAACATTCCGTGAGAAGGCAGGCTGAGCAGTGGAAACATATGTGGACCCTTCGAGAAGCCACACCCTCTCCGCGTCCACTCCGTGGGAGTTTTTAATGATGTGGCGGAGGGTCCAGAGAGGGTGGCAGCTGGGGGCGGGCCGGGGGCCCCGCCTTCTGACTGGCACCATCTTTTATGTCTTCAGGCACTTTCACCTGTGTTGCTCCATTCGCTCCCAGGAGTGAGAAGACCGTTGCAAGATTGGGGACAGGCTCAGAGACACCGCCTTGTGACCTGCGCACACTGAAACCGCGGAGACTTAGATCCAGGCTTTCTGACGCCAAGTCCAGCTTTTAACACAGCTGGGCAAGGCTTCAGGGAGCAAAGGACAACTCAGCACTCACCGAAGACCTACTATGCGTCCGGCACACATTTTTCCTGTTTCATCCTTTCCCAGGCCAGCCTGGTGAGTAGGCACTTGTTCATTTTAGTGAAGAGGAAGCCGGCTCAGCGTTCAACAACACGACCAGCTGGGAAGTGGTAGGAGCTGGGGTTAAAACCCAGTTCTGCCTGCCTTTAAAACCACTTTCTCTCATCTCTGCTAATGTCGTCCTTTTAAACCACATATGAGAGAACAGAGGCCCCAGGGCTTCAGTGACCTGCAGGCTGGCACAGTGGGTCTTAGGGAGAGCTGAGCCTGGACTCCGACCCATGACCCTGCCCGGCTCTGGGCTGAGTGATGGTCTCATCGTGGCTTGCCCCAAATCAAACAAGACCATAATGAGGGGCCCGGTTAGTCCTTCACAAGCAGCTCTGACATTTACAGAACTGGGTGAGGAGAGAGGCCCGGTGTCACAGCTTGCGGCCGTATATGGGTCCGGGGCAGCCCTATATATAGATGCCATTGTTCGCTGGTATTTTCAGCTCGCTCGCCTGAGCCGCCTGGTAAACTCTTTCAAGTCCTATTTCTCCACGGGTACCGTGAACCGTGTGGAGAAAATCTGTGGACGCTGAATCACTAACACTATTGATTATCTCATTGTCTGAAGTAGCCAGCTGGGACTCTGTTCTGACAAATAAAGGTCCAATGACCCAGCCGCAGGCACCCGAGCGGTGGGTGCGCAGTCTGAGCAGTGTCCGCAGAGGCACGGAGCCCCGGGAGCCGTGGGGAAGGACAGAGGCGCAGAGCCTGTTCCGAGACCCCCCGCAGCCCTCACAGCGGTGACAAAAGGAGACGCAGACGGAGGCGGGCGTTTCAGCAGATGGTCTCTATCCAGGGAGCAGCAGCAGAGATGCTGACGTCAAGAAAACACAGGGGCTCTGACCCCAGCAATGACTCTATTTCCTGTTCCAGGCGGCTTGGCAGGGATTCCTGGTAGGAGGAACACTCACCCGCTGTCAAGATTTACTGGTCTCTACGCCTCACAGTGATCTGAGAGGCTAAAGAGATGGGAGAGCTTGTCTTTCAAGGAGGACAGGTTGGGCTATGAGTGACGTTCTGCCAGCATCTCTCTGCTGTTGCAAATGTTTATAAAGACTGATTAATACGGAAGGCGAGGGGCTTGTGGATCTTTGACCCTTCTGTGGGCGAAGGATTGCAAAGCACCCCTATTACAGTGAGGGCAGCAGAGGCTGAGAGAGAGCACTGAGGGTCGCTGTGAACAGTTGTGTGGGTCGTGCACTGAACAACTCTAGGGGGAGCCATTTACTTTCTAATCTTTTTTCAGTGTGTACTGCACACGTTGTATGTGATGCCCCGAGAGTCCAGGGCCTCCTAGAGCCTATCGGCTCTGAAACATAGAAATCAGAGAAAAGAACTGATTCAAGGCACAGCGTCTTGGACTTAAACTGAAGTCCACCTGACCCAGTCTTCCTGACGCCCTTCTGTACCTGGAAGAAGATGGCTTTATTGTTTGAACCCTCAGAGCTGGAGCATCAAGGACTCAGGCAGTTTCTACAGGCAACACCATTCTTTCCCACAGCTCTCCAGAGCCAGGGTCAATTAAGGAAGATTGACCCCGAAGGTTGACTCTAGTAGGAGCAGATGGCTAAACAGGCAGCTGTGCCCTTGGGGACAGCCGGAGCCTGGCCCTCCAGCTCCAGTACGGCCGAGGGTACCACGCGGTAACCAGTGGGCTTCCCAAGCTCTGTGAGCGCTAGCAGCAGCGGCGAGGAGACAGAGCTGATTCCAGCCCCATCCTAGCAGCTGCTGTGCTTGGCGAGTCCCACTGACCCCGTGGGCATCACGGCCCCAAGGACCATCAGGGTGGCCGTGGTTGTTCAAGTTACAGGGGCCCAAATAGCGCCCACTGCACTCGGGCCACTCAGAATCCAGGGTGCTCTGGGAGTCTCGGACATGGCTCAGGGGGTTTGGTGGCATGGGGATTGGGGAAGACATTCTGGGCTCTGCAGAATCGGGCTGTGGGGATCCAGGGACCTGACCTCATTTGTACCCAGAGGCTGCCAAAGCCCGAGGCAGGCTGGCTGCACAGGGAAATTCATTTCACTGTAGAAACAGGGAGTGTATCTCGAAATGCTTCGTCCTGTATTCCTAGAGCTTCTGGGAGGAGGGGTGGGTAAGAGGAAAGGCTGGGACCCCTGCACAAAAATAAAGCAGCCTGTGCTTCCCAGGGGTCGGAGTGAAGCCAGCAAGGAGACAAGAGGCCCGGGTCACGGGTCAGCAGGAGTGAAGTCGGGAGCCTCAGGTGAAGATCCGGCAGGTAACACTCAGGTCCTACTCCCCAGACTGTCCTGGCCTGGGACCAGGCTCCTGGTTGTCCAAGAAGAGGACCTGAGGGTCTTCTGGGATCTTTCCTGAGCTACTTTCTCAAGGTCTGGCTGGGGCTAAAATCAAGAGGAGAGTAAAACCCACCCATTAGGATATGCTGCTCTCTGAAGTCCCTGCCCAGCTGACTCGATGGCCATCGCGCCGAGCATGTTGACGTTGTCCGGGCCTCACCAGGAGGTCCCGGCAGAAGTGTCTGAATTAAGACAATGGGCAACCTTCTGTAAGAGGGAACAAAACCGGGGCCTCTTCTGCCCAGAATGGTATGGCAGAGATGGAAACTCGTAGAATTTTATCAGATTCCTCCAAAGAAAAGGCAGGGCAGTACTGTTTCAGTGCATCCAGAAGACAACTCGGGGACTGACTGTAAGAGGGGTGCCCTGAATGTCAGGGGGCAGGGGCCCTTTGCACAGCTGAGCCGCCGAAAGCAGCCGCTCCTTCTCAGAACCTCGTGCGGTAACGCTGCTGTCCGACCGACAGGCTTCCAGTGGATTGTTGAAAGGGGCACGCATCTTCCGTGTTTTCTTCTGCTTTAATGAGCCTTAGGGAATTAAGAGCATTTGAAAGAATGCTGGGGGCACTTCCCTATGATCCAGGGGACCCAGGTTCGATCCCTGCTCAGCAACTGGATCCCGCATGCCACAACCGAAACCTCCCGTGTGCTGCAACGAAGCACGTGCCACAGCTAAGACCCAGTGCAGCCAAACAAATGAACGATTTTTTTTTTTTTTGAAGAATTCTGGGGACCAAATAAGCTGGGAGATATATATATATATATTTTTAAGCTGGGAGGTTTGCTGTGGACTCCAAACTAGTCAAACTCTGAAAGTCACGTGTGAGATTTTAAAAAGTAGCAAGCAGCACCCAGGAAGCATCAGCTTTAAGAGATCCGTGCTTCCACGGAACCCTGAGGGCAGTGAGTCTGAGCCAAGAACAGAAGGCAAGGAAGACAGACCGTGGCTGGTCATAGCTGGGGCCATACAGGTCTCTGGTGCCATTTATAATAGAGAACAAGTCTTAATGTTTAGGAAATCAACGAGTATAAGAAATTTCTTAACAAGTCTAAGAAATCTTGGGCAAACAGCGATATCCACTTGGGGCTTCCCAGGTGGCAGTACCGGTAAGGAATCCGCCTGCCTATGCAGGAGACGCAAGAGACAAGGATTTAACTGCTGGGTCAGAAAGATGCCCTGGAGGAGGAAACGGCCGCCCACTCCAGGATTCTTGCCTGGAGAATCCCAGGAACAGAGGAGCCTGGCGGGCTCCAGTCCACGGGGGTCGCAAAGAGTCGGACACGACTGAGCACACACACATTATCCATTTACTGCCGAGAGGATTTCATCAGCAGTTGATCAGCCTCTGCTTGTTACATCTTTTCCTTTGTTGTCTCAAATAATTGGCTCCCAAACCACGAGACAAAAATCACTGGCAAGGCTTCAAATCCCTTTGCACAGCACACGTCATCTGTGGATTCAGTAAATATTTATCACATGTTCTATGGACTGCCATTTTTTCACGTTGGTATTAATAAAACACTAATCTAATAGAAAACATTGCTAAAAGGTATTGACACTTTTTGTCATGTACTTTTTCAATCAATGGCTACTAAGTAAATACAAATGCTATTCTAAGCCTGTATCTTTTAAACTATGGTTTAAAAACAGTATTATTCTGTTCTCTAATTGAAAAAAAATGAATTCTTATCTACCATGTATTGACCAATTATTATTTGCCTGGCTATGTGTGAAACCCTTCACATGAAACATCTCATATAATCCTCATAACAACTTATCCAGGTAGATGTTAATGTTTAACTCCCATTTTATAGATGAAGAAACTGCGGCTTGAAGAGTTTTGATAGCTTAACTATGGTCTCAAGAGTTGGAGACCAGTCCAACCTATAATTGAAGGAAATATTTCTCTCATAACCCTGCTGTTCAGAGATAGGTGTGAAAACATTTTAGACTTTGTTTTTGTGTCTTTTTTTCAAGCTTTTTCTTTTTTCATGAAAGAGGTTTTGTGTTTTCACAAGGCATCTTTATATATCAGTTTTTCCCCTGTAATATCATGCCTTGTCCATTGCATGGCTGAAATGCATTTTATTTTGCCATTTCCCTGTTTTGGGACATCTAGATGTCTTTTTTAAAAATATATATATATATAATGAATTTGACTGCACTGGGTCTTAGTTGCAGCCTGTGAGAGCTTCAGCTGCAGCGTGGGAACTCTTTGTTCCTGATCAGGGAGGGAACCAGAGCCCCCTGCAGGGAGCACGGAGTCTTAGCCCCATTTAGATGGTTTCTAAGGCTCATTATCAACCAATGCATCGTGAGAGAGTAAAACTGCCCACCTAGCATTTGCCCCTGAGTCTCCAACCTTAAAATCTGTGCTGGCCATGAGACCTGATGAGTCAGGTGAGTCCGAGCAGAGACTGACGGCGTGCTCACACGCTGGGGGGCTCTCTGGCTGCTCTTGGGAACCCTACAGTGGCCCCCATGGGACGAAGCCAAGCTGGCGTGCTGCAGGCCTCCACACGTGGCCCAGTCACCCCGCCACCCCTGCCGACAGCCTGTCAGCCGCCAGAACGCTGGGTGAACTCATCCCTGGTCATCTGTGGCCAGCCTGACTGCAGATACATGGCGGAGCCCAGCAGGGCTGACAAGCTGGTCTGACTGAGAAGAGCCTCCAGCTGATTCACAGATGTGAGTACGCAGTCACTCAGTCACCTCCAGCTCTTTGTGACCCCGTGGACAGCAGCCCTCCAGGCTCCATGGGATTCTCCAGGCAAGAATATTGGAGTGGGCTACCACGCCCTCCTCCAGGGGATCTTCCTGACCCGGGGATCGAACCCCGGCCTCTTCCATCTGCATTGGCAAGTGGACCCTCACCACTGGCGCCACCGGGGAAGCCCCCAGAGGGTTTACCAATTACGAAATACCATCTTTTCCTGTGATTTAAAATGCCATTTTTATCATAAATTGAATGCTGGCGCACACGTGCACATCCTTGAGTCTGTTTCTGTTATCTTATTTGATCCTAAATGATTGCAGACTTTCGTAATGGCAGTGGTTTTATAGTCCTTTTGGGCAGCTGGCAGTGCAAACACTTCCTCCTCCCCAGTCACTGCTTATAATTCTTTTCAACTCTTTCTTGGCAGTTCTTGCTTATTTTTTCTTCCCAATGAACTTTAGAATCACTTTATCGGATTCTAAAAAAAAAAAAAAAAAGCCTGGGAATCATGACTTTTGATCTTTATTTACATTTTTACTGTGATTTACATTTTCACTTGAGTCTCATTTGTCCAGGCTGGTTGCAGACTTCCTAAAGATAACATCCACATCTTATTTACGTCTTTGACATCTCCACAGGACCTTATACACAGAAAATGCCCAATAAGTGTGTGCTGATACAGTGAACACTCCCCAGAAACCTCCATCACCAGGGCTTTTAAAAAATATATTTTTAAGCTACATATCAAAAGAGGAAAATAATAGCAGCTACTGTACATCTGATTTCATGATGTATTTTCAAAAGACTCAAGTGAAATAGTTTAAAACAGAAATATCAACATTTAAATGATTCTTTACAAAAAAATTAATAGATCAAATTTGAAATTAATGCTGAAAACTATCCAGTCTTTTTTGTACTTCACTTTTACTGTCATGAACACTGAAGTCTAAGGAAGCCATTACTCAGGTTTCCGTTGTTTTGCTCTGTGTGTGTGTGTGTGTGTGTGTGTGTGTGTGTGAGATGAAACCCAGTAAGACTGACTTCTGTTACAGGGCTTCCCTGGTGGCTCAGACGGTAAAGAATCTGCCTGCAATGCAGGAGACGCAGACTCGATCCCCGGGTCAGGAAGATCCCCTGGCGAAGGGAATGGCTACCCTCTCCAGTCTTCTTGCCTGGAGAGTCCCAGGGACAGAGGAGCCTGGTGGGCTGCAGGCCGTGGGGTCGCAGAGTCAGACATAACCAGGCACGTGCAAGCACGTGCACGCAGATGTAGGAGCATCTCCACATACACAGGCTTTGAAACAGAGAACCTTAATAGAGGTGAAGGAAATCCGTGCGACGGGTTCATACTCCTGACCCTCCAACCTCGGGTGTGTCCGTTTGCAGAGAAATCTACATGATGACGTTTGACACTGGCCTAGAGAGGCAGGTCCTCCATTTAAGTAGCAAGGAAACTGAGATTATGAAGAGAAACATCAGGTCATATAAGGAACTGACAGCAAAACTGGGCCTGGAGCCCCTCCACTCGCTCCCATTCGAGTGACATTTCCATTGCGTTAGGCTGTGACGTTGCAGATTCCTTGACCTTTTCCCAAAATCAAATTAGAGTTACTTTGTAGAAGCCTGCCTTGTACAATTTTGCCTGGCTGGGGGAGAGGGTGTCATGAAATCAAACAAACTGCTAATGGAGGCCTGAAAACTCTAAAAGATGGATTTCTGCTAAAAGATAAAACTGCTCTTTAAAAAGAGCAATATCTCTTTCAAAGCAAAATGGCAGCCCAAGAAAGCTATTGAAGACTATTTGCAACAGGCATAAAAAGTGGAAAGAGAAAGAGGAAATGTGGCATCAAAGGAGATGGCTTTCCACCGACAATACAATCCATCAGGCTGCAGAGGAGGTGGACGGAGTGAAGGGGGGGCCGCCAGATGCACCTGGGACAGGACTGATGCCGGAAGGGGAGGCTGAGACGTGCCGAGAGCTGCGCTGCATCTGAGGGCTTCACATGCCGTCGCAGGCACGGAGGTAGAGCGCCGTGGGGCGAGGGGTTCAGGAGACAGCTTTACCACCTAGCGAGTCAGCGACCTAACCTCGGGAGAAACACCCCTCAGTCAGAGGCTGTGCAGCCCGACTGTCATCTGACCGGAGACTATTTATCATCCGGAGGCGGGTAACCGTGGTTACAGAAGATGAATGACAGGTGGGTGACTCGCAGATTCTTACTTTCAGTGTGACAAGGCGGGAATTCCTAGATCCAGGCACCGTGCCTCGAGCAGAAGGGAAATATTTATGTTCACTTTTAGAAAAAGAGACCCCAAGAGGCACACAGAAGAGACATGCGTCCTCTTTGTAAGGCCAGACTTCTAGGGACTTCCGGAACCTCCTAACACCCACACAGTTGTCAGAAAATGAGGCTTAGTATAGCTTGATGTCTTCTTTTTATGGATTGGGGTAAAAGGAGTCTTTTCTCTAATTGAGGACAAAATGGCAAATAGGGAGGTTGTTCTGTGGAAGCCAGGTTTCTCTGGCATGTCTGACTCATTTAGCTGGAAACATCGCTATGAACGGCTTTTTGAAAGAAACGAGGCTGAGTTAATAGAAAGAATGACTCACCTCGTGCCATATACCGAATCAGTTCCAGGGTGAATTGGATCTGCAAATATGACAGGTAAAACAATAAAGCTCTAGAAAATAACACAGGGAAATGTCTCCATGGCTTTTGAGACGGACAAGTCTTTCTCAAACAGAACACACGAAAAGCACTGGTTTTAAAGGAAAGACCGTTAATCTGGACTGTGTTACAATTACGAATTTCTGATCAACAAAAGTCACTAGTAGGGGAGAGAGTGAAAAAGCAACCCGCTGAGTGAGAGAAGATATTTGCAATACATATATTCAACGAAAAACCTGTGCCCAGAAAATAGAAAGATTTCCTACAAATCAGTAAGAAAACATAAGCCAATTTTTTAATAAAAAGGTCCAAGTCTTGACCTAGCCCGCCAGGCTCCTCCGTCCATGGGGGTCTCCAGGCAAGAATACTGGAGTGGGTTGCCATTTCCTTCTCCAGGGGATCTTCCCGACCCAGGAATCGAACCCACGTCTCCTGCATCGCAGGCAGATGCTTTAACCACTGAGCCACCAGGGAAGCTCTAAGGTCTTGAATAGGTGCCTCATGAAAGAAGACACCCAAATGGGCCAATAAGCATCTGAAACTGTGTTCAGCCTTACTGTTCACCAAGGAAATGCAAATTAAAACTCCAGTGAGATTCCATTACACGTGCACCAGAATTGATGTTAAGAAGACGAGCTATTCCAACAGTTGGCAAAGACATAAACTAATTAGACCTCTACTACACTGTTACTGAGAATGTAAACTGGTCCAATCGCTTAGGAAAATCCTAGGATAGTATCAAGTTGTGGGTTCAATCCCTGGGTGGGAAAGATCCCCTAGAGAAAGAACTGGCTACACACTCCAGTGTTCTTGCCTGGGAAATCCCACAGACAGAAGAGCCTGGTGGGCTACAATCCATGGGGTCACGAAGAATCAGACATGGCTTAGCGACTAAACAGCAACAAGTTGACTAGAACGGAACATACGCCGACCCCACCATTCAGTGAGTCTGCTCCTGGATTCGCTTCACAAGTGTGCGTCAAAAGGCAAGAGCAAAAGTCCTCATAGAAACATTCATTGAGCTAGTAAAGAATATCTTCATTATAGTTCAAAGCTGAAAGCCGATCAAGTGTTCGTCAACAACAGAATAGCAAGCTTGTGCTACAGCCATACAATGGAATACTGTACAACTACGGAAAGGAACAATTACCAGAGCACGGAGGAGTCTCTCACACATGACTGTGAACTGAAGCAGTCAGACACATAGGGGTGCGTCCCATGTCATCCCGTTTATGCCAAGTTCAAGAACAGGCACACTTACGCTGTGGTGGTAGAAGGCAGATAGGGGCTGGCTACCCTCTGGATGTGGGACAAAAGAGACACGATTCAGAGGGACGTTTGGAAGCCTCCTCAGGCACCGACAGCATTGTTTTCTGATCTGGACTAGATTACACGGGGATGTCCATTTTGTGAAAATTCTGTGCACTTTTCTGTAGCAGGTATACCTCAATCAAATATTTATCTAAAATTGTCTGTACACAACATGGATATGTGTATACACACATTCCTTAGCTATGCACTTAAAATGGTCAAAATGGTAAATTTTGTTACGTGTTTTTTACAATTAAACATTTATACATGAGACAGGGTGCTCAGGGCTGGTGCAATGGGATGACCCAGAAGGATGGGGTGGGGAGGGAGGTGGGAGGGGGGTTCAGGATGGGGAACACATGTACACCCATGGCTGATTCATATGGCTGAGTCCCTTAGCTGTCCACCTGAAACTATCACAACACTGTTCATCAGCTATACCCCAGTAGAAAATAAAAACATTGAATAAATAAATAAGGGCGTCTCGCTCCATGCCCTATGGCTAATAGAAACACTACTCACTGCCCAGGGCCTCACTGGGCTCCGGGATGAGGTCAACCACAAGACACTGTAAAGCAAATATGCTCCAATAAAAAAAACCTTTAAAAAAGGAAAAGGTCTCTTCTCAGCTAAGCTCCAGAGAGACACTTTGAAGACGTAAGCCAGGCCATGTTACTCCTTTGCTGAAGAGCTTCCATCTCACCCCAGGGTCCGTCCCAGCCAGCACCTGTCGTGTGGCTTCGTCTCCTGCTCCTCTGTGCCTCACTGGAGAGCAGGTGAAGTCATGCTTTGAGTTTTAATGTGGGTGGAAGCCTCGACTGGTTAAACAGCAGCAACAGCCACGACTGAACGGTGCTTCCCCCCAGGAGCCTGAGGCCTCGGGCCCAGAGCGCCCGCAGAGGCCCAGCCTGCCAGCCGCCGTCTTTCTCGATCCCGTGGCGTGGGGCTGGGCTGGTGCCAGCTCTGATCTCAGCCACAGTCCCCATGGGGCACCGAGGGCCGGGACCAGGTCTCAGCTCTGCCGGGAGCCCTGCGGGATCTGGAGGCCCTGGGAAGACTGGAGGGACACAGAGGAGAAGAGGGTTTCTGCACCTTTTCCTCCAACACGCCACGTTCCCCCCGCCCGCCCCCGCCCCAGTCTCTGCCTTGTGCCTGCTTCCAGAGCCTCCTTCTGGGGTGGGGAGCAGGCAAGAGGCACAGAGCTGAGCTTGATGGCAGCCTCCCCGAGGACTGCTGGTGGCGCGGGGGACCTGTCCCCTCGCTTACGATCATGGACACCCTTGGGATTAGCTCCGTGCAAGTCACTCTCCCTCCGTGGTCCCTGCACACCTGAGATTTGGAGGCCTCCGTGGTGGCTCAGTGGTAAAGAATGCGCCTGCAACGCAGGAGACTCAGGTTTGACCCCCGGGGTCAGAAAGGTCCCCTGCAGAAGGAAATGGCAACCAGCTCTAGTCCTCTAGCCCGGGAAGCCCCATGGACAGAGGAGCCCATAGCCCACGGGGTCATAAGAGTCAGACGTGGCTGAGCCACTAAGCCACCACCAGGTCGTTGCCCACACCAGGTCTCTGCTGGGAAAGACACTGGCGAGCTCAGTTTAGCTCTTCCAACTGCTGCTTCCCCCACTCACCCGTCCTCCTGTGGAGCAGAATTCCGACTTCGTGAAGGTTCCTCTCCTCCCTGCGTGATTCAGGGGGCTTCAGCTGCCATTCTGACCCTGACCCAAGAGGACACCCCAAGAGGTGCAGGCCCGAGGTGGCTTCCCCCATCCCTCTGCCAGGGGCTGGTTTGTTAGCTGTTCGTCGGAGACCGCGGGGCGTGTGAGGGGCTCCCGGCAGGGCTTGCTCCTTGTGCGGAGACTGCCCGTGGGTCGATGATGTTAGGGCTGCTGCAGCCGGTCCTGGCTCCCCAGGGACAAAGTCAGCCCTGGGCACGGCCGGGCAGAAGGAACCTGTCAGCTGTGACATCGTAGCCACTGAATTCACCGACGCTGAGCCCCTTCCAGTGAGAGGGAATAGATTTCCTTTTCATTTAGGCCTATTTAAGGCAGGGTTTTTCTGCTCATTGCAAATGAAGGAATCCAGTGTCTGCCCTCTCAGGGCATCTAGGCCTTCTGTGATAAATAAACACCCTGGCCGTATCTCTACTGTCTGCAGGAGAAGGCTTCCCCTCTGCGGGTTCCCTGTGGCTAAGGCCGCCCTGGGTGTCTGAGGGCTGCTCCCCGAAGCAGTTCATAACTGTTACACGTCAAGTGAGGGACGGGGACTCTCCTGTCTGGGGACCCACACATCCGCCTGTCCCCTCCTTCCTGTGAAAGATGAGGAGAGGCAAGAGGAGGAGGAGGGGGCTGGCAAAACGCAGCCTCCAGTGCCTCCCTGGATTTATGAACGCTTATCCACACCTGCGCTGGGCGCAGAGTGCAGGTTCGAGGACCGGAGTTGGGAGAGCGAGGCAACGTCTGAAAGCTTCGCTCGGCCTCGACCTCCACTTCCACCTTCCTTCCCTTCTGCAGCCTCCAGGCTCCAGGCGGCACCCTTCACTGCTCCTGCTCTGGGCTTTGCCCTGCACTGCCGCTTCCAAGGGGCCTGCACTTTGGGGTGCTCAGACCTGGGGTGCAGACACCGTTTCTCAGCCACAGCCCATGGGCGCCTCACTGGCAGTGAGGATGTGCCCCAGGGGGTGTGCTGCTGAAAGCAGGTGAAGGCGGGCTCGTCTGAAGATCGCAGACCCCCTTGGCCTTTAAAGCTCTCATTAGAGCCGACCAAAGACTGCCCGCGACCCCACCGCCGGGAGATGGGGCCCCGGGCGTTCTGCCTCCTGGTCTTAGAGCTTAGGGCAGCACCGTGCACGTGCAGAAACCGCCATCTGCTCACTGCTCGCCGGTCGGGGCAGGTGGGGAAAGGGAGACCCCTGGGCAGCCCCAGACGGGCACGTGGCTCCAGTCTTCACGGGAGGAGGGACATCCGTCCTGCCCTGGGAGAGTCGTCTGCGCAGGTGGGGTGGCCGATGTTGACCTTGACCCCTTCCTCCCAGGCTGCCCCTTCTCGGTCTTCTCTGACCAGGGGTGGCCCCACCCTCTGGTCCTTTTTCCCCCATCCTCCTCAGCATCCCCACAGTCTTCAGTCGTGCTCGAAACCGGACATTGCAAGTTAACAAGACTCTGTTCCTCAGACGAATGCCCGGGGGCAGCACCGCTTCCCAGTGACTGTCTGATATATTTCTTATAATAGTTTTCAGGATCTGGCCGGTCAGTGGACAATGGGTCCAATGAAAACCCTCTGCCGCTGTGGGAACATGGGCAGGAGGGGTTGGTCAGGGGCTGGGGTGCTGACGGGCATCTCCTAGACTCAGAGCCTCTGAACCACCTGCAGAGAGACGGAGACCACAGCCTCTGCTCCTGGAGGAGCCCTGAAGGGCAGTGGGAGGTGCTCTCGGGGTGACACTGGGGTCACCCAAGCCCGGCCCCCTGATGCCTCCGGGCACCAAGCAGCCACAGGGCAGCCCCGGCCTCGGGGCAGGCTGCGACCAGGAGTGTCTGGGCTGGTCTGTGCTGTCCCCTCCGCCCGGATGCCACCTCCTCCACCCTACCCTGGGGGCACCTTCAGATTTTTCTTTCCTAAGCATCTGTGTCCTCTCGGGCTGCGATTTCAGAGTGTGTGGCATCAGCTGCTGTGGGCTGGGACTCATTTGTATTCTCTGCAAGCGTCCTGCCCACCCAGCGCCTGCCCACTGTGGGGTGGGCACGGGGGCCACTTTCACCTGCAGGGCCTGTGGCTTGCAGACATGGCGTAGGTTGGTTCATAGAGAACAGACACGGTCCTCGTGTCTAAACCATGAGACGAGCATCGTCACGCCCATTTCACAGACACGGCGTAGGTTGGTTCATAGAAGAACAGACACGGTCCTCGTGTCTGAACCATGAGACGAGCGTCGTCACGCCCATTTCACAGACAGGATCTGCCAACAAAGGCAGAGCTGGATTAGCGATTCAGCTCAAGCCTGCTCCTGGGGTGACTGTGTCGCTGTCTGTCATGCTTGGTTCGATGTGACCACCAGGCGCAGGGCCTCCGACGTAAATGACTCCCAATAGACGTGGGGTCCGGGAGTGCTGAGAGAGCCAGCTGGGCGTCTGGAATAATGCAGTTGTTGGCGTAGCCTTCTGAAGGGGTGCTTACGCTTTAGACAGGGGAGGGTGAAGAGAAACGGGTGGAGGACCCTCTGCACTTGGTAAATAGTAGAGGTGCTTTCCGCCCTCCTTCCCTGACCCGCTGCTCAGAAGGGACTGAGTGAATATCGCCACTTTGCCCAGCCTCCCCCAGAGGTGGGAACCCCCGTGGGTCCCCCCGGGTCCTGGAGACATCCAGCCTCCACCAGGTGGGAGCCCCCGTGGGGACCCTGGGTCCTCGTCTTCCTCGTCCTTGCTGGGACACGCTGGGTTCTCATTACACGAGCACCCCTGCAGCACACACGGCTCCCCGTCCTCCCTTCCAGCCTCAGGAGTGCTCCCTCGGTGCAGTGCCCCCTGGGACCCAGGTGGTGACCCAAGGCCACTGCCTGCACAGCTGTTCCCCTCCAGCCAGGGGCTCTCGCTGACCGCCCCTTCCTGCGTCCACCTGCCGCTCTGTGTCATCTGGTGGCCGGAAGCCAAGAGCCCTCTCTCCACGGCCGTCTGCTGGGGGGTTTCTCTTCCATCACGTTGCGGATGAGCACAGTGCTGGGCTTGAGCCAAGCACCTGCTCAGTGAGGAGCCACCACGGCCAGACTCCTCCGAGGTATCCGGCACCTGCTCATAAGCATCTTCCCGCGCGGCCAGCCCTTCCTGCACAGAAACGTCCAGGAGACGGGCCGGCTCCTCGCCTGTCATCACGCCTCCACGCCCTCGTCAGCTTCCAAGGCTACTCATTCGCTGTCGGTTCCATGAGCTGCGATTCTCTTCTCATCAACAAATATTCCCAGAACATCCACTGAACCACAGCTGGGAGCCGGCTGTGCGGGCGTCCGTTCAGCTCCCTAAATCCACTGCCCTGTGTCAGACTTCCCGCTCCAGCCACCTGACCTTGGCCTGAGTGATTTCAGAGCTGCCGGTGGGACTCCAGCAGGAAGCGAGACCTCCGAGGGGGACGGAGGCTCAGCTTCAGAAAGCCGCTGGGGTCACAGCACAGGCGCCCCCGAAGGCGAGTCTCTGCCCTCTTCTGGCACATCCACCCACCGTGGCAGGGCTTGGAGCGCGTCCCCGGCCCCGCTGCCCACCACCGGGGGAGGCAGGATGGGTCACCGTGACTGTGCTGCAAGCCGAGGGGCCGGCGTGTGGCCCTGGGGCCTGGCACCCACCCCTGCCACTCGTCACGCCAGCTCTCTTCCGGGTTTGGAGATCTGAGAGTGAAATGAGAAGACACATGTTTCTTCTCTTCTGTTCCTCTTCCTGTAACCATTCTTTCTCTTGGGTTCTTTTTTCATGGAGAGCAAAACAAAGTTAAAGGGAAAGAGAGCCAGACACAGTAACACCCAGGGCTGAACTGTAAGCCTGACAAATGCGAACAGAGTTAAAGCTATGCGCAGCCATCTCTGTGACGCTGAGTAAATCACTAACCTGCTCTGGACCTGAGGCTGCACACAGGATCCCACAGAGCTGTTGTCAGGAATCTCTCCTGGGTGTGTTTTCCTTGCCTTGCGTGGTTTTCTGAGTCCACTCACAGGAAACGTGCGGGGTGCCCTCCGGGCACCGGGGGATGCCGCCCTACCCGCTGCGGTGGTGCTGCGTGTGGCCCACCGGGAGCCGGGGCTGCTGCTACTGCCTGTGTTTCCAGGAAGCCGCGGGGAGACGCGGAGTTCTGCTGTTGGACAGACCGCCTCCTCTCCAAGCGGGCAGGTCCAGCAGGCCCACGTGCAGCTGCCTGGCGGCGAGTCCCTGGCCTCGCCTGGTGCAACACCAGCGCCCTTTGGAAAAACTCCCAGAGCTGTTTTCTGTCTCTGCTTTCCAGCATGAGGGCAGAAGAGGCAGCTGGATTTCGTCCCTCAGCAATCACCAAAAATGAGGCGAATGAGAGTGACTTCCAAAAATGAAAAATACTCCCGCTTTCCAGGCAGACTCATGATTCCGGACATGACCCAGCGTTTGCCGTTGACTGTCTATTTTCTCTCTGAATTCACGAGTCACGAGTGGGAAGGAGGCAAGGCGGGTGCAGGCAGGAGGGGGGAGCGGAAACCTGAGCACGCAGCACGCGTAACAGGGAACGCAGGCCACAGGGCCCACTCTGAGCGAGGTTACACCCGCTGCAGGCAGGGCGGCAGCACCATCAACACACGCCTTGTGAAGTGTGCGGGTCATTCCATTCTTCCCAGACTGGCACGCTTTCAGCTTAGGATGGGGGTGGGAGGGGAGGGTGGGCACAAGACGGGCCCCGGGGGTTTCTCAGACTCCACACCCCTCTCCCTCTCCCCTCTCCCCTTCCCAGAGAGGGCCCTGCCTCCTGGCTGAGCAGAGTTGCACTTTATAAGGACAGTCTCCCAAAGACAGCCCAGGGCATGCTCAGGCTATTAATGGATCAGAGGTAGAAAATGAAATCCTGCTATTTCCTGCCAATCAAATTCTTCCCGGGGCCAGAGCCCGAGCCCAGGTGAGGGAGTCTCAGCCCCAGCTCACAGGGCTCCCCAGCCTTCGTGGGTCTGATCTTTTACATTTAATTAAAAGAAATCATTTAAGCTTACAGGCAACATTAAGTCCTTGGTAGCTGGGGAGACCGTAGGTCATGGATAATTGATATCCAGCAAAAATCCCCAAACCTCATTCGCATCAGTAATCTCAAAGCCGCTGTCCCCTGGCCAAACAAGCGCTCACCAGAGCTGCTAATCATGCTGCCCTCTTGCTCGGCTGGCCCCCCCTGCCCCACTGACCCCCTTCCTCACTGCCCGCCTTCCCCGCTGACCCCCTTCCCTGCTGACCCCCTTCCCCACTGCCCCCCTTCCCTGCTGCTCCCCCTTCCCCGCTGACCCCCTTCCCCGCTGACCCCCTTCCCCGCTGACCCCCCTTCCCCGCTGACCCCCTTCCCCGCTGACCCCCCTTCCCCGCTGACCCCCTTCCCCGCTGCCCCCCTTCCCCGCTGCCCCCCACTCCCTGCTGCCCCCCTTCCCTGGTGACCCCCTTCCCCGCTGCCCCCCTTCCCCGCTGCTCCCCCTTCCCTGCTGCTCCCCCTTCCCCGCTGACCCCCTTCCCCACTGACTCCCCTTCCCCGCTGCCCCCCTTCCCCGCCGCCCCACCTTCCCGTGGCTCTGCTCCCCTCCCAGTGGAAGCGTTAAGTACTGCACGGCCCGCCAGCCGACTGCGAGCCGTGGAAGCAGAAAACGTTATAACTGAGACTGCATGCGTGCGCCCCATTTCTCACACAGCAAACACCCCAAATCCAAGTCTTAGAACCTCCCAATTAGTGCTTGAGGAGTACTGCAAAGACAGCTGTGCTATAAACAGGTTTTTGCTTCATAACCAGACTCACTGTGAGATTCTGTAGCCCAATGGGTATTAATTTCTACAGGTTCCCAGATTCTTTCAAGAAATTGAAGATCTATACAGATCTGCTGCTGCTACTAAGTCGCTTCAGTCGTGTCCGACTCTGTGCGACCCCATAGACGGCAGCCCACCAGGCTCCCCCGTCCCTGGGATTCTCCAGGCAAGAACACTGGACTATGCCCCCCTAAATCATGTTCAGACGTGTATACATCAAATTTCACTTACAGTAGTGTGGGTTTCACAGGACTAGGGAGCTTGTAGATATCAGCTCTAACGTGAAGAATAAATAAAGGCGTGGAAGCAACCTAGGTGTCCAAGGAGAGATGGATGGATAAAGAAGGGGCGGCATGCATGGACGTAGACATAGATGATGGAATACTACTCAGCCGCAAAAAATGAACAGCATTTGGCCATTTGGAGCACCATGGACAGACCTAGAGGGCACGTGCTAAGTGAACTAAGTCAGGGAAAGACCAACACTGCGTGATCTCACATGCATGGGGAACCGAAACGAACAGACAAGTGACTGTGGCAGAAAAAGGAAGCAGTCTCATGGATACAGAGGACAGACCGGTGGTTACCAGTGCGGGGAGGCGGGGGCCAAGCACGGGTGGGGATTTCAGAGGTGCAAGCGGCTCAAGGATGTATTGCACCACCCAGGGCATATAGCCAATATTCTGTAATACCTGTAAGTGGAAAGCAACATTTGAGAACTGCATTAAAAATTTAAAAAGAACAAATAGACGTGATCTTTTTCTTTTATTAGCTTGCAACCTACAGGAAAGAAGAGTGTACCCTGTAAGCCCAGCTGTGTTAAAGGCTGCAAAGACAGCGACCCAAGAGGGACGTGGTGGTCCAGTGGGACTCTGCCCGCCGACGCAGGGGACACAGGTCTGATCCCATCTGGCAGTGAGGATCCACACGCTGTGGCAGCAACTGAGCCTGGTGCCACAGCCACTGAGTGTGGAGAGCCAGAGCTCTGCAACAAACGCCCCGCACGGCCGAAAATAAGAATACATTAATCAAAAAAATTAAGTGCACCAGTAAAACATATGTGTCCAACTCTTTGCGACCCCGTGGACTGCGGCCCACCAGGTTCCTCTGTCCATGGGGATTCTCCAGGCAAGACTACTGGGGTGAGTAGCCATGCCCTCCTCCAATAAAAAACTGAAACATATACACAATTTAATTACATGTGTTTTATCAGGTAGAATGGACAAGGGTTTACCAGATCTGTTTGGGTTACTTTATAAAGATTACTTCAGAGTATATAATAAATCTGTTATTAATAACTAAAATCTACTGGTAGCCACTGCACAGCTACTCATGAGGCCAGAGCAGGGATCAATTATTTCTGACAAGAACAGGGTTATCCAGAATGACATCACAGAGAAAGTGACATTTCAATGGAGCCCTGAGTGTAATTTGAAAAGAACTTCAATAGTGAAAGGACACGACATGAACGTGTTAGGGATCAAGACCAACAGAAGGTGAACCGGTAATAAATATCCCGCCTCTCTGGAACTGAAAGTCATTGGCATTTATCAAAATTTAGAAGCATGTCAAATGCATAGGTGATGTCTATTTGAAAGCCATTTTCTCCTGCCTTTCCTCATTTCCTCGTAATTTCGCTGCAGGAATGTGATCCCTGCACAGAGAGTCCTCACAAACTCCACCTGAAATGTTTCACTGGCGGCACTCCAGGCCTCGGGCACGGGAGGCTTCTCCTATGGCAGGAGGCTGGAAGGAAGTGCCAGGTCGACAAAAATGCACACGTGGAAATTGCCAGATGGGACCCCAGGCCGGGGAGAGAGGTGCCAAAGGAAAGTGCAGTTTTCGGGGAGATGGTTCCACAGTCGGGAGGGCCGTGGATGGAGAATTTCACTTTGCAAAAGCTGATAGCAGGCAAATCCAGCCTTCATAGGGCTTTGCACTGAGTAGCCTTAGGGGCTGCCCGGGTGGCATTAGTGGCAGAGAATCCGCCTGCCAATTTAGGAGATGCTGATTCAATCTCTGGGTTGCAAAAATCCCCTGAGGTGGGAAATGGCAAAGCACTCCAGTATTCTTGCCTGAAAAATCCCATGGACAGAGGAGTCTGGTGGGCTGCAGTCCATGGGGCCACAAGCTTTGCAAAAATGGTTTCTTGGATAATTGAAAACTCCATCTGTAAGGGGCTTCCCAGGTGGCGCTAGTGGTAAAGAAGCCTCCTGCCAGCGCAGGAAACAGAAGAGGCCTGGGTTCGATCCCTGGGTCGGGGAGCCTGCAGGAGGGCATGGGAAATCCGCTTCAGTACTCTTGCCTGGAGAATCCCCATGGACAGAGAAGCCTGGTGGGCTACGGTCCAGAGGGTGGCAGAGAGTCAGACACGACTGAAGCGAGTGAACACACACACACCCTGCGGCCCCAGAGTAAAGCGCCTTCTCTTACTCTTAACAAGGGGAACTGGAGTTAGTTGGTCCTCTGCCTCTTTTTAAATTGAATTTTATTATAAATCTTTAGACCAGGTGTTTTAAAAAGTTAGATCTGTTTTAAATCAGAGCTGCTTTTGTTCCCGATAAAATCTAATAGGAGACTCTTGTAAAGTGGTGAGACACTCTGGTAAAAGCGGAGCTGGGCCGGGCAGGGCAGCCTTCCTCCTCCTGCTCGTGGACTGGGGACCAGCAGCGTGGTGTCACGTGGTGAGGACCGCAGCATCTCAGCCCTGCCGAGCCAGGGCCTCCGTGATCCTGGATACAAACACACGTGAAAGCTTGAGAAGCTCTGCTCTAAGTAAACTTCAGCCTTGTGTGATGTTTGCCCACGCAAAAGATGAACCAGAGGTGGAAGCTATTTTCACTTAGAGGTGGAAATAAATTCCAGGTGACATTATTTTCTCTGGCAGTTTATGAAGCAGGGAGGGACCCCGTGATGGATCATCTCTGCCAGAGACGCCGGCAGACTAGGTCCCTGAACAGCCCTCAGGCCTGGCTGACCTTTCCAGGAGTCACAGCATCTTGACCCTGGCCCTTCAGCTCCGATGCTGGTCTCTGCCTTGGGGGTCCCATGCTCCCCACTGAAATCACTGAGCTCATTTCAGAAACAGCAATCTTCTACCCACCCCTCAACCCACAGTGGGCGCCCACTGCGTTCCCTCTAAAGATGCTGGCATCCTAGCACTGACGTATTTTTCTGGGTCATCTTAGAAGAGGGGTGGACAGGTCAATACCTTCACTCCAATCCTCCCACCTCCCTGCGCTCGTGTGTCTCTTTCAACCATGTCTAAGAGTTTCTGGTGTCTTCATTTAATTTCATGCAAGCTACTCACATTCTAGTCAGCTCAACAAGCAAACAGACCATCCCCAGTTATTCAAGGATAAAAAAATCTCGAACCAATGTATCCACGTTGACAAATTTCACCCCAAAGTCATTGCAGAGGTCCTGTGAGCCTGAAGTCCGTAGAACTAAGACGGTTCTAGGCAACCCACCAAGATCCTCCTTGATTCGTATAAAAGCAAACAGACAAACAAGCCAACAGGACTTCTTGGCCTGGTGACTGCAGGCTGCTAGACTGCAGGGGTCAGGTCACTGTCACGGAGTCACGGCCACTCACTGCCTCAGGGTCGGTTCAGAGACACAAAATGAGGGGACGTAGCACTTTTGAAGCAAGATGGTGCAGCGACAGCCCAGTGCATGGGACTCATCTGCCCTCTGGCCGTCAGGAAGTCAACGGCCTGTCTCCAGAGCTTAAGATAACGTGAATGCTCAGGGCGTGGGAATGCCTCTGAGGTTTACTGGATAGAGCGGCCCCTTATGAAGTTTACCAAATAAAAAATGTTTCGGATCCAACTGTCCCCTCCGAACTCAATGGAAGGTCACGTGTGATTACTGTCCTAGTTCCTGAACCGCACGTTCAGAGCAGATGTGCTTGGGGCCCCCCACTTTCCTGACCTGTAAAGTGAGGGTTATGTAAGGAAGCCCCAGGTGGGGACCTAGGAAAATACCCTTCCCAGTTAAATAATCAGTCAAGGGCAATATATCATCCAAGGGGAAATTTCCAAGAAGGTGACTCTTGAAAGGTGTAGGATTAAGGCTTCCGATCATACCCTGTTCTGGCTCAGCCTTGGCTTGTATAGAAGGCAGGCTTGTGGGCCTGATTGTAAAACAACCAAACGGGGATGCTAATTGCACATGCCCCTCCAGGGATAGACAGCTGATTGGAGAACATCAGTGCAGCTGCCAGAGCCTGGTGCACAGCTATCGGTCCAGAAGACTCTCCTTCCTCTTTTCTCATAAGTAGAGGACACCAAACCCATTTTTATTTCATCTGGCAAGGATGGCAGTACACTCCAATCATCCCATCTCCTTGGGTTTGTATGTGTTTTTTGATAATTAAATTAATTTTAATTGAAGGAAAATTTCTCTGCAATATTGTGTTGGTTTCCGCCACACATCAACATGAATCGGTCATAGGTATACCTATGTCCCCTCTCTCTTGAACCTGCCTCCCACCTCCTTCCCCATCCCACTCCTCTAGGTTGTTGCAGAGCCCCAGTTTGAGTTCCCTGAGTCACACAGCAAGTATGTCTGTTTTAACCATATCTAAAGACTTTCTGGCATCTTCAGGTCATTTCATGCAAGCCACCTAAATTTTAGTCAACCTGACAGGCAAACAGAATCATGCCCAACTAAGCAAGAATAAGAAAAGAAATCTCAAACAAGCGTGTATGCTCAGTCGTGTCGGACTCCTTGCAGCCCCATGGATAACAGCCCATTAGGATCTCCTGTCCATCGAATTTTTCAGGCAAGAATACTGGAGTGAGTTGCCACTTCCCACTCCAGGGGATCTTCCTGACCCAGAGATTGAACCTACATCTCCTGCATGGGCAGACAGACTCATTACCACTTGGCGCATTGAAAAATTTATCTCAAAATTATTGCAAAGGATTGCCTAACTCAAGACAACACCAGCTCTAGGCCCCTGTGTCTTGTTTAGCCTGCAGACCGTCTCACCCCTGATCCGCTGTATTGAACTTACAGCGCTGACAAGAGTGACTAGTGAGCAGGAGGTGGCGAATCCCTGGATACTCGATGCTACACACCGGCCCTGGAATGTGGCAGGTAAGCTCCTTGAGGTCGTTAGCTCCGTCAAGCTTCCGTCAAGCTCCTGGGGTCTGTCTGGGGTAGCGGCGTGGGGCACGATGAAGACCCTCTTTGAAATTAACTGCAAGTTCTGTGCCTTGCGCCCCCGTGATGAATGGTCAGGTGCAAAGCCGGATGGGGGTCTTTGTATCATGGAAACAGCTCCTTCCAGATATGGCTGCACTGACCCAGGTTACTCATAGGCAACCCCAAGGGAGCCAGTTGTGAGTGGGGCCGAAGCAAGAGGAGCCTTTTCCAGCTGGCTCACTTGGGACTTACGACCTAACACCTCACGAGTCTGTGAGGAACACGATGCTGGATGGAGCCTGGAGCGAGACCAGGGATGTGCCTTGAACCAGAGGCCAGAACTAGAATGCAGGAAGCGGACCATCAGGTCTGCCTGTCACTCCCATGGACCACTCGTGACCAGACCCCAGACCACTCACGCACAACAGTCTCCATCACCTCTACAGCAAAGCGTCCCAACCGACCAGGATCTGACCGAAAGCACAGGAAACAGAATGGGGAGAAGAGGGAAGGAGCCTGCACCCACCACCGGCGGCCTTCCGGCACTCCACGAAGACTAACCCTTGCAATGGCTGAGCAGGGCTCCGACTCGCCTCTCTGCTGGGGATACACTCATGCGCACCGGCCAGCTTGCCCTCTCTCGCTCACTTCCCTCCACTGTGTTACACAGATTGCTGGCGCGCTTCGGAGATAGTGGGAGTCCTCTTCTAGACCACAGCAAGAGAGAGAATACTCCAGAATGCGAGTCACATGAATCTTTTGGTTTCTCACGGCACATAAAAATTATGTTTACACTATAGTAAGCGTGCAATAGCCGTCCCTCAATTTAAAAACACTTGATTGCTTAAAAAGACGCTGTCCTCTGAGTCTTCAGCAAGTCATGATCTTTTTGCAATAATAACATCAAAGATCACTGATCACAGATCACCATAACAAATAGAACAACAATCAAAGAGTTTTAAACATTTTGAGAATTACTGAAATATGACACCGAGACGTGAAATGAGTAACTACTCTGGGGAAAAACAGCACCAGTAGACTTGCTCCGTGCAGTGGGGACCGCAAACCTACAATCTGTGAAACACTCAGTATCTGTAAAGCCAAATAAAGCAAAGTACAATGAAACGAGGTCTGCTGGTCAATTGTTGGTTGTTAACAGTGTATTTTGATGCTGGCTTCAGGACCTCCAAACAGGGTTGGGACTGACCTGGATGAGGGGAGTGGGGTCTCCGCTCTGGGGAGGGACACGCACATTGGCAGGTGAACAGGTGCGCTGCTGATGAGATGCTCCGTCACAAGGACGGTGCGTATGGCGCTCGAGTGGCCGGTGGAGGGGACTGCCGTGGGTGCTGGCAGCCAGCTCTCCAAGCATCCACTCTGGCCCCTGGTGGCAAGCAACTCGCCCTGCCACAGCCGGGGAGGTGAAATTGTGTTTCCCAGATGGCCCTGCCATGAGGACATGCCAACTGGGAGACGCAGAAAGAGAGGCAGGTGTGAAGGGTGCCCTTGGGCCGTGGATCCTGGCAGCGCTGGCACCAGCAGCCTGTCCAGGCAGCTCCCCTCGGGGCTGCAGAGTCAGCGTTCTGTGTCTGCGCCTCTTGGGGCAAAGCTCCCATCACAACAGAAGCTTCTAGTGTGAGGCTGCAGCTCCCAGAGAGAGAGCCCCGCCACTGTGTGAGCATCTGAGACCAGGTACCAAGCCCGCTTCTGCCCCAGCCAGCAAAAGAGGCTTCTGTTCTCTGCCCCCAGCCCCAGCTGACACTCTGGGAGTGGGCAGCGTTGGCCACAGAAGCTCCAGAAATATAAAAACTGATGCCCATTCAATTTCAACACTATGGACTATTTATGGACACTTATAATGAGAAATAAAAAGAATATGCCCATTGTATTAGCCTGTTATGTAAAGGGCATTTTTCAAAAAGCTTCAGAAAATACACTGGTTGAGTGAGTCATCACGACCCTTCGCCTCTGAAAACAGTTGTGTGTTCAGGCCCCAAGTGCACATTGTATTTGTATTTAATGCTACGCAATCCTGGGAAGATAACTGTGTGAGAGGGCTGAGACGCACGTGCCCAGCACTGTGGGTGCCAGAGCTGGTGGCCTGGGCTCCAACAGGGGGTCGTGCACTCGCCAACCACAAGCTGTTGGGCAAGCTGCTTCCTCTCCGTGGGCTTCATTCTCGTCTTCTGTAAATCGGAGATAATCCTAGTCACTGCATCCCCAGGGAGCCGTGAAGGTGAACTGAACTCACGTGTGTAAGACGCGTGGAGCAGCGTCCAGAGCCTGGTAAGCTCTGGACGTTGCTGCTGTTCTTATTATTTTACGTTAACATGTTGGCTTCTGGACTTACCAGCAAAATGAAGATGCAAAAAACATGAGGACGGAAATGAAGAATCTACTGCAGCGAGTTGGAGACAAGTAATATTCTCAGGGGGCAAACGTACCCTGGACACAGCTCCTGGCAGTAGCACCTGAGGCCGGGTTGCGAGCCCTGGGGCGGGTGTGCAGAAGGACCCCCACGAGAGGCCAAGGCGGCCAGGAGGCACGCTTCCCAGGGGTGGGAGTGCCGCGGGCAAGGCCTGCCCCACCCCTACCCCGCCGGCTCACCGAGACTGTGGCGCCTGGGCCTGGAGTCTGCCTCCACTGAGCAACCCTATCAGCTGGAAACAAGAAGCCATTCTCGACCACCCCCAGGGATGTCACCAGGCCAGGGGCCTTCTCAGGTGTGAACACCCTCGGCCAGGATTGAAAGGACCCACGAGGGTACAGTGCCCCTCGTGCGTGCGCCCTCAGGGCGGCTCCGCATCTGCACGGCCCAGCACAGTCGGTGCGCACTGACGGGAGCCACAGCTAACAAACGCCTCCTCTGAACAAGCAGAGAATCACTGTGCGTTTCCTGAAGAAAGCAAAGGATTGAAGGGGTGCTGTCAGAACACGCCATCTGCAGTCACTCAGACACCATCGTGGCCTCTAGTGGCTTGCGGCAAAACGAAGGTACGGTGCACTTGGGCAGGTCACTTTTAATCTGATGATACGGGCAGCACAGTAAGGCATTTGCCGTGGGAGAAACCTGTAATTGGCTTTCCTTCTCTTACGTAATTCGGATTTAGGGCAGCCAAACCAAGACACAGGATCTGAGCCTATATGTGGGAACAATGGTCAAGAGCTACATGAAATTGGGACTGTTCCAGCAAACTCTGATTTGTAGCCGCCATAGAAGCAGGGTTCATTTCAAACACACTTTAAGGAAACTGGTCCGCCAAAGCCTTCTGTGGCTTCTCTCTCCTAGCGTGAGTTTTCTACCTTTTATGTCTTGCCAGTGCTATTAAGACTCCATTTAATTAGATGTTTCCTTGATTGAACTCATGTGGGAACTTCCATGGCAAACATACAGGATCTCGGTCCTGCAGAGCCTTGTCGGTGGGGAGAAAGAAACAATCACCCTGAACTAATTGCAAATGACGTGAGAGCAAAGCGCAGGTAGTTACAAGGCTATTACAGAGAGCGTGATTTGGATGAGGGTCATAGAAGGTACATCGGTCAGGACTCTTATTGTTAGGTAGCTGTTAACTAATTCTAGCTGATTTAAGAAGGCAAAAAAACGTGCTGAAAGGCCACTGGATACTCACTGGGTTGCTGGACGGGCTGGAGAACCTGGCTTAGCGTAGAGCTAAGTCACTTTCAGGCGTGTCCGACTCTTTGCGACCCCATGGACTGTAGCCCACCAGGCTCCTCTGTCCATGGGACTCTCCAGGCAAGAATACTGGAATGGGTTGCCATTTCCTTCTCCAGGGGATCTTCCTGAAATAGGGACTGAACCCGAGTCTCTTACGTCTCCAGCATTGGCAGGCGGGTTCTTTACTACTAGCACCAGCTGGGAAGCCCGTCATACAGCCCACGGAATTCTCCAGGCCAGGACACTGGAGCGGGCAGCCTTTCCCTTCTCCAGCAGATCCTCCCAACCCAGGGATCAAACCCAGGGATCAAACCCAGGTCTCCCACAGTGCAGCGGGATTCTTTACTAGCTGAGCCACAAGGGAAGCCCCAGCTTAGAGCCTACTTAGCCTCGAATGTCAGTAATGCCAGGCTGCAGGATACGAGGTTAAAAAATAATAGTGAACTGCTTTCATACCAGCAATGAACAAGTGGAATTCGACGTTTAAAACACAGAACCATGGCTCAGTAGTAAGGAATCCGCCTGCCGAGGAGTAGACACGGGTTGACTTCCTGGCTTAGGAAGATCTCCTGGAGGATGCGATGGCAACCCACTCCAGTATTCTTGCCTGGGAAATCCCACGAGCAGAGGAGCCTGGTGGGCTACAGTCCACGGGGTCGCAAAGAGTCAGACATGACGGAGCGACTGAACAATAACACCACCACCATTTGCGTTAGCACCCCTAAAATGAAACACTTGGGTATAAATCTAACAAAATCTATACAGAATCTGTATGGGGGAAACGACAAAGCTCTGATGAACAATCTTAAAGTAGAAGTAAATAAATGGAGAGATAGTCCATGTTTGTGGATGGACTCAATATTACCAAGACATCAGCCCTTCCCAATCTAATCTGTAGATTCAATGCAATCTCAAATTTCAGCAAGTTATCTTGTGGATATTGGCAAACTGATTCTAAAGGGTATGGAGAGACAGAGGACCCAGCGGAGCCTGCACAGCCCTGAAGGAGGAGCTTTTCCAAACAAGAGGTGGACACCACATGTTGATGGCCACGGAGAATCGGAAGAGAGTGAGGCCGAGCCCGCAGCGGCCAGGAAGCCAACACAGCACCCTTGGCTTGCCAGCCTTCACCTGTGAGCGCACTCACTTCTGTTTTAAGGTCTTGCCACTTTGAACTTTCTGTTCTTTGTAGCTGGACCTAATCCTAATACACAGTGCGGTACCAGGAGTAGGATTCAAGAGGTGGTTTACTGAACGTTGTGTGGCAGAGGTGGTGAAGACTCAATGTGACGGTCTGGAAGTTGGCCTCTCCTAGCACTTCAGTTGGCAAAACCGACTGTGAGCAACGCTGTGCTAAGTCACGTCGGAGCCTGAGACGAAAGGGAGTGAACCCCACCTCTGTCTCAGATTTTGATACTGTGTTCATCATTGATGGTTTTTTTTGTAGTGCTTTTAAAACATATCACATTAAAACATTATCTGGATAACTGGGGAGGAAGTTGATCAAGTTGATAACTTGATAAAGGGAGCTGGTGCCCTTTACATTTGGCACTTGAGGGAAGTGTCTCCCTTCTTCACCCCAGTCCCAGCCCTGCCCCTGGGGTTACACCACACACCATCCAGGGGCATTTCAGCAGGACAGATTTAGAATATTTCTGCATGTTGGTAACTTAGGACTTTTTCCAACAAGGTCTTACAAGAGAGAAATTAACTCTGGTTATAGCGAGCTTATCTGCAGGCAGAGATGAAGAGAGTAACTTTGCAAAGTGGACTCTACTGACTGTGTTTTGCAACTTAAATTCACTGAGAGCTCATCACTGAGATCTTCTGAGCTGAAAACATCCACTGCTTTTGCATCTTAAACTTCCAAATTGTAAGCAGTGACTTCAAAGTGCTAGCCCATGGCCACAAATTTTTAAAGTAACTTCTTCTAGGTTCTCTCTGCTGGGCAACACCTCCCCAGCACCTTACTTTGAGAAGCCACACAGTACTTGTGATTTTAAGCCATCCCTTGGCACCAACATGATCAAAACTGTGAATGTCTGACTACAAGGTGCTTCTCCAGATGGTCTAAAACATGCTTACTTTATCATCACCGAAGAAAACTTGCAAAACTTACACATTCCCGTGAAGGTCTCTCGAATGACGCAGAATAGACCTGCTCACCTCCCGGGGCCTGGCACGCCGACGAAGAAATCCTAGTACAACGAATTCCACATTCTCGAAAGTCTGCCACATTTTCAGGAGCTACAGAAAACCTTCCTCAAGAAATTTTGAATATTAGTTGCTTTTCCTTTAAAAACAGAATTAACGATGGCTACACAGTATTTCCAGACAACACTAGTGGCAAAGAACCCACCTGCCAATGCAGGTAATTTAAGAGACACAGCTTGGATCGCTGGGTCAGGAAGATCCCCTGGAGGAGGGCATGGCAACCCCTCCAGTATTCTTGCCTGGAGAATCCCCATGGACAGAGGAGCCTGGCGGGCTACAGTCCATGCGGTCTCACAGAGTCGGATATGACTGAAGCGACTAAGCACGCACACAGTATTTATTGCTGAATTAAATGAGGACTCAGGAAATTTCAAAGCTTGGTACAAATATAAAGAGTTTATGTAACATGACTTCGCAAGCTCATAGCTATCAGTCCTTTACAAGATACACTTTAAAAGAACTAAAAAAAATCGACAATTTATGGCCAGCAATTCTGCTCTCTGATAAGCTTAGCTAACACGGTAGAGGGCTTATTGATACTGCTTCTCTGCTAAACAGAAATATCCTGGGAACAGACACAGGGAACAATGAATAAATATGTGGGCCTGGCAAGGAGCTAAGACAGATGCGGAATTACAGGACATCCAGACAAACCCCATAATCATCCCTGGGGCTGTGGTGCTTGCACACCCGCCAGTTAAGCATCCCAAGATGCACCAGCTCCATTAACCATCACTGGTCAGCTCAGAAGGCACCTGTGCTGGGTCCCTGCCAACCCAGTTGGATATTTCTGTTTCTCCAAGACATAATTACAATGTGCTTATCTTGTGTCATAAACACATTGAGACCAGGTTCATCTGAAAATATACTAATCAGTATCCTGGGACTCACTCAAGGTGGAGAACACTTTTCCTTATAAAAACGAGGAACAATCAACCTTCCACATCTGTGGTTTCTGCATCCGCCGACTTGACCAACCACGGATCAAAAAATGGTTTTTAAAAAATTCCAAAAATTTCCCAAACACAAAACTTGAATTTCCTACATGTAGACAGCTATTTGCATAGCATTTACATTGTATTGGGTATTAGAAGTAGTTTGAGATGGTTTAAAGTATACAGGAGAATGTGCATAGGTTAGGTGCAAATATTATGCCATTTAATAGGAAGAACTGGAGCATGCATGGAAGATCCTAACCCCAGGGATGCTGAGGGATGCCTATTTACTCGGGTACAGAAATGGCATCCCTGACTATGGTCCAAATGAATAAATAAAAGCCTGTTGACGTGAAAGCAAGTGGCCCAGAAGCAAAGTTGGTCATTTTAGGTCACATCACTGGACTGTTCTCTTCAAGGAGGTTTAGTGTCTAGACAAGGGTGACATGAAGTCAGACTCCTGGATGACAAAGCTGTGGTACACTGGGCATGTGTCGGGGAGATGGGAGGTACGTGTGCGGGGCAGGTAACGTGGAGGCTGCGCGTGGCAGAAGGGGTGGAATCTTCCAGGTGGACTTTCTTGAAAGTCATCCATCTGGTTCTGCGGTTGTCCCATGTATATAGTCACGACAAAATGACTGAGGCAAGAGGAATCTGAGGCCTTAACTCTTTTTGGTGGATGAGGGGCCCGCTCGGTCAGTATTGTCCAAGCAGAAGACATGAGCGTAGACATTGCGTGAAACCATCCATTGAGATGTGGGTAAAAATTTTAGAATTTCTGTTTATATTGACTTCAACTTTTTATTGTGATAAAATATATATAACATAAAATTTGCCCTTTGACCATCTTTAAGGGTGCGGTTAAGTGACACTAGGAACTTGCAGCGTTGTGTAACCAATGCCACCATCCATCTCCGGAGCATTCATCTTCACAAACTGAAACTCCACACCCTTCCAACACTAGCCTCCATGCGCCCCTCTCCCAGCCTCCGGTAACCTCTGTCCCATCTTCAGTGTGCATGAACTGTTTGATAACTCTACGGATCTCATTTAAATGAAATTGTGTAGTGCTTGTCTTTGGTGACTGGCTTATTTCACTGGGCATAATATCAGTATTCTCAAGGTTTACCGTTCCTTCTCTTTCAGGATTGAGCACAATTCCATTGTGAGTGTATCGATTGTGTTTACTGAGGCGTCTACCAACGGACACTAAAACTGCCTCACCTGTGGCCTGCTGAGAATAACACCACTATGACACGGATGTGCAAATAGCTGGTTGGCCCGCCCTCATTATTTTGGGCTTACACCCGGAAGTAGAGTTGCTGAATCACACGGCAATCCTACTTTTAACTCTTTGAGGAATCTCCATGCTGTTTTCCACAGTGGTTTCACTATTTCACACTCCCAGAAACAGGGCACAAGCGTTTCAGTTCTACCGCAGCTTCATCAGCACTTGTTGTTTTCTGCTTTTAATAGTGGCCACCCTAATGGTGTGGAGCAGCGTCTCGTTGTGGCTTGATCTGCATTTCCCTAGTGAGTAGTGATGTCAAGCCTCCTTGCATGTGCTTACTGGCCATCTGTGTATCTTCTTGACGGAAATGTCTGTTCAAGTTTCTGGCTCATTTTCAAATAAGATTTTCGTTGTTATTGGGACGTAGGGGTTCTGTGTGTATGCTGGATAATAACTCTTTTCAGACAGATGTTTAGGAACTATATCTTCCCGCCTTGTGGGTTATCTTTTCATTCTGTAGACAGTTTCTTCTGATGCATGACATTTTAAATTTTGATGCATTCCAATTTATCTTATTTTCTCTTTGCTGCTTATGCTTTTGACACCATATCCAGGAAAACATTGCCAAGTCCAGTGTCATAGAACTTTCTCTCTGTAAGAGTTTCTTGGCTTCTTGTCATGCTCTTTGGTCCATTTTGAGTTAAGCTTTTGCATATGATGTAAGACAAGGGTCCAGTCTCACTCTTTGGCCTGTGGATATCCAGGTTTCCAGCATCATTTGTTGAAAAGTCTGTTCTTCCCCTACTGAATGCTCTTGGCACCCTGGTCAAGAACCATTTGACTCTATACCTGAGGGCTTCTTCCTGGGCTGTCTGTTTGATTCCATTGGTCTGTATGTCTGCCACACTGTTTTGATTACTATAGATTTGTAGCAAGCTTTGAAATTAAGAAGGGTGAGAGAGAGAGAGAGTGAAGTCGCTCAGTCGTGTCCGACTCTTTGCGACCCCATGGACTGTAGGAGCCTACTATGCTCCTCTGTTCATGGGATTTTCCAGGCAAGAGTACTGGAGTGGGTTGCCAGTTCCTTCTCCAAAGAAGGGTGAAGCCTTCATATTTATTCTTCTTTTAAAAAATTGTTTTGGTTATTTGATGTCCCTCAAGATCTCATATGAATTGTAAAATATTTTTCTATTTCTGTAAAAAACAACAACAACATTTGGGGGATTTTGATAGAGATTGCTTTGAATCTGCAGATCATTCTGAGTAGAATGGACATCTTAACAATACTGAGTCTTCTAACTGATAACGTGGGCTGTCTTTCCATTCAGACATGGCCTCGCTAATTTATTGCAGCAACGTTTTGTAGTTTTCAGTGTACAAAACTTTGTCTCCTTGGTGAAGCTTATTCCTAAATTATTTTATTCTTTTCATACTACTGTAAACAGACTTGTTTCCTTAATTTCCTCTTCAGATCATTCGTCACTGGTGTGTGTAGAAACGCACCTAGTTTTTGTGTGTGGATTTTGATTTTGCCTGGAGGATTACTAGTATCTTATTCCTCAGGATATTAGCCATCACTGCAGTGCGCGTAGCTTTGAGGGAGGAAGACATTAGGCTGCAAGAGACAGAAAACCAACCGCAGTGACTTCGGACTGAAGGGGGTTGTTTTCCTCTTGCAGCAAGAATCTCCAGGCAGGCAGGCAGGGGAACTGCCACGCGCTTCAGGGAATGATCAAGAAGCCTGGTGCCTTCTGTCTTCCACCTCTGCCTTCCTCACCAAGTGGCTTTTGTCTTCAAGACTGAAAACCGCAGCTGCATCACCGAGAGCCGTCTCTACTAACAGATGTCTCAGCTGCATCGCAGGCGGGAGGAAGGGCAAAGGGAAATCCAGAGTCTCTGAGGGGTGTGCTCCAGGGTACACAGGAGGAGCGCTCAACTGCCTTCATTTTAAGAGTCACTTTACACAACCCAGCCATTCCCTGCTACTGAAAGCAGTAGCCACTGGCTCTCATTGTGCCAGTCTGTCATTGTTAATGAGATAGCATTCACTTTATCATTCTTAATTTTCCACTTATCATTCTTAATTTACCGCAAAACTGTATGTCACCTCCCCTCTTAGCAAAACGCGTCAGCAATGGCAAAATTAGTATAATAGTGTTCCTTAGAAATATTATATGTGGTTTTCTCTGCATTTCTCTAAGAAGTGTTATATGCTCACTTCCCTAGAGGGCTGTCACCTTGCAGAAGCATCTCAAGGTGGTGTTTCCTGGCACCAGGACTCCACAGTAATGCTAAAGCATCTTCCCAGTGGTGGACCTACAACCAGGGTTCCCAGGGGATTCCTGGGCATTTTCCCCTCTAGAGAAGAAAGGAAAATGCAAACGTCATTTCCGGCAGAACACCCTGAATTGTGTTATGCGTGTGTGTAGCTATAAATAGCTTAAGCACATATGCATAGCATATAAGTGGTAGTGTTTTGAATGACAGCTCGCATTTCCAAATGTCCACGTAATATAACTTTCTTTCCCTGCTTGAGCAGTCTCCTTTCTGTCTGACTCATAAGCAATGGAGGCATGTTAGTCTCGCCTTCATGAACTTCTGCCTCCACCACAATGGCTGGAGCATCATTGCAGGACCCTCTGCAGCTGCAAGACTTGGGGACTTAGAGGAAAATCCCCTCCTCTGCCATCTGCCCACAAGTTGCCATGGAGACCACCCGCCGTCCTCAGGTCCAGATGCGCTCTTCCTGTCTGAGTCGCGGTGGGGACACTGGAATCTTCCCAGAGCGGCCCGTCTCCCTAGATGCCCCTGCCAGCCTCCTCCTCCAGGGTCTTGCCACCTCGCTGGAAGCTGTTCTGCTAACTTCTCTCCTGAGCCAAGGTAGATCTTTTTCTTGACTGGGGATGGGACGTTCTGTGCTCCCCACGCTTTCTAGCAGGAGTTTGTCTATGCCTTGAATCCCTTCACCTGCTCTAGGCTTGGACTTGTAGAAACCAAAGTAAAACTGGCTTGTAAAATGATTTGCGCTGTCAATCCTGACGCAACCTTCCCCTCAGATGGTTGGTTAACCAAGTGTCAGTGGGTCACGTTACCTGATTGAGAGTGGCAGAAAGGAAAAAGAGAAATGCAGAGAGGGAAAGATCAGAGATCTTCACGTCCAGAGATATGCCCCTGCTGTATGTCCTGTATGAATGCGTGCACACATGTGTACGTGTATATGGACATGTACGAGGGTGTGCCCAAAATGTCCTAGCCAGTGTTAATATTTACTGCATCAGAAGAACATTTTTAAAGCTATAAATTATGTTTCTGTTAATATATCCAACTCAATGCTATTTGACTCTCACTTTGTCACTGGAAATGGAGAGAATAAAATATTCCAAAGAATTCTAGGTCTTGCTTTTTCCCTTAAAAAAGTCTTAATTGAATTGAGGTTTAGACTCTAAGTATAAAGATACATCCAAAAAATAAACAGGAAATTACAGCCATTCAACATGTACAGAAGCTGTAATTCAAACAACATATGGTAATGTTGAGCAGGAGACTCGTAATAATTAACATTTGTAAATTGCTTTCCATTTACTTGCATGTATAATTTAATTTGATGCTTGCAATAGCCCTGAAAAGTATGTTGTGATTATTACCTCTGTTTCACAGATGAGGGGAAAAAATAGGACACCATGATGAAGGAATTTCTCCAGATTCACACCATTAGTCAGCGGGAGTGATTCACGTGACAAGTTTGCCCATGTTACAGATTCCAAAACAAGGTGAAAGATGAAGACGATAGAAACGGGTAGTATATGTAGGTGTGTCTTTAAGTGAACGCCTCGTGTAAACCTCTGTATAGTGAGCTGGATTGTGTAACATGCTGTGTGCTAAGTCGCTTTGGTCATATGCAATTCTTTGCAACCCCCTGGACTGCAGCCCACCAGGCTCCTCTGTCCTTGGGATTCTCCAGGCAAGAATGCTGCAGTGGGTTGCCATTTCCTTCTCCAGGGGATCTTCCCGACCCAGGGATCAAACTTGCATCTTCTGCACTGGCAGGCAAGTTTAACCACCAGCACCACCTGGGAAGCCTTTGTTGAGTTGTACAATACCAGGGCTTTAAATCCAACCTAATCAGGATGTTTGGAGGTGAATCCTAGGGACTGGTGTTTTTGAAAGTTCCCTAGGTGGTTCTTCAATCAGCAGCCAGGACCAAGAATCACTAGGTTTTTTTTTTTTTTTTTTTTGCTGTTGCTGTTTGTTACGCAAACGAAGGGTACATTGAGAGACAGAGGGAGACAGAGGCGACAGTATCAGAACAAGAGAAGGGGGAGAGTGGAGGGGTTGGGTGTTTAGAGGCTGGGGAACGACTTAATAAAACATGCTTGAATAACTGTGCAAGGTCGCAAGGCATCACTAGTGTAGGATGTAATGAAAGATCAGTTTCGTTACTTACTTTCTAGAAGTATTTTCATACACACCTGGATTTACAATAAACAAGCTCAAAAAAATTTAAACGCTTTCAATGGTTTCCCAGCCCTCTGGAATCTCTGTTGCTCGGAAAGTATAACAGCGGTAGAGCAGTCCTCCGCGGTTGAGACAACTAGACTAAGAAGCTATTTACTTGCCACGGACATTGATAAAGTAGAGCCAAATAAACGCGGTTCTGAACGTTCCCTAAACAAAATGCAAAATGGACCTTTGATCATCGCTAGTGCCAAGGATCGCTGGATTGGTCTCCCAAGCGGGCGTACAGAATTCCACGCACAGAGGTTGGAGTTCTCCGTTCCCTTTTACCACACTTGGTGTTATTGAACTTTTCATTCTGGCCAGTTTGGTGAGGTGAGCAAAGAAGAAATGAAGACAAGGAAATGTGTACAAGAATAAGAGGCACACTTTTCATTCATAGGACGATAGATAAAGAAGCTGCAGATGCAATAATTGATGGAGTGCACACAGCAGTCAACATATATTAATTACATCTGCAATTTCAGTAAATTAAAATTTCAGACCTGATACTGACCTGCCTCTTGGGAAACCTATATGCAGGTCAGGAAGCAGCAGTTAGAACTGGACCTGGAACAACAGACTGGTTCCAAATAGGAAAAGGAGTATGTCAAGGCTGTATAGTGTCACCCTGCTTATTTAACTTTATGCAGAGCACATCATGAGAAACGCTGGGCTGGAAGAAGCACAAGCTGGAATCAAGATTGCCAGGAGAAATATCAATAACTTCAGATACGCAGATGACACCACCCTTATGGCAGAAAGTGAAGAAGAACTAAAGAGCCTCTTGATGAAAGTGAAAGAGGAGAGTGAAAAAGTTGGCTTAAAGCTCAACATTCAGAAATGAAGATCATGGCATCCGGTCCCATCACTTCATGGGAAATAGATGGGGAAACAGTGTCAGACTTTATTTTGGGGGGCTCCAAAATCACTGCAGATGGTGATTGCAGCCATGAAATTAAAAGACGCTTACTCCTTGGAAGGAAAGTTATGACGAACCTAGACAGCATATTCAAAAGCAGAGACATTTTTGCCGACTAAGGTCCGTGTAGTCAAGGCTATGGTTGTTCCAGTGGTCACGTATGGATGCTAGAGTTGGACTGTGAAGAAAGCTGAGCGCCGAAGAATTGATGCTTTTGAACTGTGGTGTTGGAGAAGACCCTTGAGAGTCCCTTGGACTGCAAGGAGATCCAACCAGTCTACTCTAAAGGAGATCAGTCCTGGGATTTCTTTGGAAGGAGTGATGCTAAAGCTGAAACTCCAATACTTTGGCCACCTCATGTGAAGAGTTGACTCACTGGAAAAGACTCTGCTGCTGGGAGGGATTAGGGGCAGGAGGAGAGGGGGACGACAAAGGATGAGATGGCTGGATGGCATCACCGACTTGATGGACATGAGTCTGAGTGAACTCCGGGCGTTGGTGATGGACAGGGAGGCCTGGCATGCTGCGATTCATGGGGTCGCAAAGAGTCGGACATGACTGAGTAGCTGAACTGAACTGAACTGAAAACTGAGCCACAAAGCAAGTTGCACAAGGACACATACAGTATGATGTCATTTTTTAAAAAGTTTTAAAATATGCAAAACACAATGTATTTGTGAACCAATGCATATGAAATGAAGATACAAAATCATGCGTGGGAAAATACACACCAACTTCCGGTGTTTCCTAAGGCAGGGGAAAGCCTGAGAGTGGACATAAACAGGGTTTGAAACATCCTGTTCCCTAACACTATTACAGAAGTGAAGTATCTGAAGCAGAAGTAAAAACATTAGCAAACAGGTCTTTCTTTTATTATTTCAAAAATAATTTTGTTTATTTGTTTTTGTTTTTATTTCTGTGCTGGTCTTCACTGCCGCGTGTGCTTTGCTCTAGTTGTGGCGGCGTCTCCAGGGACTGCTCTCACTGCGGCAGCTTCTCCTGCTGTGGGGCACAGGCTTCAGGGCTCGAGGACTTAGTAGTCGCAGCTTTCGGGCTCTAGAGAACAGGCTCAGTACTTGAGGCGCACGGGCTTAGTTGCTCCAAGGGATGCGGAACCTTCTAAGATCAGGGCTCGAACCCGTGTCTCCTGCATCGGCAGGAGGATTCTTGACCACCGAGCCACCAGGGTAGCCCAAGGGTTTCTTGTAGAAATAAGACAGAATGGCAATGATCCTCATAGTATGAGGGGAGAACAGGTCGGCATCACCGACTTGATGGACATGAGTCTGAGTGAACTCCGGGAGTTGGTGATGGACAGGGAGGCCTGGCATGCTGCGATTCATGGGGTCGCAAAGAGTGACCTGGTCCTTTCAGTGAAGTGGGCATTGAGTTCTTCTGAGAGAAGGGGCTGGGGGGCAAGCTGAAGGTTCTAGGAGAGTGAAAACACGAACAACCGAGGTTTGCAGGGAACTGACTGGGGGTGAAAAGAAAGGTTGCAGATGCTGGAAGCTCTTGGCCCTGCGCAACAGTGCTAAGTGTGCAAGCAGGCTCCAGCTCTCAGCTCACACCAGTGGGCTCAGCAACACGGGACTCGGAAGAAAAGAGTGAAGATGGAGTCAGCATAGCGGAAGAGGGCTCCGGGGGGAAGGTGAGGGATGTATTAGTATTGCTCAGATTTACCTGGCAGTTGTGGAACAAGGATGGCGGGGGTCTCAGGAGGACATAGTCACCTAACCAAATGCACTGGCCCGGTCAGCCTTTCCCAAAACACTCTTTCTAGGACACTGGACCTTTAAAGTGAAGTGAAGTCGCTCAGTCGTGTCTGACTCTTTGCGACCCCATGGACTGTAGCCCGCCAGGCTCCTCTGTCCACTGGGGATTCTCCAGGCAAGAATACTGGAGTGGGTTGCCATTTCCTTCTCCAGGGGATCTTCCTGACCCAGGCATCGAACCTGGGTCTCCCGCATTCCAGGCAGACGCTTTAACCTCTGAGCCACCAGGGAAGGAGAGACCTTTAAAACATGCTTAAAAAAACCAGTCGTCAAATTATTTTGGAAAACTTTGGAGCTTCGCAAAGAATATGAATATAGTCAAATGTCCACAGGGACTTCCCTGCGATCTGGTGGTTTAGACCTCACCTTCCAGTGCTGGGGTGTGGGTTCAGTCCCTGACTGGGGAGCTAGGATTCCACAGGACTTGCAGCCAAGAAACCAAGACATAAAAGGGAAGCAATATAGTAACAAATTCAGTAAAGGCTTTAAAATCAGCCCATGTCAAAAAAAAAAGTCTAAAATTTAAAAAAAGCCGGTGGGTGTGTGTGGGGGGTTGGTCTACAAAGCCCAGAATAAACTTATTTTGTAACCTAGCACTTAGAAAGCTTATTTGACCTAGAGATACTTTCTCACATAACTAGTACCAACAGCTGGGGCAATTACTTCAATTGGTAAGGTAGGCTGTGCTGGTGCTACAGATCAGCCTCAGAATCCAGCGGCTGAGCCAATTCATTCAGTTCAGCTGCTCAGTCGTGTCCGGCTCTTTGCCACCCCAAGGACTGCAGCACGCCAGGCTTACCTGTCCTCCACTATCTCCCAGAGTCCACCCAAACTCATGTCTGCTGAGTCAGTGATGCCATCCAGCCACCTCATCCTCTGGCGTCCCCTTCTCCTCCTGCCCTCAATCACTCCCAGCATCAGGCTCTTTCCCAGTGAGTCAGCTCTTCGCATCAGGTGGCCAAAGTATTGGAGTTTCAGCTTCAGCACCAGTTCTTCCAATGAACACCCAGGACTGATCTCCTTTAGGATGGACTGGTTGGATCTCCTTGCAGTCCAAGGGACTCTCAAGAGTCTTTTCCAACACCACAGTTCAAAAGCATGAAACATGTATATTATCATATGTGAAATAGATCACCAGTCCAGGTTCGATGCATGAGACAGGGTGCTCAGGGCTGGTGCACTGGGATGACCCTGTGGGATGGGATGAGGAGGCAGGTGGGAGGGGGATTCAGGATGGGGAACACATGTTCACCAATGGCTGATTCATGTCCATGTATGGGAAAAACCACTACAATATTGTAACGGAATTAGCCTCCAATTAAAATAAATACATAAATTATTTTAAAAAAGCAAAAAAAACAGCATCAATGTTTTGGTGCTCAGCTTTCTTTATAGTCCAACTCTCGCATCCATGCATGACCACTGGAAAAACCAAAGCTTTGACTAGATGGACCTTTGTTGGGAAAGTCATGTCTCTGCTGCAACAGGTCAACCTCAGAATCCAGCAGCTGAGCCAACGTGGGTCCAAACAGCCACACAGGAACCCGAGCTGATGGAGGTGAAGGAGGTCCCAGAGCCCTGTGACCCCCTCAGCGTGTGGCTCCAGGGCAGGGAAGCAGGCGCCTGGAGAATCAGCGCTCACTCTGACCTGGACAATACACACTGCTGCTGCCAGCAGCTCACGGGCCAGAACTGGTCACACGGCCCCACCCAACCGTGTGGGGACAACTAGTGTTCCCTGGAACACAATTTGAAGAACATCTGACGTCACAGGACACACAAGTTTTTCCAGTTCAAGGAGGGTGTGAAGAGAGTATTCTTAGGCATAAAGAAGAAAAGGCTCTGCTCTTTCTTGTCACTGAGGCAGAGAAGAAAGAGAAGGAGGAGGAGGGGAGGGGAGGAGGGGGAGGAGCTGGAGGAGAGATGGGGGCAGGGAAGAGATGGAGGAGGGGGAGGAGGGGAGGGAGGAGGGGGAGGAGAGATGAGGAGGGAAGAGATGGAGGAGGGGCAGGAGAAGGAGGAGAGGGGGGCAGGGTTAGGGTTAGGAGGAGGGGAGGGAGGAGGGGAGGAGAGATGGGGCAGGGAAGAGATGGAGGAGGGGGAGGAGGGGAGGGAGGAGGGGAGGAGAGATGGGGAGGGAAGAGATGGAGGGGGGGAGGGGAGGGAGGAGGGGGAGGAGAGGAGGGAGGAGGGGGAGGAGAGATGGGGGCAGGGAAGAGATGGAGGAGGGGGAGGAGAGGAGGGAGGAGCTGGAGGAGAGATGGGGAGGGAAGAGATGGAGGAGGAGGGGAGGGGAGGGCGGAGGAGAGATGAGGGAGGGAAGAGATGGAGGAGGGGGAGGAGGGGAGGGAGGAGGGGGAGGAGAGATGGGGAGGGAAGAGATGGAGGAGGGGGAGGAGGGGAGGGAGGAGGGGGAGGAGAGATGGGGAGGGAAGAGATGGAGGAGGGGGAGGAGAAGGAGGAGGGGAGGAGGGGAGGGGAGGGGGAGGCTGCCGGGCAGCATGGCTTACCGAGGTCTTGCTCTGTTTCAGGCATCTGCTAAGCGCTTGCAGGACAGGCACCATGTCATCCGTTCCCCCAAGAACCCTCAGTAAGACGCATTATTACCCCCATTTTGCGACTCCGATCACTGAAGCTTAGAAAGGCCAGCTGATCTGTCCAAGGTCACAGCACAGGAGCTCGAGTCAGACCATGGCCGTGCTCACCAACCCCACGCCGCGACCCTGAGTTCTGGACGGCCAGGCCTCTACACATAGCTCCTCATTTCATCCTCAGGACAAGCCTGCTGGCTGGACGGTGTGCATGCGGCGAGAGAGGGATTGAGCCCAGTTCTCGCTGGCTCCCAAAGTCCGGGTGACCACACCCGTCAGACCTCTCTCTCTGCTGTTGATCACAGTGTGTGGGTTCTTCGCACTTCCTTCAGCTAGCTCACGCTCACACACGATATCCTGGACCAGACCTGCAGACAGACCTTGTTGCCCTGGGGCCAGAAGGATGCTCACAGCTTCATCCAGATCTGCTTAGAAGGCAACACTCTCTGGGCTCTACTGCAGAAGCTCCTTCATGTTGGAAAGCTTAAATCCTGGTACCTTCAAGCCCCCCACCCCCAAGTTGTATCTTGTTGTGAACGTCCTTCTTCCTCCGAGGCCATCACAAAGCTTCCCTACTTTTCTCTCTGAGTCTGGCATTCACTCCCCAGGAAATCTTTGTGTCGACTGCAGACTGGAAGATTTAAACATAAGCAATTAAAACTCAAAGTCAAAGGGGACTGTCTTTGAGGAAGGAAAGTAATATGAGTAACAGGGAGACGTAGACTCCCAGCTGTGCGGTTCCTCTGAGTCCAAATTAAAAGGTCCATGAAACCATCCCCCAGAGTCCCACCCCCAGGCCCAGTGGGTTCAGGGAAGACCTGGAGACCCATCTGGCTGATGTCACAAGTGGCTGGCGAGCCCGGAGGCTTGCTTTTCCAGGCACTTAAATGATGGACAGTTCAGGCAGAGAGCCTGGGACCTGACGGACATGGCCACAGCTGGAGGTGGAGGCAGGCTGAGTCCTGCGTCTCTCAGGGGCCGTGTGAACAGCACGTCAGAAACACACGTTGGGCCACCAGCTCACAAGGCAAGTGGTCCCAGCAGCAGGGATGTTAGGGTTATAGAGAAACCGTGTACACCAGCGGTTTCACACTCAGCCTCTGTGAGTTTGTCTGCTTGGTCTCCCACATAGATGCAGTCTGAAGGTCGGCGTTTGGGGCTGCAAGGTGGTCCCATGATGTCGCCAGCCACCCTGCTGACTTCTCGTTTTCTGTGCCTGCTCGAGGTGTCCGTCTTCGGTGGAGAACGGCTGCTGCTGCTGTAGAGACGTCCAGGCTGCCAGGTGGACGGAGGAGGTGGACCCCTCAACTCCTGCTGAAATCTTATGAACTGCACCATCCACGGGGAGACAAGGAAATTCAGCTTTTCAGCTGGCTGCCTTGCTGCCTTCCCCAAATTCCAACCCTGAGAAATGAGGGGGAGACGGGAGTGAGGTGGTGCTTCATGGCCCCAGCCCCTCAAGGACGCCAATAAACCGCACACACTCACAGGCGACTCCTGGAGACTCCACCCAGCCTGAGGGGATGCTCGCTTCACTGCGTCGTTTGCAGTCCAGGGGGCGGGCCAGGTCTCAGCCTCACCACACGTCTCCCCCAGAGCAGACGTCACCTCTGCCTTGCCCAGTTGGCCGAGGATTCTGCACATGGGGGTGGGCTCCCCACGCCAAGATGCTTCACCACCACGTGCTCCCCAGGTTTGCCCTTTGCATCTTGCAAACCAGCTGCTCAGCTTTATCCCAGACCCCAGCAGGTGGTTCCCTTGGAAATCCGGAGGGTTCTGCTCACTGATCCCCTGCGCGAGGGGGGGGGGGGGTCTCTGTGAACGCTCCCCTCTCTCTGCTGTACCCTTCACTAGTGGTCGCTGACACAGAACAAACAGCGGTTAAGGACCGTGGTGTGGCGGGCACTGTGCATGGTGTGGATTCTGAAGAGATAAAAGAACTTCTTTTCTGCAGAATTCAGATACTAGTGGGACAAACAGGTGCGCAAATGCATCGCAGTGTGATCCAGGAGGGCTGCAGAGGATGAGGCCAGACTATTTATAGAACTTCATTGTGCTGGCAGGCCCAGCCATGGCCGACTTTTTGCAGCTCCATGGACCGCAGCAGCCAGGCCCCCTCATTGTCCCTCACTGTCCCCCGGAGCTTGCTCAAACTCATGTCCATTGAGTCAGTGAAGCCATCCAACCATCTCATCCTCTGTTGCCCCCTTCTCCTCCTGCCTTCAGTCTTTCCCAGCATCAGGGTCTTTTCCAATTAGTTGGCTCTTCCCATCAGGTGGCCAAAGTACTGGAGATTTTCTCATCTTACAGAAGACAGCTGTATCCCTCACCCACCCCAAGTCTTGGTTGGGATCTTTGCTGCAGGAGGATGTGTGAAACAACAAGATAAATTCAAGTTAATGATAAACCAAGGCCCTTAAGCTCACAAGGCTTTCTGTCCTTCCCTGTCTGGCACTTATTTCTGCAAGAAGGGCAAGCTGGTCCACAGAGGCTCATAACTCAGAAGCTCCAGAGCAGCACAGGCTGCAATGTTGATCCATTAAAATGTCATTTTTGCAGAACTATCGGATTTTCCAAAAGACAATAAATCATACACACAAACAAATATTCCACCTGATATCTCTCAGAGAGGGCACTCTTTGTTCAACAGAATAATGAAAATTTGTTTTATCCAATAATATGAAATATTTATTCAAATGATAGTCAATCCTAAACTTTTTTCATCTTATAAAATATTTAACACTTCCTATATCCTGTTAGGATTTCCCAGGTGGCTCAGTGGTAAAGAATCTGCCTGCCAGTGAAGGAGATGTGGGTTCAATCCCTGGGTCAGGAAGAGCCCCTGGAGAGGGAATGGCAACCCTCTCCAGTACTCTTGCCTGGAGAATCCTGCGGACAGAGGAGCCTGGCGGCTACAGTCCATGGGTAAAGAGTCAGACATGACTGAGAAGCAAACACTTTCACTTCCCAGATACAAACACGGGGACCACTCAGGTCCTGGGAGAGGTGGTGTGTGATGAAGGCCTTGTCAGTGGTGCAGGGAGCCCCCCAGGTACTCGGAGGTGGGAGAACTCACAGGGGGTCAGATGGTAGATGGGTAAGGAGCTGGGCGAGGCTGGGGGAGGTGACTAGGGTGCAGGAAGGGGGCGGGGTTTCCCAGGAGGGGTGCCCGGGTGCCCGGGAGTGGACAGAGCCGACCCAAGTGGGTTGAATAGTAAGGATGGCCGAGGAGTGTTAAATGCAGGGGCCAGCCTGGCTGCTAAGGCATCATTCCTTCAGCCAGCAGACATTCACCGAACTCCTCTTCAGGGGGTACTGGCTGGCAGCTCAGCCTGACCCTCACAGACACTGAGCCAGAACCGGGATGGTGAGCAGGGCTGGGAAGTTGATAAGATGCTTAGGAGGGGCGTTCTGACCTGGGCTGGGGCGTGTGAGAGTCAGGAGCATCAGGGCGGACTGGGAGGTGGGTGGGAGGCTGGAAAATGCGTGAGTCAGACAGGGGGCATCTCCAGAGTCCAGGAGAGGCCACTGCTCCCTGTCCCCAGCGCCCTGGGACTGCAGAGGCGCCGCATGTTCTCCAGGGACAGGTAGGGCCAGCCTGCAGGATGGGTTTGGACAGAGAGGGAGCGTCCACCGGCGAGCCAGTGAGGGAGAGGCCGGGAGAACTCAGGGGACAGCGCTCATCCTGTGCCTTCGGGTTCCGAGACCACAGGGAAGACGGACGCACCACACCCTTGATTTACGAAAAGTTTGACACCGCACTCCATAAACAGCCTCTGGCCACCATGGACATGCTTCCAAGGGAGGGCTTGAGACCCGGGGCCCGGGGGGAGTGCGTGGTGTATATAAATCTCGATAGAAAACCAACAGGAAACAGTGCTATCCTTTTGAAAGTATCCTTACGTCTTCTCATACGCATTTCAAACTATTACCAGCTTCTTTCTCTTTCTGTCCTTGTTTTAACGTTTATTAATGTTCTTGTGGTTGATTATTACAGTCAGAGTGTTTGCAAGGAGCCCAAAACCCAAGGCTCTAAGGATCTCACCCCGGGAGGATCTCACCCCAACGAGGGAGAGAGGAAGTGCAGAAATGGGGCGGGGGCGGCTTTCACTGCCCAGCAGCGGACAACAGCAACCCAGACCACGGGGTCACATCTCAGTCCGGCCCCTGGACCGCGAGCGAGTGCTTGGTAGCTGCTTCCGCAGGACGCCTGGGATGTGTGTGCACGAAAGGTGTCCACACAAAGCCTGGTCCATTCGGCCAGGGCCGGTGCGCGGCGCTGGTGGAAGCTGAGCTCCGCCCCGCTCGTCTGAGGCCGGGCCTGCAGGGCCGAAGCTGCGGGTGTGATTCCTGGGATCCCTGAGGGGTCGGCTAGCTCGACCCCTAGGAGACTGGCTCCGTCCACCAGCCCGGCCAGCGCCGCACATGCGGAGCCGCGTGGCGGGAGCCGGGGCTTGGCCTCTCGGCAGCTGAGTCTGCTTCATCGTATCTGCATCCGCCTCCTCTGTCGCGTCTTCAGCCTCCCCGCCTGAGAGCCGTGCCGTGAACATCAGATTCTCCCGCTGAGACTGGAGGAAGGAGGCAGGATCCACTGGGTGGATCAGAGGCCTGGAGCCGGCAGGAGCCAAGATTTGCTTCCCATCTTCATGGAATAATCGGTTCTTGACGTGAGAAAGTCCTGAAGGCCAAAGGGGAGTCAGTGTGAATTGGAACCAGAGGCTCAAGGAAGCAGAGGGGTACGACCGCACCCTCCCCCCCGGGAACACGAGCTCCTACACGCAGGGCTCCGAGCACCAGATGTTAACAGGCAGAGCCACACCACCCATCTCTGAAACGCCCACGGCTATTCCTGCGACCGCGAGCTTGCTTCTGGCAAGGGACTTGAGCTCATCACTGTAGGTTCTCTTTCCCTTTTAGATGTTTAAAATGTGTGTCTGAGCCTACGTCCATTGGCTCCTGTCTACCTACAGGAGAGAGAAGACGTCAGATCCTTGCCAGGCCAGATGGCCTGGCTTTATCTTCATTCTGGCTAAAAATGAGGTGCCGCCTGTTCCGGGTCATCACGCACACCAGGTGCGTCCCTGCGAGGAGGCCGCCGTGGTCAGCCTTCCTTTAAAGAGCCTCTGTGGTGCTGCAGTAAACGCGAGGCCTCCAAATGCTTTCAGGCGATGGTTTTGTTTTACTCTGAGAAGGCATCGGCCAAAATGAAGATGTGCTATTTTTACTTGTTTAACTGGAATCTGTAATTCTTTCCATGGCATCTCCTATTCTGTCCCCAAAGTGGGTGCCAAGCCTTGATCTGCTTCCTAAAGATACATCTCTCTGGACTCAAACCTGAGCAGGTGGGGCAAAGTAGGAATGGCGGAAAAGACGAATAAAGTGTGAAATCGTGAAACTTTAAAAAAAAATGAGTCCACGGGCATAATTAGCATGCCATCTTTGTTGTTACACAAATTCTTTCCAGATTATTATTTAGATACTCATTTTGGAAACCAAAACATCTACAGGAAAACATGCGAATAATTAAAGCCAACACATCTAAATATTAATATTCTTAATGCCTTTTAAAAATACTCAGTTGAGGTGATAGTCAACAATTTTTTGACCTACAAAGATGTTAATTACCCATGATTTTCTCCAGGGGAGCTTCTCAACCTAGGGACTGAACGTAGGTCTCCTGTGTTAGCAGAAGGATTCTTTTCTATCTGAGCTACCAGTGAAGCCCCCTTTGATCTAATGCTAAGACCTTATTGGATAAATGGGTTCAGATTATTAGTAGAAAATATAAATAGCTTAAAACATGTAAAAAAATGTGTGACCTTCCTAATAATTAAGTAGATGCAAATACAAAGCAAAAGCAACCCATCTGAAGCTGTCATAAGGAGCCGGATGTGTGAGAGTCCACCTGTTCCAGGCTGTGTGGAGGGGAACAAGGACAGCGCTGGAGGGAATACAAGAGGACACAGGCTTTTCAGGAAGCAAATTGGCAATAAGGTAACAGATTTTTTTTTTTAATGTTCAAATCTTAGTTCTAGCAATTTCAGTTTTGTGAATTTATCCAGGGGAAAATATATTCTGTCCAAAGATGTACATTGCAGTATTTACAACGGTGAAAATTTAGGGGACATCCCTGGTGGTCCAGGGTGAAGAATCTGCTTGCCAACGCAGGGGACATGGGTTTGATCCCTGGTCTGGGGACTATGACCCCATATGCTACAGGGCAGCTAAGCCCACACGCCACAATTACTGAGGCTGTGCTCTGCAAAAAGAGATGCCACCACAATGAGAAGCCCTCCCACCGCAGCTGAGAGGAGCCCCAGTCGCTGCAACTAGAGAAGAGGCTGTGTACAGCAACAGAGCCCCCCAGATTCTGGAAGCACACCCACGTTCAAGATCAGAGAAATTAGGCAGCAATTAGACGCATGGAAAGCAGAGTCAAACAAACTTGTCTGTAAATCCCTTTGTCTGTTTAATAATTGTGCCACTTGAGACAAATTGCTAAAAGTCTGAGCCTCAATTTATTACCAGTTTACATGACAATGATAATTTCTACCTCATTGGGCTGTTGTTGAAACGACATTTAAAAATGTATATACATTGCTTGGAACAGTGGAATCAGGCAAATACTAGCTTCTCTGTATTATTATTATTATTTGGTCATCTTCAGATTAGTTCAGCTATTGAAAGGATGTGCAGGCATAATTTGTAGTAACAGAAGAAATGCCGTATTATGTTATATGAAAGATCAAAGCATACAGTTAAGTAGAGATCATGGTCCAGACTCTGGAAGACATGCCCAGAAAAAGAAAAGAATGCATGAGATACAAGTTACGATTTAACAGGGGCTATCTGGGTCTTGGAATTAGGAGAGATTTTCCTACATACTTTCAATATCTGTGTCATTTCCAACTTGGTTATAATGCTGCTGTTATAATGAGTGTGTGTTATCTTTATCATTGAGAAGGCTAAACTGTATTTTCTCACATACAACACCTCTGGTATTGACCTGCAGACAGAACAGATAATTATTTTTGTCCCTGGCTCCCAGGCAGGATGGGAGAGCAGCTGGCTACAGGGACAGAGACCAGACAAGGGGCTGGGACATGTGGCTTTAGGACCCTGGGTCTGCAACCCCGGCCAGTGCGGGCTGAGCTCCCGTCAGGGGAGGGGTGGTCAGAAAACCGAGGCTTCACTCTGGGGCCTATCACTTCCCTCAGGAGGCTGCCCGATCCGTATTCCCCTGGTTCTGTAAGATACCATGGTTCCATCTCTGGCAGGTGTTGCAATGGAATAATTCCACTGAACTGTGAAAAGTGAAAGTGTTCAACACTCAATCATGTCTGACGCTTTGTGACCCCATGGACTGTGGCCCTGCAAGGCTCTTCCATCCAGGGGATTCTCCAGGCAAGGATACTAGTGTGGGTTGCCATTCCCTTCTCCAGGGAATCTTCCTGACCCAGGGATCAAACTCATGTCTCCTGCCTTGCAGGCAGATTCTTTACCATTGGAGCCACCATGAAGCTCTGTGTCTGGAATGAAGACTGCTTTGGGAAGGTGATAAAGTCGGATTCCCTCCTCTGGTAAGTGAACCCACACACAATTTTGCCTGATAGTTTCAGGGCTCATAAAACCCTTCCTCTGACCTCGGGGTTCTTTAAACCCCAGATACCATATTAAAGTGTGGGCAGTTTTGAAAACACTAAATGCTATTTGTTAAAGGTTCCCAGTACAGGAAGGGAAGATGGTTTCCAACATTAAATTTATGATCTGGTAACTTAAGACATACTCCCTCATGGCTGGTCCCAGGGGCACCTTCTGTAATGAAGACAGCCTGTCAGAATTGGTACCCAAAGGATCCACAGAACTAATTCAGCATAAATCACCCAAAGGGAGGCCATCTCCAGGTCTCCATCCCGACAATGCTCCTCCTCGGGCTGAAAGCCCGGCTGGTGCAGGTGAGGCGGGCGTGGGGAGGGTGGGCAGGGTCTGCTCCTTGGGCCGGTCAGCACTCTTTCTCAGCGACACACTCGGTGGGATGCTTCTTGCCCGGACTGCCCTATGCCCCAAGTGTCCTCTTGTTACGAAAACGAGTCTTTTAACCCCCACCCAGTAGATGTGGGCATTTGTCGTTGGCTTTCTCGCACGTTGCGGCTATTTGAAATTTTTGACTGCTCTTGCTTTAGGGGAGGTGCCGGAAAGTAGGTCATGATTCTTTCCCTAAATAGAGTTCAGGCAGACGGCTCCCAGACACACTGTGGATTCTGTGTGACAGCCTCAGAGCCCCGGCTCTCTGGGAAGAGTGGTCATGCTCCGCCTCTACGAGGGTTTCTCAACCTTGGCACTGCTGGCCTTTGGGGCAGAATCACTCTGGTCCCGTGTGCTGCCCTGGCCTCTCTCCCTGGATGGATGGGCAGCACCCCACCCGCCTCCAGGCCCCTTCCTGGTACTGATGATCAGAAATGCCCCCCAGGGGCGAACCGCCCCCAGTTGAGCTCCACTGCGCTCCACCAACAAGAGAACGTTGTAAGAACATCCCCTGAGTCTCCTCATTGTCAAGCTGAGAAGCGCAGGATGTTAGAAGTCCTAGGAGTAAAGTCACCTCCCAGAGGTTTGCCAGGACAGACCCCCCGTGACTCAGTCTCCCCACCCCTGGCTCGGTCCTCCCTTTGACAAAAAAGGGAGAAGACAGAAAGCCAGGCTCCCTTCCAGGTGGTGGCTAGAGCACGATGCCCTCAGTGGGAACTGGTTCCACTGAATCCCAATGACCCCCCAGGGCAGCTGCTGGGGCAGGAGAGAGTACCCTGGGTGGACTGGCAGGGGTGCATGGAGGCCCTGGGGTCAGGGGTCAGGCAGTTCAATCCCCGCAGACACGTGAGGCACGCGGGGCCTGGAAGTCACTGTGGAGGCCAAGGGGTTTCCCGCTGCCCTGGAGAGAGTGCGGGTCCCTCACCCCCCGTGGACTGTGCCTCCCCTGACCCTGGCCTCCCGCTCCCAGCACACCCAGTCACCCACAGAGACGCAGAGATGATGGCAACAACGCGGCTCTTTCTGCAGCCTCCACTCTGCACGCAAAGGGCCGCCAGCACTTCCAGAACTGGACACCCCGGGCTGGGACCACCTCTCGCATGTCCGGCTCCACCCCGGGCTCCAGCTCAGGGGTTCTGACCGGCCGCTGCACACAACGCGAGCCAACCACCGAGGTTAAATCCAAAGCCACAGAGACACGGAGATCAACACGTTTAAGTCTCTCTGTGGAACCCGTGGCCCCGGGCAGCACCCCCTGCGGCCCAGGCCCCAGGCTCAGCCCCCGCAGCTCCCAACACAGATTGCCTCTCTTCCTCTCCTCTGCAGTCCCTGACTCCCAACTTCTGCCCAAGCCCAGCTCACCCCCTTCCTGGTTCCCCCGTCTTCCCCTCCGGGAGCTGCTAGGAAACTGTCGGGAATCTCCACATGCCCAGCCGTGGTGGTCATTGCATGAATCTGGGCAGCCTGGTGGAAATGCCTCCCTACACTTTCTAGCAGCTGGTCTTGCTGCTGCTGCTGCTGCTAAGTTACTTCAGTCGTGTCCGACTCTGTGCGACCCCATAGACAGCAGCCCACCAGGCTCCTCCGTCCCTGGGATTCTCCAGGCAAGAACACTGGAGTCGGTTGACATTTCCTTCTCCAATGCATGAAAGTGAAAAGTGAAAGTGAAGTCGCTCAAGCGTGTCCGACTCTTCACAACCCCATGGACTGCAGCCCACCAGGGGTCCTCCATCCATGGGATTTTCCAGGCAGGAGTACTGGAGTGGGGTGGCATTGCCTTCTCCAACAGCAGGCCTTATGATACTACTAACAAACCAAAGCTTAAACTCGACTTTCTTTGATCCTGCGGGACCCCTGTGTTCGTGAAGGTTTATGCCAAAGCACTTAGGAGAATCTTGGTTTCCTCAATAAATGCTTGTGGAAAATTGCTTTTAAAGAAAACCAGGGGCTTCCCTGGTGGCTGCCTGGAAAAGGATCTGCCTGCCAATGAAGGAGACACACGGGAGACAGGCTTCATCCCTGGGTCGGGAAGATCCCCCTGGAGAAGTGAATGGCTACCACTCCAGTGTTCTTGCCTGGAGAATTCTGAGGACAGGGGAGCCTGGCAGCCTTCAGTCCATGGGGTCTCGAAGAGTCGGACATGACTGAGGAACTAACGCTTCACTTCTCCCATCCCTGGCACACTCCCTCTGTGTAACCCCATCCCCTGGTGTGTGGGCAGCACCTGTGAATGCCAGCCACAGAGGGGGTGGCGTGAGATGGAAAATGGAAGAGGTTTTGCAGATGAAATGAAGACTGCCATCAACTGAATGCAAATTAATCAGAAGGGCGATTGCCCTGGGTGGGCCCAGCCTAGCGAGGTGAACCTTTTAAAAGCTGGGTTGGAGGTAAGAGGCTCAAAGCCGCAGAGACCTCTCCTCCCACCAGAATACCTAGAAATGCCCAGAGAGCCGTCCTGGGCTCAGACAGATGGGACAGAGGTCACGGAGGACACACGGGGAGAGGAAAGTGTGAGTGAAAGGGAGGCCCGCCTTTCTGCCCTTTCCCCCGCCTTGGGGGAGCAGGCTGCCCTGAGATGTGCAGGAGAGGAGCCGAATTCTGCTGACACACGTGGCCACCTGGACGAGGACCCCGCCTCAGCCGTCACCCCAACTGCCGCTTCGTGAGTCCCTCAACACGCCTGGAAGCAGAGACCATCAGTGTATGTGGTTTGAAGTTACCAGGTTGGCAGTAAATGTTTACACAGCAATAGAAAACTCATACCAACATCTCTGTGAAAGCCCAGAGTAGGCCCGGTGCCCCCGCTGTCGCCCTGGTGCCCTGGAGAGCAGGGGTGACAAGGGTGTCAGCCAGGCGGCCTTGAACTGAGGCGGAGCGGCTTGCCCAGGGCCCAGACCTCACCCGCTGTGGTCCAGCTTCTTTCCGTTCCTCCTCGATAGAATCGAGCCTTGGGACTTCCCTGGTGGTCCAGCGGCCGAGACTCTGCGTGCCCAGTGCAGGAGGCCTAGGGTCAGACCCCTGGTCAGGCCACAGGTGAAGACCCCATGTGCCACAGCTGAGACCCGGTGTAGCTACATACATTTTAAAAATTAAAAGTTGAGCCTTTCTCCTCTCCTCTCCACACCCTTTCCTGTGTGGTTGCTGCCATTCCTGCAGCTTTGAGTACCAACCCAAACAGCCACGCCTCCGCAGGGTCTACCTGTGGCTTCCCCCCGGGTGACCTTTCAGTTCTCCCGCTCCTCTGCTGCAAGAAACCGGGGCTCCAGGAGGCCGCTGCTTCTGCCTCTGTGACGCCTCTCACGGGTCAGTTCACAGCTCCCCACCTCGCAGCCGCACCGTCAGCTCTCCGCTGGACCATATCCTGAACCTTCTCCATTCACAGAGTCGCAAATCCTAGTGTCTCCTAGAAACCCCTGAGACGCTGTGTAAAAGTTCCAGGCTGCACCCTAGACTGATGAAATCAGAATCCCTGGCCTGAGGCTGGGGGACCCAGACACCAGTTTTATATTTTCCGAGGGGTACCCATCCACAGCCAGGTGTGGGAAACCATGACCCATTGGGCCATCATGGGGCCTCCTCCCATCACCCTCCACGTGGGCTCCCAAGGGAGGCTCATGGGGCCCTCTCCCTCCACCCTCCACGTGGGCTCCCAAGGGAGGCTCATGGGGCCCTCTCCCTCCACCCTCCGTGCGGGCACCCAAGGGAGGCTCATGGGGCCCCCTCCCATCACCCTCCACGTGGGCTCCCAAGGGAGGCTCATGGGGCCCTCTCCCTCCACCCTCCGTGCGGGCACCCAAGGGAGGCTCACGGGACCCCCTCCTTCCACTCTCCATGGGGGTACCCGAGGGAGGCTCACGGGGACCCCCCCCTCCACCCTCCACGTGGGCACCCAAAGGAGCATTTTAAAATGGAAACTATATCCTGCTCTCTGTGCTCAAAACTTGATCTTAGTTTGGGATTTTATGAGGTTAACATCTCTAAACTGTTAAGTCGGCAGGCAGATTTGCTGGGTCCCCCGCCTGCCCGGCCCCCACCCCTCTGCTCCCCCTCACCCCCCGCCCCCAGCTCCCATCTCAGCCCTCAGCCCCTCCTTCCTCTCCTTCAGGAGAAAGTCTTGCTCATCCACCCCTCCCCTTTCCAAGGAGCCCCTTGAGGCCCCTCCCATCAGTCCCCTCCCAGGCACCCTCTCCTGCAGCCCTGGGCCCTTATCTTCAGCAGCATCCACCCAGAACTGTGGCTGTCAGCTTCCTTGTTTGTTCCTCCCCAGGAGGGCGGAGACCACGTGGGGCTTGACACCAGTGCACTCCTAGTGCGGGGCTGGCAGAGCCTCTGGCCGACGGGCTGTGAATCAGAGCTTCCCACAGCCCCTTGCTTGGGTCCCATTAATCCATTGACCACCGGTCTATTACAACAGATATGAAAGGCTACAGGTCAACAGCGGTGCAGAGACGCATGTGACGAGACCCGCCCCGTGGAGTCGGGGCCCCCACAATGGCACGCTGATGGTCCAGCTCACCAACCCAGAGGCTCTCCAAACCCTGTCTTTTGGGGCTTTATGGGGGCTTCATCTGGTGTTGTTTAGTTGCCAAGTTGTGTCTGACTCTTTTGTGACCCAATGGATTGTAGCCTGCCAGGCTCCTCTGTCCATGGGATTCTCCAGGCAAGCATACTGGAGTGGGTTGCCATCTCCTCCTCCAGGGGATCTTCCTGACCAAAGGATCGAACCTGGGTCTCCTGCATCGGCAGGGCAGTTCTTTACCACTGATCCACCAGGGAAGCCCCCTACAGAGGCGTGATTGGTTAAACCATTGTCCAGCAAAGATCGAACTCAATCTCTAGCCCTCTCCACTCCCAAGGACAGATGAGACTGAAAGTTCCAACCCTCCAATCATATGGTTGGTTCCTCTGGCAACAAGCCCACATCCTCAGAGCTTAAAAAATCACTCATTAACATAATGAAAGACAACTACATCCCTCTTGCATGCATGCTAAGTTGCTTCACTCGTCTCCAGCTTCATGATCCTATGAACCATAGCCCGCCAGGCTCCTCTGTCCATGGGATTCTCCAGGCAAGCATACTGGAGGGGGTTGTCATTTCCTCCTCCAGGGGATCTTTCTGACCCAGGGATGGAACCCGTGTTCTTATGTCTCCTGCACTGGCAGGCAGGTTCTTTACCACTAGCATCACATGGGAAGCCCCAAGTCCCTCTTATCACTTAGGAAATTCCAAGGATTTCAGGAGTTCTGTGCCAGGAATGGCACCAAGACGGAATATGTATTTCTTATTGTAAATCCCAATGCCACAGCAAAGTGTCAGACTCATACGGTTGTTTGGAGGCTCACTTATCTGAGATAATGCACGTAAAATGCTTGACAAAGTGCCTGGCTCCTCATCATTCACGTAATGCATCATGGATACTGGCCTCTTGTTCCACAATTACTTTGCCGCTTACGAAGCTAACAAAGTAAATATGTACACAAACTCTAACTTATCATCCAGCTGGGGTTTTGAAACGGCATTTTCAGTGCTTGATAAAATAGAACTTTCCTTACCTAGCAGTGATTTAGAACACCCTGAAGTTCTGGTTGAAAAAAAAAAAGTTTTAAATCCACAATAAAAGTCAAATATTAGGAAAAGCGCAAAGAAGAAAATGGCCACTGAAAGCTGCTCCTTCACCCCAGGACCCATCCTTGGTGCACGTTCCTCCGTTAGAGCCGAGACGGTGGATCACTCTCCTCCCTCCTCCGTCCCTCTGCAGCCCCGCCTCGTCCAGGAGGAGGGATGGTGCCTCATGAGGTCCAGCAAGCCCTGTGTTACGCCTCCCAGGAGTCCAGGTGGCACAGACAGTGTTCTCAAACTGCTCTGCACTCCTTCTGGACTCGAGATTTTCACTTTAAGATTATTAGAGAGACTGACAGCCCCTTGGTCCTTGGGACAGATGCTGGGTTTCACGCTTGTAGTAGAGGTCGGAGTCCCCCGCGGTCCCCACTGAAGCATCACCATCCTAGGACACAGGCGGGGAGGGTGGGACCCTGCCTTCCACCTTCCTGCCCCCCACCCTCCCTGCCCTGCACCCTCCGCCGGGGGCCTTTGGGATGGCCACGGGCTGTGAACACGGGCCCCTGTTAGGTCACAGTTTCACCCTGGTCCAGCCCTGGCCTGGGGGTGAGGGGACAAAGGCCAGGAAGGGGTGCAGAGGGGAAAGAATGACTCAGAGGGAGGCCCACCTTTCACCCCTGTACCCAGACCAGCAGATCTGAAGACACGTTCCCCGATCCCCGACCTGCCCTCAAAGGGGTGAGGTGGCAGCTGCCCGAGGGTAACCTGAGAGCGTCTTCCCTGATCAGCGCTCCTGTGTCAGGCCCCACGAGGCCCTGCGGCCCGGGGTTACAGCCTGGGGGGCGGTGGGGGAGCCAGGGCTGCAGAGACCAGCTCGTGGCCCCTTGTGTCTGCCGACCTCCTCACGCCTGGGGTTTTCCTTCTCTGCGGAGGGGCAGGGGCGGTCCTGACCTCGGTGGTTGGTGAGGATGGGAGAATGGGTTGAGTGACCACGCAAAGCGTGTGGAATCACCTGGGGCTGGAGGAGCTCAGACTCCGTGGCTCCAGGCCTCGTCTGCCGCAAAATAAATACCACTGTCTGGGGGCCTTCGAAACAACAGAGGAGTATTTCCCTGCAGTCCTGGAGGCTGCAAGGCCCAGCTCAAGGCGGCGGCCCGGTGATGGAGGGTCTGCACCCCCAAGGCAAGGGGCGCAGGTTCAAGCCCTGGTCAGGCAGCTCCTCCCTGCCGCGGGGCGAGGCCGAACACAACAGCAACGTCAAAGAGTGGCGGCCGATTCCGTTCCCGGCGGGGTTCCCTTCCGGGGCTTCAGGTGGCCACCTTCCCGCTGGGTGCTCCTCTGGCCCGGGGAGAGGGGGGCTCCCTCCCTTCCTCTTCTTAAAAGGGCACTGACCGCTCAGCTCAGGGCCCCACCCCCATGACCTCATTCAGCCTTAATTGCCACCCCAAACTCCACCTCCAGTGCGTCCCACTGGGGGCAGGGCTTCAGCATGTGAGTCTGGGTGGGGGTGGCACCAGCAGGAAGCCCTTCCCCTGGGGGCCCGCATCCCCCACGAGGCTAACCCTTGGGAGGGACCCCGTCTGATCCACGTGGGCGGCGTGGAGGAGGCTGCTTCCCGCTCCTGCCCCTCCGTGTCCTCCGCAGCCCCTCAGGGGTGACTCCCAGTCTCTTTGAGTCCGAAGCACCTCCGTTTATCAAGCGTGAGATGGAGGAAGTGACACAGCACCTTTATTCCTGACACACGACGAGGGGAGCCTCACCTGACATCCCCCCAAACCGCGCTTACAGGATTCTTGGTGGAGACAAACCACGGTTTCCAAATTAAAGACGGCTCTGCAGTCCCTACCCTCAGAAGGGAACACGCGCTCCCGAAGGTGGACAAGGAGGAGGAAGAAGATGGGGAGGAGGGGAGAGAAAGAAAAGGCAGGCAGGAGAAGTGGAGACGTCCCGTGGGGCAGCCAGAAGCTCTGCGGGCACCCGGGGCGGCGGAGGGCAGGGCCAGGCTGGGCACTCGTGCGGATTCCCGGGGATTGGAGGGGTCAGCGGGCAGCTGGGGGTCCCTCCTGCCAGAAGGACACGTTACACGTGATGCTGGATGGAGGGCAAGGCCAGTTAACCCTCCCGGGACTCGGGGCCAGGAACATGGGTGGGACTCCTGCCGCCTGGCCCTCCTGCAGGAGCTGAGGTGATGGCGCGCACACGCGGCTCCCGCTGCAGAAGGCGGACGTGGGCTGGCTCTCCACGCACAGAGGCCGCTGCTGGTGGGGCCCGGGAAACCACCCCGGGAAGCTCACTTGAAAGGGCTCCGATTGGAGGGCGGGAGGAAGCCTGTTCCTCTGCAGGTGGCTTTCTGACACCCGCATGCAAGGCGCAGAGGACTTCCCAGGGAGGCAGCTCCCCAAACAACCAGCCCCCGGCCCCGCCGCCCACCCCCCTGCCTCCGCATCTGCACCCGTCCTCTCCCCGGGGATGCAGCAGTGACTGTTGGGGGCTGACCCAGCCTGGCGGGGATCTTCCAGCGGCGGCAGGCCAACGGCCACTTCCCAACCCGAAGGAGGACCTGCTGGGTGAGCGCCCAGCAACCAGCTCCAGGGCCTCTCCTGGAAGGTGCCACTGCGTCTCCTCATTTAGGAGGCATTTTCTAAAAGGAGCAAAGAGCAGGTTTCCTGGCAGGCTCGCCCCATTCTTGCTGTCCCCACGACTCAACGAGAGATGGTCACAAGGCAGAGGGGCCAACAGGGCCCTGGGGACGGGATCCTTGCTGGGGTGGGGCCGCCTCCCCAGGACGGAGGAAGCCCCTGGGCTCAGTGTCCTTGCGGGCATCCTTTCCTGGGCACAGAAACCCAAGGCCCCGCTGGCAGTCAGCCCTGTTCTCAGGAGAGAGGCCCAGCATCACGGCACCCCCGTGTCCACCACACGCCTCACCTACTGAGGCCAGAGCTCAGGGAGGGGGCCTGGGAGGGGTGACCGCGTGCAGACCCTGGGCGTAGAGGGACCCGGGCGCCAACATGCTCAGCAGATGCCCTCCTGGAAACCCACCCATCGGAGATGCCTCACCCCTGGGACACAGGCTGAGGCTGCAAGGTGTTCACACCTCATGCCCTCAGCTCCGATCAGAAGCCCCCGAATGAGACCCATTAGTGAGGGGCGGGGAGCAGAGAGTGGGGTCCTGGGGGAGGTTCCCACCTAGAAAGGGCAGGGCCCTCCTCTACCGCAGGTCAGGACCCCTGGGACCCAGGAGAGGAGGGCAGGTCGGCAGCTTGCCTTCCTCAGGTCAAGCGTGCCTACATAGTTATCGCGAGAAGCTGGGCTGACATTGCCAGGTCTTGTTTGAGGGGTACATCTCACCTACCCCCGTTCAGACCTTGCCTCCTTAGGTAGGTGACACACCCACGCTTCAGTCCAGCTCGAAAGTGAGACCCGGACCAAGCTTCAGGGAGAGGGTGGGTGGACAGACATCTAGTCTCCGGGCATTTGGGGCATCATTCGGGATTCTTCAGAAAAAAAAGAATGAATAGGATGTGAGTATCTATGCTTAGATCTGTAGGGTCTATATATGAAAAGGATGGAGAGAGATTTATTTTAAGGAACTGGCTCACTTGATCGTGGGGGCTGGTGAGTCCTAAGTCTCCGGGGGCAGCTGGCAGCCTGGAAAACCCGGTGAGAACTGAGAGCTCAGGCTTGAGTCATGGGGGGGTCTGGGAGAAGAACGCCTGCCTTCTCGGGGAGCCTCGGTCTTTCCCAGAGCTAAACCAAGAATCGCTTTTGCATCAAGTAACACCCGACCAGCTTCCAGAAGCAGCCCCCAAACCTCAGCGCGGCGGTTGTCTGTGCAGCCGAAGAGCAGAGAGCCCGAGCGATAAGGCACGGGGTGGCAGCAGTGCAGGAGAGGCGGGTTGCATCCCTGGGTCGGGAAGATTCCCCTGGAGGAGGAAGTGGCAACCACGCCAGGATTCTTGCTGGGAGATCCCATGGACAGAGGAGCCTGGCGGACTGCAGTCCGTGGGGTCACAAAGAGTCAGACGCGACTGAGCAACTAAGCAACAACCAGTGGGACAGCGGCTCCCACGTTATCCACTTGACCAGACGGCCGAGAAGTGCCTGTCTCACGAGAGACGGCCGAGCACAATGCCCAGGGCAGAAAGGGCCCTGCTCACGCTCTTGAGACCCTCCTGCCCCTTGGCAGCAGCATTTTCCAGCCCTGCTCAAAGCCCAGCCTTCTGAGCACTTTATCACCGGGCAGGAGTTCTCTGCTCCCATCACAATAAATTTTAAATTAAACAAAAAGCCTGCCTGGGCTTTCATCTTAAGTGAGGCCGCTCTGAGGGTGGAAGAGACACGGCGGCTCTGACTGTCTGTTTGGCTTCTGCCCGTGGCCTCCAGGGCTGGCAAAGTGGGTATGATTGCCGACGGCCTGGCAAGCAGGGGCCCTTCCATCCAGCCTCCGTCCCTGGGCAAGTGGGGAGAGCTCGAGGCTCAGGGAACAGCAGGTGCTCCCCAAGGGGCCCAGATGTTGAGACCTTGGCCCTCAGCCCTCCCCAGCCTGTGAGTCGTGGTGCAAATATCTCAGAGTCCTCACCACGGGAAGGGTGGGATAAGTGTGTCAGGACACACGCACGGGACATCGTGCAGCTCCGGAGGCGGGACCTGGAGCCTGCCTCCACGCATCCGGGCAAGGCGCTTGCCTTCACCTGCCTCATCTGTGAAGGCGGGAGACTAATAACAACGCCTGCTCTGGGCACCACACAGGACTGACAGTGACCGTGAGTACTGAGGGCTTGGTCCCTGCACTGTACCTTGCAAATAGCAGGTGATACTAGGAAGTTGGAATTTTTCCCTCTTTCCCTTCATTTCACCGTGTTTCCTCCATCCTCTGTATGGAAATTCAAAGTCATAACTGTAACGTTCATAAAATTGAGAAAGCAAGACTGCATGTCACTGGAATGCTGCTCAGAGAGCATCCCCTGGGTGCCTTCTTGAACCTACCCCCCTCACCCCGGCTCCTGCCCACACGTCCTTTCGATGCTTAGGACTTGGCGGCAACTATGGGGACAGGGGGCTTTGGAAGGAGGCCAAGGGGTCAGTGGAGCGTAGCCCCACCTGGAATGCTTCCTGGGATGGCCCCCATTTCCCTTGCCCCGACCCCCCACCTGGAGCCCCTCAGCCAGCAGGAGAAAGGATAACGTTGATGTGTAGTTACAGGCTGCATCAGTCAGCGCAGGCTGCTGTAACAAGCACCACAGCCTGGGGGCTTAACCACAGAACTGTGTCCCCTCACAGCCCTGGAGGCTGGGCGTCCGGGGCCAAGGAGTCGGCCTGCTTTCCCCCAGGCATCTCCCCTGGCTGGTGCACGCGGCCTCCTCTCTGTCTTCACCGGGCCTTCTCTCTGTGCCTCCCAGCCCCATCCGTTTATGAGGCCCGCCGTCATACCAGTTAGAGCCCACCCACATGACCTCGCTTTAAAGAACCACCTCTTCGAAGACCCCGAACACTGAGGCCCCAAGGGTTCAGGCTTCAACACATGAATGTGAAGGGTTGCACAGCTGAGCCTGGGCTTCCCTGGTGGCTCAGATGGAAAAGAATCTGCCTGCGATGCAGACCAGGGTTCAATCCCTGAGTCAGGGAGACCCCCTGGAGAAGGAATGGCAACCCACTCCAGTATTCTTGCCTGGAGAGTCCCACGGACTGAAGAGCCTGGAGGGCTACAGTCCATGGGGTCGCAAAGAGTCGGACACAACTGACCAACTAACACACACATGCACATGCACACGCACACGCACACATGCACATGCACACGCACACGCACACACACACACACACACACAGAGTTAAGCCTGTAACAGACATCTGGAGAGGTGGTAGTCTCATCCGAGAAGCAGTGTGGGGTGGGAGGTAAGGGACAGACTGTCCTCATCCTTACGAAAGCTGTTAGAAGGAGTAAATCAGGTCACACGTGTTTGGTATACGGTCTCTGAACAGGAATTCGAGCTCTGCAGAGTCTTCCGGCTTCTCCTGTTGATGAGCCGGTTTTTCTTGCTGTCCCCTTCCTACATCATTATGACCCCAGGAGAAGGAGCCAGACCTGTTTAGTCACCAAATTAGAGAGTACTCACTTCACTGCTGCTCCTTGAAGGTGATCGAATCTCCAACCGAGATCTTTACCTCTGCAGCAAATGAACCAAGGGCCAGAGCCTTCTCACCACCCGAAGGCAGGACCCTGGGTGGGCCCACGGAGAGGCGAGCAGGGCTGATGGGGAACCTGAGAGGGAGGAGGGGTCTCTTTCCGGCCACTGAAGGAAGCTGGTGAGGGACCCACAGATCACAGGGAACGACGGAGGCCGCCTCCAAGAGCCTCTGGAGAGGACACGGGCCTTCACTGCAAGGACCAAGTTGGACAGAGGACATGGACATGGAGCCCTGGGACTCCCAGGGCCAGGCCAGAGGGCCTAGGAGGGCGGGGTGACTGTGGAGAGGGGTCCTCCAAGGCCAGAGAGGCAAGTCGTCCACTCAGGAGCAGAGGGTCAGGGGGCTGGGTGCACGTGATGTAGGAGGGGGGCACAGCGGCTGGACACAGAGAGGGTCACGCCCCAGGCTCCTCACCCTGGTCTCTCGGGCTCATCTGGTCCAGAGGAGGGGAGGGTGGGCCGGGTTCGGGCGTGAACTCCTTGTGGCTGCTCGGGACAGTGGGGTCGGGACTGGAAAGGGACCTCTGCACGCACAGCCGTGCACACGCCTTGCACTATCTGCTTAGTTCCTTGTTAAGGGTCTAGTTTTATTTCAACGGGAGAGAGACGGAAACCTGCTTCATCTCCGTTTCGGGCGGGCTGTGGTCATTGTGGGGAAGGGATCAGTCCTGTTTCGGTGGCCCCAAGAGACGGGGCCCCGATGAGCGCCTGCGACAAGCATGTCAGTGGGGCGAGGCGGCAGGATCCAGGGGCAGGTGTCGGAGCCTGGGCGCTTCAGGGGCAACCGGCGCCTACCTGCCACTTCCAGGGGGACCAGTCGGAGAAGCGCTGCCAAAGGGCAGATGCTCCCAGAGGGCCCGGTCCGTCTGCAGCCACTCACAGCCCGGCGTCCCTGGGGCTCGCCCGAGGTGAGAGTGGGTGTATAGGAAGGGAGTGAAAGAAGGACCCTGGAGCCTCTTTGGAGCACAGGCCCCGAGGGGCTCTGGGGGCCACGGAGCAGCGGGACCACCAGGGCCCCGGAAGTGAGGGAGATCAGGTACCAGGAGGTGGGGGCGGTGAGCACAGGCCCACCTTGCCCCGCTGGCGAAAGGCCAGTGTACAGCGGGAAACCCTGGTTTTCTCCTTCATTAACTCAGGAGGTGGGCCACCCAGAGGATGGTCTTTAACTAGAAACTGAGCCCCAGACAAATCTGGCTCCAAGACCCCAGCATGGCCAGGACCCAGAGCCCCGCAAGTGCCCAGGCCACCTTTCTAGGAGCCCACAGTTGGCTTGCTGGATGAAACGCAGAATGCCCAGGCAAAGCTGGGTTTCAGGTCCGAAGGAGTCGTCGTTCAGAGTCAGACGTCCCGTGCAACATTTGGGCTTCCGCGGTGGCTCAGACAGTAAAGACTCTGCCTGCAATGTGGGAGACCCAGGTTCAATCCCTGAGTCGAGAAGACCCCCCTGGAGAAGGGCATGGCTACCATGCAATGCTGGGGACACACGTGTGCTATAAAAATCCCTCATTTATGCATCTGAAATTCCATTCTGCTCTGCATCTCCTGGGTTTACTTGCTAAATATGGTAGCACTAGCCTACAGGGTCACCAGCCGTCATCATTTTTAAGCTGGAAGAGTTGGATGTGGGCTGGACAGGCTGTTGCTGCAGGCGGCCAGACAATGTGACATCACAGATGGTTAGCAGGGCTGATCCAGGCTCGCTCAGCCCTTCCTAAATGTAGCGATTCTCTGGGCTGCCGTTTATAGAAGGACGTCTGATTCAACCGGTTTAGACAGAAGGGCATTCACTGTGCCTTGTAACGGGGAACCCAGATGCAGGGGATCAGTGGTGTGCAACACCAAGGACCATCTGCTTGTCCGCTCTGCCATCCTCTGCACTGACCCTACCCCGTGGGCTCAGAGCGAGGCGGGGGCAGCAACCCCAGTATCGGCCCCAGACATGACCAGGCCCCATCATCACCACGACTTCTCAGCTGCAGTGGAGGAAGGTAAAGGGCTCCCCAGGACCCCATGACGCCCCTGAGCCCTGAGGCCAGTGAAGAGCAGGACAGTAAGGCCAGAATTGAGTCGGGGTCCACATGTCAGCTGGGGGAAGTCATCTGACGTGTGTACTGACTGACCTACGAAGAATCACAATAAAAGTGGGAGGGGCTCCCCTGCTGGTCCGGTGGTTAAGAGTCCGCCTTCCAATGCAGGAGGCATCGTGGGTTTGAACCCTGGTCGGGGAGCTGAGAGCGACTAAGCCTGAGTACCGCACGTGCTGAACCCGGGCACCTCGGCTAGACAGCCTTTGTGCTGCAACTGAGACCCGAGGCAGCCAGAAGGGAACAGATATTCTTTTAAAAGACAATAGAGGTGGGAGCAGCAACTACATTTAAAGATCGGCCCTGACTGGAGACGAGCGTGAGAAGCAGGGTGCTAACGGGGTGGTGTGAGCAGCATCCTCACCTTGGTCTCTAAAACGTCATATGGCTCCCAAAGAACGGACTGAACCGTTCAGTCTGCTGCCTCCCACTCTGGGGTGTTGCTGACAAACACACCACGTGCCAAGCTCAGAAGTAGTTTCCACTTACAAAGGAAAGGAGTGCAGGTGACTCATGGAAATGCTTTCCTGCTGGGTCATCTCAGCAAGTCAGACACCACGTGAACTTGGCCCTCACTCACTCTGTTATCTGGTCTCTTCTTCAAGTCCCTTCAGAAAGCAGAAGACTATTTGTCCAAGGACAAAACTACGTGAACCGTGTAGATGCTGTTCAAATGTCAATTAAAAGCAATTATTTGAAAAATATTCCTGAAGCCTCCACATTTTAACACAGTGAGAGAAAATACACACTGGCTGTTGTTAAAATGTCAGCTGCTCAGTCGTATCTCCCTCTTTACAACCCCATGGACTGCGGCCCACCAGGCTCCACTGTCCTTGAAATTCTGTCCAGGCAAGAATACTAGAGCAGGTAGCCATTCCCTTCTCCAGGGGATCCTGCTGACCCAGGCGTCGAAGCCGAGTCTCCTGCATTTCGGGCAGATATTCTTTACCATCTGAGCCACCAGTTCAGTTCAGTTCAGTTCAGTCACTCAGTCGTGTCTGACTCTTTGCGACCCCATGAATCACAGCATGCCAGGCCTCCCTGTCCATCCCCAACTCCTGGAGTTCACTCAGACTCACATCCATCGAGTCCGTGATGCCATCCAGCCGTCTCATCCTCTGTCGTCCCCTTCTCCTCCTCCCAGCATCAGTCTTTTCCAACGAGTCAGCTCTTCGCATGAGGTGGCCAAAGTACTGGAGTTTCAGCTTTAGCATCATTCCTTCCAAAGAAATCCCAGGATTGATCTCCTTTAGAATGGACTGGTTGGATCTCCTTGCAGTCCAAGGGACTCTCAAGAGTCTTCTCCAACACCACAGTTCAAAAGCATCAATTCTTCAGTGCTCAGCCTTCTTCACAGTTCAACTCTCACATCCATACATGACCACTAGAAAAACCATAGCCTTGACTAGATGGACCTTAGTTGGCAAAGTAATATCTCTGCCTTTTTTCTTTAAATTTAATTTAATTTTTTATTTTATTTTATTTTTTATTTTTACTTTATTTTACTTTACAATACTGTATTGGTTTTGCCATACATTGACATGAATCCACCACGGGTGTACATGCGATCCCAAACGTGATCGCAAATCTCTGCTTTTGAATATGCTATCTAGTTTGGTCATAAGTTTCCTCCCAAGGAGTAAGCGTCTTTTAATTTCATGGAGGCAGTCACCATCTGCAGTGATTTTGGAGCCCCCCAAAATAAAGTCTGACACTGTTTCCACTGTTTCCCCATCTATCTCCCATGAAGTGATGGGACCAGATGCCATGATCTTCGTTTCTGAATATTGAGCTTTAAGCCAACTTTTTCACTCTCCTCTTTCACTTTCATCAAGAGGCTTTTTATTTCCTCTTCACTTTCTGCCATAAGGGTGCTGTCATCTGCATATCTGAGGTTGTTGATATTTCTCCCGGCAATCTTGATTCCAGCTTGTGCTTCTTCCAGTCCAGCATTTCTCATGATGTACTCTGCATAGAAGTTAAATAAGCAGGGTGACAATATACAGCCTTGATGTACTCCTTTTCCTATTTGGAACCAGTCTGTTGTTCCATGTCCAGTTCTAACTGTTGCTTCCTGACCTGCATACAGGTTTCTCAAGAGGCAGGTCAGGTGGTCTGGTATTCCCATCTCGTTCAGAATTTTCCACAGTTGATTGTGATCCACACAGTCAAAGGCTTTGGCATAGTCAATAAAGCAGAAATAGATGTTTTTCTGGAACTCTCTTGCTTTTTCCATGATCCAGTGGATGTTGGCAATTTGATCTCTGGTTCCTCTGCTTTTTCTAAAACCAGTTTGAACATCAGGAAGTTCACAGTTCACGTATTGCTGAAGCCTGGCTTGGAGAATTTTGAGCATTACTTTACTAGCGTGTGAGATGAGTGCAATTGTGCGGTAGTTTGAGCATTCTTTGGCATTGCCTTTCTTTGGGATTGGCATGAAAACTGACCTTTTCCAGTCCTGTGGCCACTGCTGAGTTTTCCAAATTTGCTGGCATATTGAGTGCAACACTTTCACAGCATCATCTTTCAGGATCTGAAACAGCTCAACTGGAATTCCATCACCTCCACTAGCTTTGTTCATAGTGATGCTTTCTAAGGCCCACTTGACTTCACATTCCAGGATATCTGGCTCTAGGTGAGGGATCACACCATTGTGATTATCTGGGTCATGAAGATCTTTTTTGTACAGTTCTTCTCTGTATTCTTGCCACCTCTTCTTAATATCTTCTCCTTCTGTTAGGTCCATACCATTTCTGTCCTTTATCAAGCCCATCTTTGCATGAAATGTTCCCTTGGTATCTCTAATTTTCTTGAAGAGATCTCTAGTCTTTCCCATTCTGTTGTTTTCCTCTATTTCTTTGCATTGATTGCTGAAGAAGGCTTTCTTATCTCTTCTTGCTATTCTTTGGAACTCTGCATTCAGATGCTTATATCTTTCCTTTTCTCCTTTGCTTTTTGCTTCTCTTCTTTTCACAGCTATTTGTAAGGCCTCCCTGGACAGCCATTTTGCTTTTTTGCATTTCTTCTCCATGGGGATGGTCTTGATCCCTGTCTCCTGTACAATGTCACGAACCTCATTCCATAGTTCATCAGGCACTCTATCTATCAGATCTAGGCCCTTAAATCTATTTCTCACTTCCACTGTATAGTCATAAGGGATTTGATTTAGGTCATACCTGAATGGTCTAGCAGTTTTCCATACTTTCTTCAATTTGAGTCTGAATCTGGTAATAAGGAGTTCATGATCTGAGCCACAGTCAGCTCCCGGTCTTGTTTTTGTGGACTGTATAGAGCTTCTCCATCTTTGGCTGCCAAGAATATAATCAATCTGATTTTGGTGTTGACCATCTGAAGTCCAAATGATGTTTTACCTCCCAACTTTTTCTTCACTTCTCTAATAATAATAATAATAAATATATGAAGATCATGTCAAATTTTGAAATAGCAAGTCTGAAGTCAAACTTATCAGATTTGATTTCCAATTTTCTATGAAATAAGAGGGCAGAACTAATTTAGAAAGTAAATTCTAAACAAAAACTCTGGTATTTTATTATCCCTTCATAATTACATAATGAACATAAATATATGTTCTTCTCTAACATAAATATCCTTCTAAGAAGCTCACATTTATAGTACAACATGCCCGATAAAAGTAACACCATTATGTTGTAGTGTCTTTAGGTACCTTTCCTCCACCAAATCAGTCAGAAACCAGTATTTATCTAGATCTTTGCATTAGATGAGTTATTTATCAAATCACTTCCCCAAATCTTGAAAATGTATTTAATTTCAATGTACTTTTTAAAAAGATTATTTTCCTTTTGATGTGGACCATTATTTTAAAAGTCTTTAATTTGTTAAAAATATTGTTTCTGTTGTTTACATTATGTTTCTTTTTTTTTTTTGGCCATGAGGCATCTAGGATCTTAACTCCCCAACCAGGGATCAAACCCATAGCCTCTGCAGTGGAAGGTGAAGTTTTAGCCACTGGACCGCCAGCAAAGTCCCTCATTTGTTATCTTTCGATGGTAACATGGCGGGGAGCAGGAAAGAAGCAACCCGGACTCCCCAGGGCTGGAAGATCACGTCTGGACTTGCTCTGTGTGTCCCAACACCCCAGCCTCACGTTCCCTACGTGCCAGGGGCCTGGGGAGAGGCGTCTTTCCCTGATACTCTACAGACCCCAGTGAAGTGAAAGTTCAGCTGGGAAGGAAGGAGAGGGAAATGGGTGTTTAGTTGGCAAACAGCAGCGTCCACCGTGTGCCTCAGCTGAAGTAGGGGTCCCGGTGCTCCAATTCCGCGGCTCGTTCGTCCTGCTCTCAGCGGACGTGGATGGGAGTGTCCTCTCTCTGCACTGCCTTCCAAGTGCTGGCAGGAAGCACGGCTTGTCTCAGACACAACTGGCAGGAGAATAAATCCTGACTGCCTGGACCACTCGCCCCTCAGCTGGCTCTGGACAAACTGGGAGCTGAAATAGAGCGGAGACCTTTTCTCCTTCAGTCTCAGCACTAGCAGGCGACGGTCTCACTGTGGCCTGAACTGTAACTTCCGTCTGTTACTCTCTTCTCCCTTCTCTGGTTCTGGGCTTTAGAAAGCCTCCCCTCTCCCGGGGTCCATGAGCCAAGGAGGTCCCTCTTGGAGGAGAGAAGATGGGATCATGAGTCCAGATCTTTTGTGGCCCACGAGGCAGACCTGCCTCCTCCCACCTGTCTCCCAGGGGCAGTGACTTAGCAGGAGAGCTTTCCAGGTGGTCCATTTCTATATCACCGTTTAAATAAAAGCTCAGTGGAGAACCCGGGGCCCTTCACCTACTGCTGCTGCCCATAGCCAACTGTCCAGGCCTTCAGGAAGCTCCTGGAAAGTCACATCCTGAACACCCAAGCCCTCGGGACTTCCCTGGTGGTCCACTGGTTAAGATTCCACCTTTCAGAGACACGTGTACCCCAGTGTCCATCACAGCACTGTTTACAATAGCTAGCACGTGGAAGCAACCTAGATGTCCATCAGCAGATGAATGGATGAGAAAGCTGTGGTACATATACACAATGGAGTATTACTCAGCCATTAAAAAGAATCCATTTGACTCAGTTCTAATGAGGTGGATGAAACTGGAGCCTGTTATATAGAATGAAGTAAGGCAGAAAGAAAAACACCAATACAGTATATTAACACATATATATGGAATTTAGAAAGATGGTAACAATGACCCTCTATGCGAGACAGCAAAAGAGACGCAGATGTAAAGAACAGTCTCTTGGACTCTGTGGGAGAAGGCGAGGGTGGGATGATCTGAGAGAATAGCACTGAAACATGCATATTATTGTATGTAAAACAGATCGCCAGTCCAGATTTGATGCATGAGACAGGGTGCTCAGGGCCGGTGCACTGGGATGACCCTGAGGGATGGGATGGGGAGAGAGGTGGGAGGGGGTTCAGGATGGGGGACACATGTGCACCCATGGCTGATTCATGTCCATGTAAGGCAAAACCACTACAATATTGTAAAGTAATTAGCCTCCAATTAAAATTAATTAATTAATTTTTTTAAAAAAGAATCTACTTTTCAGTGCAGGAGATGCGGGTTCAATCCCTGGTCGGGGAACTAAGATCCCGCATGAGGCGAGGCAACTGAGCCCACATGCCTCAACTAGGGAAGATCCAACAGAGCCGAAAAATGATTAGTTTTTTAAAACTCCATTTATATTAGCACAAAGAAATTAAAAAGAAAAAGAGCACCCAAGTCCTTACACGTGCTGATTTTACTTCTGGGAGCTAAGCTTAGGAAAAGTCATTCCAGCTGTGGGAAAGCTTCGTGCACGAAGATGCTCACCATGGCAGCTGGTGCGAGAGCACACTAGTGAGGCAACCCACGTAGTCAGTGACGGAGCAGGCGGGGTGTGCCCTTCATGAAACACAGTGCCAACTGTGGCGGTCACAAGCACCGGCGCTCATCAGGAAGGAAGCTTCTGTGAACGTGTGAGTCGAAACTACAAGATGCAAACTCAGAGCTAACTGATCGTTACAACCCTCAGTGTACACACGAGGAAGAAACACTTAAAAATGGTCATCGCGAATAAAGGGATATACGAATACAGTGGTCAGATTTTAAAAGACTTGTTTCTCATTAGTCTTCAGATCTTTATGGACGTTCCTAGGACTTTTTAATGGAAAAAATAAATTCATAATTTGGAAAAGTGCAGGGAAATTAAAGGCTTTGTGACCCACTTTACCTTCTCTAGTGTGAGAGAGAAGTTCTGAGGAAACATAATCCAGTAAGCAAGTCTTTTCACTGTGGCGGCTTAGGAGGAAGATGGTAGCAAGAGATAGAAGCAGAAAGGTAATGCTTTTCCTGAATTTTACCAAACCTGAGTGGACTCACTTTCTTTTTTTTTTCCTTAATCAAGTCTGAGTAGTTTAGAATTTAAGAAAGCTCTTTCCCTCTACTTAAACTCCTAAATTCCAAAGCCCATTTTTCTGCGTAGAGCAGAGTATTACAGCGACAGCCTGGATCTGTAGGCCACCCCGCTGACTTCCCCCGGTTCATTTGAACAAGCAAAGCAGCTGCAATTTTATTTTTCAATGGAGAACAGGTTTTACCTGTTTTACGCTTTCTCTTTTCACCAAAACTGCCTCAGCAAAGCTAGCCAATGAGTCTGCAAGCCGTGTTACTTCCACACTTCCGCGGCCTGCCCCAGCCTGCCCTGGCGATCACGCACAGGAGGGAGGAAATGCTGTCCCACCCGTGGATGGAAGTCAGCTCAGCCTGCAGGCATGGGGGCCTCAGTGTTCCGAGTCTCCCCTCGATTCCACTTCCAAGTCAGCCCACGGAGTGACCTCAGCGCGCTGCTCTGATGAACCCGAATCTTGGTTACTTGAGTGTTTCCAGAACACTGCCTGGTTCAGATATCTGAGCTCAGCCTCCCACTGTCGGGACACAAGAATGGTGAAGCCCTTGCCTTCAAGGGGCTTACAGTCCAGTCAAAAAAGCAGACGGCCGCAATATATCACACACACACAAAGCACGCAGCCACAAAGAGGAGGAGCTGGCTGGGGAGCTAGACGTGGGCTAGCGAGAGACTCAACCTCGGGGCTTTAGGTTCAGACACAGGACACAGAGCACAGACCACAGGGGACAGTTTCCAATCCCATTCTGGGGGTCATGTCTAGGACATTCACAAATTTTCTATATCGAAGCATCCAGAGCAGTGGTTCTTGGAGTGGGCAGAGGAGAAAGCTGGACTCTGAGAATCGGATGAGTGTTATGGAGCACTACCCCAGGAAAGCACACACCCTAGACGCACAAATATGTGCACGTGATTCCAGAAGATTCCGACTCAAGCTTCCAGCGCCGTCCATTGGCCTCCTGATAGCACCAGACAATGCCGATAAATGCTGAGCACTTTTTGTATGTTAAGATCTGAATTCATGCTGTGCCTACATTCTTTCCTTCAATCCTGCAACAAAAATAAGACACATAAAGCTTTGTTTCAACAGTATACATGAAAAAACTGAGGCTCAGAGAAGTTACCCAAATTAGAAGGCCAACCCAAGGGAAGCAGCCAAATCTGTGCTCTTTCAAACAACAATTGGCTGAGCAGATACTAACCATCACCCACCTCCACGACCACCACTGATTTACAGAAGACAAAACAGGTCTTGGCAGGGTAACTCCCCCGTCCCAGGCCATGTGGACCGCGGATTCAGAGCTCTTGACAAAGAAGCAGGACTGAAGGTCAATGCTCTGAAATCCCAAGTGGGGTGCGCTTGTAGGGAAGCTCTTGAAGCACACAGCATCGCTTCTGGTCGCCTCCAGAACGGATGTTTCTCCTTGCTGGGATCCAGAGGGAAAGAAGGCTGTGGGGGAACCCTGTCCCATCCCTGTGACCCTAGAGCAGCCTGTGACGTCAGGAAGCCCCCACCTCCAGCCAGAGCGAGCCAGAGGGAGCTGGAGTGGGTTCCCTGTGAGAACCACACCCAGCCTGGACGTGCCAGAGCTCAGGCAGGAGCTCAGTGCCCTGTTTCAAAGGATAGAAAGAAGAGAGCTGGGCAGGGGCGCTCAGACCTGCAGGAGACGCGCCCCGTGCGATCCATCCGTCGGGGCCCTGCTCAGCGAACCTCCAGGCTCTGCCCACCACAGGGGAGACCAGCCCTCCTCCAGGGCCAGGGGTGCAAAGACGCTGCGGGGACATGAGGAAATCATCGCTCCCCAGGACCGCGCCCACACCTGCGCGGCCCCCGCACGGCAGGTGTCTCCAGAGCGTCAACACACCCTTCTACTGTTGGATAAAGCATTTCCAAAGGCCTCGTTTGTAAACAATTCCGAGCCAGTACTTGGATCTCAAAACATTAATTCAGACTGAAAGTGGGATTAACCACCACATTCACCAAGCTTGGTGCCAGGATTTATGCTATCTTTAGAAGTCAGGTTCACTAGCAGAAGATAAACATCTCCCAACCTCAAGGACCGTCGAAAAATACAGCTCTGAGAACAAGAGGTTGCTTCCTATCAGAGCCATCGGGGATGCCTGTTGTTATTAATACTAGGGTTACCAATACCATCTCTCACATTAAGCTGAAAGGAGTCAGGATACAGCAGTGCTTAAATGACAAGCTCTGAGGGCAAAATATCCCTGTCCACTCTCTGGTTGGTTATGGAACTTTGGCCACATTCCTGCAGCCTCAGCTTTCATTCATAAAATGGAAGAATCACTGATTATTTCAAAAGCATTGTTGGGAGGGTTCAGCACGATTTTGTGCGCCAGACCTGGCACAGGACGAATCCTCAACAAAGCAGCAGCTATTGTTACTATTACTAAAAATTTTGAGAATGGGCATTATGTCCTCAGAGTGTGCAGGTCAATGCCAGACACTCACATCTCTAAGAATAAAGGCATTATTGTGCAACACAGAACACTTTCTCCCCCAAAGTTATACTCTTTTGGAGTATCCATTTTAGCAACAGCCTAGCATTCAACTAACCAGATTTTTTTTTTTCAAGTCAAAGAAAACCTTGTAACTATGATAGGATTATTCCTGAACCTGTTGTGTGTGTGTGTGTGTGTGTGTGTGTGTGTGTGTGTGCGTGTGAGGGCATTCTGTGAAGCTCAGAATTTTCAATTATTTCCAGTGAAAGCAGAAATGAAACAAAATTCTTTCCTGGTAGCAGAAAGAACACTCAGAGACATTCTACCAGCTTTCTTTTTGTCTTGTTTTGATCTCATCAAATACACAGAAAAGAAAATAAACAAAACAGAACCCTTCAAACATTCCATTGCAGTGAACTCCAACTGTGTGAAAGCCTGGAGTGGAATAGAACCTGTGCCTCCTCGTCCAGCTCTTCTGGGGAAAATCATTTAGAAGCAGAAATCACACAGCTCCGATGACTCTGCGTCCCCAGCCCCCAGCACAGTATCTGCCCCAGGGGAGCCTCAGCATGTGACCTGGGGTAGAACCTTACTATTTAATGGCCGCACTTTAACAAGCAGTGTATCATGTTTATGTGCAAAAGCCCGGCGAAGCCAGGGCTAGCTTGCTCCTGTATTCCTCTCCTTCCCAAAGCACTCTCTACCCAGAGTAGGGCAGCAAGCAACCGCCTAGGTTTGTCCTACAAGGAAACCTTGGCAGCAATCCCCCGTAAGATCTCAGTTTGTAGAGACTGGGTGTTCCCGGCTCATCCTCCTTCGTTCAGAGGGCCTGCTCTTGACAAGATGGGCCGTTTTCATCCTGCATGCGTCCCCGGGCCTTCAGAAAACAGCCTGGAATGTAGATGCTTCTGCAGGGAGGGAAGTGGGTTTTCTCCGACAGTTGGGTGCTGCTGAGTATCTTGCGTGTAGGAAAGGGGCAGCTCTATGTGGGTCCACTTCATGATCGCTCATCCTTGGTCTGAAAGGTTGAGTTTCTCCTCTGCAAACACAGCACCTTTGTCTCTTCTGAACTTCACTCGTGTTAGTTTCTCTCCAGGTCCCTAAGCCACCAAAGCCATTTAGAATTCTAAACTGGTTGGATCTCTGTTCAAAACGAACGTTCAACATAACCCCATCATGCCCTGCCCCCCGCTGCCCTAGGTGCCAGCGTCCCCAGACTGGACTGCTGCGGTAGCCTCCCAAGCCGTCTCTCTCCCTCATCGCCCAAGGCCAGCACCCACACAGAGACCCCAGCAGCCCTGTTCACGTGTTAGTGGGGCCTGTGTGCCGCCTGTATGGTGGGCCTGCCTCCATGGAGGTGATGGTGCCTTTAGGGGAGGAGAGGCAGTGATGTTATCCAAGGGCCTGGCTAGCTGCAGGGGATGAGGACATGATAACAAAGGGGCCTATGATGAAGGCGATTGCAGAGGGCCAGCGGGAGCGGGTGCTGAGCCCAGGCAGGGCCCCCAGGGTGGACGGGAGGCTGCGGTCTCTCCTCTCACTGGGCCTGCGATCTGGGGACCCCCACCCCCTGAGTGGATCAGGTATCAGAGGCTGAGCCATCTTTACTAAAAGATCACGCAGCACCGTGATGGGGCATCTCCCTCGGGACCCACAGAGATGGCTGGGCAGGGGAGGCTGATGCCTTCGGCGGCACAGCGCTGCTGACCTGGCCCCGATCGGTGGGGGAGGAGGAGGGACGGGCGGGCACTGACTGAGCGGGGATGTGGCCCCGCCTGACCAGCACCCCCCCCCCCACTTCCTGACTCCCTGCTGCTGGCCCGACAGCCCCGGGAGGTCAGCCGTCGCACGCTGGGCGAGGCCCCGAGAAGGGCAGAGGTTCCGTCCTTCCCCGGAGTCTGTCCAGATCTCCGAGTTTGGGGTAGACAGGAGCCATGCCCCACACTCGCCACCAGCTGTGCCTTTCTCCTCAGGCACCTAAGGAGGCCCTGCTGCCCACTGGGGAGCCTCACTTAGCCCCAAGACCCCCAGCAGAGGTGTGGCGGTACCCAGGCCACCCCAGCCAAGGCACGATGGGCCACAGACGGCCTGGAGCCCCAGCGTCCCCAGAGCCACCGCAGCGTCCCTTCCTGTGGTCAGTAGGGACCCGGCTGACAGAGGCTCAGAGGGAGAGGCCTCTGCTATGGAATCCCACAGCCCACAGCCCAGCGACTGCACAGCGGAGTCCACGATGCCCCCAGCCCCCAGAGGGGCCTCGCCTGCCCTCTCCCTCTGGAAGACAAGGTGCAGACGCAGCCTTGCCTCCCGGTCCTGACTCTGGTCCCCAGGCTGCCGACCCGGAGCCACCCCCTCCTTCCTCGTCTCTGCTGGAAGCAGACCCCACTCCAGGCCACAGACCGAGCAAGGGTGGGATTCCCGTCCCCTCGGGGGGCCCAGTGGGGAGGACGGGTGCTTCGATCTTTCCAGTGGACAGACCAGGAAGTGTGCCATGTAGACCCAGCAATTCCAGAGGTCTGAGCTCTGGGGAGAGGCCCCCAAGTGTTCTGGGAGACAAGCAGGGAAGGCTGGTAGGAAAGTGGTTTGTAGCAGCAAACACAGGGAACCCCAAACACCCCCGACCGGGAGAGCAGAGGGCACTGGGGGGCAGAAGGAAACATGCAGAGCAGTTCAAAGAGGAGCCCGAAGATGCGTGGTGAGGGCACGTGTTTGCAGCAAGAGTAGGGAAGCAGGCAGGACCGAGACCGCCGCCAGGAGCGCGGACGCGTGTCGGGCCGGGGGCGGGCAGGATCGGGAGGCGCCCACGCAGCCTGGACGGAGCGGAAACGGCTGCTGGGCAGGCCGGCGTTCTTCACGCTCTACCATCCCCACAGTCAGGACAGCCTTGAAACTCCTGGCAGCCAGGCGGATGCACTTGCCTCGCCTTAGAAAGACCTCAGAGTCTCTTGACATTGATGCCAGCTTCTCCAAGGTAGAACATTCTGGAAAGGAGAAGACTCATTTCAGTGAAAATCTCATGATCTGCCTGATCGCAGTCCAACCTGATTTTCAGAATTGATTTCTTGATCACACTTAGCATCGCCGACTAGAGAGAAGCTGACTGCAGACGCCTCGGTGGGGTGATCATACCCCACCCCTCTGGTGTTCGTGCCAGAACCGTTTTGCCTGACTCTCATCATGAGGACACCACCAGATAAATCCAGATGCATTTTAGGAAGCAGCTGGCCTGAGCGCCTCAAAAATGTCAGTATCATCATCAACAAGGAAAGGCGGGAGACTGTTCTAAACCAAAGGACAGTGAAGCAGCTTAATAACAAACACAGCGAAGGAAGCTTGGATCAACTCTGGGGGAGAAATCTATAAAGGACCACTGGGAGATGGTCCATCAGGAATGTTTGAATACGGACTGTAACTGGATTACATTGAATTAATGGATTTCTGAGGTGGGATCCAGGCATTAAAGGCACACAGGAAACTGTTAGTACTTAGCATATATATAATATGTAGAAGTGGAGGGAACATCATGATGGCTGCAATTTTCAAATATCTCAACAAAATAAAAAATGCAGGGGGGAGGGGGGAGGAGGGGGAAGCAAACGTAACCAGCTGTTAACAACTAAGGAGTAAAAAAGATGTTTCTTGTAATATCTTTCCAAATGTTTATGTTTGAAGTTTCTAAATAAAAAGGTTTTGAAAATCAGTTTCTTCTATATCAGAGCAAAATATATGCCTAAAAGAAAGGTTTATAAACCCAAGAAATATTACGGGGTTTTTAGTATTCTTAAATAGCTCACATAATTTGAAGAATAACACGGAAAGTGAATGCCACAGACACACACATGTTCTCACTGAAGCTGACAGACGAGGAGAGCGAGGAGGAAGACACCGACAGGACTTTGATGCCTGATGTCTGAGCTGGAATCCCAGCCTTTTACCTAAAGCCTAGGCTGACTCCCGTTCAAGCATTACAGTTTATTTCCAGCAAGAGTCAGCTGAATGAATACGTTCATAACGCTTTGCAGCTAGCAGGATCTGTTTGATTTTGCCAATATACGCTACCAGTAGAGAGCAAAATGACTCAACATTAAAATTTATTTTAAAACTACTGAAGGTCTACAATGTCACAAGAAAAACTGTAGAACTGGGCAACCATTTCTACATTTCAGAAGTACTGGAACTAGTAAACACTGAAAACCATCCTTCAAAACATGGTTTCCATGACAGCAAGACTTGCAATGATTTTATAACAAAATATTTAAACTCAACATTCTCTATTTATTGTGATTTAAAATATGAACTGCAATTTCATATGTAATACTTTTATTTATATAATTCATCTAGGATAACTTTGCTCTAATTATTACTAAGAAGAAATAATATGCTCCTTTTTTCTTACTTAAAAATAGAAGAAGGACCTTGGTTTTATCCTTCATACAATATCACTCTATTATCAGCCCTGGCTAGATTAGGTGAGTAAAGAAATAACAACTGCAAAGAGAAATAATTACTGGCAAGCGTAAAACAGAGGAACAAAAATGCGAAGGAGTAACAAACTCAAACTGATGTTATGAGCACATTGATATACATTTTAAAATCAAGTGCCATTAGCTTTATCCTCTGAAATTCTGGATGTTTTGCCTCCTCAACTCAATTGAAACAACCAAGAGTACTTGATAATATTAGGCTTGTGAGCACCTAAATTAAATTTGCAATCGACATTGAACTTTGGGGGAAATCAAATTTATTAAATTCATAGGTTCTTTTTCATTTAATCATTGTGTGACTGGTGTCTGAATATTAAGATGGAGGGTGATTGTTTGAAGATTAATAAACTGGACACTCAGCAAAATAGAAACGGTACTGGGTGCGTCTCTCTGCGCACAAAACACCCAAGGAAATTTCAAGTTCCACCAAGATTCACCACGTTCCAGGATGTGATGCCTGGACTACATGTAAGAGGCTGGTCCAGGTTTAGGAGGGTAACTGGCTCGGGAACCCTGCCCAGGAGGCATGCTAGACACGGAACAGGCGCTGGCCAAGGCACTCAGTCCTCTCCCCTGGCGTCTAAGACAAACAGAGTTGATCATCCATGCGGAAAAGCAGGCAGGAACAGCAGAGCGGGGAGACGCTTTGCAAGACCAGGGAAGCCCCTGCAGTGAGCACCCCACCTGCTTGCCGGCGAGCAGCAAGGAGGCTGGCCACCCTGCTGCTGGTAGCTTCCCGGCTCTGCCGGGTCCAGGGCTCCGCCACCTCCCTGGGGAGACCCTATGGGCTCCCCTCCTCCGGTACCCCCGCAGTGCCGAGTGGGTTCGTGACAGCCGGTGGGAGTCAAGTCAAACCCAGCCTCCGAGCCAAGCAGGAAACACGCAGGGAGCATCTGTCATCGTCACCGGGGCTGGTCTCAGCGCTGAGGGTGAACAGAATGAGCCCTATTCAATCTCAAGACACGTGTAGTTTAGCAATTAAAATACAATATCCGAGGGCTTCCCGGGTGGTCCAGGGTTAAGAACCCACCTTGCAATGCAGGTGACTCAGGTCTGATCCCTGCCTGGGGAGTAAGATCCCACATACTGCGAGGCAACTAAGCCCAAGCCCGGCAACTAGAGAGACCTTGGGCCACAATGAAAGATCCTTCATCACGCAATGAAGATCTCGTGTGCTGCATAAGACCCAATGCAGACAAATAAATAATAAACAAATAAATAAACATTTTAAAGATATGTGTAACATCCAAAAGGCACCAACAGCATCTATGAACTAAGTGCAAAGAGCCGCCTAGAAGCGAATGATGAACGCCTCGGAAGCCTGAGTAGGAGGAATTAAGGATTAGAAAAGTCTCCAAGAGGAATGGGACATTTGGGCTGGCCTTGAAAAGAACAGTAAGGTATTTTACCAAGATGCAAAAACTGGGAGAAGTGATGCAAACCAACAGCACAGGGGCAGCGTAGTCTGGGGCATCAGCGGACAGTCTGTGTTCAGCTGCCCATTTTTAAAACCTAACCTCACAACTTACTACCCGTGTGACTTGGAGCAAGCTACATTGCCTCTCCATCACTCATTCAGTTCAGTTCAGTCGCTCAGTCATGTCCAACTCTTCATGATCCCATGGACGGCAGCACACCAGGCCTCCCTGGCCATCACCAACTCCTGGAGTTTACTCAAGCTCATGTCCATTGAGTCGGTGATGCCATCCAACCATCTCATCCTCTGTCGTCCCCTTCTCCTCCTGCCCTCAATCTTTCCCAGCATCAAGGTCTTTTCCAATGAGTCAGCTCTTTGTATCAGGTGGCCAAAGTATTGGAGCTTCAGTTTCAACATCAGTCTTTCCAATGAATATTCAGGACTGATCTCCTTTAGGATGGACTGGTTGGATCTCCTTGCAGTCCAAGGGACTCTCAAGAGTCTTCTCCAATGCCGCAGCTTTCTTTATAATCCAACTCTCACATCCATACATGACCACTGGAAAAATCATAGCCTTGACTAGACAGACCTTTGTTGGCAAAGTAATGTCTCTGCTTTTCAATATGCTATCTAGGTTGGTCATAACTTTCCTCCCAAGGAACAAGCATCTTTTAATTTCACGGCTGCGGTTACCATCTGCAGTGATCTTGGAGCCCCAAAATAGTCTGTCACTGTTTCCATTGTTTCCCCATCTATTTGCCATGAAGTGAGGGGACCAGATGCCATGATCTTAACTTTCTGAATGTTGAGTTTTAAGCCAACTTTTTCACTCTCCTCTTTCACTTTCATCAAGAGGCTCTTTAGCTCTTCTTCACTTTCTGCCATAATGGTGGTGTCATCTGCATATCTGAGGTTATTGCTATTTCTCCTGACAATCTTGATTCCAGCTTGTGCTTCACTCAGCCGAGTGTTTCTCATGATGTACTCTGCATATAAGTTAAATAAGCAGAGTGACAATACATAGCCTTGACGTACTCCTCTCCCAATTTGGAACCAACCTGTTCTTCCATGTCCAGTTCTAACTGCTGCTTCCTGACCTGCATATAGGTTTCTCAAGAGGCAGGTCAGGTGGTCTGGTATTCCCATCGCTTGAAGAATTTTCCACAGTTTGTTGTGATCAACACAGTCAAAGGCTTTGGCATGGTCAATAAAGCAGAAGTAGATGCTTTTCTGGAACTCTCTTGCTTTTTTGATAATCCAACAGATGTTAGCAATTTAATCTCTTGTTCCTCTGCTTTTTCTAAATCCAGCTTAAACATCTGGAAGTTCATGGTTCATGTACTGCTGAAGCCTGGCTTGCAGAATTTTGAGAATTACTTTACTAGCTTGTGAGATGAGTGCAATTGTGCAGTAGTTTGAACATTCTTTGGCATTGCCTTTCTTTGGGATTGGAATGAAAACTGACCTTTTCCAGTCCTGTGGCCTCTGCTGAGTTTCCCAAATTTGCTGGCATATTGAGTGCAGCACTTTCACAGCATCATCTTTTAGGATTTGAAATAGCTCAACTAGAATTCCATCACCTCCATTAGCTTTGTCCATAGTGATGCTTGCTAAGGCCCACTTGACTTTGCATTGCACGATGTCTGGCTCTAAGTGAATGATCACACCATTGTGATTATCTGGGTCATGAAGATTTTTTTGTACAGTTCTTCTGTGTATTCTTGCCACCTCTTCTTAATGTCTTCTGCTTCTGTTAGGTCCATACCCTATGTCCTTTATTGTGCTCATCTTTGCATGAAATAGTCCCTTGGTATCTCTAATTTTCTTGAAGAGATCTCTAGTCTATCCCATTCTATTGTTTTCCTCTGTTTCTTTGCACTGATCACTGAGGAAGGCTTTCTTATCTCTCCTTGCTATTCTTTGGAACTCTTCATTTAAATGGGTATATCTTTCCTTTTCTCCTTTGTCTTTCACTTATCTTCTTTTCACAGCTATTTGTAAGGCCTCCCCGGACAGCCATTTTGCCTTTTTGCATTTCTTTTTCTTGTGGATGGCTTTGATCCCTGTCTCCTGTACAATGTCACGAACCTCATTCCATAATTCATCAGGCACTCTATCTATCAGATCTAGGCCCTTAAATCTATTTCTCACTTCCACTGTATAGTCATAAGGGATTTGATTTAGGTCATACCTGGATGGTCTAGTGGTTTTCCCTACTTTCTTCAATTTAAGTCTGAATTTGGCAATAAGGAGTTCATGATCTGAGCCACAGTCAGCTCCTGGTCTTGTTTTTGCTGACTGTATAGAGCTTCTCCATCTTTGACTACAAAGAAGATAATCAATCTGATTTCGGTGTCGACCATCTGGTGATGTCCATGTGTAGAATCTTCTCTTGTGTTGTTGGAAGAGGGTGTTTGCTATGACCAGTTTGTTCTCTTGGCAAAACTCTATTAGCCCTTGCCTGCTTCATTCTGTACTCCAAGGCCAAATATGCCTCCAGGTATTTCTTGACTTCTTACTTTTGTATTCTAGTCCCGTATAACAAAAAGGACATCTTTTTGGGGTGTTAGTTCTAAGAGGTCTTGTAGGTCTTCATAGAACCGTTCAGCTTCAGCTTCTTCAGCATTTGTGGTCGGGGCATAGACTTGGATCACCGTAATATTGAACGGTTTACCTTGGAGATGAACAGAAGTCATTCTGCTATTTTTGAGATTGCATCCAAGTACTGCATTTCAGACTCTTGTTGACCATGATGGCTACTCCACTTCTTCTAAGGGATTCTTGCCCACAGTAGTAGATATAATGGTCATCTGAGTTAAATTCACCCATTCCGGTCCATCTTAGTTCGCTGATTCCTAAAATGTTGATGTTCACTCTTACCATCTCCTGTTTGGCCACTTCCGAGTTGACTCATTGGAAAAGACTCTGATGCTGGGAGGGATTGGGGGCAGGAGAAGGGGACGACAGAGGATGAGATGGCTGGATGGCATCACGGACTCGATGGACATGAGTCTGAGTGAACTCCGGGAGTTGGTGATGGACAGGGAGGCCTGGCGTGCTGCGATTCATGGGGTCGCAAAGAGTTGGACACGACTGAGCGACTGAACTGAACTGAACTGAACTGAATTTGCCTTGATTCATGGACCTGACATTCCAGGTTCCTATGCAATATCGCTCTTCGCTTCCATCACCAGTCACATCCACACTGGGTGTTGTTTTTGCTTTGGCTCCGTCTCTTCATTCTTTCTGGAGTTATTTCTCCGTTGATTTCCAGTAGCATACGGGGCACCTACCGACCTGGGGAAGTCATCTTTCAGTGTCCTATCATTTTGCCTTTTCACACTGTTCATGGGGTTCTCAAGGCAAGAATACTGAAGTGGTTTGCCATTCCCTTCTCCAGTGGACCACATTTTGTCAGAACTCCCCACCATGACCCGTCCATCTTAGGTGGGCCTAAACTCCATCCCTCAGTTTATAATAACAGTATTAGTCCTTACTCAGAGGGGCTTCCCGGTGGCTCTGGTGGTAAAGAGCCCACCTGCCAATGCAGGAGACATAAGAGATGAGGGTTCGATCCCTGGGTGGGAAAGATCCCCTGGAGGAGGGCACAGCACCCCACTCCAGTATCCTTGACTGGAGAATCCCATGGACAGAGGAGCCTGGCGGGCTACAGTCTGTGGGGTTGCAGAGAGTCGGACGTGACTGAGAAGTCGTGCCCTCATAAGATTATCTGGAGGACTAAGCGAGTTGCAGCGTGTAGTGACCTTAGATTACTGCTTCACCCGTGACCAGCACTGAGTAGCATCAGCTAGTACTTCCACACCCCGAGCTCACGTAAAGCCGCCACCTCTGCCTCCTGCCTTCTGCTGCTGGTGATCTGAGCACACTCGGTGCTCTGCGTTCCGCCCCTCTAGGCGTGTGTGTTTCGGCACGGCCCGTTCAGGCCACCTCCGCCCAGGAGGGCGCTGTGCTCATGCCGGTGTTCCCGGCTCTCCTGTCTGCATGCAGGAAACCCTGCGCTAGGCTCGTCCCAAGCCTGGTCCTCCACCAGCCTTGGTGGGTCAGAGATACCTTCCAGTGGGAGCTCTTGGTCTTGAGTTGGATTCAAACCCAACTTTATCCTTGGCTCCCTTGTGCATACTAAACTCTCTGAACCTCTGGTCTTTTGTCTGTAAGTAGAGGGTAGCAACGCCTACCTCACAGATGCTATTGTAAGGTTTAAATAAAATGAGGTAAGTATGCAGAGCTGCTTGACCCAGGGCCCAACACAGAGTAACTGCCCAATAAGCAGAAGAACTGAGTCTTTCAAACTGTGGTGAAGGAGAAGACTCTTGGGAGTCCTTTGGACTGCAAGGAAAACCAGTCAATCCTAAAGGAAATCAACCCTGAATATTCATTGGAAGGACTGTTGCTGAAGCTGAAACTCCAGTAGTTTGGCCACCTGATGTGAAGGTGGCCGACTCATTGGAATAGACCCTGATGCTGGGAAAGATGAAGGCAGGAGGAGAAGGGGACGACAGAGGATGAGCTGGTGGGATGGCATCACCGACTGAATGGACATGAGTTTCAGCAAGCTCCGGGAGACGGTGAAGGACCGGGAAGCCTGGCGTGCTGCAATCCACGGGGCCGCAAAGAGTCAGACATGACCTAGCACCTGAACAACAACAGACAAGCTTTAATACACAAACAATAGCCTTGCTGTGGTGCACAGATTGTTAGTATTTGCTCATTTTTTTTCAGAAATAGTCATCACTTTTATCAGATTATCAAAGAGGTCCTTCTTGCTGTCTGGTGTCCTCCCAGCGTGGAGGGCCTCTGGCTCAGACTGGAGTGTGTGGGCTGTCGTCACTGGCCAGGGCCCCCTGAGGGTATAAAACACGGGAAAGAAGCTTCCCTGGCCCGTCTCCATTTGTGGAGTTACCTTCCTGGAGGGATTCAGGGAAGACAGACGTTTCTATGGAAAATGATTGATGAGCGAGCTGAACAGGGCTCCCACTTCTCCTCTCTTCTTCTTCACACCCTCACCCCCATTCCCAGGGCCCCCAATTTGGCCAACTTCCTACACCAGCTGCACTTGTTCCAGACAAGGATCTGAGAGATTCGCTGGTGCTGAGGCCACGATGAACTAGAACACAAGAGTCCCAGGAATACCTGCCTTTGATCCATTGGGCGAAGCTAGAGTCAAAGGGAAGAAGGTCTAATTAGGGGATTACAGGGCTCGGGAATGCCGGGGAGGAAAAATGCTGTTACCAGGAGGTGTTCCCAGGACACGAGGCCTGCCCCAGGTGTGGCAGCTGTGGCTGGCCTGAACAGGGGCACAGGAAGCAGAAACACAAACGAGTGCCTGTGCCAAACATCACGCGTGTGTGCTGAGTCGCTTTCAGTCATCTGACTCTTGGCGACCCTATGGACCATAGCCTGTCAGGCTGCTCTGTCCGTGGGATTCTCTAGGCAGTACTGGGGTGGTGGGGTGGGTGGGGGGGTTGCTTCTTCTCTAGGGGATCTTCCCAACCCAGAGATTGAACCCGAGTCTCCTGCATTGTTAGGCAGATTCTTTACCACTGAGCCACCAGGGAAGCCCCATACATACGTGTATATTTGTGCATAAATGGAAAATTCCAGAAAGATACAGAGCTAATTGGTAACGATGACTCTCTGGGGAGGAAGCCTTGGAGGGTTGGAAACCTGGAGTGGAAGAAAGGTTTGTTTCTACTGATACTTTTTACCGCTTATATTCTTTTATATCACTGATTTTTTTAAGCATATGTAGGTATGACTCTTTCAATTTAAAAAATAAATATGAAAAGACAGTATGAGTAAATTCGGTGAGCTATGAAATCTTTTGATAAAACCGACAGCATGAAATATTACTTCTAAAAATTCACAAGAGACCACAGTTAACAAAACAGATGCCGTAAATCAAGCCCACAGTCAAAATATTTGCTCGGATTCAGAACTCAAGTAAATTCTGTGATGCAAAGTGTCCTTAAAGGTGACTGAGGATGTACTAGGAAAATTGAGAGGAAATAGGCCCGATCCTGGAGCAGGCTTTCTTAACAACGTGGGTTTTTATTTTAGAAAGAACATCCAATACATCTCCACACCTATTTTTGAATGAAGAGAAAGGGTTTCAGGAAGTTGTGTTCTTCACTAGTTAAATCAGCCCCCTCCCTACAAGCCTGCTTTGGTTCTGAGCCTGAGAACCACACTGCACACACCAGCTGACTCAGTCCTTACAGACAGCATTTTCCCAGGAAGCTTGGAGTGGTCAGTATTAAGGTGGGAGGCCAGAAGCCATGGAACTTCGGGGATGGAGAGGGAATCAGGCCTGGGCATCACACTCAGGCTTCGGGGCTACTCTGAGGATCTTTGCTCAGTTTCTCACACTTCTGCTTTGGGGATTTGATGATTACGTCTTTCTGACAGAGAAAAACAAAACTAAAGCCCCACAAGTCCTGAAAATTAGAAGAGTTCCCAGTGGAACATTCTATTAAGAAGGAGGAGAAAAATATTCACATGTTCACCAGCCAGGCACCACCATCAATCCCCAAAGGCGTTGAAAACAGCAAGAGAAAGTGCTCTTGCAGAAATTACAGAGGCATATTCTGCTTCACCAGATACTACGCAACCGAAAACAAAGTAAGACAATTTTTTTTAGTTGGCTTTGCAAACACACTACTAACATCCAAAACGCTCATATGCTCTAGTAATCATGAAAGCAGTATATAAATTTGTGAACTAAAAAGGCAACTGACGAACAGCGAAAGGCAGATGGGTCTATGAAAACACACGGTGGGTTCCACGTTACAGGCAGTCTCCTGGTGCGTTTCTTTAAGCATGTTGGCTCAGACAAGCCTCTGACATTTGTTAAGAGAGAAAGATCCAGAACCAAATTAATCTGCCAGAGTCTCCTGTATTTGGCACAGTTGGATGTAACAGGGAGAGTCTCCATCCTTAAGGAATTACTCCATTTAGAAAGAGACATATAAATGCATAGGAATGATTAGAATAGCACCATAGTGTAAGTAAGATCAAAGTGAAAGCCGATTTTTTCAAATTAACATCTATAAACAGTTTACAGTGTGTGCCAGGCAGTATGCTTACTGCCTCGAATGCATTATCCTGTTTAATTCTCACCCACCTGCAGGAGGCAGATGAAACTGCTGTCTCCATGTCACAGATGATAAAACAGAGGCTTACTTAGAAAGATCGGTAAGTACCCGTTCCAGAGCCCAGGCCCTTAACCAACCTGTTCTATTTCTTCTGCTCATTTCATCAGAAACAGTTAACAATCAGCGCAGCAGAATGCCCAAGCCACACATGTCCAGGCACCGGGTCTGTCTTCAGTTCTCAGGCAGCATCAAAGGCCAACTTCCTAAACTCACTCCGTTCTTCTATAATCTGTCGGCTCTGCGTGCAGCTGCGCCAAGGTTGGGTGCTGGAGCTGTCGTGTCTGTCCTTTTCAGTCACTTTAGAAACAGTCCTTCTTTGCACGTTTTGACAAAGTAAATAAACAACTCGACCCACAGGGCAGAAGTGAATCGGAACCAGAGCCAACATCTTAGAGGTTATTCTTTTAACATCGAGGTCATATAAATTTAACTTCTTCCTTGATTCAAAATGTTCTCTTGCTTATACAAGAAAAATTAGATCAAATCAAAATATGTTCATCTCCTATAATGAATGTGTTTTCAGAAAGTAATGTATAAACAGAATTGTGTGTTAAATACACAAGGGAGAATTGGCTATTGGAAAGAAGTTGGTAATGATTCATTCTGCACTGCAAGAAATCCTTTCGTATGATTTATTCGTCACGCGCCCCATACCAAACCCATGTTTCAGGCAGCTTAGAAAAGTACACATAATCCCAGATAAAATAAAATTTGAAAACAGTAATGGATTTAAGGCAAATGGAACATAATGACAGCCGGGGTAAAAGGAGTGCCCAGAATCCATGGAAGTCTTAGGCCTCCCTGGGGCGGGCTCCCTGGTCAAGCCCTAAACTGTCCGGCGGCCAGTGTCTAGGAAACACCATCCCTGCCCAACTTTAGGTGCATGGCGATCGCTCTGGCAAAACTGGCGGAAGTTTTCCACATGGTTCCGGGGCCGCCCGACCTTAAGGAGGCCCCTGTCTGCTCCCACACCTGCTTCCCCGCAGCCGCCTCCGCGAGGCTGCGGTCTCCCCCGAGTCGAAGCCGCCCTCCAGCTGCGCTGCTCTTTCCAGAGCACTTTGCAAAAGCTTCTGCTCCTACCGTCATCTTCCAGTGCCCGCTCCCTTCCCCTCGCCCCTCCAAGACCGCCTCCTCCTCCCCTTCCTCCACGGAGCCTGCACGCTTCCTGGCAACGACAAAACGGTGCCCGCCCTCCGAGCCCGCCCTGTCACCCTCCTTGTCCTGCCCCATCCCGCCGCACGGCCATGCACTGACACCTCGTGCACCCCGCCGTCCTCGTCCTGCCCCTGGGAGCCCCCACATCCACCTTCCAGGGCCGGATCCCCCGCCCGCTGCAGCTGCAACCACCTGGTCCCCGAGCGCCTGTCCCCGGGCGCCTCCGAGTCTCGAGTAACTGACCCAGAGTTAGTTTGGCCTCCTACCCAGTTCTAATCCCATGCTACCATTTCCCTCTGCCACTTTTTTGCCAGTGTCTTAAACTCTCTTGACCTATTGTATTTACATAGCAACTACAGAAATAAAAAACAAACAAAAAGTTCCAATCTGAATGAATTCAACTATTTCCTTTCTTAGCGCCTGCGACTTCTGAGCAGTGCTTCAAGAAAAAAAAACACAATATTCCTCATGTAAATTAAAAGTGAAAAGAAAAAATCTTAGCAAATTAAAGATAGAAGAGCACTTCGTTAATTTATAAAATGGAATTTGCAACAAACGTTTTAAACAGAAAAGGTCTAGATGAACTTAGGTTAAATTATTAGAATTAAAGAACAAACTTTGCAAATTTTCTGGACAGATTGTTGTTGTTCAGTTACTCAGTCATGTCCGGCTCTTTGCAATCCCATGGACTGCAACATGCCAGGCTTCCTTGTCCTTCACCATTTCTCAGAGTTTGCTCAAACTCATGTCCATTGCGTCAGTGATACCATCTAACTGTAAGAAACGCCGCGGGAAGAAGGAACCACCCCTATGGACCGTTGAACAGGGCCTTTTATTGGGCAGTCGCTCTCGGGCAGACCTCCCGGGGGCGGGTAAGCAGGGGAGCGACGGGGTCTGCGAAGCAAAAGGAGTCAGCGGGGTAAAGGGAGTCTGTGGAGTTTGCGAGGTGTGAGGGGTGGGGAAGGGGTTTTATAGCCCGGGCCGGGCCTCCCATATAAGGAAGAAAACGCGGGCTCAGCGGTGATTGGTGTCCAAGGGCTCCGTGTCGGTTCCTGATTGGACGGCGAGGGCTTCGTATCGGCTACTGATTGGTCGGCTTGGTTGCTGGCCCGTCTCCGGGGTGTGTCTGCAGCGCCCTCTGCCCGGGCATGTCCCGACATGCCCAGGCATGCCTTAACACGCCTGACCTTTCCCTGACCTTTCATCCTGATCTCGCCCTGATCTTTCGTCCTGACCTCGCCCTGACCTTTCATGCTGGCCTTGCCCTGACCTTTCACTAACCATCTCATCCTCTGTCGTCCCCTTCTCCTGCCTTCAATCTTTCCCAGCATCAGGGTCTATTCCAGTGAGTCGGTTCTTCCCATCAAGTGGCCAAAGTTTTGAAGCTTCAGCTTCAGCATCAGTCCTTCCAATGAATATTCAGGACTGATTTCCAGACTGATGGACTGGTTGGATCTTCTTTCAGTTCAAGGGACTCTCAAGAGTCTTCTCCAATACAACAGTTCAAAAGCATCAATCCTTTGGCTCTCAGCCTTCCTTATGGTCCAGCTCTCACATCCAGACATGACTACTGGAAAAACCATAGCTTTGATTACACAGACCTTTGTCAGCAAAGTGATGTCTCTGCTTTTTAATATGTTGTCTAGGTTTGTCATAGCTTTTCTTCCAAAGAACAAGCAACTTTAAATTTCATGGCTGCAGTCACTGTCCACAGTGATTTTGGAGCCCAAGAAAGTAAAACCCGTCACTCTTGCCACTTTTTCCCATCTATTTGCCATGAAGTGATGGGACCAGATGCCGTGATCTTAGATTGTCAGTGTACAGAGCTCAGTTGTATTTTTCTATTATAGCAATGAAGAGTTTGAATATGAAAAAAAAATTAGGATGTCATTTATTTCATCAGAAGATATCATGGACTCAGAAATAAATATGACATTGTTTAAACTGCCCAACTGAAATGAGAAACATATTCACAGAAAAACCTATGCATAAAATTTTATAGTGGCTTTATTCATAACTGCCAAAACCTGGGAACAACCCAACCGTGTCTCACGTGGAGAGTGGATAAACTGGGATACACGTCTCTGACAGACACTTACTCAGGAGTGTAGGGAAATGAACTCCCAATACACGCACAGGCAGGGGTGAACCCCAAAAGGCACTGGGAGAAATACAAGCCAGACCCAAAGACAGGTTTCCATTTCCACGACATCCTGGAAAACCCCAGTTTTACAAGGTGACTGCCAGATACAGAGGTGGGAAGAAAGGTCTACTAACTTGTGAGGCAGGGGGATTGCTGGAACTGTTCTGGATCTCGGGGCTTTTTCCTAGCTTTATTGTTAACATGCAACGTTGTGTATATTTAAGGTATACAGTGTGATGACTTGATAATATGTATATATATTACATCACAATAAGGTCAGTTACATACATCACCTCACATAATTAGCACACGCATCGCCTCGCCTTGTGTGTGTGGTGAGAAGCTTTAAGATTTACTCTCTTAGCAAATGTCAAGCATACGATACAGCGCTGTTAACTGAAGTCACTGCTCTATGCCCCACATCCCCAGACACGTTCGTCTTATAACTGGGCACTAGACTCTGCCACCTTCACGAACTCCCCCACCGTCCAGCCCCTGGCAACCATGAAACTACTCTACATTTCTATGATTTTGGGCTGTTTTTTTTTTTTTTTTTTAGATTCCACAAACAGATGAGATCACACAGTAATTGCCCTTCTCTGCCCGACATATTTCACTCAAAGCCTTCAAGCTTTGAACATGCTGTTGCAAATGGCAGGATTTCCTCCTTTTTATGGCTGAATAATATTCTTCTAGAATTGGACATGGAACAACAGACTGGTTCCAAATAGGAAAAGGAGTACGTCAAGGCTTGTCACCCTGCTTATTTAACTTATATGCGGAGTACATCGTGAGAAACGCTGGGCTGGAGGAAGCACAAGCTGGAATAAAGATTGCTGGGAGAAATAGCAATAACCTCAGATATGCAGATGACACCACCCTTATGGCAGAAAGTGAAGAGGAACTAAAAAGCTTCTTGATGAAAATGAAAGAGGAGAGTGAAAAAGTTGACTTAAAGTTCAACATTCAGAAAATGAAGATCATGGCATCTGGTCCCATCACTTCATGGGAAATAGATGGGGAAACAGTGGAAACAGTGTCAGACTTTCTTTTGGGGGGCTCCAAAATCACTGCAGATGGTGATTGCAGCCATGAAATTAAAAGATGCTTGCTCCTTGGAAGGAAAGTTATGACCAACCTAGATAGCATATTGAAAAGCAGAGACATTACTTTGCCAACAAAGGTCCGTCTAGTCAAGGCTATGGTTTTTCCTGTGGTCATGTATGGATGTGAGAGTTGGACTGTGAAGAAAGCTGAGCACTGAAGAATTTATGCTTTCGAACTGTGGTGTTGGAGAAGACTCTTGAGAGTCTCTTGGACTGCAAGGAGATCCAACCAGTCTATCCTAAAGGAGATCAGTCCTGGGTGTTCATTGGAAGGACTGATGCTGAAGCTGAAACTCCAATACTTTGGCCTCCTAATGTGAAGAGTTGACTCATTGGAAAAGACTCTGATGCTGGGAGGGATTGAGGGCAGGAGGAGAAGGGGATGGCAGAGGATGAGATGGCTGGATGGCATCACGGACTCAATGGACATGAGTTTGAGTGAACTCTGGGAGTTGGTGATGGGCAGGGAGGCCTGGCGTGCTTTGGTTCATGGGGTCGCAGAGTCGGACACGGCTGCGCTGAGCTGACCGATTTCTATGACACGTTCTTTAATCCAGGCATCTGTCAGTGGGCACTTAGGATGTTCTCATGCCCTGGTTGTTGCAAATGATGCCGCAATAATCATAGGGTGCAGATGTCTCAAGACAGTGACTTAAGTTCTTCTTGTTTTACATCTTGCCTGTGGTGGTGGTTACACAAAAAATACCTTTGTCAAAATTCATAGGCTTGCATAATAATGAGTGAGTTTCATTGGGTGCAGATTATACCTCAATTGAAAAGCTTTTAAAAGACAAAAAATAAACAGCATATTCTATATTGTTTACACGATTTTTAAAAAATCTCAGTAGTAGAAATGTTTCAAGGGGAAGTTTGTAACAATTCAAAATTTCTATTTGAATGTCCCATGGTGCTACGTATTCATGTGTTTAAATAGCAGATTTAAAATGAACAATGAAAACACAGTGATTATAAGAAAAAATAGAACTTGTATTATTTAAGTTGTGTCATTCTATATCACTCGGAATTTGATTGGTGTTTAAGTTTTAGAATGGTGAAAAGTGTGAGAGGTATAACGTTTGTGCTTGATAAATGCACATTTTTGTTCACATATAAAACATTTTATATATTTGGTTACCATATTTAAAATTGAGATTCATTTTATTTTATTTAAATAAAATAAATAAAGCTGAAATAAATAAATTAATTAATTAAATTAAACTGAAACTCCAATACTTTGGCCATCTGATGCAAAGAACGGACTCCTTGGAAAAGACCCTGATGTTGGGAAAGACTGAAGGCAGGAGGAGAAGGGGATGACAGGATGAGATGGTTGGATGGCATCACTGACTCCATGGCATCATGGACATGAGTTTGAGCAAGCTCTGGGAGCTGGTGATGGACAAGGAAGCCTGGCATGCTGCAGTCCATGGGATCACAAAGAGCTGGACATGACTGAACAGCTGAACTGAACTGATTTAAATTATTTAATAATTTAAATTTATTTGAATTTAGATTGTCCAGATTTTAAATTTTTCAGTTATTTATTTAAATTATAATTTACGATAATTACAGTTGTGACTTGTTTGAAGACTAAAGAATAAACTGAGAAAATATACTATAACATCAGAGGTTCCATTCGGTAGTTACCTGAACTATACCTTTGGCACACTGTTCAGACTTATCAACATCGATTTGTTACAGAATATTTTTAAAGGATTTCTGTGACTATTTCCATATCTGCCAGTTCACATGAAAGGAAGATTTGAAATTGAAATTAACAAAAATATTTTCAACCGATCATTAGAGAAGATGGATTTTAAAATGCGGCTACACTATCTTGAACATCGGTATACTGAAATCAGTTTGGACAGGCATTGACAAATCTGTGGAAGGACTGAAAACGGGTGGTGGGAAAGGGTGGTCTTTCCTACAAATGATGCCTCCCCTGTCGGAGCACGTTTGCCTGCCCGCCCCCCTTTGTGCCTAGAACTTACCACCTCCCAACACTCCAGATAATGGGCTCGTTATAGTCACTGTTGGCTGCCTTAACTCCCCCATGAGAATGTGATCTTTCTCTCCGAAGGCAGGCGTCTTAGTCCACGTGGTTCACCTGTGTGTCCTGAACACCTGGAACAGGGCTTGGCACTGTGTAAGGCCTCAGTGAATGCCTTTGACACAAATGAGCGAGCGAGCGGATGAGTCGTGAGTGTGAGACAAGCTGTAGGGCAGTCCTGTGAGGCCCCAGTTGAGAGCTGTTTGTGCGGAGTCCTGTGAGACGAGGAGTCCCTTTGAGCAGGGGACCAGGTCTCGAGAACTCTGGCCACGAAGTGACTGCATCCACGCTGGGCCACCGCTGAGCCATGAAGTGCCTTCTGAGTGAATTAGAAAGTGCGGCCCTTCTTCCCAGCTGTGCGCTGTTGAGGGGTCGTAAAATGGTGTAGCTGCGGTGGAAAACGGTATGGCCGGCCCTCAAAACATTAAAAACAGGATTACCTTGCGATCCAGCGGGTCCACTTCCAGATGTACAGCTGAAAACTCTGGACGCAGGGTCCCGGAGAGGTGTTTGCACACCCGAGTCCGCAGCAGCATTATTCCCAGTAGCCCAGAGGGGTCCCCCAACAAACGAACGGACAGACAAAGCGTGCGCAGCGCACGCCGTGAAGCATTGCATTGCAGCCCTTAAAGAGGAAGGAAATTCTCAACACAGAGAAGCCTTGAAGACACAATGCTCAGTGAAACAGGTCAGTCTCAAAAGGACACATACAGCGTGATTCCGCTTACAGGAGGCTGCTAGAATATTCAGATCCTTGGACAGAAGGCAGAATGGGGCTGGCAGGGGCTGAGGGGAGTGAGGAGTTCATGCTGAGGGGAGTGAGGAGTTCATGTCTAATGAGGATGGAGTCTGGGTTTGAGAAGATGGAAGAGGGTGATGGACGGTGGGGATGGCTGCAGAGTGAGATGCACGTCACTACTGAGCTGCCTTAAAAAAAGTTGAGATGGATAATTTCATGGTATGTGTAGTTTACCAGAACAAAACAAAACCGGAGCGAAAATGACCCTCTGACTGAAAGAAGACAGCTCTGGCCTGGGAGAAAAGGGAGGTGAGTGCACTCCAGTTTGGCTTCATTTTGATGAGAAGCAAATATTTTCAAAACCTAGTCTTCAGTGTCACAAAGAGGTGAAGAAACCCAAGGCCGGCAGTGTGTCCGCTGTGATTTCCTTCCTGGAGGACAGCTAGGAGATCCTGATGAAAGGCGTCTCACACGAGCATGCCCTCGGATACGATAATTGCACTTTTAGGCATTTCACCTCAAGAAATAATCCTAGGTATTCACTAGATGTATCTGTAAGGATGAGCATTTGTTTACAATATCAAACGACTAGAAATCACTTAAAAAGCGAGGCACAGTAAAACAAACGAGCGTGTTGCACTGTCCCTACAATTAATAAAAACCCTGCTGCCAAAGAATGGCTAGTGGCATGGGGAAATGCTCTCAATAAACCACTAAATGTGAAAAGTTTACGGAACAGTAAGACCGCTATGCATATACTTTTGCTGAAAAACTTTACTCAAGACAGGTAAAGAGGAAGCGTTATAGCACGGCTGATTTGTCTTCATCTTTCCACTTTTATTTATTTTCTAAATTCTTCATACTGTACGTGTATTCTTTATGTGACTGGAGATAAAAACGCTGTGTAAATATTTTCAAGTTAAATCTGAGTCTCTTTGTTTCTAATTGGTTAACACTGGGACCAATTTGGAACTGTGGTGCTGGAGAAGACTCTTGAGAGTCCCTTGGACTTCAAGGAGATCCAAGCAGTCCATTCTAAAGGAGGTCAGTCCTGGGTGTTCTTTGGAAGGACTGATGCTAAAGCTGAAACTCCAATACTTTGACCACCTCATGCGAAGAGTTGACTCATTGGAAAAGGCTCTGATGCTGGGAGGGATTGGGGGCAGGAGGAGAAGGGGGAAACAGCTGAGATGGCTGGATGGCATCACCGACTCGATGGACGTGAGTCTGAGTGAACTCTGGGAGTTGGTGATGGACAGGGAGGCCTGGCGTGCTGCGATTCATGGGGTCACAAAGAGTCGGACACGACTGAGCAACTGAAATGAACTGAACTGGACTGGACTGGACTGGACTGAACTGGACTGGGACCAATTTAGGTTGAAATTTACCTTTGTCAGATGAGAAAGAAAAGGAGAAAAAGAATGCCTCCTTTTTTTTTTTTTTATTGCCCTGTGTCAGGTTTTACTGTCAAAAACCAGACTGTAAAAGAAGGTTTAAAATATTTAAGGGAATAAATTCTGTAATCACTCAAAAAGCACCTGTTTGCGTGAAATCCATTGGTATGCAAATCGCCAATCACTCCTGTCTTATTCATCAAAACCAGTCACCCAAGTCTCTTACCAATCAATAACTGATGGGGGTGGGGAGGGCAGAGGGGGAGAGAAAGGCGAGGCTCCAGAACCTGGACGTAGAGCTCCGCTTCTTCTACACCAGCCCTGTGCCTGAGACTTTCAGATTCTCACTTCCACGATTCCATCATCCACGGTGTTCACACCGTAGCTTTTCCGAAGTCATCTGTTTGGACGTCTGCTGGTGCTATGCGTTTTTTTCTTCTAATTTCTATTGGAGTTTAGTTGCTTTACCATGTTGTGTTAGTTTCTCTGTGCAGTAAAGAGAAAGCCTCACACACACCTACATCGCCTCTTTTTGGGATTTCCTTCCCATCGAGGTCACCACAGCGCTTAAGCGGAGTTTCCTATGGTAAACAGTAGGTGCTCATCAGCTGTCTATTTTACGCGTAGTATCAGTAATGTATAGCGTCAGTGCCAGCCTCCCAACTCATCCCACACACCCCACCTCCCCCCGGGTAACTTTGTTTTCTACCTCTGTGTCTCTATTTCTGCTTTGCAAATAAAGCCATCCGTACCGTTCCTCTAGAGTCCACGTATAGGCACTAATGTGTATTTGCTTCTCTCTTTTCTAGCTTCCTTCGCTCTGTGACGGTCCATGTCTCTGCAAAGGGCACGGTTCCATCCGTGGATGACTAAGTAATATTCCGTTGCACAGACGCCCCACTTCTTTACCCACCCCTCTGTTGCTTCTTCCCCCCCGCCTCTGTTGCTGGATGCCTAGGTCACTCCTGTGCCCCGGCTATTGTGGACAGTGCTGTAGTGAACACAGGGTGCACTGGGCATGTTCCATTTGTCACAACCCCAGTGTGGACTGGATCTGGGAGCTTCATTCCACTGCGCCTTGCCAGACAGTACCTGGATGTTGAACTTCGGTCCCTGCAAGAGGGACGAGGCAGAGAGGAGGCACAGAGACTCAGCGACGCTTTGCAGCTGAAGGCATACTGTCACTGACTCCATTACCCAATTTTGAAGAATTTCAGTCTTTCTGTCTTCCAGTGTATCCAACTTAATGGATTTAGGTTTGTAAAGGAACAAGCCTTGATAAGGCCGTGTTCTTTCAGGGGCTTTGCTTCATCTGTTCTGTGCAGCCTGGGCTCCAGAATTTTGTCAGAAGTTGTCCCTTAGACACAGCCTGACCAGGTATCCATGCTTAACAACATCCAGAAAGGTCCAGCTATGAGTTGAATTATGTTCCCCCAAATTCATGTGTTGGTCCTAACCCCATCACTTCAAACTGTAACAGGAGACGAGATCTTTAGAGGAGTCCTTAAGCCACAGTGAGGTCAGCTGGGCTGTGTCCTCATAAGAGAGGAAATAGGACGCACACACAGAGGGACAGCCCCATGACGACACAGCCCGGAGGCCGAGTCTGCAGGCCGAGGAGGAAGACCTCGGGAGAAGCCAGCCCTGAGACACCTGGTGTGACCTCAGCCTCAGACCGGGAGAACGCCCGCGTCTGCGGTCTAAACTCCCAGCCTGTGGTCTGTCCAGCAGCTCGAGCAGACCAATACAGTTTCTCTCCCAAAATAAATCACTGAGGGGTGATTGAATCTATGCAGGAGAAGCAGGAGAAAAGCATGCGATTGACTAAGCATAATTTTTCACCTATCGAGCCACGATGCACACACAGGAGTTCTGTGACCGATTGCTAATGTTCCTCTCTGGGAAACTGGACCCGGCTGGGGTAGACACCTCTGCCTTGGTTTGGCTCAGATACATCAATCCTTTCCTACTGTCTGGCGTTTCTCACAGTCGGGATTCCTAACAACTGTCACAGGGCACCTTTCGTTTCATCGTCTACCATGCTTCAAAGCTCTGGTTTTAAGGGCCCAGTTTCCATCACTATCCGTCTAGGTTCTGGTGAAAGCAAGACCCATGCGATGTTGAAATGCCCAATGTGCTGAGATCGCTTCTCCTCCTTCAAGGGGTCGGATCCTCCCCGATGTAACCAACGCAGTCACAGCTGCTTGTTCCCTGGGAGACTGAGCCTCTATTCACATGCTTTGCTTGGTCCTGTGATTTGGGGGTGGGGTGGGTGTTGATATCCGACTCCTGAGTTTTGGTGGGAAGGAAGAAACGTCCCCTTTGGTTTCTGTCGCTGACAACTAGACAACTTCCCACCGTACCCCAGGCTTCCTTGACTCAGTCGTGTGTCTTGCTTGTCACCTCACTCCGCCTCCAGTCTGCTCCCCCGCTGGGGTGTTTAACTGTTTACACCCCCTCTGCGCAGGCTGCGGGGACTTTGCCAGACCATCCTTGCTGCTTGTTTTAGAATCAAAGCATTTGAAGAAGAAAAGAAGGAGAATTCGGTGAAGGAGGGTGGGGGAGCCTGGCACAGCTGTTGAGGGGTGGTCTGCAACAGTGACCAGACACCCCCACCTGCCTCCTGCACAAAGCCTGGAGCTCTCACTCATCAATGAGGGGGACGTCGTTTAAATAAAAGGGTCATAATTACCAAAAAGAATACATTAGAAAGATAAGAATATATTTTGTTTATAAAATAAACTGTCATGGATAAAAATCTACAAAGTTCAAAAAGTAATAACTGGATAGCTTCCCCGGTGCCTCAGAGGAAAAGAATCCGCCTGCAGCGCAGGTGACTCAGGAGATGTGGGTTCTATCCCTGGGTTGGGAAGATCCCCTGGAGAAGGAAATGGTAACCCATCCCAGTATTCTTGCCTGGAGAATCCCATGGACAGAGGAGCCTGGCGAGCTATGGTCCATGGGGCTTCAAAGAGTCGGACAGGACTGAAGTGACTCAGCTGCATATGCTGAAGCATCTTCTCCAAAGGATAAAACAGAGTAATTTCATCCTTTTAGATACAATGTTTGCTTAAGGAGGAAGAAGTGGCAAATACAAGACAAGGGGGGCACCCAAGGGCCTGGGGCTGGAAAAACCCCTCCTGGGGGACCCGAGGGGCTGCCTCCCTGGGACATGTCTGAGGCCCAGACGCCCAAAGGCAGCAGCAGCATCCAAGGGGCATCATCCCCGTGGGCTGAGGAGTCTGGTGAGCCCGGGGCTGTTCCAAAAGCTTTCCCTGGGGCCCAGCTTGCATGCCAATCCGACACGCCATTGGCAGGCAGGATGCTTCCTCCGCACACAGACAGGACTCCCACCCGAAAGGGGTGAGCCCCCCGAGGGGCTCACGGGGGAGCTGTAAAATCTGCTGTCGGGGCTGGTCCAGGAGAGAGACACGTGGACGGTCCGGGAGCAGGGACAGGCCTGTGATTCGGGAAGCACTCAGGCTTCAGGAAGCAGGGCTCACGGCCGCGGGTCTGGGCAGGCTTCTGGTCCAGCGCTGTCCCTGGCCGTGGAGCTCTGGGAACCCCGCTGCTGCCTGTGTGTCGCCGTGTCCTCTAAGACTGAGGGTGAACCATGGGGCTCTGAGCTCACCCCTGAGTGCCCTGGTGTCGGGCCACTCCAAGTGCTTTCCTCTGGTCCGGGCCACCCCCATGCAGAGCAGGCCTGCGTCCCGCCCTTGGGCCCCGGTCCCTCGCAGAGCAAAGCCCAGAGCCTGTCCAGTCCGCCCAGCGGGGCAGCCTCACCGCCGGCACCAAGGAGCGAGGCAGGATCCGCAGCAGCTGAGGTCAAGTCCCCGGAGGAGGCGGTGGGAAGGCCCAGACCTGGCCAAGGAGGCCAAGCAGAAAGGAGCTTGGGTGGGACTCAGCAAGGAACCTGCGGGGCCAGGCCGAGGATGGGGTCTGGAGGTGAGGCTGTGCTCAGGAATGGGCGGGCCCTGCGAGGGACAGGGCGCTTCCAGAGATGCCGTGGACTGGATCGGGCCGTCGGGGCCCCGGCTGCAGGATGAACCCTGCACGCACACTCTGACCTGGGTGCCCCTGGACATGATCACCGCCGCCGAGAAGCCTGCCTGGCCCTCCCTTTGAAGAAGGACGTGCCGCTGGGCGGGCGGGCACTGGGTCGGCGGAAAGGCCTCCCCGACCCTCAGCCTGTCGGCAGCTTCAGGGCTGGTCCTGAGGCTGACCCAGCCCGGCTGTCGGTCAGCCCGGGACACAGGGCAACCCTGAGGGCAACAGGCTCCTCCCTCCGCCCAGCACGGCCTCCCCACCTGCTCCGCCCCTGTGTCCTGAGAACCCGCTCTGCCTCTGAACGGCCCCCAGCTAGCGGGCTGCATCGCCTGGGACCCCCTCCACGAGAGGTCTCAGACAGAGATGAGCTTCAGCCTGCGCACACCCGCTCTCCAGCCGCATTTCTTCCAACTCTGCTCTGTGATGGAGGCTGGGAGCCTGGCAGTGGTGGTGGGAGCAATCACACGGTGGAAGCTGGCAAACACTGCAGATCAGGGCTCTCTCTTTTTTTTTGTTTCTGGAAAGCTGGTTGTTAACCATTCAGCAGCACACCACTACTCTTGAATAATAGCAGGGCTAGACTCTTCACGGGCTTCCCTGGTGGCCGAGACAGTAAAGAATCTGCTTGCAATGCAAGAGACCCGGGTTAGGTCCCTGGATTGGGAAGATCTCCTGGAGAAAGAAATGGGAACCCACTCCAGCATTCATGCCTGGGGAATCCCACGGACAGAGGGAGCTTGCGGGCTAGAGTCCACGGTACAGAGACTCACATTACTCCATGGCGTGACGGGCGGAGAGCGGAAAGGGGCACTAGAGGAGACGCCGGAGAAAGCTGCAGATGAGTTCCTCCAAGAGCTGACTTTCTGAGGGGCACCCCTGCGTGCCCGGTTCTTATGGGGGTGGTGCTGATCTGGCAGCAGGTCGGAGCCCCGAATGTGGTATGTCCGCCACCTAGAAGAAGTCTGTCCAGGTTCCTGGCATCCTGAGTGCAGCCGGGCAAGACTGACTCTGGCTCGGAGGACTGAAGACCCCAGCGCAAACCTCAAAGGTCGCTTGCGAGACCGTGTCCCCAGCGCAGAGCCAGCCAGCCGCCAGCACACTGAACACCCTTCTGCTGTCTTGCGAATCACCGTCTGGCCTCCCCATCCTGCTAGAAGGTGGACACACTGGCTCCTTCCCGGTTTTCCAATCCCTAGCAGTTTCAGGAGTCCTTCCTGTGTGACTAGGGAAGCTGGGTCTCCAACTTGACATCTTATTTGTAAAGTGTTGCTGACCTAATATACTCTAATATGAGCGTGCTGAGCACAACTTGTAGAAAGAAAGTCAATCTTTTTAAAGTCTTTTCAGTGAGGAATACATGTTTATTTGACACATATATATCCAGTGCCCACTGCAAGGCATTTTCGCTAACACACATTATGTGAAGGGTGATGAGAGCTGGCCTACGGAGGGCTCTAACTGGCTGGGTCCAGATGCACAGAAGACAATGAACCTCTGGGCACTGGCCAAAGGGCAGATATTTGCACATACATTTGCTGTCCTTTAAATAACTGTGGAAGTGAAGTGAAGTGAAGTCACTTAGTCGTGTCCGACTCTTTGCGACCCCGTGGACTGTAGCCCGCCAGGCTCCTCTGTCCATGGGATTCTCCAGGCAAGAATACTGGAGTGGGTTTCCATTTCCTTCTCCAGAGGATCTTCCCAACCCAGGGATAGAACCCGGGTCTCCCACATTGCAGGCAGACACTTTATCCTCTGAGCCACCAAGAGTTGGCCCATAAATAAGGCTGAGAGCCGAAGAACTGATGCTTCCAAATCGTGGTGCTGGAGAAGACTCCTGAGAGTCCCTTGGACTGCAAGGAGATCCAACCAGTCCATCCTAAAGGAAATCAGTCCTGAATATTCACTGGACAGACTGATGCCGAAGGTGAAGCTCCAATACTTTGGCCACCAGATGCGAAGAGCCGACTCATTGTACAAGACCCTGATGCTGGGAAAAACTGAAGACAGGAGAAGGGGTGACGGGGGGTGCGATCATTGGACAGCATCACTGACTCAATGGACATAAGCTTGAGCAAACTGAGGAGACAACGAAGGACAGGGAAGCCTGGTGTGCTGCAGCCCACGGGCTGCAAAGAGTTGGATATGATTTACTGAGCTCAAATGGTAAAGGCTACCCACTCCAGTATTCTGGCCTAGAGAATTCCATGGGCTGTATAGTCCATGGGGTTGCAAAGAGTTGGACACGACTGAGTGACTTTCAGTTTCACTATCAACTGAACAACAAGAAGAAGAACAACGTGGTCGTGTGGCACAGTGTAGCAGGTGAGTGCACAGGCTCTGGGGCCAGGTAACCTGGGCTGGAGCCTGGTCTGTGCCATTAGGACCTATGAGAGCTTGGGCAGGTGGAGGGGCTTCTCTGAGCCTCAGTTCTCTTATCTTCAAAATGAGGATAATAATAGTACCTTCTGCAAGCTTCGTTTGTGTTAAGTGAGTAAATATTTGCAAAATGCCAGGTCCAGAGCAAGGGCTACCTACTGCTGCTGCTGCGTCGCGTCAGTCGTGTCCAACTCTGTGCAGCCCCATAGACGGCAGCCCAACAGGCTCCTCCGTCCCTGGGATTCTCCAGGCAAGAACACTGGAGTGGGTTGCCATTGCCTTCTCCGAGGGCTACCTAAGTTCTAGATTAAGATACGTACATAAGACACAGGGCTTTCCCTCATGGCCAAGTCATCCCACCCTGTCCACCATGAGCAGTCTAGTAGCCATCTGTATCTTTGGTCCAGACTTTCCCCAGAGCCCAGCTGTTTGTTTCCAACTGTCTGTCAGTTACCTTGACTTGTCCCACCAACGCCTCAAGCACAGTACGTCCAAAACTAAACCACCCGGCCCCACCAGTCTGCTTCTCGCCTGTGCTTCCTTCTTGGCCATGAGCATCACTGTCCGCCCCAAGAGAAGCCCGGAGGTCAGAGCCCATGTTTCACCAAACCTCCCCAGCCCCCAGCTCCCTGGGTGTTGGTAACCAGGTAACCCGAGTTGCAGGTCCTCTGACACACAGCTCCCCCTCCCAGCAAGACCAAACCTTGACTACCCTTCCCGCTTCTGCACCACCCTCTGCTTTCCACCTCCTCCACCACTCACTGCCTGGGTCCCAGCCCTCTTCGAGTTCCTCAGGAAGGACGAGGTGAGGCTGGACGCTAAGTGAGCAGTAACAGTGTGCACTGAGGCGCAGTGCAAACACGTCCCGTCACGGAAAACAAACAGCTCTCAGCCCAGCAACCGCATCCAACCGACGGCAGGCCTCTTGCATCGTCTTTCCCTCGATGCGAAGCACAGCTCCTTGGTGCTGGAGCCAAAGGACGACGTAGTCTGACTGCTGAGAAAAGACGGATAAAATAAACAGCCGCCGTGAGCAGACTATGGGAACGAGGCTTTTGGAGTCGGGCCCGGGGCTTACGTCAGGGCAGGGTAAATTTATTCTGAAATCACCACCTATCTCAGTCCCCCTTCTGTTTGCTCTTTCCCATATAATGATTCGAGTTAAAATGTATGTCAGTTTAAAGTGCTAAAGATGTCAACAAATTCCTATATCAAAGTGACAGATTTTTCACTCCCACCAAAATCTTGACAGATTCAAGTTTCTCCAAACCTGAGCCAACACTGGGTATCACTGGACTTAAAAATCTTGCCAATCTGATATGTATAATTGGCACACTTTTTTGTTTTGATTTGCATTTCTTTAATTGCAAATAAAGTTGAACACCTTTTTGTACAGTTAAGTCATTTTCACTTTTTCTATGAATGCTTATTTACGCCTTCTGTCCACTTTCACTCGTTGAATTGGTTGATCTCTTTCTTACTGATTTGTAAGAGCTCTTTGTATATTGAGACAATTAACTCTTTGTAATATGAATTGCAAATATTTTTTTTCATCTTGTCTCTCCGCCCCGCCTACCTTTTTTGTGGTAGATTTTTCCAGAGAATACTTTTTTGCTCCTTTGTTATAAAATATAGTAATTTCTTCTTTACAGTGCATTGGTTTTATGTTTTACTTGCTGAGGGCTTTGAAGATCTGAAGAATTAAAGTCTGTCATCTGCTGACTCAGTTGGTAAAGAATCCGCCTGCAATGCAAGAGACCCAGCTTTGATCCCTGGGTCGGGAAGATCTCCTGGAGAAGGGAATGGATACCCACTCCTGGAGAATCCCATGGACAGAGGAGCCTGGGGGGCCACAGTCCATGGGATCCAAGAGTTCACACGACTGAGTGACTGAACCAGCATCACAGAGAACGGAGCTGTAACAGCTGCCCTTCCGGCTCCCCTGCCCGCCCCAGCAGGCTGGCTCCCATCCCCGTGATCCGCACTTCCTCCAGCAGGGCTGACACTCCGCTGAGGTCCTGGGTGATTATTCCTGGGAATTCCCTGGCAGCTCAGTGGTTAGGACTCCATGCTCTCACTGGCAGCGGCCTGGGTTCGATTCGTGGTCAGGGAACTCAGAGTCTGCAAGCCACACAGTACAGCTAACAGAGAGAGAGAGTATTCCTTTGTCGTAAACTGAGAGTCTGTCAAATGCCAGGTAATTTTTGACTCGGACAGGATAGGAAGATTCAGAGATGAGTTACAACTCTGTGGTGTTGTTTTCGAATTGGAGGCAGTGTGAACTCATGGAGACTGATATAGATTCAGAGAAAAATACAGATAAAGATGTGAGCATAGAAGTTCAATAAATACAGATATAAATTCAGGTATACAATCCACGGTCGGGGAACTAGATCCCACGTGCCACAGCTAAGACCCAGTGCAGCCGAATAAATACTTTAAAAACAGTATCGGAAACAGAATATTTTAAAGAGATACTTACCTGCACATTGTTTGCAGTAGCAGGAAGCTGGTCTCCCGGGCATCCTTCTCTAAGGGAGTCCATGAGTTCGTTTTTATAAATACATACTGTGGAATACAATGCTGTCCATCAGAAGCAACTTACTGATGTGCATAGAACTAGGATAAATCCTTACAATACAGCATAAAGGGGAAGATAAATGTTATAGCACAATGCCATTAAAATATGTATTAAAGCACATACATATATATTCATATACACATACATGTACATGGAGAGGGCAATGGCACCCCACTCCAGCACTCTTGCCTGGAAAATCCCATGGACGGAGGAGCCTGGTGGGCTGCCGTCCATGGGGTCACGAAGAGTTGGACACGACTGAACGACTTCTCTTTCACTTTTCACTTTTATGCATTGGAGAAGGAAATGGCAACCCACTCCAGTGTTCTTGCCTGGAGAATCCCAGGGACGGGGGAGCCTGGTGGGCTGCCGTCTTTGGGTCGCACAGGGTCAGACACGACTGAAGCGACTTAGCAGCAGCAGGAGCATACACCCCAGGATACAGCCCTCGCTCTGCCCGCTGAGAGAATCTAGAAGCTATGACACCCAGCAGCAGTAAGAGTACTTAGCATCCAGATCTCGATCCTAAATATCATTCTGGACTAAACAGAACCAGGGATTCTTGGAGAAATGGCCAATTCAATGACCCAAGCAGAGAAAGAATAATATGAGTCTGGAACATCTTATTCTATCAGAAAGTAAGAAAGTACCCCCGAGTTAGGAGACATTTCAAAAAGATACAGAAAATAAATTAAAGGGGTTCCTACTGACCAAACCAGGGATAATCTGATCATCAAAACAAACAACGATAGTTACGGATCACAGGGGATTGCGAAAAACAGAAATTCATGACTTCATATTGATATACATATACAGATAAATAACTATTAAAATTTTGATGACGTGGTATATAATCACACTGTCTCAATATTCTTCCTACAAAATACTTATTCATTACAAAAGAAAGTAAAGTACCTCCGCGGCAGCAAAGTCTGGCAGACACAACTTTAATCCAGTGATCAAAATAAACACCTCCAATGATTAAACAAACAGAGACCACGCAGCCGGTGACCGGGCAGATGAAGAGACCAGCACCGCAGCCGTGCGATGCTCATCAAGGACGCAAGGCCTGAATCCAACGAGGAGACGCCGAAGAAACCCAGGGTGAGGCGCCTCCTGTAAAACGCTGGTCTGTTCACTTTGAAAATGTCAAAGTCAAAAAAGTCAGGAATTCTACAAAGGACATTATTGGGACTAATAGCAAAACCTGGATAGAGTCTGTGCATGAGAATTTGCAGGACAGCGTGTTTGTTCATAGGAAATATACACTAAATTATTCTGGTGAATGGAACCTCAGGGTTTGTTTGTTTTTTTCCTGTATTTATTTAGCTCTCCTATAACTTTTTTAAAAATTAAAATTTTAATTTTGAGATAAGTATAAATTCATACGCAGTTGTAAGAAATAATGCAGAAAGACCCTGTGTTCCCTTTATCCAGTTCCTCCCAATGGAGCATTTTGCAAAGCTATCACACAGCATCACTCTCAGGATACCGGCATGGATACAGTCGAGACACAGAACATTTCCATCACCACAAGGACCCTTGTGTTGCCAATTTATAAACACCCCCACCCCCAACCTTCTCTTCCTTCCCTCCCTCTCTCTCTTCTTTTTTCTTGGAGTTGATTCACAGTGTTGTGTTCATTTCTGCTGTACAGCAAAGTGATTCAGTTATACATCTAGGGGCTTCCCAGGTGGCGCTAGTGGTAAAGAATCCGCCAGCCAGCGCCGGGGACTCAAGAGACGCGGGTTTGATCCCTGGGTCAGGAAGATCCCCTGGAGGAGGAAATGGTAACCCACTCCAGCATTCTTGCCCGGTAAATCCCACGGACAGGAGAGCCTGGCGGGTTATAGTCTGTGGGGTCGCAAAGAGTCAGACACGACTTAGGGCTAAACCACCACCAGTTCAAAGAAGAAAAGGGTTTTATACTGTTTGTTTGGTTTTTTTTTTGCAGATTTTCGGAGAGTCTGTTTGTTTCAAAACAAACAAAGAAAAAAAGAAGTATAAGGAAAGAAATAAAAGTTTCTTTCTTAAGATACTAGGAGACAGGAAACCTTCAGTAAAGTTCTCTCGTCTCCTGCGGAGATTCTGGAAAACAGTTTTCTCTCTCTTCTGGGCTCTGTGCGGCATTGAGGTGGGATCCCGAGCAGCGTGGTCATGTCCGCACGAGGCTGAGAGGAAGCAGAGCCCAGAGGATCGCACGCCCATGGGCCGGAGCCCCTGCATTAAGTCAGCCTGGGACCCTGCCTCCCTCTGACCTCCCAGCTGCAGGCGTCGTTACAATTCCTCGTTAGTCTTAAGCTAGTCACGCTGGGTTTTCAATTATTTGCCACCAAAAGCTTCCTGAATGATTCAGTCATTGAAAAAGGATACCAGGGCCCTCTCACAATGAATCCCACTCCAAGCATAACAAATGTTATTGCTCCTGGGTGAACAAAATGTCTCTTGTTTACCAGCATGGACTGTGGGGAAATACACACACGCGGTGTCTTCTAGAGATGGTTCACTGTGACCTTCAGATTCCAGGTAAAAGGCTGACCAGGGAGTGAAGGAATGTGCTCAGTTTATCACAGAGGGAGCCCAGTAGGCCAGGAACCAGAGGCGAGAGAGCAATTGTGCAACAAAGTCCCGATTCAAGAGAGCTTTTATGAGTCTGCAAAAATTACCCCTGGTCTTCCCTTTTCTACCTAAAATCGTATGTATTTCTATTTACGTTTCGATTAGTTTTTCTCTTCTGGTTAAATCTTATTCTTTCCTCAGTGACCTTGAATAACTCAACAGTACCTGAAAGAGAAGTCTTTCATCTCATCCTAATACTCAAGGTGCTTCCTTGGCAGAACCACCGTGCACGTCTGTGCTGTCTCTCAACATACCGCGTTCTCCAGCCTTACTGTCCCCCCGGGGCTATGCTGCAGGCTGAGGGTCTGTGTCCCCCACCCAACCCTAAGATGCATGTGCCGAAGCCCAATCCCCAGCGTGACAGGCTCGGGAAGTGGGCCTTTGGGGGTGATTAGGTCATGAGGGTGGAGCCCCCATGCAGGGGTTGAAGCTCTTATAAAAGAGGTCCCACGTGTAAAGCTCCTCACTCCCTTTTGCCATGCGGGGACCTGGTGGCATGACTGTCTGTGAACCAGGAAGTGAGCTCTCAGCAGACCCCGAATTGCGCCGGTGCCCTGAGCTTGGACTTCCAGCCTCTGGGACAGTGGGAAATAGACATCTTGCCGATCAGCCGCCCAGAGTGGTGTAACCACCGCGCAGGTGGTGGTGTGACAGCAGCCGGAACAGACCAAACAGACTCCATCGCACCGCTGCAGAAGGGAGTCACGAATACACTGAGCCCTGAGGGGCTGGTTGGGATCGGAAGACAGGAGCAAACGTGACGATTTCAGAACGTGCAGATGGACAGACACAGAGGCGCAGACGTGAATGCAGGGCTCCGTCAGGAGCCCCTCCCCGTCCACTGAGGGACCGAGAGGCAGTGATCCTCCAGCCGTCGAGAGAACACCTCCTTCACAGGCGGCCTCTACTCTCGGGCGCTTCTCTGTGCCTAACCATAGTTTCCTACCTTAAAGCCTCTTCATCATGCTCTATCAGAACTCCCCTGACACGGAATCACGGCATGTAAGCACCACGTGTCTATCATCACAGGACAAGGACGAGGCATAGCACGCAGGACTCAAACGCCTTGTGGGTGAACCAAGTCTGAATATAGACATAATGATGTCCAAAAGTGAGAATGAATGTCGCTCAGTCGTGTCTGGTTCTTTGTGACCCCATGGACTATACAGTCCATGGAATTCTCCAGGCGAGAATACTGGAGTGGGTAGCCTATCCCTTCTCCAGGGGATCTTTCCAACCCAGGGATCGAACCCAGGTCTCCCGCATTGCAGGCGGATTCTTTACCAGCTGAGCCACCAGGAAGCCCCTGATGCCAAGGTCGGGCTCAGATGTCGTCTCTCCCGTGAAGCCTCCTGGGATGTGCGGCAGAGAAACACCCCGTCTCTGCACGGGGGGATCTTCCACACCTTCCCGTAGCACTGGTTCATCCTTCCTTCCTCTCGGGCTCATCTCCCTACTCCACTGTGAATATCTGTGGGCAGGATCTGACTGTTTTTCTTGGTCCCCAGCCCTCGGTTAAGGCATTTTGGATTTGATGGCGTCTCTCCATGGACCACACCGGCCTGCCTGCAGAGCTAATCCCTGCCATTGGCATCGTCGGCTCTAGGCTCCGCCGGTGGAAGCCAACCATTCACAGGAAATCCAGGATGAAAGTAGCAGAGCCCTTTGTTCCAGCCCTATTTCTGCAGAAGACGGTTGCCCTTGGCTAAGCAGGAGGCAGTCTTCAGAGAGCTGACTCACCTGCTTGACAGGTCTGTCTCAGAAACGTTTGACTTGATGCTTTGCCCTTAGTGCGAAAGAAGCCCGGCTCTACTTTTCAGCGGGAGGTGGCAGGCTCATGAAATGAGTGTTTGCCTGTTTCTGACGGCTTCCCTGGAGGCTGGCTGGGCAAGCTCCCACGGGGCGATGAAATGGTGATGATCCGGTGCACCAGGAAGGCTGCAGAGCTCCCGACACGCTGCTCGAGGAGGCGCCCACGCTGGCAGAAAGCCGCTGCGAGAGAGACGGAAACCCCGAGCTGTAGGCTCAGAAGTTTCCTCACTAACCACGCAGACCGGGGCGAGCTACAGAGAGGCGCTTTGCCGCTGAGAAACTTGGATAGAACAGGAAGCAGCAGATCTTCCCAAAGGCTCCGACCTCGACAAAGCCCGGCGTTCGTTTTTATTGCTGCCAGGACAAATCACCGCACACTGAGTAGCTTGAAACCACACCATTCCTCATTTCACAGCTCTGCAGCTCGGCAGTCGGTGCGGCTCGGCTCCACTGGGCCCCCTTTCAGAGGCTGCGGGCTGGAATCAGCAAGGCTGCAGTCCCGATCAGGGCTCTGAGCGGAGAGTCTGCGGCCAAGCTCGCTCAGGCTGCTGGCCAGGTGGTTGTGCAAGTGGGGGCCTGCTCTATTGCTGGCTGTCAGCTGGGGGCAGCCTTAGCTCCCAGAGGCCTCCCTGGAATCCTGGCACAAGGCTCTGACTTCTCAGAACCAGCAAAGGAGCCCTGAATCCCTCCCGGGACTCGAATCTCCCTGAGTCCCCTTTCTGCTGCCTTCCCTCTAACCCCATCCAGAGAAAGGTCCTTGCTTTTTTAAGGGCTCAGGTAATTAGATGGATAATCACGGCCTTCCCTGGTGACTCAGCCGGTAAAGAATCCGCCTGCAATGTGGGAGACCTGGGTTCGATCCCTGGATTGGGAAGGTCCCCTGGAAAAGGGAAAGGCTACCCACTCCAGTATTCTGGCCTGGAGAATTCCATGGACAGAGGAGCCTGGTGGGCTACGGTCCATGAGGTCACAACAAGTCGGACATGACTGAGCGACTAACACGTATATGGGCACTGTGGCCCAGCCAAAGTGACATATAAAATTAAATATCACAGCTTCTGATTAGGACGTCCTCTTTCCCGTCATTGTCAAAGGCTTCGGGACCCCTGGCTTTCCTCCTCTCTCTGTGACTGTCCCACTTCTTGGTCCATTCGAGCCCTTCCGCCCCCAGGCCTGGCTGAAGGAGGCCCAGGCTCCTCTGCTCGCTATGCTGAGCACAGACATTCAGGCTTACTTTGCAGGCATGGTTTTCCCAACCGATCATGACAGAAACAAACCAGGTGTAAGAAAAACTACAAATGAGAAAGTTCAAGGCTTAGAAAATTATGCTTTCTTCCCATCCAGCACCCAGGTACTGATCTCCTTTCTGAGATGGAAATTGGAAATGTCAGGCTCTTTTGTCTATATATATACTGTTGAAAGTAGATCTCACCCAACCCCTGGTCTTTGAACACCTGAAGTTCCAACAAAGCGAAATAGAAGGCTCTTGCAAAGGCCTTTAATCTGAAGAGGATTGTTTGCATTTCTGAGGAAGTTTTAACTCTCCGCTCTGGCCCTATTTTTCAAGAAGGAATATTCCCTTGGGCATAGCCTCCCTGGAGGCTTATCCCTAGAGAGGAATTTATAAGATCTTCAGAACACTGTGTAACCATTTCAAAAAGCCCAAGTGGTCAAGGTTTTTAACTGGGCAGGGAATAAAAAGTTATTATTTTTCCTCCTTCCTCCTCTTCTACCTCTCACTTCCCTGATGGTAAAGTGTCTGCCTACAATGTGGGAGGCCTGGGTTCGATCCCTGGGTCGGGAAGATCCCCTGGAGAAGGAAATGGCAACCCACTCCAATACCCTTGCTTGGAAAATCTCATGGACAGAGGAGCCTGGTAGGCTACAGTCCACAGGGTCACAAAGAGTCGGACACGACTGAGCGACTTCATCTTCCTCTTCTACCTCTCAGCCCGCATCAGAAAAACCGGGAAGCCCTGCCTTTTCCAAAGGAAAGAATCATGTGGCCGTGGTGCCAAGGCCCTGTCTGTGCCCTGGGCCAGCCTGCTCACCGGCCGCGGCCTGTGCCCCCAAAGCCCTGCCCCTCCTGACTTCCCACCAGCTACTCCACAGCCAAGCCGGGCGGTCAGAGGGGAGCTGCGGCCTTTTCTCTTCTACACTGTTTGGAAACTGTTAAGGACTTTTGCTATTGTTATTCTGGAGAAGGAAAATATTGGCCGAATCTTTTTTTAACTGTATATTCCGATTGTACTTTTTTTGGGGGGAGGGGAGGTGGCCTTAGTTACAGCACACAGGACCTTTGGTAGTGATGTGCAGGCTTCTCTCTGGTTGTGGCTTGCAGGCTCCAGAGCTTGGACGGGCTCAGCAGTTGCCCTGCACAGGCTGAGTTGCCCCAGCGGCATGCAGGATCTTAGCTCCCCAACCAGGGATCGAACCTGCATCCACTGTGTTGGAAGGCGGATTCTTAACCACTGGACCACCAGGAAAGTCCTTAGGCAGAATCTTAAGAATTACCAAGAGCATCAGAAGTGGCCACAAGGTGAAAATGTCTGTGGAGCATCTGTTTAATTCAATCCACCTGACCGTGCCCATCTCGGTGCCACCGGTGGCAGATGAGCCTAGAACTACATCGTCTGATGCCTTCACGACCCCGGTTGCCTCCTCGGTGGCCTGCATCTGACTTATAAATCCTGTACCCTTCAACCATCCTCCCTAGGGCTCTCAGGCTACTCCTTCCTAAAATACCCCCCTTCACACAGACACGTTCCCCCTTCGAAATGTTCGGTGGGTTCCCAGTTCTTGCCCAGACCCTCCACAATCTGAACATAACCTGCCATTCCCAAGACATCCACCCACTCCCCCATTCATTCACGCACCTGATGGACACACTGAGCATCTATTTCGTGCAGGCCCTAGAGACACAGGTCAGGCTGAGCTAACTTGGACAGTCTCTGCTCTCAGGGGCTCATCACCCACCTGGGGAACAGAAGCCTCGACAAGGCGTTCCAGTGAGCGTGACGAGATGAGGAGGAGGAAGACCCAGTGCCAGCGTGCCCGCCCACGTCCACCTGGGCCGACCCTCGGTTCCCACTTGCCGGCTTCCTCGCTGACCACGGAACACACATGTTCCCTCCCCCGCGCACTGGCTCAACCACCCTATGAAACTCCCCCCAGACCCCTCTGTCCTCCAAGGGCCCAGTCGTGTCCCGCCTTCCCTGTTTTCCTGATCCATGCAGCCTGTGAGGAACTTGCCCTTGTCTCCGCGACGGGGTCCCAGGCAGCATCTTCTAAGCCCTACCGACTCCGCCTTCTGCATTCGTTTGTCGTGAGAGGGATACTTGGCATCCTCTCAACCCTGGTAGCTCACATCAGGGACACAAGAGACCCCACAACCCCACCCGCCCCTCGTCCAGCCCTCAACACTCCAGCTCTGTGCAAATGCTGCCTGGGGTCTTCAGAGCTGCCCTGCGGGGATCTATCATCCCTGCTTTCATGGTGGGATGGTGGGATGGTGGGGGGCGGGGCGGGGCGGGTGGTACTAAGTCTGCCAGGGTAAGGTAACTTGCAGAGCTCACCAGGCAGTCTCTTGGCCTGCTGTAGGACGGGACCCCACCTGTCCCCCCGACCCCTCCCAGCAGCTCCCCTTCCTACTCGGCACCCCTGAGGGTTAGGGGCTGGTTCCCCTCCCGGGGCAGGAGCACAGGAGGATCCCAGGGCCCCAGCTTGCTGCCTCTCTCTCTGGCCTGTGAGAAGGCGCGGCTTTCAATGACCCCTCCAGCCCCTGGGCTGCAAGAGACAGGCCAGGTTCTCATGTCGGGAGGGTGAAGGCTCAGGACCGCTACTCAGGCTCCCCTGCCCCTGGGATCTAGCCTGCATTGTCACTTATCTCGATTCAGACACACGCAGCACAGCCTGGGGCATGGCCGCGGGGCCCCCAGAGGGTGAAAAGGAGCGGCGGCCCGGGGTGGACCAGGGCACAGGCCAGTGGGGATGTGGCACAAGGGTCAGGCTCGGGTTCCAGCCCGTCTCCTGCGTGCTAAGAGCCGCCCTGTACGAAGGGCTGGAGTGTCAGCGCTGAGCTCACCTCTTCACACGCCCTGCCTTGTTCAGTCCACTCGCCACTGGAGTCTGGCGTGAGATGAGGAAGCCGGCACCTCCAGCAACATCCTACTCCACCCGGGGCCTGGACGAGCATTTCTCAGCCTCCCTGCAGAGCCCCGGGATCAGGCCGCCAGGTGCCTGCCCAGCCCCAAGTCAAGGGAGAAGAAAAGACCGTCACTGAAGGTGAACTGCTGTCCAGGGGCTCCAACCCATGACAGAGGAATTCTCTCCTCCTCTTTCTAAAAATACACACGCGTGCCACCAACGTCGCCTGCGTCCTCCACTCGCTCTTACAGCTCCTTAGCTGCTTCCACATCTTCTTCCTTATTCTGCAAGGCCCCGGAGAAGGTGGGGATTCCACCCTATGTCTACACGTGCACAGGCATCACGTGGACGCACACGCGCACACACACAGTTCATCTCTCAGAACAGCAGAATGGGCACACCGGTGGGACCTTTAGAGACGCTCTAATGGGAGCCACACCAAAACACTCTTCCTATCAAGAAGTATTTCTCCTGGACACTGAGTAAGTAGTAAGTAAGTAAAGTCGCTCAGTCGTGTCCAACTCTTTGCGACCCCATGGACTGTAGCCTTCCAGGCTCCTCCCTCCATGGGATTCTCCAGGCAAGAGTACTAGCGTGGGTTGCCATTTCCTTCTCCAGGGGATCTTCCCAACCCAGGGATCGAACCCGGGTCTCCCGCATTCCAGGCAGACGCTTTAACCTCTGAGCCACCATCTGCAAAAATAAAACTGGGAGTTTGCACTGGCCTGCCCTAAGGCTGTCTCTCCTACACTATAATCTCTATCTCCCAGCGAGTCTCTGAAGGCGGGACAATGGTTTCTGCTTCTTGCTAAAGCGTTCTAATCTGGGCTTCCCTAGTGGTCCAGTGGTTGAGAGTCCACCTGCCAGTGCAGGGGACGCGGGTTCAGTCCGTAGTCCAGGAAGATTCGGCACACTCTGGAGCAGCTGAGTCAGCGCGCCTCCCTGAGAGGTGCAACCGCTGAAAGCCTCCCGCCCTGGAGCCTGTCCTCTGCAACGAGGAGCCTCCACAGCGAGAAGCGCAAGTGCCGCACAAGGGTAGTTCCCAGTCGTCGCAGTTAGAGAGAGCCCAGGCACGCAGCCGAAATAAATACATTTTTAAAAAGCGGTGTAATCTACTTTTCACACCCGTCATCTAACGCTCGAGGACTAGCCCGGCCCAGGAGGGCTTCGCCAGTGGAAGGTGGGTCCGGGGGGGACGGGAAGCCCACCCCAGGTACCGCCCTGCCTCTCGCTGCCTCTGGATTCAGGATCGGCTTTTACTTTTTCCAGTTTTATTGAGATGTAAGTCACAAATAAAATTGTATATTTATTGTACACAGTACATTGTGACATGATCACCCCGGTTAAGACGCCTGACACATCTATCAGGTCACACAGTCCCCATTGTTTGTGTGTCTGGGGGTGATGATGCTTCAACTCTACTCTGCTCGGTTCAGTTCAGCTCAGTCACTCAGCCGTGTCCGACTCTTGCAACCCCACAGACGGCAGCACATCCGGCTTCCCTGTCCATCACCAACTCCCAGAGTTTACTCAGACTCATATCCATTGAGTTGGTGATGCCATCCAACCATCTCATCCTCTGTCATCCCCTTCTCCTCCTGCCTTCAGTCTTTCTCAGCATCAGGGTCTTTTCCAATGAGTCAGTTCTTCTCATCAAGTGGTCAAAGTACTGGAGTTTCAGCTTCAGCATCAGTCCTTCCAATGAACACTTAGGACTGATCTCCTTTAGGATGGACTGGTTGGATCTCCTTGCAGTCCAAGGGACTCTCAAGAGCCTTCTCCAACACCACAGTTCACAAGCATCAATTCTTTGGTGCTTATCTTTCTTTATGGTCCAACTCTCACATCCATACATGACCACTGGAAAAACCATAGCCCAAGAATACTGGAGTGGGTAGCCTATCCTTTCTCCAGGGCATCTTCTCAATTCAGGAATCAAACTGGCGTCTCCTGCATTGCAGGCAGATTCTTTACCAGCTGAACTACCAGGGAAACCCATAGCTTTGACTAGACAGATCCTTGTTGGCAAAGTAACGTCTTTGCTTTTAAATATGCTATCTAGGTTGGTTATAACTTTTCTTCCAAGGAGCAAGTATCTTTTAATTTCATGGCTGCAATCACCATCTGCAGTGATTTTGGAGCCAAGAAAATAAAGTCTGACACTGTCTCCATTGTTTCCCCATTTATTTGCCATGAAGTGATGGGACCTGATGCTGTGATCTTCGTTTTCAGAGTTGAGTTTTAAGCCAGCTTTTTCACTCTCCTCTCTCACTTTCATCAGGAGGCTCTTCAGTTCTTCACTTTCTGCCATAAGGGTGGTGTCATCTGCATATCTGAGGTTATTGATATTTCTCCTGGCAATCTTGATTCCAGGTTATGCGTCATCCAGCCCAGCATTTCACATGATGTACTCTGCATGTAAGTTAAATAAGCGGGGTGACAATATACAGCCTTGACGCACTCCTTTCCCAGTTTGGCTCCAGTCTGTTGTTCCATGTCCGGTTCTAACTGTTGCTTCTTGACCTGCATACAGATTTCTGCATACAGGAGACAGGTGAGGTGGTCTGGTATTCCCACCTCTTTAAGAATTTTCCACAGCTTGCTGTGATCCACACAGGCAAAGGCTTTGGTGTCTCTATGAAACAGAAGCAGCAAATCTCGAATGCCCAACAGTGCTGTTAGCTACAGTCACCATGCTGTCCATCAGATCCCAGAACTCACTCGTTTCGTAGCTACAGTTTGTACAGGTTGAGCAACATCTCCCCATTTTCACCCCCTAGCTCCTGTCAATCTTCATGCTACTATTTCTACAACCTTGACATTTTTATTAATAAATTTATTTTTAACTGGAGGATGATTGCTTCTCAATATTGTGTTGGTCTCTGCCATACACCAGCATGAATCAGCCATAGGTACACACATGTCCCCTCCCTCTAACCCTCCCTCCCACCCCCACCCACCCCAGCCCTCTAGGTTGTCAGAGAGCACCGGGGTTGAGCTCCCGGCGTCATACAGCAAATCCCCACTGGCCGTCTGTCTCACAAGCAGTAACGTACGTGTTTCAGTGCTGCCCTCTCAATCCGTTCCAGCCTCTCCTTCCTCCACTGTCTCCACGGTCTGTTCTCTATGTCTGTGTCTCCTTTGTTGCCTGCAAATAGGTTTCTAGATGCCATATATATGCATTAATATACAGTATTGGTTTTCCTCTGACTCACTTCACTCTGTATAATAGGCTCTAGGCTCTTCCACCTCATTAAAACGGACTCATATGTGTTCCTTTCTCACGGCTGAGTAACATTCCATTGTATGTACGTACCACAACTTCTTCATCCATTCACCTGTCAGATGGTTCCCATGTCCCATCTACTGTAAATAATGCTGCAATGAACATCGGGGTACATGTGTCTTTTTCAGTTACAATTTCCTTAGGGGATATGCCCGGTAGTGGGGCAGTTGGGTCTACAGCCTCAACTTTTTTCAGTTCAGTTCAGTCACTCAGTCAGGTCTGACTCTTTGCAACCCCATGGACTATAGCACGCCAGACTTCCCTGTCCATCACCAACTCTCGGAACGTGCTCAAACTCATGTCCATCGAGTCGGTGACGACAACTTTTTTAGAAAGTCTATATAATTATTTATTTGGCGGCAGGTGGGGTCTCCGTGGCGGTGCACCGATTCTCCAGTTGTGGCGAGTGGGCTCGCGGACTCAGGAGTCGCAGCTCGGGGGCTTTTACTTTCCCGGAGGCAAGTGGGATCCTAGTTCCCCAAGCAGGGATTGGCCTGGTGTTCCCTGCATTTCAAGGCAGATTCTTAGCCACTGGACCAGCAGGGAAGTCCTTAAACTCCAACTTTTTTTAAGATTCCACATGTAAGTGAGATGCTACAGTGTTTGCCTGGCTTACTTCACTGAGCACATCGACCTCCAGGTTGTAGACTGTGTCAGAACCTCTTCCTCTTGCGTGCTGAATAGCACCCCATTGTGCGCACACACCACTTGTTTCCATTCATCCTTCGATGGGCGTTGGGGTTGTTGCCACCTGTGGGCTGTTGTGAATACTGCTGCTGTGGACTTTGCTATGCAATTGTCTAAAATTCTGCTTACAAATCTTTTGGGTGTACAGCCAGAAGTGGAATTTCTGGATCCTGTGATACTTGTATGTTTCATTTTTTCAAGCATGCCATACTTTGGTATTTGGTTTTCATATGAAGATTGTATAATTTCAGAAAACCTGTAAGCCCCCAGTCGTGTGTGCCATACTGTTCCTTGGGTTCCTTAGAAACTGGTCTCAGATCCTAGAGGGACCTGATGCCAAGCAGGGAAAGGCCCTGGAGGGTACCAGGCCCCTCACCTCACTGCATGGCCCAGAGGGGACATGCGACTTGCCTACAGGCATGGCCTCTCAGGAAGACAGCCTGGGCAGAGCCTGGACCCAGACAGTACAGCTGAGGAAGGGTTCCGAAGCCTCCATCATCACCAGGGGTGTGGAGCCCCGTGGAAGGCCACGCTTTGCATTGAGCCTGCCTCACCCAGCCCGGCTGCAAGGCTAAGGTCTCGCCCCTTGCACAAGTCAGCTTCCCAAGGCCTGGGTGCTCTGCCCCATCAGGCACACACCCAGGGCCACCCGAAACGCCTGGTACCAGCCAGCCCGTCCACCCGAGGAGCCAGCCCAGCTCGAACCTGTTTCCTTGTTTTCCTTCTGGGCGTCTCCTGCCTTGCCGGCGGGTCTGTGTTATTCTTGTTGGTGGCCCATCCTCCTGCCGAGTTGGGAGCAGGCACACGGGGGCTGGCGGATGGTTTGCTGTTCTTCACCACCCATCTTGGGGCTGGCTGAGCTGGCTTCTGGCAAAACTTAGGAGAAGTGAAGCCTGCCTTTCCCACCTGGTGGTCTCTCCTCTGCACTCACCTACCCTCTCCAGATTCCCACGCCCCGGGCTCGCCCTCACGACCCCAGTAGCTTCACTGCAGCACTTTTCTCCTCCAAACTCTGCCCCTCACCGCCCGCCCGCTGCAGGAGAGGAAAGCAGGCCCACACGTTTTCCTCCAGGAACAGGAATGAAACTGCTCACACCGTGTCAAATGGGCTTCTCTGTACAAAAATCGACTTCTCGCCTGTCATTGCCAATGATCCCAACCGCAGTCCTGTAGAATTACTTGGGGAAAAGATGGAAGTCTTCGCTTCTTTGATGAGAACACTGATCCTCGGGAAGGTGAGTGACCTTCCCAAGGGCATACAAAGTGCAAGTCCAGACCTCAGAGCACATTCTCGCTTTACCTGGGGGCTCTGCAAGCGGTCCTATGCAAAGTTTAAAGTTCACGGCCAGAAAAGGGACACTGAGAAATCTGGGGTGCAGTGCCTTCAAAACACTGCTCCTCCAAAGCAGCCGCACCAGAAGCGTCTCTGCTCCATCCGTTTGGGGACCAGTCTCCAGCAGTTCATAAGAGCACCTCACAATCAGAAGGGAGACAGCAGATAGCACTACCCCGTTCTGTCTGCTGCTGCAGAAGCATGTGGTCCTGTGTCCCTGCAGGGTGGCGGACCCTCCTGCCTGCAGCCCCCACTTGGAGCCCTTCCACCCCAGGGGGAGGCACGGCCCGACTTCACTCCAGATGGTGGGAAGCCTGGCGAGTGGCGCGAGGCTCCGGCTTCCGCTGAGCCGGGAAAATGAATGACCCTAATGTGAGTCTCTTTAGCCACTTGGCTCTCTGCCCCTTCCTTCATTCTTGACGTCCGGCCAAGATACCCTCCTGACTCTCCAACCATCCTTCTGTAACAGCCTAGGAAGTCAGCTGTCTCTCACTCACCAGAGCGCATGCAAGTTTATGCCTGATGAGTGGAAATGAGTGCTGATTTCATTCCCTTTTCAGGGAAAATGTGCAGGAATGAGGAGCCAGTTAGACCTGCTGAAAACCCTTGCAGGCTGGTCATTTCTGAGTCATACGTACCTGACACAGAATTGCCTGGTTGGGGTTTAATTGCACAGTTTGGCCTGCAGCCTCTACAGTTGGCTCCGTTTGATGATGGAGGCCACGAAAATAATGATCAGTAGCCACTGGAGATCAGACCCAGGGGCAGCAACACGAAGGGGAAAGCAAGCGGCCACGGTAATCACCAAAATGGCCAGCTTGATGCTGTGTGGGAAACGCAACCTGTAGAAAATCCGGGAGATCGACTCGCTTGAAACACAAAATTGTTCATATTTGACTGCTTGACACTCTTTAAAAATGGAGCGTTTGCATCGTTCAACCTCACAGCTCCGTCTCCTCGATCGTCACGTCATCACTCGCTGGACTTCTCAGGACTGCTCGGCTGGGAGTCAGGAGAAGGAACCAGTCTGTCTCTTACCGTGGTCCTGACATGTTCTTCTTCTCAAGTACAGTTTAGAGGAAAAAACACTTTGGACTAGGAGTCGGGAGACCTATATTTCAGCCCCAGTTGACTTCGATATGGCCATGAACAAGCCTTTCTCCTCTAAGCCTCATTCTTGCCAACTGAAGCTATCCCATAAACATCCTCATGACACCCAAACGAGCTGATGGATGGGAACACGGTTTTTTTAACGTGAAAATTACGCCATAGATCATTTATAAAGGCTGCACATACTAACCCTATTGATATGTGTGTGTGCACTCCCTCCAGAGAGAATACATTTTGAAGGCAATCGTAGCCGATCACCCTGTTGCTCCAGTGTCATTTCTGATCGCAAACAATGCCAAGATGGTAACAGCTTGCCATTGTATTTTCCATTAGTCATCAGAGTGTAAGGATTTGATTAATAGTGAGAAAACCCACGGACTCTCGGGGAGGGGGGAAATCTGAGTTATTGACAGCAGCAAATTACGTTTCTTTGAAAAGGACGGTGTCACAGTTCTTAGGGATTATTTGCTTGACATGAGGAGACCCCGAGCGGCTTCTGGAGGCCCCGCCTGCAAGATGAGCTACCCGGCGTCCCCTCCTGTCCCCTGGTTCCAGTGTTTGACGACACAGCTGGGCAGCTCCTTGGGATGGTCTGGGCCAGTGTTGGGGGGCAGGAGAGGAGGTTCAGGGTGTTGGCTCCGCGTCCTCCGCTCCTGCCCCCGATTCTTCGTCTCTGCAGCTGCCTCCGGTCCTCCCGCTGTGGAGACAGCCCGGGCAGATGGCCCCTCGGAGCGGCTGCCAGCCCCACTCCACTGGCAGCTGCTGCACAGCCCCGGGGGAGCGGCGTGACCACGGGCACCCACCCGTGAGCAGACACATGTGCGGCACGTCCTGCCCCTGGCGCCAGGCCTGCGGGTGCAGCTCCCTGCCATCCGGAGGCCTCCAGCTGGCTCAGCGTAACACGGCCCCCTCCCTTCACCAGGGAGACGTGGGCCTGCGAGCATCCAGCTCTTAGATGTCCGTCTCTGTGGTGAGCAATGCAGTGTTGCGCAGATACATACGTGTCTTTAAAACATCCATATTAGAGAATACGTTTTAAAATTCTCTTGAGGACCTTTCCAAAGCTTAAGCAGATTAACCCTCAGATGTTAAGAGGAAATGTTATTTTAAAGATGGAATAAAAGGATACCAAATCTTTGAGGACATCACGCTCGGTGGAATAAACCGGTCACTAAGAGAGAAGCAAGGGGTGACTCCGCCTCCGTGAGGCTCCTGCGGTTGGAGACGGAAGGTAGACAGTGTCTGCCCGGGGCTGGGGAAGGCAGGGGGGGCTTTCATCTTACAAGAGATAAGAGTTCTGGAAACTGGTTACACAACAATGTAAATACGCCTGACTCTACTGCACTGCACACTTAGAAATAGTTAATGTGGCCAATTTCATGCACATGATTCAATTTCTAAAAAACTTTTTACAGAATCCTAATGCTAAAGCTGAAACTCCAGTACTTTGGCCACCTCATGAGAAGAATTGACTCATTGGAAAAGTCTCTGATGTTGGGAGGGATTGGGGGCAGGAGGAGAAGGGGACGACAGAGGATGAGATGGCTGGATGGCATCACTGACTCGATGGACGTGAGTCTGAGTGAACTCCGGGAGTTGGTGATGGACAGGGAGGCCTGGCGTGCTGCAATTCAAGGGGTCGCAAAGAGTCGGACACAATTGAGCGACTGAACTGAACTGAACTGACATGTGAAGCAATGAAGTTCTCGGAGTTACATATCCCAGAATGGCTAGAATCCACAAGATGTAAAAAATAAATAAAAACAAAACCTTCAAATAGAAATGTCCATTATCATCCACAATAAGAAGTTCCATTGTTACCCACTGGAAATTTTTTCTAGGAAATCTGCTATTTCTAATTGCATTAATAAAAACTGTTATAAATACACAAAGTCAAAAAGTAGGTGGATGTGGGACTTCCCGGGTGGTCCAGTGGAATTAAGCATTCGCCTTGCAGTGCAGGGATGCGGGTTCGATCCCTGGCTGGGGAACTAAGATCTCACGTGCTGTACCGAGCCCACGCCACAACAAAAGATCCGCCACAATGCATTGAAGGTTCTGCACGCCACGAGTAAGACCCGACGCAGCCAAACAAATATTAAAAAAAAAAAAAAAACCAGTAAGTAGATGCCGTGGTCTGAATGCTCGTTGCGTGTGGAAATCCTAACCCTCAGAGATGACGGCGTTGGCAGGCAGAGACTCTGGGAAGTGATGAGGTCATGGGAGTGAAGGCCTGGTGGTGGGATTAGCGTCCTTATTAAAGAGACCTCCCCAGGGCCCACAGCTGCTCCACCAAGTGAGGACACTGACCCCACAGGGGCCCCCCAGGCTCAGAATTCCCACCTGCAGAGCTGTGGGAAGTGTCTGTCGCTCACAAGCTCTCAGTAGCAGCCCAGACAGCCTAAGAAGGCATCTCCTTCCATCAGCGGACACCTGGAAGGGGAAGCACTGGTCTCTTCTCCACGGCTGCTTCTCCTCCTTTCGCGGGGCGCAGATTAAGAGATGGGCTCCAGGAGTCTGACTCTCGATCATTGTTCAACTTGTACCAGGAAGCAGCTCCTCAGTCACAGGCCAGATTAAAGGGGGGCCTCGCTTCTCATCTAGCTCTGCTTCCCTCGGGATCAAAATTACAGCTCTTCTCAATGCTGGGTCCAGTCCTTTCATCTCAGTCTTGACCAAAATGGAAACCAGGATCACGAGAATTCCTCAGGGCCAGTGTTGAAAGGAATTTCCCCTGCTCTTCTTGCCAGAGTCTCGAGGGGGGCACCCTTCCCTGGGTGAGTAATCGCAATTCCACGTGACGGAACAAACAGCATCTCCTCTTCAAAAGGGAAGGACATGCAAGGAAATCAGCCAAAGGAAGTGGAGATGAAAGCCCGTCTGGACGCAGCATCCGGATGAGATGTTGCCTCTCCGACATGCAGCGCTCTCTCAGAAGTGACTCCAAAGCCGCGAGTCCCCTCGGAAGTTAGGAGGACTTCTCTGAATCCACGCTCCAGGAAACAAACTAAACAAAACCCCAGGAAAGGCTCAGACTCCACCCAGACGAGTGCCGGGCCTTTGCTGTAAACTCCTCACCGAGCTAAGCCCTGTCCAGGGCCCAGCTGCCGCCCCTGGTGACCTGTGTTTCCAGATGCCTCTGCCCGGCAGTGAGAGCACGTGGGGCCGCCTAACCGGGCCAGGAGGCCGCTCTGTGTCCACGAGTCTTCCTGGAGGACCGGACACTTCTCTGCCTGCTTCTGCTCCTCTCCACCCCCGCAGACCTCCACGGCCCTCACTTTGGCCCACGACCAGCTCTGTGCCCGACCGCACGCCATCTCTGGAACCCGGCAATCAGGCTTCCATATTTCCAGACTCAATCCTCCCCCTGCCTTTTCTGAAGCCCCTGCCTTGCTATGATGGACTTGGTCCCGATTCTATGGACTAACTGAAAATATGGCTCATGGCTTCATGTCACACAGAGACAAGAAAAATGAAGAGAGAGGAAAGAGAAGAGAAAGAGGCCCCGCGACCAAGTGTTTCTCCAAATCCACAGCTCCTGTTGGAAGCTACTATGTGCAAACAGAGAAGGAGCAACCAAGACTTAGTTCCAACGAGCCACACCCCTCATCCCGCCCCTGCAGTGAGCATCACCCAGAGCTCCCAGCCACACTGCGCTCTTGTCCCGTGATCACCGGTTAACCGTCGGGCTCTGCAGTCCTCCCGATCAACCACCTCCTGGTGAGCCCAGCATTTCCGCAGAAGGTGACACGGAGGAGCCGTTCATCCAACACTTGTCAGCACGGCTGCCGCGGGCAGACCGCGGGCCCAGGACATGTCAATGCCGAGCTGCTTCCATCAGAGCAGGGCCTCGGGGTCCCGCATCCTAGACCATGAGTCCAGGCCACCGGCAGATTTTGCAGCCACCGTTTTCTAGTGAACAGACCGAGTGCCTGCCTGCCGTCCTCTTCCTCTCTGATCTCACCCCACACTCGCTCCGTTCTGCCCGCGTTCACTGTGTTAACTCAAGAGGATGGTTTATAAAGTGGGATTCTTCTCCAAGCACAGAGCAGACTCTGGGCCTGTTGCTTCGATGAATGTCATTCATGAAACACTCCTTGGGTCACACTGTCTGATGAGAGGAGACCATTAGCTGCTAGACGGGGCTGTTCAGACTCACAGGGGAGGCTCGCGATGTAATCAGTCCCTGATAAACGACCACGCTGCTCGACACCCTCTGCAAGAGGAAGCCACCCGCATAGAGTCAGGGATGGTGAGAGGCAGGGGGCTGAGGCCCTTTCCCCTGTTCTTTCCATTGTGAACACTCACTTTCAGAAGTTTTCTGTTCATCCAGGTTGGGGTTTTGGAGGCAGTGCGTTGTTCATCCGCTTTAGCGATCTCTTGCACAGGACCGGGCGTTTTCACAGCCCCGCTCTGGGGGTGCAATGGAAGGCGGGGGTGGGGGTTGTGGCTTAGATGCTGCCATGGGCTAAAGCGCATCTCCTTTCTTTCAGAAGGAGCTGCCAGAGGAAGGAGGACTCAGAAAAGGAACTGTGACCTCGTAGTGACGGCATCTTAGAATCATCGCTCTAGAGAACACGGAGGGAGCACATAACTTCTCATGGATTTTGTACCCCATGCAAATGAGTACTCGGATCACCTGCTCAGTGACCCTGAGACCTCCCACGGTGGACTTCTCATGGACTGCACCCCACGCAAATGAGTACTCGGATCACCTGCTCGGTGACCCTGAGACCTCCCACGGTGGACTTCTCATGGGTTGCACCCCATGCAAATGAGTACTCGGATCACCTGCTCAGTGACCCTGAGACCTCCCACGGTGGACTTCTCATGGATTGATTGCACCCCACGCAAATGAGTACTCGGATCACCTGCTCAGTGACCCTGAGACCTCCCACGGTGGACTTCTCATGGATTGCACCCCACGCAAATGAGTACTCGGATCACCTGCTCAGTGACCCTGAGACCTCCCACGGTGGACTTCTCATGGATTGCACCCCACGCAAATGAGTACTCGGATCACCTGCTCAGTGACCCTGAGACCTCCCACGGTGGACTTCTCATGGACTGCACCCCACGCAAATGAGTACTCGGATCACCTGCTCAGTGACCCTGAGACCTCCCACGGTGGAGCGCAGGAGTGAGTCGGCATCGCAGTGAACACGGACTCACCATCTGAGTTCAAGTCCTCCAGGCACTTTCTGCAGACTCACCACCTAAGCCAGGCAACCAGCTGGAAAACACTGTGGCACCACAAACGTGCATCCCGAAGCTCCACCCTCTGCGGCTCAGCGCAGGGCATCCAGCTGAGTCAGAAAGACGCAGGAAGGCTCGGGGCTGTGGAGCCCTGTCTTCCCAGAACGGAGCCTCTGCCCAGCAGACAGCAGAGCAGCCAGTGCTCCCCCCACAGCCACGAGCTGGCCCCCTGCTGGGAATCTCGGCCTGACCTGAAGCTTATCTCCCTCTCCTCCCCCGTCACCCAAACCGTGGCCCAATGCCTCTCTCATTCTTCCTGTGGCTGCCCTAGAATGCTGATGTTTGAATCCAAGCAGAGCAAGGTACCTGCCAAGAATCAGCTTCGGGGGCAAGGGATGGATGCCCAGCAATGCTTAGTCCCGGGCCCAGTCTCGAGGGCAGGCTCTGGGTTGTGGTCACATCCCCTGGCTTCAGGGAGTGGCACTGTGGGGACACCAAGGCTTGTGCGCATTTTGTTAAAATTCCGGTTCCATGGTGTTTCCCCCACGGTTGCTGTTCACTCACTCAGGTATGTCTGACTCTTTGCGACCCCATGGACTATAGCACACCAGGCTTCCCGGTCCTGCTTGGTCTCCCACAGTTTGCTCAAACTCACATCCATCGAGTCGATGATGCCATCCAACCTTCTCATCCTCTGTCGTCCCCTTCTCCTCCTGCCTTCAATCTTTCCCAGCATCAAGGTCTTTTCCAAAGAGTCAGCTCTTAGCATCAGGTGGCCAAAGTATTGGAGCTTCAGCTTCAGCATCAGTCCTTCCAATGAATCTTCAGGGCTAATTTCCTTTAGGATGGACTGGTTGGATCTTGCTGTCCAAGGGACTCTCATTAGTACTCTACAGCACCACGGTTTGAAGGCATCACTATCCCCTTATCCTAGAATGTTCTGAAAATGGAGTCCTTGACTGATTACCTTAGGGGCATGGGGTCACAAAGAGTCAGACACAACTGTGTGACTGAACTGAACTGAAAGACAGTCTTCAGGGAAGACGTTCTGTGTCCAGAAAGCATTAAATCATGCCAAAATCTAGTAATGCTGGGCTGGATGAAGCACAAGCTGGAATCAAGATTGCCAGGAGAAATATCAATAACCTCAGATATGCAGATGACACCACCCTTATGGCAGAAAGCAAAAAAGAACTAAAGAGCCTCTTGATAAATGTGAAAGAGGAGAGTGAAAAAGTTGGCTTAAAGCTCAACATTCAGAAAACTAAGATCATGGCATCTGGTCCCATCACTTCATGGGAAATAGATGGGTAAATAATGGAAACCGTGACATACTTTATTTTTAGGGCCTCCAAAATCATTGTAGATGGTGAGTACAGATGTAAAATTAAAAGACACTTGCTCCTTGGAAGAAAAGCTATGACCAACTTAGACAGCATATTCAAAAGCAGAGACATTACTTTGCCAACAAAGGTACATCTAGTCAAGGCTATGGTTTTTCCAGTGGTCAGGTATGGATGTGAGAGTTGGACCATAAAGAAAACTGAGCACTGAAGAACTGATGCTTTTGAACTGTGGTGTTGGAGAAGACTCCTGAGAGTCCCTTGGACTGCAAGGAGGTCCAACCAGTCCATCCTAAAGGAAATCAGTCATGAATATTCATTGGAAGGACTGATGCTGAAGCTGAAACTCCAATACTTTGGCCACCTGATGCAAAGAGCTGACTCACTTGAAAAGACCTTGATGTTGGGAAAGATTGAGGGCAGGAGGAGAAGGGGACGACAGAGGATGAGGTGGTTGAATGGCATCACCGACTCAACAGACACGAGTTTGAGTAAACTCTGAGAGATAGTGGAGGACAGGTAACCTGGCATGCTGCAGTCCATGGGGTTGCAAAGTGTCAGACATGACTGAGCGACTGAACTGAACTGAATTGAATTCTGCCATAACAAAGCACCACAGACCAAATGGCTTAAACATGAGAAACTTTACTGTCTCACAGTTTGGGAGGCTAGAAGTCCAAGATCAAGGTGTTTGTACGGTCAGTTTCTCCCAAGGGCTACAAGGGAAAACCTATTCCCTGCTCCCTCCTGGGCCCTAACGGTTTGCTGGCGGTCTTGGCATTCCTCGGTTTGCAGGTGCATCTCTGTGATCACTCTTCTTCTTCACATGACGTTCCCTGTGCATGTCCGTGTCCAAATCTTTCCCTTTTATAAGAACACCAGTCATATTGGATTAGGGCCCACCCCACTCCAGTATCAACTCATCTCAACTGATTACTTCTGCAATCACTCTGTTTCTGAATAAGGTAGCATTCCGAAGTCCTTCGAGTTAGGTCTTCAACACGTGAGTTTGGAGGAGACGCAATTAACAGCCCACCCTCTGCATAATTAATGCACATCCTTCTCACAGGCAAAATATATTCACTTCATCCCCAGATTTTGAGAAGTCTTAAATCATTACAGCATCAACTTGAAGTCCAAAATCTCATCTAAATACCATCTGAATCAGATACGGGTGAACCAGTGGGATGTGAGTCACCCTGGGGCAAAACTCCCTTTATCTGTGAACCCATGAAACAGGCAAGGCATCTACTTGCAGAATACAACCGTGAGGTAGGCCGAGGATAGACATTCTCATTCTGAAAAGGAAAAACAGACAGAAAAAAGAATCATGGGTCCCAAGAAAGTCTGAAACCTAGCAGAGTGAATTCCATTAAATTTTACAGCTTGAGAATAATCCCCTTCGGCTTGATGCTCTGTGGTTGATCCCAATACTGAGCAAGGCCGTTTCCCTTAACAACACACTCTGTTAACCTATCAGGAAAATCTCAGGTTTTCCAAGCATTCACAGATCTTTTGTTGGGCAGCTGAGGAATCTCAACATATAACCAATGCTTTTGACACTTCCAGAGAATTCTTTCTTTCACCTCCAGAATCAGAGTGGGAACACTGGCCTTCTGAAGAAGCAGGTTACTATTTTTTTTTTTTTAATTACCTTTATTCTTTGAAACCACTGGATCGCCGGGGAAGCCCCATTTACTATTTTAAATGGTGTGAAGTAGATCTGTGCTCTGCTTCTCTTAAACTCACATTCAAAGATGTCAGGGCCTCTCTGAGATGAAATGGATGCATTTCCACGGACATAACATCCCGCTCTACACTGATCACCGAGCCCGATAACTGTGGTTCAGAAGCAGCTGAATGTACTGACCGTATGCTGCCAAGTGGAAGGGGAAACCGTTCATCCCCTGCTGGTCTAGCCTGGAGTTACCAAAGCGTGTTCCACGAAACAGCTGCAGCAGAATCTCCTGAGCCACACACGAACTAGTGGAAAGTGTTCATCACTCGGTCGTGTCTGACTCTTTGCAACTCCACAGACTGTAGCCTACCAGGCTCCTCTGTCCACAGAATTTCCCAGGCAAGAACACTAGAATTGTCTGCCATTTCCTTCTCCAGGGGATGTTCCCAACCCAGGGAGCAAATACAGGTCTTCTGTGTTGCCAGGCAGATTCTTTACCGTCTGAGCTACCAGGGAAGCCCAACTGCATATGGAAAATGCATATTCCCAGGCCCTCCCCCAGATCAACTGGAGCAGAATCTCTAGAGTCAGTGCCCATTTTAAACCAGTTCCCAAACAACTAGAGAGCTCATGCTAAGTCGCTTTCAGTCATGTCTGACTCTTTGCAACCCCATGGACTATAACCCACCAGGCTCCTCTGTCCTTGGGATTCTCCAGGCAAAAACAGTGGAGTGGGCTGCCGTTTCCATCTCCAGGGGATCTTCCCGACCCAGCGATCAAACCCCCGTCTCTCATGTCTCCTACATTGGCAGGTGGGTTCTTTACCACTATTGCCACCTGGGATGCCACCTGGGATGCCCTAAATACCTAAATAAAATAAACTAGCTCCCACTGACTGGTGATCCTTATGGGTAAATCAGCTTGAGAACCACGGGTCTTTTAACAGTCCAGCCTTTAGTATCAAACCAGCTGAGGCCTCTGAACCAGCTCTGCCTGTAAGTAACTATATACCCTTGAGAAAATTATGTAACATTTGCAAGCTTCAAGTTTTTTTCAGCTGAAAAACAGGAATAATAATATGTGGCCCAGAATTCTCAAGACAGTTAAATGAGATAATGCATGTGAATGATAAAGAAATACGTTGTCAAGAGCATCTGAGAGTCATCAGACCATGGTTTTATAGACTGTTTCACAGGGCTGTTTTCAGAAAGGGAGATGAGGCGCGTGCAGCATTTCAGGGCTGCAGGGATGGAGTTTTGCAGAACCTATCCCAGGGGACTGTTCCGAGAAGTAAGCGAGGCACGGCCGGCAGAGCTCTGACGCAGCACCTGGCACACTCTTAGGTGACACTGGCTCGGTCGTGTCCAACTCTGTGCGACCCCATGGACTGTAGCCCGCCAGGCTCCTCTCTCCACGGGATTCTCCAGCAGGAATACTGGAGTGGGTTGCCATTTCCTTCTCCGGGGAAAGTTAGCTGTCGGTGCTCCAGCTGCCAGCACTGTGAGGCCAGGACACCAGCGAGGGCCCTGCGGGGGCAGAGGCAGCTTGGCCACGCATGGGGCGGGCCAGACCAGGAGACTGCAGGCCAGGCGTGGCGAGTGCAACAGGGCCCGACCCGGAGGAGGCTAGGAGATCATCGTGAGAGTGTTCGGAATCCACTGGCGTTTTTGAGCATAGGAATGATGAGATTAATCTGGCAGAAGGAGATATGAGGAAAAACTCCGAGGTAGAAAAGCTAGGCTAGGAGACCGGTGTATAAGCCAGAGAAGTTTGGAGCTAAGCAGTCAGTCCAGGCACAGCTGGACACCCGTGTATGAACTCAGAAAAAGACTGCCCCCTCCAGGTGACGTCCCCTGGAGGTGTGCAGGCCATGCTAAGCACAGGGCCTGGAAAGGACAGCAAAGCTGAGCCTCTGCCCAGCTGCCCTGCTGGCCAGGGCCCTACTGCAGCGATGAACAAACATGACTACACAGTGCGGCCTCAGCGCTAGAAAGACCAGAGCGAAGGAGCAAGCAAGTATTATCATGCTGATCCATAAGCCCTTCACTCTTACACTCCCAGAGCTACCAGAACTGCCTCAGGGACCTCCCTGGGGGTCCAGTGGCTAAGAACTCTATGCTCCCAAGGCAGGTGGCCCTGGTTCAATCCCCGATCAGGGAACCACATGCTGCTACTAAGCGTTCAAATGCCGCAGCTAAAGATCCTGCTCCTGCAATGGAGACCCCGAGCAGCCAAATAAATAAATATTTTAAAACGTGTCTTAAATTCTCATCTTCAGCTCTGGCATACTGACATACAAACTCTGACATTTTAAATGACTGGACGTTGTCCTCCAGAGGAATATGCATGAACTAGCTCCTTCCTAAGGAGCCTGACACACTGTAAGGGCGCTCCCCTAGCATAAGATGAAGTTAGCCAATCAACAAGCACTGTATTTCCCCAGTTATAAGTAACCACCTTTCACATCCTGCACAAGGACACAGAATACTCATGAAGCTCCTGCCGTGGCTCTAATGTGCCGGATGCTACAAATTCATTGCGGGTGGGAGGCGAGAGCCCCTGCCTTCAGGCTTGCAGGGAAGACAGTGAGCAAAACCATCAGTAACCACAGAAGTGCAGGAGCCAGGCAGACACCTGGTGGGAGAGTCGCTGTGCCGTGGGCTGTATGGCCGCCAAAGCCGAAGGTCTTTACTCCCTGTCCCCTACGGGAAAAGTGTGCCCACCCCTGATTTAGAGGGTACCTTTTCTTGGAGAAAGTTGGTAATTAATTAGCCATCTGTCTTCCATGTGCTTTAGGTAGACAGCAAACTTTACCAAAAGGACATAGTTTGGAAGGTTGACTTTTTTCCCTCCCTGTGACAAGGTCATTGTTACATGCAGATATACAACGGATCCATCGGATACTACTTAATACAAGTTTTCCCATTTCTAAGCAAATTATTTGCAAATATTCACATGCAAATACATAAATGATTCCACTTGGAATACATTTAAGATTTCTAATCATGGCTTCCATGTCTCAGCAAGACTCACTCTTCTCTTATTAGTTCATCCATTGATTACAGGAGTCAGCCTTCTGGTTTCTTGACTCTCAGACTCCTGCGTGCTTTCTGACTTCTGAATCTGCTGTTCCCTTTCCCTGGACTGCTTCCTCATCAAGCCCTTTAATGATCGACTCCCTTTTATCATGCAAAATTCAACTCAAGGGTCATCTCCTTAGAGAAACCTTCACTGATCATGGTAGGTAGAGAGGTTGACTTTTTAAAAAATGAATATGTGAAAGCAAAGTGTAGTATATGCATACAATGGAACATTCAGTTCAGTTCAGCCGCTAAGTCGTGTCTGACTCTTTGCGACCCCATGAATCGCAGCACGCCAGGCCTTATTGTCCATCACCATCTCCCAGAGTTCACCCAAACTCATGTCCATTGAGTTGGTGATGCCATCCAGCCATCTCATCCTCTGTTATCCCCTTCTCCTCCTGCCCCCAATCCCTCCCAGCATCAGAGTCTTTTCCAATGAGTCAGCTCTTCGCATGAGGTGGCCAAAGTACTGGAGTTTCAGCTTTAGCATCAGTCCTTCCAAAGAACACCCAGGACTGATCTCCTTTAGAATGGACTGGTTGGATCTCCTTGCAGTCCAAGGGACTCTCAGGAGTCTTCTCCAACACCACAGTTCAAAAGCATCAATTCTTCGGTGCTCAGCTTTCTTCACAGTCCAACTTTCACATCCATACATGACCACAGGAAAAACCATAGCCTTGACTAGACGAACCTTTGTTGGCAAAGTAATGTCTCTGCTTTTGAATATGCTATCTAGGTTGGTCATAACTTTCCTTCCAAGGAGTAAGCATCTTTTAATTTCATGGCTGCAATTATTCAGCCTTAAAAAGGAAGGAAGTCTTGGGGAAATGGAGCAGGACCCTGTGGTCCTTGCCCCCTCAGTGTCCTCTGCTTGCCTTTTGCTGTTGAAAACTTTCAAGAGTAAGTTTAATCGGAGAAATGTGAAGGGCAGAAACAAAGGAAAACACTCAAAGGAGACCAAATAATAAAGTAGTCATTGAGCATAGTCAAGGACCTTCAGTTCCTCCGCCAGGACTACAGATAATACTCTGAGCCAAAACCTATGGGCTGCCGTGTAGGTGCCACCCCAGGTGGAAGAAGAGACGGCCAGACCGTGCCCAAGATATGAGCTGCCCCGTTCCCGAGAACCAGCCTCAAAGAAATGGAACAAATGGACCCTGGAACTGAAGACTAACTGTCCCTAAAGCAAGATGATGCTGGTCAGACCACTGATGATCAGTCTGAAGACGACTGTCAGAGCTGGCTGTGCTGTGAGCTCCTGCCCACTGGTTGCCAGTGGAGAGAGTTGGCCTTTGGACAGATGTCCACCCCACCACTCCCCGCCAGTTGCCCAGATCTGAAATAAAGTAAACTTCCCTTTCCACCAGCCTGGCCTGTTTTTTGGCTGTTGAGCAGCGAGCAGCCAGTACCCACGCCTACAGCACAGACGAACTCTGAGGACTTCAAGCTGAGCGCAGTCAGTCACAGAACAAGAAATATCTGATTCCACTAACTTGATGAGCCCAAAGTGGTTCAATTCATAGAGACAGAAAGCGAAATGGTGGTTTCCAGGGGCTCGGGGAGGGGAACTTTGGGAGTTGTTGTTTAAGAGGGATAGTTTCAGTTTTGCAAGATGAAAAAGCTCTGGGGATTTGTCTTGCTGCAATGTGAAAGTACTTACTGCTGAGCTGTGCACTTTAAAATGGTTACGACAGTAATTTTTAAAAAGATTATTTTAGCAAGACCAAAAGCAGGTATGGTGATGTACTGAAAAGGCACGGGACTACGGATTTGGGGGTTTCCTTTCCAGTCTTGGCTTTGCCGCTTATTTGCTAGAAATGAGGGTGTCAGCTAAGGTCTGGGAAACACCAGGGGTGGGACCAGGACAACTGACCTCAGATCACCTGTGCACCCTCCCCTTCTCCCTTCTTCTGGTCTGTGTCTTCCAGAGTCGGGAAGGACAGAGGTTCAACTCTGCAATTGAGCGCATCGAGGTTCCCCTGTTAGAACCTCCCTAAAATCAGCAACTGAACGTGTTTTGCAACAGACTCTTCCCTGTTGCCATCTCCACAACAGTTGTGGCAAGCCTGTGGACAGCTGCCTGTTAGGTAAATGTTATATTTTGGGTTTGGGGTTTTTTTTTTTTAACCACCAATTTTTAAAAAATTGGTTTTAGTTTAAATGAATTTCTGGAACCTGGAGATAGGCTACTAAAACATTTAGGTTTGTTTAGTGTTTCTATGAAGCATCAAGCTGAGTTTGACGATTTCTTCTCTTTCTGGATAATTTATCATGAAAATTGGATGGAGAAATAGTAATTAGATTTCTCGATGCTCTCGCCAGAGATGCACACAGTTATTACAGAGTTGCATTAGCAATCATAATCTTCATTAGCAAACAACGCCTCGGTGTGACAACTTGCCCAGCTGTCCTGGACGAGACTGGCCGAGCACCACCAAGCCTCTCATGGATGCCATCTAAGTTCAGGCCTCCCCGCAAAGGGCTCCCTTCTGCTCCTGGCCCCGTGACCCACACCCTCCCAGGTTTCCACCTGTCCACCTGTCCACCTGTCCACCTGTCCTCTCAGCCTCCTTCAGTTGTTGGTGCTTCTTAAACCCAGACATTAAGCGTGTGGTCCCCCGACAGTCCACCCTGACCCCTCCTCTCCCTCTGGACGGTCTCCTCCACACTCTTTCCTTATTCCTACCTGTTAAGAATTCTCAACCTTGGAACCTCCCTGGTGGTGCAGTGGGTGAGAAGCTACAACGCAAACAACGCAGGTTCAATCTGGTCGGGGAGCTGAGATCTTGATCTCACGAGCCACGGGCCGACAAAGGCCGTGCAGCAACTGCTGAGCCGGGCGTCCCGGCGAGAGGATTCACAGGCGTGGACAAAACCCCACGTGCTACCACGGAGACCCGACATGCCAAACTAAAGATAAGTAAATACATTTAGAAAAAACAAGAATTCTCACACTCCTGCTACTTATCCAGGCTTTCCTCTGAGCCCTAGAGTCACGAGTCCAAATGTGCACGTGACATCTCCCCACGGATATCAGGTGAACTAAGACACAGAGAGACCCCACGAGGCCATATCTTTACAGAGGTGTAGCTCTCCCTCACATCAAGATGACAGGCAGGCAACCTGAGGGAGGCTCAGCCATCCCCCTCGTGAGGCTCCCAGCTCTGGGCCCAAGATGGTCGTTCCTGCCCCATCACCGGGCCAGCAGGAAGGGCCCCAGGGCGTGGATTCCCCTCAAGGGCCGGGCCTCAGAAGCTGTGCACAGAGCCTCCACTGGCCAGAAGTCAGGCTTACGGGCACACCCAGGGGCAAGGAGCTCTGGGGAGTGCTTTCTCCAACAGCAGCTTCACCCTGCACCTGGTGAGATTCGGGAGGGCTTCTGACTAATAAGCGGCCACGGCCGTGAGTTACCCGGCCCTGCTCCACACACTTTAAGGACTTCGGGTCTGACGTCCCCGAAACCAGAGCCATGATCGCCGGCCTGCTTGGGGTGGGCTCTGTCGGTGCGCCCCCGGGGTGAATGGCCCTGGCGTCTACCCGGCCCGCTCCAGAAACCCCCACAGGGGCCTGCCCCCTCCTGCCCTCACCCCGAGACCCAGCCCACCATGCAGCCCGGCCAGCTGTGAACCGGGAAGCCTCCTGAGCCCCTCTCTCCTGCCATCCCAAAGCGAGGGACTGCGGCCTCTCACCTGGACCGAGGCCCAGCCTCCTGGACGGGCGCCTCTCCATCACCCTGGCGGCCTCCCCTCCTCTGCGGATGCTGCGGCTGGTGTGGGGGCCTTCCTCGCTGCCGGTGGTAATCCAGTCTCCCCGCTGAAACCTTCCATTGGTCTCAGTGTTTATAACACAACCTACAAAACCCTGCGCGGGGCCTCTCCCCGTGGGGCAGCCCGCCCGCCCCGCCCTGAGTCACACCCAGCTGCTCGCCCCTCTCGGGGGCCGGCTGCTCCCAGCGCAGTCCCTGGAACCCACCCCGCCTCTGCTGGTCAACGCCCAGCTTCCCTCAGGGCGCAGGGCACCGGCCACTCTGGAGGGAGGCCTCTGCCACCCTCCCCACTGGACCAGCGCCCCTGCGAGGCTCTCGCGAAGCCACAGGCCACTGCCTGCAGCGCTTCCTCTGCGCTGCTTGTACTGGGGGCCTGGGGGCCTGAAGCCTGCTGTTCCTGTAGCCCCGTCCACCACGTGGGGCCAGACGCTGAGCCTCCCCCTCTCTCCTTCTTACCATTCCACTCCCAGGCACAGAGCCCAGTACTTGGCAAATAGCACATTCTCAAAAATACTCATGAATGAAAGCAAAAATTCAGCCCGACCGGAAGACAGTGGGTCTGAACTGCCTCATCTGCGTCTCAGCATTTATGGAGTTCAGCAGCGGTATGCTGACGAGTACAGGCTCCTGAGTTGACGACACGGGGCTACACGAACTGCTTCTGTGTGCTCAGAGCTGCCGAAATACTGGAGTCCGGGAGGGGAATGGGAAGGGGAAACACTTGGTCTCTGTTCCCCACCGGGACTCCACGTGATTCACAGAGCAGTTACAGCAGAAAGCGAAAACAAAACTCATAAAATGGTAATTTCCAAAAGACAGTGCATGACTCAGAGAAACGCTCACAGAGTCTAGTGGAGTTCAGAGGCAAGAAAGGTCAGCACAGCCCAGAAGATCCGGGAAGCCTGTGAACAAGGTCATGACCCGCAGTGGACCGTGAAGGGCAGGGAGGGGGTTAGGGTGATGGCATCCGAGGCACTGGGCAGGAGCGGGCCGGGCAGCTGTGTGGGGGGAACTCGGTCCTTGGCGGGCGTGATGACTGCCTCGTTTTCAGGGAGGGCGCAGTGGGAGCTGAGCTGGGGACCAGGCTCTAAAGTCCCGTGAAGCACGTTTGTTCTTTATCCAGAGGACGGTGAGAAACTGCTAACATTTGGGAGTGAAGTGGCTGAAGAGAAAGTTTGAGAAGGACTGGTCCGGAACGTGCAACGCGAGCTGGAGGCTGTCACCTGGGGTTTCTCAGCTGAGAACTGTCACCCAGAGAAGAGGCATTGTGCCAGGCCGGCCTGCTCTGCAGGGTTGTGTATCCAAGGGCAGGGAAACCCCGCCAGGACCTGTGCTCTGGCTCAGAAGGGAGGGCTGTGTCTTCCCCAGAGCTTGGGGGTGGCACTGGCATCACTGACTCAATGAACATGAGTTTGAGTAAACTCTGGAAGTTGGCGATGGACAGGGAGGCCTGGCGTGCTGCAGTCCATGGGGTCACAAAGAGTCAGACATGACTGAGTGACTGAACTGAACTGACCTGGGGGTGGCAGGAGGGGTCATTTATGCTACCGGTGTCCACCTTCCAAGCACTGACCCCTAGAGCTGAGCCTGGGCGCTAAGACCTGGGTTTCTGGGTGATTCTTCAATGGACGGGAGAGACCTGCCCTCCTTCTCACCGGACAGGGTCCTGGCTCACAATCTCCGGCCAGTTTGACGCACAGAACATCTGAAACGCAAGCCCTTACTTCCTCCAATCCTGGGATGCAGCTGTGTCCCACGGGGACTTCTGTAGATGGACAATTCTTTTTTTGTATCTCCACCAAATGTGCAACCATTTATTATCAGTCACGTGCTGGCTGATCATGACGCTCCAGGGGGTCTGGCCTCTGGCCTCCTGCCTTCCTACCAGAAGCTGCCACGGACGGAGCCAGTTCCGGGGGAGGACAGCTCCCGTTGACTCCGGAAAGGCACAAAGAACTCCATCAGCAGCTTCTCTTTAAATCAACAGCGAAGCAAACAGAGACACAACTTTTCTTTCTAGATGAACGATTCTTGAGGAAGAAACGGTCAGGGTTCTGTATTGAGCATGAGGACACTTTGTGAAGAAATCAGCCCTATTAATGAAGATTTTCGGGAGTCCGTGTGTGTGTGTGCTAAGTCGTTTCACTTGGGTCTAACTCTTTGCGACCAATATTGACTGTAGCCCGCCAGGCTCCTCTGTCCGTGGGATTCTCCAGGCAAGAATATTGGAGAGGGTTGCCCCTCCTCCAGGGGATCTTCCCGACCCAGGGATGGAACCCCTGTCTCTCACCTCTCCTGTATTGGCAGGTGGGCTCTTTACCGCTAGTACCACCTGCAAAGCCCCTTCAGGAGCCCACCAGCCTCCAACTGAAACACGAAAAAGGATTAGCCAGGGCTTACAGTTACAGAAGCACAGGAAATACTCGGGATGAATAACTGAGACTTGATTCTATCTTTAATGAATAGAATTTCTTCCTAGGCACATAGGAGCGACTCCAGTCTGGCACAGGCGCCATGTGGCAAGGTGCTTCTTAGCAAAGAAACCGATAAACTACACTTAAGCAACTAAGCCACTGAACACAGTGTTTGATTTCTATAACCTTATTTGTATATTTTCATCTTTAGGTGAAGGCATGTCTGAATCATAAGAAATTTATGTAAAGTCAGAAAGCAAGAACTTCCCTTCTGATAACTCTTGAAAGTTTATAAATCTCCAAGAGACTTTACTTTTAAAGGGTGCTAGGGCTTGGAGGTTATTTCAGAGAAGTTCATTCAATGACTACACTATGTTTCTTAAATCATCGGATAGGTGAGAAGGTAACTAAAGCAATTTTCTAATAGGACAATAGGCAAAACACAATGCCTGCTAAGGCATCGATAGGGAAATTAAGTCTTTTAAAGAAAAAAAAAACAACCCCATAGGAAATCTGGCAAAGGATACAAACAAGTGATTTACGGAAGAGACAAAAGTACCCCCAAAACAGGACGCTCAACACCTACCGTAGCAAGAGAAATGCAGATTTAAAGGTGATATCATTTTTTTACTGGCAAAAGAGTGATAATATTCAGTGCTGATCATGGTGCAGGAAAAAGATATTCTTGTTTATTACTGGCAAGACCATAGGGTATCTGAGCAGGGCTGTCCAATAAGATCAGCTATCTTTAGCTTATGAAAGATGAATTAATCACCAAATTTAGAATAACCAAATGTCTGTAAGCAAAAGCCCTTGGGACACGTGTGTTATTTCTGCCAACAGTCTCTGGGCACCCATCATGGGCAGACACCAGGCTTCTGAGCCAGGCACTCCATACAGGGCACAGCGGGCTTAGGGATGGACGTGCTGTGACCTGTCCTTAAGGACGCACTGAGGGGCTTCCTTGGTGGCCCAGGGGGCTAGGGCTCCGAGCTCCCAAAGCAGGGGCCCGGGTTCGATCCCTGGTCAGGGGACTAGATTCCACAGGCCACAACAAAAGATCTCACGTGCCACAACTGAGCCCCACGCGGCAGCCAGATAAATACGTAAATATTAAATAATGATAACTTTTAAAGAAAGAGCACACCGAGCTGGGGAGAGAGACTGGGCCCTGTCTAAGGCTGCTTGAGCTGCAGCGGCAAAATACCGCAGGCCGCGCAGCTTAAAAGACAGACCCATTTCTCACAGTTCTGGAGGGGAAGCCCGTACGTAGGTACCCCAGATTTCGTTCTTAGGGAGGGCCCACTTCCTGACTTGCAGGGGGCCCCCTGCCCACTGAGTCCTTTCTCGGTAGAAGCGGGTGAGAGTGAGCCGGTTGATTCCTCCCCTCTTACGAGGGCTCTAATGCCCCCCAGGAGCGCCACACTCAACAACTTTTTCTAACTCTACCTCCCAAAGGCCCCACCTCTTAACACCATCACGGTGAGGGTGAGGGGTTGAACAGAGGGATTTGAGAGGACACAAACATCCAGCCCATAAGCGTTCAGTCAGCTGTGGTCACTAGCTAATAAGCGGATAATCTCAGATACATCGTCTGCATTAAAGGGTACTCCTCAAATGTTTAAGCACTCTTCCCAACTCTTACCTACTCTATTAATTTATGTCACAAACCCTTTCTCAGCAAATAATGCAAACAGAGAACTCAGCAAGAATAAGTGAAGTCTAAATTAAAGCAAGTTTCTTCCATCAATTTTTATTTCCATTTTTTCAGATAAGGCAACAGAGAGTCATATGCAAGAGTGTGGCCGTGAATAAAATCAGCTGAAGAACTAACCGTCCCTGATTTTCTTGAAAACAAAATATGGAAATATCCCCATTTGTGGAGACATAAGTGTAGGATCCTCAGAAGAAAATAATCAATTAGAAACTCACTTAATATTGATTGAGGGTTTGATATGTGCCAGATGCTATGCTAAGGCAGCCTTCGTGTACTATCTCATTTAATCATCGCAAAACACGAGGCTTTATTACAAGGCCCACTTTACATATGTGGGCACCAAAGCTCAGAGAGGTTAAATAACTTGTCCAAGGTTACCCAGCTAAATACCGAAAGAGTAAAGGTTAAATAAAACTCAGGTCTGAAAGCTCATGCTCTTAATCAAATGGATAAGAATAAGAATATAAATACAGCTATCACTTATTGAGTGCTCACCATATGCCAGGAGCTGTGCTAAGAATCTCATAATAAATGAGTCACTATCTTCTTCAAAGTTCTCTGACATTTACTCACTTGAGCCTCTCCGTTAAATCTGAGAACGACAAAAGGAGTGAGTCCAGGAGGACAGGAAATCCGCGGACAGGAACCCTTGGTTTGATTTGGTTATGGGACTTTAGGGCATTTTGTCTTATTTGCTACTTTAACCGCACATCTTTCCGTTAAGGGGCATTCTGTTACAGAAAAGAGCAGGAGTTTCATCCTACAAACCACGAAATGAATAATCAACAGCAAAGGGTCCCCGACCTCTCTGAGCCTCAGCTTCTTCATCTGTAAATTGGTGCGACAAAAACAGCCCCACCACTTCCCTCATGGGTGTATTGTAAAAATCAAGCACGACAAAGCCTGCAAAAGCACTTTATACCTTTTTAAAGCCCTCCGTTTAAGGGACTTCCTGGTGGTACAGTGGATAGGGATCTGCCTGCCAGTGCAGGGCACACGGGTTCGATCCCTGGCCCGGGAAGATCCCACCTGCCGTGGGCCACAGCTACTGAGCCCGGGAGCTGCGGCTGCTGAAGCCCGCAGGCCCAGACCCCGCGCTCCACAACAGGCGAAGCCGCCGCAGTGAGAAGCCCGCCACCACCAAACAGAGGAGGCCCCACTCTCTGCAACTATAGACACCCCACGCGAGCAACAAAGGCCCAGCACAGCTGTAAATAAACAAACAGCTACAAGTTTAGGCCAAGGCCCCAAACTGACTCATCATACTGTGATATGTGCCTGAGCTTGGCCACTCAGAGGCCATAAACACCACGTAAAAGAGTGACATTGCTAATTAAAGCCGCTTGGTGCTGGCATGAGAATACAGAATACATACATAGATGGAGGGATAGAGGCTGGAAACAGACCACCCACATATGGGAATTTGGTGGATGATAAAGCAGAATTCAAACCGCTGGGGGAATGAGATACTTCAGTGAGTATGTCAGAACAACTGGGCATCCAAATGGAAAAATCGTGAGTGTGATGCTGACTTTATCACTTACTCTAGCAGAATTTCCAGATGTTCCAAAGATTTAAACATGAAAATAATCAAACTGCAAATTCCTAGGAGAAAACACAGGAGAGTTTACTTATTTTTAGAAATGGCTATCTTTCCAAGTAAGACACAAAGGTACAAAAACTATAAAAGAGAAAAGATTTCCAAATTTGACTGTATAAAAATTAAAATCTCCTGCAAAGGAAATAAATACCACAAACAATTTCAAAAAGCAGATGAGAAGCTGGGAGAGAATACGGCAACATGTATGACAGACGAGGGACTAAATCCCTCAGTAATTAATTAATAAGCTGGCAGACGTTTAATGAGCGACTCTTACATGCCAGGCATCATTCTAAGCTTTGGGGGATTCAAACCAATCAAAAGTTCCTGCCTCTTTGGAGCTCACATTCTGTGGGAAAGTCCACAAAGGGATCTTGGATATTAGTAGAAAAAGAATCAAAAATGAGCAAAGAGTTGATTTGCACAGTTGATTATACAAATGGTATTTAAACATATAAAGTGTTTACTCATTCTCATAACAAATGAGATACCGGTTAAATTTCAGTAGGGTACCATTTCATCCACTGGACTTTCCAAAATGAAAAATGTGATAATTTACGTGTTGACAAGGGCACAGAGAAATAGGCATTTTCTTCTTTTCGGTGGCGGCGTGAGTGGAGCAAGGTCTTTGGAAAGCACTTTGTCATCGTACGTGATCATCTGGGCCAGGGGTGTGGGTGTTTAGTCATTGACTCTTGGCGACCCCATGGACTGTGGCCCGCCAGGCTCCTCTGTCCATGGGGTTTCCCAGGCAAGAATGCTGGAGTGGGTTGCCATTTCCTTCTCCAGGGCATCTTCCCAACCCAGGGATCAAACTCACGTCTCCTGCACTGGCAGGCGGGTTCTTTACCATTGTGCCATCTGGGAAGACTGATTTGCCGTCATCGATCAAGATTACAAACGCACCCACTCTTTAGCCCAGCAATTCTGCTTCTAAAAGCTGAGGCTACGGTATATTTGCGTGTGCTTGCCGCGGCATGTGTATGAGAACGTTCGCTATAGCATTGCTTCTAATAGTGAAACTCACAGCCTAGATACCCATCAACAGGACCGTGGTTAAACAAACATTAAGTGAAACTGAAAGTCACTCAGTCATGTCCCCCTCTTGCGACCCCACGGACTGTAGCCTGCCAGGCTTCTCTGTCCATGGAGTTTTCCAGGCAAGAATGCTGGAGTGGGTTTTGCCATCTCCTACTCCAGGATAAACAAACATGGAACACATCTAAAACAGTACAAATTGTTTAAAAGAACATAGTCTTGGGAATTCCCTGGCAGTCCTGTGGTTAAGACTCTGCTTTTACTGTCTGGGGCCTGGGTTCAGTCCCTGGCTGGGGAACTAAGATCCTGCAAGTTGCAAGACTTGTCCAAAAAAAAAAGAATATAGCTGCTGAAAATAATGTATGAAAGATTCTTCAAAATACATTGTGAATAAAAGTAAGGTTCTAAACAGTTATATGCAATGCTGAGCTGATAAATGTTTAATAATGTAAAAAAACTGTATGTTTATATTACATAATTACAAATTATACTAAATAAAGGATTTTCATGTACAGATAATAAATAATAGAATAAACAATATTCTTCATTGTAAATTCCATCCTTTAACATCAATGAGATGTGCTATTTCTTATAAAATCTATTGTCAGTTTTATAAATTTATCGCCAACAATTATGTCACAAAATTGAACCATGAAAGCTTGCGAACTATTCGATCAGCAAAGAAATCGCTCAGATTGATACTGTGTTCAAACATGAAGGTCAATTGATAGCTCAGTTTTATTCGTGAGGAAAACAGACAGAAAACAAGCATGTGTGTTGGAACCTCACCATCTATCAGCGACCTGGGCTGCTTGGCCCAATCAGGTCACGGTTTCTGAAAACCAAAGAATATTTCCTGGGGCTTCCCTGGTGGTCCAGTGGCTAAGACTCCACGCTCCCAACGCAGGGGGCCCGAGATCGATCCCTGGCCAAGGAACTAGATCCCATATGCCACAGCTAAGACCCAGAGCAGACAAATCAATTAAACAAACAAATGAACATTTTTTTAAAAAAGAATATTTCCTCACCTTTCTGTTCTTCACAACATAGCAGAGTCAGACCCAGCACTCTTACACTGAACCTGTATCTCTTCCATATTCCCCACGGCCATCTCACGTCTCGAACAGGAGTCAGCCAAATCCCTGAGCCACATCCAGCAGCCGTCCGGTCTGTAAATGCAGTTTGGAGCCCAGCCCCTCTGCCTCTGCGTCCCTCTAAGGCTGTTTGCGTGCTCCAACAGCAGAGTTGACCATTGCAACAGATGCCGTGTTGCCGCAAATGCTCGGATATTTACTATCCAGTCCTTCAAGAGAGCGTGTGCAGACCCCTGGTCTAGAGCTCCGGCAGAGCAACAAATAACACTCGGATTTGCCGTGTTTGCTCATTTCCAGGGTGTAAATATTCCCACCATGACCAGTTCCGAGGCACCAATGCATCCTCACAAAAGGCAGAGTTGGGAGAGTATGCGTGGCTTTTCCACTCTACAGATAACGACAGGTGTCAATGACCTCAGGAAGGCAGGTAACAGTAATACGTAGTAAAATAATTAGAAGCCATGAGTTGTAAGTATTTGTTCTAATATGATTTCCTTAATAATCAGGTCATGCAATTTACTTTTCAATGATGGCTGTGTGTGACAACCAGCTCACCAAATTCCCCTGTGAGCCGACAGGGCTGCCTCCAGCACACCGCTGGACGTGGTGCACAAATGTGTGAAAACGTGTGAGCAAGGGCGCGGCCTCCTGTCCTCATATGCTTCTATGTGCACAGAATACCTGAAGATGCGTGAGAAGCTGAGGTGGACCACAGGTCCAGGAGATGGAGTAACATGGAGATTTATTTTTTTACTGTAGCTTCTTTTTGAATTTTTAGGCCTATGTGACCCATAAAAGCCCAATTTGTTATTGTTTTTCGGCAGGCTATTAAATCCCTATTTCCTGCGTCTCCCTTCGACCCTTGAGTTGGCACGGCTGGTGGAGCCCTCGGGCATGGCCGCACCCCCTCTGGGACCAGAGGGCGGCCTCCCCAGGTCCGAGTGCACCAGGGCGAGGAGCCCTGGAGGCCGCGTGGCAGCCTGTGAATCAGCACGTTTCCCAGATGAAAACCCTGCCGGAAAGCCATCTCAAGAGCACCGGCCCCACTGCGCTGCCCTGATTTCTCTGTCTCGGTTTGTTCATCTTTCCTGGAAAAAAATAAGCAAGCTTTTCCCCATCACCAATTTCCCCCGGCGTTTTGCAAGGCGGGGCACGGTGCCCTGCCTGCCAGCTCCACCCCACATGGCACAGCATCCTGCCTGTATTTACCCCATGCTCCAGTGCCCTGGGCTGTGTCTGCGCCCACAGATGAGCGGGCGGGGGCAGCTGCCAGCCCAGGTCCGCCCTCCTAGCTGGGGACCTCCGGGCATCTCTGCTGGGAAGATCAGCCTGGCGGTGCCCGGAGCTGCGTCCTCAGGAACCAGCTAGAAGACTCAGCCAAGAAGAAGAGAGGTTGCCTCAGCCCACGGGGCCCCTGAGGGGCTCTCACGAGCTTTGCCAGCTTCCTGAGTCCACCTTGAGCTGGCCCCTGGTGCTAGTCGCCGGTTCCTTTTCGTTCTCTGGCTTATGAACCTCTTTCCGCCTCACTTGGTCCTCACCTGGACACCGGCCTCGTGGCAGAACTCCTCCCATGAATCCCACGTGGACGGACCGTCTCCTCCCAGAGGCCCACCTCGGCTCCTCGCAGTCCCTGCCACGTCCTCCGCCCCCTCGGTCCTGGCTCCCTCTCTCCCTTGACTCCATAATCAGGTCGCCTCACTCGCCAGCCTACTGTCTCGGGGCCAAGGACACACCCAGGTTTGTTTCCCAGGGGAAGAATTGCTCCGAATGACATGCCAGGCAGCGACAAGTGTGACGACGCTCTCCCTTCTAGCTCCTGGAGATCCCTCCTCCCGGACCCAACATCCAGGCTAGATGAGGCTGGGGGTGTCTTAGTCAGGCTCCCCCGAGGCTGTGTGTGTGACTGGGGTTTACTGGGCTGTGTTCCCCAGAGACGTTGGTGGGAGAACGAGAACGGAAGGAGGCCAAGCCAAGCAGGGATGCAGGGCTCTGCGTTCCGGGTTTCTGTCGCTGAGGGACAGGCATCCAGCTCAGTGGCGGAGATCAGCTGCTCCTCCCTCGTGCCCACAGACTCCGCGGGTCAGGAATGTGGACACGCCAAACGGGACAGCAGCTGGTTTCTGTCCTACGTGTCTCGGGCCTCAGGTGGCAACACTCGAAGGCTGGATGGCCCACTGAACAGGGACTGGGGCCATCTAGAAGCTGCCTGACTTGCAAGTATGGCTGAACTGGGATGTGTCAGCCCAGGGGGTCTACACGTGGCCTTTCACGTGGCTTTGGGCTTCTCCCTGCGCACCTGCTGGGTTTCGGGAGCAAGTCTTCCAGGAGGCGAAGTCCAGGAGGAGAAGAGCTGCAAGAGATCACGGCAAACGCTGCAAGGCTTGTTCTGACCCGGTTCCGAAGTCAGCAGCAAAGTCCTGCTGACTCAGCTGCATTCCGCTGGTCACAGGTTATCGCTCAGGCCAGTCCAGATGCATGGAGAAGGGACTTGTGTCTAAGCATCAGTGAGTGTTAGACCAGACCACACTGCAGAAGAACACGGGATGGGAGGCACTGCTGTGCTCATCTTTGAAACGGCCATCTCCCACGCACTCTGCGGGTGCCTCTGCTTGATCCCATGTGAGGAGCTCCGGAGAGACTGCAGGTCACATCTCGGGGTCGCCCAGTCTGGGGCTGGGGACCTAGACTGTCTATACCCACGCCACAGGCCACCCTTGGAACAGCACAAATTTCCAGACACTTCTGTCTCTCTCTGAACAGACGGAGCAGACTCTGGCAGGCTGCGGGCAGGCCCCGTGGCCGTGTGTGTGACGGAGACGCAGGCACTGGCCTTGGCATTGAGAGCAGTGTGGGAACAGATGAGCATAAACTGGAAAGGGATCCCCGGTGGTGGTGGGGGGGGCGGGCAGGCTCCATCCTTTCAGCTGCTGTAACAAAGGACCCTGCACGGCGGAGGCAGGAGGGAGCTTATAACAGCAGAGATGTCTCGGAGTCCTGGGGGCTGGGAGCCCGAGGTCAGGGTGCCAGCGCCGTCAGGCCGCGGTGAATCCTCTGCCAGGGGCAGACGACCATCTTCTGGTGGTCCCTCACACGGCCCAGCACAGAGGGGACACACCCTCACTGGTGATGCCCGTCCGGCACAAATCCCCTCCAAGGGCTCTGCCTCGCAACCTCATCAGATCCGAGTCAGCTCCCAAGGAATTCCGCTTCAAACACCAGCCCCGCGGAGGGTGGGGCTTCCACGCCGCCACCAAGGGCCAGCTGTGCTGGGGCCTCGGTGCAGACCCTGCGCTCAGGAAGCGGTGCGGAGTGGTGGCGCGCTGGTGTTTAGAGTTAGACGGCTCCAGGCGCCACTACGACCACTGTGCAAGCCCTTTGGGAACACAGGGGTAACAAGCGTGCTCACTGCACAGGGCGGTGGTAAAGATGAAACGACGTTGCGCGGCAGAACCGTGAACGCAGGGCTCCCGGCACCCGGCGAGGGCTGAAAGCGCAGACTGTTGGTCCTGTTATTTTGGTAAAGGCACAAGAAAGGGAGCTGTCCACCCAGCGGGGAGTGGAGCAGGGCCAGACCGTGGTCCCTTCACGAAGATCTGACAGAGCTGCGGTGTGACGGCGACGAGGCGCTGCTCCCTGGGGTGCTGACGAGGTGTCTGCGCCTAACGTGGGGCGCGGAGCCCCCCGCGAGGGAGCCCCCCGCCGGCGGACGCGGGTCGTCCACATCCGCGCCCTTCCAGCTCAGCGCAGCCGGCCACCCTCTGGGTTTCTCCGGTCAGTCCTGCCTTTTCTTCTTTTTTTTATCTATTTTTTAATCGGTGGGAAATTGCTTTACGATTTTGCGTTGGTTTCTGCCATACAACAAATCAGTCATAATTATACATATATAATTATATAATATTTAATATACATGATATATAAAAGTAAGGTGTGTGTGTGTGTGTGTGTATATATATATATATATATATATATATATATATATATATATGTTTATAAGCAGCAGCTCTCTCTGGGTCCCATTCATTTCCCAGCTGCCAGGAAACGTAACACTTGCATTTCTTTCTATTTATCTGGTCACAGTTGTTTCGGTTTTTTGTTTTAATAAAATAGTTCCTAAATACCAAAAATGTGTACGTGTGTACATAACACAGATTTATAGGTTTTCAAATAATAAAATTAACATACAGGTGCTTGATACCAAATTTAAAATAAATAAGCAAATCACCACCAGCATCTTTAAGGTACGCCTGCTCCCCTGCCTAATTTCTTCTTGTCTCCACCCAAGAGGTCACCATCATCCTGAAACGTACACCGATCATTCTCTCGCTTTTTTTCTATAGTATCCTGTATTAGTTATCTACTGCTGTGAAGTGAATTATTCCCAAACTTAGCAACTGAAAACAACACGCGTTTATTACTTCTTTGGTTTTGTGGTCAGGAATTTGAGAGAAACTTCACTGGTGGTTCTGGATTCAGATCTCTCGTGAGGTTGCCATCAAGACTTCAGCCAGGGAAGGGGCCACAGCCATCTGAAGGCCTGGCTGGGGCTGCACACACATTACCAAGACGGCACACTGGCAAGGCTGTTGGCAAGAGGTCCTCGCCACGGGAGCTGCTTGAGCGTCAGGGCACCTGGCTTCCCCAGAGCTATTGCTGCAGGCAAGGGCATGGGGGAAGCCACACAGTCTTTCATGACCTAGTATCCAACGTCACACACTATCACTTCGGCTTTATTCTGCTCATTAGATGTAAGCCGTTGAGTCCAGCCCATATTCAGGCAGAGGGAAATTAAGCTCCATCTTTCCAAGGAGTGTCAGTGTAAGAATTCGGTGTGTCTGTGTCTGAATGTACCTGTGTTCCTAAACGACATATGTCTTTTTTTTTTTTTTTAAATTTTTACCTAAATGGAATCACACTGTCAGTGTTCTGTGATTTGCAAGTTTATCCGACCGTATATTTTTGATACCCATTCGTATTGGCATTGTCTTAGTCCACCAGGCTGCCGTATGAAAGCGCCATAGCCTGGGTGACGTACACAGCTGGATTTGCTTTCTCAGAGCTTTGGCGGCTGGAAGTCCGAGGTCCGGTGCCAGCGGGGCTGGTCTCCTCTGCGGCCTCTCTTCCTGGCTTGTTGACAGTTGCTGTTCCTGCGTCTCCACGTGGTCATCCTTCTTCACATGTTTGTGTCCTAATTTCCTCTTCTTGCCAGGGCATGGGTCACACTGGAGTAAGACCCACCCTCATGATCTCATTTTAGCTTAGTTTCCTCTTTAAAGACTCTATATCCAAATACTGTCACACTCTGAGATACGGGGCCTTACAACTTGAACGTATGAATTTTATGGAGCACAATTCAAACCATAGCATACATAGAGTTGCTGTTTGCTCATTTTCACTGCTCTATAGTATTCCATTACATAAATAGACAGAAATTTTTTTTCTATTCTATTACTGATAGATATTTTAATTCCATTTTTTGTTATTATAAACTATACTGCCCCACACCTTCTGGCACCCTTGAAAATATAAGACAATACATCTTCACATTCACTAAGGTAATGCCAATATTCTTTCCCAAAGCTTGCACTAATTTATGTTCCCATATTAGGGTATAGAGTTCTTACTGTCCCCATTCTTTCCAATATTTGATATTGTCTCTAAATTTCCTAGTTTCATGGATGAGAAATGATATCTTTTGTGGCTCTATTTAGCATTTCTCAGATCACCAACGGGGTTGAGGACCTTTTCATTTGTTTATGAAATGCTTTTTCCCTCCTTTTGTCCATGTATCCATTGGAGGGGTGTTAACTTTTACTGTATTGATTTGTCAAAGTTCTTCACATATTAGCGCTAGACCTAGTGGCTCAGACAGAAAAGAATTTGCCCGCAGTACGGTTTGGTCCCTGGGTCGGGAAGATCCCTTGGAGAAGGGAATGGCTACCCAGTATTTTTGCCTAGAGAATCCCATGGACAGAGGAGCCTGGTGGGTACAGTCCACGGGAATGCACAGAGTTGGACATATTGGTAACGTACGTATTTTCTGCCAGCTATGGCGTGTCTTTTTACTAATGTTTTCTCTTACCAAATTGCATAAGTCTGGGCTCTTCTTTTACTTGTCTCTTGCTTGTCTTTCTCTCAGGTCCTCTTCTCTCCTTGTTCTACATACTGTCCTTAGTTAATCATCCAAGGAATGAACTTGTCAGCTACAAATGCCACTGAATCCTAAACTGCGTCTTCAGATAGCTCTGCTGAACATTGTAAAGTTCACTGAACACTGCATGCTTTTTCTAACTTGTGAGCTCTTGCACATGCTTGCACTCAGCGGAATAACAGCTGCCACCTTCACCTGCATTCCTCCATACACTTTTTTCACTAACTCTTACTAACCTTCAAGTCTCAGGTTTCAGCTTAAGGCTCTTCTCACTGCGCCCCCATAGGTGCCATACAGTGGTCCTGCCATCACACTTAGTGCCCGGTATTACAGTTGATCTTTTTACTTCACTGTCTCCTGGACCGGACTATGAATCCTTATGACACTGTACCTGGTACTTATTTTCTGTTCATAACTGACATGCAATAAATACTGTTAAACTAATTAGTAATTTTCATCCATTTTCATGCTCAATAATACAACTGACATAAGTATGAAGAATCATTTATTATTAAAATATGAACAGAAATTTTACACATTAATCATAATAATAAAGCTAAAATAATCCCTGAACCTTGGTCCCTCCCACCAAATAAAAGTACTATAAACATGTACAGCAATTGCTTAGCTTGATCAACAGCTTCTGTTCATCCAAGACCATAACCATGGCAAGAAAATCCAGGTTTTCAGGATCCCTCAAGATTTCACCATGGCCCTCTGTCCCTCCCTAACCTTGGCCAAACTAGCTGCATTTCCTCCAAAGAGAATTGGGAACTACAAGGAATGCCTAACCTGGTCACACCTGGGAAGGTGGGAACTCGTCACACACCCAGGGAAAAATTAAACAAGTTACCCAGATGACGGTGCTTCTTAGCAAGGATTCAGTGGCGTGCCTTCCCTGAAGTCATTTGTTTGGCACTGATAACCTTGCATAGTCGTCTGTGTATCCTTGCCACCTCTTCTTAATATCTTCTGCTTCTGCTAGGTCCATACCATTTCTGTCCTTTATTGTGCCCATCTTTGCATGAAATGTTTCCTTGGCACCTCTAATTTTCTTGACGAGATCTCTAGTCTTTTCCATTCTATTGTTTCCCTCTATTTCTTTGCATTGATCACTGAGGAAGGCTTTCACATCTCTCCTTGCTATTCTAATGTCGCCCTGCCTTTTGCCCTCTTCTCACATAAGGGCTGCTCAGTCAATAGATGATTTTAATAAACAGAAGGCATAAGCCTATTGAGCTGAATATCTAGAAATGATTCTCTTCTAAATTTGGCCTTTGTGCACACTGATCATTTTACAGCCCTGCTCAAAAGTGGGGAGTGATTCCCATCAACAGAAAGGTCACATTCCTAAGCCACCTATTTCAGGAGCCCCACAACCTGGGTTTGGAAACTTTGGGAGAATTACGCTAAGCGGAGACAGAGGCTGGACATTCTAGGAGAGATGGCATTGGCAAAGGTGGTGATGAAAAGGGGGAGAGACGTTTCCATGGGTGCATGGACCACGGCGACTGGAGGGGAGAGTTTCTACCCAGGAGCATCCGAAGATTCACTTTAGCAAAGACCCACTCACACCACTCTGGGGACCCTTCCCTGATCTCACCAACCCGCATGGCTGTGCCTGCCTCTGGCTTTCTGCCAACTTGTGTTCCCATCTCTAGCATCACAGTTAACTAACACTGCTTCCTACTGCTAACCCCTGTCATTTGTGTATAGTATCTATAATGTATTGTTTCACTTCAGTGGTGAATCCCTAAAGAACAGTAACAGTATCTAGGGCAAACGTGTACACAGAGCAGAGGCTTGGAAAGTTTAAGTTGAAACAACTGGTTCCTTAGAAAACAGGGAGGGGTTGCCCACATTAGATAGTTGGGTTATGCTCACCTCTGGCATGAAAAAGTTTGGCTAAACTTAGTTGGAAGTCACTTATGCTGATTAGCAGCCAAGGAAATAATATAGAAGTTTATCAGCCTTACTCAAAATTTAATTTAAAAACCATTCCATCATCCAATTAATTTAACAGTCTGGTGGCATTGGAGTAGTTTTCACACTAAGTGGGAAAAAAAACAACAACAACAACAACATTCCTTTTTTTCGGTGGAGAAGAAAAGACCAGACAAACGCCTGCAAGTGGTCACGCGCGCGTCACCGTCTGAATCCAGGTCTCGCTCTGGATTAGAGCCGATGTCATTTCACCCGGGCCCCGACCCGTCACATTCCACACAGAACAACATGTGTCTGGGCTCCTTACTTTGCAATCTCACAATGACCTTTGAAATAGCCTCTTATTATTAGATGAAAGCTGCTTTGAAGCAAGGGAAGCTGATTGTAAACGCCACGTTTAGGAACCAGGCCAAGTTCGTCTTCACGAAAGTTCTACCATATTGTTGACAAACACGAAATATCGCTGCACCTTGGCTGCTCCAAACCAGCCGCTCAGCTGCACCCGCATCCGCAGGGCGGGGCGGGGGGCCTGCGAGGTCAGAGAGCCCCACCCTGCGGGACAGCCCCTGCCACTGCGCCCATTCCAGCACTCTCCTCTGAACTCCTCGCGGCGTCTCCAACCTCATTACCTCCGGGTTGGATTCCTTCACCTGCAAGAGGCTCTCTTCACAACTGTGGACCGCGAGACGTTTGAAAGTGAGCCAGTCTTCCTTTAGAACATTTAAATGTTTTTTTAAAAAAACAAAGGAATGTAACTGTTTACTTTCTCAAACAATTAACCAAAAATGGCAAGTGAAAGAAATAATAAAGGGGAGATTAAAGAAAATCGGTTGAAAAGTTTAGGTGGACAATGACACTCATTCTTCCCTTAGTTTGTTTTTATGCCAAACACAGATTTGAGGCATTTTACAACAAAAAATGTTACTAGAAAGTAAACTTTAAAATGGGCCTCCCTGGTGCCTCGGTGGTAAAGAATCCACCTGCCAGTGTTGCACACACGGGAGACGTAGGCTTGATCCCCTGGATCAAGGGAAGATCCCCTGGAGGAGGAAATGGCAGCCCACTCCAGCATTCCTGCCTGGAGAATCCCATGGACAGAGGAGCCTTCCAGACTGCGGTCCACAGGTTGCAAAAAGGCGGACCTGACTTAGTGACTAAATGACAACAACAAATTAAAGAACAAGAGATGCGGCATGAAAAGGGAGGAAAAATTCTATCAAAACCCTAAGTAAAAGGAAGCATCTTAGCCCGTGGCGGTTGCCAAAAGAGAACGCCACAGACTGGGACGCTTGTAAACAACAGAATTTTATTTCTCACAGTTCTGGAGCTGGAAGTCCAAGCTCAAGGCACCTACCTCAAGCCTCAGCGTCTGTTGAGAACCCACTTTCCCCTTGCTGAGTCCACGCCTGGTGGACGGAGGGAGAGAGCTCTGGAGACTCTTATAAAGATAAAAATCCCATTCATAGGGTCTTCGCCCTCACGGCCTATCGCCTCCCGCAGACCCCATCTCCTAAATCCATCACATTAGGTATTAGGCTTCAACATTTGAATCACGGGGCACAAACATTCAGTCCACAGCGGGGAGCTGTATCTGACCGTGAATCTCAGCTTGGTGAGGCCAAAGGATCTGGGCACCCGGGGAAGGTACAGAGCCCCAGGAGAGGCCCCTGAGTGCCCTGTGCTGCAGATTCACAGAGGGAGGGGCACTTCCAACACAGTTATCTGACCCTCCCCGCACTTACTGAGTCAGAGTCCCCGGGCAGGAAGCCCAGATGCCCGTCTAATAGAAGGAAGCATGAAGAAAGACAGCCTTTTTCTTCGCTCTGAGACTATCCATGACAGATGGTTCCTCTGAAGGCCACGGGACAATGAAATGCACAGCGTGGATCGCATGGCTGTTCCTCACGCTGACCTTCAGCAGAGGTTGAGACGTAGCCTGAACACAGCAGGTGAAAGATCCAGGTGCAACTCACCAGCGCGCCCCCTGGACCAGCAGAGAAATGGTCCACTCGGGTACATGGCCTCTCCTTCAGGGGGCAGTGAGGAGCCGGTAGGGCCATGCACGTGTGAGTGTGTGTGCCGGCTCAGTCGTGTCTGACTCTTTGGGACCCCAGGATATAGTCCCCCCAAGCTCCTCTGTCCATGGGACTTGCCAGGCAAGAACACTGGAGTGGGTTGCCATTTCCTTCTCCACGGGATCTTCCTGACACAGGGCTCAAACCTGGGTCTCTTGCATTCCAGGGGATTCTTTACCCTTAGTGATCCCTGGGAAGCCGTGCACGGAGCCGGTCCCCAAAAATGAATGTTAGCAGTTTTTACGGTTATCCTCAAAGGTCAGTGTTCTTACTGGACTCTGGCAGGGGCTGAAAATGTCAGATAACCAACAAGAAGCAGCAACAAAAACCACCCCTGCTCTCACTACACCTCCTTCGTAGCACTGTCGCCTGCAAAGCCTATTACTAACTCCTGGGGAAATGAAGAGAGAATCTGGGTAATAAAGGCAAAGCTTCTTTTCTCTCCCTCTGTGCTGAGTGTAGCTTCACTGGCTCACAGCGGGGCACGTGCAGAGGCCTTGCAGCGGGGGCCTCAGACCAGGGTTCCAGGTGGGGAATGCCAGTGTCCACACCTCAACTCAGGGCTTCCCAGGTGGCTCAGTGGTAAAGCAATGCAGGAGATGCAGGTTCAATCCCTGGGTTGGGAAGATCCCCGGGAGAAGAAGTGGCATCCCACTCCAGTATCCTTGCCTGGAGAATCCCATGGACAGAGGAGCCTGGTGGGCTACAGTCTATGGGGTTGCAGAGTTGGACACGACTGAGCGACTGGACAACAACAAATTGGCAAGCGTATGCACAGGTCTCACCCTGACATTTGCCTGGAAGACTTTAGGAACAGGATTTGTCACGCATCCACATCTACAAGGCAGAAACCGCCAGAAACCCTCAGCTGATTCCCCGCAATCAGAGTCATTGGGTAACCTCATCAACTTTCCCCTTTGTTCAGAACATGGCCAGTGACATTCTTTTTTGAAATTTTCTCAACTCTTTCTAAAGGGCAGTCACCCCTGAAGTCATTTGTTTTAAAGTTTCACATTCAAGCCTGCATAAAAGTGGAGAATGAAATGCTGTATGGATCTCGTGAACTTGAATCCAGATAGTGAGAGCTCATAAACTCCCAGTGGGGGTGACCCAGGCTCCCAGGGGTCAAGGGCGGGGGCGGTGCGTCCTAGCCTGGCCCCCAGAGCACAGCCAGCTTCTTGTTGGGTTCCTGAACCATCACCAAGAGCCAAACACTCGCGAAGGAGGCAGCGGTGTCGGTTAGCGCATCACCTTAAGAAGAGTACGTGCCCAGGGACCCATCAGTCACCGGGGAGCATCTAGAAGAACCGACACCCCCTGGACATCCTCCCGTTTGGAGAGCTTGTCAACTTGGAGAAGGATGACATTTTAAGACCGTGGTAAGGTGAGATCTGAAAGCATTTCAAACTCTAGGACCCTCGGAGCAGCTGCCGGACACCGAACTCGAAAGCCCTCGGAAGAAGCAAGCTGCCTGGGGACGCAGGAAGCCACGCTGCTCCTCCCACAGCTGTTGGAGCCAAAGCCGGCCTCTCCCCACCCCCTCCCAGCTCCGGGAAGAGCAGGAGCTCCAGAAAGAACGGAAAAGGCGAAAACACGGAGAGACGGAGCTCAGGAAGGGAGCCTCGGATAGACCCGGATGGACCAGCAAGGATCGGAAAGGGTAAAACTGAGTCCAGCGTTGGCTTTGGAAATAACTCTTAGGCATAACGAAAGGCAAAGTTCAAATGCCATCTTGGGCTGTGAGATAACAGTCAAGTCCCTTTTGAATCTCTGTTTACAAATACGTTTAATTAAAACGGTTTTGACAGCAATAATGTCCTCAGGAGGTCGTGTTCAAGGCTGGAAAGACTGGCAGCGAAACCTCACCTTTAAAAGGAGCACACTTGCTCTCATCCTAAAATGTGTTGGCTCCCAGGCCTGGAGAGAAGGAAGGGACACAGCGCTATGGAAACCAGATGCAAATTCTAGGACACAAGTGGCTGACTGGTGCTTATAGAAATTCCGGATCTAGAGACCACTCCACTGATGTCAGTGCCGGGAAGACTGCAGGGCATTTGGGAAGAGATGGTCTCGAGGAGCCGGCGTGGTGCAAGTCACATCAAACTTTCTTCAATCATATTCTTTTTTTCAGATTATGAAAGTAGCATCGTCTCACTGTTTTTTATTTTTTAATTGGAGTTTAATTGCTTTACGACGCTGTGTTACCTTCTGCTACACAGCAGCGTGACTCGGCTGTATGTGTACAGGCATCCTGTGTCCCCTGAGCCTTCCCCGCTCTCCTCCCATCCCACCCCTCTAGGTCACCATCATTATTTCTTTTTAAGCACTAAAACAAACAAACAAACAGGTGAATGGCCCCACCGTTATCCCAACCCTCAGAGATGACTACCATTAACTGATTTATCCACGTTTTTCTCTGCATTTATACTGCTGTTCAAAAAACAGGACTTACACAGATGTAGCTCGACTCTCACAAGATTCCTGTTCCTGGAAAGGTGACCTCCAAAAGCAAACTAACACTTACAACAATTTCAGTTTAACTTTGACATTCACCTGTCCATGCTTCATTTGTGAAACGGAGTAGGAAGGCTTCATATCTTCCTTTTGATAGTGGGTCAAGATTGCTGTTCCCACATACAGAGTGTGAATCAGTAAATAGTTTCAGTTATTTGCATAGTTAACGAAAATGACCATACTATTAAGCAACATCCAGTTACTGTTCAAGCATTTTCTGTATGTTCACTCTTAAGAAAACCCTGTGAGGAAGGTAATCATATCTTATTTCAGGTGGAGAAAAGGAGGCTCAGATAAATTAATGTTCCCAAGGTCAGGCAGCAAGCAATTGTGATATGACTTGTTCAAACCTGTTCAAACCAAAGTCAGTGTATGTTCCATCCTACTGCCTACCATCCAGGTAATTGGGTCATGGTTACGCATATATGTGCGTCAATAAATCAACATGCTCAAAGTTGTTTTGTGATGTGACTGTGCATATTATGGAATAATTAGTAGAGGTAGTAAGTTTGGAGTCCATTCTCTGGCACTGAGCACCGGCCTGACCTTGAGCAAATCTTTTAACCTAAACTCGGCGACAAACTGAAGATCCTATCCAAAGTAATAATGGCCTCACAAGGCTCTCAGGTCAGGATGGAAGAGGGAAAATGCCATAGATCCTACAAACATTTTTAAAAATTAGTAAGGAAAGAGTATGAGCAAGAATATGTCTCCCAAAAGGTAAATTAAACAGTCACATTCTTAAAAGATACAGATTACTAAGACGAACATGAGAAGAAATAAAATGTAAGAGTAAGTCCATATTATTAGACAAATGGAATTGTAATTCAAAACCTTCATAAACATACAGAGCCCGGTCTAGATGGCTTCTCTGACAAATTCCATCAAATATTTAAGAAGGAAATAACACAAATCCTACACAAATACTTTCAGAAAATATAGGAGGAAGAAAATTCTCATTTCATTTTACGAAATCAGCATCACTCCAACACCAAACAAAGTAAACTGCAGTAAAACCATGGCAAATATTCTTCATGAACTTAAAGGCTCAAAGTCCTACAAGAATATCGGCAAGACACACCAAACGATACTTTTTAAGTATACTACATCATGTTCAAGGGGGACATATTCAGGACTTCAAAGTGAGTTCGACATTTGATAATCAGTATACTTTCTGTAAGAAGGCAAAGAGTTGAACAAACACTTTAGAAAAATATGTTATACAAATGTTTACATGCACATGAAAAGATGCTGAACAAATCATTAATCACAGAAGCTTACGCTGAAAAGATGGACAACACCAAGTGTTGACAAGCATATGCAGCAGTTGGAACTTAAGCATTTTTGGTGGGCATGTAAAATGGTGTTCATTGCGGAAAACAATTTGGTAATTTCTTATAAAATTAAACATATACTTACTATGACCCATCAATTCTACTCCTATATATTTACCCAAAGGAAATGAAAACATATGTCCACATAAAAGTCATATTCATCAATGTCCATAGCAGACCTCTTCATAATTGCCCCAAACTGGAAACAGCCCAACTCTTCCTTCACTGCGTGACTAGATAAACAAACTGTGGTACATACATACAGTAGAACTCTTCAAAGCAATAAAAAGGATTGAATTGCTGGTGGATGAATCACAGAAACATTATGCCAAACAAAAGAAACAAGACCCAAAAGGCTATCTACAGGATGAGGCCGCTTATGTGAAATTCTAGAAAAATCAAAACCACAATGATAGGAAGCAGATCAGCATTTTCCCTGGAGGCTCAGACAGTAAAGAATTTGCCTGCAATGCGGGAGACCTGGGTTCAATCCCTGGGTGGGGAAGATCCCCTGGAGGGGGATATGGCAACCCACTCCAGTATTCTTGCCTGGAGAATCCCACGAACAGAGGAGCCTGGCGGGCCACAGTCCATGGTGTCACAAAGAGTGGGACACGACTGAGCAACTAAGCACAGCAGGGTGTAGAGAGAATTAACTGCAAAAGGGAACCGGAAACCTTAGGTGAGAACTGTTCTGTATCGCAATTACGGTGTCGATTACACGTCTATTTTCAAAGCCAGGCTTTGTCAGCCCTGGCTCTCCTGACGTTCTCGGCAGCACAGTTTTGGTTCTGAGGCATGGCCTGCCCATTCCTGGATGTTCAACAGCATCCCTGGCCTCTGTCGCACTTGCTCTGTATAGCTGCCCCACCCCTCAAGCTGTGACAACCTAAAGCATCTTCAGACATTGCCAGATACCTATACTGGGAGGCAAAACTGCCTCTGGTTGAGAACCACTAGTCAAAACCCATTGAGCAGTAGACTTAAAACTAGCTGATGCTTTTGTACATGAATTGCACCTCCTTGAAGCTGAGTTTAAAAGGTAGGTGGCAGTTTGGGACCAAAGGCCCTACACCCAGGAGATGTGACTTTATGTATTTTACATATCCTTCAATATAATCATTTGAATCTATCTTGCTGGAATATTTTTTCTCCAGATTTTTTGAAATGGTATCTAATATTCAACATTGTTACTGAAAAATCCAGTACAATCTTTTTTTTTTTTTCATCTTTTGGCCGCACCACACGGCCTGTGGGATCAAACCTGGCCCCCTGCGTTGACACTGCAGTTTTATCCCACTGGGCCATCAGGAACTCTGCAGGCGCAATCTCAATTCCTGAGCTTTTGTGATCTTTTCTATCTCTCGGAAAGTTTTTGGTAAAGCGTCTGTCTACAATGCGTGAGACCCAGGTTCGATCCCTGGGTCGGGAAGATTCCTGGAGAAGGAAACGGCAGCCCACTTCAGTACTATTGCCTGGAAAATCCCATGGATAGAGTAACGTGGTAGGCTACAGTCCATGGGGTCGCAAAGAGTCGGACACGACTGAGCGACTCCACTTTCATCAATCATTATGCTAGATTCTAATGGGTTATTCAAACTGGAAAATTATGTCCTTCAGTTCTAGAACGTTTCCTAGCAAGATGTATTTTTAAGATTCCTCCAGTCTGCTTTCTCTCGGAGAAGGCGATGGCACCCCACTCCAGTACTCTTGCCTGGGAAATCCCACGGGCGGAGGAGCCTGGTGGGCTGCAGTCCATGGGGTTGCTAGGAGTCGGACACGACTGAGCGACTTCCCTTTCACTTTTTCCTTTCATGCATTGGAGAAGGAAATGGCAACCCACTCCAGTGTTCTTGCCTGGAGAATCCCAGGGACGGGGGAGCCTGGTGGGCTGCCGTCTATGGGGTCACACAGAGTTGGACGTGACTGCAGCGACTTAGCAGCAGCAGTCTGCTTTCTCTATTTCTTTTCCTGAAGCTCCAGGAAGATACTGAACTTTCCAAATACAGACTTCAGGTTTCTCATCTTTTCTGTCGGCTGTTCATCCTTCTGTCCGTTCATTACTTTCTAAAAGACTCTTTATCTTGCAAGTCTTACTGGAAATTTTGTTTCCTTTTCAAGTTTTTTATTTCAAAGAGCTCTTTCTTGTTCTTAGATTGTTTCTCTTTTCTAAGGAAATTACTGAAATTCAACTATTTTTTCTTCCAATCTTTGCAATTGTGTCTCCTCTAGAGACAATACAAATTTCAGTCTCTGATAAACAGGCCGTCCTCAAATGTGTAGTCACCCTCCGCTGCGGGGCCATCAAACAACCACAGTTTTAATCCACCAAGAAGAGAGCAACGTCACATATACATGTCCATAATATATTTAGATGTAATTGTATAGAACAAGGGTTAATTTAGCAAGGTTTTTTCAGTTATTGATGGGTCAAAAAGAAAAAAAAAAACAGCTAGAGTATGGAAAGCAGGCCCCATTCAGTTAGATTTGTGACTCACTTAAATGACATCTAACTGTAGAGTTCTTCCGAACATAAAGAATATACATTTTTTTCTCAAGCACATCTGGAATATATACAAAAATCTGATCATGGATGGGCCATTTAGAAAGTCTCAATAAATTTCAGTCTCTCCTGTAAGCAGACTAGCAACTCTGCCCACAATGAAATTAAATTAGGAGTGTAAAATATAAGTTTAAAATGTCCACATATTTAGCAGTATTGCTAAATAACTCATGAATTAAAGGGGAAATATCAAAATAAAAAGACTTTAATATCTATAACTATATATTAAAAAATCTTATATTAAAAGTTCTGGGATGCAGCTAACGTATCCTCTGAGGAAAATTTACAGCTAAACATTGACATTAGAAGGGAAAACATCTCAGAATGAATGAGTTGAGCGTTCTTTAGAGCTTCAGGGAACAAAACAAAACAAACACAAGGGAATTAAAAGGAATTAGAAAGTAACAATAGAGACATGAATCAGCAAAACAGGAAACAAAAAAAACAAGAGAGGAGACCAAAAGGTAGACGTTGGTTCCTTGCTAAAACTAACAACATAAACGTCTCAAAGTTTATCAAATAAGGGAAAGGTTAAAACAAGCAATATTATGAATTAAAGAGAAAGTGAAAGTGAAAGCCGCTCAATCTTGTCCAACTCTTTGTGACCCCATGGACTATACGATACAGTCCATGGAATTCTCCAGGCCAGAATACTGGAGTGAGCAGCCCCAGGGGATCTTCCCAACCCAAGTCTCCCGTATTGCAATCAGATTCTTTACCATCTGAGCCACAAGGGAAGCCCGAGAATACTGGAGTGGGTAGCCTTTCCCTTCTCCAGTGGGTCTTCCCGATCCAGGAATCGAACTGGGGTGTCCCGCATTGCAGGCGGATTCTTTACCAACTGAGCTGTCAGGGAAGCCCTCATGAATTTCAGGGAAGAACACGTAAAGTGTGCATAATAAATAACCCAAATATGGTCAAAAATGATATGCCAACACTTTTGAAAACTTAGAGATTTCTACAAAAATATAACTTTCTAAAACTGACTCAAGCAAAATGTTTTAAATAGTTATGTGATTATCAAAGAAACTAGCACTCTGGCTAGAATTATTTCCCCCTAGACCGAAAGCACCTGGCCCAGACGGATTGACAGAGGAGGTCAGGCGTTCAAGGAACAGATCATCTCAAGTTGATGCAGACTCCTCCAGACAACCGAAGAGGATGGGCACTTCCTGGGAGGTCCGGTGCCCAAGACTCACTCCCAGCGCAGGGGCCATCGGTCTGACCCCTGGTTGGGGGCCTGAGATGTCACATGCTGGGCAACGTGGCCCACAAGGAAGGGAGAAAGAGACTCCGCGCTCGTCCTCCAGGGGAGACGGAGGAGGCGAGCGGGCCGTGTGCAAAGGGTGGGCGTGGGAGGGGCACGTGGTAAACGAGCGTGCTAGAGGATGGCAGCTGCTGAAGGGAGAAATAAACCAAGGGAGACGAACGGGAAACGGCTCGCACGCTTTAAAATCGGGTGGGCAGGTAGGCAGGCCGCCCGTGTGAAGACGACCTGAAGGAGGGAAGAAAAGGCTGACCGGGGGAGGCGTGGGGCGGTCAGGGAGCAGACGTGCAAAGGCCCGGGGATGGGAGCCTGGCGGCGGTGTCTGAGGGGAGCACGGGACGCAGAAACACCCCTAGGACTGGGGGGCCGAGGCGGAGGACAGGGGAAGATGAGGGCCCGGCCCAGGCTTCGCCTCCGAGCACTGGGGGAGAGAGAGAGAGTGAAGTTCAGGACACCTTTCTCGGGAGAGCAGCCCCCCAGAGTCACTCACGAGGCCCCGAGGGGCCGTTCGAGGCGACACAGAAGCAGCATTTTCAGGTGGGCGTGACGCAGCAAGTCAGCAGAGACTGCCCGCACGGCCAGAAAGCAAGGGAGTCGGGTTTGACGGCATCCATATTTTAATTCTGTTCACAGAGGTGGACTTGCAAGCTGCTCAGTGGGGCTGGCCAGGCGGGGCTGATCAGGCTAACTTATAGATGGGAGAAAGTGAGGTTCAGAGAGGCAACGTGACTGCCCCAAGGTCACACAGCTGGTGAGCGCAGAGCTGGGGCGAAGCCCAGATTTTCTGTCCAGGGCCGCACCCCCTCTGCGGTGCCCCCCGGGTCAGAGTCACGGGAAGCACCCCTCAGATAGTGCCTGTCTTCTTCCTGTGAATCAGCATTCTCCCTCACTTTTTCCCCCTCTTTGCAGTTTGTTTTCCCAGCCCCTGGTCTCGTGTTTGCTTTTATAAGTAGCCTCAGTTAACCTCCATAGCTATGCTTCCACTGACAATAAAAGAGCTTTACCCCATGGGCCTCTTTCAACCCTGTGAACCTTTATTTGTTCAAAATAACATCTTCAGCAACCCAACCCTCCTAACACAAAATAAACCACAGCCACTGCTACCTGGGTATTTGAGGGTCAGCCTGTGGAACTGGCCGTCTCTGGGGGAGCCCAGTCCCCGTGGGACAGGCAGGCACCCCCCACCCCCGACCCTGGGCAGAATCCTGGGAGGGAGGGAGCCCCCACTGAGCTGAGCTGGACGCTGTGCTGACTTTATAAATAGCCCTTCCTAGGAACAGGCTCTCAGATTAAGCTCCTGCCAACCTCCTCTTGGTGGCTGTATTTTATTTTTTCAACCTACAGCGGCCACCCTGAACTGACCCCCACCCCATCCTAGAAAAACTCCCATGTGGGACGCGTAGCCTCACAGCCCTTCCCCCACCACCACCCCAGCGGTCCCATCTTTCCTCCCGTGCGAGCTGGTCCAGCGGCCTTGCTGGGTGGGCACGGGATGCTGACCAAGAGGCCCCTTGTAGGGGGCATGGTGAGGGGCAGCTCCCAGCCCCTCCCCATCAGTTCTCCCCACCCCAGGCACATCCACCTTCTGCAGGAGGATCCCATCTCCCCACCCCACATCTGACGCCTGCTTCTGAAAGAGGAGGGGCCACGATTTCCACAAGAAAAGGTAACACCTGCGTTACAATATTCACGTTTATCCAGCTCACACGCAGGGCCTCTGCAGCCCCTGGGACAAGCCAGGCACCATCCTGGGCTCACCAGGGCCCTCGAAGGTCGGTCTTCCTCCCGAGTTCTGGCCAGGCCTCCACCGAGTGCTGTTGTGATGGGCAGTCCACCACTGCTTTGAGCAGCCTAATTCATCCGCAGACAGCGCTCCCTACCAGAAAGTTCTTTCAAGGAAGCTGAATCCTCAGACCTCATCTGGGCCCCTCAGGGGCTTCTGCCAAGCTTCAGGCTCCCCAGCCCTGCCACAGGGGCCCCTGGGTCTCAGAGGAGGACCAGCGGGCGCCCTGCTCCATCAAGCGTGTCTCCGGAGTCTGGGCTCTGAGCTTTGCACCAGGTGCTCTCTCCTATCTCCTTCTCCGTTTGTACCGAGTGAGCTCCTCCTCCGATTTGTTCCATCACGAGCTCCCGGCCATGGGCGTCTGCCCAGCCCGGAACCTGAGCACCTGCTTGTCCCGTGTACCCACACGGGGCTCCCACCAGCTCCGTCAGCAACGGGCTAACCGTCTCTCCACCCAACAGCCGACAGCCGAGGTGGGCAGAAGCTCCACAGTGAACCGGGCAGCCTGACAGCAGAGCCAGTGCCTGGCGCTGAGAAAGCCCAAGGATGTGAAAGAACCAGAAGTAGCAGCATCAGCAGCTACAGAAGGTGAACCTGAGCTCCGAGTTCCTAGCCAGTGGAGGTCATCAAGAGAGGCACGCAAGGAGTGGCCCTGGAGATGGAGTCAAGGATGCTTTGGATTCCAAGTGGATCCGGCAGGCTCCAGACGGAAGAGACAGAACCAGCAAAGGCACGTGGGGTGTGTCCTGGAGACATCTGCCATTTGGACAAAAATGCAGGAAAAGGATAAACCGGGAGATCGGGTTGGATGGAGGGTTCTTTGACAAATCCCCACAGAAGTCTTGCTGGGCTGGGCTCCCCCCCTGCCAAGGCCAAGGTCATGGGTTCCAGAGCTCTCAGGGGGTCTGGGGTAGCGAGCAGGTGATGGCTGGCTCCACACTGACTCACCCATCCTTGCTGCCCACTCGTCTGGCTGCCCGGGCAGGAGTCTCCTGTCCCACAGACTGGCAGCCCACCCAGGACATGCCACCCCTAGGAGCAGCCCAGCAGACTCCCTGGCACCAGCTCACACTTTTCATTTCCTCCTTTTTGCCTCAACTCAGATTAGTGCCAATGAAACCTCAGCCATGAATTGAACAGATACATGTGAACATTTTTAATGCTAAAATAATGTCTTCCTTGCATTTACATTCAAAATTGAGGGTCACAGACCAGCAATCAGCCAACTGGAAACACCATCCCTGCTTGACCTGTTGACAAAATAATTCACAAGCTGTCCTCAGGCCTCAGCCACAGAGCTCTGAACAAGCTCCCAGTTGCTGAATGAACCATGGCAGACGCCAGATAAAACCACTCATCTTAAAACCATCTCAGGACCCGGGAGTGCCTCTTAAAGCAAGTTCAAATGGCCACACGCTAGCACAAAAGGCCAATCCTAGAACACCACGTCTCTGCTTTACTGAGTTTTTATACTCTTTCAGCAAGGTGTCTAGGCCCTGCCATGTGGCTGAGAGTCTGGGAAGGCTGGTGAGGTGGGTCCACTGGGGCCCCAAGGAATGTCACCAGCCAGCGCTGCTGCCATGAAAAGTCCCTCCAAGTTCCTGTCTTGCTTTTTATGTAAGGATGCGGTTGCAATGCTTCAATTGCCTCCCAGGCCAGCAGGATTCGCTGTCTCTCACTTCTCCAGGACATGCTCTTTCGCATGTTCTGGAGATGCTGAGATGGTGAGATGCACCATCTCGCAGGTCAGCCACTCCATCCGGGCAGGTGCCCTGAGACTTCTCAGGACACACCTCCTGATTTGGGATGGTAGAACCCACCCTTTCTGCGGGGTGGAGTGAGCAAAGGTAACTGCGTGCTCTCTCTGCCCTGCATGTGTGTGCAGCCCACAGAGGGGGTTATGGAACGGTGACGACTTTCATACAAGCAGAGATAAAGAGTGACGGGGTCTGAGGCAAACAAATAACAGAAGGAGGGAAAGAATAATTGCAACTCAGGAGGGCTCCGTGGAAGAGGCACCCCTTCCCTGTGGCTTAGAGTGTAAGTGGGATTCCCGGAAGTAGGTAGGGGCTGGGAGAGGCGTGTTCCCGCTTGAGGGGGTGTGGCTGTGCCCGGCGCACCCAGGGACCGTAGGCAATGCTCCGCTGGGCCTCGGAGTCAACCACCAGGAAGACGGACCGGAAAAGGGGGCTGGGTTTCACTGTGCGAGGTCAATGCCGGGACCACCAGAGCCTGGAAAGCGTCTCCGTTCCCCCGTGACCCCGCTAGACCACCCCCCCGAGCCTCCCTCAGAGCCAAGTCCCGCCACGTGGCCCAGTTCTGCCGACAGCACCCGGAAGAAGGACGCAAGGTGCGCGGTCCAGGCCCGGCCCGAGTCCCGCCTCTTCCGGCCGTGGCCGGGCCTCCATCCTGCACGTCCGCGGGCTCGGCCTGTGTGCACGGCGGCGTCCGCGGCAACGCGGAGCCGCACCGTGGAGACGGCCGGGCCTCCGCCACCTCCCCTGCGCGCGACGGGGTCGTGACACCCCACCCGCCCCGCCTCTGTCCCCAGGGCTGGGTGAGAGGCTCCGGCTCGCGGCGCTGGCCCCCGGGGCCGGCTGCGTGGGCTCTGAAGCCAGCGTCTCTCCCGCGGAGAGGCCGGGCCTGGGGCGCGTGCTCCCCCTCGGCCCCGAGGGCTGGGCCTGAGGAAGGTGGCGGCGTGGGTGCTGCTGCGGACCCGAAAGGAAACCACGGCAGGCGCCCGGCTCGGCAGCTGCTGAAAGGCCGGCGCGGGTGACTGCAGGGGACGTCGTCCGCTGGCTTCCTCCTGTTCGCTGCTGTGCCGCCGTCTACGGGGGTGGCCTTGCACAGGTCTCACCCGTCTTCTGTCTTCGTTGGCATCGGACACCGCTGACCCTCAGCGCTTCACCGCTGTGACCGCCCCCGCCCTTCCCACCTCTGGACCCTCTCTCTCCCTCCACCCGCTCTTCTTTTTGCACCAGGCCCTTCACACGAGCCAGCCAGTCGCTTCCGGCTTCTCTCATCCGGACGCATGGGGCCCCTGGGGGTCTCACTCCCCGATCTGGTCCCTCCCTTCCTGCCCCACGACCCCCGAGCTTCCTCACCAGGCCCGGCTTCCCTCCTGAGTTCCAGATCAAGGCGTCCAGCGCGCCAGCCGAGCGGCCGCCTGCCCGGGACAGAATCCCGTCCCCATCTCGGCGGCTCTGCGCTCGCTGCTGCCTGAGCACAGCTGCCCCTCTGGCTGCGGCTGTCTGAGACCAGGGTTCGGGGCCAGCGAGTCGTGAAGAGCTTGAACATGTCCCTGAAGGTCTCACTTCCTCCGCTGCAGGGGAGTCACACTGCCTGCCCTGCCCACCTCTAGCTCCCTTCTCTCCCCTGACCTAGAAGGCCACCCTCTTTCCTCTAGAAACAGTAACAATAACAATAATACCCAACACTTGGGTTGAGGCAGCTTTATATGTCTCCATGCGTGAAGCCCTGCTGCAGTTCCATGGGACCTATTGCTATTCCCATTTAACAGATGTGGAAACTGAGGCCTGAGGAAACCTAGGAACTTGCCCATGTTACAAGCCAGTCTGTAGTGAGGCTGCGTGAGAACCCACGCTCCAGGAAAGGGGTGACACGGCGTCGCTGAGGCGCTGCCAGGCTTTCGGCCCGAAGCAGGTGACCGAAGGGCTCTTGGTGAGAGGACTCTGCTCACAAGGGGACCGGGAGCACTTCGATGTGGAAGCCAGACCACCCGCTCCTGAGGGCCCGTGCAGATGACCGCGCCCAGCCCACCGTAAGCCCTTCTGCTTCTGCTGCTGTTCCTCTCATGATGAAAACTTAACTCTGTGATGACGCGGCCGCCCGACAACCACCTGGAGACGCTGACCACAGCTCGGGGAGGACAAGTGGCCTTGGAGCGATCTGACTTTCCCCGCCATCTTCTCCCAAAATTTATTTCTAGGTGAATGACTTAATGTCAGCTTCCCTATGAGGTTTAGCAATAAAGACTCTGCCTGCAGTGCAGGAGACCCGGGTTCATTTCCTGGGTGAGGAAGATCCCCTGGAGGAGGGCATGGCAACCCACTCCAGTGTTCGTGCCTGGAGAATCCCATGGGCAGAGGAGCCTGGCGGGCTACAGTAAATGGGGTTGCAAAGAGTCGGACAGGACTGAGCGCACAGGAGGAATGGCAGAGGTGAGGAGGAGGGCCTGTTGGAATCGCACAAGATTTACTAAAACAGCACGTGGGCGGAGGGAGTTTCTGAGGGTGGAGAAATGAGGGGGATGCAAGAGGGAGCGAGACCCTTATGTGGCTGCAGGAAGCCCCGTCCAGGGAGGGAGCAAGGTGACTGAGGTGCATTCAGGGTGCGGAGAGGTCTACCTGAAATTTCTTGTTCTCACCTTCCCTTCCTCCAAAAGGTGGTTTTCTCTTTTCCAGACTCATTCCTCACACCTCAGTCTCTTCCTGACAAGGCGGTTTTGTAACTTCAGCCTGTGCCAAAGGACATGATGCCCTCTCGGCCCAGGCCTCCCGCTTAGCTCCCGGGTCCAGCCGAGCCGCGGGGTCACAGGCGCGGTGCGGAGCACGTCCTGGGAGTGCGGCCCCTCAGCAAGACACAAATCTAGGGGATGAGAGAGGAGCGCCCAGAGTCTCCAAGCTCGCTTTCCTTGGCAGCACATTCAAAGCTCAGTGCCTAGATTGCATTTTAATGGTCTCAGATTAGCACAAAGGACTTTTTCCCCCTGTGGTGAATAATTAACCCAATTCTCCCAGGCACCTTTTTGAAACTGCAGAAACCATTCGTGTGCATTCAAGGTGACACAAAACCATCAGGGCCCTCAAATATTGCAGTTCCTTTATCTTCTTGCTCCACCCCTGTAACCTAGGTGTTGGGACAATGTGCACCTCATGCAGGACATCTGCCAAGACCGGAAGGAGGCCAGCCCCCTCGTAACCTCCAAAGTGCAGAAACATCCCACGGAAACCTCAGGGAGGGGTGCTAAGGGTCAGTGAGCCTCGACCACCAGGACTTGTCATGGGATTCCAAAGGGAGAACACAGGGTGCGGTTTCTGTCTTGTCTTACTCTGAGATTTGCAAAGTGGAAAATTTGCAAGAAAGAAAGGAACGGGAAAGCAGAGCTGAGGACCAGAATCCCCGAATCTCCCGAAGGAAGGAGGAAGGGACGGAGGAGGGAGGAGGGAGCACGCCTTGACTCAGCTGGGCTCTGCTTTTCTACAGTATCTGTTCTTTAAGAGTTTTTTTTTGGTGCGGACCATTTTTTTAGTCTTTACTGAAGTTGTTACATTGTTGCTTCTGTTTTAGCTTTTGTTTGCTTGCGGTGAGGGATGTGGAATCTGCTCCCTGACCAGGGAACCTACACTCCCTGCATTGGAAGGCAAAGTGTAAACCATTGGACCACCAGGGAGGTCCCTCTAGTGTCTGTCCACTTCCCAGGGGAAGTGTAAGCATCACGACAGGCTTACAAGGTCAGAAGGGCGAGGAGACAGACCCCTGGTCACAGATGACCCAGCAAGGTGACGAGACCTCTCACTCAGCCAGGCTGGTGCTCGTGGGTTGTGGCCTTAGTTCTTGGTTGACACGTCCTCTGTATAAGTCCTGAGTGACCCACTGCAGCCCCACATTCTTCAGGACAAGCAAAATAAGTAATTTATAAACTTGACTGAATGCATGGATAATGATGGAATTTAAAAACCATTTTGTTGAGGACATTTTAAGCTTATAAGAGCTGGAGAGACTGGTGTGAAGAATTCCCTTGTACACAGTTTCAGCCATCAGCCGTCTCCCTTACTAGTTTTATCTACCCTCTTCCACAAACACTCACCCTTTCTTCTGGAGATTAAAACACATCCCAGCCACTGCACCATCTCGCCTGTAAGTACTTCACTGTGCATTTCTAACAGATAGGATTTTTAAAATATAACCATTACTTTGCCGACTAAGGTCCATCTAGTCAAGGCTATGGTTTTTCCTGTGGTCATGTATGGATGTGAGAGTTGGACTGTGAAGAAGGCTGAGCGCCGAAGAATTGATGCTTTTGAACTGTAGTGTTGGAGAAGACTCTTGAGAGTCCCTTGGACTGCAAGGAGATCCAATTAATCCATTCTGAAGGAGATCAGCCCTGGGATTTCTTTGGAAGGAATGATGCTAAAGCTGGAACTCCAGTACTTTGGCCACCTCATGCGAACAGTTGACTCATTGGAAAAGACTCTGATGCTGGGAGGGATTGGGGGCAGGAGGAGAAGGGGACGACCCAGGATGAGATGGCTGGATGGCATCACGGACTTGATGGACGTGAGTCTGAGTGAACTCCGGGAGTTGGTGATGGACAGGGAGGCCTGGCGTGATGCAATTCATGGGGTCGCAAAGAGTCGGACATGACTGAGCGACTGAACGGAACTGATTGCCCCATTCAACAAAAGCCAACAGCATCTAACACACAATCCATGTTAAATTTCCCCAATTGTTTCAGAAATGTCTTTTTTCCAGCTGGTGACTGATACTCAGAGGAGTATTGACTTTCTGGAGAATCAAAGCAGAAACAAAAGGTTTTGCCTTGAACTTCTTGGCCGCCCGTCCCTTCCTCCCAACCTCCGCCCACCCGTCACCCTCTAAGCGGAGCCAAGGGCCAGGGCGACAGTTTGAGAGTTGGTGAGCAGGTGTCCCAGAGCCGTGTAGGTAGGCCTCAGAAAGGTGTGGTCCTGACACCAAGTCCTCCTCCAGGAGATTCCCCTCCACATCAGAAAAGATGGACTCTCCATCCGCACTCTCTACATGGGGCCAAGAGGTCAGAGGGCCAGCTTTTCCTGAAGAGCCAGAATCCACTGCAGACCTCATGACTCAGCATGGACTGCAATCAGGAATCCTACGAAACACTTAAGATGGGTCCCTGAAGAACGTGGGTTCTGAAGGGTTAGGGGAAGGGACACACTCGATTATTCACAGGAGCAAACGCGTAACCGCCCCACTCTGAAACACTCAGAGCGCTCTGCGTGTGCAGAAGCACTTGTGCACAGCCACAGAGCAGACATCAGGGGAAGACACCCGGGAGGCGGGGACTTCCCTGCCACCAGCAGAGGCCACCTGCGACAGAGCCGGGGGGGCTCCTTCCTGCGGTTCTGTGCCCTTAGTAACCAGATCAGCGTTCAAGCCACGAGTTCTAATAGAAATCATACTATGTGTTAATTATAGGTTTAAACAAAGAAAGTATTTTGTATAAACTTGACCAGCTCATCTGATAAAAATAGTTCTTGACACTTTAATAAACCTCATTTCCAGCCTGTGTTTGCTTCCCCACGTATGAAAAGTTAACTCACCTGCTTACGGATACTTTAGGAATCCTCCCCATTTTTATCGAATGAGCTCTTGGTTCCAGAGGGATAAATCCTGAAGGTAGTATTACTGGGGATTAAACTCAAGGCTCCGGGATGGGACACCAGCACTGATGCTCCAAACGGTCCTTTCACTTCGGATGTTCCAACCAGCCTCTTTGGTGTCGTTCTCCTGCCTATGAAATGAGGCCAAGGTTATCTCCACCCCACATGACAAGATAACACGTTCTCAGTCAACAAACCCTTACTGAGCGCCAGACAAGGTTCTAGGTGTCAAAGACACTCCCGTCAGCAAGTCCTACAGGGTCTTGGCGCTCTCCGAGCTTTCATTCTGGTTGGGAAGCAAAAATCAAGAGAAAAGGAAATATCAGAATGGGCATGAGCTCCATTCTGACCATTTTTTGGAACACTGTGCCGTAAAGCGGGTCTAGGTGACCCCAGGGAGGCTTCGTCCAGGTGGTGGTGATTAAACGGAGACCTGAATGATGGATGAGGAGCCAGCCATGCAGAGATCTTGGGGAAAAGCATTTTAGGCAGAGGGAACAGCGAACTCCAAGGTCCAAGGGAGGCACAAGTTTCGTGTGCTCGAGAGGCAGAGACCAAGGGGGCAGAGTGTTCAACGTGTGGACGGCGAGGAGGGCGGGGCCTGAGTCGGAGTCTGCAGGACTTCAGGAGACTGGACACGCTCCGTCACCCAAGCCAGGGGGAGGCTTGGAGCACTGTGTGCTGCTCTGACTCACGTTTCAAAACGATCTGTGTCCAGTGCAGAGGTAAGTCAGGGAAGGGGAGGACTGGTCAGGAGAGCGTTGGAGCAGACCAGCTAGGAGGACAGTGGCTTTGACTAGGATCTGAGCCTTGCTGATGGGGAGGTGGGCAGGCTTGGAATATATTTCTGAAATAAATCTGCCGAGATTAGGTGGCTGAATGAAAAGAGCCAAAGAAGGGCATCAATAATGATTCCTGTGGGAAGTTATGTGTGTGTGTGAGAGGAATGTGTGTAATGGGTTCCTTAGAGAAGATCATTACCAAAATCTTTAAGAAGGATACGGCTAGAAGTAAAAAGTTCTTAAGATCATAAACAGAATAATCCATTTTGCCCTAATTTTCATTTATTTTGTTAAGTGCATTTTTCACTGCTTCAATGTGATCAATTTAAATGCAATGAACTGTCGATATTTCTTTCACGTGTGCAGTCTGATGTTTTAGCATATGATTATAACAACATGCTTTGTAAAGATACTTAACAAATAGTAAATGATCATCTGTTTACAAAAAAAAGAGAATGGTTCCTGTGGGACCTCCCTGGCAGTCCAGTGGCTAGGCCTCTGAGCTTCCACTGCTGGGGGTTTGGGTTCTATCTTTGGTCAGGGAATGAAGATCCTGTAAGCCACGTGGCACAGCCAAAAGAGTAACAAATGATTCCTGGGTTTGAGGTCCCAGAGAGTAAGATGGAGGTGCCAATTACTTAGTAAGACAGAGAAAACCCAGGAGAAGCCACTGTGAAAGGGTAGAAAAGCAAGAATTCAACTGGCCACCTGAGTCTGAGATGCTTAAAAAACACCTCTGCATAGGGGCTAAGTTGAAGAAGGAAATAGCAACCCACTCCAGTATTTGTGCCTGGAGAATCCTGTGGACAGAGGAGCCTGGTGGGCTGCCATCTGTGGGGTCGCACAGAGTCAGACATGGCTGAAGTGACTTAGCAGCAGCGGCAGCAGCAGGGGCCAAGGGAGCAGGAATCTAAGATCCGGGGGGGAAGTCAGGCTACTGGGGTCTTCGATGGGGTCTGTCGGTGGCAGAGGAAGTCAAGACTGCCGATGAGCTCACTGGGGAGAAAACAAGGAAAAGAAAGGGGACCCAGAGCTGAGTCCTAGAATATTCTAGCATCTAGAGGTCTCACACACACACACTGAGAAGACGCAGCCAGCCGGGTGGCAGGAAAGCCAGCAGAAAGGGACGGGGTGGAAGCTCAGAGAAACCTTTCCAACAGGAAGGCGTGGTCAGCCTTCCAAACGCTGCTGAAAGGCGCAGTACAAGGAGGACAGCATCAGACGACCGGACTTGGCAGGTTGGAGGTCTCTGCCGACCTTGATGACGACAGTCTCGGTGGTCCAGAGGGGCTGGAAGCTGGAGGAGAGGGATGGGGAGAGAGGGAGGCAGACAGGTGGAACAGTGAGGTGGCGTTTTACTGGGAAGGAGAGCAGAGACGTGAAATGCTCGTGAGACCAGTATGGAGAGCACAGGGGGGTCAGGGACGTGTCAACGTGCCCCAGGGAAGGCTGGGCATTGACGACGCTGGACAGAAAGGTCGTCTTTGCAAAGATACCGTTTTGTTAATAATTTGGGATATACACATTTATTTATTTAAATGTGTGATATATATATATACACATATATATATATAGCCACACTGCACAGTTTGTAAGGATCTCAGCTCCCCAACCAGGGACTGAAGCCCTGCAGGCCCTTGGCAGTGAAAGCAGAGTCCCAACCACTGGACCACTGGGGAATTCCCTGTATGCTTTTATTTATATTGTTTATTTCACCTCGGTATGTTTTTTAGCTTAGAGAGTATTTCTCTGGTTACTAATATAGCACCGGAGATATATTAAAAAGTTACCCTTTTTAATAGGAAGAATATCTAATCCTCCATTTGTGAGAAGATGCCCCAGAGGACTGGTTTAATTGGATATATGAGAGCCTTACACATGGAAATTCTCACAGCCCTAAAATTATTCATTTCCAATGTTCTCTACACACGGCAGATAACACGCGGTCACTCCCGTTTACGACCCGGCCTCTGACAAGCTGAATTACTCCCAAGTCCCTGAAGGCTGCATTGTTCCGGGCTGCTGTGCCTTGTCCCCTCACACCCCCGCGGCATGTCCACCCCTGGAACACCCTCCCGTCTCGTTCCCGGAGAAGCCTCCCTGCCTTGGGGCTGTGCTAACCCCCGCAGGCTTCTTCTTGCTTTCTTTTTGTAAAGGTAAGGGGGGGTCCCCAGGAGAGTGTTCCAACCAAGGATTGCAATTAAGCCAACTCTGTGAAACAGAGGTCCTTTTTTTTTTTTTACAATAATGATTTATTTAAAAAGGAATAATGTGCATGCTTGCAAAACATACAAGCAATACTACAGCAATGAATAAAGAAGGGACAAAAATCCAAGTAAGATCCCACCCTCAGAAACAACCATCATGACCATTTTGCTCAACATCCCGAAGACTCTGTAATCCCCCCTTTCCTGTGTAGCTGAGACCCGTCCAGGCGGAATGACTCCTGCTGGATCTGTCTCCAGCTTACTGACATGACTGCCTCACTCCAGTTTCTTTAGTATTCCCAGTGTTTAGCACAAACCCTGGCACCACAGAGGACTCATGCACGCCTGTGGAATTCATGAATGAGAGCATATCAGGCTGCAAAATAGCAATAGCGAGAATGATGCCTTCCCCTGACACCACTGACAGATGGAGACATAGAGACTCAGAAAGAGACAGGGACTCACCTGTTCTGAGGGGGAGCACGGTGTACTGAGAGGTTCATGGTCCTTGCTCCAAAACATCCAAATAAAAGTGATGCTTCAAGTCAATGTGGAAATATATTTAAAATAATGTTGTGTAAATAAATGGTAAATAAGAAAAAGACTAAAGTTAGAGCATTATTCCACACCTTATGAAACCATGTAAGAATGAAAAGACATGCAGGTAATAAGCACAGCCTTGGGGTAAGAACAGAATAACAAAGATAGGGATATACAAGAAAGAACCAACTGCCTAACAGCACAATGTGAAAAAAGATCTTTAAAAACGGAAAGGCAGCAGGAAAATTATTTTGAAGTACTGTGTCATAGCCTTGATATAGTCTTATGAATCAATAAAATAAAAACACTAATTGGAAATAGGCAGAAAAAGTGAGAAATGTAATTCAGAAAAGAAGAAATACAAATTGACAATTCACACCAGATTTTATAGGATTATGTGTCGTATAGGACTTAAAGTCATTAGGATTTGTGTGTTGGTTGCTCATTCCTGTCCAACACTTTGCAACCCCATGAACTGTAGCCTGCCAGGCTCCTCTGTCCATGGAATTCTCTAGGTAAAGTTTGCTATTTCCTCCTCCAGGCGATCTTCCCCACCCAGGGATCAAACCCAGGTCTCCTGTATTGCAGGTGGATTCCTCACTGAGTCACCAGGGAAGGATTTAACAAAGGCAAATTAAAAGGAGACACTGTTTTTTCCCCTCAGTTCAGTTCAGTCGCTCAGTTGTCTCCAACTCTTTGTGATCCCATGAACTGAAGCACGCCAGGCCTCCCTGTCCATCACTAACCCCCAGAGTTTACCCAAACTCATGTCCATTGAGTGGGTGATGCCATCCAACCATCTCATCCTCTGCCATCCCCTTCTCCTCCTGCCCTCAATCTTTCCCAGCATCAGGGTCTTTTCCAATGAGTCAGCTCTTCGCATCAGATGGCCAAAGTATTGGAGTTTCAGCTTTAGCATCAGTCCTTCCAAAGAACACCCAGGACTGATCTCCTTTAGAATGGACTGGTTGGATCTCCTTGCAGTCCAAGGGACTCTTAAGAGTCTTCTCCAACGCTACAGTTCAAAAGCATCAATTCTTCAGCGCTCAGCTTTCTTTATAGTCCAACTCTCACATCCATACATGACTATTTTTTCCCCTACAAGACTGCAGATGTTTTAAAAAGAATACTAACCCTTGTTGATGGCAACATTTAAAAAATAAGCGCTGGTTGATTGTGTATGGCAATCGACTTCTCCATGGGTCACCCTGGCAATATATGTCAAAAGCCTTTAGCATGCACATGCTAGTTTATCCATCATTTTCAAAACTGAGAATTTATTGCAAAGAAGCTATTTCGAGTCACATGCAAAGGTGTTAACTATGGTGACGTCTGATGATGAGGTTTGGGAAGTGGAGGGGGTGGTTCCCCTTTGTCCTTTTTGTTATTTTCTAAGTGCTCTGAATTGAACTTGCATCTCTTAATTTGAGATTAAAAAAAAAATGGCCGAACCTCCCTGGTGGTGCAGTGGGTGAGAATCCGCCTGCCAGGGCAGGGGACGCTGGTGCCATCCCTGGTCTGTGAGGATTTGAACATGACAGTGTTCTTGCCTGGAGAATCCCAGGGACGGGGGGCCTGGTGAGCTGCCGTCTGTGGGGTCGCACAGAGTCAGACATGACTGAAGCGACTTAGCAGCAGGGGCACCTAAGCCCAGGTGCCACCACTGCTGAGCCCGAGAACCTCAGGCTGCTCGCTGCAGCTTCCGAAGCCCACACGCCGCGGAGCCCACGCACCCTAGCAAGAGACGGCAGAGAAACCCAAGCTCCGCAAGGGAGAGCAGCCCCCACCCATGGCGGCCAGAAAGACGCCTGGGCGCAGCCAAGAGGACCCAGGGCAGCCATAAATAAGCAAAAAATGAAGGTTTAAGTGACAACTTTCACTTAAGGATGAAAGACTAAACGTTAGTATTTTTACTTCCGTTTCCTCCCTAAACCAAAGTAACGGTAAAGTGATCTTCAAGGTGTAGGACCCACAAGACAGAGGGGCTGGGGAGAGGCAATTTTGGAAGTTAGAAGATGGAGGAGGAGAAGACGCTGATTTAGCAAACCTGAGCCACCAGGGGGGAAAGTCAGGATTCACACCACAGACCTGCGAAAGGCTCAGCAGCAGCGCCAGTGTCCTTTAAAAGTAGAAGAAAAGACGGGGCTGAAGACAGGTTTGGTTGCAAGGCTGCTTGAGACTCTGGAATCACCTGTAGGTTCAACTACCATGTATATTGGTCACTAGCTTGTGTGACTGTGGCCAGCCCTCAGCTTCCTCATCTGTAAGCAGGAATGAAAACAGCCAACAGCCCGGGGCGGTCACGGGATAAAATGAGCCAATACCTTTACATCAGAGTCACCTCTGCCGCGTTCCTTTGCGAGTTCTCCACATTCCTTCAGCAGCTGGCTCTGATCTCCACCTTCAAAAGTCTGGACTTTGAGAAAAGCATCTACGTGTGTCGGGTAACTTAAGAAATAAACTCACACTTTGTGCTTCAGAGTTTTAAAGGAAAATTTACAGATGTGTGGTTTAGTTCCCTGGTTTCAGATATTCAGTGCATCCAAACAGCATCTCGCAGCTTCAGCAGCTTCATCCATTTCCTGACAATTGCCTAGTGCCTGCCCTACGTTACCCTTCCCTGGCTCCAACACCAGAAGGGCCCCCAAAAGCCCCACCCTATTAACAAAACGGAATCAAGAGCCCTTTTTGCTCACAGATAAGCTGGAATTACGAGCTTCCCAGGTGGTGCTAGTGATAAAAAACCCACCTGCCAATGCAGGAGACATAAGAGATGTGGGTTTGACCCCTGGAAAGTCCACGGAAAATCCCCTGGAGGAGGGCATGGCAATTCACTCCAGTATTCGTGCCTGGAGAACCCCATGGACAGAGGAGCCTGGTGGGCTATATTCCGTAGGGTCGCAAAGAGTCAGACACAGCTGAAGCAACATACCACGCAAGCAGGAATTACAAGGAGACAGGGGAGATTTTTTTAACCATTTGCTCCTCACGGGGGCAAGTAAAAGAACAGTAAAGAAGTGTGTGGAGAAGAGAGGGCTTTGGAAGATAAATGGAGAGCTCTGAAAAGGGCTTTGTGTTGGCGACAAGTATTAAAGGACTTTTCAAGCTACCTATGGGACATGATGAATCCACCGCTGGCCGTCCCCTGTCAAGTGTGATGCTCACTGCTGTGTCCGAACCTCTGTGACCTCTCCACCGCAGTTAGCACGATGGGCCACTCTCTCCCGGCAGCACTTCCTGTCCTGCCTTCAAGACGCACATTCTCCTGGTGCCCATGCCTCGTGTCACACTGTCACCCCCACCCCCACCTCGCTCTTAGCTTAGACACGGCAAGAGGAGGCTCCTCGCGGCCACCCTTGATGATCTCTGGTCAGTCTCCACTCAGCAGGGAGCGCTGACCGTTAAACACATAAACCAGGGCATGAGCCCCCCACGATGGTTTTGCACTGCAGTTAAATCAAAGCCAAACCTCCTACACCTGGTCGCTCTGTGATCTGAGCCTTCCCCTCTGACCCCCTCCCACGCGGTCACACTGCTGGTATCCGATCTCTGTCCCATTCTAAAAGAAGCCTCCCCAGCCACTGGCTACAGAGGGCCCCCGCCTCGTGACTGAGTCTCGCGTCACCCTGCTCTGCTTCCTTCATGACACGTGCACAGGCTGACATTCCTGTTTATCTTGATAATTTCGGCCTCTTCCCTGCTGCGCAGGCTCCATGCGGGTAGGCTGCCTAGCCTGTCCTGCTCAGTGTCTGGCTCAGAGAAAGAACTAAGTAGATATCATTCTGAACAACTAACTGATAATTAGAGGGGGAATATTAACCATGCAAGAGAGATGGAATCAGATGAACAAAAACAAGATACCCCAGAGGAAGCAGGTGGTAGAGGCAACAAGAAAGAGACCTTCAAAGCTTTCTAATCGGTATCTCAGGGAAAAGTAGCACGTAGGAGAGGGGAGGAGGAGGGGGAGAAGTTGGAAGGAGGGACAGAGCGCGGAGGAGCAGGAAGAAGCAGTGCGGTGTGCTCACCCCAAAACTCAGATAAGAAGGCCTTGAATTTTAAAAATATAATTGACAACATAAAATATTTGATGGCAGGGCTAGAAGACAAACACTGATATCTCAGATTATAAATTAAAAACTCAAAGATTTACAAAAATACATTCAAAATGTTAAGACACTTAAGGGGATAATTTCAGGAAGTCTGACATCACTAATAGATGTTCAAGGGAAAGAACAAAAAACATACAAGACAGGAAATTATTAAAATTTTCCAGAGCAAAAGAAAGATACATCATTTTGCAGACAACACCAGGTCATGAAAAGGAAAACCACACAACAAACACACACACACACCACACACACACATACACGGCCCTAGGGCAATCATCTTGAAATTTTAGAATGACAGATAAAAGGTTTAGGGAAAGAAAGAATAAGTTGCCTACAGAGGAACCAGAATCATATTGGTATCAGATTTCTTATCAGCAACATTTAATGCCATTAGACAACGAGTAATTTTGAAGAAATTTTTTCTTAAACAAAGGTTGTATCTTCCTGAGTTTTCAATCACAGATCATAATAAAATCTAGATGTTAATGCATGTGCAAGGACTCAGTTACTTATCACATAGTGACCTTCTCGGAAAGTATTTTTCAAGCACGTACCACAGTCAAACAAGAAAGAACTACAAAACGTGACAGATAAGGCCTGCAGGGAACCTAACCCAGAAGAGAACAAGAAGAAACCCCAGGATGACAGCTCTCCTGGCGGCCTGGAAGCAGCAGGTCCAAATTAGAGCCTAGAAAAATTAGAAACATTCAGCGAGTTCTTTAAAAAAATGTATTCATAAAGAAAATTGGTTCCCTGCAAGAAATTATGTAATTAAAAAGCTGGATAATTTTATTTATAAGATGGATGTGTAAGGTAGTGATCAAGGTAATTAGTTACAATACGCTGGGCCTCTTCACTGGAAATCATTCTTCAGTTTTTGAGAGGTTCCTCTTTTAAGAACCGGCATTGGTTAACATCGTGTTTCATTCACTTCTCTAGTTTAACAACCACGTTTATATTATCTTAATAATAAACTCCGGATAAATTATAAACACTTGGCTTTCAGTTTTCAGAACCAAACTACAGGGAAAGCATAGAGGACATATATGGTTATAGTACAGGATCTTATGTTACAAAGCAAGACACTGAAGCGTAATGGTAGGGATGGCAGGGGTCAGGAGGCCGCTGGAGGTGGCAGAAGGGAGACACACGTGGAGGAAGCAGTCTCCTCATCTTACGTGGTGAGAACTCCAGGGAAACTCTCAAGTCGATAGGTCAAGCTCCAGAAGTTCCAAGATGTTCCTTGAATATCTCATAGTATTAAATATTATTGATTTATTATTAAAGATAGTGTTAAATATTAATATAGCAGTAACCAAGAGAAGGGCTACAAACAAAATGCAACCAGCAGGCAGTAGAGAGGAGTGAAAGGAAAAGATAAATTCGTCACTGTGGCGGGGAGGCAACAGATACTGTCTGCAAAGTTACAAATCAAGAAGTAGCAGTCCTGTAGAATTGTGGCAGAGTCGGACACGACTGACGCGACTTAGCAGCAGCAGCAGCAGAATTGTGGCAGGGATTATCAGAAAAATTGAAAAGAGAAAGTTTAAAAAGTTATCTCTAAGGAGGAGAACAGGCTGAGGTGACCGGAGAACAAAGAAAAAAAATTTGTGTATGTGTGTGTCGTTTAAAATCTCTCCTGTTCCTGTGAGAAGGTATTGTATTTGTAAATTAAAACCCACATGCAACAGTTAATGTCAAGCTTACAATGAAGCTTCCAAATCCCTGGCCTGAGTTCATACCTTCTTGGCTGCGGTTCCCCAGTGAGTGGACGTGAGCCCTGTCCAGCCCTGACAGTCGGTGATTCAGTGACCTGGGCCCTCTTGGAGGGTCTGAAGGAGAAGTTAGGAATCTGACTTCAGAAGCTGCCGACACCTTCTCTTCTGGAAGCGCACTGACACTGCTTCTGCCCAACCCAAGATGTAGCGGAGGTCTCCAAGAGCATTTCCACATCCTTCCTCTGATTTCTATAGTATCACAGAGGGAATAATCCATGGGGTGATGTTTCCCCAAAGCCAGCATTGGCAGGCATTACCTTCCCTATAGGATTTACACTGCGCTTTGGCAGAAAGTATCCCCGTTCAGTGCCCATGGCAACCCAACAACCCTCTGAGGCAGGAGAGTGTGTACTGGTACTTCCGGTTTAGCTGAGGCGGTACCTGAGTCCCAGAGATGCAAGTTACCAGCCCGAGCTCTCAGCTACTAAGCGGTAAGAAGAGAGCTCAAGCATGCCTCTGACTCCAAGCGCGGGGCTCTCCACTAAGCTGACTGGCTCTAGCATCTGAAAGACCCAACAATCCAAACTTATGCCAAGTAGGAGGCTCAGGTTCAGTCCCTGCATGGGAAAGATCCCCAGAAGAAGGAAATGGCAACTCGCTCCAGCGTTCTTGCCTGGAGTATCCCATGGAGAGAGGAGCCCAGCGGGCCGCAGTCCATGGGGTCACAAAGAGTCGGAAACAAGTTAGCAACTAAACAGCAGCAAAGACCCAACAATCCAAACTTATGCAAACTCTTTAGAGAAAAGGAAAAAAAGGAACATTTCCCGACCCAGGCAAGGACTGAACTAGAGAAGAAATTGAAGATCAGTCTCATTCACAAACACAAATGCAAAAGTCCTGAGCAAAATAGCAAACAGATCCAGAAACTTAAAGAAATGAAAATAAATCCTGACCGAACTGGGTTTATACTGGGATTGAAAAGCTAGGTCAGCATCAACCCTAACCACGATGGTGTGATCACTCACCTAGAACCAGACATCCTGGAATGTGAAGTCAAGTGGGCCTTAGGAAGCATCACTGCAAACAAAGCTAGTGGAGGTGATGGAGTTCCAGTTGAGCTGTTTCAAATCCTGAAAGATGATGCTGTGAAAGTGCTGCACTCAATATGCCAGTGAATTTGGAAAACTCAGCAGTGGCCACAGGACTGGAAAAGATCCGTTTTCATTCCAATCCCAAAGAAAGGCAATGCCAAAGAATGCTCAAACTACTGCACAATTGCACTCATCTCACATGCTAGTAAAGTAATGCTCAAAATTCCCCAAGCCAGGCTTCAGCAATATGTGAACCATGAACTTCCAGATGTTCAAGCTGGATTTAGAAAAGGCAGAGGAACCAGAGATCAAATTGCCAACATCCGCTGGATCATCGAAAAAGCAAGAGAATTCCAGAAAAACATCTATTTCTGCTTTATTGACTATGCCAAAGCTTTTGACTGTGTGGATCACAACTAACTGTGGAAAATTCTTCAAGCAATGGGAATACCAGACCACCTGGCCTGCCTCTTGAGAAATCTGTATGCAGGTCAGGAAGCAACAGTTAGAACTGGACATGGAACAACAGACTGGTTCCAAATAGGAAAAGGAGTACATCAAGGCTGTATATTGTCACCCTGCTTATTTAACTTCTATGCAGAGTACATCATGAGAAATGCTGGACTGGAAGAAGCACAAGCTAGAATCAAGATTGCCAGGAGAAATATCAATCACCTCAGATATGCAGATGACACCACCCTTATGGCAGAAAGTGAAGAAGAACTAAAAAGCCTCTTGCTGAAAGTGAAAGAGGAGAGTGCAAAAGTTGTCTTAAAGCTCAACATTCAGAAAACGAAGATCATGGCATCTAGTCCCATCACTTCATGGCAAATAGATAGAGAAACTGTGGAAACAGTGGCAGAATTTATTTTCTTGGGCTCCAAAATCACTGCAGATGGTGACTGCAGTCATGAAATAAAAAGATGCTTACTCCTTGGAAGAAAAGTTATGACCAACCTAGACAGCATGTTAGAAAGCAGACACATTACTTTGCCAACAAAGGTCCGTCTAGTCAAGGCTATGGTTTTTCCAGTAGTCATGTATGGATGTGAGAGTTGGACTATAAAGAAAGCTGAGCACAGAAGAATTGATGCTTTTGAACTGTGGTGTTGGAGAAGACTCTTGAGAGTCCCTTGGACTGCAACCAGTCCATCCTAAAAGAAATCAGTCCTGAATGTTCATTGGAAGGACTGATGCTGAAGCTAAAACTCCAATACTTGGGCCACCTGATGCAAAGAGCTCACTCATTTAAAAAGACCCTGATTCTGGGAAAGACTGAAGGCAGGAGGAGAAGGGGATGACAGAGGATGAGATGTTTGGATGGCATCACCAACTCAATGGACATGAGTTTGAGTAAACTCTGGGAGCTGGTGATGGACAGGGATGCCTGTTGTGCTGCAGTCCATGGGGTTGCAAAGAGTCAGATGTGACTAAGAGACTGAACTGAACTGAAAACATGTATCAGTGTAATTTCTATTGTTAGTAGAAGAAAAACTACATTGTGACCTGAATTGATATGGGATAAACATTTGATAAAATTCAAAAGAGCATTCATGAGGAAAAAAATAATTCTTTAATTTCTTTACAAACTAGAAAGGGAAAGGAATGTCCTTAATATGACAAAAGCTCTCTTCAAACTATAATGCAAATCTTGTTCTCAGTTGTGAAATATTAACACATGCTCCTTACAATCAGGAATAACCAAAGGACATACACTGTGCCCACCTGTTCTCAGCTGGGTACTGGAAATCTGAGCAGTGTACTAAGGCAAGGATGGTACAGGTTCAGAACAGAAGGAAGCCAAATTGTCATGATGTGCAAACATTAAATTCTTCATAGACAACTTCCAGTTGTCCATAAACTCTTAGAATTAACAAAAAGACTTTAGTAAGTTTGCTAGACGTAAAATTAATATATGGGTCAACTGCATTTCTACATACCAACCAAAAAAAAAGTTAGGAAATGCAATTTGTAAAAATATCTTTTGCAATAGCAACAACAAAATAAGGTACCAAGGAATAAACTTAACAAAAGATATACAAGACCTTTTTGGAGAAAGTTATAAAACTTTGGTGGGAGACATTAAATACGACCAAAATAAGCAGAATGACAAAATTTTTCTATGGATAGGAAGATTGAATAGCTTCAACATCTCATTTCTATCCAAACTGTTATGTAGATTCAGTGAATTCCAATAAAAATCTCAAGAAGATAGGTTGTGGAACTTTGTGATCCAGAATTCGAAAATGGCCAAGAGTAAGTGAAAAGATGAGCCTGTTCTACCAGATTAAAGACGCATCATAAAGCTTCAGTGATTAGGATGGTGTGTTACTAACACAGGGACGGAAAACAGATCAACAGGAAAAAAAGAGAGAGAGAGCTCAGAAACTGACCCACACTTAAGAGAGACACATGGTCGATCAGGATTGCAGACCAGAGGGGTTACCCATAAATGAAAATGGACTCCTGTCTCACACCGTACATAAAAATCAATTCCAGGCAGATCAGGAAGTAATTAGAAAAGCAAAATTTTGAAGCCTTTTTTTTACAAAATAATAAATAACATCTTAATGCTCTTTTTAAATGAGTGAGAAAAGCACAAATCATAAAGACAAAATTGACAAAATTGAGTAATAATAAGGGCTTCTGCTCAGTAAAATCACCACTTGAGAAGGGAAAAGATCAGCTTCAGTCTGAGACGCTATTTGTGAAACACAGCTCGCAAAGAATCATTATTGAGAATATGTGAAGGATCCCGATGAAGAAGAAAGAAAAAGAGCAGGAAATAGACAGCAGGCATAAACAAGCCCAGCTGTGAGAAGGAAACAGGAATGGCCAATGTATATGAACACGCATATGTGAAGACACACTCAACCTTATTATTAATCATGGGACCACAAATTCAGATCACAACAAAGTAGCTTTTCAAAACCAACACCCCACAAAACCCAACATTGGCAAGAATGTAGAACCAGAAGTACTGCCCTGCTTTGCTGGCGAGAGTAGAGACCGGCTCCACCCCACTGGGAAGCAATTTGACATTAACTCTGAACTAATTTGCTCTATGTTCATTCTGGCCTCCTTCTAGAGTGCCATTCTGTATTTCAAAGGACAGAAAACTAAAGTCAATGGTTCCAAGACACCCCCATCGCCAGGGTCCTGGGTATGACGAAGCCTTGGCCTGTCCAGTGCGTTCAGTGAGACCTGAACTCCATTGAGTGGGGAGCGAGGCAGAGCTTGGGGTGTTCATTTTACTGGCAGGGATTATAATGGTGGCTTCCCAGTTATAAAAGTCAGTTTCAGGCCAGAGGTAGCCTGGTTCTGGAGCCAGAAGGTCTGACAGCAGCTTCCTGATTTAGCCGAAGTGGCTTCCTAATTGTACGTAGCGCTCTGTGGCTTTGCAGCCAGAACTACCCCGGCAGCTTTCCAGTCCGAAACCCAACTTCCTGATGAAGGGGCAAGTGGCAGCTTTCTTGGTGGCCCAGTCGTTTGGTGTGGCTTTGGGAATCATTCCTAGAATCTCAGCCTAGAGCCTGTTCCCTCAACCCTCCCAACATCTCTGCAAATGATTGATAACCTATAATAAATCCCTTTCTGTTTCGATGAGCTAGGCTCTTGTGTTCCTTGTAACTGTACCTTGACTGATCCTCCTGGCAAAGGTGTACTCGCAGACACCATCCATACCCCTGCGATTACATCCCTAGATATGCGCCCTAGACAAACTCCTGGACAAGGAGACCACAAATATGCATGAAGGTATTTACTGCAGGACCGTCTATAATAACAAACATGGAAAAAATCCAATGTCAGTCAAGAGGAAGTGTAAGTGTTAGTCACTCGTTGCGACCCCATGGACTGCAGCCCACCAGGTTCCTCTGTCCACGAGATTTTCCAGGCAAGGATGCTTGGAGTGGGTTGCCATTTCCTTCTCCAATCAAGAGTAGGATGGATAAATAATGCAAGAGAATAGGACACAGACATGAAACTGAATGACCTGTAGCTTCACATATCAAGTGGAAAAATTGCAGAATCAGTGTTGAGTGAAAATTATGATTTCATTTATACAAGCTTAGAGCTAAAAACTGTATTACTTGGAGGTATGCATACATATGTGATAAAACTAAAGAAAACACAAGAAGTAGTCAACACAGCATGTAGGAAAACAGAAAAGATCGGGGGGGTTTGGAAAGGGCCACACAGGAGGTGTCGAAGACACCGGAAGCGCGTTGTCCCGAAGGCATCGGCTGTGTGGTTCTGAAGCTACGAGCAACGTGAAGGGCACCGCATCCCCCATGAGGTGTTGTTGCCAAACATGTTTAATTGTAACCGAATTAAGCCTTTGGTTCCTTTTCAGTTCCAGATGCAGGAAAATCAGAGGACAGAGGAACCAGCTGAGCAAGACTGTAAGGAACCCATCAGACAGAGCCAGACTGTGGACACGCAAGGGCAGAGGTCCAGCCGCTTCAAAAGCAGTCTGTTTGGGAGGAAGAGGGGAGGGGGCGATTATTCTAGAAAAAGAGGGACCTTCCTGACGGGATCTTGTTTTGAACAAACCAGATACGCAAACCATGTGGGGGACAACTGCGGAAATTTAAATACAGACTGTGGAATTATTCGTTGAGTCAGGAGTGACATTGGTATTGCAGTTATGTAAGAGGATGTCACTTTCAGAAAGGAGCACTCAGGTGTTTAGAGGTGGAGCTTTAAAATTCAACTTTTAAATGGTTTATAAATAAATGCATATATTTAATATGTATATATATAAGGATTAAATATAAAGCAAATATGGCAAAATATAAAAAAATTATTCAATCTAGGTATATATTACGTGTACTTGTACTTTTCTATTACTTTTTAATAATACTGTTTTACTTTTTCCTAGTACTGTTTCATAATAAATTTCAGACATTTTTCATAATAAAAGGACAAAGTAAAAACTGAAGGAGAAGAATGTAAATTTGATAAAAGTGCTGAAGTGTTGTCAACAGTTGTTTAACAAATATTTGACACCTACACACACAAAACATTTCGATGGTAAAATAAAACTTGTCCTAGAAAGAAGGCTTTCAGGTGGAAATTATCTCAATGGAGTCGCTGGAGGGAAACACTTGGAAACCACTGCTCTGGATAGAATACTTTCTAGATCAAATCAAAATAAGGGAGCGCTTGGCCCACGCTGGTGGTCCCTGGAAACCTGCTCGTCTGGGCCGCGTTTGTTGAGAGCCCCTCAGCCCCATGAAGGATGCCACAGGCAGCAGCAGATGGTGGCTGCTCTGCAGCCGGCAGAGGCGCGGTGAGGCGCGCATTACATCACAGAGGGGCCTTCTGTGAGGCAGGGTCCCTGCCTGGCGAGGGAACAAGCAGAGGAGGGGCTGGCCAGAGTGACCACTGGTTCCTTGAGCAGAACACCTATCTCTGCCTAAGAGCATTCCTCCTGGAAGGCGATGGATCTCCAACGGCAGTCTCTTCAGACTCATCTCAGGGGACCACGCAGGTAGGCAGAGAGCAGGCCGCGGGGCGGCGGGGCCGGTGGAGAGGAAGTCAGACCCCACCCCTGCTCCACCCGAGACCGCCACTCCCACAGGCTTGGCTTACGGAGCCCCCGTGCTTTCAACAAAAGATCCCGTTTGAGCAAGGGTTCTGTAGCTTGACCAGAGTTTTAGAACTCCTGTTACGGGGAGCAGAGCGTGACACGGAAGATGGCAGAGAGGCCGCAGAAGGCCTCAATCTCAGGCTTTCACGTCAGGTCAGCGGGGACTCCCTGCTCTCGATCTTAGCCAAAAGGCCGAGAAGCGATCGGTCAGCGGGGAATCCCTCCATGACAGAGGAAATCAGAAATCCCGAGTCTCCTCGCGAGGCGCAGAAGGGTGAGCACGGAGTTTCAGAGACTAACTCTTGGCTACAGAGCTGGGAGACAGAACCAGAGCAGCAAAGGCTCCAAGGGCCACATATAAGAAGGTCCTGAATTAGAGGAGAAAGAGAGGGAAAGACGCAAGGGACCTCGCAGAGAGAGAAGATTCCAGATGCGGTGCCTAATGTGACTAGGGGACAGAAGCAAAGTGGAAGTCCCAAAGCCCATTCAGGTTTCCAGTGGGATGACTGGCCAGTGCTTGGGTCGTGAGCGGTAGTGCTCCCCTAATAGAATAGCACTCCCTGGGCGGCTGCAACAACACGCGATTGTTTCTCACCACTGGAGGCTCCAAGTCCAAGATAAGGTGCAGGCAGATTTGGTATCTGGGGGATGGGGTTGCCTTCCTGGTTCATGGACCGTGTCCTCCTACAGTGGGAGGGGTGAGGGAGCTTCTGGAGTCCCTGTGGTAGGGGCAATAATCCCACCCGTGAGGGCTCTCCACCTCACGAGCACACTGCCCCACCTCCTAACACCATCGCACATTTGAACTTGGCGGACCAGGCATTCATCTCTAGGAGGCCAGAGAGAGACACTCGGAGAACTACAAAGAGCTGCATCTGGGGCCTGGGGGTGAAGGCAGGGCACAGCGGGCACTGCTTATAGGCAGTCAGTCAATCCACTGATTCCCGCCATCGTCTCTATTGATATTTCAGCACCCGGCACTCTCGACTCAGCTCCCTCATTACCTGGCTGATTTCTGTCTTCAGTACATCCCGTGGAGATAGCCACCGCCACCTCTCACCTCAACTACACCCCAAAGTACACCGACCATTCTCTGATTTGTCCTTAGGGCTTCCCAGGCAGCTCAGTGGTAAAGAATCTACCTACAGTGCAGGAGACCGGGGTTCGGTCCTTGGGTTGGAAGATTCCCTGGAGGAGAGAGTGACAATGCGCTCCAGTGTTCTTGCCTGGAGTATCCCATGGACAGAGGAGCCTGGAGGGCTACAGTCCACGGGGTCGCCAAGAGTCAGACATGACTTAGCAACAAAACAACAATACGCCTTGTCCTTCCACAGTAGCCACGTGATCTTTCCAGGCTGAAAATCTAATTTATTTTACCTGTTTTTGCATTTGCATTAAGAAGGAACTCTAGATTAGGAAATGGTTATTGGTTCCAGGCTCAAAGATCCAAAAGGCAAGATAAAGCTAGCCAACTCTTCCCCCAGCCTCGGCCCCAGGGGGAGCTAAGCGCTCTGGAGCCCGCAGCCAGCTGGAAACCCCTACGCTTTCCTGACCTGCCCCTCCCAGCACTGCCCACTCCCCAGAGCCGGCAGGAGGTCACAGAAAGCCTTCCAAGAGTCGCTCCTTAAGAGACAGGTCAGGAAGTGAGGGCACATTTATCTCTGTACGGAACGCAGGGCCTCCTCCGAACAGGCGTGAACCAGTCTTCCTGTGGATGAGTCAACAAACACCTGGAACCAGTCTCACCACTGCCCCCTCTGAATCAGCCCCCACCTGCTGCCCACGCACGGCTCTGCACATGCTGTCTCCCTGATCCAAAACCCACGTGGCCCCCACTGCCTACACTGGTGACCCGGCCTCAACCGGCTCGCTTCTCCAACGTGGTGAGACTGTGGTCCCCCCTGGAGGATTCTGATGGATAAGACAGAGAGTGAAGTCACAGCCCTCACGTCTCTCTTACATGCCAAGCATTTTATGTCCAGCACTTTATCTGATCTTCCCATATTCCCCTAGAGGCTCAGTCCGGTCACCTTTGACACTGAGACTCGAGTAATCTGTCCAAGATCACATCACATCATTAGCAAAGTGATGGAACTGTAATTCAATGCCAAACCTCTTGATTTTTTTTTTTTTTTTTTGCATCATGTGATCCCTGGCCAAACACATCCCTTTCCTGAGCATTCAAGAGTTTAAAAAATCTGTCTCTTAAATGGGTGCCTTGTTTTGTACACAAGTGACACCTTAATTTGTAAGTTAATATTACCCTCACAACACTTAGTTTTTTGATGACTTCAGTATACCCATCATCCACCTTGCCCACCGAGACTTACACACACACACACACACACACACACACACACACACACACACACACGTCTTAGGGATCAGGCTACTCCTCTGCCATTCTTGACACCCGGACGTCTACACACCTGACTGTGTGTTTCTCTGGGCCCTCTGCTTCTGGCTCGCCACCCACGCTCCCCCAGGCTGGGAATGAACCTGGCCCTAGGCTCCAACTGAACATCTCATTACTGCTTCCTCATTTTCTGAGCTTTTGTTTAAGACGTTATGGGTGTGTCTGTCTAATAAAGCATAGGTCACTTGAAGATGAGAACTGCCTTCTTGTCATCCTTACGTACCCCAGCCTATTAGAAAAGATAAAGAAAGCCAGAGATGGAGACAGTCCTTATGGTGTGATGTGGACACAACTCCATGACCAAAAATGACAGCTTTCCACCCTCCTGATGGCATCCTCAGGTCCTTGGCTTGCTTACTGCTCAATATATTGTGACACTTCTTGCATGTTGCAGGAAAGCAAGATACTGACATCTATTGTGGAGAGGAAGAGCAGGTCTGACAGCTTTAGGCACCTTTTCTTTATCATTTTCAAGGCGATGCTCCTTCCGACGCAGTGTTAATGACACCTGTAGCCCGAGAACAGAAGTCAGGCTTGCTCACACACTCCATCCGGACCTCAGGAAGAAGCGACATCCCAGGAGCCTCCGTTCTGACCTGGACTTTAGTAAATTCCTTTTGTCGGGACTGTAATTGCAGGTGGTGATCAGAGGCCGCAGAGACCCCGGAAGAATTTTATGGCTTTCCAGACAGGACACAGGCCAGCTTGGAGGAGAGGCAGCAGTAAGACTTGGCCATACAGGGAGGGCGTGGAAGTTATTTCTGAGGAGAGACAATGGTAAGACCAACTGAACTGGTTCTGGTGTAGGAGGGCAGAATTCTTAGAAGAGCACCTTTTATAACAAGACAATGATTTCACTGGTCTGAACTCCGAAGCTGTTCAAACACCAGCGTTCTGGAAACCAAGCTCTCCTTTTCTTCTGGTACCTTTAAATCTTCTCCCATCTGGTGTCTCTGAATTAATTTTTTTGTAGCCAGAACCTCCATTTTATTGTGATGGCTACTTTTGTGTCTCTCACTGCTGGCTTTAATAACTTTTAATGACCTAAGAAACAGTTGGCTGAGTTCCGTTTTCCACTTCCTCCAAGTCCAGCTATGGTGCATCCTACGCCCTGTGTGTAGAAACAGAGGAGGCAGCGCTCATTCTTCCTGCCTTATCTTCACCCCAGCATGCCTGGACTCCTTGACAGGGCAAAACAGAGTGGGAAAGCGGTTTTCCACCTTGCTAAGAAATAGCAGGCAAGTCCAGATGTCGCGAGAGCTCCCAACCTACAGAAGTCATCTGTCTGTTGCTGCGTGCGCTTCCTTGTTCAGTACCTCCCATCAGCAAATCACGGGGCAGGGTGATTCATGGTGGACAGCCACGAGTGAGACAGACCCTCTCAAGGAGCTCTCATTCTGCAAGGGTAATCAGGCAGGTGCTCAGATCTATCCACGACCCAGGTAGCAGGAGGTTGACGCCCCAAGAGAGGCAGACAGGGCTGCGGAAGATGGAATGAGAGAGAGATTTCATGCCATCGGGAAAGACTTGGTGGAGGTCCTAGTCAGTCTGGGGGACGTTGAGTTTGCAATCAGTCTGCAAGCAATTCAAGTGCAAGGACTCACAGGCAGTAGGGACATGGGTCAGAAATCAGGAGGAAGAGGGTGTGTTGGGAAGTAAAGAGCCCAAAGTTATGATGGGAAGAGTTCATTCTCAGTCCCCCAACTTCTGTTTTGACTACAGTAAGTCCACGACATATGAATCTTCAAGTTTCAAACTGCTCAAAGTCGGGAATGTGCGTCCACATGTCCAGTCACGAAAGTGTGTTTGTGTGTCTGGCTTGCACTGTCGCGTGCCTGCATTCTCTACAAGTGCTTTTGTGAACTGTACAGAGTGCAGTATACAGCATCTTTATCTCAAGCCCAGGATGTCCAGAAGCAAGCATAAAGGCTGCAATGATGTGGCTGGTACTACTGTACCTTTTAAGGAGCTGTACGATAAGCTTTGCTGTGGTTCAGTCAGTCGTGTCTGACTCTTTGTGACCCCGTGGACTGCAGCACACCAGGCCTCCCTGTCCTTCACCATTTCCCAGAGCTTGCTCAAACTCATGTCCGTTGAGTCGGTGATGCCATCCAGCCATCTCATCCTCTGTCGTCCCCTTCTCCTTCTGCCTTCAATCTTTCCCAGCATCAGGGTGTTTTCCAAAGAGTCGGCTCTTCACATCAGGTAGCCAAACTATTGGAGCTTCAGCATCAGCCCTTGCAATGAACATTTAGACTTGATTTCCTTTAGAACTGACTGGTTTGATCTCCTGCAGTCCAGGGGACTCTCGAGAGTCTTCTCCAGCACCACAGTTCAGAAGCACCCATTCTGTGGCTCTCCTTGGCGGTGGTTCAGTTGCTAAGTTGGGTCTGACTCTTGCCACCCCACAGACTATAGCCCGCGAGTCTCCTCTGTCCGTGGGATTCTCCAGGCAAGAATACTGGAGTGGGTTGCCATTTCCTTCTCCAGGGTGCTCGTTAAAAACGTTTTGTTTCTGGCATCACCCTTTATATATTATTTGTGTGAGAAGTATTGTAAACCTATTAAAATGCAGTATTTATAACCGATTGTGTTAGTTGGGTACCTAGGCGAACTCTGCTGGACTTGACAAACCAACTGGACTGGCGCACGCGCTCTCAGGATGGAGCTCCTTTGCGTGTAGGACTCACTGCTGTGGGGCGCCTTCGTCCAAACCCCATGTGCAGCTGCGGCTGTTCATTTCCCAGCAGAGAGTCTTCCTCCTGCCCCTGAGATCAAGGACTTCTGCTTAGGCAAAAGTGCAACTCGGTGTTTAAAGTGAAAGCTTTTTTGGTTTGTTCTCGTTTATTTCAGATTTTTAAGGTACTACCTTTAGCTTCTTTTTTATTTTAAAAGTACAAAATTTCTTCTAAAAAGTCATTTATATCCCTACCACCCAGCAATGATATGCTTCATAGTACCAAAATTCTCTTTTTAGTTAATGCAGCTAATTCAAAGTAATACCTGGATGCTGATTTTTTGTTACTTGCATATTTTTTTAAAAAACACCTGGACATTGGTAGTCATGACTTCCGGGACTGTTTTCTCTTTAAGTAGTACACTGTGGCCTTCTTTGACATACGCATCTACAGTGCCATTTTGGATTTCTGTAGTGTGCTCTATCTCCTTATTGACAGATATTCAGGTTATGTCCACTTTCATCCTGCTTTTGGAGAAGGAAATGGCAACCCACTCCAGTATTCTTGCCTGGAGAATCCTGTGGAGAGAGGAGCCTGGTGGGCTGCTGTTCATGGGGTCTCACAGAGTCGGACACAACTGAAGTGACTTAGCATGCATGCATGCATTGGAGAAGGAAATGGCAACCCACTCCAGTATTCTTGCCTGGAGAATCCTGTGGAGAGAGGAGCCTGGTGGGCTGCTGTTCATGGGGTCTCACAGAGTTGGACACAACTGAAGTGACTTAGCATGCATGCATGCATTGGAGAAGGAAATGGCAACCCACTCCAGTATTCTTGCCTGGAGAATCCCAGGGACAGAGGGCCTGGTGGGCTACTGTCTATGGGGTCGCTCAGAGTCAGACACGACTGAAGCGACTTAGCAGCAGTAGCAGCAGCATACTGCTTTTAGACAATGCTGTGATAAACATCCTTGTATGTGCACCCCTATGCATGTATCTGGACGTTTTTCCTAAAAATAAATTTTTAGAAGTAGAATTACAGGGTCCAAGAAAACACGGATCTGTTTAATTATCAAACAGATGTGTTTAATACAATTGAACATACCTTTAATGAAGGAAATTAAAACATAATTAAGAGAATTAAAGGCATGTTTCACTGTATTAATGCACACTGTCCTTAGAATTTAACATCAAGTGGTGTAAGCGTTGGCCTCATCTCACTTCAGTTTAAATACTTCCCACCAATCATGTGGCCCACTTCCCCATCCATACACCCCTCTTGAACCCCCTGTTCTTGCAAGGCCTGAGCTATTGGCTAATCTCTTTAATCAATAAGAGACTCGCTCTGCTTGGCATTTAGTGGCCCATTTTCATGCACACTGGGATGATGGATGAAGCCACAGGAATGATGATGTAACAGACAACCGAGGCAGGGAACTGTTACGAGGCAGTCCCCAGCTGCTAACCCTCAAAGCAGCCGTCTCCACCCCGGTGAGGCATTCTCAGTTAGAGTCAGTTCATAAGTGTGAAATATTCTTGATCTTTTATCAGCATAACCTCTTCATTAAAACGGTCACCAGAAGTTTCACTTTGGGGAGCTCTTCCCACTTGCCCCAGTACACCTCCTTTTGCCATCACAGAGAAAGGAAATGTCTCTGCCACCACGAAAACAGAGTTGGACCAAATTCTGCCCGCTGTTGGGCCAAGTTACGGGTCCTTTGGCCTCTGTCTTCCTTTCTACTGTGCATTTCAACTCAGGATGGCGGCCCCCAAATTACTTAGTCAACTGAACTCAAACTCTATCACATTATCAGCCACAAACATTATGTCCTGCCCCATCTGTGGCAAGCTGCAGAAGTCAGGGAGAGTTTAGGATGGGAGCGTGGGATCTTATTTCATGCCCTTGTAGCTCACTGAAGAAAAAAAGCCTTGTTACTTTTAAATGCTGAGTCGAATTCTTACAAATTTCAAAGAGAACAAAAGAAAAGAGATAATCAAGTCTTAAAAATTTAGCCTAAAATATATATATATATGAATATATGTAATGTAATATAACTTTTAAAAACCTAACCAAAATGAGTGGCTACTGACTTTTTCTTTCCCTGAATTTGATGTTTGATTTATTACCTTCCCAATGTCAAGTTTTATTTTCTATTATCCCCTTACATATAGTGGGTATTCAGTAAATGTTTATTACAGGGGACTAAATTTAATACACTTAGGTCACTATATTTCATGCATTCCTAGTGGTTATTTATAGTTGGAAAACAATATTAACGACAACCATTTCAGTGTAGAGAGAATACCAAAGAGAGCAATCCTGAGCCACCCAAGGCGAGTTATTAAATTCTAATTTTACCAAAACCAATATCACAAATTTGTAATAACTCATCCAACTCTTAGAAGGGAACAATGATTTGGGAGCAAAAGTGGACCAAGAAAATTGATACTCAAGGACAAGGGTAAAAAGACACACTTGTGAAATTCCGGCTCCCTACAGTGAAGAGTCAAAAGCTCTCCTACCAGAAAATAATACTGTGAATTGAGAAGCATTCAAATCACAGTAAATTTCTAACCCAATTAAATTTCTCCTCCCAAGTAGCCTATGTACCAGAGCAGTGTGACAGCTGTTAATACTGTCCTTTAGTAAACATTTCTCTAATGGAAAAAGATAAAATAATAAAGCTATATTCCAACATGTAAACAAAGATTTCTTCTCAAAATGTTAGCTTTGTTTGTAGTTGCTGGGGTTTCTTTTTTCCCCCCCAAATTGGTCTATCTCTTAGGAATTAAAATATTACCAGTAAGTACTGGCAAACGTATCAGTAAATAAGCCAGTAAATAGTAACACAAAGAAATGAAACATGCTCTTCGCAACTTGTATCTTCCTATCTTCTCCACAACACACTAGAAGGACAGGGAAATGGAAGGATCAATTCAAATGCCTGCAAGTATCTTTGAAATCAAGAAGAATTAAATTCTAGAAGCTCGGTTTTCCACTGCGAAGCTCTGTGCCACTCTCTTCTTTTCCAACTTCCTACTAAGCCCTTACATATTGCTCCTTGGTCCTTACTAGTTCCTCAGGCGACTTCCCCTTGAGAGTTAACAGACTTGATCAAACAGAACTCAATAAAGCACGGTCTCTCCACGTTACCACTTTGCCTTTAAGAAAAGCATTTCCGACACAGATTTTTTTCAGAAGTGGGAAATATTCTATTATTTCTAGTAAAACAACCTTAGTTTAAATATCATCATAGACATCTTTTGAAAGATAATGATCTTCGAAAACCATTTAGAACCGCGACAAGAGTATATGCCACCGTGAACACTTCATCGGGTCCACCCAGAACTGTCCTGATCTGAAGACAAAAAGCCCCAAGTTCCCTCAGATCCAAACAATCGAGGACAGTCAGTCACCCTACTATAAGCCTTCTTTGAATGAAAATATCAGAAAAGTCAGACAGCTCCATTGAATGAAATTAAAAAGTCTCTTTTTTTTGTATTAAATAAAATAGCCAGTAGGAATGACACAGGGAGCTCCACCTGCGCTCTGTGACAAGCTCGAGGGGTGGGATGGGGTGGGAGGTGGGAGGGTGGCTCAGGAGGGCGGGGACATATGTATGCCTATGGCTGACTCTGTTGATGTATGGCAGAAAGCAACACGGCATGGCAAAGCAATTATCCTCCAATTAAACATAAGTAAGTTTTTTAAAGCCTTTTTTCAATGTCCTGCTGTATATAAAGCAGGGGGCTGAATCAGTCAGGGTTCGGTCAGGGTCCAGGCAGGAGACAGATGGCACAGCCAAATGGGGTAATTTGAGAAGAGTTTCTTAAAAAAAAAAACTACCCTCACAGCTGTGGGCAGAGTCAGGGAAGCCTACAGGATGCGTCTAGTACCCGGGCGGGAGGCGCTAGCACCTGGGGAGGTGGGGCGCGGATGGTCTGCATGGGGCCCCCTCCCTCTGCAGGCAGGGGCTCCGCACCTCCCTGCGCCCACCCTGAGCAGGGCTTGGCTGGCAGTATCAGTGCCTCCCACTGGCGGGACCCCCTGGATGGCAGAGGAAGGGGTCCTGTGGACGGCAGGCCTCCACCTTCAGCATGCTGGCCACTGAGCCGAGCGGACAGTAAGTCTGGAGGGGCCCACAGAGACGTAATTTTAAAAATGGGAGAAATTTCAGAACACCCTTTTGTTGTTGCTCAGTTGCTAGGTCGTGTTTAACTCCCTTTGACCCCACGGACCGCAGCACATCGGGCTTCCCTGTCGTCCACCATCTCCCGGAGTCTGCTCACACTCGTGTCCACTGAGTCGGTGACCATCACCGAGTAGCCATCCACAGAGACGTGGGATGGGCTGGGGCAAATATGGCAGCCTGACACACCCTCGGGCAGGGGGCTGCGGTGGGATCGTCCGTGTTTACAGAGGGGGAATCTGAGGGCTCCTCTCACACTCAGCAGGAAGACCCTCTGCCCATATGTAGGCGGCTCCCCGGGGGCAGCCTTCTGCAGCCCAGCTACTGCGGGGAGCGTGAATTGAGACACAGCATTGGTGGCAGAAACCAACTCATCCCTCTTCACGCAGTCTAACCAAGTACTCTCTGCTTTTTCCAAGCCCAGTTTTGTTTTGGGCTCTATCCATCCTGATCCTTCAGCACTGCCAAAAGAAATTAAGATTTTTCAAGTACCTCCTTTTGATACTGCGTTTAATGGAAGCTCTGACTGGTCACGGATTCTCCTTCTTGAATTTTCACTGACAAACTGCTTCCAGCTGCCCTCTCGAGTGGGAGGCCACCACAATAAAATGCAGTGTTAGCTGGGGATTTCAGCTGCCACCTGGGGGCTAGAGGTTCTCAATGGACGCTATTTAGCAAGGCCGGTGGTGAAACGGTGACAAATGGTATGTTGGCTTTTTTTTCTCAAGTCTGTGGTTTAGGACTGGTTGGTTTCAATCTTGCTGGCTTTTTTTTTTTTTTTTTTTTCTGTTAGCAATCTTTTCCACATTTAAAATCCGTTACTGCCTCTCCTACAGGGATATGGCAGCAAGCTTGGTGCTGTCGACAGAAACCATTTGTTGGTGAGAAGGTTCGTGAGTTTAGACTCCTGGCAAGTACTGATTTTTAGAGTTAATCCACACTACAGAATTTATGTTTATTTTCTTAAGTTATTTTCTTTTTCAACTCACAAAATAATTTTCCTTCAAATTGTTATCACTCCACTGACATGAAATGACCTAGACGGTTGCTTCTTTTTCAAATTAGGCTCGTTGGCATCTGATTAGCCACAGACAGTCCGCATCTGAGCCCCTTTTACTCTCTAAACATCCCTGCCGGCTTCACTGGCTGGTGGGCCTTCGCTTCGGGCTCTGCCCCCGTAGCAGTCACCCTCCTCCCCACTCAGAGCCACTTCTTTTATTACATTTTTTTCACACTTAAGCAATTCTTGATTAATACTATAATTTAATATGGCAACCTTGATGAAAATCCTCCAAACTGTCCGTGTATGTCATTTAATGTTTTCCGTTACTGTTATTTTTTATCGGCGCGTAGTTGACTTACGACGTGTTAGTTCAGGTGTTCGGCGCAGTGACTCAGCTATTCACATTTCCTGGCCTTCCGCCTTGGCCGGAGCTCTGGAGGCCCCCTGGCACAGCCTTCCGCTTGCATCCTTTCTGGTTCTAGAATACTTCTAACCTGCGCCGATCACTGGCTGAGCTACAAAATGGGAAAAGGAGGGGAGCTGGGCAGAGAGGCCATTGAACCAAACTGCCCAAAGGTTGTGAGAAAGGATGGTCTCTGCTCCATGCCTGATGAGAGGCCCTGGACTCCTGCTTATTAAAGGGGAAGGAGGTCAGTGTCACTAGAGTTGAGGCGAGGCTGGCAGAAGACGTCTGGTGCTCGAGTAGCTTTCTGCTTCTAGCAGCAGAGAGAGCTGAGACCATCTCTCCTTCAAAGAGGCGTCCTGGGCTCAGGGCCCCTTCTGCGCAGGTCATATCCTGTGCACCCCAGCCCAACAAGGGCAGGTGCCATTTGAAGTGGAGAAACGATTTTTCTACAGTCCAGAGCCACTTGGGGTATAATTAACAGGCAACTTAAACTGTTTGCACCACGTCCATATCTCCAGACCATATATCCTCTTGCCCGTCTAAAACCCAGACAACAGCAATCACATTACATCCTATACATGTGTCAAATTAACATGTGCGTGCACGCTCAGTCACAGTCAACTCTCTGTGACTGTGGACCATAGCTACCAGGCTCCTCTGTCCAAGGGGTTTTCCAGCCGAGGATAATGGCATAGGTTTCCGTTTCCTCCTCCAGGGGATCTTCCCCACCCAGGGATGGAACCCTCGTCTCTTGCATTTGTAGGCGAACTCTTCACCACTGAGCCACCTGGGAAGCCCGTGATACACCTTAAACTTACACAGTGTTGTAAGTCACGTAGGTTTCAATTTAAAAATAAAGATAAAGCCCAGACAGAGTAGGGTTGCTCCTAGGTTGTCCACTCTTCCAGAGGAGGGAATAGTTGCCACACGGAGACAGGAATCTGACAAAAGTGCTCTCTTAACGTCTGTGTGCGGAAGGCTCGGTCCTTATGTAAAATGAGTGCCCGCATCACTTTTAGACTATAGGGGTCACAGGCTAGAGACGGTGCTGTAGGTGACCTGAAACATCCAAAGATCCCAAAGCTGCTCCTCTAATCCAAAGGCATCCGGTGACCGTCTTCCAGCAAGTGTCTTTTTCTGATGATGTTTGATTGAGTCACTTTAGAGTAAATCCCGGGAGTCTGGAAAATGGTCAAGATGACTTCTGGGTGGCAGTGAACCCAATCTAAGATGATTAAAAGTGTCTGATCACAGAAACCTGTTTTTGTGTTTTTCTGAGGCTCTGTGACCAGATAATGTAACGTGTATGCTCCCAAGGGACAGGAGGGAGTGCTTGGGGAAACAGAGCTTAGTGGTTTCAGTAGTGGCAGCAAATGTCTTCCTGCTCAGCAAGTCAGTTTTGAGGTTTTGTTCATGAACTGAGCGGATGGAACACACAGGGGCTGAAACTGATGAGTCAGGGACACAGATAGCGCTGGTTCCCTACCAACAGGCGAATCAGCCATTGCGCATCTACACCGCGTCTGTCCTGAGAGGGAGGGACAAAAAGGCACAGGTTTTCTGACCTCAAGGCTCGTAGTGTCGCGAGGACCTTGACGGATGGGGATGGAGAGGGGCTGGGAGTAAGCAGCCACTTCGGGAACCGAACCCTGCAAAACCCAGTGGATGCCTGCACACACCTCCTTTCCACGACCGCTCCGCAGGTCTGCCCCCAGCCCCCACCAGCCCTGAGGGCCCGCATGGTCTCTGAAAGGACCCTGGAGCTGGGCTCCTCCCTGCCGCTGCAGTTAAGCCCCTCACTCCCCGCCCCATCCTGACCGCCTGCCTCCTTGCACAGTCTGGGTCACTGCCCTTCCTGCTTTTCAGGTTCTGTTTGGCAAATATGCTGGAAGGACATTTCCAGAAAATGTGCTGTGAATGTTTGGAATGGTGCAGTTACCCGGGACAGAGGCGTTTTCTCCTTCACTGTGTGTTCAGAGTGTGGGCGTGGGCCAAGTGTTACTTTGGTTGTCCGACCAGGGCGTTTAGGTGTGAGTGCAGCAGCGGCGGTGTCCCATGTGTCTGGAATGCCACACTTCCGGTTACACAATCTGGACGGTGCTTGTCTTCTCCAAAACCACCTCACACTTTTGGCTTCAGCAAATTCCTGTAGTTCCCTAAAGCCCGCATGACGTGTTGCTAAATCACGAATCTCCCATCCTACCTTCTTTTTTATGAGTAGTTAAGGCATAAATTCTTTCTGCAGTAGTAAAGGGCGCCACTGGGTTAGACTCGTCTAACCAGCAGTATGCCTAAAGGGACTCACTCTGACCTAATTCAAATGGTGAGAATTCCAGGGAGCAGGTCAGGCCTACATCTAAAGCATGTGCTTGGTGAGCAGAATGGGATTTTGAGATTTCTCGTTTGCTCATTCGTTGGTTTACTGAAGTATACTTGATTTAATAAGATTTGTGTTAGTTTCACATGTATAGCACAGTGATTCCGTTATTTATTTTTGCTCAGATTCTTTTCCCTTATAGGCCTTTATATAAGATACTGGATATAGTTCCCTGTGCTATACGGCAAATCCTTTAGCTTACCTACTTGATATATGGCAGAGTGTACCTGTTAATCCTGTACTACTCCTAATTTATTCTTCACCCTACCTGCCTCTCCCCTTTGGTAACCATAAGTTTGTTTTTTATGCCTGTAAGCCTGTTTCTATATTTTATGTATATAGATTCATGTCTATTTTTTATATTCCAGTTATATACAAGTGATAGAGTATTTGTCTTTGTGTTACTTCACTTGGTATCTAATCTCTAGGTCCATCCATGCTGCCTTTTTGATGGCCGAGTAGCACTCCACTGCACATACACACACCACATTTTCTCAAGCCCGTCATCTGTTGATGGATGCTTCAGTTCAGTTGCTCAGTCATGTCCGACTCTTTGCGACCCCATGAATCGCAGCACGCCAGGCCTCCCTGTCCATCACCAACTCCCGGAGTTCACTCAGACTCACGTCCATCGAGTCCGTGGTGCCATCCAGCCATCTCATCCTCTGTCGTCCCCTTCTCCTCCTGCCCCCAATCCCTCCCAGCATCAGAGTCTTTTCCAATGAGTCAACTCATCGCATGAGGTGGCCAAAGTACTGGAGCTTCAGCTTTAGCATCATTCCTTCCAAAGAAATCCCAGGGCTGATCTCCTTCAGAATGGACTGGTTGGATCTCCTTGCAGTCCAAGGGACTCTCAAGAGTCTTCTCCAACACCACAGTTCAAAAGCACCAATTCTTCAGCGCTCAGCCTTCTTCCAACTCTCACATCCATACATGACCACAGGAAAAACCATAGCCTTGATTAGGCGGACCTTAGTTGGCAAAGTAATGTCTCTGCTTTTGAATGAATATGCTATCTAGGTTGGTCATAACTTTTCTTCCAAGGAGTAAGCGTTTTTTAATTTTTTCATGGCTGCAGTCACCATCTGCAGTGATTTTGGAGCCCCCAAAAATAAAGTCTGACACTGTTTCCACCATTTCCCCATCTATTTCCCATGAAGTGATGGGACCGGATGTCATGATCTTCATTTCTGAATGTTGAGCTTTAAGCCAACTTTTTCACTCTCCTCTTTCACTTTCAGCAAGAGGCTTTTTAGCTCCTCTTCACTTTCTGCCATAAGGGTGCTGTCATCTGCATATCTGAGGTTATTGATATTTCTCCTGGCAATCTTGATTCCAGCTTGTGTTTCTTCCAGCCCAGCGTTTCTCATGATGTACTCTGCATATAAGTTAAATAAGCAGGGTGACAATATACAGCCTTGACGTACTCCTTTTTCTATTTGAAACCAGTCTGTTGTTCCATGTCCAGTTCTAACTATTGCTTCCTGACCTGCATATAGATTTCTCAAGAGGCAGTTCAAGTGGTCTGGTATTCCCATTGCTTGAAGAATTTTCCACAGTTAGTTGTGATCCACACAGTCAAAGGCTTTGGCATAGTCAATAAAGCAGAAATAGATGTTTTTCTGGAATTCTCTTGCTTTTTCCATGATCCAGCGGATGTCGGCAATTTGATCTCTAGTTCCTCTGCCTTTTCTAAAACCAGCTTGAACATCAGGAAGTTCACGGTTCACATACTGCTGAAGCCTGGCTTGGAGAATTTTGAGCATTACTTTGCTAGCATGTGAGATGAGTGCAATTGTTCGGTAGTTTGATCATTCTTTGGCATTGCCTTTCTTTGGGATTGGAATGAAAACGGATCTTTTCCAGTCCTGTGGCCACTGCTGAGTTTTCCAAATTCGCTGGCATATTGAGTGCAGCACTTTCACAGCATCATCTTTCAGGATTTGAAATAGCTCAACTGGAATTCCATCACCTCCACTAGCTTTGTTTGTAGTGATGCTTCCTAAGGCCCACTTGACTTCACATTCCAGGATGTCTGGCTCTAGGTGAGTGATCACACCATCGTGATTATCCGGGTCGTGAAGATCCTTTTTGACAGACGCTTAGGTTGTCTCTGCGTCTTGGCTACTGTGAACACTGCTGCTATGAACATTAGCAGTGTCAGTCATTCAGTCGTGTCTGACTGTGACCCCGTGGACTGTAGCCCGCCAGGTTCTTCTGTCCATGAATGAAATTCTCCAGGCAAGAATACTGGAGTGAGTTACCATTTCCTTCTCCAGGAACGTTAGTTTGCTTGTACCTTTTTGAGTTAGAGTTTCCCAGATGCGTGCCCAGGAGTGGGATGGCTAGATCATACGGCAGCTCTGTTTTTAGCTTTTAAAGGCCCTCCACACTGTTGTCCCTAGCAGCTGCACCGATTTGCGTTCCCACCAGCAGTGTAGGAGGGTTCCCAGAAGGACAACTTTGAGTACAGCTCCTTCTGCCCACCGTCCTTCCATCCCAGATTCACAAGACATTTCTTGGAATATTACCTCCTGCAAAAGTTAACATGTAAGAAATTCAAAGTTGTGATAAGCTGTGAAGGGGAGGGAGGGAGATGCTGGTGGTTATTTCTATGGGGTATCAGACACAAGGGGACCGTTTTATTTTATATCCTCTAGTATGCGTGAAGTACTACATGATAAAAATTTTAAACATATAATAATTTTTAAAGGAATATGTGAGGTTGGTTTAAAGTGGGGAGGAAATGCTCATTACCCTTTTGAGTTTTGAGTAAAAATAAAAGGTAATGGAGAAAAATGAGGAGAGAGAAAGCGTGAAATAAGCAAAAGGAAGGGGGAAAGATGGAAGACGGAGAAGGAGAATGAAAGTGATCAGAAAGATGCAGGCTGGAGCTGGACTGGGGGTTGGCGGCTGGGGACACGGGTGGAACAGAAGAGGGGGCAGGGAAGGTGTGGAGGGACCCTTAACCCTCAGGTGGGTAGATGGGGCCTCGGGAGCGGCCTCACACCCCCCAAACCTCGGCAATTCTTCCTGCCCCCCGCCATCGGCCTCGGCCCTCTAAAAGAGCCACCCTCCTCGGTGGTCCAGACCGGGGCCGTAGCCAGGGGGTCCTGCCAGGCCTGCCTCGCAGCCCTGAAACCCACAACCCAGGCTGGGACTCGAGCCCACCATCTTTACTGAAAGACACTTTGTTACGGACGTGCTCATGGCTGCGCTGGGTCTTCCTGCCGCGAGGTCTTCTCTCCAGCTGCAGCGAGCGGGGCCCGCTCTTGGCTGCGGTGCTCAGCCTCCTCGTCGCGGCGGCTCCTCTTGTCGCCAAGCGGAGGCTCTCGGGCACGCGGGCTTCGGTAGCTGCAGCCGGCAGCGCTGGCTCCCGGGCTCTAGGGCACAGGCTCAGGCGCCATGGCGCACGGGCGTGGCTGCTCCGCAGCCCGTGGGATCTTCCCGAATCAGCGATCAAACCCGCGTCGCCTGCATCGGCAGGCAGATTCTCTACCACTGAGCCACAAGGGAAGCCCAGACTCACTGTCTTCCAACAACCAACCCCCCACTGTCTTTTAATTGATATCGCACACCTGATCTCAGGACTTCATGAAACTCAGGTTCCTGATGTCTCATTGCAGGGTGAATTCAGTGAGATAATGACAGGTAACAGGCGGATTTACTCAGGGAGAAACACTCCTCAGACAGCGTGTGGGCCATCTCAGAAGGCGAGAGGCCCTGAGATATGGGGCAGGGGGTGGTTTTCATGGACTGCGTCATTTCTGAGGCTAATGAGCAGGAGAATGATTCCAGCTATTTGGGGGAAGGGGCAGGGATTTCCAGGGCTCAGGACTTGGCCTTTTATGGTTGGCCTTGGCACCTGTGGGCGTGTCCTTTAGCCCGTGCGCTACAGCGAGTGTATAATGAGGCCCCAGATGCACCGGAAGTTGAGTCTTCTGCCGTCTCAGACGTAATCAGTGCTGACCGGTTACTGTGTCGTATCAACAGTGGCGGTGTCATTCTTTAAAAAGTTTCGCCCTGCCCCCTCCCCTCCTAGTCCAGCTCTGGTACAGATTCTGCATAAACAGTGGGTGTCCCCATGTGACTGGTTTCTCCGTCCTTCCCTCCCCCAGGGCCTCAGCAGCAGCCTGGAGCCCTACAGCCCACCAGAGCCTGACAAGCCTGGGAATGAAGAGTGGCTGCCCCCCAGGGAAGCCCGCAAGGTAGGTGTGCAGGGCCTGCGTGGGCCTGGTCACTCGGGGACACCTGACTTCAGGGAGAAGGCACGCTATACCCTCTACCCACCCCCTCGTCCACAGTATGGCAAAATCCCACTGGTGTTAGAAAGTGACATTTTCAAAACGTGAAACTGTAAAAATATACTTGACTCAGAGAGGTAAGTAAAAAATGTAAGTTCTGTTTAAAGGAAAAAAAAAGGAAGAAAGGGATTCACAAGTGCAGAAGACCAGTACAGATGGGTGGTCTATACCGGCAGGGAGTATGCGAAATGATTTGTTTTCAACCGCTGTCTTCAAATCTTCCTTCCTTGTCTTGACCCCTTGGGCTGAGCACACAGCACCTTAGTCTTTGGTTGTAAAAAAGTAGCCTCCTTCTGGTCATTAAGACTCTACTTCAGGTTTTTAAAAGTCAGGCCAGGCTAAGCTGAAGACGGACTTCACGTCCGTTCAAGGAGTTTCCCCTGCGTCCATCTCAGGGGGACCTGTGGCCCGAGGGTCCTCTGGGAGGAGATCAAGGCCACTTTGGCCTGGTTCTCCTCTCCCCCTCCCCTGCTGCTTCTCACCGCTCAGGGCTTTGTGGATGAAGGAAGCGAAAAGGCAAAAAAACAAGACAATATATTAAAAAGCAGAGACATTACTTTGCCGACAAAGGTCCGTCTAGTCAAGGCTATGGTTTTTCCAGTAGTCATGGATGGATGTGAGAGTTGGACTATAAAGAAAGTTGAGCACCAAAGAATTGATGCTTTTGAACTGTTGGAGAAGACTCTTGGGAGTCCCTTGGACTGCAAGGAGATCCAACCAGTCCATCCTAAGGGAAATCAGTCCTGAATATTCACTGGAAGGACTGATACTGAAGCTGAAACTCCAATACTTTGGCCACCTGATGAGAAGAGCTGACTCATTAGAAAAGACCCTGATGCTGAGAAAGATTGAGGGCAGGAGGAGAAGGGGACGACAGAAGATGAGATGGCTGGATGATATTGCCATCTTGATGGACATGAGTTTGAGTAAACTCTGGGAGTTGGTGACAGACAGGGAGGCCTGGCATGCTGCAGTACATGGGGTCACAAACAGTCAGACACGACTGAGTGACTAAACTGAGCTGATTTTCGCCATGCGTGTTCATGGACATCATGAATTCTACCCACAAATCCCCAAGGACTCTGGATTAAGAACCCCACCCTGGAAGATTTGTTGTTCCGGGGAACCCTCCCCTGACAGCCTTCCTGCCTCTGCTTGTAGATCAGCAAGGGAAGAGGGGGGGCAGCTGCACGACTGGTGTGGTGGCCTCTTAGTGAAGCCTGCGGCTCCCTGCAGACTGGAGAAAAATTTGAAAGCAATAGTCCTCAGCTTTGAAACATGCAACTCTGAGACGTCAGAAAAAGTGCCCTGAATGACCTGCTGCTGTGAATTCATTTTCTTTCCTACATTTGTGAAAATACACTGGAATCAATACCCAAGAAACTGTTAACATTGATCGGCTCTGAGGAGAGGAGATGTGAGGCTAGAAAGAAGGGAAAGGAATTACTATTCTTGCTAAATTCTTTTGTACTGTCTGAAAAATAATAATAACAATAAAATATATTGTTTACATAATTGAAACAAATTTTAAAGAACACCTGAAAAGTTTTTCTGAAGGAAACTAGATGTGATTTTAACTGATCCAAGGCTAGTGAGGGCAGCTTTCTAAGCATAAAATTTATAAAAGAAATGATGGGGAAGGTAGGTTTGATTATACAAAAAGGTATGTCAAACATAGTGACATTACAGACAAAGCTAAAAGAAAAAAGTGACAGACCTGAAGAAATATATGTAATAAAAATTACCGTAAAGGAGCTAATAGTCTTGCAGCAACTTTATAAATCAAGGAGAAAAAGAATAACACGCTTCATACAGCTGTTTTGGAGTTTTCAGGACCCGTCTTCCTGGTTTCTGTTCTTGATTCACCATCTCCAGAGAACAACTGGGCAGCAAAAGAGAGAAGGAAAATCCTAAACGTTCAGAGGAAATCCCAGGAATCTGTGATGGCTGAGGCCACATCACTTCACTTTTATTTCTAGTCCAGGTGAGGTTAGGTTACTGACCACTGTTGCTTCAGGCCACATAAGGCTTGGAGGATCCTGTACCAAAGTGGACCAGAACTTCCATAACTTCCTCCCACACTGGAAGAAAAATGAGTTAACCTCAGAGTCTCCTTTCAAACATTTCCTTAAAGATAAATGATACCCTCACTAAGGATGCAGGAAATTTTCTTAAAAAATAAAGTATTATATTCATGTGCACATGGCCTTCTCTGACAGCATCGTGCCACGTGGGAAGCAGCACGGACTTTGGAGACCAAACAAATGTTTCACTCTCATAATATTAGAAAAAAATTTTAAATTCAGTAATACCAAGTGTTGGAGAGGATTGTGTGGAAAATACGTTCTCTGCACTGTTCCTCAGAATATTAACTGATCCAATCACTTTGAGAACAATTTGGCAGCATCCAGTAAAGTTAAAAATGGGCACAGTTTCTGATCAGTAATTCTATTTCTGAAGACCCAATTGCATGTGGGTGAAAAGAGACATACAAAGATGCTTACCGAGGCGTTACTTCACAATAGAAATTAACCAGAACCAGCCCAAATGTCCATCTGTACGATGCGTAAATAAAATCATGGCCCATTTATACAATAAAGAACACACATGAGTCAAACTAAAGTAACCCGATTTGTGTGTCGCAACATGCAGGGATCACAAAAAATACATAATTTGAAGTAAAAAAATATAATGTTGCAGATGGTTTTATACAATACAATACCATTTATGTAAACATTCTTAAAAATGCAGAGGAACCCTAAGTGTTGTTTACAGATGATCTTTGCAGTAAAAGTATGAAAATCAAGGCCTGGATATATACCAAAGTTCAGATGGAAGGAAATACAGGAGAATTGCTATTAAATTTTTATATACGTTTTTTGAAGCACATTAATCATTTTTACTGAAATATAGCTGATTTACAATATTGTGTTAGTTTTAGGTATACAACATAGCGATTCAGATATAGACAGCTACACATACAGATAGAAATACATATTGTGTTGCTATTTATTTACTAAGTCGCACCCGACTCTTTGTAACCCCGTGGAATGTAGCCCCCAGGCTCTTCTGTCCATAGGATTTCTGAGGGGAGAATACTGGAGTGGGTTGCTATTTCCCTCTCCAGGGGATCTTTCTGACCCGGGGATCAAACCCACATCTGCTGCTTGGCAGGTGGATTCTTGCCCACTAAGCCCCCTGGGAAGCCCGATGGCCTTTATTGCTGCTGCTGCTGCTAAGCCGTTTCAGTCGTGTCCAACTCTGTGCGACCCCAGAGATGGCGGCCCACCAGGCTCCCCCGTCCCTGGGATTCTCCAGGCAAGAACGCTGGAGTGGGTTGCCATGTCCTTCTCCAATGCATGAAAGCGAAAAGTGGAAGTGAAGTTGCTCAGTCGTGTCTGACTCCTAGCAACCCCATGGACTGCAGCCCACCAGGCTCCTCCACCCACGGGATTTCCCAGCAAGAGTACTGGAGTGGGGTGCCATCGCCTTCTCTGGTGGCCTTTATTAGGTGCCTGTAAAACTACGGCTCTGGACACTTTCCATCCAGCAGAGGTAACCAGAATGTATTCCTGTCCTGCCTCCTGATGACACCAGCTAGGAGCTTCTCCCTGCCTAGCACACCAGCTGGCAGCAGGTTCTGTCGTCTTCATGCTAACAACACGAAGTTAGTGTGTTGAACATCATTATTTGGCCAATGGTTCTCAACTAGGGACACTATCCACCCCCAGGGGGCACCTGGCAATGTCTGGGGACATTCTGGTTGGCACCACTGGGGTGGGGGCATTGTTACCGACGTAGAAGGCTGAGCCAGGGATGCTGCTGAGCATCCTGGGAGGCACAGGGCAGCCCGCACAGCAGACACATCTTGTAGAAACTCCCACGAGTGCAGAGCTTGAGAAACACCGTGGAAAGCCCATCAAAGGCAAATATCATTAAAATGAATTTAATAGGGTAAATTTGACTATTTTTCCAATGAGTCCTTCCTCTACGTTACCAGACATGAGAAACCACCCGTTCTTGATAACAGTGGGCATTGGGGCCGGATCGGAGAGAGTGGGTGACGGAGCTGCTCCCACTCAACCCTGACCCCTGATTCTTCCCTCTGTCTCCGCACCAGGCAGGATGCCATCTGCCAGACAGGGCGTCCGCTCTGTAATCACTTTAATTTGGCAAATCACTGTGGAAGCTTTTCTGATCCTGAAAATGTTATCAGGCTTGCATCTTAATCCAGTCTAACCCTGACTATTTCCAGAGCTAAAGGAAGAAACATATACTTCTTTCCAACCTCCCAAGCAACAGTTCAGCTCATCAGTGGACCAGACCTCCAATCCACATCGCTAATCAACTGCCCCTTATTCTTGAAGTTCAATTGGTCAGATCCCACAGAGAGTATCAATCATGATGAGATTCAGCTTCCTGCATTGGAGGCATTCAAAACCCTTCAAATACAGTGGTTTAAATAAGATAGAGCTTTATTTAGCTCTCGGTTCAGTGACATCTAGAGGTAGGCAATCCAGGGCTGGCTCGGTAGTGCGGTGATCCCATCACGCTTCCTGAGCACTCTGCGGCCCGCATCCTCACGGTCCAAGACGGCTGCTGAAGTTCCTGCCAGAACACCCAGGTTCAAATCAGCAGCATGGAAGAAAACTCCCTTGCCCACTGTTCCCACAGCCTTTGGCCATGCCCTCTAGAAGGTTCTTCCTTGTCCGTTTTCCTGCACGGCTGTCTCTGAGCCGTGGGCACTGAGGATGTGGTCTTCTTTGGAGCTGGTCTCCATGGCCAACTTCTTGCTTGTGCAGGTGCAGAGACCCAGGGGTCCTTTTGAGAGCTGAACAATCGTAAGCTTTTGCTGGCCAAGCTGAGGGCTTCTGTCCAAATATAGTAAGCCACCAACCCGTTTGCTTCCAGTGGGTTCCAAGTGTGAATTACGTCAATTTAAAACTGTGTCTAGAAACAGTCTTTAAGCCCGAAGTCACTGATCATTCATTTTATTTAGAGCTCTTTAAGCCATGCCCATCCCTTTCCTCTCACATCGATACTGGCTCTCCTTGAGACTGTCAGAAGCTAAGAAAGAAAAGCTGGGTGGGATGCAAGCCCCTCCTTCCATCTGACCTTTTGGGCTTGTTCCATCGTCGGGAAGTAAGTCCCAGGGAAGACGCCTGAGAGGGGCCAGGGGCCGCCTTCTCCTCTCCTGCCGAAGCTGCAGGGGTTTGCAACCACTGACTGCCGCCTCGGTCTGCATCGGGTAGCGCTGTCAGCCCTCCATACCCACAGGTGCTGGATCATGGATTCAATCAATCTCGGATAGAAAATATTTTTTATTGGAGTGTAATTGCTTTATAATGTTGTGTTAGTTGCTACTGTACAACAAAGGGAATCAGCTATATGTATAAATATGCTGCTGCTGCTGAGTCGCTTCAGTCGTGTCCGACTCTGTGCAACCCCATAGACGGCAGCCCACCAGGCTCCGCCGTCCCTGGGATTCTCCTGGCGAGAACACTGGAGTGGGTTGCCATTTCCTTCTCCAATGCATGAAAGTGAAAAGTGAAAGTGAAGTCGCTCAATCGTATCCAACTCTTAGCGACCCCATGGACGGCAGCCCACCAGGCTCCTCCATCCATGGGATTTTCCAGGCAAGAGTACTGGAGTGGGCTACCATTGCCTTCTCCGATAAATATGCATAAATATATATATATATGTACACCTCCCTCTTGAGCCTCCCAGGAGCATCGCCGCACTCAAAGCCAGCTCTGGGCTCATGGGTCAGAACAGTGGTGCCGGTGGGCTGAGGGGGGCTGCTCCCTGAGCACATATGGGCAATGTCAACATCCTATCTGGTGTGGAGTGGGGGGAAGAAAAGGCTTCCTTTAGGGCGATGATGCCTAGCAGAGACCAAGGAGGATAAACACAAGTTAGCCGAGTTCAGGCAGGCAGGAGGGCCACTTGTGCAAAAGCCCAGGAGAGAGAGCAAGTGTGGGTTCTGGGTGCTGTTGGCAATGGCTGGGGGTGCATGGCAGGGGAGTGACAAGGGCCAGCCCAGTCGCTGCACTCAGATCCTGACGGTGCCAGTGACCTGCTCCCCAGTTTGTGGTTTATCCTGAGGGTGACATGACAGGGACTCCTCAGACATGGGCTGGGGAGCTCGCTGCAGCTCCAGGGCTCCAGGAAGGTAGCCGGAAAGATGACTTTCAGGGGAGAAGCCTGTGAACGGTCTCCCTCGTTAAAGCAGCCTTGCGATGGTTTGGCTAGAACTCAGGTGCCGGCAACAGGAGAGGACAGAACTGGACCGACTGGAACGCCTGCTTCAGGATGGCAGGCAGGCGAGGGAGACAGACGCCGGCCCAGGACCCTGGTTTCTGGATGGAAAACTCAGTGGCAGGGCGGAGGGAGCCGGGGGAAAGAAGCGGGTCTGGGCCGGGTCCTGGGGGTCTCGCTCGAGGTCCCTGGAGAGACCTGGCTTGGGGCGGAAGCTCTGCTGTGCTCCGTGTCCAAAGCCGCTGGAACCAGGGAAGGGCTGAGCGTGTCCCGGGGGCGGAGGTGGACCTTCTCCCCGTGGAGTCCCGGCCCTCCTCACCTTGTGCTGCCCCCCGGGGGCTGAGTCCTCCCCCAGGGTGGCCCCTCCCCAGGCTGCTCTCTGGGGTCTTACCCACGTCTTGCATAGTCACCCTGATTCCCATCCAGAATGATGTCCTTGCTCTCAGGCTTTCCCTCCTGCTCAGATGAATGATTTACTGCTAAAAACCCATAGACACGAACGGATTATGACTTAACACACTTCTGAACTTTGATTGAAGAGTCAATAGGATTTAAATCCATCGCACCCTCAGATTTTCCCTCTTTTGCTCCTTCTCGCTCTCCTTTTCTCCCTTCCTTCCCCGCTCTCTTCCTCCCGTCCTCCTTCCTTCCTTCCTTCATGTTTGGGTAGGTAATCTGTCCTGAGGCGCCCTGCCCCTTAAGACCCCACCCCTGCCACTGTAATGCCCATTTCCTCAGCCATGGATTTTCCCCAAAATTGAGGATGGGGTTTTGCGCTTTTGAAAGCACAGGTCTAACCTGCCTTTCTGTATCCTGATCCTTTTTTTGTCTAAAGAACATGTACCCGTGCTCGGTACGTTTATTTGCAACGTGGAAACCTCAGATTGTGGTGATTCTGGCACAGACGAAACAGAATCGGACCATGTGTCTGTTCCGCCGCTGCAAAGCCCCAGGTCAGGAACACAGTCAGTGTGTGGTGGAAAAGAAACCGCCGCGTTTGAGATCCCCTAGATCCACCAGGAGTTCCCGCAGCTGTGTGGCGTTTCTCACACTGCGTCCTAGTTCATGCTTACAAGTCCATCTTTCCCCCTTTATCTTAAGTTCTAAGAAGAGAAATATACCTTACCTTCTTTGGATCCCCTGTCCCTGGGCCTTGACACAGTGCTGTGTATAGCAGTGTTTAATCCGTATCTGTTACGCCAATGAATGAATGAGTCTGCAGAGAGAGATGCCGTTCACAGGCGGGTCAGGCCGCTTTCTGGTACACCAAGTCCAGGGGCAGCTTTTCCAAGAGGCGAGAGGTTTCTGCTGCTCCATCTGCCCCTGAGAAAAAGCGTAAAGGATGCGTGTCAATAGCACAGGTTATGTGCTGCATGTCTACTCTGGTGTGTGAGAAGGGATTCTGAGTCCACAGACGTGGAGACTGGTAGCGAGAACTGAGACGAGAGCAAAACTGAGGCCTGACAGCTTTGGGAGGGAAGGAAGCCAAGGGGATGGACAGACGGGACAGGAAACCAGGAAAGGGAGAACTCTGCGGCTGGACAGAGAGACTGATGGCAAAGAAATGAAAAAAAAAAAAGGAAATATTGGTAAACTATAAACGTGGTAAATCTTGGTGAACTGATGACACAGTTGAGAAAGATTAAAAAAGAGAAGGAAGCGTAGAAAAGCTAAGTGCCCACCCCGAAGGCCGCTACCATCTTATTCCCTCTGCTGCTCAAAGCTTTTCTTTTTAAAAAATGTTTATTTATTTATGTACTTATTTATTCTGCTTTATTTATTTTCGGCTGTGCTGGGTCTTCGTTGCTGCACGGGCTGTTCTCTATTTGCCACGAGCAGGGCCCACCCCCTAGTTGCCTCTCAGTGAGGTGCCTTCTTGTGGTGCGGACCACCAGCTGTAGGTGCGGGCACTGGCTTTAGGCGCGGAGCTCCGGCTGCAGGCGCGGGGCACAGGCTGTAGGCGTGGGGCGGCGGTAGTTGTGGCCTCACTGCCCCGAGGCATGTGGAATCCTGCCGGACCAGGGATAGAGCCTCTGTCCCCTGCATTGCAAGGGAATGTAGTCCACCGGGGAAGTCCTCTTCAAAGCTCTTCTAAAATCCTCTTCCTAGACATCTTCAGCAGGAGCAAAGAAAGCATCTTAACTCCTATAACAGAACTGTAAGATTAGAAGGAACCCTAACAGTTTTCAAGTGTCTTTATTTCACATGGGAGGCAACCGAGGCCCAGAGGACGGAGGGATGTCCGTGTCGGCAAAATCCTGGTCTCTCTGCTTCCAGATCTTTGTTCATTCGCCGTAGATATTCACTTACTGTTCCTATTTCTCTAAACAGAACTGAAAAAACATGTTTGTTTTAAAAAATAAGTCAATAAACATCTCCGTCTGAAGGAACAAGAAGTCTCGGAGGCAGAGGCTCTGTTTCGATTGCTGCTGTATTTCTAGGACCTGGCCCAGTGCCTGGCACGGAGTGGCTCTCAGTAAGGTTTTGTTTGGACAGATGCACAGACGGGAGGACGGAGGGTGGGTGGATGGATGAGTGGGTGGAAGTGTAGGCGGATGGGTGGAGGGGTGTGGATGGATGGGTGGATGAGTGTGGGTTGATGGAGGGGTGGATGGATGAGTGGGTGGAAGTGTAGGCGGATGGGTGGAGGGGTGTGGATGGATGGGTGGATGAGTGTGGGTTGATGGAGGGGTGGGTGGATGGATGAGTGGGTGGAAGTGTAGGCGGATGGGTGGATGGGAGGGTGGGTGGAGGGATGGGTGGGCGGATGGACGGACAGAAGGGTGGACAGCTTGGCTAGGTGGGCGAGTGGATGGATGAATGCGCTCTACCAGGGCTACCAGTACTACCCAGATGTTAGTGGCCAGACCTGTGTTTCCTGACGTTGAGCACTCTCAGACTCCAGCTTATAGTTGCATATGGACCATGCCTTCAGCTTGTTCTGAAGAATGTTCCATACACATGGATCAAGTGAGAGGACGCGATTATTGATAACCTAAAGGAGACTATAATTTCATTGGAAACCTAAGACAGGGACCCAGCAGAAATCATAGCCATACGGGACAACAATGTGTTAAATGTCAGGCGACTATGCAAGCAGTGTGGGCTATTTGTAGAGTGACACTCTGATTTACTTTACTTTTGAAACTGGGACGCTTTTGAGAGTGAAAGGGGTCCTTATTAATAAATAAACCAAGAGGGTAGGAACCAACTAGACCATATGGTATAAGGTATAAGGGCGTTCATTTGAGAGAGCAAATCCTCCACGGGGGAGCCTCTGGGCCCTTGCATATACCATTCCCACCACTTGCAACACCTGCCATCTCATTCCTGATTAGGAAACTACTACTTAATCTTCTTAGGTTAATAAGCTGTGTGCACTCCGTCACTCAGTTGTGTCCGACTCTTTGCAACGCTATGGACTGTAGCCCGCCAGGCTCCTCTGTCCATGGGATTCTCCAGGCAAGAATACTGGAGTGGGTTGCCAGGCCCTCCTCCAGGGGATCTTCCCGACCCAGGGATTGAACCCGAGGCTCCTGCACTGTGGGCAGATTCTTTAACTCACCGGGGAAGCCCTAATGAGTTGGCAAGTGTTAAATGGGAACAAAAGCTGTGTGTGAATGATGAAGGCTAGAGGACTAAGTTCTAAAAGCTTCTGTGCCTGCCTGGAGCTTGCAGTGATGAGCCAGCTGTCTTAAGCACACACACAGAATCAGACACGTCTTTCTAGCGTTTTCAATTACAGACATTTGGCTTTGAGCAAAATGCCTCTTTTAATGATCGAATGAAGGTCATCCAGAATTCTTTTTTTAAGAGCTGGAAATGTCCCTAATAAGGTGGGTTTATGCCCTTCCTGGAACGTGAAGGGGTTTCCCTGGTGGCTCAGTGATAAAGAACCCACCTTTGACGCAGCAGTCGTGGCACGGGTTCAGTCCCTGGGTTGGGACAATCCTCTGGAGAAGGAAATGGCAACCCACCCCAGTATTCTTGCCTAGAGAATTCCATGGACAGAGCAGCCCGGTGAGCTATAGACCATGGGGCCGCAAGATAGTTGAACACAATTGAAGTGATTAAATAACAGCAGCGATATCCAAGTTGTAGTCCCTGGACCGCACTGTCAGCGTCACCTGGGGATACGCTAGAAATGTAGGCTCTCAGGCCCCATTCCAGACCTGCAGAGTCAGAATCCGCCTTGAACGAGGTCCACAGGCGGTTTGTGGACACATCAGTGTTTGAGAAGCACCGTTCTGTACCACATTAATTCTTCCCAAAGAATCACATTTATTTAAACACTTAAATATACTTCTAATTTGCTGCTACTCTCCTGTATAAAATATCTCCAAAGTAAGTTTCCTTTTGCTTTTAAGCCATTTCAGCATTTAGAACTTTAATGATGATAATGAGGATGACCGTTGTTTACCAAGAGATCCATCAAAATGGGCCTGAGACACCTAATATTCCCACAAATTGCATGCTCCATTTGGGGGTAAGGATAGAAAATAAACTCAGATTCACACAATAAGCGACTCCTTTCTGGCAGAGACCAGCTTTTAGCTCTAGCCAACCAACTTTGGTGTAAAAACTTCTCCCAGTGGGAGGAAAAACAACTAAATGAGAGAAGAAACCATACTTGGAAACGCAAACTAATCCAGGAAATCTCCACTTTCATTCACTGTAAATGTTGAACAAAAAGTTTTATCTGGTACAAGTTGAAGGATTGTGAGCGTGCTCTGGGGGTCCCTTGCCCAGCTGTCCTGCCAGCATTGCTGGCTCGGCTGCCACGAATTTGCTAACCCCCGGCAAGGCCACAGCTGCATACCGACGTGTTTCTGCGTCCGGGAAACAGCTTCTCCAGGCCCCAGCCCAGGCTGCTGCACATGCGACCCTGTGAACCCCCTGCCAGACGAAGATAATCACGTGGGGGGCAATGAGGCAGCACGCCGGGCTTCCTGGCCACCTCTCCCCATGTTAACATCTGCAGCATGTCCCGGGCTGGGAAGCGTGGTGGGGGGGTGCTCCTGAGAATTCTTCTAACGCCCCATGACTGTCCCCCAGGCTGGGAACCAGGAGGGACATCAACCGATCGTCCTTCCCAAGGCAAAGGTTGTGCAGGGCCACATGAGGGCCCAGAGCGCCTCCGAACACAGGTCTGCACGGCTCTTGAAAGCTCACAGTCTCTTTTGCCTACTGGCATGACAACCTGAAACATTCCCATGTCTCGACAACAGGCATTAATCCAACGTGGGGGAGGTGGAATCACAGGTCAGGATAACACTCACAAAGCACCTGCGTGCTGCTCTCCTGACAGACACCCTGAGTCTGCCTCCTAGGGGTGCCTGTTCCAAGAAGCACAGGCAGATGCTGCAAGAATCGAGGCCATGGTCCTGGAAGGCCAGAGAGGCGAGAGGTTTCATGATGACGATGGTGGGTTCTTAGCCCTCAAAGAGGCCTTGGTCCCCTCTCCCTTTTTTGGCCACTGTCTATCAGTTCAGTTCAGTCACTTACTCGTGTCCGACTCTTTGTGACCCCATGGACTGCAGCATGCCAGGCCTCCCTGTCCATCACCAACTCCTAGAGTTTACCCAAACCCATGTCCATTGAGTTGGTGTTGCCATCCAACCGTCTCATCCTCTGTCATCCCCTTCTCCTCCTGCCCTCAATCTTTCCCAGCATCAGGGTCTTTTCTAATGAGTCAGCTCTTCGCATCAGGTGGCCAAAGTATTGGAGTTTCAGCTTCAGCATCACTCCTACCAGTGAACACCCAGGACTGATCTCCTTTAGGATGGACTGGTTGGATGATCTTGCAGCCCTATCAAATGAGGATTAATCCTGCCCTGTCTCATCTTATGGCAGGAAGGACCAAGTCAGACCAAACGAGAGGCTGTCTTTGAAAACCCTTATGTGTCTGGTTTACATGCATGTCAACCAAAAGAATGTATGTTTTTAAAGACCAGTTTTCTTTTAATCTGAGAAAGCAGGTTCAAGGGAGTCAGCTGGTAACTTGCCCACAGTCACTAGACCATGTGCTGCCCGTCCGCGAGCCGAGCTGGACCAGGTTGCCTTCTCGAGAGACCCCGGTCCTTCCCCGTGGTCTGTAGTGGTTCAGGCGGGCCTGCCTGCCCTCCATCCAACAGGACACCGGTGCTCTGGCCTCTCACTAGAGAATCCAAGCTCGAGCTCTCTACTGGCCAGTCCTCTAGCAAATAGTGATTTTTTGAAAAATAACGTTTGAGAATTCCCTGAAGGGTATGCAAATTATCCATTCTGCTGGATACCCTCAAATTTAACTTGGGATCAAGTCTGGGGCATCTGAGCACTGTGCGTTTAGATCGGAGGCACTTGCCTCCTTGTAGAACGGACTTGACCAAGTTGTGCACACAGAGAGGGCTGTGATCAGACCCAGCCCAGGAATGTGTGCTTACTCTTAGCTTAGGGACTTTATTGATGGCCCAGTCTGCTCTGTCGCTAGATTCCTCTTCGTGAGGACCCACAGGAAAACTCCCCCTGGGAATGCAGGGGAACCGTGGATTTTCCTGAAGAACCTTTTAATTTTCTGACCAGCAGTGCGCGCTCACTTCCTATCTGGGAGGTTTCCTCTTTCCTCTGGCCACTGGGAAACTTGGGCCACATTTGCTTAGCAAATGGAACATATTACTCTGTAATAATTTTATCCTTGCTGCGTGCTGCAATTTTCTGATCCCTTTTTCCCTCTGAAAACTTCTTCTATGTCTTTGTATCGCCTGTATTTTGTAAATCAACTCATTTTTATAAATCAACTGTATCAACTTCATAAATTTCAGTTGAATGGAACCGAGTCCCTGGCCTTATTTGCTGGCAAAGCCTTTACTCAAAGCCTTAAGCCAAGCACTTGCAGCAGCTGGGCCTGGGCGACCACGCTGAGCTATGACTTTTCTTGGGCCTATGGAGATCGCAACGCGGCCTAAATCCGCAAAGCTGACAGGTCTTCATTGCAGAAGTTGTGTTTAGCTTTGCAAGGTCTCTTAACCCTACAGACGGGCACTAAAGGGCAGACAAGGTGCTTGGTCTTTGACGCTCAGCTCTTGGACTCACCACATGCTAAACAGTAAAATCCCAATCAGATTGTATCATTTGGAATTTGTGAAAATCTGGACAAAGAATGGTTGAAGTTGACTCTTTGTTCTCTGGGCTTATTAAACAAATGAAGAGTGTGATTTGTAAGAAGGAGTAGATGAATATGACAGAGTTATTTCCCAGCAATTTTTATTCTCATGCGTATATTAAAATGTCGTTAGATTCTCTTCATAAACAGCACTGCTGTGGCTAGTACTTTAATATGCTTCCTCGCTCTTAAATTAATATTTGATTACTCTAATTAGAAAGTCTATCCTTGAAGGTGATAAATATGTACTCTTGAAAAATATCCTAGTAGTTAAATCATTTGTAACGTATATGATCTTTTTTAAAATTCTATTTGCCATCGTGTTTACTTGCCTCCACTTTTTTCCATCTTCTGTTAGGTTTTATCTTTGTCCTCTTTCTATTCATCACTGAGTTAGAATTAGTGGTGATAGTTGTTCAGTCACGTCTGACTCTGCGACCCCGTGGACTGGAGCCCACCAGGCTCCTCTGACTATGGGATTCTCCAGGCAAGAATACTGGAGTGGGTTGCCATTTCCTTCTTCAAGGGATCTTCCTGACCCAGGGATCGAACCCAGGTCTCCTGCATTGCAGGCAGATTCTTAGAAATAATCTATTCTATTTCCACTCTATTAGTGGTTATCCCTAAAATTTAACACAAACATTTATTTTTTCACTTTTTAGTTTAATTTTTATTTTATATTGTAGTTGATTTATGATGTTGTATCAGTTTCAGGTGTACAAGGTGGTTCATTTTTACCTCTCTCTTTCTCTCTCTCTCTACACACACACACACACACACACACACGCACACACACACATATACATATATATCTCCACTCATCGTCTGATTCTTTACCCATATATAACATGAATGATCTTGATAGCCATGCCAATCCTTGATATCACTCAAGAATTTAATAATACCTACCTTTTTGACGACATTTGGAAACGTTCACTACTTCTTTGTTGAAGTCACACCCCTCCTTTTTCTCTGTTGGCTCCACTGGGTCATAGCTGTGGCACGTGACCTCTTAGGACAGCATGGGGGATCTAGTTCCCTGACCAGGGATTGAACCCCAGGTCCTGCATTGGGAGCATGGGGTCTTAGCCACTGGAACACCTGGGGATTCCCTCACCCCAGTCCTGAACGCTGTAACATTGCATCCTGTTTCTCCTCTCTCCCTCGCTGATTAAGCCTTCATGAAGCTTTCCTCCTCCTCCTCGCAGCCTCCCGCTTCGGGTGTTCCCTAAGTTCTGCACTGAGGCCACGTCTTCTCCTTTCGCATTTGCTAAATAACGAATCCTCCTTCAAGCATCAACTATCACTTGGAACAGACGACTCTCCAGTCTGGACACTCGTTCAGTTCCAACCTCTCCACTCAGATTACCTACTGGATACTTCCACTGACGCATCAAAGGCATTGTGTCAGCCATTACTAATGACTGTCAATTTTACTCATTAGCACCATAATAAGGCTTGGCAATGGCAAAAATAAAAGTCATTTTATTGATCATACACACCCCAGGCTACCACTGGTGCTTTGAAATGAAACGTCGTTTTTTAACCCTCTGAAGCATCCTAGAGGTGGGCTTTGCCACCGTCACTTTACCTAGCAGGAGACTGGGAAAGAGCGAGGCACAGAATCTTGATTTCACCAGGCTTGTTCAACATTACGAAAATAAAATGTGAACTCTCATCTGTCATGTGAAGCTGCCTCCCAAAATTTATACCTAAAATTAAATTGCTTTATTTTATCCCAAACTTTTGCTCTGGCCCTATTTTTGCCTATGGTACCATAATCCTCCTAGTAAATATGAAAGCTTAAAATTTTGGGTACTTGATTGGTCCTCCTTCCTCATCACCCTTCATGTTGAATCCATCACCAGGTCCTGTAATTGTGTTTCTTCCTAATTTTTCTTTCTTCCTTCCTCCCATTCATAAACTTATCCATTAGCATCTCCAGTAAACTGCTGCCCTCTCCCTCTGATTCCTCCTCACACCCTCCTTCCCCGGATCACCACCAGTGAACCTTCCAACGGCACCACTTGCCCGTCCTTTTATCTGATCAGAAGCCTTCAGCCGACCACACTGCTTCAGGTCCTGAGCCTGACAGGCTAGGCTTCCACAATGGGACCTAAGCTGTTTCTCTGATTTCATCAGCTCCTGCAGCCCAGCACTCCTCTGCTTCCTGGAACAGGCATTTGATTTTCCTTCTGAGCTTTTGTTCATAGTGTTTCCTCACTTGAAATAAATATTCTTCTTCCACCTCTTGCTCCTGAAAGGCCCAATTCAAGCCTTTGATTTGATTCTGTGGTTTTCACCTTCCTCTAAAGTTCAATTTGGAGAAGGCAATAGCAACCCACTCCAGTACTCTTGCCTGGAAAATCCCATGGACAGAGGAGCCTGGTAGGCTGCAGTCCACGGGGTCACTAGGAGTCAGACATAACTGAACGACTTCATTTTCACTTGTCACTTTCATGTGTTGGAGAAGGAAATGGCAACCCACTCCAGTGTTCTTGCCTGGAGAACCCCAGGGACGGGGGAGCCTGGTGGGCTGCCGTCTATGGGGTCGCATGGAGTCGGCCACGACTGAAGCGACTCAGCAGCAGCAGCAGCAAAGTTCAATTACTTTGTTTATTTATTGCCTGCTCCACCTGGCTTGGAGGATCTCAGTTCCCCAACCAGGGACCAAACTCGGGTCCAGGAGTGCAAGTACTGAGTGCTAACCGCTGGACTGGCAGGGGGGTCCTCCAACTACTGTATTTATTATCCACAGTACTCATTCAGCCCAACTGCATGTTGCCTTGGTCGTAAGGGATGTGTGTGTGTACGTGTGAGTGTGTCTGCGTGTTTGTGTGTGTGTATATCTTGCATCCCCTGGTCAGATTTTAAATTCCTTAGACGGTAAGGATTGATCTCAAACACCTTTTACGTCCCTCAGAGGTTTGGAATGAGTTATTATGTAAATCATCTATGAACAATATAATATTCAAAGGAAGCAAATAAATTTGATAGAGAAAATGAAAAGAACACGCATTCTAGAATTAAGAATACCTGATTTCCAGCCCAGTCAACCATGTGAATTCACTTTCAGATTCTTTGAGAGAACGTGGAGTTGCTTTTGCCTACCTCATAGCTTATCGTGCTTTTCAGTGAAGTATCATGTGTGCAGGCCAATTCTTGGCATCAGTGTGTACTGAAAAATGGAACTATGATGCCTGAACAGAGCCTTAGCGTTGTGAGCTCTATGTGAGCATCAGTGATTGCTTTGAACACCACTGTAGCCAAGATTCACTGACAAGAATAAATGTATAGATCATAAGCTCAGACTTAAGTTTGTTCCCTATTTCTGTATTTAGAATTCTACAATTTTAGAGTTGAAACTGTAGAACTAACACCCCCCAAAAACTAACATTCTTCTAGAACTAACAACCAAAAAAAAGATGTCCTTTTCATCATAGGGGACTGGAATGCAAAGGTAGGAGGTCAAGAGATAACTGGGGTAACAGGCAATTTTGGCCTTGGAGTACAGAATGGATCAGGGCAAGGGCTAATAGAATTTTAGAACACACTGGTCATAGCAGATACCCTCTTCCAACAACACAAGAGAAGATTCTACACATGGACATCACCAAATGGTCAATACCTAAATCAGATGATTAACTATATTCTTTGCAGGCAAAGATGGAAAAGCTCTATATAGTCAGCAAAAACAAGACTGGAAGCTGAATGTGGCTCAGATCATGAACTCCTTATTGCCAAATTCAGACGTAAATTGAAGAAAGTAGGGAAATCCACTAGACCATTCAGGTATGATCTAAATCAAATCCCTTATGATTATACAGTGGAAGTGACAAGTAGATTCAAGGGATTAGATCTGATAGAGTGCCTGAAGAACTATGGACAGAGGTTTGTGACATTGTACAGGAGGCAGTGATTGAGACCATCCCCAAGAAAAAGAAATGCAAAAAAAGGCAAAATGGTTGTCTGAGGAGGCCTTACAAATAGCTGAGAAAAGAAGAGAAGCTAAAGTCAAAGGAGAAAGGGAAAGATACACCCATTTGAATGCAGAGTTCAAAATTAGAGATACCAAGTGAATATATCATGCAAAGGTGGGCACAATAAAGGACAGAAATCATAAGAACCTAACAGAAGCAGAAGATATTAAGAAGAGGTGGCAAGAATACACAGAAGAACTGTGCAAAAAAGAGCTTCATCACCCAGATAACCGTGATGGTGTGATCCCTCACCTAGAGCCAGACATCCTGGAATGTGAAGTCAAGTGGGCCTTAGAAAGCATCACTATTGACAAAGCTAGTGGAGGTGATGGAATTCCAGTTGAGCTATTTCAAATACAAGAAGATGATAGTGTGAAAGTCCTGCACTTAATATGCCAGCAAATCTGGAAAACTCAGCAGTAGCCACAGGATTGGAAAAGGTCAGTTTTCATTCCAATCCCAAAGAAAGACAATGCCAAAGAATGTTCAAACTACCGCACGATTGCACTCATCTCACATGCTAGTCAAGTAATGCTCAAAATGCTCCAAGCCGGGCTTCAACAGTACAGAAACCGTGAACTCCCTGATGTTCAAGCTAGATTTAGAGAAGGCAAAGGAACCAGAGATCAGATTTCCAACATCCGCTGGACCATCAAGAAAGCAAGCGAGTTCCAGAAAAACGTGTGCTTCCGCTTTATTGACTACACCAAAGCGTTTGACTGTGTGGATCACAACAAACCGGAATATTCTGAAAGAGATGGGAATACCAGACCACCTGACCTGCCTCTTGAGAAACCTATATGCAGGTCAGGAAGCAACAGTTAGAACTGGACAGGGCACAACAGACTGGTTCCAAATAAGAAAAGAAGTGTGTCAAGGCTGTATATTGTCACCCTGCTAATTTAACTTATATGCAGAGTACGTCATGCGAAACGCTGGGCTAGAGGAAGCGCAAGCTGGAATCAAGATTGCTGGGAGAAATATCAATAACCTCAGATATGCAGACGACACCACCCTTACGGCAGACAACAAAGAAGAACTAAAGAGCCTCTTGATGAAAGTGAAAGAGGAGAGTGAAAAAGTTGGCTTAAAACTCAACATTCAGAAAACTAAGATCATGGCATCCAATCCTATCACTTTATGGCAAATAGATGGGGAAACAGTGGAAATAGTGATAGACTTTATTTTGGGGGGCTCCAAAATTACCGCAGATGGTGATTGCAGCCATGAAATTAAAAGATGCTTGATCCTTGGGAGAAAAGTTATGACCAACCTAGACAGCATATTAAAAAGCAGAGACATTTACTTTGCCGACAAAGGTCCATTTAGTCAAAGTTATGGTTTTTCCAGTAGTCATGTATGGATGTGAGATTTGGACTATAAAGAAAGCTGAGTGCCAAAGAATTGATGCTTTGAACTGTGGTGTTGGGAGAAGACTCCTGAGAGTTCCTTGGACTGCAAGGAGATTCAACCAGTCCATCCTAAAGGAGATCAGTCCTGGATGTTCATTGGAAGGATTGATGATGAAGCTGAAGCTCCAATACTTTGGCCACCTGATGTGAAGAGCTGACTCCTTGGAAAAGACCCTGATGCTGGGGAAGATTGAAAGCGGGAGGAGGAGAGGATGACAGAGGATGAAATGGTTGGATGGCATCGCTGATTTGATGGACATGAATTTGAGTGAACTCTGGGAGTTGGTGATGGACAGGGAGGCCTGACGTGCTGCAGTCCATGGGGTCACAAAGAGTCAGACACGACTGAGAGAGTAATCTGAACTGACAGTTAAAATGATCTTCATCTAAATTAATGATTCCCAAGCACAACACTGCAAGAAAATGGGAAAACATTTTTATAACAATTTTTTGTAAAACCAAATAATACAATTTACAGAATTACCCAAGGGACTTCCCTGGCGGTCCAGTGGTTAAGACTCTGGACTTAATCGTGCTTCCACTGCAGTGGGGTGTGATGGCGCAGGTCGACCCCTGGTCAGGAAACTAAGGTCCCACAGGCCGTGCATTGCGGCCAGAAAAAAAATCCCAGAAGGAGTCCAGTGCAGCCAAAATTAATTCATTAATTTAAAAAACCCAGAATTACCCTGTACTTTGTAGCTATCACTCTCCTACTTTGTTTAAGTTAAAAGTCTTTTGTGAAACAGATGTGATGAGACAGGGTGGAGGGTGGCGGTTGTGGGTTTTGCTGTTGACGACTGTGCAGATCACACTAAACTGGAAACTTCTGAAAGAGTCGGGAATACCAGACCACCTGACCTGCCTCTTGAGAAACCTGTATGCAGGTCAGGAAGCAATAGTTAGAACTGGACGTGGAACAACAGACTGGTTCCAAATAGGAAAAGGAGTATGTCAAGGCTGTATATTGTCACCCTGCTTATTTAACTTCTATGCAGAGTACATCATGAGAAACGCTGGGCTGGAAGAAGCACGAGCTGGAATCAAGATTGCCGGGAGAAATATCAATAACCTCAGATATGCAGATGACAGCACCCTTCTGGCAGAAAGTGAAGAGAACTAAAAAGCCTCTTGATGAAAGTGAAAGAGGAGAATGAAAAAGTTGCCTTAAAGCTCAACATTCAGAAAATGAAGATCATGGCATCTGGTCCCATCACTTCATGGCAAATAGATGGGGAGACAGTGGAAACAGTGTCAGACTTTATTTTGGGGGGTTCCAAAATCACTGCAGATGGTGATTGCAGCCAGGAAATTAAACGATGCTTACTCCTTGGAAGGAAAGTTATGACCAACCTAGATAGCATATTCAAAAGCAGAGACATTACTTTGCCAACAAAGGTCCAGGCTATGGTTTTTCCAGTAGTCATGTATGGATGTGATAGTTGGACTGTGAAGAAAGCTGAGTGCCAAAGAATTGATGCTTTTGAACTGTGGTGTTGAAGAAGACTCTTGAGAGTCCCTTGGACTGCAAGGAGATCCAACCAGTCCAATCTAAAGGAGATCAGCCCTGGGTGTTCTTTGGAAGGACTGATGCTAAAACTGAAACTCCAGTACTTTGGCGACCTCATGGGAAGAGTTGACTCATTGGAAAAGACTCTGATGCTGGGAGGGATTAGGGGCAGGAGGAAAAGGGGACGACAGAGGATGAGATAGCTGGATGGCAACACCGACTCTATGGACGTGAGTTTGAGTGAACTCCGGGAGTTGGTGATGGACGGGGAGGCCTGGCGTGCTGAGATTCATGGGATCGCAGAGTCGGACACGACTGAGCGACTGAACTGAACTGAACTGAGTGACTTCTCATACTCAAACAGAGAGGCGGCAAACTGATAGTGATTTCCACATTTTTGAAAGTGTTACAGGACCATGTTACCCCAAATGCTTGGAAACCCTAACCTAGCCCCAGGTCTTTGTTTCAGAATTGAAAATTATTTGACTTTCAGAAGTTAAATTGCTTGTCCAAGGACACACGACTACCGCACATCCACCACGAGAATTCAACTCTTAGCTCTCACAACATGCCTCATTCTTTAAGTGCAAAACTATCTTTACTGATGGAAAGAGGAATCTATTTTCCATATAACTTTTGAAGAAAAAGTAAAAGTGAAGTCACTCGGTCATGTCCAACTCTTTCCGACCTCATGGACTGTAGCCTACCAGGTTCCTCTGTCCATAGGATTTTCCAGGCAAGAATATTGTATAAATTTTATTCATTTATAATAAGCATATTAAAATCCTCCCAAATGATGACTTTATGGAGAAACTTGATTATAGATCTTTTAAAGATTTTTAAAATAGGTTTCCTACATTTAAACATTTCATATTTTCCATTTATTTTCAAATAAATTTATTTTCATTATAAATAATATTATTTGCAAAAAAACTCTAGAAAATACAGCCATAAAAGCCCTATAATTTTAGAGAGAATCATATTGCTACTTTAGTATAGTTCCTGCTGGATATTTTTCTTTGTCCATTTTGCACAGTTGAAATTATATTGCATATTTCCTCTTTTTACTTATTTATATATCATTTATTTATTTATTTATTTATTTACTTATTATATATCATTTTACTTATTTCAATTTTTAAGAAGTAGTACATTCACATAATTTAAAGCTCAGTGATGAGTGTTTTCTGACCTCTGCCTCTCTATCATCCAGTTCTTCTCCGTAACAAAAACTAATATTTCCAGTTTTTGATATGTGCATCCTTGTAGAGATATTTTATGAATTGTGCTCAGGTTCTTTTTCTTAATATTAAGACTTATGCATTTCCCAATCTTTTGTAAAAATCTTATTCTTTAGGAGCACATAATACTTCATTATGTAAATATACCACAATTTATTTAGTCGTGGTTACATATTAGACATTAAAATTATTCTCAGCTTTTTTTTCCCATAACTTTGTATATCCTAGTGCTTAAGCTAAAAGAATGCATTGACCTTTTCCTTTTAGAAATTTTAGGACTTTGGCAGTAACTTTCCTTGAACAGATTAACCTCGTTTTACCTCTATTCCCAAAAGCAAATCTATTGCTTCTTCTGCTGAAATTAGTCATCCAACCTGGGGTTGAAACAATCTTTTACCCAAATGCACTGACCTCAGGTGGATACATCACAACGTCTATACTCAAGGAAAAACATCCCTTGCTCAGTGTTCCATGAAAGGTAAGCACTGGTGGAGAGAACTTTCCAGGAGGAGATGGATAAGCTCTGAGCATCTAATGTAAAGCATAGTGATCGCAGTTGCTAAGTACAGTTGGGCTTCCCAGGTGAAGAATACACCTGCCAGTGCAGAAGTGAGTTCCATCCCTGGTCGGGAAGATCCTCTGGAGATGGAAATGGCAACCCTTCCCAGTATTCTCGCCTGGGAAATCCTGTGGACAGAGGAGCCTGGCTGACTACAGTCTAGAGGTCGCGAAGAGTTGGAAAGGACTGAGCGTGCACACATGCAGAACAATAGTTAGGCCAGTTTACACTTCTCTATGTTCTGAATCCACATGAATAAGAGTCGCTAGGCTTATACATGCCTAATACATAGGATTTATGAACCTCATATACTGATTAATGGCCAAGTGTTTCTACTCAAACTGAGACCTCACCAGAACCAATTAATCTTAACGATCTCAACTTCCAGTTAAAAAAGGAACACATTCTGGGGCTCTAATATAGAGTAAGGTCACTACGTTTAGTAACAGTGTAATATACACCTTAAAGTTGTAAGAGTAGATCTTAAATGTTCTAACCACACACACACAAATGTATTTACAAGAGGTGACAGAGGCGTCAACTAACTTTATAGTATTAATCACTTTGTCATCATGTGGTACCGGAGAAGGCAATGGCACCCACTCCAGTTCTCTCGCCTGGAAAATCCCATGGACGGAGGAGCCTGGTGGGCAGCACTCCATGGGGCTCTAAGAGTTGGACACGACTGAGTGAATTCACTTTCACTTTTCACTTTCATGCATTGGAGAAGGAAATGGCAACCCACTCCAGAGTTCTTGCCTGGAGAATCCCAGGGACAGGGAGCCTGGTGGGCTGCCGTCTATGGGGTCACACAGAGTCGGACACGACTGAAGCGACTTAGCAGCATCATGTTGTACACCTTACGTCTCCACAGTTTGTTGTTGTTCAGTTGCTAAGTATGTCTGACTCTTCGACCCCCTTGGACTGCAGCACGCCAGGCTCCTCTTCTTTCATGATCTCCCAGAGTTTGCTCAAATTCATGTGCTTTGAGTTGATGATGCTATCTAACCATCTCATCCTCTGTCGTCCCCTTCTCCTCCTGCCTTCAATCTTTCCCAGCATCAGGGTCTTTTGCAATGAGTTGGCTCCTCTCTCAGGAGGCCAAAGTATTGGAGCTTCAGCTTCAGTCCTTCCAATGAATATTCAGGGTTTATTTCCTTTAGGATTGGCTGGTTTGATCTCCTTGCTGTCCAACGGACTCTCAAGAGTCTTCTCTAACACCACAGTTTGAAACATGGTATTAAACGTCACTAATATCTTAATAATGCTGTGGGGAAAGCTTGGTGATTCTTTTGTTGTTGCTTGGGGGTTTTAAAAAGTATATTTATTTCATTTATTATTTATTGTTGGCTGTCTCGGTCTTGGTTGTGGCATGTGGGATCTAGTTCCCTAATCAGGGATCAAATCCAGACCCCCAGCACATTGGAAGCTCAGAATCTTAGCCACTGGACCACCAGAGAAATGCTTTAATTATTTAATTATAAAAAAAGAAAAAGAAAATTGCAAACCTTGAATTCTATACTAAGTGACATTGTCTTCCATAAACATAAAATAGATATGCTCAGAGAAACAAAAATTAGAGAATTCATCAGCAGCAGTCTTCAACAAATAAAATATTATTTTTCAAGCAGACGGAAAATGATTCCAGACAGTAAATTAGAAATACAGTAAAAAAAAAAAAAAAAGAGGGGTAATTAAAAAGGTCAAATATGTTGGGTGAATCTAAATAAATGTTGGCTATATAAAAGAGTAATATTACTATTACAGTTATTTAAGAGAAAGATACTTATTATAAGTTCTAGGGTTACCACTATAGAATTTGTAAAAGAACATATGACTTGCAAGGTAAGAAGAAGAAAAAAGATAGAATAACTATTTTTAAAGTTCTCAATCTGAAACAAATCAATGAAGGGAAAAAAAACACAGAATAGGCAGGATAAACAGAAACACCTATATAATACTGTAGAATCAAAACTACACTTATTAGTAATTACTTTAAATGGAAATGGATTAAACTCCCCAATAAAAAGACTTAAAGGTTGTCATATGGAATTTAAAGATAAAATTGCTACTTATGAGAGACATATCTAAAACATAAGGATACAGAAAGTTTAAAAATATAAAGATGGAGAAAGATTTGTCTATCATATAAACATAGATTTATAAAAGTTGGTTATAGGTATCTTAATATAAGACAAAATAGACATAAAGTCAAAAGCATAATTAATATAATAATAAAATGCTTTATTTAGTAGCTAGATATAACAGTTTACACTTGTATGTACCTAATAAATAGCTTCAAAGCATGTAAAGTAAAAAATAACTGGTCTAAAAAAACATAAAAACAGATTCATAATCATATTAGGACATTTTAACACACCTATCCTGGCAGATGATTTGAATAACATAAATACTAAACCTGAATATATATTCATATATAAAATTCATTATAATACATATATCCAAATTCAAAGGATTGAAATTCTACAGATTATGTTCTTTGACTACAATGCCATCAAATCTTAAATCAAATATCAATTTAAAAACCTAGAAAATTTCTATCTTTTAAGATTGAAAGCATGCTTCTAATAACCCATAAGTCAAAGAAGAAAACACAGTAGAAGTGAAAATCAAGTTTGAACTTAAGGAAAATGTAAATTATCAAGACTTTTGGGATGCAGAGGAATTTATAGGTTTAAAGACATGCATTTGGAAAGACTAGAAGTCAATGGACAAAGGCATTTAAAGAAATTAGAAAAATCACGGCAAATAAAAGTCAAAGTGAAAAGGAGATAATAACGGAAAGAGCATAATGGAATAGAGCAGAGGCCAGATTCTCTGATAGCCAAACAGAGAGTCAGTGAAGTCCAAAGCTGGTATTTTCAAAAGACTAATAAGTTAATACAGTGCTGGCAAGACTGATAAAAGAAGTCACACAAAATGTGAAAACAGAAAAAGACTGACCCTAACAATATTAAAATCTTCTGAACAATTTTATGCCATTAAATTTGGAAATTTCGATAAATGGATAAATTGACATAGGAAGAAATAGAAAACCTGAGTATTCCTTCATTAATAATTGTGAAACTATAACTTAAAGCCTTTCAACAAGAATGCTCCAGGACAGATGACTTTATAAGCGCATGTGTACAGATAATAAAAGAAGAAATAATGGCATCTATACAGAAACTAAACACTGGGAAGGAGGAAGCGCATGTCAGCTCCTCTTCTGAGAGATGTATAACCTTGCTGCCAAAACCTGACAAGAACATATGAAAGGACGATTCCATGCCAACCTTTCTCATGAACATGGATTCATAATCCACATTATTAGCATAACAAAATTAGCAATTTATAAAAGCATAATGTATCCAATTCAGGTTTATTCCAGAAAGAGAACATTGATTTAAAATTAAGAATAATTAGTGCAAGTCAATATGTTTATAAAATGAAGGGACGAAATCATATGATCATTTCAACAGAGGATAAAATTCAATATCCACTCACAATTTTAAAAGTTTAGAAAATTAGTATTAGAAAAGAATTTCCTTAATCTGATTAAAGATGCCTATAATATTTCTTTAACAAATATCCCTCTTAATAGTGAAAACTTTCCCCCAGTAATTTAAATCAAGAAAAGATGTCCGCTCGGGCCACTTCTGTTCACTGTTGCACTGGAGGCCCGAAAGGCGCTGTTCATCACCCCAGATCAGGCCTGGCATGCGCTTGGTGTCAGCAAAGCATTCACCGAAATTTATTTGGAAATAATCTGATACCTAAAAAATAAGCATTGACGTTGAGGCAATAGGGTAATCATTCCCTAACTACTTTGCCCCAAGCTCCTGTTCTTCACAGAGCCAAGCTTTTCGAAAATATGGGTCAGATCATTGTTCAAGACGCCCAGGGCGTCTTCATGACTCCCCAGACTTGCCTGACTGCTGATTCCATTCTGCGTTCCTCTTCCGTTTCTCTGCATCCCAGCCCCCGTTCTCAAAGACCTGCTCCTTTCACGTCTAGACCTCCGCACACATTCTTTCCTCAGCCTGGAGCCATCTCCACCATCTTCTTGCCTGGTTCATCCTTCAGATTCTAGCTCGATAGCTTTCTTACCACCTAATCAAAACTCAAAAAAGTCCCAGTAGTAATGTGCATCCTGGCACCCAGAACTTGCTTCCTATTAATGACTCTTCAGTAAGAGGAACCATGGCTACTTGGAGAAACGGCTGGTTCTAGAACTGGTGCAGAACATATACAAGTTGAGCCTGGAGCATCTGACAATGTCAGGAAGTAAAGAACCCCATGCGCACACCCACGCACACACACCCATCCCACAGTGGCCCGGCACAGGAGCCAAAAAAAGCTCCAACTGGCCCAAGTTGGAACAATCAGAATAACACTACGAGTAAGGAAGTGTGTATTACAACCCTGAGTACAAAATAAATATGTGGGAATTCATGATCAGAGAAATGACTGAATAAATTAGTGAGTGTGGAAGAACTCTGTGCAGAATTCCAGGTAATTTTTGTAGATATCCTGCCTTCGAGGAGGAGGATGGGTCCTTGCTGCTTGCATGTGTGTTGCCCATTGTGACTCCTTGCCAAACAGGCAGAACTGAAAGGGCAGGGGTCGGGGAAATAATCCTTACTGGGGAGCCTGCCAAGCCCTGTGTTAACCAGATGATCAAGTTCAACATCAGCATGAGAAGTTGTGCTGATAGTCTGTGCTTTCGACATGATGAGAAAGGCATTGTACCTCTGTGGGCTCCTCTTCAGAACACATAACCCAGTCTAACTGTGAGGAAAGCATCAGACAAATCCTGTCTGAGGGCCATTTTACACAATATCCAACAAAGACTCTTCAAAAATGTCAAGATCATCAGAAACAAGGGAAAAAAATATGTGAAACTGTCACAGCCTAAGGGGATACAATCACTAAATGTATGCAGGGACTTGAATGAGATCCTGGAACAGAAAATGGACATTAGGAAAAACTAGGGAAATCGAAAAAAAGACCTTAGTTAACAAAAATGTATTGGTGTTGGCTCATTAATTGTGACAGGTGTGCCATGCTAATGTGGGGTGTTAATACTACGGGAGGGACTTCCCTGGGAGCCCAGTAGTTAAGGCTCCTGGCTCCCAGTGCGTGGGACACAGGTTCAATCTCCAGTTGGGGAACTAAGATCCTCCATGCCACAAGGTGCAGCCAAGAAATAAATAAGTAATAAAAATAATAATAGGGGAAATGGTGTGGGGAATATGTGGGAATCTTCATACTATCATTGCAATTTTTCTGTAAATCTAAATTCATGATAAAAAAAAAAACTTTAAAACAGCTGCATGCATGCTAAGTTGCTTCACTCACGTCTGACTCTTTTTAGCCCCATGCACTGCAGCCCACCAGGCTCCTTTGTCCAGGGGATTCTCCAGGCAAGAATACTGGAGTGGGTTGCTGTGCTTGCCTCCAGGGAATCTTCCCAACCCAGGGATCGAACCCAGGTCTCTTACGCCTAACCTGCATTGGCAGGTGGGTTCTTTACCACTAGCGCCACATGGGAAGTCCTAAACAAGTCCTGAATACTAACAAAATGTATAGTATATATAATAATGTGTAGTATACTAATATGGTACACTCCCCACCTTCCAGAGATGAGTGCAATTGTGTGGTAGTTTGAGCATTCTTTGGCATTGCCTTTCTTTGGGATTGGAGTGAAAACTGACCTTTTCCAGTCCTGTGGCCACTGCTGAGTTTTCCAAATTTGCTGACATATTGAGTGCAGCACTTTTACAGCATCATCTTTTAGGAATTGAAATAGCTCCACTGGAATTCCATCACCTCCACTAGCTTTGTTTGTAGTGATGCTTCCTAAGGCCCACCTGACTTCACATTCCAGGATGTCCGGCCCTAGATGAGTGTGAGTGATCACATCTTCATGATTATCTGGATCTTGAAGCTCTTTTTTGTACAGTTCTTCTGTGTATTCTTGCCACCTCTTCTTAACATCTTCTGCTTCTGTTAGGTCCATACCATTTCTGTCCTTTATTGAGCCCATCTTTGCATGGAATGTTCCCTTGGTATCTCTAATTTTCTTGAAGAGATCTCTAGTCTTTCCCATTCTGTTCTTTTCCTCTATTTCTTTGCATTAATCACTGAGGAAGGCTTTCTTATCTCTCCTTGCTATTCTTTGGAGCTCTGCATTCAAATGGGTATATCTTTCCTTTTCTCTTTTGCCTTTCACCTCTCTTCTTTACACAGCTATTTGTAAGCCTTCCTCAAACAGCCATTTTGCTTTTTTGTATTTCTTTTTCTTGGAGATGGTCTTGCTCCCTGTCTCCTATACAATGTCATGAACCTCCATCCATAGTTCATCAGGCACTCTGTCTATCAGATCTAGTCCCTTAAATCTATTTCTCAGTTCCACTGTATATTCATAAGGAATTTGATTTAGGTCATACCTGAATGGCCTAGTGGTTTTCCCCACTTTCTTCAAGTCTGAATTTGGCAATAAGGAGTTCATGATCTGAGCCACAGTCAGCTCCTAGTCTTGTTTTTGTTGACTGTATACAGCTTCTCCATCTTTGGCTGCAAAGAATATAATCAATCTGATTTCAGTGTTGACCATCTGGTGATGTCCATGTGTAGAGTCTTCTCTTATGTTGTTGGAAGAGGGTGTTTGCTATGACCAGCGCATTAAGTCATTTAGAATGTGTAATATTTCATTTTTAAAGGCTAAACTATAAGGCAATTGTGTGCAAGTAAAAATATTGATTCCTCTCATGATGGCTACTTCCATGTGTTTTTTTGGTGGGTATCAAATTGTTTGAACATAACTTTTCCATGATCCTGCTCTTCTGGTGTCTGAGCATGTCTGGAGTGTCCACAGGCTGAGGGATACTGTCTCTGGGGAAGCAGCAGAACAGACTCATGGCCAGGTTATGTGTGCTCATAGCTTCCTGCAATTTTCTTTGATTTTATAACCACAGGTTTTCCTGACAATTTAATGCTTATCTTTTGCAATAGATGATTAGTTGCTTGAGAGTAGGAATGATTGTATATACACTGATTAGCAAGGAGCCTGGCACACAACACATGCTTAGTCGCTCAGTTGTGTCCAACTCTTTGGGACCCGGTGGACTTTAGCCTGCCAAGCTCCTCTATCCATGGAATTCTCCAGGTAAGAAAACTGGAGTGGGTTGCCACTCCCTTCTCCAGGGGCTCTTTCCAACTCAAGGATTGAACTCTGCATTGCAGGCAGATTATTTCCCATCTGAGCCACCAGGAAGCCCCCTGGCACACAATAAGTGGTCAAGAAATATTTCCTGGATGAACGACTGAAGGGCGGTAACTTAAAGACACTGCAATCAGACAGTAGAGGTACCCAGGTGCTGTTGTGCTGAGTTGTGTCCGACTCTCTGCGGCCCCATGGACTGCAGCCAACCAGGCTCCTCTATCCATGGGCTTCTCCATTCAGGAACCCTGGAGTTGTTGCCATGTCTTCCTCTAAGGGATCTTCCTAACCCAGGGATCAAACCCGAGTCTCTTGCGTCTCCTCCACTGGTTCAGTTAGTTCAGTCGCTCAGTCATGTCTGACTCTTTGCGACCCCAAGAATTGCAGCACGCCAGGCCTCCCTGTCCATCACGACCTCCCGGAGTTCACTCAAACTCACATCCATCGAGTCGGTGATGCCATCCAGCCATCTCATCCTCTGTCGTCCCCTTCTCCTCCTGCCCCTAATCCCTCCCAGCATCAGAGCCTTTTCCAATGAGTCAACTCTTCGCATGAGGTGGCCAAAGTACTGGAGTTTCAGCTTTAGCATCATTCCTTCCAAAGAAAACCCAGGACTGATCTCTTTTAGAGTAGACTGGTTGGATCTCCTTGCAGTCCAAGGGACTCTCAAGAGTCTTCTCCAACTCCCAGTTCAAATGCATCAATTCTTCGGTGCTCAGCTTTCTTCACAGTCCAACTCTCATATCCATACATGACTACTGGAAAAACCATAGCCTTGACTAGATGGACCTTAGTCGGCAAAGTAATGTCTCTGCTTTTGAATATGCTGTCTAGGTTGGTCATAACTTTCCTTCCAAGGAGTAAGCGTCATTTAATTTCATGGCTGCAATCACCATCTGCAGTGATTTTGGAGCCCCCCAAAATAAAGTCTGACACTGTTTCCACTGTTTCCCCATCTATTTCCCATGAAGTGACAGGACCGGATGCCATGATCTTCGTTTTCTGAATGTTGAGCTTTACGCCAACTTTTTCACTCCCCTCTTTCACTTTCATCAAGAGGCTTTTTAGCTCCTCTTCACTTTCTGCCATAAGGGTGCTGTCATCTGCATATCTGAGGTGATTGATATTTCTCCCAGCACTCTTGATTCCAGCTTGTGCTTCTTCCAGCCCAGCATTTCTCATGATGTACTCTGCATATAAGTTAAATAAGCAGGGTGACAATATACAGCCTTGACATACTCCTTTTCCTATTTGGAACCAGTCTGTTGTTCCATGTCCAGTTCTAACTGTTGCTTCCTGACCTGCATATAGGTTTCTCAAGAGGCAGGTCAGGTGGTCTGGTATTCCCATTGCTCGAAGAATTTTCCACAGTTAGAAATAGATGTTTTTCTGGAATTCTCTTGCTTTTTCGATGATCCAGCGGATGTTGGCAATTTGATCTCTGGTTCCTCTGCCTTTTCTAAAACCAGCTTGAACATCTGGAAGTTCACGGTTCATGTACTGTTGAAGCCTGGCTTGGAGCATTTTGAGCATTACTTGACTAGCATGTGAGATGAGTGCAATTGTGTGGTAGTTTGAGCATTCTTTGGCATTGCCTTTCTTTGGAATTGGAATGAAAACTGACCTTTTCCAGTCCTGTGGCCACTGCTGAGTTTTCCAAATTTGCTGGCATATTGAGTGCAGCACTTTCACAGCATCATCTTTCAGGATTTGAAATAGCTCAACTGGAATTCCATCATCTCCACTAGCTTTGTTTGTAGTGATGCTTTCTAAGGCCCACTTGACTTCACATTCCAGGATGTCTGGCTCTAGGTGAGTGATCACACCATCATGATTATCTTGGTCGTGAAGATCTTTTTTGTATAGTTCTTCTGTGTATTCTTGCCACCTCTTCTTAATATCTTCTGCTTCTGTTAGGTCCATACCATTTCTGTCCTTTATGAGCCCATCTTTGCATGAAATGTTCCCTTGGTATCTCTAATTTTTTTGAAGAGATCTCTAGTCTTTCCCATTCTGTTGGTTTCCTCTATTTCTTTGCATTGATCGCTGAGGAAGGCTTTCTTATCTCTCCTTGCTATTCTTAGGAACTCTGCATTCAGATGCTTATATCTTTCCTTTTCTCCTTTACTTTAGGCAGATTCTTTACCACTTCCTCACCTGTGAAGCTGGAGAAGGCAATGGCACCCCACTCCAGTGCTCTTGCCTGGAAAATCCCCTGGACAAAGGAGCCTGGTTGGGATGCAGTCCATGGGGTCGCTAAGAGTGGGACACGACTGAGCAACTTCACTTTCACTTTTCACTTTCCTGCATTGGAGAAGGAAATGGCAACCCACTCCAGTGTTCTTACCTGGAGAATCCCAGGGACGGGGGAGCCTGGTGGGCTGCCGTCTATGGGGTTGCACAGAGGTGCACACAACTGAAGCGAGTTAGCAGCAGCAGCACCTGTGAAGCAGAGTTACCTGGACCTGAGTGTAAATTCTAGTGTCCCCACTTACCAGGACTGGGGACAACCATTGTGCCTATTCCAAAAGGTGATTTATGGAAAGATGTGCTTCCTGAGGCTTCTTTGTAAATGTTAGCTATAATTTTTATTAGGTGCTATTGAATGAAAGAAATTAATATCTGTAAAGGGGTTGTAACAGTTTCTGGTGCAGCAAGTCCTTTTTGTTTGTATTTACTCATTTTTTTTTTAATATTGCTGTTCACCAAATTAAACTGTATTCACTTTGCACAGTCTGCTAGGGATATTCTTTGGAAATGCTTTTACATTCTTTGGAAAAAGAAGGCCTAAATCCTCATTAGTTCAAAATATATTACTCTACAATACATGTTAATTCAGAAAGGAGCCTGGTCTGAACACCTTTGTAGCATTTATGGAGAAATAATTTGTTCTGCAAAAAGGAGATCATTAAGAAAATGGTTTTAGAGTACTTTGGCTACACCATTCATATATAATTAACAATCCAACTTTGCAGGGGTTTGTTATTCATCTACCAAACAGTGGTTTTCAAATTCTTTGGTTCTGATCAAGTGTAAGAAATGTCTTTTACATTATAACCTAATGTATAATAATATACGTATGTATGAATGTGGGTGTATATATACCCATATGTGTGTATATACATATATATAAACATATGCGTACTTATCTATATTTTTAAAATGTGTGTATATTTAATGGAAACAGTAGTTCCCTGGGAAGATCCCCTGGAGAAAGAAATGGCAACCCACTCCAGAATTCCTGCTTGGGAAATGCCATGCACAGAGGAGCCTGGTGGGCTACAGTCCATGGGGTCACAAGAGTTGGACATGACTTAATGACTAAACAGCCACCTGGTCCCCTAGTGGAGAATGGATGTGCTCTTTTTCCTTTTCCAAGTCCATTCCATTCTATGCATTCCATCCTGTCTCACTTCAAAATGCTAATCAGTATCTACTAAGGCTAATCAAAATTATCTAAAGCTCCACTACTGGTTTGAAATCTGTAGCTTCATTAAAAACAAAAAAAACAAAAAAACAAAAAACCCACCACCACCACAAAGAAAACCGTCCTAAACCAGTTCTCAAACTCCGTGTGCATCAGAATCGCCTAGAGAACGTGTTAAACGGATTGCTCGGTGCCAGTGGGCGGCTGGTGGTAAAGAATTTGTCCTTCTAATAAGATTCAAGGTGAATCTGTTGCTACTGGTCAGGGGACCACAGTTTGCGAACCTCTGCACTGGGCAATACTAGTGATTGGAAAAAATCAAGCCCCAGTACACGTTTCTGTTTGTGGGTGTGGTCTGAGCTTCATTTTCAAATCCATTTACTCTCTGCTGTGGGTTTCAGCCCCCACCTGCCCTGTTCCTTAGCACATTCCGAGTCCCACTGCTTCCTTTGCATCTGGTGTTGCCAGTCAGACTATTTGTGCTCATCTCTGCCCATTTGGTCCTATTGAGAATCTCTTTCTCTCTAGAAAAGGCCAGAAGGTAATAAGATTACTGGGATGGTCTCCCCTGAATGACAAACATAATGACCCACCCATCACAATGATTCAGGGAACATTTACATTCGATATTTTTTTCAGGAATCTAAAATGAATTAGTTACTGCCCTGTTATAAAGTCAACTGAATGTCAAGGCAGTGTCTCAAGATTGTTTACTCATTATGAATTTTAGTTTTGCTCTCCTTTTAGAAGGTGGAACAATGTATAAAGTTACAAATGAGAAATTTTATTAGTCTTGATCAATTGCTTCTATCAAAGACAGATACCAAAGACATATAACAAGGATTCTTTTGGTAGAATCAGCTTTGGCTTAAAGATAAAAAGGAATTGTGTTTAAACACTAAATCTAGTTTAGGAAGAAAATAACCCTTGACTGTAAATTGATGAGGTTTGACCAATGGTGAAACCTCAGCCTAAGAGGAAACTGGTGAAACCAAATGTGAAGAAGTCTCAGAATTGCTATCGCTGGGGCACAGAGATCAAATAGTCGTAGCATTTGGTCAGGAAACAGCAACGTGGCAGCCAGATTAGGCACTTGTTCCCACATAAAAGAGAGAATAAAACCTGGAACTAAGATGGATGTAGGCAGGGAGAAGTTGCTGGTTGAAATGGGAAAACTGATGATTTGGCCAGGGAGGGAAACAGCAGCTGAAATCAGGAAACAGAGGTTGCTGGTTGTCTAGAAAAGTGGGGGCCACTGGCATCCAATTCAAGCTTGCAGGGAAGACTTGGTTGGCTCTAAATTCAGAGAAGGGCCTAGCACCTGCATTTATTTTATGAGTTTCCTGTGCTTCTCTGTTTTGCTTTGGAAGGCCTGAAATTGTCTTACTTTCTTTTGAGTGAGTGAGATAGGAACTCCCCAAGTTTCATGGGTGACTACTCTAGAATGAGGATGGCATTTAACATCTCTTTGGTCTCAGTATGCACAAACCAACGAACTTAGGTCACTTCTTGATAAAAACTGCACTTAAATTTTAGGTTTTGGTGGAGGTAGCCAAGATTGATTTTGCTTTGGGGGGGTGCATAATGAAGGGGATCGTTATCGGCCCTTTTCCAAGCCACCCAACCTTAAAATGCCTCCAACTCTGAGAGCAGTGGTTGCTAGAGCTTGGCTTCTTTTGTCTTTCCTGTCCCATCCCCCATCTCCTTTCGGGAGACTTGGGATTCAAATGTAGATGAAATGCAGATTCTTGGGAGAATGGAAGAAGTGATTGGTTGGGATGTCGAGTGGGGAAAGGAAAGAACTTCTAACGTAAGATATTAGTCATTGTTCTGCCGAGGTGCGGAGTTGCTGTAACTCCTGATCGGAATAGTCTTGAGTGGTGCCGACTGTCGATTACCCATTGTCCGTACAAATTTGGAAAAGGAGATAGCTGGTGTCTGCTGGTATCCACCACACACTCACCTCAGGTAAGAATTGAAGCTTAGAACCGGTAGATGTGTATTTTAATCACACGTGTGCATCTTCTTCCTTCTCGACGTTTCGGTAATCTTTAAGATTTGTATATTTCACTAGTACAAACCGTTGTGCCCCATGTAATTGTGGCACAATGCGGATATCTTCCTCAATGAGTTTAGGGGATGTGATTGCACTTTTATTCTCAATTCACCGAGAAAGTACTTTCACAGCACCCACACACGTGGTCATGGTAACTACTGCAAAACTTCACTTTTTGATAAAAGGTGGTATAAATTTAAAGCCATTAAATGATCTTGGACATATCTGCTTCTGTTATGAGCACCGCTAAAATGTTTATATTTAAAAAGTGAGGGGAGAGAGTAGAATTTGCTTAAAAGTAAGACGGATTGAACTAACGAGGTGAAATACAAAAACAAAACGGTATTAAACAAGCCAGTGGTGTTTTAGGTGGCTGAGAGGAGCCAAGTGGACAGCTGAGCTCAATTTCTCAGTGACCAGTTGGGTACTTCAGTACAGGTCTCCTCTGCCTTGCTCTTAGATTAAGATGGAAACTGGCTCATCCTGGGAGGAGAGAGATCAGCTTACGGGAATGGCTTGCTTACTCCTGGCGTGTTACCGAGGTGACTTCTACCTAGCGGTTACTCTTAATATTTATGCTGGTCACAGCAGCATAAATAATCCAGGTCATCAGGATTGAAGGTCCGTATACATCGGCTTTTTGGAGTTGCTTTTTTTTTTTAATGCTGTAATCCACCCTTCCTTTTTCCCCACAGTGAGGGAAGTCTCCTTGTGTTAGGGTCGCATCAAATGGACTAGCCCCAAAGCTGAGAGTGGCAGTTCCGGGTGTCTTGCTCCCCTCCCCTCGGAAACAGTGGGGGCTTTATGTTTATTTCGGTCTGTGACTGTATGGGGGTTTCTAGCTGAGATGTGTGTGTTCACTTTATACTGAGGGTCCCTCTTTTTTTATTCGTGTTTTCTTGGGCTTATGTGACTCTGAACCACCTCCTGCAAGTCAGTGAGCACCGGCGTAGCTGGGCGACCACCACTTTTGAGACTTAGAGGCTACAGGTTGCTTAGTCTTTGCCTTCAAGGAGCTTACAAATACGGTTGACAAATCTGTGTGCCAGAGAGGCGATAAGCACATGTAGCAGATGTTCAGTGAAAGGAAAAGAGGTGCTCGTGTTTGGAGGGGAGAGAGAACTGGCTAGGCGGTCAAAGGGAGCTAGCTCCTGGACGGGCTGAGAAGGTGGAAACTTTGCCATGCTGTTGTCAAGGCATAAGATAATGGAATCAGAGCTGAATTAGGTGTCAGGGGCTTTGCTGTGGACGCCAGGATTCCAATTCACAGAATAAACACCCTGTTTTGTAGGTATAGTGTGGGGGTTGGAGCGTCAAACTTGAAGATGCGATCTGGGAGAAGGTCGTAGTCTAGAAACGGGGGGTGGGAGAGAAGAGTGCACAGAACAAAGTCCGCAGAGGTGAGCGCCGAGTGGCTGCGGTGACTCATTCGGTCCTGGAAGTCAGAAGGCTTTGCTTTTGGGGTGACGTCGGAGCAGGAGTTCACGATTGAAAGGGGGGAGGGCATTCCAGGCAGAGGGGGTTGCAGGCGCCGTGGAGACAATGGTGATTCGACTTGAAGTGACTTAAGGGCAGGCGCTGCGCTCGTTCGTGGGCGTGGGGACGCTGGAATTCCAATTCACCGGTGGTGGGGGGCAAGCTTCTTTTGTAGGTAGAGGACGGTGTGGCAGGAAGGACAGCAGGGTCTGTGAGAAGCCTTTTGGTCATTGAACTGCGTACGGGGCACCATCGAACGGGGTTTGAAGAAGGAAACTGGTGGGAGGAGCCTTGTTTTTCGGAGGTCGGTTTCTAGTTCACTGGAGCCCGGGGCGGAGGATGCACCGGGGGCGGAGAGGGCTGGGTTTGATGGGGGGCCACGTGAAGCGGCCTGTCCGCAGGGCCTCGCGAGGTCCCCTTTTCCTCGCAGGGAGGCTGGCGGTCGCCGGCCGTTTGGGGCAGTCGGGCCACGCAGCCTCTTCCTCGTTCCGCAGCGATGAGAAAACGTCCAGGGTCCAGGCAGGTGTGCCCAGGGGCCTCGTCCACGATGCCCCTCTCCCGCGGCGAGTGCAGGGGGAGCCTGCCCATCGCCGGTCACCGAGCTGTCCCCCCCGTCGCCCCCCCGCCCCGCCCAGGAGAACCACGACTGACAGCCCCGTTCCCTTGGAACCCAGACTTTTCCCCGGAGCCCGGCCCCTCCTCCCAGCTCCTCTTCGGGGGAGGCGGGCGCTCGAGAGGAACAGGGAGGCCCGGCGCGGGGGAAGCTGCGGGCCGGGCTCAGGCGGCCGCGCCCTCGCGCCGCCCCGGCCCCCGCCCCCGCCCCTGTCCCCCCGGCTTGCCGCCGAGCGGGAGCGCGCTCCGGCTCCGGGTCTTGGCGGCGGCCGCGGGGGAGGCGGGCACGTGGAGGGGCGGGGGCTGCACCTGGCCACGCCGCCGGCCCTCGGCGGGCTGGCCCAGGCCGGACGGGCTCCGCGCGCCAATGCCGTCGGGGCGGCGGGCTGCGGGCGCCGGGCGGCGCGGCTCCGAACCAAACCTTGGGCTCGCCGGTGCCCGCCCCAGTGTGAGCCGCCGCCTTCCGCCCCCCACGTCGAGGCGGGCGCGCGGCCCAGTCCGACCTCCGGAGGGCCCCGGGGCGAGCAGGCCCCGCCCCTCAGGCCACGCCCGCCCACGGGCCACGCCCTGCGCGCCGCGGCCACGCCCCCCACGTCGAGGCGGGCACACGGCCGGCCCGACCTCCGGAGGGCCCTGGGGCAATCAGGCCCCTCCCACGCGCGCCGCGGCCACGCCCCCCACGTCGAGGCGGGCGCGCGGCTCTGCCCGACCTCCGGAGGGCCCTGGGGCGAGCAGGCCCCGCCCCCGCTCGCGGCCCCGCCCCCGCCTCAGGCCCCGCCCCTTCCTGCCCGCCTGCCTGGCCGCTGAGCCCCAGCGCGGCCCGCCGCTCCCCGCGCCGCCCCGCCCGCCGGCCGCCCCGCCCCGCCCCCCCCACCCCGCGCGGGCGGCCCGAAAACCCGGAGCGCGGCTCGGCCGGGCCGGGCGGCCGCACTGGGCATGCTCAGTAGCCGGGGCAGGTTTTTCGGCCGCAAGTAGGAAGCTTTCTGCACTACCGCGGAGAGGGGGAGCCGCGGAGCCCGCGCGCCGCCGTGCACCGCCGCCGCGCCCGCCCCAGCCCGGCCCGGCCCCGCGGCGGCGCGATGAGCCCGAGCCCCAGCCGGCCCGCCGCGGAGTGAGCGCGGCGCGGAGGGCGCGTTGCGCAGCTGCTCCTGCGCACCGACCCGGCCGGCGGCCCGCAGCGGCGGGAGTGAGCGCCCGCCCGCCCGGCGCCGCGCGGAGCAGGAAGCGCAGGCCACGCAGGGACCCGACTGGAACAAAGTGTGGGCCGCCGGCGGCTCGGCGCCTCGCCGGCCCTGCCCCGCGCCGCGCGCCCGGCCGCCCGCCATGGCCTCCGAGGAGCTGTACGAGGTAGCTCCCCTCCCCCGGCCCCCGCCCCGGCCGCGGGTTGCTGGACGGAAGCGCGCGCGCCCGAGTTTGCGGGCCGGGGGCGTCCCGGCCGCGGGGCCGGACCGCGGACGGGGCTGGAGTGCCGGCGGCGGGGCGTGGGGGCGCCCGGCGGAGCACTCCTGGGTGGGGGGCTCTCGCCTGCGGGGTTGTGGGGCGGGGGGGCGCGGGGACGAGTGCGACTGTCTCTCGACTCTGCTGCCGACCCGAGCGCTGCCCGACACCGCGCCGAGAGGGCCGAGCGTTGACCGCATGCTCTAATTAGGTTTGGTATTGTGGCCGGAGCCAGGAAATTTAAACCTAACGCGGCTCCAACCGTCATTCATTTTTGCGCCGTGGTGGTGCGAGCTTCGAGAAGGGGGCCCCCGTCTGAACCGCGAGTTCTGGGCCAAGGGTTTGCCAGCGTCGACTTGGAGCGGTGTGGTTGTTGGTTTGGATCTCCAGGCGTGTCTTGTGCGCCCCGATGTAACTTCTTGACTCGTTGCAAAGTCGACTTCCTGGGGAGTGCAGACGCTTGGAGAGCACTCTTTGCTTTCGGGTGCGTGTTTGTAAATACAGCTTCGTAAGAGACTTCACTTGTGGATACTCCGTGGGTTCACCTCCGATGCGTTCAGGGACCTGGATGTTTAGGGACGTAAGGAAGCGTCTGTAACGAGTAGAGCTCCTTTGGCCCCCCGCGATCGCTTAATGAGAACCGGCTGAACCTTCCGAGGTGTCCCCTCTTGCCGGTGCGTTACCGCCCTTGGCACAGCGTGCGGCTGTGTGTTGCCATCCGTTCTGGCCTTCTAGCAACTTTTTGTGCGAAAGTTCTCTGGAGGAGGCTGCCTTCCGTAGAATCCGTGGTCTGCCCGACATGGTACGTGGTCGGAGTACCTTGGCTGGCTGAAAGTGCGCCATTATGTTCAAGTCCTTTACACACTGGCTGTCCCCTGCTGTATTCAAGATGCTATCTTGGGTCATTTGGGCTCAGTTGTGTCCCACTCTTTGCCACCCCGTGGATTGCAACCCGACCAGGCTCCTCTGTCCATGGGATTCCCCAGGCAAGAATAGTGGAGTGGGTGGCCATTTCCTCCTCCAGGGGATCTTCCCAACCCAGGAACTGAACTGGAGTCTCCTGCATTGCCAGGAGGATTCTTTACCCCAGCCACTTGGGAAGCCCCATTTAGGGTACTAAAGAGGGGGGAAAAAAATCTCCTGTTCTCAAGCTTCCATTCTTTCTAAGAAAGAAAGTGGTGTTTGGGAAAAGGCCCGGAAGTAGAGGCTGAGACATACAGCTTGGAGAATACATAGCACCAGGGCAAGAGGGGTTTCGGTTTCTACGTTAGACTGTTGGTGAGGATTTTAGGCCTGAATGTTCATGCTTCCTTCATTTTTGAGGTTATGAATACACAGTCGAGTCACTTGTTCCCTTAGTGTTGGGTGAGGGCAGCACCTTATACGTGAGTTGTATTTCACACGTCACAGATTATTCTGAAGGCAGCACTTTGACCAGTAGTGCATTATGAACCAGATTTAGTTTTGTTTATCCTGTATCTTCAGGCTTTCTGCTCTGGTGGCAGCATTCATTTATAAGTCACCTTCTGTGCAGAGCTGTCGTTCGTAGAGCTTGTCATTGAATGCCTGCCCTGTGGACGCTCCGTGGGGAGCCAGGGAGGGACGAGGGATGGGAATGGTTTGTGCCTCCCAAAAGCTTCTGTCGGGAGAATAAAGAACGTCGCAGAGAAACGACCCACCTGCACGGTGAAGCTCATCATTTGGAGTTCTGATTTTGGGCAAGGGTGTTGCAGGGGGTGCAGTTGAGGTGACAGTCAATAACGTGGTCAGTGTCTTTCCCAGTGAGTTTTCTCACTTCGCCTTTACTTGTAGGCAGCAGTGTGTCTATATTAGGATTGCAAGTTTATCTGAAAGTCCTGCGTAGCGATTGAGAGCCTGGATTTGGAGTCAGAAAACCTAGTTATTGACATCACCTTGAGCAAATTAACCTTGAAAGCTCAGTGTCCTCAATCTGTAAAATTGGAATCAAAAGCTTCCCTCGTAGAGATGTGAAGTTTAAATGAAAAAAACGTGTAAAGCAGACCCACGGTTCCCAGAGAGAGCGCTCAGAAGGAGATGGTGGTTATTGTGTTTTACTGATCTAACATGCCTCTCTGAGGTCTGGTTTTGTTTCTAAAGGTATAGAGTTGTCCTGGGTTAATCAAGGCAATATTCCTTGTGAGGCAGTTGTTTGAAGTAAACACTGCATCTGCCTGGCTGCTTGTCAGGTGGGGAGGGGAACGGTGTGGGAAGCACCAAGATACGTTAGTAACCAGTTCCCGGAGCACCAGTTGCCTGGTCTTGTCCAGTTCTGCTTAAATCGAAGTCGAAGTCGAAGTTTCTTTTTGGGCTCCACCTCCACAATTCCACAGGGATATGTTGACAGAGGAAGTTCAGAGTCTTGCTTTTTGAAATAACTTGGGATGGTAAGAACAGGGCGTCTGCGTCTGCCGTAGCCTCTTGAACTTGGGTGAGTTCCTTAACTTTTGTTTTCTCACCTGAAAAGAAATGAGACCTCTGACACTTAGCACGGTTTCTGCTCTGAAGTGATTGTCCTCGGTCGGTGGTGAAATGGTCACGGTAGCCGTGCCTCGTGAGTACAGAAGAGAACAGCCCCCTGAGGGGGAAGCAGCATCAGCCTTTTCCAGCATTGAAGAGCTCTTGTTGGTTGAGGGGCAGAATCGATTTACCCGCTGCGTCTCCAGCAGCTAGGATCAGGGGAGGCAGATTTTTCTACATTCACCCATCCTGCGAAGTTTATAGTCTACAGAAGAAGTCAGGCATCCCTTAGGGCAGGGACCCACATAGTTTATGTAGAGGACCAGCTAGTTGTTAATACCCAAGACCTTGCAGGCCGAGTGGTCTGTTAGCACTGCTCAGCTCTGCTGTTATCACTCAGAAGCATCCACAGGGTGGGAAAATTCAAATTTCATATAATTTTTACATGTCATGTAATTGTCTTCCTTTTTTAAAAAAAAGAATCACTTGGAAATGTGAAAAAAAATACAGTCTTAACCTATGGATTCTACAAAACAGGCGGTGGGCTGGATCAGGCCTGTGGGTCTTAGTTTGCTGACCTCAGCTTTAGCGGTCAGCTGTTCCGGAGGCAGGGTTTGCACGGGGCTGGGGAGCACGGAGGGTGGGGCATGGAGCAGTTAAAGGGCTTCTAACCCCTACCCCAGCGCCAGGCTTTAGAGCCGGAAGTGTGGGTTCCAGTCTTCCCTTCTGGGTCAGGAAGGGAAGAACTGTATATCTTAAGTAGCTGAATCTCCCCCAAACTTCCTCATCTGTGAAATGGGAATGATGACCACTGCTTCAGAGAAGAATGAAGCCTGAGTAACATGAGCATCTCAGAGCAGTTGGTAACGTTACCCTATAAAACATCTTTATCTTCTTCCATTCTTAAAAAAAAAAAAAAAAGAGCCACTGCCCGCTCACACCCTGAAAGCAGTTTCTTCCTTTGAGATTTCATTCAGTGTCAAGTGAATTAAGTTTATCACCAAAGAAAACCGTGAACTCCAGAGGATCTTAATTTATCTAGTGGTCAAATAACCATCAGATTGAGTTCAGGTGGGCTGAGCGAAAACTCTAAAACAATGGAAACAGTATTCTTCTTTTATCTTGATCATTCTTTTTCTCATTGGATGTGGGCTTTTCTCCTCCTGAGAACTAGAGTAATAGCTAATTTAAATTTCAGGAAGACCTCAGTTATCTCTTCTTGGCCTTCTGAGAAAATATTTATCCAACACATGGGTGTTTCAGGCAATCAAAAATGGAAGTAAGCTTTTAAGAATGAAATTATATCTGGCTTGTAAAACATGTCTTCAGGTTGGTTAGTTTGGAATGACAGTCAGGATTTGGGGGAGAGTTAAGTGTTTGGAGTCTTTCTCCTCCCTTTGCGATAAGATTGTGCATTGCAAGACTTTTCCGTACACGGACCAGAAGCACAGTTATAACTCAGATTGTCTGTGTAATTTGGGTGGAAGTCACAAAAGTCAGGAGACCTTCCATGAACGTTGGTCAAGATGAACCAGCATCTGTAGTGTGTGGTTTGTTGGCTCTTAAGATTGAGATCCCTGAAATAAGAAAAGAGAAAACCTAGAGTCTGTTTTACACGGTGAAGTAAGTTAGAGAAAAACAGATGCCATACATTAAACAGACATATAGGAAATCTAGAGAAATGGTACTGAGGAACCTTTCTCTGCAGGGCAGCAGCCGAGACGCAGACATAGAGAACACACTTGTGGACACAGTGGGGAAAGGAGAGGGTGGGATGAATTGAGGGTAGCTTGGAAATATAGACACTACCGTATGTAAAACAGCTAGTGGGAATTTGCTGTGTGACGCAGGGAGCACGGCCCTGGCTCTGTGTCAGCCTAGAGAGGTGGGATGGTGGGAGGGAAGTTCAAGAGGGAAGGGACGCGCTGAGTCACATTGTTGTAGGGCAGAAGCCAGCATGACATTGTGAATCAATTTTCCTCCAACTAAAAAAAACTAAAATAGAGTTATTTGCTGGGATTGATTGTGTGGTGGCAGAGTCACGTGTGTGTGTTTTGAAAATTAACGCAGTCTGTTAAATGTGAATTGCTGAGGGTATTTATGCATTTGCCTGGTCGGGGAGGATGGAGACATCTCCTGTGCATTTGCTTTGAATTTGCTTCCAGCTCCTGTGTACTTAAGTTTTTCTGTTCTTGCTGTGGTACCTAAGACGCCTCGTGCTCTGTAATGATTTTACCCACCGAACGTATTTTCATGACATGTAGGACATGGTTCATTAAGTTTTGAGTGTCTGAGCTACATAAAGCCGGGTCTGAGTCAAGCTTTCGTAAGGGGTCTTCATTTGTATATTGTGTGTGTCTGTAGGCACACAGCATCTTCGTGGGTCTTATTAAAATGCAGATTCTGGGTCCTAAACCCTAAGTTTGCAATTTGCTGTGTTTGAATGGAGACCAGAATCTCTGCTTTACACACCTTCCTTCTTAAGGGTGGATTTGGGAACCTCCAGATTGCACCGGCCTGTTTGTTGACAATGCCGAGGGATCGGAATGTGCCTTCCCAGAAGTTGGGCTCCAGGTGGGCTCACAAGTCCATTTTTCAGGCTCTTTATGTTGTTGCCCCTGGTTAACCGAGTCGTTCCAGGAAGGGGGCATTAAAAATACTCAGTCGTGAGGTTAAGGACGGTTTCTGGAATGTCTTGTTTTCTGTCTCCGTCATTTGGCATACTTGTCCACCAGGTTGTAAGGTTGGTGTGGACTGTCTTTAAGGATTCTTTTGTGGTCATTATTTCCCACGGTTCAGATTTTGCAGTAGTTGTATTGATGGTCGGATTATGTTTTAATGATACAGTGAATTAAAGGAATGACTCACCTCCAGATTCCTCCTCCCCAGACTTGATGCTCAGGTGTTCCTTTTACACTCAGCCCCTCATTGGCATATGTGGTTTTAAGCCTGGGATGGGGAGAACGCCTAACTTGACTGTTTCCCACACAGACTTAACTCTCCAGCTTTTTGAGCTGATCAAGGCCTGGGAGGACCCATGTCTGGGGAAGGTCTTTTGCTTTGTTGTGAAAATTTGTTCAAGTCCTAAGTGTTTTTCTGGGGAAGAGGATCAGCAGCTTTTTTCTGTTCTCAGAGGGATCTCGGACTCCCAGAAGAGAATCAAACTTGTTTTTGAGACCGGGGTTTCACGCCCCTGCATTGGGCCACTTTGACACCGTTTTTGCCAGGCTCTGCTCTGCTTCAGCCAGAGCCTGCGGCGAAGCGATGCTGAGGCCTCATGAGCGGGTGTGAGGCTGTACGCTGCTGGCAGTCTGTAAGTGGCTCTTCTAGGGATTCTCCATCCCTGAAGCCTGCAGTTAGTATTTCAGCTCCACTTTTGATGATGCAGGGACTTTGGGTCCTGTAGCACTGACCCACCCCGCAACTCACTTGCTGTTCTTCTCCAGTGTTCAGCAGCCTGCGTGCACAAAACCTCATCAAGCAGAACCTTGCTGCTCCATACAGACAGCATTTGGTAAGCTTCACCTGCATCTTTGCCTGTTTCTTTGATTATCAGTCTTATCTCAGAACTTTCCTTCTGTTTTTTTTTTTTTTTTTCTTTTTCTGCCCCCTTTTTCAAGTATATCCTGCAGAGATTTCTCAAGTGAGGGGTTGGTTGTTGGTGGGAAAGTCTCTGGTTTTCTGATTACCTGGAACTGTCTTTATTTTGCCCTCATTTTTATTTAGAATCGAATCAGTTGCTTGAGCATTTTCCTTCAGCCTCCTGAAGCTGTTACTCCTGTGCCCTCTGGCTTCCCCATTATTGTTGAGGAGGAGGTTGTCAGCCTGGAGGAGGTCTGCCTTCTGCCTCGGTTCCCCATTATTGTTGAGGAGGAGGTTGTCAGTCCGGGGGAGGTCTGCCTTCTGCCTCTGGTGGCTCTGGGACCCTCTCCTTGTCTTTGGTGTTCCCGAGACTTGTTACAGTGTATCTCTGTGTAACTTGTTACAGTGTATCTCTGTGTAACTTCCTGTTTATTGACAGTCTGGATGTATGCTGTGCTTTCCTTGTGGATTTGTGTCTTATGGGTTCTGAAAGATTGTTGGCCGTCTTATCATCTGATCCCACTGGGCTTCTAAACTCTGCCACTGGGCGCCCCCCACCCCCACCCCAATCCCCGTCTTACTCTCTTGCAGGCATCTCCTTGTCTCTGTTTTGTTTGCATTCTGGGTATGTCCTCGGGTCTCACTTCTGGTTCTAATCATCGATTAGCTCGTCCATTGGGTCTTTCATTTTAAGTTGTATTTTTTGTTTCTGAATATTCTGGTCCTCCCCTTCCCCATCCTCATCAGTCTGGCTGGCTTTCTTCCTCTTTGGTGTTTGCCTACTTTTATGACTGACTGACTCACGGTTGGTTTGGGTTGGAGGAAGTTCCTGGGGCTCTTGGATATTTCCCTTGCTTACCGCCAGCCCAGTGAGGTGTTAAGAGCTGTATTTTATTGATGATCTAGTTATTTTGCAGTGAGAGTGCCTTTTGGAAACTTGTTTGCTTTTTTTTATTTTTATTTTTGCCAGGATCTGAAGAAACGGTTCTGATTTGGAATTTGTGGTATCTTGGATCAAGAGCTTGAGCCAACACTTAAGGTTTACCTAAAGATAGAATGCAGAGAAAGTGTGAACTGGATTTCAGGGGTAACTGTTTATGCAGATGGACATAAGACTTACAGCGAGTGCTTCTGAAACATAACGTACAGTGCCTTCGCTCTGCCTTCCCGCTCTACACGCGATTCTGATTCTTGTCAGCCTTCACCTAAGGTTGGCCTGTGGGCTTGGCTGGAGCCGGTGAAGCCACAGCAGTTGGCCTGCTTGGTCCACCTCTGCAACCCCCGCCCCCGCCACCCCTCTGCTACCCTCTGTGGTGCCAGTACACGGTGGCTTCACCAGCTGGGCAGCCCCAGTGCTCATCCTCATTCAGAAGCTTATCAGAGGTCACCGTTAGCAGGAAGACTCCCTCCCCTTCAGACTCTGGGTGACTCATTCATTTCCTTTTTGTTTTGCACTACTAATCATTTGTGTTTGCTTAAGCATTACTTATAAGTAAGTAACGTATAAGTAAGTCAAGTAAGCATTGCTTCCCACGTGGCTCAGACAGTGAAGAACCCACCTGCCATGCAAGAGATGCTGGTTGGATCCCTGGGTCAGGAAGATCCCCTGGAGAAGGAAATGGCAACCCACTCTAGTGTTCTTGCTTGGAAAATGCCACGGAGTCCAAGGAGCCTGGCAGGCTACAGTCCATGGGGGTCTCAGAGAGTCGGACACGATTTAGCAACTAAACAGTGCATGACTCTCTCTAGGTATTAAACATGATGAATATTTTCTCCCGGAAAGATCGGCTATTTTTGGGTTTATATTAGTGCATCTGAGGGTTATGAACATGGTGAGCCATTAATAATTGCCGACTTTCAGCTGAAATACAAATGTTATAATGACTGGAGTTGCATTATTTGAAATTATACCATATATGTGAGAATTGTGCATTTAGGTGTCTTGTTTGAAAAGCCATATGGTGTTTTGGAAGAAAGTTATTTCTAAACTTGATACAAATAATTTGAAGGAAAAGTGTGTTCCTGGAAAGAGTATTTGAAATGTTGGCCACAGCATTTATGTTTACCCACTGGTTGAAAAGTGTGTGTGTGTGTGGCGGGGGGTCTAACCAATAGTAGCTGGAGCAGTTAGCACAGTATTTTTGGGAAGCATCTTTACTTTTTGTTTTTGCCATGTGAGGCTTTCAAGAGGTTGGTAGTTTGCACCCTTTGTTGGTTGACAACCCTGCTTCCCTACCCCTGGTTGGTTGCAGGTCACAAATACCTTTGGTTACAGTGGTAACGTTTTTCATCAGTAGATGACTGTTGGGAGTTCAGAGCAGCCCAGAGTTGCGGGCAGATTGTCTTAGTATGTAACTGATCTGGAAGTCTCAGCTGCTCAGAATGTGAGAACCAAGGCAGAAGTGCTCCTGACTATAACAGGTTGTCACACCACAGACAACCAGGTCTCCAGGTCTCTTTTGGAGGCCGATCGCCTGTATTTGCGGCACGATGCACTTGGGCTCCCTGGCTTCCTTAGTGTGTTAGGAGCAGAGAGCTGGAAGGGGAGAGGGAGCCGCTGAGGGCAGGCGAGCTGACCTGAGAAAGTATGTTCTCGAGACAGGCTGCAGAGGGACCCTGGCGTGGCACCTGCAGTCACAGATCACAGGGACTCCTGAGCCCCTCCAGCTGCTGAAGAGCCTGTTTACAGAGAGAAAAGCGCTGGGTTGAAAAGAGCGATCAAAAATGACTTGTAAGAAGTTTGGGGATGTAAGCAACAGAGCTCAGTTTAATTCTGTGGTCCGTTCTCCAAAGTGTCCCACTCAGGGATTCCTGACGGCGGAGGAGAGAGAGCAAACGTCATCAGGCGCGGAGGGAAGGGGTTGCAGGCCCCACCCGGCTTTGAATCCTCTCATCCTCCGGAAACTTCTGTGGAGCTAACAGTGTGCTGCACGGAACGATCTTTGGCTTGACAAGTGTCTTCAGAGTAATTGCCCGTTAATGCTGCTCCATAAATCTTTGGGCTGGCTTGATGCTTCAGGAAGACGAGCTGGGAGTTGGTGTCTTTGTTCAGCTCCTCACCATCCTCTTAACCCCGGGTTAAGGGCAGGGACCCGCCCTGTCCTCTTCCGTGACGGTGCTGGGTGGCAGAAGGATTAGATGGTTTTAGTGAAATGTGAATGAAAATATTTGAACTGAGTCACCGATAAACGATTTAAGAAACCTTGTTTCAGCCCTTGTTTGTACCCTTGACGTTGGAAAGACATTTAGTTTCTATCTGAAGTCTTGTCTGGGTGTTGAAGGAAGGCGCAGGGACAGTCGCCTCCTCCTCTGCTTCTCTGAGGAGCGGGGTGCTGGCGCTGGGCCCGCCTGTTGCACACCTCCCGACCCTGGGCTGGCCGGAGCCCCCAGGAAACGTCCTGTCTCCCGGGCTCCGTCCTTCGTTCCTCCCTCCCTCCATCCTGCATCTCCCATCCCCTCGGCCAGGTTGGTCCCTGCAGCCTGATTTCCGTCTGCAGAGAGCCCTTGGAGGCCCTTGACCCAGACAGGCTCTGGCTTGTCGCTACACTTGGAGCTCTGCGAGTGGGCGTCTGGCTGCCCCCTTGGCTCACCTCACTTCTCATCCACGCAGTTCAAAGGGAACCCCCCGACCTGCCTGACGCCTCAGAGTCCCGAGGAGGCGGCCCTGGCTCTCTGGCCCCCCAGCCCCTGGACTTAGTTCTCTGACTTCTCTCCCCTCGCGGGTGTACCCTTTGCACTCCTAGCAACAAGTATGACTGTCGTGTGATCTCTCTTGAGGGAGGAACAGCGTGTGCGGAGGTGGGGGTGCTGCCTAGAGCAAGACTTGGGGAGCCTCCCCTCTCTGTATGCAGGCGGTCAGCGTAGACAGCTGATCCACACAGACAGGGGAGAAGGCCCCCTCCGGAGTTACCCGCACCACTGGCTTCCGCTCCTCCTTGAGCTTTCTGAGACAGCAGCATCCCCAGCCAGGGGGAATGCTGGGGTTGACTAGCCCTCCTTTCTCTCCAGCCCGGCTGTGTGACCTGACCAGCCTCCCCCAAAGGCTCCCCTGAGTCCCCCCGGGGACAGAAGCCCCAGAGAGTCCCACTGAAGCACCTGCTGCCCGGGGAGGAAGGGGCTTGAGAGCCTCGTGTGGGGGCAGGTGGGCTCCTGGGGCTGTGTGCACTGCAGGCTGGTGGCCCCGGGCGTGGTGGCAGGGTCTGCTCAGAACCGAAGCTCCCCTCTGATCTCTGTCTCCCCAGGTCAGCGGCCGGGACGGAGGTCCCCTCCCGCCTGCTGCCCTGCTGCGCTCTGCCCCTCCTGCCCCGTCGGGCGATGCAGCGTTGAACTGCTCACAGAAGTAATGAGAAAACCAAGTGAACAGTAGCCTCGCTCTGTTTTTCCAAACCAGCTTCTGAACTGAATCCAGCTTTGCTTGCTGCGTATCTGTCGTCCCTCCCCTTTCCCGGAAGGTTTTGTCCTGAGTGGGAGATGACTTCTCAGTCCAGTTGGACATCATTATCAGTCTGGGATGGGTCATCGGTCAGGTTTCTGCTTGTCTGTTACGTGTAAGAGGTTAGTAATGATACAAAAATGTGGCGAACCTGTGGGGAGGTTTACTTTTCTCTGTGTTCCATATACCTTAGCAGGGGTTAGCGAAGAGCTATTTGGTTAGCATTCTTAAATGATTTATGGGTTTGTTAAAAGTGGCATTTGAAAAATTTCTTCAAGAGAGTTTATAATGATACCCTTTAAATGTGAACCTTGCTTAAACCTTAAAAAAATCTTTTGAGTTTGAATGACCAGTTAACTATGATGTGCCAATACTGTCTATGTATATGTAGGTGGTGCCCGTGATAAAGAACCCGCCTGCTCGTGCAGGAGACATAAGAGATGCAGGTTTGATCCCTGGGTCGGGAAGATCCCCTGGAGGAGGGAATACAACCCACTCCAGTATTCTTGCCTGGAGAATCCCATGGACAGAGGAGCCTGGCGGGCTACAGTCCATGTGGTCACACTGAGTCGGACACGCCTGAAGCGTCTTAGCACACACGCGGATCTTTTGCAAGCTTTAGAAAAGTTTCTTAGAGTCTGGGAGGCATTACCCCGGGTGAGTTAGGGTTTATGTTAAGGTGTTAGAGATTATTCTCCAAGACACATGCTAGCCCACACCTCAACAACAAAAGGAGTCCACTGACTGCTCTTGCCACGAGGACTGGAGATTTAAGGGTTTCTTACTTCTTGCACTCTTTGTAGTATGAGTTAACAGTCGATGTTGGTTTGATTATAAAAAACCAAGCAGGATCCCAGCCAGCATCCTCACTTGCCTTTCTCTCCACCGTCTCCATCCTTGGGATCACTAAGCAGACGTAGAGAAGATGTGACTGAAATAGCAACATTTTCTCGTGGGGCTCCTGGGAGCTCCCGGGAATTACCGGTAGAGTTCCTGTGCCCAGCAGCGTGGAAGTCTTTGTATGGACCTAAAACTAGTGACTAATTATAGGGTAGAGAATGAACCGGCTTTGTATGGGATTACGCGAATTTGCCAGGAGCATGAACTTAATGCATCAACACAGATAACAGTTTTTGAATATCACCAAGGATTTTAGGTTGAACAGGTGGCTATAACGAAGCACAAAACATTGATGAAAAGAAAGATCAGAGGTTCCACTTGCCCAGAATTTTGTCCAAAAGAGAATTTGAAAGTGTGCGGGAAACCGCTTTTGATTTACAGCATATCACCAACTTAACTCACTAAAACTTTATAGTTTTGAATTACTCTGATCCTTTCTCAGATTCATTTTTTGTGGATTTTTGGCGCCATGGGGGATATTCAAAAGGCTGTCGGAGGGCAATCCTAAAAGAGGAAGAAGACCCGAGAATGTTTGGTGTTGTCAGCAGCTTCTTTGAAATAAAGAGTTTGGTCTCGTAAGGTCACTTCTACTTGAATTAGCTGATGCTCGTTTGGCAGGTAGGTGCTTTGAATTTGATGGTCTCATCACCTTACTCACGGTTTCTACATAAAGGCTCTGTCCGTGTCTAAGGAGAAAAGAAGGAGGAAGTCAAAGGGGGAAAAAAGCATCCCCTGCTGTAACACCCAGGTTATCCAGCGTAAACCGTGGAGGCCCGTCGTTAGGAACAGCTCTGTGCATGAATGCAGATGGAAGGGTGCATTTACAAGTCACAGTTATTTCATAAAAACAGAATTCTATCCACGCTGTTCAGAAGACACACAGAAGTCAACACTGAAGGAATTGTGTATCGTGCTATAAAAACCTTTTTATGTTAATCGGTCCATTTTTCTTCCACTTTTTTCTTGACTTGTTGAAGATCTTTGTAATTAATCCTACTTTTTGTTATTCGTCTTGTAAATATCTGTGTGTGTCCCCGCTCTTAAAAGATTTAAAAATCCATAACGTACGTATTTCACCCACAAAGTTAATGAAAATTTACATTTTAATGTAATCCAGTTTTTCTTCCTCATTTCATTTCTCATGTAGGAAATACTTCCTATCCCCAGATCACTGTCGTCTTCTCATCCAAAAGTTTTGTGTCCTACGGTGAGAAAGCCCTGCGGTTGATTTTCATGGTGTGCGCCGGGATCTGGTTTGTCTTTCAGCTGCGGATCGTCTGCCGTCTCGGTTTGTTGAACCGGTCACCCTCTCCCCGACCTGTCTGCCTCTCTGCCGTGTGTGAAGTTTCCGTGTGTGTGCAGGCGTGCGCCAGTTTCTTCTGTTTACCCGATGTTTGTCTCGTCATGATCACACCTGACTCTTGTAATCGGTCGGCTTTATAATAAGCCTGGGAAACTTGCCCTGCCGAATAGGGTGACCTTGTTCTCTTTTCTGAAAGATGGCTCAGCAGTTTGGTGGCGCGTTCTTCCTCTTCCCCGCCAGGCCGGGGTTGCGCGCGTGGGTCCCTCGGTGGCATTGGAGGTGCACAGTGGGCCCGGTGCTCAGCCTCTCGTGGTGCTGGTAGGCTAAGTGGGGTGGCAGCTGGGGGCTCGTTTCATGTTCAGTGTCAGAGAAGGCCCCACTGATACGGTGACTTTTGGGGCTTGAAAAGGAAGGAATGCCCCTGGAGGCTGGTGTGTCTGGAGCTGGAGAGACAGCTGGTACCTGAGGTCGGGGTCTGGGATCCAAGCGGGGGCCCTTTGTAGATGTGCCCAGTACTCTGGGTTTTACTGAGGCGGGGAGCCTTGGGAGGGGTGACATGCTCAAATTCACATTTTTAAAGGGTGGTGGTGGATGCCGGTATATAGGGAGAACCAGCTGGGGCGGGGCTAGGGAGGAAGCAGCAAGACGGGCACGGTTGCTCGGGCAGAAGATGCTGGCGTTTGATACCCGGGGGGCGGGTGGAGTAGTGAGGAGTGATTGCCCCCGGGGTCTGTGTCGAAGGTGGAGCTGAGCACGCCTGACTCGAGGATCGGGGGTCCGGTGTGACGGAAGGAGGAGAAGCGGAAAGAACCCGGGGTTTTCGGGCTTGCGTCACTCGGAGAATGGGGTCGGCCAGTTGTTCAGACAGGCGTGACTGCTCAGGGCTCGGCTTGCGTTTTATCGCTGGGGAGATCTAAGGGGGTGGATAAGTGGGAGTTGGGTTCTGGACGCGTTAAGTTGGAGACGCGTTTTAGACATCCGGGCGTGGCTGGGCGGCCCCGGCCGGCGCTGCAAGCCTAGCGTGCAGGGCACGTGCTTCGGCGGGAGGTGCTTTTGGGGGATGTCCGTCTCTGCAGAGCTTGGTGCGATTCCCCTCACTGACCTGGACTCGGAGTTAGTACGTCTTCATTGGGTAAACCTGGTTCTTCTCAGGCGGCGCAGTGGTAGCAGAACTCACCCGCCTGTGCAGGAGACACGGGAGACTCGGATTCGATCCCGGGGTCAGGAAGATTTTCTGGAGGAGGGCATGGCAGCCGGCTACAGCCCGCGGGGTCCCGGAGTCGGACCCGACCGAGGCTTCAGCCGCCACGGCACACGGCCGGGGAAGGAGGGCACCCAGGCAGTGAGTGGAGGTGGAGAAGAGCCGTGAAAGTCGCAGGTTGCGAACATTCCTACTGGAGCTGGCGGGGCGTGGGGATGAAGATGCTGTGGGCAGGAGAGCAGGAGAACGACGGCGGCGCGCTGGAAGCAGGTGAGGAGCGTTCCAAGGAGGGAACGACTGTTGAGTGCCGCCGGGACGACCTGGGATTGACCTTAAGGTTTGGCAGCGCCTGGTGGGGGAGTCCAGGGGCTACACCTGGCTCGGGCTCCTGAGAGCGTGGGAAAAGAGACACGGAGGCAGTTCTCAGGACCAGTTTTTCCAAAAGGGAGCCAGGAGGGCTGGGTAGGCTGCAGAGTTGGTTTGCTTTAAGATAGAGGTTATAGAGTGTTGTATGATGCTGGGGAGGAGCTAATGGGAAGAGATGAATGAATCGGGGGGTGGGGGGTGGGGTGTGGGGGTGTGTGGAAGCTGCTTCTCTCTCACCCCTCCCCACCTTTTGGTTCTTAACTAATGTTTTATTACCCACTTTAAAAGTTCTTCACAGCCTTTCTTAGACTTATCGAAAGTTATATTTTCTAACTAGTTAATAATTTGTGCACAGGAAGCCTGTTTATATCCCATCACTGTGTCTAGCCACCTTGTTGAACTATCTCATTTGGGAACGTAGTGGATGCTTTTGGATTTATATGTAGATAATCAACTGTGGAAATAGGGGTGATCGTATATTTTTTTCTTTTCAAGTTTATACCTCTTAGTTCTTAACCTTGTTACTTTGGCTGGGACCATCAGTACAGTGTTGAGTATCAGTTATAAAAACAGGGATTCTTACTTTAAATTCTGAGAGTTCTATAAAATTTTATTATTAAGGAAAAGCTGTAGATAGTTGCTAAGATACCTTTTTTAAAAAAGAATCCGGTTGAAGTTCTCTTATTTCTAGCATGTGAGGAATTCTTAATCCTGAATGGTTAATGAATCGTATGGGATGTGCTTTCTGCATTTATTACAGATTGTCATTTCAGCCCCTCGTTCCTTTGAATATTTTAATGTATATTAATCTATTATCTGATGTTAAGCCATCCTTGCATTTCTGGGATGAACACTAGTTATACTGTATTATTTTATGTGTTGTAATAGTCCCTTGAAATAAAGGTAACCAACTTATTATTTTTTTAAAATTATGAAACACTTGCTGAATCCTTGGATTTTTCTGTTTTGATTTTCTGTTTTTGAAATTTTTACCTGTCTATAAAATCATCTGAACTTCTGTTTCCTTTTAAAATGGAAGAGCTATTTGATTATTCATTAGAGAATTACCTTGTATTGATTTATTGGTGCTTTCTATTAAGTCAGTTGCAGCCTGAAGTTTTTTAGATCTATGATTATATACCTTGGACATGCTTTTGTTTTTTTGTGCTTTTTTCTTACAAATAGTTTATCTCATTTGATTCTTTTTAAAAGAATCCATTTTTTGTTTTATTGATTCTTTATCTCTGCTTTCTGCCTTATTGCTTGCTCTTGGTTTCTTTCTGCATTCTTTTGTTCTCTGGCTCTTTTCCTAGCTTACTGAGTTGAACACATAGCTCATGCTGTTCTTTAATGAAGGCTATAAAATTACCTTGTGAGCGCAGCTTTAGCCACATCATACAAGTTTTGTTTTTTTAAACCTTGTCTCTTTAGATTTTTCTATTTATTTAAAGTAAATTAACTTGTTTGTTTGATTAGGATATTTTTTCATGTTTTAAAATAAAAAAACTATTAAAAAAATTTCAGCCCCAAGGAGTTTGTTTTCTGAGTACTTAAATGTACTTAAATTTAAATATTCTTAAGGTGAAAATATTCCTTTACTATGTATTTTCTAATTGAATTACCCTGTGGCCAAAGAGTGGTCTTTATGAAATTTTAATTCTGGAGGTTTCCATCTGTGATCTTATAAAAGGGATTAAATTCAAGATTTGTTTGGCTCAAAGTTCTGTGTATTTGTAATGTGTGTGTGTGTGTGTATAAACAGTCAGGTGTTCATCAAGCATTGACTATAGACCCTGCAATGTGTAGTGTTTCTTTTAATGAATTTTTTCCTTCAAATTTGTTTTTATAGATTGTTACACTAACATGTTTTGGGTAGTATTTTCTAGTCATATCTTTTTCCTTTTTAATTTAAAAAAGTCTGGTTTTATTTAAAAGTGTCTCTTGATAGCAAAATATAGTAAGATTTTTAAAACTTCACTGTGAGGTCTTTTATGAGCTTAGTGTTATGCTTTCTGAACCATTTGGGCTTGTTAAAATGTTTGCTCTTTTATCCTCCCCACCCCCCCCCCCCAGTCATTTGTTGGTTTGAGAGGTTTTTCTGTATGGATTGGGTATTTATTCATTCTTCTGGTTGGAAGATACAGATTGTTTGTCTGACCTTGTGGTTGCCATTACTTTCTTTAGAATCTGCTTAACTGTTAATCCGAATGATCAAATCATTGAGTGATTTCTTCTGAAATGTGACAGGGACATTGTATTCTTTACCTTTTGAGTATATCTATTCACTGCATCTTATGCTCACTGAGAATGTTTCTGTTCCTTTTAGTGTACCAGAAATGGGATATGCATGCAATACGTTTATCTGTCTTCCTTGAGAGCATAAAGGACATAGCTCACTATTCTTCTTTGAGATCTCCAACCTCACCTCCACTTGATCAAGATTATCTAGTATTTGTTCTCTTTTAAAAATAAACCAGTTTAAAAAATCACAAGTTTGAATGTTTGAATCTCTTCCCTTGTATGTGGACTGACTTTTGTTCCTGAATTGCACCTTACTTTCTTTCCATTTTTCTCTTTTTTGAGACATAATTTGGATACCATAGAATTCCTCCTTTTAAAGTGTAAAGATCCGTGGTTTTTAGTATAGTCACACAACTGTACTCACGTTCAGTCAGCTCAGTCGCATCTGACTCTCTGCGACCCCATGGACCGTAGCACACCAGGCCTCCCTGTCCATCCCAGCTCCTGGAGCTTACTCAAACTTATGTCCATCAAGTCGGAGATGCTATCCAACTATCTCATCCTCTGTCATCCCCTTCTCCTCCCACCTTCAATCTTTCCCAGCATCAGGGTCTTTCCCAGTGAGTCAGCTCTTCACATCAGGTGGCCAAAGTATTGTTTCCAATGAATATTCAGGGCTCATCTCCTTTAGGATGGACTGGTTGAATCTCCTTGCAGTCCAAGGGACTCTCAAGAGTCTTCTCCAACACCGCAATTCAAAGCATCAGTTCTTTGGTGCTCAGCTTTCTGTATAGTCCAACTCTCACATCCATAGGTAACCACTGGAAAAACCATAGCTTTGACTAAATGGACCTTTGTTGACAAAGTAATGTCTCTGCTTTTTAATATGCTCTCTAGGTTGGTCATAACTTTCCTTCCAAGGAGTAAGCGTCTTTTAATTTCATGGCTGCAGTCACTATCTGTAGTGATTTTGGAGGCCCCCAAAATAAAGTCTGACACTGTTTCCATTGTTTTCCCATCTATTTGCAATGAAGTGATGGGACCAGATGCCATGATCTTCGTTTTCTGAATGTTGTTTTAAGCCAACTTTTTCACTCTCCTCTTTCACTTTCATCATGAGGCTCCTTAGTTGTTCTTTGCTGTCTGCCATAAGGGTGGTGTCATCTGCATATCTGAGGTTATTGATATTTCTCCTGGCAATCTTGATTCCAGCTTGTGTTTCTTGCAGTCCAGCGTTTCTCATGATGTACTCTGCGTATAAGTTAAATAAGCAGGGTGACAGTATGCAGCCTTGAAAGTACTCCTTTCCTGATTTGGAACCAGTCTGTTGTTCCATGTCCAGTTCTAACTGTTGCTTCTTGACCTGCGTACAGATTTCTCAAGAGGCAGGTCAGGTGGTCTGGTATTCCCATCTCTTTCAGAATTTTCCACAGTTTATTGTGATCCACACAGTCAAAGGCTTTGGCATAGTCAATAAAGCAGAAATAGATGTTTTTCTGGAACTCTCGCTTTTTCAATGATCCAGCGGATGTTGGCAATTTGATCTCTGGTTCCTCTGCCTTTTCTAAATCCAGCTCGAACATCTGGAAGTTCATGGTTCATGTATTGCTGAAGCCTGGCTTGGAGAATTTGGAGCATTACTTTGCTAGTGTGTGAGATGAGTGCAATTGTGCGGTAGTGTGAGCATTCTTTGGCATTGCCTTTGGGATTGAAATGAAAACTGACGTTTTCCAGTCCTGTGACCGCTGCTGAGTTTTCCAAATTTGCTGTCTTTTATTGAGTGCAGCACTTTCACAGCAGCATCTTTCAGGATTTGAAACAGCTCAGCTGGAATTCCATCACCTCCACTAGCTTTGTTCGTAGTGATGCTTTCTAAGGCCCACTTGACTTCACATTCCAGGATGTGTGGCTCTAGGTGAGTGATCACACCATCGTGATTATCTGGGTCATGAAAATCTTTTTTGTACAGTTCTTCTGTGTATTCTTGCCACCTCTTCTTAATATCTTCTGCTTCTGTTAGGTCCATACCATTTCTGTACTCATGTTGCCATTACCTAATTTTAGAACATTTCCACACCTCAGGAAGAAGCTCCATACCCACTGGCTGTCAGCCCCGACCCCTGGACCCCTGGGAAGCACTGATCTAATTTCTGTCAGTCTGTCTATACTGTGCGTTTCAGGTAAATGGAGTCACAGTACAATATGTAGTTTCTCTGCCTGGTTTCTTTTCTAATATGCTAATGATTTAGCATAATGTTTTCATGTATCAGTATATTGTTTCTTTTATGATTGAATAATATGCCGCTTTGTGACTGAACCACGTTTTGATTATTCATTCATCATTGTTGGATATTTGAGTTGTGTGTGTGTGTGTGTGTGTGTGTGTGTGTGTGTGTGTGTGTGTGTGTGTGTGTTAGGAGTAATCCTGCAGTGAATGTTTATGCAGAAGCTTTTATGTGAATAGTTTCAGTTCTCCTGAATATGTATTTAGGGGTAGACTGTATTACATCTTTTAATTATTTTAGCAAGGATTTGAGATAGTAAATTCTTGACATTTGTACATCTAAAGATAATCTTACTATTGTCATTGTTAATGACTTTTTAGCTGTGAATAGATTTTATTGGTTGACAGTTAAAATTTATGAGCCTTGCAGCTGATGAAAAATCTGCTCTTTTCTTTATAAGTCATCTGAGTTTCTGGTGGTTTAAGATTTCTTACCCATGATAGTTCTGTAGTTTTATTACTGTGAGTCTAAGAGTGGATATGGTATACTTTTGATCTGAGTGTGTGGATGATGTGAGGATGTTTGGTCCTTTTAATCTTTGTTACTGCCTTGAGGAATTGTGTCCCTATGTTCATACACTAAAATAGGTCTATAGTTTCCTCTCCTTGTTTCATGTCAGCGTTATGTTCGTATCATAAAGAGTTATGAAGCATTTCCTTCTCTCACTTTCTGAAGTTGGTTTTGATTCTTTATGAAGTTTTACTAGAATTTATCAGTGGAACCATCTGAAATTTTGTGTTGAATTAGATTATGAATTCACTGTCTTTTTTGGGTTTTGTTTGTCAAAGTTTAAATTTTTCATTTTAATCTTTCTGTTGGTTTTCTAGCTATATTTCATTGCCTTTTTTTTGAGGGGTGTGTAGTAGTTGCTCTCTGGGGATTGCAAAATGCATTTTGGCTTTATCCCAATTTAGTTAGTTATTGGTATTGAATCACCTTGGGTGGAACCCAGAATTTCTTCAGTAGTGTGTTTCAGTTTCCTCCCTCTTCCCTGTGGTGGTAGCGTCATATGTGTTTCACCTAAATAGCTTTTCCTGTGGTGTATCTCCGTTTCCTCCTCGTATCCTCAGTATTGCCGTATGTTACATGTATATACCTTGTAAACTCCTTGGTAGTGCTGTAATTTTTGCTTTAAGTTGTCATCTTTCATAGAAGCTAAGAAATTATATATTATATATATATCTGGCCATCCCTCAGTGTCCATAGGGAATCGGTTGTAAGACGCCCATGCATACCAAGTCTGCATATACGCGTCTCTTATGTGAAACGATGTGGTGCTTTCATATAATCTGTGCACATCCTCCCGTATACTTTAAATCATCTCTAGATGACTTACAATTTCTAATAGTGTAAGTGCTAGGTAAATGGTGGCCAGTGTGTTACAAATTCAAGTTTTGCTTTTGGGGACTTTATGGAAGTTTTTTCCCTGAATATTTTCAACCCACTCTTGGTTGAATAAGTGGATGTGGAACGTGTGAGTACTGTACTCACACAGTAACTGTCTCTGGCTTTATTTCTTCCTGTACATTTAAGTGACCATCTAGTGTGATTGCCATTCAGACAAGAGAATTTTTTTTTTAGCATTTCTTATAGTCACATCTGCTCGTGATAAATTGTTTTCTGTTAGAAAATATCCTCGTTTCACCCACAACTTTAAAGAACAGTTTTGCTGGATACTAGAATTCTTGGTTGACAGTTTTTTTGTTTCTGTTTTTGCTTCCTCCCCTCCCCCCACCTTCTTTGGCAGTTAGAATATTTGGTTCCAGTGTCTTCAGACTTCCATAGTTTCTTAACGAGAAGTCAGTGCACATTCTTACCTTTATTGTCTTTGTTTCCCTGTATACGATGCGTCGTTTTCCTTTGGCTGATTTCAAGCTCTTCAGACTTCCATAGTGTCTTAACGAGAAGTCAGTGCACGTTCTTACCTTTATTGTCTTTGTTTCCCTGTATACAATGCGTCATTTTCCTTTGGCTGATTTCAAGCTTTTATCTTTGGCTTTTAGCACTATGACCAACATGTTTCTCAGTAGTTTTGTCTTTATTCTGTTCAAGGTCTGTTGAGCTTTTGGTGGATATTTCAGACATCATCAGAAATGGTTTCCGTTTCTCTTCTGGGATTCCAGTTAGCGTGTTGCTTCCTGCTGTCACACATATTGAAGATTCTACTCATCTTTCAGTCCTCTCTTGCCTTCAGATTCTTCTGTATTCAGGATCACTGCAGATGTTAGAAGAAAGCGTCCGTTTGTTGTTCAGTCCGTCTGCTGAGTTCATTTTCCTGTTTGTCTTGTTCATTTGTTTCTCTGTTCCAAGTCTTTTAACTGTTTGTTGGTGGCCTTAAATCCCAAATCCAGGCTCACTTGGAGCCAGCTTCTATTGACTGTCTTCTTATCTGCATGTGGGTCACTCTTTGCTGTGGTTTTGCTTGTCTAGTTGAAAACTGGACATGTTATAGTGACCCTGGACTGTGGCATTCTTCTGAGGATTATTGGAGTTTTATTAGGTTGGTGCAAATACATAATTACGGCTTCAGACCATGAATTTCAAATCATTGTAACTAGGACATGAGTCTGAGTAAACACTGGGAGATAGTAAAGGATAGGGAGGCCTGGTGTGCTGCTCTCCGTGGTGTCACAAAGTGTTGGACACGACTGAGCAGCTAAACAGCAAGGCTCAAGCACATCGTTATTGATCACAACAAGAACCATTACAATCCACACATTTGCCAATTAGAAATAAGTTTGTTTATGCCACAGGAATAAAGTAAAAAATCCATGCTTCGGGATTCATTGAACTCTTGGAAAGCATTTTCTGCATCCTGCTGGTTGTAGAAGCATTTTCCTTGCAAAAAGTCATCAAGGTGCTTGAAGAGGTGGTTGTTGGTTGGTGAGAGGTCAAGTGAGTATGGTGGATGGCAAAACTTTGTGACCCAGGTCGTTGAGCTTTTGAAGCGTTGGTTATACCGAGTGCAGTTGGGTTGTTGTGGGAATGAATTGGGCCATTTCTGTTGACCAGTGCCGGCTGCAGGCTTTGCAGTTTTTGGCGCATCTCATCAATTTGCTGAGTATACTTCTCGTATGTGATGCTTTTGCAGGGGTTCAGAAACCCTGTGGTGGATTAGACTGGCAGCAGACCACCAGACAGTGGCCAGGACCTTTTTTGGTGTGAGTTTGGCTTTGGGAAGTGCTTTGGAGCTGCTTCTCAGTCCAGCCGCTAAGCTGGTTGTCGCCGGTTATCCTATACAGTCCACTTTTCATCGCATGTCACAATCCGATCAGTTTGTTGACCGGTTTGTTGTTGTTGCACAGAATAAGGAGAAGATGACATTTCAGAACGATGGGTTTTTTTTTTTCCTCTGGTCAGCTCATGAGGCACTCTAGAGAAGGAGATGGCAGCCCGCTCCAGTATTCTTGCCTGGAGAATCCCAGGGACAGAGGAGCCTGATGGCCTGCAGTCCACGGGGTTGCAAAGAGCCAGACGCGACTGAGTGACTTGGCACACGAGGCTGTCACGCACCAAGCTCTTTCACCGTTTCCGGTGTGCCCCAAATGCCAGCACCGTAGAACGGCTGGTGTTGAGCTCCTGAGCATCTCCCCGTGTAGTGTTAAGACCGGCTTCAACTTTCTCTCAGTCGGCCGTTGTCAGCTTGCATGTCCAGCTGCCACGCTCCTCATCTTCAAGGCTCTCGTCTCCGTGCAAGACTTCTTGAACCACCACCGCATTGTACGTTCATTAGCAGTTCCTGGGCCAAATGTGTTGGTGTTGTGAGTTGTCTCCACTGCTTTACAACCCATTTTGAACTCAAATAAGAAAAATCGCTTGAATTTGCTTTTTGAATAACGTAGTTTCCATAGCCTAAAGTAAATATAAGATAAACAGCAAATCAGAAATCATTAGGAAAAGAAAGCATAAAGCAAGAAACGTGCATTAAATGTGGTTATGTTATACATCATTTTAAGAATGTATTCCAATATCAAATGGCAGATTTCCACAAGCAAAAACCATGATTAATTTTGCACCAGCCTAATATTATAGCAGTTATTAATAAATGCTTGGAGTCAAGCTATGAACTTCATTTTTCCTTTGAAAGGCATTTTACATCTCTGATCTGTTCTTGCCTTTTGGATGTTTCTTCATTCTCGCTCCCCAGGCCTGCAAGATTTGGAAGTTGGCTTACCATCCAGGTAGAAATGGCCTTGCTGTCTACATGGTCCTTCTTCTGGGGTTTCCCTGGGTCCTAGTTGCTCTCCCAGCTTTGGGCTTTGTGCTTGACGTCTCAAGCCTTCTACAAGCTGAGCACAGCTGGGACAGAGCATCCCATTCACAGATCTGGCACCATGCTCCTCCTCAAACGAAACGCCTTCTTACTGGTTTCTGACTGCTGTTTCCCCAGGCCACTGGTGGGCTCCTTTGAGCATGTGTAGCTCAGCTGTCAGCCAGAGATTTCAGCATTTTATGCTCCAGATTTGAGCGTTGCTCCTTCTACGATGCTGGTGCTGCCTAAAAGCCCTGAATTTGTAGTTGCTTTCCCAACTCTGAACTCTCGTACCTGGCACCTTCAACTATTAAGGGTCTGGTCTTTTCCCACCACCATTTCTGCAGACATAACTTTGGGGATTAGGCAGTGTCCTCAAGCCAAGGAAACACATAGTTACCTTTCTTAGACCTTAGGGTTGTTATTTTTGAGATTTAACCCTTTCCCTGGCTTCTGGATGAGATGGCATCGCTGACTCAATGGACATGAGTTTGAGCAAGCTCCAGGAACACAGGGAAGCCAAAGAGTCCGACACAGCTGAGCAACTGAATGAACTGGCTTCTGTAAGCACTGTCTTTAGGTCAGTTCAGTTCAGTCACTCAGTCGTGTCCGACTCTTTGCGACCCCATGAATCGCAGCTCGCCAGGCCTCCCTGTCCATCACCATCTCCCGAAGTTCACTCAGACTCACGTCCATCGAGTCCGTGATGCCATCCAGCCATCTCATCCTCGGTCGTCCCCTTCTCCTCCTGCCCCATCTCTCCCAGCATCAGAGTCTTTTCCAGTGAGTCAGCTCTTCGCGTGAGGTGGCCAAAGTACTGGAGCTTCAGCTTTAGCATCATTCCTTCCAAAGAAATCCCAGGGTTGATCTCCTTCAGAATGGATTGGTTGGATCTCCTTGCAGTCCAAGGGACCCTCAAGAGTCTTCTCCAACACCACAGTTCAAACGCATCAATTCTTCGGTGCTCAGCCTTCTTCATAGTCCAACTCTGACATGCATGCATGACCACAGGAAAAGCCATAGCCTTGACTAGACGGGCCTTAGTCGGCAAAGTAATGTCTCTGCTTTTGAATACACTATCTAGGTTGGCCATAACTTTTCTTCCAAGGAGTAAGCGTCTTTTAATTTCATGGCTGCAGTCACCATCTGCAGTGATTTTTGGAGCCCCCCAAAAAATAAAGTCTGACACTGTTTCTACTGTTTCCCCATCTATTCCCCATGAAGTGATGGGACCAGATGCCATGATCTTCGTTTTCTGAATGTTGAGCTTTAAACCAACTTTTTCGCTCTCCTCTTTCACTTTCAGCAAGAGGCTTTTTAGTTCCTCTTCACTTTCTGCCATAAGGGTGGTATCATCTGCATATCTGAGGTTGTTGATATTTCTCCCGGCAATCTTGATTCCAGCTTGTGTTTCTTCCAGTCCAGCGTTTCTCATGATGTACTCTGCATATAAGTTAAATAAGCAGGGTGACAATATACAGCCTTGATGTACTCCTTTTCCTATTTGGAACCAGTTTGTTGTTCCATGTCCAGTTCTAACTGTTGCTTCCTGACCTGCATACAGATTTCTCAAGAGGCAGGTTAGGTGGTCTGTTATTCCCATCTGTCTCAGAATTTTCCAGTTTGTTGTGATCCACACAGTCAAAGACTTTGGCATAGTCAATAAAGCAGAAATAGATGTTTTTCTGGAACTCTCGTTTTTTCGATGATCCAGTGGATGTTGGCAATTTGATCTCTGGTTCCTCTGCCTTTTCTAAAACCAGCTTAAACATCAGGGAGTTCACGGTTCACGTATTGCTGAAGCCTGGCTTGGAGAATTTTGAGCATTACTTTACTAGCGTGTGAGATGAGTGCAACAGTGCAGTAGTTTGAGCATTCTTCTGCATTGCCTTTCTTTGGAATTGGAATGAAAACTGACCTTTTCCAGTCCTGTGGCCACTGCTGAGTTTTCCAAACTTGCTGGCATACTGTCTTTAGGTAGTTTTTTTAATTTTTTTTTTCCAGTGCATGTTTCATAAATGTTACAAGTGTCCTCATGACCTCCTCAGTCCTCCTGCCATTGCAGAGAAGTGGCTTTTGGTTTGTTTGGAACCATTAGGGAACATTTATCTGTTTCACGAGCATGTCTTCCTGTGTGCTTTCGTTGCTTTGTAGGATTATTCTTTTCTTTTTTTCTTTGTAATACGTTTGTGTGAGATTCAACCACCGTCCTTTTTTTGCTGTTCATTTTCTTTTAAAAGTAGCCTCTGCACTTCCGGAAGGGGAGCACGGGTCAGGAGAGGGTTTCTCGAGGTGCAGCCCTGAGCTCCCTCTCGTCGGCACCCTGGTCTTCCTGAGACCCGGCTGCACCCTGCACCCTCGCCTTCAGCTCTCACCTGCCCCTCCTCTGTCCGCTGCCCCAGCTGTCCACGTCTGCTCAAGGTTTAGCCGGTCCCCGGCAGTTTCCCTCAGCGGAAGGAACTCCGCCGGCTCGGTGTCGGGAACCCCGAGGGCCTAGCCAGCCCAGGCCCCTGAGCCCCGGCCTGGATTCCACGCTCACCCGTGGGTGAGTGTGCAGAGGTTGCCGCCAGCCCCCTGTGGGTGTGCCGTGCTCTCCAGGGCCCCTGCCGATGGTGCTGGGGCTCCTCCGTTCGTATCCATCCACGCCCTGTGGCTTCCCACCTGCACGGATCATGGTCCATTGGAGTCTCGTGGCTCTTTGTGATTTTTCCCTTCTCAGCAGTATTTTTGTGGTTTGGGGTCTTCTGGCTATTGCTGAAGATTTTGATAATTTTTTTAGGGCCTTGGAAAAACTGACACCCTCTCCTTTCCCCATCCTCCCTGAGTTCCTCCTGTCTTGAGAGGAGACGGGGCCTTTGGGTCAGAATTCTTGCCCGTTCTCACACCAGCTCCCTCCTGCGGCGGGGCTGACGATGACGAGCGTTCCCCGGTCGTCCCTCTGCTGGGGTGGGGGGTTGGGGGGACGCCTGGCCTCTCGGCTGCGCCTGTGGGTCTTTGGCCTCCCGTCCCGCCTCGCAGGCTCCGTCTCCGGGCCTCTGGATCGCCGGGCATCCGTGGGAGCCTTCAGGGAGGCATCGGACTGCCGATTGTGTTCACCCTGCTTCATCATTGCATTTTCGTGTTTATGTTCTTAAAGGTTTTCCTACTTGCCCGCTTATGAGTGGTACATTTTAAAATAACTCAGCGTTTTCTTTGCTTGTTGAACCAGAAGGACTAGTTAAGGCATTTTGTCCACCATAGTGGCAAAAATGAAAATATTTCGTTTTCCGTGACGTGTCTCGTTACTTAGCATGCCTTCTCTGCTCTCTTAACCTTTCTGATTTTTGAAATACCTCTGTTCTCTGTGCGTGTTCTAAGAGTTTGCCGTCTTCCCCTTAGGAAGGCAGTGTACGTGCTGTAACTTTTTTGAAGCTTGGGTTTTTCAGTCACTTAGAGACATAACTGGTGTAGATAAAAGGCAGAGAACAGTGTGGTTAGACTACTCGCCACATTTCAGAGACTCATAGACCATCAGTGAGAAGGGCCTATGGCCGTCACCTTGCCTGATCACCCTCTTCCAAATTCTCCCCACAAGGATGCAGTGAGACTCAGAGAAGCTCTTGTTGAAGTGCAAGACTCCAGGGCCTCCCCTCAAACATCCTCACATCCCTGCAAAGCGCGTGGTACTCATGCCCTCTGAGAACAGTTTATGTTGCAGAACCGAGGCCTCGGTCACCCCATCGGGTCAGCGGTCTGAGGGCCAGAAAGACCCGGCTCTGGTCCTGGACGCTTGCCTTCTGCTCTCCCAGGAGGAAAGGCTAGCTCAGGCTGTCGGATCTGCTTGGGGTTTCCTGTTTTCTTCGTGGGTGGTCTTAGCATGGCTCTCTCCTCACCCTGTGGACAGCAGAGTAGCCCTTGCTCTGCTCTATCTAGCGTGTTTCGCGGACTTGCGTAACATACATCCGCTGCTCCAGGGGCAGGAACCCTGATGCCCCTCCCAGTCTCCGTGCCATGCCAGTTGTAGGCATACCTGCCGTGTGTGTCTTTCAGTGGCAGATAAACCCTTAAGAAGAGTAATTCCGCTTAATGGTTGAGCTGTTTTTTGTAGGTTCATCACTTAAATGAAAACACACAGTTAGAAGATCCTGCAGGACTCTTGGCCCATGCAGCTCGAGTGTTCACTGCATCTCCGTGTCTCTGCCCTGTGTGTCCCGGGTTTCTCCCCGCCTGGTACTTCCTCTGCGTTCCCCGTGTTCCTTGTAGAACAACAGGGAGAACACCGGTTTCCTCGACTCCGTCCTGCAGTCAGTTTCTGCACACCTGACGGTGTTTGCACGTTGAGTTCAGCTGTATTTGTTTTGAATCTGATAAAACAGGGAGGAATTGTTTCTTGAAGCTCCGTGGGTAACAATGGCTTTAGCTAGAGTAAAGGTTTGAATTATGTTTTCACACTAGACAAAAAATTAGGCTAGACTAGATGGTGCTTTTGAATGGGAATAATGCCTATATAAGCCAGAGTCTATTTCAAGACACTAAGACCTATTAACATGCTAATCAGAGAGTGAATTAGCTCCCACCCGCCCAACCTGATGAGTAAATTTTGCTTTTACTTCTAGAAATTTCCAAAACCGAGTATGATAGCTCGTGTTCATCCAGCCCTTGGTGGTGAAGGTACCTGGTTGGTTAAAGGGGGCAGGAACGTGGTTGCTGTGAACGGCCTGGAAGCAGGTCAGGACTTAACCCGGAGCAGGCAGTGCTTCGGGGTCAGATCCCTGGCTTGTCAGGTCCAGGCCTGGAGACTTCTTCCTAGCTGTCACCGTAGAAGGGCCCTGTCTGCACATTTGTTAATTCTTCGGTAGTTAAGAACAGTTTCCTCTGGAAAGATTAATTAGCAGGAATACTCGACAGCAGTGATGCTCACAGTAAGCCACGTGGAAAACTTCGGAATTATGTTGCATAGATACGACTTCAGATAAAAATAGCAGGTGTTTATTTTTAATAAACTTACTTTAAAAGTTTCAGCAGAGATAGAATGCTTGATTTAAAATAGTGTTTGTAAGAGTACCTCTGCAGTGGGGGTAGGCCGTCACCCCCAGCTTAAGTTCCCTCCAGGGGGGCTCTTCTGGCCAACTACCGAGCATCTTCCGAGGGCAGAGCAGCCGTCACTGACCACCGCCCCCCCCCCCCCCCCCCCCCCCCCCGCACTGTGATCTGACCCCTGGGAGAGCCCTAGCATCTAGCAGCGAGACTCTGAGGAGTGGCCTATAGCGGTGTTTTAACTAGCTTTTAATGACACCACGCTTAGCCACATTGTTCGTTATCAGGAAGGCAGGCGCCCTCTTTCACCCTGGCTCCTGATCTCCTGTCTTCTCACCCCCGCCTCCTTCCCACCCCAGTGACCCCTGGATCAGTCTCCTCAGGAGCTTCCGGAGCATCTCTGCACTCTCGCTCCGCTCAGTCATCAGCATCTCGTGGAGCTGGTCAGAGATGTAGAAGCTGCGAACCTGGGCTCAAAACCTGCCCTCTAACAAAACTCCTAGGCTTTCGTACCATGTGATTTTGTGTGCCTACGGTGAGCGTAGGAGACCCCGCCAGTGCGTTTAAAATTTACGTCAGTGGTCTGCTGTTGGAACTTTCTCCATCCCCAAATGCCCGTGGAGGCTAAACGGTCTCTGTCTTGGTGTCCGGTGGGTCCGTCTCTTGACCTTCCTTGTGCATTGTCAGATGCCCCGTCACTTCCCCACTGGAGGACGTGAGCCTGTCTGCAAGCCCTTTGTTTTTCTGAGACGCCCAGTGCTGCAGTGAACTCTCCCGGCTTCGGTGTCTCGTGTACACAGGCCGAGGAAATAGCTGGATGGAAGAGTGTGAGCATTTTTAATTTCAAATTGCCCTCCACCAGAGTGGCTATGTCAGTTTGACTCTGAGTTTGTTTTGGTGGGCAATTTGCATATTCTTTATTTATAACATTGTTTTAATTACTGCAGCTTCGTGTTTTCGTATCAAGTTTCATATCAAGTCCCATCTTTCATGGGATTCAGAATTACAATGACTTAAATTTCACATCTGTCTTCTATAGGAAATTTAACATCAGCCTGTCAGGTTTTGTGAAAAGTTCTTTTGGAGTTTCCATGGCAGGAGATTGTACTGAATTTCTAGATTCATATGGATTGGAAGTTGGAGCCTTCTGCTGTTAGGCCTGCATGTGGCATCTCTCTCTATTTTAGCTGTAACTCCTTCAGCTAAAGCATTATAGTTGGTTGTATGTGTCTATGCATTTATGTACATGTGGGTTGCGTATGGTAGTTTTATTTTCTGTTAGGTTTATTCTTAGGAAGTTTTTCTAGCTGTTATGAATGAGAGTTCTTAAAAGATTGGCTTTTCGTTGACTGCCAGCCCGTAGGAGAATCACCGAGGTCCTTTTGTGTGTTGATCTTGTGCCTGGTTCCCTTGCTCGACGCTAATCATCTTAGTCATCAGTTAGACCGCCCGGATCTCCTGAGTAATTACGGGTTTATACATACATCCCCCTTAGTATTTACACGTGGATTTCACTTTCTCACCCAGAGTGGGCTGCGGGCTCCCGGGTGGCAGGACGGGACACCAGCTGTCACTCTGGCCGCTCACCAGGAGCACGTCTGACGCACCGCCGTCAAGAGCGTGGTCGTTTCTGAAAACACCCTGCAGTAGGTCTTCTCCTGTCCAGGGTTTTTTTTTTTTTTTTTTTTCATTTGGCTAAGAAGTCTTTCTTAATCATTTCAACCCATGCGAGCTTTTCCAGCATCTGGTGATAATGTTCTGCTTCACCCGTACCTGAGAGCTTCCTTGTGGTTCAGCTGGTAGAGAATCCACCTGCAATGTGGGGGACCCGGGTTCGATCCCTGGGTTGGGAAGATCCCCTGGAGGAGGGCACGGCCACCCACTCCAGGATTCTTGCTTGGAGAACCCCACGGACAGTGGAGCCCAGCGGGCAGAGAGTCGGACACGGCGGAGCGACCAGCACACCCAGTCCTGCACCTGAGGGCCGCTCCTGGGACCACCACGCCCCCTCGGTCACGGTTCTTCTACTGCCCCTGGTGGCATTCAGTTTGCTCACTTACACGTTTAGGACGTTTAGATCTCGGCTCTGAAATGGACCCATACTGTTTTTTTCACTTTGAGCTATTCTCCTTTGGTTTGGGTATCAGTTGTTGTCAGAATGAAATTGTTTCTCGATGTTTTGGTGGAATTCATCTTAAGATCTCCATCTCAGACTCTTGAACAGAAGCTTTGGTGACGTGACATTCGTGTTTTTTATTTCTAATAACAATGAGCATTAACTTAAGTGGGTCTGTACCGCACTCACACTATTTTCATTTCCACTTTTAGTTAAAATTACTCTTAGCAAACTTTTGGGAACAAAACGCATTTTCCAAAAATGTTGGAGTAATAAGTTCTCTTAAACTTTGTGTGTAAGCAGCTGTTTTTATATTTAGCGAATTATTATAGAGTTGAAATCATGAGGGGAGAAGCAACCTTTAAGTAAATTAAAGTTGAGCCTCTCAGAAAAGGAAGCTGAAGAGTGGCTTGGCCGTCCTGTTGAGTTACTGCACGGCCAGCCCGGGAAGTCAGAGGTGTTGGCGCTCTCGGAAGCTCTGTTGCAGGTCGCCGAGGGTTTCGGGTTATTGGAGCAGAGCAGACCTCTCGGGGCTGAGGTCCCTGTGGGCTCCTGTCGGCACGCGGCGTTGGCATGAACGCGTTGGGAGAAGGGGTCCCCTGCGATGATGGGACGTCGCAGGGCCAGCTGTCAGCCCCATGCGTCACAACCGATCCTGGTTTTCTCTCTCTGCAACTCGGTGCCCCCATGCCCCCCAACCCCACAATCTCAGAGTCAGCTTGGTCACCTGTCAGTCGGAGCTCGCGTTGTAACAGTGCCTGCTGAGATCTCAGTAACAATCGCAGGTGGAAAGGGGGCCCTCTGTTTTCTCAGCCTCCCGCCTGCCCTTTCAGAGCACGTGTACACGCCTGTGTGTGTGTGTGTGTGGCTGTACATATTGGAGAGAGACAGGATGTTCAGTGTTGTTGGGCTTCCCCTGTGGCTCAGCTGGTAAAGAATCCGCCTTCAATGTGGAAGACCTGGGTTCGATCCCTGGGTTGGGAAGATACCCTGGAGAAGGGAAAGGCTACCCACTCCGGTACCCTGGCCTGGAGAATTCCATGGACTGTAGAGGGCCTGGGATGGCAAAGAGCCAGACATGACTGAGCAGCTTTCACTGTTTGGACTTCCCTGGTGGTTCAGGCGGTAAAGCATCTGTCTACAATGCGGGAGACCCAGGTTTGAGCCCTGGGTTGGGAAGATCCCCTGGAGAAGGAAGTGGGCAATCCACTCCAGTACTATTGCCTGGAAAATCCCATGGACAGAGGAGCCTGGTGGGCTACAGCCCACGGGGTCGCAGAGCCGGACACGGCTGAGCGGCGTCACGTCACGTCACGTCACGTGGGTGCGGCTGTGCTGCGCTCTCTTGTGGAGCTGGCGTTGGCCTCGTGTGGTTCCCGGTCACAGCGCGCCTGTCCACCCGCCCGCCTCTGTGGGGAGCCTCCTGCTTTCTATTCCTAAGTATGGATGTGCTATATAATTTAACTTTTCTTTGCTGACCTTTAGGGTATTTACCAGTTTTCCAAATAGACTGCTGGGTCCAAAAGTACACACAGTTAGAAGCCCTGGGCGTCACTGGACTGCCTTCCAGATAGTCGCTTGTTCACATTCACGTCGAATGTCTGTTTTCCTGTATTTGTATCGACACTGCTGCCTATCAGCCTTACGTCTGCTGCTGCTGCTGCTGCTGCTGCTGAGCCGCTTCAGTCGTGTCCGACTGTGTGCGACCCCGTAGACGGCAGCCCGCCAGGCTCCGCCGTCCTGGGATTCTCCAGGCAGGAACACTAGAGCGGGCTGCCATCGCCTTCTCCGCAGCCTTCTGTCTGATGGACCAAAACTGGTGTACGGTTGTCTTAATAGAGCGGACCTGCTTTTCTTTGGCCATCTTAAGTCCTTTTTCTTTTCAAAGGCGTGCTTGCGCTGATGTTCCCATCAGCCACAGGCTCGCCTGCTGTGAGTAACGGTGCTGTGTTGACGGTGCTTTTTCCTTCTCTCCTGCCAGTTGTAACTTTTAAAAATACATATCTTTTGCTCTACAGAATGTACAATATTATAAGTCAACTATACTTCAGTTCTTAAATTTTGATATCTCACTTTTAAAAATTTTATTTTTTACTCTAGTTGATTTACGATATTGTGATAGTTTTAGGAGTCTAGCAAACGGATTCAGTTTTATGTATATACGTGTGTGTGTGTACATTTTCAGATTCTTTACCCCATGGACTATAGCCTACCAGGCTCCTCTGTCCAGGGGATTCTACAAGCAAGAATACTGGAGTGGGTTGCCATTTCCTTCTCCAGGAGATCTTCCCAACCCAGGAATTGAACCCAGGTCTCCTGCATTGCAGGCAGATTCTTTACCAACTGAGCTATGAGGGAAGCCCTGTGATAGTTTTAGGAGTATAGCAAATGGATTCAGTTTTATATGTGTGTGTGTGAATATTTTCAGATTCTTCACCGGTATAGATTATTACAAGGTACAGAGTATACTCCCCTGTACTGTTTGGTGGGCCCTTGTTGTTTAGCTGCTTTATATGTAGTAGTGTGTACATGTCAGTAGGAAACTCCTAGTCTACCCCTCCCCTACCCCTTCCACAAGTCTGTGTTTTGTAAACGAGTTCATTTGTTCTTATCTCACGTTTGATTGTACTGATCTCATTAATGAGCTCATGGAGATTCTCGATGACTGTTCGCCTCTTTCTCACCTTTTCATCCAGTGAGCTCTGGATCCTTCATGGGCCGAGTGAAGTGAGTGAAGGTTCAGAAGAACAGCATGCGTAGCAGGGGGCTGAGGATTGTTGTCACAGAGGGATTCTTGATGTGAAAGTGTCCTTGGGGATCTGTGTGTTCTTAAAAAAGTTAATAAAGTACAGTCCTGTAGATTAAAACACGCATCTGCCTTTTCCATTAGGTAATCGCTGCCATAGCATAAATTCCCAAACTGAAATTCTTTATTTTTGCAGTATGAGTACCACCCACACTGTTTGCTTTTTCTCTAAATTAGCTTGCCTTCTCTTTTAAAAGCAAACTATGACTGCCATAAATGGAATCTCCTTTAGCTTAAACAGTACATTAAAAAAGAGTAACAATATTAGTATGGGGGGGGAAATGCAATAACTGTAGCAAATTGATTTACAAAAACATATACCTGAATGTTTGTTGGTGGGAATATAGTTGTTTCTCATCAGTCAGTAATAAAGGGACGCTTCATGTTCCTTAGCTGAAATGAGTTTCTGTGTCAGTGACACTACTGATTGATTGATTGTTGGTTGATTAATAGTCTGTAATTTTGTGTGAACCATGCAGGGTCAGTTCACATGTTGAGAGTTGAAAGCGGAAGAGGTATATTTAACTGTCTCACCTGGTAGGGTCGAAGGTCAGGAGCTCCTGGTTCAGGTGATGAAAGTGACCTCGGTGTTACGGAGCCAGCAGAAGAAGCCTCTCTCCACAAACCGTTGTGAGTGTGTCCGGTCGTTCGGCTGCTTTTTCAGGCCGTGGCCGGGGTGGGGACCCCCCTCGGCATGCGTGGCTGCCGTCCAGTGTGGAGAATGAAGCCCTCATCATGGCCTTCAAGTTCTCGTCATCATGGGCAAGATATTTTCATCTTTCAAATGATACCCAGGTCATGCAGATAGCACATCTGTGGCCCCAGAGCTCCACTTTTGTGCTTTGGGGTTGGGGAGGGTCCGTTGATCTCACCGTGGGATGCTGCGGTGCAAGGATGAACCTGGAGGGTGTGAAGGAGCCAGTCCCTGCAGGACAGGAGGTCCTTGAAGCTGTGCCTCATCCTGCCTGAGACCGCGTGGGCATCCCTGCTCACACGCGCGAGGCTCTTTCTGCCGTGGGGATGGCAGCGTCAGCCTGGGAGCCTCGGGGTGGAGTGGCAGTCGGGGTCCTTCCCCGTCTGCAGAAAGCAGAGGCAGGAGGGTTCAGCGTCTCCTTAATAAATGTTAGCACCGAGTTTGCGCCTCTGTATGAACAGGGGGCTAGCTTCCCTCAGTTCCCACTAGTATTCATATTTCAATGATGACCTTTACCTTGAAGATTCTTAATCTTATCCGTGATGAGTTTAACAGAAAGAGTAAATATTCAGAGAACAGTCCCAATTCCATTTCCCAATGATGTATGCTCCTACAACTCTTTGCAACCCCATGGACCATACAGTCCACGGAATTCTCCAGGCCAGAATACTGGAGTGGGTGGCCTTTCCCTTCTCCAGGGAAATCTCCCAACCCAAGGGTAGAACCCAGGTTGCCTGCATTGCAGGCTGATTCTTTACCAGCGGAGCCACCAGGGAAGCCCAAGAATCCTGGAATGGGTAGCCTATCCCTTCTCCAGGGGATCTTCCCAACCCAGTGCAGGGGTGTCCTGCATTGCAGGCAGATTCTTTACCAGCAGAGCCACCAGGGAAGCCCCATGCTTGTACACAGCGCTTGTCATAAAATACTGCCAGCTTCTGGGAGTAACTTTCGATCTGTCTCTGCTAAGAATGCCTTCCTTGTCAGTGTGGAGATTCCAAGCTCAGGAGTCTTGATTAGCTGCTGGGTATTGTATCTATCTATACCTTCATTATTTACAGTGATGAAATGTATATAAAATTTGCAGTTACAGCCATTTTAAGTGTGAGACTCAGTGGCACTGAGCAGCAACATTCAGTGTTGTCCAACCGTCCCCACTGTCTATTACCAAAACTTTTCCATCCTCCCAAACAGAAACTCTGTAACTCGAGTAAAAACACCTCGTTCTCTGTTCCTAGTCCCTGAAAAAGAACCAAACTGTGCTGCTTTTTGTCTCAGCGAACTGCGCATATTCTGGGTGTTTTATGTAAGTGGACTCACGTAATACTTGTCTTTTCGTGTCTGACTTCTTTTAACATATGGTTTCCAAGGTTTATCCCATTTTACGTTCCAACCAGCAACACCACCAACACTTACTTTCTCTCTTTTTTTTGTTTAAAGCATAGCCATCCTAGTAGGTGTGAGGTGGTATCTCATAGTAATGATGTTCACCATCTTTTCATGTATTTATTAGACATTTGTATACTTTTGGAGAAATACCTAGTCCTTTGCCCATTTGTTTTTCCATGGAGTTGTTTGTTGTGGAGTTGTAGGAGTTCTTTACGTGTTCTGAATATTAAACCCTTATCACAGACACGATTTTCAGATCTTTTCTCTTTTCTCCTGTTTGTTGGCTACTTTTTCATTCTCTTGATAGTGTCCTTTGAGATGCAGAACTGTAAACTGGAAAACCAGTTTGTCTTTTTTTTTTTCCCTTGTGCTTGTGCTTTGGATGTTGAATCCATTGCTGACTCCATTGTCATGAAGATTTATCCCCGGATTTTCTTTTAAGTGTCCTGTGGGTTTTGTTCTTACATTAAGATGTTGCTCCATTTTGAGTTGTTTTGCATATGGTGTGAGGTGTGGGGTTCCACCCTCATTCTTCCACTGGTGGCTCTCCGGCTGTCCCAGAACCTTTTGTTAAAGGGACTGTCCTTTCCCACTGACTGGACTTCGGCATCCTTGTCAGCAGTCAGTGGGCCATGGCCAGGTGCATCTGCAGCCTCAGTTCAATTCCCATGTGTTTACCCTTACGCTAGGACCCCAGTGCTTTGATTTTCATAGCGTTGGGTAGAATTTTGAAATTGGGAAGCATGAGCCTCCTGTTAATAGCTTTGTTCTACTTGAAGGTTGCTGTGACTCTCCAGAAACCCTTCCATGTGAATCTGAGGATCAGCTTTTCCATTTCTGCAAAAAAAAAATGCTGTTGGAATTGTGATAGCGATTCCACTGAATCTGTAGATCTCCTCGAGTGTTATCTGTCGCCAGGTGTGTAGAAACACAGACATTTGTGTGCTCATCTTGTGTCCTGAAACTTTGTTGAATTGATTTGCTTTCTCAGCTTTCGTGTGAATCCTTTCCATATGTTTTCTGTATACAAGATCCTGTCATCTGTGAGTAGGGATAGCTTTACTAAAGCTCCTTTTTTAATTTAGGTGCTTCCTATGTATTTTTCTTACCTGATTGTTCTGGCTAGCACTTCATTACAGTGTTGAATAGCAGTGGTGAAATGGGGCATCCTGGTCTCACCATTAAGATGTTAACGCTGGGTTTTTCATAAATGCCTTTCATCGTGTTGAGGTTCTCTACTGTTCCTAGTTTGTTGAATGTTTTCATCATGAAAGGGTCCGATTTTATCAGAGCCTTTTCTCATTGATTGAAGTGATCTTGTGGGTTTTTTTTTCTTTGTTTTATTAATGTGAAATATTAATCTGTGATATATTGATTTTCTTCTGTTGAATTACCCTTGTTTCTGGGATAAATTGGTCACAGTCCCTTTAATGTGGGTTCAGTTTGGTGATACAGTTGATTCTCATTTTGTGTATTCCAGGTTTGTGAATTCTCCAAATGCTAAACTTTATTTGTAACCCCAAAATGAGTATCATGGTGCCTTCATGGTTATTCATGATGCTCTGAAAGTGGTGGAAAATTCGAGTCACCTGACATGCACCTGTAGCTGAAATCGACCAAGGAGACACTGCCTTCTTGTTCCAGCATAACTGCTGTGAATATTGAGAATCTGCTGTATTTTGTTGAGGGTTTTTGCTTCTGTATAGTCCATGGTATGCAGGTCAGGAAGCAACAGTGAGAACTGGACATGGAACAACAGACTGGTTCCAAATAGGAAAAGGAGGACGTCAAGGCTGTATATTGTCACCCTGCTTATTTAACTTCTATGCAGAGTACATCATGAGAAACGCTGGGCTGGAAGAAGCACAAGCTGGAATCAAGATTGCCGGGAGAAATATCAGTAACCTCAGGTATGCAGATGACACCACCCTTATGGCAGAAAGTGAAGAAGAACTAAAGAGCCTCTTGATGAGAGTGAAAGAGGAGAGTGAAAAAGTTGGCGTAAAGCTCAACATTCAGAAAACGAAGATCATGGCATCTGGTCCCATCACTTCATGGAAAATAGATGGAGAAACAGAGTCAGACTTCATTTTTTGGGCTCCAAAATCACTGCAGATGGTGACTGCAGCCGTGAAATAAAAAGACACTCACTCCTTGGAAGGAAAGTTATGACCAACCTAGATAGCATATTGAAAAGCAGAGACATTACTTTGCCAACAAAGGTCCGTCTAGTCAAGGCTATGGTTTTTCCAGTAGTCATGTATGGATGTGAGAGTTGGACTATAAAGAAAGCTGAGCGCAGAAGAATTGATGCTTTTGAACTGTGGTGTTGGAGAAGACTCGAGAATCCCTTGGACCACAAGGAGGTCCAACCAGTCCATCCTAAAGGAAGTCAATCCTGAATGTTCATTGGAAGGACTGATGTTGAAGCTGAAACTCCAATACTTTGGCCACCTCATGCGAAGAGCTGACTCATTGGAAAAGACCCTGATGCTGGGAGAGATTGAGGGCAGGAGGAGAAGGGAATGACAGAAGATGAGATGGTTGGATGGCATCACCGACTCAGTGGACATGAGTTTGAGTAAACTCGGAGTTGTTGATGGACAACAAGGCCTGGCGTGCTGCAGTCCATGGGGTCGCATAGAGTCGGACATGACTGAGCAACCGAACTGATAGTCTGTGGGGTTGCAAGGAGTCGAACATGACTGAGTGACTTTCAGTTTTGCTTCCGTATTTGTAAGAGATACAGATGTGTAGCTTTATTGTGACATCTTTATCTGGCTTTATTATCAAGATACGCCTCATGGGGTGAATTAGGAAGTATTCCCTCTTCTCTTTGGGGAAAGAATTTGAGAAGGTTTGGCGCTAATTCTCCTTTTAATGTTTGAGAGAATTCACCAGTGAGAAGGGCCTGGAAAATTGGTGGTTTATTGCTGGTTGACTCTCAGATGTAACCACATGGTTAAATGAGAACTCTGTTCATTGCACATGTGTCTTGCACATGACTGGTAAGATCGTGGCAGAAGCAGGGTACACACAGTAGAGGTTTATCAAAACAAAAACGTAGGTTAATGGTGGTAAACTATAATACTTAGTTAAAAATGAGAAAAGGACATGTGTGAGACCAGATTGGGCATGGAGACAGCAGATGGGAGTCAAGACTGTCTTAGGCAAACCAGCACATATGCTTATCCTCTTGAATCTATAAAATTAAGCTTCTCTGTAGCTTCTCTTTCTGTTTCCCAGTTTGGGCAGCAAGTAGTTTCCTAATGGGTTTCAACTACAGCCTCACGCCCACACTCTACTTGTACACAACCACCCCGCAAGCTGATAATTCCCAAGTTAGGTCATGTCGATCCTGCGCTTGAAACCCAGCCTTGACTTAACCTCGGAATCACTAGTGGTCCTGCAGGGCCGTGTGCACGTGCAGCATCTGTGTGTGAGGGCGGCTTGCAGATCTGGGTCCTGTCCCAAGCACGGAGAGTCAGGAGGTCCTGGGAAGACACTAACACGTGAAAATACCCATCTCCTTCGTTGATGAGGTACCATGGTGCCACCCAGCTCTTGCAGGTCCCCAGCATCCTGTTGGGTGGACTGGAATGCGTTTTTTCCACCTTCTTCCATCAGCCACGAGGCTGGTGTAGATCGAGCGTCCTGTGCTAGTCGGGTCAGGTCCCAAATCACTTTTGTGTTCTAAACCTGACACTCAGTGGTGACTGTTGAGTGATTATAGGTGGAAAATTCAAGGTAAGGGTCTTTCCAGTTTCTTCTTGTCATGAACTGAAAAAGTGTGAAGTAGGATTTGTCTAGTCACTATATGAAGCTCATGATAGACATCAAGTTCTACCTTTAACACTTTTTTCCCCCAAGATTGAAGTGGTGATTTTTAAATTCAGACTTGTAACATTGTGCCAAAGAATTGATACTTTTGAACTGTGCTGTTGGAGAAGACTCTTGAGAGCCCCTTGGACTGCCAGGAGATCCAACCAGTCCATTCTAAAGGAGATCAGTCCTGGATGTTCTTTGGAAGGAATGATGCTAAAGCTGAAACTCCAGTACTTTGGCCACCTCATGCGAAGAGTTGACTCACTGGAAAAGACTCTGATGCTGGGAGGGATTGGGGGCAGGAGGAGAAGGGGACGACAGAGGATGAGATGGCTGGGATGGCATCACTGACTCGATGGATAGGCGTCTGAGTGAAATCCGGGAATTGGTGATGGACAGGGAGGCCTGGCGTGCTGCGATTCATGGAGTCGCAGAGTCGGACACGACTGAGCAACTGAACTGAACATTGTGCTTTAGAGCAGACAGAAAGCAAACCACCCCTTAAACATTCACAATCACTGTTTTATTTTAATAGCAGCCGTATTTTTCTGCAACCTGGAAGATGCAGGAAGCCCCCAGCAGTCTGGGGATGGAACCAGGAACTGTTTGCAGGAGTTTTGGGGTTTTTCCTGCAGGCTGGGATTGCCATAAGAATGTTTAGGAAGATCTGCTAACGCTTTTCTGAGCATTCTTGCCAGCAGACACGTGTCGCACTTAAAGGCCTGGGAGCGGTCTGGTTATGACCAGCGTTAAAATTTCTGTTACTTGTTTGTTCTTTCACTTATACATGATGAAGTTTAGTAAAATTTAATCATAATCACCTATTCTTTGAAATTTGACAGGCTTTTTCCAGAAATAAAGTAACCTCTGTAAGGCAGGATTTTGGGGGTGGGGCGGGGCAAAGGAATCCACATATAATATCCAAGGTCTCAAACAAATAGCGGGCACTCAATATTTGTTTAATAAATGAATGAACTTAGGGTAAAGCTCAAGGATAACAGATTGATTCCTTGCTTAAAATTCTTTCCTATGGCAGATTTTTATAGAATTTGGAGAGTTTTGTGAAAACTTTTAGACAGAATTACCTTTGATATCCTTTACCAAACATTACCAGTCAATTTCACATCAGTTGCTACTTAGTAGGGAGGACCAGATTTATGCCTCTTGTTAGGATTTTGAAAATGTTCTGTTTTTGACACATGAGTAAATGAGCAGGACTATTAAGAACAAATCACAGCTTTCTTGTTGAAATTGATGACAGCGAAGGTCTCAGAGGCAAGGAGGAAGCTACATCATGAGTGGCTGACCTGAATTTTTTTTTCCGTTTAGTGAAAAGCCAGATATTTTGACCAGGATACTTCTTGGAGAAGTAATAGACCAAGACAGTTTTCGATGTGTGGCTATGTATTGCCTTCTGATGGTGCATCTCAGTCTTGATTTGATTTTTTGGGGGGTACTCAGTGTTGAGGGTCTTAGCCTTTAACTACATGGATGACAATCTGAGACGGTCTCCTTAAGGCTTCCGTGTGAGGCCCCTTGTGACACTGGTGCAGGTCAGTCTGTTCTTTATTATTTTTCTAAATCTTATCGGCCTGTAGTTAATTTACAATGTTGTGTTAATTTCTGCTGTACAGCAAAATGCTTTACTTACACATATAAGTCGTCTTTTCCACCTTCCTTTCCAGTGATGGCTCACTTGAGGGTGTTGAATATAGCTCCCTGTGTTAGGCAGTGGGACCTTGTTTGGTTACCCCTCTAACATGTGATCGTTGGCATCTGCGAACCCCAAACTTCCAGTCCATCCTTCCCCCCACCCCCTACCCTGGCAACCACAAATGTTTTCTGTTTCTGTTTCATAGATAAATTTGTTTGTGTTATATTTTAGATTCTACATATCATATGGTATTTCCTTTGACTTACCATGACTTAATCATATTGATTATCTCTAGGTCCATCCATGTTGCTGGAAGTGACATTATTTCATCCTTTTCTACGGCTGAGTAATATTCCATTGTGTGTATGTGTGTGTGTGTCTATATACACACCCCGCATCTTTATCTGGTCATCTGTCAGTGGGCATCTGGGTTGTCTCCATGTCTTGACTACGGTGTAGGGTGTTGTTGTGAGCATAGGGGTGCATGTAATTCTCTGAATTACAGTTTTGTCCGGATATATGTGCCTAGGAGTGGGTGGGATAGTCTTCTGTTTTTGAAGGTGACAGAGGCAAGAGACAGATTACTTTAGTGACTAAGTCGGACTGCGAAGAAAGCTGAGAGCTGAAGAATTGATGCTTTTGAACTGTGGTGTTGGAGAAGACTCTTGAGAGTCCCTTGGACTGCAAGGAGATCCAACCAGTCCATCCTGAAATAAATCAGTCCTAAATATTCATTGGAAGGACTGATGCTGAAGCTGAAACTCCGGTATTTTGACCACCTGATGCAAAGAACTGACTCATTGGAAAAGACCCTGATGCTGGGAAAGATTGAAGGTGGGAGGAGAAGGGGACCACAGAGGATGAGTTGGTTGGATGGCATCACCGACTCCATGGACATGAGTTTGAGTAAGCTTCGGGAGTTGGAGATGGACAGTGAAGCCTGGCACACTGCAGTTGATGGGGTCACAGAGTCGAACATGACTGAGCGACTGAACGGAACCAATTACTGAAACAGATAATAACTAAGTTTTGGCAAAATGAGTCTTTATGGAAATATATGTGCTCAGTCACTCAGCGACATCTGACTCTTTGTGGCCTCGTGAACTGTATGCAGCCCATCAGGCTCCTCCGTCCATGGGATTTTCCGTGCAAGGATACTGGAGTGGGTTACCATTTCCTTCTTGGGATCTTCCCGGCCCAGGGATTGAACCAGTGTCCCTCGGGCCTCCTGCTTTGGCAGGTGGATTCTTTGCCCTGCTGCCACCTGGGAAGCCTTACGAAAGCATCCATCAGTGATTATCTGCCTCGTGCTTTCTGAGGTTAACAGAGTTATAAACGGAAATTACAGAAAGTAAGGCCAACACTGAACAGTGTGATACTTAGGTGGTATGTTTTTTTCAAAGATTCTTCAAGTGCTCTCTGCTTGGTATGTTGCTTATTATTAATAGTTTATTTGGGGGCAGTTATTTAAGTATATTTTCTTTATTCTTTCTCAGTTCAGTGCTCCTGAATATAATCTTTACTATTCAAAGGACTTTGTTCATTTATTTTTTAACATAAAATTTCCCCTAAATGGTCATTCCAGAATGGAGTCCCTGCCCCACAAGTTTAAGCTGTTAGATCATTCCTTCTGGGACTTCCCTGGTCCAGGGGATGCAGCCGGTGCAGGTTCCATCCCTGGTCGGGAACCTAAGATCCCACATGCCTCTTGGTCAAAAAATGAAACAGAAGCAATGTTGTAACAAATTCAGTTGTTCAGTGGTCATGTCCGACTCTGCGACCCTGTGGACTGGAGCACGCCAGGCTCCTCTGTTCTCCACTGTCTCCTGGAGTTTGCTCAAACTCATGTCCACTGAGTTGGTGATGCCATCCAACCATCTCATCCTCTGTCACCCGCCTCTCCTGCCCTCAGTCTTTCCCAGCATCAGGATCTTTTTCTACTGAGTCAGCTCTTCACAAGGTGGCTAAAGTATTGAGTTTCAGCTTCAGCATCAGTTGTTCAATGAACACCCAGGACTGATCTCCTTTAGGATGGACTGGCTCGATCTCCTTGCAGTCCCAAGGACTCTCAAGAGTCTTCTCTCCCACACCACAGTTCAAAAGCATCACTTCTCAACGGTCAGCCTTCTTTATGGTCCAGCTCTCAGATCCATGCATGACTACTGGAAAAAACCGTAGCTTTGACTAGACAGACATTTGTTGGCAAAGTGATGTGATGTCTCTGCTTTTTGATACACTGACTAGGTCTGTCAACGCACACACACATCAAAAAAAAAAAAATTGTAAAGAGAATTCCTGTTTATTTTGCACCTGCTGTGTGCCAGGCAGTTAAAAGTTGGAGGGACGCAGCTGGAAACAAACCTGTGAGCTCTGTGCCACGGTGATACTCACGTGTAGACTCGGCAAGATGGAGCAGTGAAGCGTGCCAGGACAGACGGGGCGAGGGTGGGACAGGGGGAGAGCACACAGCTAGGAGGCCGGGGCCTGAGGGCCCGTCCCAGCCCTGCCGCTGCAGAGAGCGTGCTGGCCAGGGGCCTCAGCTTTCCCTCCGGAACGTGTGTCCTCATGAATAAGCTGGTAAAAGTAACAAATGTTCAGCCTACTTCATAGGGTTGTGTGGGTAAAAGGAATATTATTAGTAAAAAGGCTTTATAAATAGTGCAGGCGACAACTATTAACTCCTTTTAGCCTTAGATAATTGAATCTTCTCAGTCATGCTGCAGCCAAATGCCATCATCGCGTGTCATTCCTTGATGAACTCAGGAGATATTTGCCGACTGTCTGTGTGCCGGGCACTGGGGAGGTAGCTGGCTTTTAAACAGACAAAAGCAGCTCTGCCCTCATCCTAGTTGAGGTATAATTGAAGATGTAGCGTTCAGTACCTCTTAAAACCGCTGTGTGTTTAAAAAGTTGAGTTTGGTGACCTTTGGTTAGATAACAAGTAAAATTTGTATTTTAGTGAGAAAGTCTGTATTTTAATAAAGGTGGTGATGGGAAACTTGGTGTGGTTTTATTTTCCCATTAACGATTTTGAGACCACTTAAAATACAGTCACCATTGTTTTGTAAAAATCCGTTTTTAAAGTGTTCATGGAGTTCCTTCCCTTATAGAAATTCTATAGCTCTGAATTTATAATGGTGTTCAGGGAGACCACTGAATATAATACATTTTGTGATGACACTGTAGGTCAGGCAATAGAAATACGTCATTTGATCATCAAGAGCAGTTGGCTTCTGGAAACCGCACGCTGGAATCTAGCTGTGCTGGTGAAGTGCTGACTGGTGAATGGGGCGACTGGTCCTCCGTTCGGGAGTGTGGAGCAGGAAGGGTGCAGATACTTGGATACTTAATAAAGATTTTCAGCAGTTAAAGTATTATTTGGAAAAAATATATTAATGAGTAATGCAGAGTTCTTAATTAAATGAGTAAACAGTCCTGCAGATTATTTTGTAAAGCTCTTGTTTACTGCGGGGAGATAACGCATCTCAAGCATCGTCACTCTGCTGGTTAGACTGAGTTGTTGCCGCGGTACTGGCCCAGGTCTGCTCAGCACAGAGCGGCTCCTGGTGCTGAATTGTCCGCGGTGTACTCCTCCACTTGCAAATCTTTCAGTCCCTGGGTTGCATGGCTGCTTGAATCTGGCTATCCTGACCACCTCCTTGGAATCCAGCAGCCAGCACAAAGTGTATATTCCCCGTTAACTCCCAGCAAGCCTTCTTAGGTAATTCACAGCCCTGGCAACCCACTCCAGTGTTCTTGCCTGGAGAATCCCCGGGACGGGGGAGCCTGGTGGGCTGCTGTCTATGGGGTCGCACAGAGTTGGACACGACTGAAGCGACTTAGCAGCAGGCATAACAAGAAAGGCGCCAGGAGCAAGAAACGATCCAAGTCCTGGTCAAGTCGCCAAGCGGGTCTGCATGCGTCTGCCCTTTTGTTGTTGCTTTCGTGTTATGTTAAACAAACAACACACTACAGGGTGAACAGTGGAAAGCCTCCCTTCCCTATAATTAGATCTGATCCCTTGCCACAGTCCGTACGTCCTAGCTTTGAAAGAAATGTTCAGTGTTTGTGTGTTGAGGCTTTTGTGGATGAATTGACTGATTTTGATTTAAGCCTATAAAGCAACCCTAAACCCATTCATAAATAAGACACCAGCTTGGCCTGGCAACAGCTTACCCTAATTGTTTTACTCCAGCCATATAAACATAAAACCCACAGTAAGTAATAAGTGTTGTATCCGTTAAAACGGTATTCCCTGCAACGAAGTCAGCTCAGAGCTGCAAACGTGGCCTAATAAGCAAGGATTCCCCAAGCTGCCTTCCTCTGGGGCAGAGCACGAATACGTTGGAGTATATGTCGTCTGGCAGCGCCCTCCGTGTGCAGAGTTCCCCCTCCAGGACAGCTCTTTAATTTTTCTCATCCTTAGTTTATAATTCCTAGACCATGTCCTCATTTACAGCTTCAAAGAGAGTTCCTCAGCAGTAATTTGTCAGATGTCTGTGGCAGCTCTCTGGTTTGACTCGGTGCTGAAGACCCGACAACCCCTCCCGGCTCATCAGCGTCCGATGGTTTGAGCACAAGATCTCTTCAGATGGACTGTGTTATCGAGAACATCATCTTGGCAAAGACAGGAAAAGCAGAGTCGAGCGCTTCCTTGTCCTTTTTGGATTAGCAAACGTCAGCCTCACGTTGACCAGGATGAACCCTGTTTATTTAGATCTTCAGTTTCTCCCAGTAACATTTTGATGTTTTCAGTGTAAAATTCTTGAACTTCTGTCATTAAACTGATGTTGATTCCCCAGTATGTTACTCTCTTTGGTAACGTTTTGATAATGGGGTTGCCCTTGGATTATCCACTGCTCCTACATAGAGATACAGTCTAGTTTTATATGCTGGACTTGCAACCCTTCAAGCTGGCCAAACCCACCTACTGGTTCTCATAGTTATTCTGTAGATTGCTTAGTGTTCCTCAGCATACTGAATCACACCGTTTGTAGAGAGACAGTTGTACGTTCTTGATCTGTCTGTGTTTGCCCTTTTGTGCTGTGTAGAAGCTGTAGTCTGAGGGTCAGGAGGGGTGCTGAGAACTAACATCTCACTTGTAATTTCTAGGGTATTTAGGGGAATGTCTTTAGCCTTTCACATTAAGTGTTACAGTAGCTGTAAGGTTTTTGTAGATTTCCTTACGCAGCTGAGAAAGTTTCTAGTTTAAGTTTGGTCATAAATTTAGATTTGTCAAATGGTTCAAACGGTTCTTAGATAGCTTCACTTATGAACTGAGCAGCATAAGAAAGAAGAAAGCGATACTATAAGGCATATCTGGGCACCAAGGTGATCCTGTGGCTTTTATTCTCTATCCTACTAATAAGGTATTCCATTAGTTGATTTTCAGATGTGAAACCAACCTTCCCTTTTTGGAAATGATCCTACTTGGACATGGTGTTTAATCCTGTTTATATGTTGGTGAATATGGCTTGGGATTTCCGTGTCTATGCTTTTACTGGAAATACTGTTCTGCAGGGGTTTTTGGTTTGCTTGCTTGCTTTTATTAGCTTTGTTTTTAATGAAGTCCTTGTTTGGCTTTTCTGGTCAGTAAAACTGGCCTCACAGAATGAGGCCAGTGGTCCTTCCTGTTCTCTGACAGTGCTTGTATCAGTTCAGTTCAGTCGCTCAGTCATGTCTGACTCTTTGCAACCCCATGAATCACAGCATGCCAGGCCTCCCTGTCCATCACCCACTCCAGGAGTTCACTCAAACTCATGTCCATTGAGTCGGTGATGCCATCCAGCCATCTCATCCTCTGTCATCCCCTTCTCCTTCTGCCCCTAATCCCTCCCAGCATCAGTCTTTTCCAATGAGTCAACTCTTCGCATGAGGTGGCCAAAGTACTGGAGTTTCAGGTTTAGCATCATTCCTTCCAGAGAACACCCAGGACTGATCTCCTTTACAATGGACTGGTTGGATCTCCTTGCAGTCCAAGGGACTCTCAAGAGTCTTCTCCAACACCACAGTTCAAAACATATCAATTCGGTGCTCAGCTTTCATTATAATCCAACTCTCACATCCATACATGACCACTGGAAAAACCATAGCCTTGACTAGACGGACCTTTGTTGGCAAAGTAATATCTCTGCTTTTGAATATGCTGTCTAGGTTGGTCATAACTTTCCTTCGAAGGAGTAAGCGTCTTTGAATTTCATGGCTGCAGTCACCATCTGCAGTGATTTTGGAGCCCCCCAAAATAGTGTCTTACACTGTTTCCACTGTTTCCCCATCTGCTTGCCATGAAGTGATGGGACCAGATGCCATGATCTTTGCTTGTATTTGTACTGCTTTTTTCTTCAGTGCATATTTTGTACAGTTCATAAGTGAAGCTATTATCTGAGCCTGTGCTTTTCTTTGTGGGAAGACTTTAAATTACTAAGTAATTTATGGACTTGTAAGTCTGTATAGACTCTCTGTTCGTTCTGGGGTCCATTGTGATGATTTATATTTTCCTAGGCATGTCTCCCTCTCATCAGAGTTGCCTAGTTTGTTGGCATAGAGTTGCTCTTCTTATATACTATTTCATTGTAGTCCTTAAAATCTCTGTCACACAGTGATGTCCCTGTTTCATTTCTGTTACTGGTAGATTGTGTGCTCTCTTCCCTTTTTTTTTTCAGTCAGTCTAGCTAATGGTGTATTAGTTTGTTGATCTTTTGAAAGAACCAACTTTCAGTTTTATTATTTTTCTTGGTTGTGTTCCACTGTTGGGTTGATTTCTCCTCAGGTCTTCAGTATTTACTACCATCTGCTTGTTTGGGGCTTAATTTACTCTTCTGCTCTTGTTTTCCAACATGGAAAGCTTAGGTTATTAATTTTTTTTTAAGCTTCTTGTTTTCTGAGTAGGTGTGCAAAGCTTAGGTTGTTAATTTTTTTAAGCTGCTTGTTTTCTGAGTAGGTGTGCAAAGCTTAGGTTGTTAATTTTTTTAAGCTTCTTGTTTCCTGAGTGGGTGTGCAAAGCTATAAAATTTACTCTTAAGCGCTGCTTTGACTGCATCCCATAAATTTTTGACGCATTTTCATTTTCATTTACTTCCAAATGCTTTCTAATTTCCCTTGTGCTTTTTTTCTTTGACCAGTGGGACATATTTAGAAGTGTGTTGTTTGATGTCAAGTTTGGGAAATTTTCCAGAATTGAAATTTAACTCCTTGTGGTCAGTGAGCAAGCTTTCTCTCTGTCTTTAGCTTTTGATAGTGTGATGTGTCTAGATAGGATATGTTTGTATGTCTTGAGCCCTTGCAGATTTTCTGGGGCCTAGAATATGGTCTGTGGCAGTGAATGTTTCGTGTGCTTGAAAAGAATGAGTATTCTGCTACAGGAGGGCATGTTCTATAAATGTCGGGTAGGGAGAGTTGGAGGACAGCATCCAGTTTTCTATTTCATTGCTTGTTTTCTTTCTGTTCTGTTCTTTCAATTATTGATAGTAGGATACTGAAACCTTCACCTATAAACATAGGCTTGTCTATTTAGCCTTTCGTTTCAGGTTTTGCTTCACATATTGGGGCCCTTAGGTGTACGCATACATGTATAGTCATCATCCCTTCCTGATACGCTGACCTTTTATCATCGTGAAGCGTTCCTGTCTATCTCGAATAACATTTCTTGACTGAAAGTCTGTTTCGTCTAACATGAATATAACCACTCTCGAGTGGTTGCCTGTTTTCATGTTCTTTTGCCTTGTTTTCGCCTTTGAATCTAAGGTTGAGTCTCTGGTACAGCATGCAGCTGCTTTGTTGGGTCTGTTCTGCCGCTCTGCTCTTTGTTGGGGTGCTTGGCTCTGTGATGCTTCGAGTCGTTATTGACGTGGTTCCATTTGTCAGTTTTCCAGTTGCTTTCTGTTTATCTCATTGTTTCTGTTTCTTTACGCCTTTTTTTTTTTTTTTTTTAAGAAACCTTAAACATTCTATCTTGGGCTGTGTCGGGTCCTTGTTGCTGAGCGAGTGTTGCTCTCGCTGCAGGGAGCGGGGACTGTTCTAGGTGCGGTGCCGGAGTTTCTCCCTGCGGTGGCTTCTCGTCGCAGCCTGGGCTCTAGGGCCTGCAGGCTTCACTCGTGGTGGTGCTTGGGCTTAGTTGTCCCATGGCGTGTGGGATCTTCGGAGATCAGAGATCCAAACCATTTCTGCTGGTTTGGCAGACAGCTTCTTTACCGCTGAGCCACCAGGGAAGGTCCCTGTTTTCTTTCATGTTAAACATTTTTTGCCTTTATCATATTAATTTCTGTGACTTTTAAACGTCTTTATTTTCTTAGTGATTGCTCAAAGAATTATAATACGCATTTTAACGTTTCATAGTCTGCTGCTGCTGCTAAGTCACTTCAGTCGTGTCCAACTCTGCGACCCCATGGACGGCAGCCCACCAGGCTTCCCCGTCCCTGGGATTCTCCAGGCAAGAACACTGGAGTGGGTTACCATTTCCTTCTGCAATGCATGAAAGTGAAAAGGGAAAGTGAAGTCGCTCAGTTGTGTCCGACTCTTCACGACCGCACGGACTGCATCCCACCAGGCTCCTCCGTCCATGGGACTTTCTGGGCAAGAGTACTGGAGTGGGTTGTCGTTGCCTTCCCATATCACAGTCTGCTTCTGGTTAATATTACCTTGAAAGTGAAAGTTGCTCAGTCATGTCCAACTCTTTGCAACCCATGGAATTCTCCAGGCCAGATTGCTGGAGTGGACAGTTGTTCCCTTCTCCAGGGCATCTTCTCAACCCAGTGATCAAACCTAGGTCTCTCCCGCATTGCGGGCAGATGCTTTACCAGCTGAGCCACCAGGGAAGCCCAGGAACACTGGAGTGGCAAGCCTGTCCCTTCTCCCACCGATCTTCCTGACCCAGGAATTGAATCAGGGTCTGCGGCATTGCAGGCCGATTCTTTACCAACTGAGCTACCAGGGAAGCTCCCTTTCTCCCCCTTCCTTCGTGCTTTTAGTCATACACATTCTATCCAGGATGTTAGGTGTGTGCAGTGTTACAGTGTTGGCTTTATACAGTTTTGTTCCGTTTAGTAAGTTAAGTAGGAAAAGCAACCCGTGTCCGACCGGTCTTTATATTTAGCTGCATACTTGCTCTTTCCGGTGCTCCTTTCTTCTGCTTTTGCATCACTGTCTGGAATCTTTCTCTCTTAACCTGTGAAACTTCCCGTGGTGTTTTTGGTCAGGCAGCTCTGCTGGCAGTGTATTTTCTCAGTATCATTATTTGGAACGTTTTTATTTTGCCTTCATTTTTGAAGGATAGTTTAGCTGGATACAGAATTGCTGTTTTCTTCTGGTGCTTTGAATATGTCTTTCTCCTATTTCTACATTCCATGGTTTCTGATGAAAAGCCAGCGATTCAGCACATCGTTGTTTCCCTAAACACGTTAGCTTCTTATTTTCCTGCTGGTTTCAAGATTTTCTCTGGCCTTAGCTTCCAAAACTTTTAACAGCTGATTCTCTAACTTAAGGATTTCCTTTTATTTATATTGATTGGGCTTCTTTGAACTTCTTGAATCTGTAAACAATCACTTTCATATTTGAAACATTTTCAGCCATTATTTCTTAAAATATCTTTTTTCTGCTTTTCCTCTTTTTTATGTCCTCTTTATTATGTATGCCCTTTTAATATTTTTTTCCTCTTTGTTCTTCACTTTGGGTAAAGTCTGTCAGTCTCTCAGATTCACTGATTCTTCTCCCTTCTCATCTGCAGTTTAGTCCATCTAGTGAATTTTTTATTTCAATTACTGTATTTTTCAACTCTGGAATTTTTGTTCTATTTTTGTAGGGTCTATTTCTTACTTCCTGTTCAAATCATTGTCATATTTTCCTTGAGTTCTTTAAACATTGTTCTTTTTGGAGGTGGTTGATGTGTGTGTGTGTGTGTTTTTCAGGTTTAATATATATATATATATATATATATATATATATATATATAAAAGAATTGATCTGAAGTCTTTTTCTGCTAAACCCAAATCTTGTTTAAACTGAGAGATGGTTCTTATTGTTTTATTTTCTGAGTATGACTCATACTTTACTTTTCAGCATTTTAATTTTTTTCCTGAGTATTTTGTTTTTGTATGTGTGTTTTGAGTCCACTGTGAACATAATCTGAGGAATCCTGTAGCCTTGTGTTGCGTGGCCATGCATTTCTTTGCTCAGCTTCTCCCACCCCAGCTCTTACCTGGATTTTCCTCTTGACTTTGCAGAGGTCACTCCTGTGTCTGTGTAGTTTTTGGTCAAGTTGTGGTCAGAGGTTGTGGTCAGACACCTTGAGCCCAGGAGGCTTTACCTCCACTTGGGGTTTGTGTTTGGGTCGGGAGTGCAGTCAAAATGCAGATGACTTGCAAGGCTGCTCCGGTTTGCCCGCTGCTAGCCGCCTGGAGTGTCCATCGTGTGCAGGGCATGTGGTCTGTTCATCACACCTCTCAAGGCCCGTCTCGTTTCCAGGCCCTCCCTTTAAATTTCTGCCTGTTCCTCCACTGTCAGCCACCATTACTGGGCCTCAGCCTTTGGCCAGGAGACCTGCAGCCTTTTCCTGGAGTGGGTTTTCTAACCTCTGCTCCCAATCAAGTCAGTCCCGTCGGTCCCCTTGACAGCTAAACTGCAGCCTTTCCAGGCCAGCCCCACAGCGGCGGAGGCACTGATGTGTTGGAGCTGGCGGCAAGGTCCCCGCCCTCCACTCTTCTCACAGACTTAAGTTGATTTTCATGAGTATACGCTTGTCAATCTGCTGGTCACCTTTGTTGGATTTCTAGGCCCAGTAGTTGTTTTTCAGCTTTGCCAAGTTTTGTAGTTGTTTTTTCCATGGAAAGGATTTGTCAACCTATTCTTTGCTCTTTCTGTGTCTGATTGGATCTGCTAAGACCATGAGACGAGATGGACTGACCTTTTAAGACGCCTGGTTCTGGGGCACCACTTCCTGGCTCTCCTCCAGCATCTCTCCTTCCTCCCCCTTCATAGTCTCTGCTGGTCTCCCCTGTTTGTGCCGTTTTGTAAATGTTTGAATGTCTCAGGGCCCAGTCCTCAAACTTTTTTTTTTCTCTCTCTCCCCACACTTAACTCCCTTCATGATCTCGTGGATTTAATGACTTTTAATTCCTGCAAATTCCAAATTTCTATCTTTAGCTCACATTCCAGATGTGTGAGTCTCATGACCTCGTCCACGTCTCCTCATAATGTGTTTGAAGCTGAATTCTTTTATCTTTAAAGACCACCACCTCCTGAGCAGCCTCTCTGCCATTACCCTGTCGTCATCTGTGGTTTTTCTCTTCTTCGCAATTAAGTGTATTTAATGTATTTCACATTTATTAATTTGTCTGACTCCATTCACTTGAGTTTAACTCTCAATATAGAAATAAATACTGTTTTTGTTTCCTCCTGTATCCTCAGAAAAAGCAGAAACCCAACATGTTGCAGGGACTTCATACATCTTGGTGGAATGGGTGGGTGGGTTGACACTGGTTAACAGGACTGGATTTTACAGTCCTTCTGCTTCAAGGGCCTACAGCCAGACTGTCAGGGTCTCACGATCAGAACCTCTACTTGGCAGATTGCAGAGCTGGTTTGTCAGGCTCAGAGTCTGCAAACATTGATTCTGCTTACTCCTTCCATGATCGTCCAAAGGCTGTTGGGGTTCTGTGTAGAAATACTATTTGTTAGTGCCCCTCTGCCCTAAACAGTCTCCCCTAGATGGGGTTCAGAGGAAACAGAAAGGGGTGTGGGACTTCTCTGGCAGTCCAGTGGTTAAGATTCCATGCTTCCAGTGTGAGGGATATGGGTTCACTTCCTGGTCAGGGAAGTAAGATCCCACATGCCCCTTGGTGCAGCCAGAAAAGAGAAAAATTTATGAAAGGGGCACTTTCTTAGAAACACCCCTTTGCACCCCTGGTACAGCTCGCACGGTCTCTAACGCTCACGTTACAGTGGGAGAGGTGAGCACGGGTCCCGGTTCTGCACTGCGGGGGCCGTTCAGGGTGGCTTCCATGGCAACCCAAGCTGAGGCTTGGGTTTCTGGCCAAAGCGGTTGCATTGTGGCTCCTAAATGGTTTGTCTGCCCTTGGTCTGAGTCTGTGCACACGTGTGTTGGTGCAGAGTCTCAAGTCTCTTGTAGGCTGTAGAGCAGTTGCATTTCCTCCAGAGAGGGTGGTGGTATTTCTCTGGTGGGTGTACTCATTCCTGTTAGCGGAGCACCCGAGGGATTTTCTACAGAAAGGTGTCCTCTCTGTGACTCAGCTTACCATTTATGAGAATGATTTTCACCAGAGGGTATCAGTGAAGTCTGTCATGTGCTTCGTGGGCACCTGGTGTATTCTTATTTAATTTTGGCAAGTTTTGGCATTTAGGCTTGGCTTTCTTTGTGGAACATGTAGGTTTAGAAGTGAATACTTGGGGAGAGTTCTAATAATTGAGGATATAGGAGGCTTGCCTGTAGGACTGTAGTTTCTAACTTTGCTATTTTGTTAGGAAAAGGAACATTCTCAAAGTCAGAAATCCTAGTTTATCTGTTTTCACTTCCTGAACAATTTCATCTTTGTCTCCATCCATTTAATAAAACCAGACAGTAAAGCATTCTGATTCAGAACAGAAATTTCTTTATTATTTCTTCAGGCTCTCTATTTTGCATCTTTGGTCTGTGTTGTCAATGAAAAATAACAAATGCTTTTTTTCCTATTTTGAGGTATCTGAATACCTCAAAGATTAATACAGATGATATGAAATAACGTTTTAATAGTTTTTCGGTTGTAGCAGCTGTGCGGGAATAGTTCTGGATTCACTCTTGTTTATACAACACACATATATAGATTGGATTCAGTTTGTGGTTTGTTTGTCACGATGCAAGAAGCAAGTGGTTTCATTGGTACCAGATATATCATCCTACTCTTATTCAGAACAAAATGCCAGAAATGTGACTTAACTGGTGAAATTTCTAAGTGGCTTACTCTTTAAAAAATTTGAATCCGTTTTCACTTGTGTAAGTCATAGAAGAAAAAGTGGATGGCTGGGGTGAGTGTTACGACTTTCAGCAAACAGGGTCCGTGTACTGCGTGTGCATGTAGAGTTGCAGACCACCAGCCGAGAAGGGAGACGGTAACCGTGGCTATGGTTCCACCTCCAGTATCTGGTCTTCTCGCCGGGAGGAAAGGTGGGAGTAAGGATGGCACATTCTGTGCATTTTTCTTGGGGCAGATGGAAATCCACATTTGCTGATAACTTCAATCATAACATGTTTGTTTTTGTTAGAAATGTAACTTAACATTTAACACTTTGCAAAAACATGGCCATCAAAACTTTTTATCCTTACATTCTACCAGCCTGCTTCAAGAATAAGTTAATGAATATATGTAACAGCAGAATTCAGTCAGTCAGTCACTACTGAAGGAATCAGGACTGACTCTGTGTCTGTGGGTAACATGTGGTGGCAGAGTGAGCGGGGCTCCTGGCCTGGCTCTGAGGGGTGGGGCACGTGCCTTCTCCAGGCACCTGGACTTCCCCCCACCTGCTCTCTGTTTGCCCCCGCCACTATCTTGGGTCGTCTGCCGAGTTATTTCTTGGAGTTTGTTTCTCAGCTGGCACCGCTGTGCTGATTTCTCGCCACGGGTTGCTTCTGCCTTCCTTGGGACCTTGTACAAGCGGTGTTGCATAGTGTGTGTGTCTCACTTCACTGGGCACGGTGATGTTTACATTCACTTGTGTCCCACAAGTCGATGCTTGTGGGGTTTTGTTGTGGACAGCAGTTCAAAGTGTGGACAGACCTCATTTCGTCCATACGCTTTCCTGTTGATGGACACTTGCGTCAGCTGTTCTGTTAGGATGAAGCTGCTGTGTCCATTCTCCTACAGGTCTGTCCATGGACATACGTTTCCGTTTCTCTCGGGTAGGTGTGTAGGAGCAGAATTGCTGAGGTAGGTATGTGTTTAAGGAGCTGTTAAACAATTTTCCACACTCACTGATGTTGACCTGAAGCAAATAGCCAGGTATTTCTCTAGCAAAGATGGATTTATCCAGGATCAGCAGAGAATTACAATTCAGGTCTCATCTGTGGCAGCCACTTGTAAGTCTGGACCTCAACGAAAGGAGCAGCTTTTATAGAGGCGACAAGGGAGCGGGCAGGGCTGGTAAACAGAGTGCCTGCTTCTCATTGGCCAATTCCTGGCGGGAAGAAGGAGCCTCTTTTCCACTCTGCTCTGCTATGGATGCAGGGGTGAGAGCTCCCCCTGCTGGTCGCCCGGCTCTGTTTAAGTGGATTTTCTGTGCATTACCATTATGAATGAATGAACAAAAGTTCTTAGGGAACTGACTCAGAAGGGGCATCAGCTAGCCTCCTGCCTGGGGTGATACTTTCTAGCAAAGTGAGACTTTGGGCTGCACACGTACGTGCCTTTGTTGAGGTCAGCTGGATAGTATTTAGAACAACAGTATACTCTGACTGTAGTTTACTAGACTAGACTATGACTATCACTCTAATGGCAGAAAGTGAAAAGGAACTAAAGAGCCTCTTGATGAGGGTGAAGGAGGAGAGTGAAAGAGCCAGCTTAAAACTAAATATTAAAAACACTAAGACCATGGCATCCAGCCCCATTACTTCATGCACTTTCTGTGCACCAGCATGTATGAATGAATATTGACTTTTTTTACTCAACATATTTTAATTACAGAAGTTGTAAACATCTGAGTTGAAAATATTTCACAGCGACCATTCATAGGCCCGCTCCAGACTACTCCCTGAGCATCCTGCGTGCCGTCTTGCCATCTGTCCATCAGCACATCTTAAGTGTCCATCAGAACACTCCCCACTGAGAAACTTCATTTAGCATGCAGTTGATTAACTTGAATTCCATATTTGTTTATGGATTTTTTCCTAACAGTCTTAAATGCTATACTGTAAACACTTAAACAGTACTGTTGTTGTTCAGTTGCCCAGTCGTGTCTGACTCTCTGTGACCCCATGGACTGTAGCATGCCAGGCCTCTCTGTCCTTCACCATCTCCCAAAGTTTGCCCAAGTTCATGTTCAGTGCATTGGTGATACTATCCACCCATCTCATCCTCTGACGCCCTTTTCTCCATCTGCCCTCAAATCTCTCCCAGCGTCAGGGACTTTACCAGTGAGTCAGCTGTTCACATCAGATGATGAAAATACTGGAGTTTCAACTTCAGCATCAGTCCTTCCAAGGAGTATTCAGGGTTGATTTCCCTTAAGATTGACTGGTTTGATCTCCTTTCTGTCCAAGGGACTCTCAGGAGTCTTCTCCAGCACCATAGTTCAAAGGTATCAATTCTTTGGTGCCTTGACTATACAGGCCTTTGTCGGCAATGTCTGCTTTTCATCATACTGTCTAGGTTTGTCATAGCTTTCCTGCCAAGAAGCAAAGGTCTTCTGATCTCATGGCTGCAGTCACTATCCTTAGTGATTTTAGAGCCCAAGAAAAGGAAATATATCACTACTTCCACCTTTTCCCCCTCTATTTGCATGAAATAATGGGGCTGGATGCCATGGTCTTAGTTTTTTTAATATTTAGTTTTAAGCTGGCTCTTTCACTCTCTTCCTTCACCCTCATCAAGAGGCTCTTCAGTTCCTTTTCACTTTCTGCCATTAGAGTGATAGTCATAGTCTAGTCTAGTGAACTATAGTCAGAGTATACTGTTCTAAATACTATCCAGCTGACCTCAACAAAAGCACATACCTGTGCAGCCCAAAGTCTCACTGAGCTAGAAAGTATCACCCCAGGCAGGAGGCTAGCTGATGCCCCTTCCCAGTCAGTTCCCTAAGAACCTTTTGTTTTCTTCAGTAATAGTGGGGGTGGGATGGGGAGGGGGTTGGCTTGGTCAAGAATTTTCATTTAAATAGAATCATACAGTGAGCAGTCTTGTAGGAAGGGTTTTCTCATTCAGTGTAAGGTTTTGAGACTCACCCGTATGTGTGTGTCACTAGCTGATTTCTTTTTGCTGAGCCTATTGTACATACTCGTTTGCCCAGTGACTTGCAAACGTGGACTATTTCTAGTTTGGGTCCATTATGAACACAGTTTCTATAAATAGTTTTGTACAAGTCTTTTTGTAGATGTATGTTTTCATTCCTGTTGGGTAAGTAAGGATTGAAATTGCTGCATCATAGGGTGGGTGTTTGTTTAGTTTTATAAAATGCCGATGGATGTGCCACTTTAAAATCCTGCTGACAATGTGTGTGTGAATCTTCCAGTTGTACCTTGGTGTTTTTTTTGTTTTAGCCATTTTAATGGGTATTAGTGGTATGGCATTGTCTGTTTGCATTTCCTCAGGAACCATGAGGGTTCATCCTTTCTTAATGTGTTTTACTGGCCATTCCGGTATCTTCTTTTGGGAATGTATGCTTAAATCTTTTGCCCACTTTTAAATTACATTTTGGTCTTTTCATTATTGAATGCAAGGAATTCTTTCGTAGTTTTAGGGACCAGTCTTTGGAGAAATTTTTTCTGGATATTATCTCCCAATCTGTGGCTTATTTATACAGTTTCTTAACATTGTTTTCTGATGCAGTCTGGCTTACCAGCTTTCTAACATGGTTATTGCTTTTTTGTGACTTAAAACACTTTTGCTTCCCTCCAAGTCACAATGATGATGTGCTACTTTGCTACGAAAGCTTCAGAGAGAGACTTCCCTGGCGGTCCAAGGGTGTAGGTTCCCTCCCTGGTCTGGGAACTAGGATTCCACATGCCGCAGGCGGTCGGAGAACCTTTGTTTTCTTTCTGTCTTGTGCAACGCTCAGCCCATCCCAACTCATTCCTGGGCCCTGATTGCTGTGTGCTCCAAGGGCAGTGAAAGTGGGCTGGGTTTTGGAATGACCCTTTTTGATTAATTCTACTGCTCTGTAAACTGTCAGAGGACTTTGCTGTGTTAAGGAAGGTTTGGTTTTACTTCTTTCACATTTTGATTTTGTAGATTGAATTTTAGAAAGAAATCCTAACAAAAAGAACCTCTGTCTGCAGTTCTGTGCTTTTATGAAGAATTTGTTTCATAAAAAATTTTTGCATTGAAATTCTGTACTATAAGTGGATACTTGGTATATATTAACACTTTAAGAAAGTGCGTCGATACTGGCTATCAGAACCAGTTATGAGGTGGATTTCAAGAGGAAGGGACTGAAAACCCAAAGAGAGTTCGTTATGCATTGTCTTGTGGTCAGGTGTTCCTCACCACGCAAGTGCTCTGAAATAACATCGAGCTTCTAGTAAAATCTTGTTGAATGCAGGTGATGTGCCTTCTTGTGGGAGATGATTTCAGCCAGAGAAGGAATAAACAATGCTTTACATTTAAACTGTCAGGGGGGGAGGACGTTTGTCCTTGAAAGGGGGGAACATATCCTGGTTCGGTGTGAAGTTGTGAGGGGCCCGAAGCGGCGGTGGCCTGACTGACTCACCGTGTGTCTCGCGCCCGGCGCGGCCCGTCTCTGTACCATGTCAGCTGCATGCGCTGTCTGCACGCACCGCGCCCGCGCGAGAGTTGGTGGAGCCGCGCGAGATTGCGCCCTGGGGCCCTTGTCCCCGCGAGAGTTAGAGCTGCACATGCGCGCTCGGGGCCCCCGCGCCTTCCTGTTGCTGTGGCACGCGCTGGGTGCCTTCCGGGTTTTGAATAGTTGAAGGAAACCAAAGGCGTCACGTTTTAGGGAACGCGTGAAAATAATAAGCCCCGGCCTTAGTGTCCATGAGTGGAGTCGTGTTGTCTCAGTGCTGCAGTGGCGGAGCGCCGCGGTTGGACGCCCGCACGGCCCCTCACAAAGCCCCGATCTCCTGCCTGAGGCTCTTGCCTCCTCTGTCCGGGGTCCGAGCAGCGTCTGACCGCCGTGCGCTCACAGCGCTGCCCAGGCCCTGGGGCACCAGCTGGGGGGATCCCGTGGGCCTTGATCGTCCCGGAGGGAGCACCCGGGACACGGGACGGAGGCGGCCCGCCCTTCCTGATGAGACCCCGCGGTAGCTTGAGGGGAACAGGCTCCCCTGGTTCTCCGTCGTGCTTCTGGGGTAGAGATTGATACAGAAAGAAAATATTAAACATAGTTCGCTTTTACAAGGTAATCTCTTTAGTCCCTTGTATTTAAAACTTTTCAGTTATTGCTGCCATGAAATTGATTTGCGTGGAATTTTCCAGAAATACATGTTTTGAATGGAAATACTTAGGCCCTTAAACACAACTCTTAACGAGAAAAGCAGTAGGAGAACAGCCACTTTGAAAGCTCCCCGCGCTGCTGTCTGGACCCTGGGGGGTCATCCGCTGGGTCTAAAGTCTACCTTCTGCTCAGACAGGGCCTTTCTTCACCCTTCATCCTTGTTGCACAGAAGCAGTAACGTGTATTTAACCTCAGGCTTTTCTGTAGTTGGTGTTCAGCTGTTCAGTCGTGTCCGAGTCTTTGCGACCCCCTAGATTGCGGCAAGCCAGGCTCCCCTGTCCACCACCGGCTCCCAGAGATTGCTCAAACTCATGTCCATCCAGTCAGTGATGCCATCCAGCCATCTCATCCTCTGTTGTCAGTCTTTCCCAGCACCAGGGTCTCTCCAGTGAGTCAGCTGTTTGTGTCAGGTGGCCAAAGGTTCTGTAGTTTTCTGGCTTTGATTTTCTGTACCCCAGGTAGATATGCTGGAGGGTTGGGGGGGGGGGGTGGTGTATCTTAACAATAGGGGAGATGCTGGGGGGTGGGCTAAGCTGCACTTAGCTTTTGCTGTTTGGGAATGCTGGCCATTTCCCAATGGGTGATGCCTGCTGGGGTGGGCAGGTACACCGTTGTGTCATCTGGCCTAACCTGTGACTTTGCTGAAGACCTTGATGATGGCTCAAACCTGTGTCCTTAATTAAAGAGTTGCCGGCTGTGTGGCTGAGGCCTCTACTTATAAGGGATGGAGGTGCCTGCTGCCACTGGGGAAGTGGGCTGGTGGTTTCTGTGTTGACCAGAGAGATAACAGCAGATTCTAAGTATTTCCACAAGAACTTGGGAGACATTTATGTTAAATATATTTTGTTCACATGAATCATAGGCAATCCCCTACTAACACGTAGGACATTAATTAAGGTGGTGGAATTTGTCACAGTAATGCTAATAGCAATATGTTTCATGGCAAGGGTGCAGGAATTGTTGTGGGATGTGTTGATCGTGAAATTCAGAGATTGACAGCATCTTCCTTTAAAGATGTTGCCGTAAAACTAGTTAAAACCCAGTTTCAAAGGTAAATAACCTGATTACCAAGAAAGCGTTAGGTCCTCTGTTGACCTTTTTGATTCTAACCGAGTGCTTCTGAGTAATACTTGGAGTGCAGACCCTGTTTCCTCAGTGGGCTGGCACGGACCACCTGGCACAGATCGCAGCTGTGCTGTTTCTGGAGCGGCCGATGCCTGACACTGCCCAGTTGTGACCATGAAAACTGGATCAGGCGGTCAGGGTTCATTATAAAAAGTAAAAAGAGAGCCCCCTTTGAATCACACCAAAAAAATGACCAACGTAATGCACTTTCATATATTCTGGGCCTAAAATTTTAGCACTTTGACTTAATCTCAGGAAAACCATTAAAACCTTGAGTGTTCTGTTACTGTTCTGTTTGTAGATGGGTTGGCTCCAGAAGGGACAGTCATTTACATCACCGTTTTTCTCGTTTTTGATGTTCCGTTTTCTCCTTGGAAGAAAAGTTATAACCAACATAGACAGCATATTAAAAAGCAGAGACATTACTTTGCCAACAAAGATCTAGTCAAGGCTATGGTTTTTCCAGTGGTCATGTATGGATGTGAGAGTTGGACTATAAAGAAAGCTGAGCGCAGAAGAATTGATGCTTTTAAACTGGTGTTGGAGGAGACTCTTGAGAGTCCCTTGGACTGCAAGGAGATCCAACCAATCCATCCTAAAGGAAATCAGTCCTGAATATTCATTGGAAGGACTGATGTTGAAGCTGAAACTCCAATACTTTGGCCACCTGATGGGAAGAACTGACTCATTGGAAAAGACCCTGATGCTGGGAAACATTGAAGGCGGGAGGAGAAGGGGACGACAGAGGATGAGATGGTTGGATGGCATCACTGACCCAATGAACATGAGTTTGAGTAAATTCCAGGAGTTGGTGATGGACAGGGAGGCCTGGCGTGCTGCAGTCCATGGGATCACAAAGAGTCGGACACGACTGAGCGACTGCACTGATGTTCCATTATTATTAGTTACCCTCACGGTTTATTTTTCAGATAACGTGTTCATACTTTTCTCTCTTCCTCTCTAAACAGGTTGAAAGGATCGTTGACAAAAGGAAAAACAAGAAAGGGAAGACGGAATACTTGGTTCGGTGGAAAGGCTACGACAGCGAGGACGACACCTGGGAGCCGGAGCAGCACCTGGTGAACTGTGAGGAGTACATCCACGACTTCAACCGGCGCCACACCGAGAAGCAGAAGGAGGGCACCTTCACCAGGGCCAACCGGACCTCCCCGAACAATGCCCGGAAGCAGATCTCCAGGTCCACCAACAGCAGCTTCTCCAGGGCCGCCCCCAAAGCGCTAGTGGTGGGTAAGGAGCACGAGGCCAAGAGCAGCCCGCTGTTTGCCGCCAGCCAGAAGTTCCGGAAGAGCCCCGCGCCAGGCCTGGCCGCCCGCAAGAACATGGACCTGGCCCGGTCGGGCATCAAGATCCTCGTGCCCAAGAGCCCCATCAAGAGCAGGACCGCAGTGGACGGCTTTCAGGACGAGAGCCCCGAGAAGCCGGACCCCGTGGAGCAGGGGCCAGAGGACACGGCGGCCCCGGAGGCAGCGGCCGAGAAGCCGGTCGGGGCCCTACTGGGCCCAGGGGCAGAGCGGGCGCGGATGGGGAGCCGGCCCCGGATACACCCGTTGGTGCCGCAGGCATCCGGCCCCGTGACCGCGGCCATGGCCACGGGGCTGGCCGTGAATGGGAAAGGTAAGTGACAGTCTCGGAGGGGCGTGGGGGGCCCCCCTCACCTCCGCAGTTCTGCTCCGGAAGGCGAGCTGGCCTGCCTGAGCCCGGGGGCTTCCGCGGGCCCTGCTCCCGACAAGAGCAGGTGTGTCTGTGGGAACCCTGGAGAGAGCTCACTGGCCCGTCCTCTCTTTACCCGAAGCCTGGGGCGTCGGCCTCTGAAGTCAGCACGGGCTCTGTCCCATCGGCTGCCTGCGGGCTGGCCCGCCGCCTGCGGTTGGTTTAAACAACGTCCCCTTCTAGGTAGGTCGTGGCTGGTATTTCTTTAGTTTCTGCTTTTATGCATCTTTACACATTGGGTCTCATGTTAGGAATCCATCTGAAATTTCAAAGTGTGAGCAATATTGATTAGAAGTCACAGTTCTTACTGTCCTAACTCATCTAAATAACCAGAAATGCCTTTCAATAGGGTATCGACCACAAATAGAGACTTTGGGACTTTGGGGGGTCTCTCTGAAACAGTCAGCTGTTGGCATCTTTATTGCAGAGTAGGGCTCCGTTCAGCATGGGTGCTGTTTTCTGTTGTGTTTTTATGCCGTTCTTGCCTCTGGACCGTGCAGCTCAGGTGGTCATCCTGTGGGCTGCCCGACTGCTGGGTCGCACACCTGGCCGTCAGCATAGACGGCTTCCCTCCCAGCGCTTTCCCCAGGCCTGGTGAGCCGCCACCTCTAGGATTCTGCCGCATCTCCTCTGATGTAAGCCTTGCCTCACGGTGGGTACTGGTGCCTTCTCACCTACCATGGCTTTCTTACCGGTCCCCTTGCTTCCTGCCCTCTGAGAGCCCCCTTCCACTTCCCATCCGTTCTTGAACGGAACAGCCATCCCCAGTCGCCAGACAGGCTGCTCCACCATTGCCTCGGTGTGCTCTGCCCCTCCCTGCCCTCGGCCTCCGGGAGCTTGTGTGAGCGCATTTGCAGAGCTGACCTCTCATCCACGGGCCTTGAGCTCAGTGTCAGGAAGGGCTGTAGCGGTTCAGGGGTAGGCAAGACCTGGTGGTGGCCGATAGAAGGCTCCACTTCATGGGGAGGTCGAGTCGCAGAGCTTGTGGGGTTCAAGCAGAGCAGGAATCCGCGCTGTTTCTCAGTTCCTCCCGTCTTGTTCTCTGCACCATCACTGGCTGCCCCCGCCAGATGGACAGATGGACGTGTCGTCCTGCGTGGCAGACGCCGGGCCCTACTCTGCGCCCAGCTCTGCTGCTGAAGACAGGGCCTGCGCCCGCAGGCCAGACCCTGTGTGGCCTGTGCAACGTGGCCTGTCACCTGAGAAGGGTTTTCACATCTTCTGACATTTGAGAAAATCAAGAGGAATAATACTTCATGAACCATGAAATATAAGAAACTGATTTCTGTTTCATAAAGTTTTATTGGAACGCAGCCATGTGTGTTCACGCTGATGGTCTGCGTCTGCCTTCCCGCTGTGGGGACAGACTAGAGTCCCTGTGACAGAGCCCGCGCAGCCTGCGGGCTGAAGGAGGTGTACACACACACACACACACACACACTCGCTCTAGGTCACACAGACGCACGCACACACGCACACACAGAATCTCTGTGACAGAGCCCGTGTAGCCTGCACGCTAGAGGCACACACACACATCCTCTTCTAGGTTCACACGCCCCTGCTCTAGGAAGACACACACATACAGAATCCTGTGACAGAGACCGCATCGCCTTTGAACTGAAGGCGTGCACACACACACTCACACACACTCATTCACTCTGCCTGGTCTAGGCAGCCACAGTCCCGGTGGGCGGACTCAGATTCTGTGGTTGGTCGTCCACAAACTAGAAGCTGTCTTGACCCTTCTGTCTCCACGTGCTGCTCTTGGCACAGCTCTGCAGGGCTGGCTGCTCTCAGCAAAAGCCTTAAGTTCTGGGCATAAGGTGTGCCGTGGCTTCTATTTGAATTAAAAGTTGCTAACTTCTGTTTTCAGTACTCTGACTCTTTCAAAAATTTTTTTCAGTATCTATAAGGGTGGCTGTGGTTAAAACCACAAGGGGCACGTGAGCGTAAAATCTCACAGGCCTTTCATCTTGTTCTGTGGGGGTGGATGGGTTGGGGTGAGAGTGACGTACTCCCCAGGGCCCCCGGGAGCGTCCTTCTCTTCTGCCCCCCCAAATCCGCCACAGGTTGAGACCCTCCCCCCACACAGATGGTGGGGAGGCCGGCAGCCCCCCGGGAGTGTCTGCAGGGCCGCGGCGGGCCCGGCTTGCAGGGGTGTCAGGTCGCCTCGCCTCCCGTCACCCTCCTGCGTAGAGGCGCTGGACTTGGGCTCCGGGAGGGATCTTCTCTCATGGGGCTCAGCACCCCGCACCCCTTGGCCAGAGCCGAGCCTGCGTGGGGTGAGTGTGTCAGGCAGGACGGTGCTCACTGCAGGGGCGCTGGAGCACATCCTTTGTGGCTCCATCCCTGGGTCATGCTCAGTGGGAGCGCGTGCTGTTGCAGAGACAGGTCCATGGGCCAGAGCACAGAACCTTCCAGAAAAGCCCGTGCTTGCCTTTGGCGTGTCTCTTTCACAGCAAGCTGGGCTGAGGCCCTTCTGAGGAGTTGGTCCACGTTCGCACATTCTTAACACAGGGTTAATTTTAGAGCTGCACCAGAACCCTGATTTGTTTTTCTAAAACTAATTGAAGTGCTACTCGTGGTCATTGGGAAACGAACCATCTCCTATTCAAAACATTAATCGTGTGGGGGGATATTTTTGCTACCAAGCACAACAGATATTTAAATGTCTGTTACCCAAAAGAGTAAATGTTTCTGGAGAATTTTAACATACACACAGTGACTCTTACAGACTAACCATATGTGTGTTTAGTTTTTGATGATTTTAAGTATGAAACAGGTTTAAAAGATGAATATGTTGCTTTACTCAGAAATAGAAAAAGTTTTAAATTTAGGCAGTGCAGCTGTCTTTCTAGTCTATTTTATTAATAAGTTAATGATTCTGTTTTTATGCTCTTTTAATTGCCTGGTGAATTAATCCTACAAAAGCAATTGCTTTTAAAAACTATATTATCATTACTTTGTTTTTTTGTGAATTCAAATATGTTGTTAATCACCATTCCACAAGTATGACTTTGAGAAAATGTTATTAGCAAACTTTTTTTTCTCATGACATCTAAACCTTATCGTTACGGTGTAGGGTTGGCAGCTGGATTTTAAGTCCAAACTCATTGGTAAAGAACCCGCCTGCCAGTGCAGGAGATGAGAGTTCAGCCCCTAAAGGAAGGCATGGCAACCCACTCCAGTATTCTTCCCTGGAGAATCCCATGAAAGAGGAGCCTGGTGGGCTACAGTTCATGGGGTTGCAAAGAGTCAGCTGGTAACAACAGGTTCAGGAGGAAAATGACTGAGAAGACACCTCAGTGGACCACGTTCTCCACCTCATGATCATTTTAGTCAAAGCAAGGACCCCGGAGGAAGCGTGCTACTTCCAGAGAGGGGCACGTAAAGTCCTCCGGTAAGAATGTGAGACAGGTCCTGGCCCCTGTGCCTGTCGGGGAAGCTCAGAGCTCCTTTGTCAGAGGCAGCCTGGGGCCGCTTACTGCGAAAGGTGCGGAAAGTGGGACCTGAATCCAGGGAGGTTAAGAAGCCAGGAGGCTGGGGCGCTGCAGGAAGTGCCCGCAGGACAAGAGGGTGTCTGAAGCCACACAGTAGCAGACAGTCAGTTAAACGTGGGCCCAAGGGCGCTACACGAAGCATTTCCCTTTGAAAGCAGCAGATCGTCGGTTGGCATCTCTTGTCTGACGGGCCCCCGCGTCCTGGACGCTCCCAACTGCCTGGACAAGCCTGGGTCCCCATGGGAGGAGGCCCACGCCCCACCCCCACCCCCCGAGCTCTGTGCTCTGTCCTCTGCTCCTGGGGGTCGCCCCTCCTCACTCCCCTGCGTCCCTGTCTCTAGGGACACTCAGGGATACCTGGGACTCTGGGCAGTGTTGACCAGTGACACTTCGGGGTCCTTGGGACCGTGTGGCTTCTCTCTCCCCACTCTCTGTGGGGTCTCCTCCCGTGCCAGCGGCTCTCAGGGTTGTGGTCCCAGGGCAGCAGCAGCAGCAGCACCCGGGCACTTGCCCAGGCCCCGTCCCGCCTCCGTGCCCACAGCTCTCAGGGGCCAGGGTGCCCTCCAGGGGGCACCTTCCAGTGCCAGCCTGTGCCGTTTTCCTGTAACTTTGTGGTTTTGTGGAGCAGGATGGGAAATAACTGTCCGCTAATACTAAGTTCAGCTAACTGTCTGCTGCTCTACTCTAGGTTCTTAGAGTTAGACTTAGTTCCTATTTGGTTTTGATTTAAAATTGTCTTCAGGTGTTCGTAATTTCTTTTTAGTAAGTGTTTTAACAGTTAAAATTTTTAAAGAACTGGAAGATGTAAAATATTGGGTTGGCCAAAAAAAAATTCTGTCCAGTTTTTCTGTAATATCTTAAAACATCTCAAAGGAAAAAAAAAGGTAAAAGCCCCACCTTCCCGCTCCCACCACCTCGTCCTGCTCTGAGAACTGCTGCTGGCCGTCCTTTCCTTGCGGGAGCTGCACAGGCACGCGCGCCTTTGAACACGTCAGTGGCTCCTGCTTGTCTCACGGCTCCGCCACTTAGGGTCCTTTTCAGTTTTTTGACACGTCTTGGATGTGTTTTCACACTCAGGTGGACAGCTCTCCGTCCTTTAAAGGGGTCGTGGTTATTTTTGCCGTGAATGCCTCCTGGCGCCTGCCGTCAGAGCGGCGGTGGCATGCTTTTCAGCAGGGGTGTTGTGCTTGGCCCGGGCGCTCCCTGCTCAGCGTCCCTGGCTCTGCCTTTGGGTGCTAGCCTGGCCTCAGGCACACGCACGGGCGGCAGTGTGTCCTGCTCCCGTCTGCCTGCACACCCGCCTTCCCAGGGGCCGGCGTCTTGGTGCATCCTTTAGGGGAGAACCACATTATATAAATAGTTTCTTCCCCTGTAAGTGAATATGTTTTATTGATACCCCCATCTTAAACACAAGTAATCCATAAATGCTGTGGATTGGACAAGTACACTGAGCGGAATGGGACGGTGTGCCATCACCTGCTCCCCGCGGAATCCCGTTTCCTTCCCCAGAGGGAACGGTCGTGATTCGACGCATGTCAGTCCAGATGTTTTTCCGTCTGCTTGGACTCTTCAGCGTGGAGTCCTGCTCCATAAACATGCTTGGGTTTGTCTTTCTCACTTGACGTTGCGTCTTGGAGAACTTTCTGTGTTAAGACTCGTATCTCTGCCTCACTTCTTTTTAAGTTGTAAGTTTTTTGTTTTTTTTTTAATATGATTTCAGCCTTACGGGGGTGCTGGGAGGCAGTGCGAGGAGAGCACGTCTGCCCTTGTCCGCGTGCTCACCGTTTTCTGTGCTTTGCCTCATCTCCTCGCCCTGCGACCCCCGCCCCTCGCGTATGTGTTTATACCCATGGGGACGCACATGTGGAGATGCTCTCCTCCTGAATCACTTGCTGCTGCGAGCAAGGGTGAATACAAGGGCTACAGCGGAACTAAGGTTTTGATCGATGGGAGCAAATTCATCTCTAAAGAAACTTGAAGACCAGGTGCCCATTCACCTGTTCTTAATCGACTCTTCATAAATCTACCTGCCTAATGAGAAGGCAGAAAATGGTATCATCGTTTGTTACAATTGCCTGTTTGCATTCATTTTTCTGTTGATTTTCTTAATATATCCCTTGCCGATTGGGAGGGGGTGGGGGCAGAGGGGAGGGTAGTTTAACTTTTTCAAAACGTGAAGAGTTCACGTCCACATCAGCATCAGCCTTACCCGGGGACCACACTCGGCTCACGTCTGAGCCCGTGTGTGTGCACGTCCTCCTGGCCCCACGCAGGACGAGGGCGCCCACGCCAGTGGGTAGAGTGCCCAGGCTTGTCTGGCGTCTGCCTTCAGGGGTTTACGGCAGCTGATGAGCGTCCCGATGCCTTTTCTCCCTTGACCTGCTTCATCCTGGGGGTGGGTGGGTGTGGTCAAGAGCCTTAAAGTTTGCTTTTGAGAATTAAAACACTTGGTTCCGTCTGGGTCAGGGGTGAAGGCCGTGGAGCCTGAAATGCGTCCTGTGTCTGGGAGCCCCTTGCTTCCCCGGGGCTGGCAGCTCGAGTGGGGGTCCACTTTCAACAGCACCCTTCTCTCTCCAGCCCACAGGGCTGATTCTGCGGATAGCTGTCGTCATGGCAATTTCTGGGAGTCTACAGGGATCAGAGCCTTAACAGGGACAATCTCTGGTTCTAATTCAACCCTCAAGTCAAGTAGTTAACGAGACGTGGTATGTTAGGAGGTATGCCCACGATTCTGATTGATTCATGTTGGGAACAGGGTAAGGACTTTGTATCTCATCCCGTGAGTCTACCTGTCATGTGTCAGATGGGGGCGGCAGGACTGAGACGTCAGCGCAGTGTTCGCACAGACAGTGGTACCATGAGAGGTGGGAGAGTGTAGGACGGCCGGACGCCCCCTGACCTCTGCCTCCACGGGACCCCGCGGGGTTGTGAGAGGGGCGGTGCGGCAGGAGCAAGGCTCCTCTTGTTCCCTGTCTCCAGGCTCTTGGAATTAAGCCTAATCGCCGTCACCACGGAGGATGACAGGTTAACTGTGCTGCTCAATTTTATGAATGAGAAGTTGCTTTAACTGCCAAGTACTGCCTTTTAGTATAGGACTTGGAGTTTTGGAAACCATGAGATAGAAATGGTATAACCGTTTCTCTATATAACGTGGGCATATAATGGGACTTGGCATACAGCCAGGGGAGAACCAGCATGGGGGGTGGGGTTTGAAATCAAGTGACCAGTGCTGGGTGGCTGCTGCTCAGCCTCAAGTTGTCTGGTTTTGAAAATATTGTTAGCTCACACAAAAATTGCAACCAACTTTTCAAGTCCAGCAGGGACATAGACACATTTGTATCTCAAGGTGGTTGATAGTTATTTACTGTTGACCCGTGATGAACACTGTGGGGGTGTTGGGGATGCCAGCCCTGCACACAGGTGAAACCTGTAACTTACAGATGGCCTCTGTGTCCTCAGCTGCTTCGTGTCCACAGTTCTTCCGTGTCTGCGAGTGGTAAATTCTGAGGCGTTACACAGCAGGTGTGTGTATGTGCATGCCGCACGTCTCTACATTCATCCACGGACGCTTAGGTTGTTCCCTATCTTGGCTATTATAGGTAACGCTGCTGTGAACAAAAAGGAGTGTGTATCTTTCTGAGTTAGTGTTTTTATTCTCTTCAGATAAATACCTAGAAATAGGAATTGCTGGGTCATATGGTAATTGTATGTTTTAAATTTTTGAAGAGCCTCCAAAATGTATTTCCATAGCGGCTGCACCTGTTTTTAGCAGAGTTGTTGATTTTAGAACTTTGATCGAAGGATCCAGTCATAGTGGGCTTTAAAGTCCTCATTAATAATCAGTGTGAGAGCGCCTCTTCTAAGCGTTGAATAGACTCTCGGTCTCAATTTTGAGAAAGTGGTTTTGTGTCTTTAAGGATGCCATGGCTGTTAATACCAAGAGGGAAGCAGTTACTGGCTTGATTTGTCTCGCTTCCCCACGCACACAGAGGAAGCCTGCCTCTTTCGGGGCATGTTTTGGAAAGGCACAGAGGATCATGAGACTGTTGGAGGGGAGAGCCAGGCGGCGAGGACTCTGAAGTTACGAGTAAAAAGTCGAGATGCAAGAAGCTTTTGAGAAGATGTGTAGGTGTCTCGAGGAGTATGAGTGAGTTCTCATCATTTGAGAACATAGAAGTCATCCCGCTCCCCGGGAGCATCGGACTCTTGCTGGGGGTGGCTGAGAAGCAGCAAAGCCGCGTGTGATTCTGAGGATGCCCGCTCTAGGGCGGTCCTGTGAGCCAGGGAGGTTTGGTTTATTTTTGCTTTCTCTTGAGTTTGGGGAAAATAAGCAGCCCCAGTATCGACACTGATATCATGTGATCAAAGTCAAAATTACATGGTTTCAAGATGAACTTTTTTTTCCTCCTAAAACTACCATTGCTTTCATTTGTTTTTAATCATCATGGTCATTTTGAAGTTTCAAATACAATTAAGGAGAAGACCGCTCACGGGGGAGCCTGGGCTGTTGTGTGTTTGTTCGTTTGTTTTCAAAGCAGGAGAAATAGCGGTGGAGGCGGCCAGAAGGAGCGACTTCCCTGGCGAGGGGCTGTGGAGGCAGCTGGGCCTCACTTTTCACAGGAATGTCACACCCGCCCTCGGAGGTGTGTGCGGGGTGCAGACAGAGTGGCGTCAGGATGCGCGCGCTCGCAATTGCCCGCCGAGCTGGGGGGCGCTTCACCCCGCGGCATCGTCGGCAGCTGCCTGTGTCTGCTCCGCTCTGATCAAGGAGAGAGATCACTTACAGGCGTCTGTTTGGAGCAAATGTGGCTTCTTTCAGGCAGCCTCAGGATCACTTTTTTAAGTGATTAGTTTCTAAACACAGGCCATGATTCTCGTCTTAAGTAGTTCACTTTGGTGATTCTGTGACATTGCCATACCTCTTGCTTTTCACCGAGGACACAAAGTCTGGTTGAATAATTCTCGGCTCGGAAATAGTCCTCATGCTGAACGGTGACCCCCTTCAGGCCTTCCAGGGGATTCCCTCTCTCCCGGGCCTCGCTCGGTGAATACTCTGGACCAAAGAGGACAGTCTAGCCTAGGGGTCAGCACGCTTCTGCTGTGAAGAGCCAGGTGGGAGGTGGTGTGGGCTTTGGGGCCAGACGGGCTCCGATGCCACACTCAGCTCTGATGCCACACTCAGCTCTGCTGTGAAGGGGCCGCCGGCAGCGGAGATGTGACAGGTAGCTGGGCTTGCGCCTGGGTCTGGCCTGAGGGCGCTGTGGGCAGGCCCCTGGTCGCTCTTGCCTCCCCGTCCTCGCCAGCTCCTTCCCCTCGGGGAGCACAGTCTGGTATCCTACAAGCAGGGCCCTCACCCCCGGTGGTCCTGAAAGCACCGGGACCTTCCTCACGTCTCCAGGTGAACAGGGCATGGCGTGACAGCCGGGTGGCTGTAGTGATCTGAGAAGCCTGTGTGTGTGCTCTGTACACAGCGCCTGAGACGGGCCTCTGTGGGGCTGCGGCACGGGCCTTTCCAGTCTTCGGACGAGCTCTTCCGTGCTCGGCGGTGCTCTGGTGACCAAGTTCTGAGTGTCATGCGCTCCAGTCCCCCGTTTCTTCTGCTCCTTTCTGTGCTGTTGCGTCTCGTCTCACCTCCAGACCCGTTCTCTCACGCGCTCTTCTAGGAGCTTTTGTGTTTGGGTCTCTCTGCCTTGGAGGATGTGTGGCTGTCAGGCTCTGTACACTGCCATCCCTGCTGCATAACCGCCTCGGGTGGCCCCCCGGGGGGCCATCTCTGCAGGTCCGTCTCCAGGCTTCTGGTCTGTTCTCTCACCGTCCCACGCTGTCTTACCGGCAGTGTCTTGAAGTCTTGGCGTCTGGTAGAGGAAGTCTGCCCCCGTGTCCTTGTTCAGGAGGGCCCTGTCCATGTCCACGTCCAGGGCAGGGTCAGCTTGAAGTTTCCACTCTCCAGGAGAACAGAGCCCTCCTGGGGTCTGCACTGAGGTTGCGGTCACTCTTGTCATTTAGGGGAGATTGGCATAGTTGCAGTCAGCACAGGTGTTTTCAGTCTTGTGAGCAGAGACCTTACATGTCTTTCATTAGCGGATTCCTTTAGATTCTCTTAGTAGTTTTGGCTGCTGTTCTAAACGGCATAATCTAAGCTCTTGTTTTCATGTTCTGTTTGCTGTTCTTTGTTCTAATTCGAGGTTTCCTCGTTAAGGTGGTTTGCTGTAGAGGCATGTCGGGCATGTCACTCAGCCGATCTGAGAACCTCGGGGTGGGTGGGTGGGCGTCTCTGATCTCAACAAGACTCCCCCTAGGTCTGCGTTCAGCTGCCTGTCCAAGAGCCACCAGATGGAAGTGCTGAACGTTTCCCCCGAACCTCTTCTCTAAGATGCAACTTATTTTTAAATAGGAACATATTAGTGTTGAACTTGACCCTGATTTTTAAAGGTGTGATCCAAGGATAAAAACAGTGATACATGAAGCGATGTTCCACATCACTAATTACTAGGGAAATGCAAATCATAACCACACTGGGATAGTACCTCATGCCCATTAAAAGGGCTGTTACCAAAAAGGTAAGAAGTAACAAGTGTTGGTGAGGGTTGGAGAAAAGGGCCCTTTGGGTGGGAATGTGAATCGGTGCAGCCGCTATGGAGAACAGTGTGGAGGTTTCTCAGAAAACTGAAAACAGAGCTGTGGTCTGTCTGTTCTGCTTCTGGGTATTTACCCAAAGAATGTGAAGGTGCTCATTCAGAGACATGCACCGCTGTGTTCATTCAGCGTTTACTGTAGCCAAGGCGTGGAAGCAACCTAAGCGCCCATCAGCAGATGGATGGATAAAGAAGACGTGAGGCAGACGCACTCACACTCACACAAAGGCATACCGAGCCATCAGAAACCTGGTCTCGCCGTTTGAGACAGCATGGACTTAGAAGGCATTGCGCTGAAGGGAACAGATGACGACATTCGTGCGTGACGTTTCTGTGTGTGTGTGTGTAAGTGGACAGAAAACACGGTGCTGGTTAGAGGGGAAGGGAGGTGGAGGAGGGCAAGATGGGCGGACGGGTAGCGGCGTGGGACCAGCGGACACTTCGGACTCCGCTGACGAGCACGCCGCAGGGTGCACAGAAGGCGCGTGAAACGTACAGTGTTACAAACCGGCGTTGCCTCAGTTTAAACACTGCAGCCACAGTCTTTAGAATTACTCTCTCTCCTCATTCTAGGCTAGTAGAAGCCGGACGTGTCTGTCACTGAACCGTGGCTGAGGTGATGAGGAGTGCAGCAGGCTGGGCACAAAGGCGGTGAAAGCGGCAGCCTGCGCTGCTGCGTGTGTGCATGAGCACGGCGTTTCCAGTGCCTGCGCTGCTGCGTGTGTGCAGCGAGTGTAGCGTGTTTCCAGTGGGTGCGGGATGCACGGCGAGGCCTGGACAGGCGCTCTGTGTGCATCAGTCACCCGATCCCACGGTCGCTGTGTGGGGTGGCTGCCAGTGAGCCGGGGAGCCAGCAAGGGCTCAAGGTGGTCTGACTCGGGCGCCCAGCCCACAGCTGCATCAGATGAGAGGATGAGAGGATGAGAGTGAGACTGAAAATCCTCGTCGGGCCTTGCACGGCCTCAGCCAGGACCGGCGGGGCAGCAGCCTGGGCCTCTCCTCCTCCTCCAGCTGTTCTGGCCTCGTTCTCGTGGTGGTGTCCAGGACACAGCGGGGCAGGCTCCTGTCCACAGCCCCTCGAGTCTCTGTTCCAGCTTCGAGGCTGCCAGAGTCCGCCAGTCCACAGCGGGAGACCCGGGGACGGCGAAGGGCGGGGATGCGGTGGAGTTCAGAATTCGGCCGTAGTTTGGTTAAAGGTTCACTCTGTTTCCAGCAGAGTGTTTTATCACGAGTCGATGTTGCGTCGCCTACATGTGTTGAGACTTTTCTTTCCCATTTGTTCCTTTAAACGGGTCAGTTACTCTGGGTTCTGCTGCTTCCTCATCCCTCTCCCTAAACACCAAATCAGCCTTGAGTCCTAGAATTAACTCAGCTTAGCTATGATATTTTATGCTGTTTATACACAGTTGCATTTGTTTTACTAAATAATATTATAGACGTAAGATCCTATTGGCACTGACCTGTAATGTTCCCCTCTTGGAATAGTGATCTGACTGTTCAGATTTCACTGGTTTTAGTCTTACAGCACCTTATATAATTTGAATGTAAACATATATGTCAAACCAACAACTGTCTGTTGAGGTTCTGCTGTTTGAATAGGTAATTTTTTTGCATTTAGAAAAGTGAGATAGACATCACACCATAATGCATGCTCTGAAAGTGCTGTACTTCAGATTTTATTGAACACATCCTCATGTTATGCAGCCCAGCCGCCGTTCTGTCCCTCAACATTGCCTTCACTTTGGAAGGAAACCTTAGCCTGTTGGAATCCCTCCCCTCTCCACCTTCCTCCCAGCCCCTGGCAACTGAGAACTCACTCTGCGCTTCTGTGGGTTTGCCTGTTCTAGACAGTTCATGTAAATGAAACCAACTGTGTGGATTTTGTGTCTGTATTCTTTTATTCGGCGTGTTTTCAAAGTTCATCCGTGTTAGTGATTAAGTGGGTGCCTCGTCCCTTTTTTGGCTGGATAATTCTCCGCAGTGTGCATATTCCATGCTGTTGATGGACGTCTGGGTCACTCCCTCGTTTAGCTCCTGTGCGTAACGCTGCTGTGAACACATGTGTGCGTGCTCTTGCGTGGACATGTTTTCAGTGTTCTTGGTTAAATCCCTGGAGCGGGGTCACTGGGTGGGTGACTGTGTTTTCAGTACAGACAACATAACTTGGCCCTTCTTCCGGGAGTTGATTCTTCACACCAGATGTTTTGAACATTAAAGATATTCTGTGTTCTGAGTAAATTTCCTTTAGGTCCTCATGAGATAAATCTTGACTAAAAAGAAGCTGAATTCTGAGTGAGCGTCACAGGTACTTAGAATGCTTCCTGAAAGTTCCCTGTGGGTTGAATTTTGACCTCGTTCTCATGGTCTGTAAACTCCCTGAAAGTGCAGTTAGAGCTTGTCTGGAAGGGCAGGTGACGAGCCTGAGGTGACCGTCTCTGGCCCCAGGCCTGCCCTGTGGCCCGTCTGACCCTGCCCTTCCCCCCAGGCAGTCACCCTAGCCCAGCGGCTGAGCTCTGAAGACAGGCATCAAGTCCTCACCGCCAGTTTCCTTTTAAAATAAAACCATATCTTCTCATTTTCTCATGGAGCATCCTCAGTTCAGGGACACACTATGTTTCTGCGGTGGAGGTCCAGCCCCACGTCCATGCCGGGCGGGTCTGGGGGCCAACGAGGGGCCGGCACATCCTCCTCCCCTCCCCTCCCCTCCGCCTGGATCAGCTCTGCGCCTGAGGCTCCACGTTAGAGTCTGTTTAAGGAGGAAGGCCCTCGTGTGTCGGGGAACGCGGGGGAGGCCACCGCCTTGGTGCACTCGGGGGACCCACTGGGTGTGCAGTCCGCTCCGTTGTGTGCTCAAGTTGTGTCTGACCCTCTGTGACCCCGTGGACTTGGCTTCCCTGAGAGCTCAGTTGGTGAAGAATCCGCCCACAGTGCAGGAGACCCCTGTTGGACTCCTGGGTCGGGAAGATCCCCCGGAGAAGGGATCGGCTTGCCCACTCCAGTGTTCTGGGCTTCCCTGCTGGCTCAGCTGGCAAAGAATCCGCCTGCAATGCGGGAGATCTGGGTTCGATCCCTGGGTTGGGAAGATCCCCCAGAGAAGGGAAAGGCCACCCACCCCAGTGTTCTGGCCTGGAGAATTCCGTGGACTGTATAGTCCGTGGGGTCTCAGAGTCAGGCACGCCTGCGCGACTCTCATTGCACTTGCGCTGTGTGCTGTTTCTTTGCCTTCGTTGTCTCTTGTTCCTTCTGGTTTGGGGAGGCTGAGGGTGTGTGTGTGTTGGTCTCTTGGTCTTTCAAAGACCCTCAGGGAGTGACTTCTCTTGGGTCTTAGAAGTACCAGGTCGTCGACTTAGGCAGTACATTTCTCGTTTAGAATCGTCTTTTAGTGGGGTTTGCAGCCTTGCCCTGGCCTCCAGGAAGCCCAGCCTGTGTTCCGCTCTTGCTGACCAGGTGCAGGGCCTCAGCTTCCCGCGGCGCTGTCTCCCCGGCTTCACCTTGTTGTGGGCGAGTTGTGTGTTCAGCAGCTTTACCTTTGTGGCTTCACTGATCTCTCCTGCCCATCTGGAACACACACTGAGCTGTGGACCTCGAGTCGTGGTCGTGTTTGAGAACACAGTTCAAGTCAGTGCAGGTGCACTTCTGATTTAAGCTGTTGCTCATTTAGAGATGCGGTGAGGGTTGGGGAGGAGGGCTGCTTTAGAAAGTCACACGAAGAGCCCAGGTCTCCCGCATTGCACGCGGATTCTTTACCAGTGAATCTCCCTGCAATGCAGAAGACCTGGGTTCGAGCCCTGGGTCAGGAAGATGCCCTAGAGAAGGGAAAGGCCACCCGCTCCAGTATTCTGGCCCGGAGAATCCCATGGCCTGTGTAGTCCGTGGGGTCACAAAGAGTCGGATGCAACTGAGCAGCGTCACTTTACACGAGGAAGAAGTGCTGCTCTGCTGTCCTCTGACGCATGATGCGCGAGACCCAGACTCCGATGGGGCACGTGGGCAGCACGGGAAGTCCTGGTGACGGGGTCCACCCCGGTCCCCAGCTGTTGGCTTTGCAGATGGAAGGCTGAAGTAGGCCTCGCCGTGAACACCAGCAAACACCCTGACCTTGTTAGCCTTACTCTGGGTGACGATGTGTGGTCCAAGAAGGGGTGTTTGGAGTCTCGGCCTCTGAGAGGCGCCCCTGTACCCCAACTAGCAAGTCGGCGCTTGAGCATTTTAGCCAGGAACGTACTGAGCGCAGTAAATGCAGACTGAGCTGACTTCACCTGGAGTAGAGCTCGGGTTGTACTCCACATATACCTGACCACAAGTATGTCTTCCTTTAAGGTGCAGGATTTAAAATTATTGGGCAGGCACCATTAAACAGGGAGATCAGATTATAATCAATTACTTCTCTTACTGAAGCAGTAGTTGCAAAAGCTAGTTCTAAAAGTCAGTGCAAATTTTGTAAAGAAAAGTGTTGAGCGAATTCAGTCCTGTGTCAAATAAAGTAGGATCGTTTTTGCAAGAAATAAAATTTTTGTAGGTAAGATGAACAGTAAGATTCCACTGCTGAAGACTCACAGCGTGTAGGTAGTTGTTATCCTTCTTGTAGTTTTTTTCTTGTGAATCCTTTATTTCAGGACTAAAGAGTGTAGGTCTGACCATTTTCTGTTCCTGTTTTGAAACTTTAAAGTGACACAGCATAAAGATTTTTTGCTAAGGTTTGTTCTCTCCAGCATATGACTTACACTGGCAGCTGTTAATGAGAGACTAAAGTGCGTTGCATTTAAAGCATCACCAGTCTTACTGGATTCGCTTTAGGAACTTATCCTGATACGTGTATTTAGAATGATAGAATTTATTATTGGTAGTAGTTTTTCCTTTTTATTTTGCTTTTTCATAAGTAAAACTAAACTAGAAAGCTTGAATTTGCATCTGTAATTAAAATTTGACTCCCTGCTTGAAAGTTTTCCATCAGCCTCTTCAAAGGGCACACTTCACTTGTGAGGGTTTCCAGCTCTTCAGTCTGAGATGTTGCTGCCGACAGCTTTGGGATGCGTGAGTGCCGTTTCTGCTGAACTGAGTAAAAATGATGCTCAGATTTCCTCTGATCCTTGAGGGCTCCCTGCTTCTCTGGATCCAGAAGCCCAAGTCCCTTGAGGGATGAGTGCCCCCTGGGGAACTCAGCGGACCCCCCCAGGGAAGATCGGAGCCGGCAGCAGGCTCTTCCACACAAATGCTGCAGAGGACTGACCTTTGTGCCAGGAATCCTCTGAACGCAGCACAGACTCTCCGTGTCTCTTGTTGTGACCTGAACTGATCGTAGATGTTTGCAGAATATATGGTGACATACAGCAATACGTGAACCGTGACCTTCCAGATGTTTAAGCTGGTTTTAGACAAGGCAGAGGAACCAGAGATCAAATTGCCAACATCTGCTGGATCATCGAAAAAGCAAGAGTTCCAGAAAAACATCTATTTCTGCTTTATTGACTATGCCAAAGTCTTTGACTGTGTGGATCACAATAAACTGAAAAATTCTGAAAGAGATGCAATACCAGGCCACCTGACCTGCTTCTTGAGAAGGTCTCTATGCAGGTCAGGAAGCAACAGTTAGAACTGGACATGGAACCACAGACTGGTTCCAAATAGGAAAAGGAGTACATCAAGGCTGTATATTGTCACCCTGCTTATTTAACTTATATGCAGAGTACATCATAAGAAACACTGGGCTGGAAGAAGCACAAGCTGGAATCAAGATTGCCGGGAGAAATATCAATAACCTCAGATATGCAGATGACACCACCCTTATGGCAGAAAGTGAAGAAGAACTAAAAAGCCTCTTGATGAAAGTGAAAGAGGAGAGTGAAAAAGTTGGCCTAAAGCTCAACATTCAGAAAACGGAGATCATTGCATCTGGTCTCATCACTTCATGGGAAATAGAGGGGGAAACAGTGTCAGACTTTATTTTTTTGGGCTCCAGAATCACTGAAGATGGTGATTGCATCTATGAAATTAAAAGACGCTTGATCCTTGGAAGGAAAGTTATGACCAACCTAGACAGCATATTCAAAAGCAGAGACATTACTTTGCCAACAAAGGTCCATCTAGTCAAGGCTCTGGCTTTTCCAGTGGTCGTGTATGGATGTGAGAGTTGGACGGTGACAAAAGCTGAGCAACTGAACTAAACTGAACTGACGGTGACATTGCTGACCAGAGTGTGTTTATTCCAGAGAACAACAATTTTCAGGTTCCTTTTACTCTCCTGTCAGAATGTCATCAGCAGACACGGTCTCTAACTGCAAGGCAGGTACTCAGGACCAGAGGCGCAGGCCTGCGAGGCCCGGATCCCACCCTCAGGGAGGCAGGCAGCCTCACGTGTACCTGCAGACTGCAAGGCTGGCTGGGAGAAAGGCAGTCCTGGCCATAGGGAAGCAAATAATGTGTTTATGAGGATTTTGTCTCTGGATCAGGAGCTCAAAACCGGCTCCAGATGCTTGTACAGTTTGTGTTTGATTGTAGTGACCTTTCCAGCGTTTGTCTCCTCCGCTTCCCTATCCCAGGAAAGTCAGAGAAACGTAGCGAGAAAGTGGAAGTCATCCCAGTCCAGTCCGTGACTTGGATCTTCTCCAAGAGTTTGGTTAGAATTGCTAATTAAACACAGTCTAGCTAACTTAGGAAAATACTAAATACAGCTCCATAAGACTAAACATAGAATTACTGTATGGTCTGTTTTTCTGTCAACAGACACAGATCTGTACTAATTCTACTTCTAGGTTAATATCCAGAGAATTGGAAGTAGGGTCAGGTATTTGTCCACTCGTGAATACAAATGTCCATTCAGCATTATTCACAACAGCCAAAACACGGAAGCAACCCAGATAGCCATTGGGGAATGAAAGTGAAGTCACTTGGTCGTGGCCGACTCTTTGCGACCCTCTGGACTGTAGTTCGCCAGACTTCTCCTCCGTCCAGGGGATTTTCCCAACCCAGGGATCAAACTCAGGTCTCCCGCATTGCAGGCAGACTCTACTCTCTGAGCCACCAGGGAATCCTTGAATAAACAAAATGTGGGTTTTTTTTGTTTTAATATTGGAATGGAGTATTCTTCATCCTTAGAAAAGAATGATGTTCTTACACAGGCTACAGCAGGGATCCACCTCGAAGATATTATGCTAAATGAAATATGTCAGACACAGAAGAACAAATGTGAAGCGATTGCACCTACGTGAGGCTCTGGAGCCATGATGTTCGTGGACGCAGGGAGGAGGAGGAGGTTCCCTGGAGAATGAGGGGTGAGCGTGCCGTGGCTCACAGGCTCGCCTTGGGGGGCGGAGGGCTCTGCGCTGGGCGGTGGTGGTTGTTCATCAGTGTGGATGTACTGAGTGCCACCGAACTGTACACTCAAAAGCGATTAAAATGGTAAATGCTGTGTGATTTTGCCATAATAAAAAATTATGTCCCAAATTATGTTTGCTAATATTTTATTTAGGACAAAAATTGTGTGTGTGTGTGTGAAGCACAGCTAAGCCGAAGCTGTTTCTCTGAGGGCTTTGACTGCCCCTTCCCCACGCCTGGCCTGGCAGCAGGAGTTCCAGGTGACAGACAGCCCTGAGGTTTTCTATAGGACTGGCAGATCCAGAGGGGAGTTGCAGGCACCCTCTGACCTTCTGGATGAGGGCTCCGTGACCTCAGGAGGGCGGCTGAATGCTGGAGCTTGGTTTTCATGTTTTGAAACCGATTCAGTGAGATGCCCGGGACCCCAAGTGCCGACGGGCCCATGATGTCTGTCGTCCCTCTCCGCCTCCCCGTCGTGACTTCTTGAGACACTCCATTGATGACTGACGTTTCCCCCTCTTGCTTTCTGGGAAGGATAGGGGGAAAGTGAGCAGTCGTCACTGAACGGGAAGCCATGTGACGGCAGGTGTAGACGTCTTCCGGACCTGGAGGTGTTTGCACTTCTCCGTGACATGAACTGTGAAAGGTTTCAGAATTGTAAACAGAACCGTTCGGCTCCTGAGCTGTGAGCGTGGGAATGCAGTTCTGATCGGACCACGGTGAAGTTGTCGTTTCTCTCGACTGTCGGACTCCCCACTGGTTCCCCGACCCCGAGACTTTGCTGTCACCTCTGGTTCACTCGTCTCCGTGGCTGATCGAGAGGAGCACACGTGCTCGTGTGGACTGTCCTCTGCGTCTCGGACACCCTGATCGACGCTTCAGCAGCTGCCAGCCCCCTGCAGTCTTCCGGTCCGCGTCCTTCCCTGCTTGGTCTGTGCCACATGCTCGGTCTCTCGATTTCCCTGTTTGTTCCAGGCATCTGGACGCTGACGACACTCCTCTGATGGGGAGGGACCGTTCCTGCTGACTGGTCTCCGTCCTCTGACTGAGGCTGTTCCCTCTGGGGACCAGAGAGTCCCGTTAAGACGGAACTTGTGCTGGTCAGGCAGCAGGCGTCGGAGTCATCCAAGAGGATTGCCTCCCTGCCAGGGACCCCAGAAACCCCAGGTGGTGGGGAATGGCCCCGGGAGCATGGTTTTGAAGCTGCGCCCTGATGCTGCTGTGAATCAGTTTGAGAATCTGTGGACGGAGGGATGTTGCACTTCTCAGGTCAAGTGTCACACGACTGAACCTCACAGTTGAGAATCTTTGGTTTAATCAGGCTGATGTCATGTGGGTTTCAGGAAATTTAATTAGCTAACATTTATTTAAAATCGCATAGTCTTCATTAATTGCCGCTTTTTCTCACAAAACAGTATTTGTCTTTTTAAACCTCATCGCTTTTTCATACTTAATATTCCTAGATTGATTCCCTCCAGAAACAAAATATCAACTGAAGACGTCACAGCTTGTGTCGTTTTTGCTGTCGGTTTTCAGAATGATTCTTAATTCTGATACTCGTAGACTTTTAACTAATCCACTTCACTGTTTTCCATTTACCTGCCTTCATGTATCTCTGGCATTCATGAGCTATTTAGTCATTTCAAGGAATTCTGTGTGTGCTCCATACACTACAGCCACTTTTTTGCACCCTCCATCCTTTGGTGTTCTTTTACTCTTTAAAGATAAAGAGTTAATTGCGTACAGATGCTGTGTGCGCGTGGCTCCTCAGTACAAAGTTTCGGAGCCCCGCAGGCTCAGTATGGCTCCAGTGCATCTCAGGAAGCGGGGATACAGGTGGTCCTGCCTGCGTCCTGGAGCGTGTGGTGGTACCTGATTGATTCCCAAGAGGGGATGTCAGAGACACGAGAGAGACATGGCTTACAGAAAAACCGGATTATTCACCTGAGGTGTTTTTATTTAAGTTGACGTTTTAAAGTTTCTCATTTTGTAGGAGAGGTACTTTTATGAAAGGTTGGAGGCCCACTGTTGGGGCCTTGGAGTTGGACACAGGCAGTGAGTGTGTGAGTTGACTACAGCTAACACAGCTAGTTATCCAGACTAGAAGGCAGAGAAGTGGTGAGGCTGATGAGGGTCAAGCGAGAGGAGAAAAACGACACGGAGCAGACAGAGCAGGGTGGAGGTGCCGGACGCGATGTGGGCGTGCAGGGCAGCCGAGACCCCACGCATCTCTAGCCACCAGTCAGGACAGGCGTCCTTCTCTCCCCTCCAGCCACCCGCCTCCCAGGGTGGTACCAGCCAGGGGGAGGGAGACGCCGGTGATGCTGTTGAGAAGGCGGGAGGCTCCCGGACCCGGTGCTGCGCACTCAGCGCTCAGGCATGTTCATCTGTAACGTGTGTCCCGACTGTGCTGGTTGCCCTCCTGCTCCGAGGAGTCGGTTCTTACGGCCCAGAGCTGGCGAGGGCCCAGGGGGCTCAGCTTGGGGGCGGGGGGCACACTGAGTTGGAACCAGGAAGCACAGTCCAAGCTTTCTCACGATGGGCATTGGGTGCACAGGTGCTCAGATTGTTCCTGATGGACCAGTCATGTTGCAGCAAGCCTTCGAGCAGCACCTGCTGTGTGTCAGTGTCCCCTGTGAAGACCGCCCAAAGCCAGCCTGTGAACCGTAAATCCGGAGAGCCCCGTGGGCCAGGACCGAAAGGGAAGGAGCTGGAGGAGAGCCGTGTACAGTGATTGATAAAGGGCTCCTTGCGCGTGTTGTGGAAGCAAGCGGTGAGAAGGTTTAAAGCCTGTCTGCCTTTAGTTTATGTTCACTTGAAAACTTTTCTTTCCATGAATTCAGCATGCAGATTACCTCATCGGAATGAAATGATAGGCTTTTATATTGTTAAATAGGACTGGGTTCAGTGAGAGTGTAGCTAACAGCGTTTTGAAAAGTGAGACTCGGTAAAGGAGGGCTGAGGGTTCTGTCGACTCTGTTGCCGGCTCTCTGGCTTTAGATCACAGAGAGGGATGGCCCCGACTGTCCGAGACGCCCAGGCCCTCCTCTTCTTCCGGCCGCCTGGGCCGCCTCGCCTCCCGTCTGCGCGCTGGGTCAGCCTTTGCCCGTAGCGTGGACGCAGCCTCCAGGCAGATGGCTGGTGAGTCGGCGGGCTCACTGTGTCCACCTCGGTCCTCGCTGCCCGGAGTCCGCTGTCTGAACCGGTCATGTGGTGGGTTTTGTTCCGTTTTCTGGGTCTCGTGGGCCAGTGAGGAAATCCAGAGACCGATTCTCTTATGGTTGGAGCACGTTTCATTTTTGAAATACACTTTCTGAAGCAGTGAATTTTAACAGGTCAGCAGTACCTGTTTGAGGGTATCTCTTTTGCTCTTAGGCTGTTTTAAAATAAAACTTTTTTCAAGGGCAACACTAAAACGTGGGTTTTCCTGGCTGGACTTCACGCCAGTGCCTCCTAGGAAAGCGGCTGGTGGTCTCGGCGCCCGCCCCCCCCAGGAGCTGTCGGTTCCTGCATCTCCGTCAATCGGGGCTCAGGTCTGAGGCGGGCCGCGTGTCGCACGGTCTATGCCGTGGGAGCAGCTCTGCCCGGGTCTCGGCGTCTGCCTCTTCACTGAGTCCTGAGCCTCGGCTTCTGCTCTGCGGTGCGGCTTTCCGGTCCCCGCTTGTCCTGACGCCGGCTGGCCCTCCGACCCTGCCCTCGGAGCGGAGGGGGCTGGCTGAGGGGTGTCGGGGTTCCCTCCGCTTGTTTGTTCGGTCAGCAGTGACCACGTGTTCTGAGCACTGGGGCCGCATCAGTGAGCTCGAAAGAGGGGACCCTGCCCTCAGGAGCGTGGCGGCATCCAGCCACGATTTGTTAGTAAAAGTCAGATGAGACAGACAGAGCTGGGGTGAGGACTAGAAACACCAGAATGAGCCGGCACGTGGATGGTGCCAGGAGGGGCCATGGACGTGGGTCCAAGAGGAAGCGGCAGTGCAGCTGCCGTTGAGATGAGCAGAAGAAAGCAGCTGTCAGAACTCCAGGCCCAGAACGTTCCAGGCAGAGGGAAGAGCGAGTCCAGAGGCCCCAGGGGAGCGCAGGCCGGGCACAGATGTCAAGAGGGAGGTGGCCCCGGGCTGGCGCCTGTGCGCCCAAGGTCAGCCCTGCTGTGAGCACTTCTCCACCCAAAGAGGGCACAGCCACGAGGCCCCAGGGGTGGGCAGCAGAGGGTCCCTGGGGTGGAGGGCGCTCAAGCCGCTGGCGAGATTGCAGGGCCCGTGATGTCCACCGAGAGCCAGCAGGGTGTCAACAGGGAGGTGAAGGCCAGTTCAGCAGGGCTGGTCACACGAGCCAGCAGGAGTCCACGTCTGAACGTGCAGAACCACGGAGAGCTCCGTGGGACCTGCCGCCTCAGAGGTGCGGAGCTTGCTGCCAAGCTCGCGTGTCCAGGCTGGTGGACCTGTAGCCTGAAAGTCCCGCCTCTGTGGACAGGGGTCTCCAGGGGGCCCTTGGAGACGTGCGGAGCAGGGTGGGGTGGGCGGGCCGGCCCTGCGCCAGTTAACAGCTCGGGTGCTGACAGCCTGGCTGATGTGCCCCCTGCACGGGTGAGCCGCGGGCGCCCGCGCCTCTGGGTGGTGTGGCGCCCGCGCCGTCCACTCGCCTCTCTTCCATCAGCTCGCCCCCAGCACTCACACCCCTTAAAACTGCACTGTAACAAGTTAAAACAGAAGGGTACCTGACGGCTTCCTCGGTAAGACCCCAGCAGTGCCCCCTCGCTAGTGACCGCTGGTAAAACGCTCTCCCGTTAGAAATACTCGGCTTCTGAGTGCGTCAGCAGCTGACCCTGCAGGTTCGCCGGCACGTTGGAAGGCACAGCACAGCCCCGGGTATGCGCTGCGGCTTCAGCGGTAACATCTGAGGGTCGCTGGTGAAAAGCACTACAGAGCATCCGTTCAGGGGACTGCTGAGCAGCCTCAGAAAAGCGCAGGGAGGCTGAGCTGAGGGTGGACGCCGGCGCCTGAGATGCCGTCGGGTGCGGCCGAGCGAGGCAGGACGCTGGGGCTCGTGCGTCACTGCGGATCTATCCGCGGCAGATGGGAGGGCGGCGCTCGTGTAGCACTTGCTGCTGTGTGTGGAGCCTGTCCCTGAGGAGACCTGGAAACCAGACTCCACGACTGGGATGGTGATGGGTCCCTGGCTGACGGCGGGACCTTTTACCACGTGCTTTTTTATTCTTGTACCGTATACGTATCACCGCTCCCAGATTTTCCCCAGAGTGAATCTGGTTTTAACTTCAGAAATCTCCAGTCCCAGCAGCTGAATGAGAGTCTGCCTGTTTCAGCAGGGGGATGATCTGACTTCTGAGCATCCACTCACCAGTCCTCCAGCGGCTCCAGCTCCCTTTCACATTACAGGAAACCTCTGACTCGCAATTGATCATGTTCTTCTCAGAGAACCTCTCACTCGTCGAGTTAGCAAAGCGTCGCCCAGCTGTCGTAGGTTTCTCTCCCTTCCTTCCTCCGCCCAAGGCTGCACATTTATTACCAGGTTAGATGATGCTCAGACAGTTCACACCAGTAGGAAGATAACTGCTTGCCCTAACGTTTGAATTCTTGTTTCAAAAGTTACCCCTTTTGCTGTGCCGAATCTTGGTTGCAGTGTGTGGGCTCTCGTTCCCTGACCAGGGATCAAACCTGGGCCCCCTGCACTGGGAGCGAGGAGTCTAAGCGGGACGGGCCTTCTGGGTGGCGGGAAGGGGACGCTGTCTCCAGCCGTCTAGGAGGCTCTTTGAAAACGCAGCGGAACCAGGACTGTGGACAGAGGCCCAGACCTCCCGTGGAAGAGCCCCAGGTGGCGCGGGGGCCGTGGGCCTGCAGAAGCTGGGGGCTGCTTCACACGTCTGTCCGAGTGGACCCTCACCCGGAAGCAGTCTCGGCTCAGTGCCAGACGGCCTTGGCTCTAGTAATATTTCTTTGAATCCGTTTCCTTTTTTCTTTCAACTTCTCGCGCCCAGGACATGTCCTCTGTTCTCGTTGAGTTCCGTTCTTCGAAAGACAAGTCCTGCAGCTTCCCCCCAGCTTGTTCCTTCCATCTTTCTTTGTTCGGAGGGAAGGCTGAGGGCAAGCTCCTTCCTGTCGGACGTGCGAGGACAGCAGGCCCCTTTGAAAGCAGGCTCTGCAGAGGTTCTGGTCTCTAACCTTCTGGGACTGTCGGTCAGCCCTGGGTCGAGGGCAGGCTGGCTCACCGCTGTGCTCCTCGGCTCCCGCAGGCACCTCCCCGTTCATGGATGCGCTGACGGCCAACGGGACCACCACCCTGCAGACGTCGGTCACGGGTGTGACGGCCGGGAAGAGGAAGTTCATCGAGGACAGGCGAGACCAGCCTTTTGACAAGCGGCTGCGCTTCAGCGTGCGGCAGACAGAGAGTGCCTACAGGTACCGGGACATCGTGGTCCGGAAGCAGGACGGCTTCACCCACATCCTGCTGTCCACCAAGTCGTCCGAGAACAACTCACTCAACCCGGAGGTGAGCGCTGCTGCGGGGGCCGTGGGGCCGCCGTCTCTGGGCCCGCAGGCCAAGCCCCCGTTCCCCTGGGCACTCCACCCCGCCCGCCCGCCCCGGGCCGGGTCCAGCTACGAGCAGGGAGGGCAGGGTGCCCCAAGCCCCTGCCTCCTGGCCAAGAGCCCCCCGTCCGCCTGGGTCAGGGGGTGGGCCTCCCTGAAATCACATGTGAGGTGTGTGCTCACGCCCCCACCTCGGGCTCCCAGAGCTCTCGGTTCAGGTGAGGTTAAGGCCCCCTGGGGTCCAGCCCTCCAGAAACTCACCCCACCTTCCTTCCCATCAGCCTCCAGCTCCACGTGGAATGGAGGTTCAGCTGCGGTGATTCCTACACAGTTATTGCTGGTCATTAAGTAGCTTCCAGGGGGTGAGGGAGACGGGTGCTCCCAGAGGCTCAAAAGCTTAGTTCTGTGACTTAACAAAAATCAGAGCTGTTTGAACCTGAGCTATTTCATGCTTAAAATTAGTTCATGTCCCACTTGTGGATGGTAGATCAGGCTTTCTCCAGGTGAAAGCTTGGGTGTTGGCCAGTGGTCAGGGGACCCCAGGTCCGGGCTGGTCCCCAGCACCTCGTTAGAATGTTGGTGTGTGTAAATGCTCCGCAGGGACCATTTTAGATGGTTTGTGCCACTGAAAATGCCTCCATGCTGTGCTTCCTCTTGCTGCACTTGGGCACCAAACTTAAGGTTTCCGTCCCAAGAATGGGAGTCTGGTGTCAGAAAACAAAGCAGGACCAAACCAGCAGCTGCTTTGAACTGGCTGCATGTGCCACCTGCTGTCCAAGCGGTAGAAATGCCAAGAGGACAGAGCAGAGCTCGCCCGCCCGGAGCCACGAGCACAGCGCTGCGTAGCAACTCAGATGCACACGTCCCCCGAGTTACACTCCGTTCCCGACGGGCTCTGTGATGACACTCGGTCCCCACTGTTCCCCACCCCCGGCTTCAGAAAAGAAGGAAATTGCGAGCCATTCGGTAGACGGGGGCAGCAGTGTCAGGTGGTGAACCCGTTTCCGGTGGATCAAGTTGGGATGGCGCAGTGAGGAGACGCTCTTGGGTGCCTTTCAGGTGATGAAGGAGCTGCAGAGCGCGCTGAGCACGGCCGCGGCCGACGACAGCAAGCTGGTGCTGCTCAGCGCCGTGGGCAGCGTCTTCTGCTGCGGCCTGGACTTCATCTACTTCATCCGGCGCCTGACGGACGACCGCAAGCGGGAGAGCGCCAGGATGGCCGAGGCCATCAGGTACGCACCCCTGTCCACGGGGCGGCCGGCTGAGCCGGACCCTGCTGCTGGGGGTCTCCCTGAGATGGCCTCGGCCATCAGGTACGCACCCCTGTCCACGGGATGGCCAGCTGAGCCAGACCCTGCTGCTGGGGGTCTCCTCCCCTGAGATGAGTGATGAGTGGGATGAGGGTTCTCCTCCCTGGAAGATGGCTGAGGCCATTAGGTACGCACCCTGGTCTGCGAGGTCACCGGCGTGAACCAGACCCCAAGATGGGTCTCCTACCCTGAGACCCGCTGCTAGCAAGAGTTAATACATCTCTGTCTATTCTGTGGGCAGCTTGCCTCGAGCAGGTAACCGATGTCAAGGCTGGCTCGAGCCCAGCACGTGTTGGAGGGGGGTGGGGTCTGGGGGGAGAGCCCAGGGTAGCACATGGCTGGAGTGTCCACCATGTGTTCAGGGCTTGCAGCCCTGGAGTACAGACGCCCTCTCCTGTATGTGATAACTTAGATTTGGTCAACTCCGGAATCAGTCAACTAGGCTTTACGACACACGAGTTCTATAACGTCACACAAGAAGAGTCCAACTCAATGGACATGAGTTTGCGTGAACTCTGGGAGTTGGGGATGGACAGGGAGGCCTGGAGTGCTGCAGCCCACGGGGTCACAGAGAGTCAGACACGACCGAGCGACTGGACTGAGTGTTCTTTTTAAGATGCAGACACTTTTGCCTCAGGTGGTGGCTGCATGTTTTCCGTAAGATCACAGTGAATTTCCACCTGACGGTGTGATTTGGGAGCTGGTTTGTCTGCCTCAGTTCCAGCCCCCCGCCCTGCCCGTACACAGCTCCCTGAGGCACCCCCTGTGCCTCCCGCGCCCCACCCCGGACGGGGTTGCCCTTGACCGTGGCACAGGCTTGTATTATTGGGATCAGACAGAGCTGAAGAAGAAAAATCAGCACCGTCTCGTGTGTTGAACCCCAGGTGCTTTAAATGCTTGTTTTCTTCAGCGACCCATTCCATTTCTGAGACTCCAGCACGCCCCACAAAAAGCTGGATTGGTCTTGTAGGGAAATGCCAAATCTTGCTTTAGGAAAATCCACTCAGTTTTTGTCTACATGATGTGTTTTGTCGGTGTGAAGTGAAGTTGCTCAGTCGTGTCCGACTCTTTGCGACCCCATGGACTGTAGCCCACCAGGCTTCTCAGTCCATGGAATTTTCCATGGCAAGATTACTGGAGTGGGTTGCCATTTCCTTCTCCAGCGGCTCTTCCCAACCCAGGGATCGAACCCAGGTCCCCCGCGCGGCAGGCAGACACTTTACCGTCTGAGCCCCCAGCTCGGTGTGAAGTCCTGTTGATGCCAATCGACTTACCCTTTACCTTGGCTCATCTGCACTGAAATTCTTGCTTTGTGTGTGAAGTTGGTTTATACGTGCAAAGCTGTTACTGGGCATGTTTCTTGTTTGTTTGGTTCTGTGGTGTCCTGCCTCAAATTCCTTAAATCTTCGGGCAGAGAACAGCACCACCCTGAGTTTTGAAAAGGAAGGTAGGAGATAGGAACAGGCGTAGACTGTGAGCTGCTCACGTTTCTGTGGGGCTGACCCTGGCTGGGATTTTTGGTGGTGACCAGTTTGCAGATTAACTGTGATAAAAATATTCAGCACACGAGTGATAAAGTTATTAGCGATCAATTTATAGCGTTAGGCTCTTGGAGTCCAGGGGACCAGGAGGAGCCGAGGCTTGAGGAGGGAGCAGAGCCCGTGAGGAAACGAGCCCTTCACCCTGACCTTGTCGCGTTCAGTCCCGGCCCAGATGTACTCGTGCAGGGGAGCTCGGCTGAGAGAGGCAGGAAACCGGCCCTGGACAGCTCGGTTCCCATTTCCCCGAAGCATTTCTGAGGCTTACCGTTTGTAGGTGGTTTTTTCACTTTTTGCTGAGGTCTGTGGGATGGCAAATATTCTCCAAAAGAATGGATAGAATTTTGATTTTGTTGAATGGTCTTTTTAAGCTTTAAAGGTCTTCCCTGTAGCTCAAATGGTAAAGAACCTGCCTGCAATGCAGGAGACCCAGGTTCGATCTCTGGGTCGGGAAGATCCTCTGGAGAAGGGAACGGCAATCCAGAGTATTCATGCCTGGAAAATTCCATGGACCAAGGAGCCTGGTAGGCTACAGTCCATGGGGTCTCAAAGAGCAACTTCACTTTCACTAAAAAGTGAACTTTGTGGCAAATATAATCTCTCTCCTTCCCACTGTTCCCAGCATAGCCTTTCACTCAATTGAGAGGAAGCTGACGTTTAAATTCAGTGTGTTGTATGGGACACATCTGAGTGCTCATGCAGTTTTATTTTAAGGTTTAAAATACGCTTGCTTTACGCCCCCCAAAGCAGCAGGCAGATGGTCCCGAGCATCCAGGGCCCAGAGGCAGCTCCCACCTCTGGCAGTGTGGGGCTGAGCCCTCGTGTTTCTACTGGACAGAAAAGCAGTTGTGCAAACTTCTGTCTGGCAGCTTTTGTTTGTTTCTAACGTGAAACGGATTTCTCTGCGGACTGTGCTCGCTCTGGCATCTCAGAGTCCTTAGCACGAGAAGAGGCGATGGTGTCCGTTCCCGGGCAAGCTGGTCCACTCCTGCTGCTCCTGGGAGGAGCCCCGGGTGCAGAGCAGGCTATCATCCCAAGCAAGAGAAAAAGAAAACTCATCTTCTTAGGGGGAAAAGTTCAGCTCCAAACATTTCTCCGAACATACAGCACGAGAAGGATTAGTGCTGCGTGGAGATAATCCCTTCCCTTAACCATTTCTCTGTCAGTCACTGAGTCGTGTCCAACTCTTTGCAACCCCATGAATCACAGCACGCCAGGCCTCCCGGTCCATCACCAACTCCCGGAGTTTACCCAAACTCATGTCCATCTAGTTGGTGATGCCATCCAGCCATCTCATCCTCGGTCGTCCCCTTCTCCTCCTGCCCCCAATCTTCCCCAGCATCAGGGTCTTTTCCAATGAGTCGGCTCTTCTCATCAGGTGGCCAAAGTACTGGAGTTTCTGCTTCAGCATCAGTCCTTCCAGTGAATATTCAGGACTGATCTCCTTTAGGATGGACTGGTTGGATCTCCTTGCAGTCCAAGATTCTACCATTGCTCTCTAGAATCTTTATTGTTACACTGGTTTGATCCCCTCTTTCTTGTGAAGCTACCGTCCCTGTCCGTGGCTTCCAGTCGTGAGTATTGGAACCATCTCCACTTTGCCCGCGTTCATAGGAGCAGCTGAATGCAGGGCCACTCAGGGAAGATGTCTGCTTTAAGTCAGGGTTACAGTTTGGCAGTTACTTTGTTGACAGTCGTCTGTAACTGAGCATAGACGATGCATTTCCGTCACGGGTTGTTGATCTAGAATCCTCAGAAGGTGGCAGAACTGAATAGCTTCATGGAGATGGTCTGGGATTATTTCAAGGACCTATGTTAGAGGTTATCTGGCTCTCTTTGTGTCCTTGAATCCCAGGGTGATCGTCCTGACAGGACCCCATGCTCTTTCATGGGCGTGAGTTAATTCTCAATCCCCCCAACCTCCAGGGACCCTGAGTGGGCTGAGGGCTGACTCCAGAGGCCTTGGAGAACAGTCCCCCGAGTGAGTTGTGCAGCTGCCAAACACTGAGGCCCCCTCTCCCCACTGTATACACACCCACCCACCCCGCCACACCTCATCCTGCCAGAAATCCATGGCCCCTCATGTCTGTGTCTGCGGCGGGGGGAGACTGCATGCTAAGTCCTGACTTTCAGAGCCCATCTGAACAGACTACATTGCTGAATTGTAGGGAGTAGCACCCAGACTGAGGATCTGGAATTCTGTCCTTCTGAGCTAGAGCTCAGACGGCCTTGAAGGATTATCTTGTATTCATTTCCAGTGTGTGTGTCCTTCCCTTCACTGTGTTCAGTCTTCACAAGACGCAGCCTCTGAATGCAGTTAAGATTCCGGCCCTAAACTGAAGAGCAGCCCAGCTTTCCAGCCTGATCCTAAAACAGAGGCCAGTGGCGTTGTCTGGGCTATGAGACCCTCACCCCCCTGTGTGAGGGGCCCAGGCCCCCTGGGAGGCCTGCTCTATGGTTGTCGCGAGTGGCAGAAGGTGCTGTGCAGACATGTGTCAGGCTGGGGGATGCTCTGTTGGGTCTCACACCAGCCGCTGAGCATCTCGTCTCTGTGTCTGAATCACTCTGTCTGGTCCATATAAACTCAGGAATGCCTGTGTTTTCAGTTTATCAGTGAGCTGTCTGAAGTCACAGACCAAGTCCAGACTCAGGCCCTGAGGCTCCTGCCCGATCCCAGGCTGTCCGTGTGGCCCTGTGTGGCCCCACACCCTCTTTCCTGCGGGAGAGCTGCTGGACTGGTTTGCGGCCTTTCAGGTTTCCTGGGCTCCCCCCTGTCATCAGGGGAAGACAGGGTTCCTGGAGCCCAAGCTGAGAGCGCCCTCTGCTGTGCCGCTCCCTGGGAATTCGCGTGGGTCCTGTAGCGACAGCTGCCTGCCCAGCCTCTGGGACGCCGCTCAGCCTTAGCAGCACAGCGGTACAAGCCAGGGCCCTTTGCAGCTAGAAGGCCGTCAGAACCGCCAGTTACAGTCAACGCGCACGGCCTTGACGTCTTGATGTACTGAATTCCATACAAGTAGATTTCTTTCTGTTGCCCACATTTGCAGTGTTTTGAGTAATCCCCCATTTGCCTTCTGTTTTAGAAACTTTGTGAACACCTTCATTCAGTTCAAGAAACCTATTATCGTAGCCGTGAATGGCCCGGCCATTGGGCTAGGAGCATCCATCCTGCCTCTCTGTGACGTGGTCTGGGCCAATGAAAAGGCGTGGTTCCAGACGCCCTACACCACCTTCGGGCAGAGTCCAGACGGCTGTTCCACCGTGATGTTCCCCAGGATCATGGGAGGAGCATCTGTGAGTACCTCTTGTCAACGCGGCGTCCTGGGAGCCGTCCTCGGCTGCTGCTGCTCTTAACCGTGTACAGGTGTCCCTCTGGGCAGTTCCCGTTGGACGCTCGTGTCATCCAGCTCTTGTCCTCATTCGTGAACCCGTGGGAGGTTGTCATGCTGTGGTTCATAGCATGTTTATTGACACTGTTTGGCATCATTTCCTAGAGGCCCTCCTTCCACGAGGCGCCTCCATGTCTGCATAGTTAACGCTGACCCTCCCCAGCGTTAGCCTGGTCGGTAACTCAAACCACCGAGAGTTTGCAGTGGAAAGGGCCTTGACCTGATAGCCTGGCAGCTGCACTTCTGAGGGCCGCCTCGGGCCGAGTTTCCAGGGGCTTCCGCACAGAACTGCTCTGCCGCGTGACCTGCCGCACCAGGAGTCTGGGCTGTAGCTCTGTATCTCTGGAAAGGATGCGTGGCGGTCCTCGCTCCTGGAGCCAGGGCAGGAGGCGGAGGCAGGCAGGGGGCTACCGAAGCTGTGAGGCAGCCCCTGACCCCACGAGGAGCTCCGGGGCACCCGCCATGGACCAGAGTGGCTGGTGGCTTTGTGTGTCATTGCTGAGTGCAGGCTCCAGCTTTGCCCTTTGACAGAGTCCCTGGGGGTCCAGGCAGCTGTCCTGATGGCTTCTGGCAGCTGGGCAGCCAGGGACGGGGACGGCCGCTCCTCTGGGTTCAGAACTTGCCTCCCCCTGCCTGGGAAAGACACAGAGGAGGCCTCAGGCAGGAAGCACCACCAGACGTTAAAATTAGTAGGTGAAAAGGGCAGGAAACTGATGATCCATCTCCCCCTACCCGGATGCCCGCTGCGGGCCTCGGGGGCCGTCCTGGTGAGGCAGGGGGACACTGGTTGTTGCCCTTGGCCGTGGGCAGCGAGGCTGGGCAGGGAGGACTGCAGGGTTCCCGGGCACCCACCTCCCTGGGCAGTGGTCATGGATCCGAGGCCCGAGGGACCGGCCACGCCCAGAGCTGTGAGGAGAGACGTGTCCTCGGGAGGGGCAGCCACACCTGCCCCCTGGGTCCCAGCCTGTGGGGACCTGACCCCCATTGCCCCTGGAGGGCCTCTCTGCCTGGTGCCGCCCGAGACCCCACCCACGTGTCCAGCTGGAGGCCTCGCTGTGTCTGTTGCCCCTCGCATGGTGGGCGCCCCCTGCCTCCCTGGCTCAGCTCCCCGCCCCCAGAGCCGCGTGTCGCTGCAGCTTCGGCTCTGCAGCAGGTAGGCCTTAGATTTCTTGGTTAGTCTCTGTGGTACTGCTCCACATGAACCTCTTAGATTCAGTGAGAGTCCCCGGCCAGTGGGCCACTCCCCACGGTGCCTGCTTCACCCTTGGGCACCATCTGAACTCGGAGCAGAGAGTTTCCAGGCTGGGTCTCCCTGCCGCCTCTCCCCGCGGCTCACACGGCCTCTGCTCTTCTTCCTTCCAGGCTAATGAAATGCTGCTCAGCGGGCGGAAGCTAACGGCACAGGAGGCGTGCGGCAAAGGGCTGGTCTCCCAGGTGTTCTGGCCTGGGACCTTCACCCAGGAAGTCATGGTCCGCATCAAGGAGCTCGCCTCCTGCAACCCTGTCGTACGTCCAGCTCCTGTTCCGCCCTTTCTCTGCAGGGTGCACACACAGCCAGACGCCGAGGCTGGGCCTCTGCACACGGCAGGAGCTAAGGGAGTGCAGTTAGACAGACGTAGGCGCTGAGAAACGTCCCGTGGAGGTGTACAGAGAGCATTCTTGCTAAATTCTTTACCGTTTCCAAAGCCTTGCATTTCTCCACGCATTTTCTCCCCTCAGTGAACGTAGGTTTGTGTTTTGTTGGCATATATCCAGCACTTACTAAAGTGCATTTAGCAAATGACAGGGTGAAACGTTATTTCCTATTAACTGACACAGCTCCCTTGTAAACTGTCCCAGACATCACAACAACCCATTACAGAGAGTAAGTTCTGGTTAGAAGTCCCCTCAGTGGGCTTTCTCAGCGAGCCTCCCAGGAGTGGGCATCATTGCTGCCAGGGCAGGACCAGGGTGTGGAAAGCATGGCTGTCAAGAAATAGCTTAACAGCCCTTTGAAGTCAAGTTGGCCCCCTACCCACAGTGGGTGAAATGTGTGTCACACACTCACCAGGCCTGGCGTGCATTAGGAGAAGGCGTTTGATCCTCTTGCCAGGTGGCTCCTCGGGTCTAGTATCTGCTTCCAGAAGCGTAGGGGCCGCGAGGCGCCAGCGCTTGCAGCCACAGTCCCCGCTCACTTCCTGCTTGTCGTCTGGCACAGGTGCTTGAGGAATCCAAGGCCCTTGTGCGCTGCAACATGAGGCTGGAGCTGGAGCAGGCCAACGAGCGGGAGTGCGAGGTGCTGAAGAAGATCTGGGGCTCGGCACAGGGCATGGACTCCATGCTGAAGTACCTGCAGAGAAAGATTGACGAGTTCTGACGGCCGGGCCGCCGCCCTCACGCCCGGGCCAGGCTCGCCCGGAGCGCCCGCCGGCCAGCAGGACTTGAGACAGCCAAGCTATTTATTGCCAAGGAGTTTTTAAGTACTGTAACTTTAAAATAAATAACTACAAAACTCCTTTGTCCAAACGTCATTCTTTTATACTTGATACACACACAAGTGTAGAAGTATGAAGGGGAGCTCTGGGTTGCTCTTTGAGGCTCTAAATTTTGTTATCTTCAGCTAGTACTGTATAAAGCGTGTTTTCTTGGTTTGGGTGTCAGAAAAAATGTTTGTTTTCCTTGGTTTTTTTTCCTTTTAGAAGAAAAGAAAGAGGTGTTAGCCAGCCTCGCCATCCCCTGCCCCAAATAGAAATATGGAAAGATACAAGATATGCCCTTATCTCTAAGAGGTCCAAAGCCTCAGAGATAGATAGAAAATTCTAAATCAAATGGAAGACTTATCTTTTACGATATTTCTGATTAAACACCCACTGATGGATATACCCCTGAAGTAAAATACGCCTAGGATTCATGCTGAGATTATCAGCTGATTCTTCCTTCTTTTTTAAATGTCTGATTCTTACCCAGTTAACAGGAAGAAACCACTCTCTCTAGGGGAAAGCTTGTTTTGCAGTATTAGTGAATCACTGACTAGCTTCAGTATGGTGTCTTAAGTTGTAAGTTAATCTTAGCAGGTTTATAATCAGTTTTTCTGACCTTTTTGAAAAATAACTACACAAGTGCTTCTTGTTGCTGGGTGAGAACTACTACTTCATACACCGTTTTGGTTTTCTATTTGCAGATACGATCGATGTATTACACCAAAAATAAAAGGTATTTTTATGTTTATAAAGTGTAATTTTTAGGTTCACTTAGAATATATTTTATTTAATAAGTTAAGATTCTTCTGGCACACTATTAAATGCAGAAACTCCTTTTTAAGAGAACTACCTTCTTACGTCGACGTTTCATGGTCTTGGTCTCCGCTTTCACGTCTTCACAATATACCGAGTTCAGGATGCTGTCCGAGAGTGCCCTGTGTAAATAGACGTCCGCATTCCCGCCAGGGGTGGGGGCGATTCCAGAAGCCTGTCCCCCCGGCAGGCTTCTGAGCTCGCAATCATATTGAATGTATGAAGAGTGAAATAAAATCAAAACCTTATTTTTGTACAGTTTTGAAGTTTCTACTTAGAACCGACCACCTCCCGGCCTCGCGGAGAGCTTACAGAGTGTCAATCTGCCTTTACTTGGATTGGTTGGTGCAGTATTTTTGCATCTGTGGGACCTACTTTTTTCGTTCCGTAGTTTGAACTATATATAAACTGTACAATCTGTAAAGTTTTTATAGAATAAATATTCAGCTGTGAAAACTGGTTAAATAAAACTAATATTTCTTAACACATTCAAAATGTTTCTCTTCATTCTTTCTTCACTTCTAAAGTTTCTCACATTTACTTTTTGTGTGAAGTAACAGGCACAGGCAGGCATGTCACATTTGTACAGTTGAAAGGAGCGGGACCCATCCACCAGGCGACCTCGGTTCGTCGGTACGCATAGTAATAATGAACATCCTCAAGGAGATCAGCCATGATGCTGTAGAAAGACCCCGAGCTCACCCGTCACGGGCATGCCAAAAACAAGAACTGCAGAACTAACCATCTGTGAAAAAGCCCAGAACCTTCCAGAAACATCTCCAACTACAGGTAGAAAGAACGGTCAGTGTGTAGGAGGGACAGTCGCAACGTTGTCAGGTCCTCTGCCCCTCGGTGGGCAGCCCACACCCCGGAGCGCAGTCAGAGTCTCCTGAAGGAGCAGAGTCAGCCCCGCGCTGGGCTCAGAGTCCGGGTGTCTGTGCAGCAGTCACTGGCAAGGTGCCTGGCTTAGGCCTACCTGCTGATCCTGGAGAGGTGGGCGGGGCACCCGGCACTCGCCCTGGGGCACGGACACTGGCGGTTGTCTAGACCCTGGTGCTGGCAGTGCATTCAGATCCCCCTCCAGCTCACTGGCTTTGGGACCCAGCCCCTCCCTCACCCACCAGCCTGTGGGCACCAGGACTGAGATGCCACTGGCCACACGGCCCCACACGCCAAAGCCACAGCCACCCCTGGACAGCGCCCTGGCCCCACACACCAGTGCACAGGCGTACCCCTGGGACCCCTGTGGCCCTGCAGCCAGAGGCCTAGCCCCCATGAGCAGCAAGCCTGCTTCAGCCTCAGGACCAGCCTCACCCAGCAGCAGGCAGATGCCAGCCCTGGGCACCCACAGCTCTGCAGACTCGCCAGCAGGCTAGCACCTGTCCTGGGACCAGCTGGGCCCCGAATTCTACCCACTTGCAAATGAATAAACGCAACTATCTGAAAATCTGTACACACAGCAGGAACAGCTGGGGGAAGTGCATAGCAATACAAGCTTCAGGAACAGAAGCCCCACCCTAACCTTCCACCTACAAGAACTAGAAAAAACAACAACCCTAAGTTACCATAAGGAAAGAAAGATCAGAGCAAAAAAAAAAAAAAGAAACTAAGCTAGTTGTTTGAAAAGATGAGATTCAAAAACCTTTAACCAGACTCATTAAGGGAAAAAAACCCAAATCAATAAAACCACAAAATGAAAAGGAAGTTAACTGACACTGTAGATAAATGAGATAGGAGAATACTACCAACTATATACCATAAACTATACCATATAGCTGTAGACGAACAACCTAGAAGAAGTTGATAACTTCCAACATACAAAGTTCTAAGACTGAAGAGAAAAACTTCCAAACTTCCAGGAGAAGATAAATATGAGGAGACCAATTAAGGAAATTTAATATTTTTTTTTTTGGCTGTGCTGTGTGGTGTGCAGGATCCGAGTTCCCCAACCAGGGATCAAACTTATGCACTTGCATGGGAAGCATGGAGTCTTAACCATGGGACCACCGGGGAAGCCCCATGAGAGTAAATTCTTAAATGTCTCCCAAATAAAGTCCAGGCTTAAATGGGTTCACAAGTAAATTCGCCCAAACATTTAAAGAACAGTTAACATCGGTCCTTGAACTATTCCCTAAAAATTGCAGAAGGAACTTTGGAACTTATGAGTCCAACACCCTGATACCAAAACCAAAGATAGGACAAGAAAGAAAATTATAGGCCAGTATCACTGATGAACATAGATGCAAAGATCCTAAATGAAATACTGCCAAACCGAGTCCAGCAGTACACTAAGAGAATAACACGCCATGATCCAATGGGCTTTATCTCAGGGATGCAAGCATTTTTCAATATCTGCAGATCAGTATTAGGCAGCACATTAACAAACTGAAGAATGAAAACTAGGATCATCTCAAAAGGTGTAGAAAAAGCAGCTGACAAAATTCAACATCCATTCCATGAAAAAAACTCCAGAAAGTGGTTATAGAGGGAACATTCCTCAACATCACAAAGGCCATAGGTGACAAGCCCATAGTTAATATCACACTCGGTTAAAAAGCTGTAAGCTTTTCTCTGATATCAGGAAGAAGAAAAGGATGCTTACTCATCACTAGTGTTAAACACAGTACTGGAAGCCCTTGACAGATTCAGAAATAGGCGTTTTAAAAGCTGCTGCACAGTGAAGAAAACCACTTAAAAAAAAAAACCAAAGGAGTGGGAGAAACTATTTGCAAACATTATGATCAATAAGGGGTTAATACCTACACTACATAGAAAGTTCATACAACTCAATATCAAAAACACAACCAACCAGGTTTTTTTAAAAATAAGTGGGCAGAAGACCTGAATAGACACTTTACCAAAGAAGACATGCCGGCACGGAGATGCTCCATGCTGTCAACCAGAAAGTGCAGATCAAAGCCACAGTGAGGCATCGATCCACACCTGTCAGAGCGCGCCTCACCAGGACGCCCCTGCTGGCCCGCAGGCTAAGACTCAGCTCCTAGTGCAGGGGGCGTGGGCTCATCCCTGGTCAGGGAGCTAGACTCCCACTTGCCACAGCTAAGGGTGCACGGGCCACAGTTAAAGGTCTCATATGCCGCTTTATGGACTATGCCAAAGGCTTTGTGTGGATCACAATAAACTGGAAAATTCTGAAAGAGATGGGAATACCAGACCACCTGACCTGCCTCTTGAGAAACCTGTATGCAGGTCAGGAAGCAACAGTGAGAACTGGACATGGAACAACAGACTGGTTCCAAATAGGAAAAGGAGGACGACAAGGCTGTATATTGTCACCCTGCTTATTTAACTTCTATGCAGAGTACATCATGAGAAACGCTGGGCTGGAAGAAGCACAAGCTGGAATCAAGATTGCCAGGAGAAATATCAATAACCTCAGATATGCAGATGACACCACCCTTATGGCAGAAGGTGAAGAGGAACTGAAGAACCTCTTGAAAGTGAAAGAGGAGAGTGAAAAAGTTGGCTTAAAGCTCAACATTCAGAAAACAGATCATGGCATCTGGTCCCATCACTTCATGGCAAATAGATGGGGAAAGAGTGTCAGACTTTATTTTGGGGGGCTCCAAAATCACTGCAAATGGTGACTGCAGCCATGAAATTAAAAGACGCTTACTCCTTGGAAGGAAAGTTCTAGACAGCATATTCAAAAGCAGACATTACTTTGCCAACAAAGGTCCATCTAGTCAAGGCTATGGTTTTTCCAGTGGTCGTATTGATGTGAGGGTTGGACTGTGAAGAAAGCTAAGCACCGAAGAATTGATGCTTTTGAACTGGGTGTTGGAGAAGACTTTTGAGAGTCCTTGGACTGCAAGGAGGTCCAACCAGTCCATCCTAAAGGAGATCAGTCCTAAATATTCATTGGAAGGACTGATGGTGAAGCTGAAACTGCAATACTTCGGCCACCTGATGTGAAGGGCTGACTCATTTGAAAAGACCCTGATTCTGGGAAAGATTGAAGGCAAGAGGAGAAGGGGACGGCAGAGGATGAAGTGGCATCACCGACTTGAGACGTGAGTTTGAGTAAACTCCAGGAGTTGATGGACAGGGAGGCCTGGTGTGCTGCAGTCCAAGGGGTCGCAAAGAGTCGGACACAACTGAGTGAACTGAACTGAATTAAAAAAATAAAAACAGCTTCACTGCTTAGCAACAGGGGAAGGACACATTTCAAGAAATTCCTCCCCACCCTCCAGGAAACATTGCGATGGCATCTCTGAAGATGCAGACAAACGGCAAACATCTGCTTGGTGGAAACGATACTGGATGATGTGAACATTGGTTTAACAGGTGCTTTTTGGTGGGAATGAAATCCTGAAGTTTTCTGAGTTAAAAGTGGACGCAATGAGGCCTCCCCTGGTGGTCCAGTGGTTAAGGATCCACCTTGCGAGACAAGGGATGCTGTGCGGCCCCTGATCCGGGAAGCTCCCCCAGGCCCTGGAGCCACCAAGCCCGTGCACCACAGCTACTGAGCCTGTGCCCTGCAGCCGCGCCAGCCCGGGTCCCAGAGCCCAGGCCCCGCCACAAGGGAAGCTACTGCAGTGAGACACAATCGGACCACAGTGAGGCACAGCCCTCAATCGCCACAGCTGACAAAGCCCACATGCGCAGACCCACCACAGCCAAAAGGTAAGGTAAAAATAAATCAATCTTAAAAAAAAAAATTGACTTTATGATCTTAGAGCCATGTTGCATCCTTGGGTGACAGGTTTTGTTTTTTTTTTTAATAAGTGCCTCTCCTAAACAAAGGTTAAGCTCTAATGAGTTTTAATATTAATTCCTATTTTTCTAAATTCTATGTTGTATTCTAAAACTGAACTTAAAAGAACTGAAGTCATACAAACTGTATTTTTCAACCACAATGGCATGAAATTAGATATCAATAACAAATTTAGAAAATTAAATGTGTGGACCTTAAAGATCACATTCCTACACAAAGAAAAAACTTTTACAAGAGAAAGTAGATTTAGAGATAAATAAAAGTGAAGACTATAATTATGTAATAACACCTATGTTAAAAAGTGGACAAGTAAATAGACAAGTCAATAACATCCACCTTAAGAAACTGGAAAAAAGAAAAGCAAACTAAGCCCAAAGCAAAGCAGAAGGAAGGAAATAAAGCTCAGACCAAAAGTAAGTCAAATGGAGAATATTAAAACCGCAGAGAAAAATCAAGGAGACTGAATGTTAGTTTTTTTAAGAAATTAGACTGATTAAGGAAAAAGAACACTCAATTACTAATATTAGGAGTGGGACAGGAGACAGTACGATCAGACTTACAGAAATAAAAAGAACTGTAAGGGGATACTATGAGTAACTGTATGTCAGCGAATCAGATAAGAAACAGGAGATGAGCTAATTCCAGGAAAGAAACTTGTGAAACGACTCAAGAAATGGAAGCTGAACACACCTAGAGAGAGAGAGAGAGTCTGTAATCAAACATCTTCTCACAAAGAAAAGTCCAGGGCCACTGGCTTCCCTCATGAGATTCTATCAAATCAGTACCTTCATAAGTACTTCCAAGAAATAGACGGAGCGTTTTCTAACATCCTGTGTGGTCTGTATTTCCCTAATACCAAACACACACACAGATCTCACAGCAAAAGGAAACTACACACCAGTCAGTTCAGTTCAGTTCAGTCGCTCAGTCGCGTCCGACTCTGCAACCCCATGAATCGCAGCACGCCAGGCCTCCCTGTCCATCACCAGCTCCCGGAGTTCACTCAGACTCAACGTCCATCGAGTCCATGATGCCATCCAGCCATCTCATCCTCTGTCATCCCCTTCTCCTCCTGCCCCCAATCCCTCCCAGCATCAGAGTCTTTTCCAATGAGTCAACTCGTCGCATGAGGTGGCCAAAGTACTGGAGCTTCAGCTTTAGCATCATTCCTTCCAAAGAAATCCCAGGGCTGATCTCCTTCAGAATGGACTGGTTGGATCTCCTTGCAGTCCAAGGGACTCTCAAGAGTCTTCTCCAACACCACAGTTCAAAAGCATCAATTCTTCGGCACTCAACCTTCTTCCAACTCTCACATCCATACATGACCACAGGAAAAACCATAGCCTTGATTAGGCAGACCTTAGTCGGCAAAGTAATGTCTCTGCTTTTGAATGAATATGCTCTCTAGGTTGGTCATAACTTTTCTTCCAAGGAGTAAGCGTCTTTTAGTTTCATGGCTGCAATCACCATCTGCAGTGATTTTGGAGCCCCCCCCAAAAATAATTCTCTACAAAATAATCTGGCACCATATAAAAATTTTACACTGTGACCAAGTGGGATTTATGCTCTGAATGCAAAATTAGTTCAACGTTAGTTCACAGATGGCTTTGCTAACCAAAACAATCAATGTAATGTGTGATACTGCATTGTGTAATCCAATATAATACACAATATTGGTAAAATAAGGATAGAACCATATGAGCATCTCAAATGCAGAAACTGCACTTGAAAACCCTAACAGCCACTGTAATGAAAACACCCAGCAAACGTGGGATAGAAGGGGTTTCTTCAACGTGATAAAGGCCATCTCTGAAAACCCCACAGCTGACATCAGACGCAACAGTGTGAAAGCTTTCACCCTAAAATCAGGAACAAGAGAACGATGGTTGTTCTTGCCACATCCATTCAACACTGTATTAAAAGTTCTAACCAGGACAATTACACAAGAAAAAGAAAAAAGTATTACTCAGCTAGAAAAAAATAATGAAATCTTGCCATTTGTGACAATATGGATAAACCTCGCAGGCATTGTGCTATGTCACAGAAAGACACTCTATGGTCTCCCTAGCATGTGAGATTCAAAATAAAACCGCGAAGCTCACAGACACGGAAAACAGACTGGTGGTTTCCAGAAGGTGGGGGCTGGGAGCAGTGGTTGAAATGGATGAAAGGGGGTCGAGAAGTATAAACTTCCAGTTATAAAATGAGCAACTCATAATGTGGTGTGCAGCATGGCAAATACAGTTAGCACTGTATTGTGTGTTTGCAAGTCGCCAAGAGAGAAGAGAAGGTTCCAGGATGCAAGATCGAGACACAGGGATCGATTGCATTTCCATATATTAGCAATGAACAGTCTGAAGATGAGATTAAGAAAGCAATTCCATTTCTAATAGAACCAAAAAGAGTAAAATTACTAGGAATAAATTAGCCAAAGAACGGTAAGACTTGTGCACTGGAAACAACACTGCTGTAAGAAATTAAAGGCACCTAAATAAATCAAGACATTCATATGGATTGGAAGACCTAATATTGTTAAACTGGCAAAACTGCACTCATCTACAAATTCAGTGACATCCCTATCAAAATTCCAACTGCTTTTTTTTTGCAGAAATAGATAAGCCAGTCCTAAAATTGATATGAAAACGCAAAGGATCCAAATTAGACAATTCAATCTTGAAAGTGAAGACAAAGTCGGAAGGCTCACACTTACCAGTTTCAAAACTTACTGCAGGGCTACCGCGATCAAGACGGAGGCTCTCTGATTCCCCCTCCTGGGGCTGCCTGCGGAGGGCTGTATGCTTAGGAGAGGCTGTGCAAGTGATGGTGAGTCAGAAGGGTAGATTTCATGTATATGCATTTGTCTGCTGTAATTTTTATATATATATTAAACTTGCTGCAAGTGTACAGCTCATTTCTGTTGTAAAACATTAAACCATTTTCCAAGTGTAAAGAAAACATGAGAGTGTCATACTGGCATAAAGAAAGACATACAGATCAATGGAACCAAACTGAGAATACAGAAATAGACCCTTACATCTGTAATCAATTGACTGTCAACAAGGATGCCAAGACCGTTCAATAGGGAAAGAATAGTCTTTTTAACAAATGATTCTGGGACAAGTGGATATTTCATGCAAAGGCATCAAGTTGGACTCACCAAAAACAAAACCCAAAATGGATTAAAAGACCAGAACTAGACTGGAGCCCCACAAATATAAAGCTTTCAGAGGAGACGTAACTCAGGATCCCGAATTAGGCGGTGATTTTGTAAGATACGACACTGAAAGCCCAACCAAAGGAAAAAACCAAGCTGGACTTCATCCAAAATTTTAGACTTTGTACTTTAAAGAGCACAACCAAGAAAGTGGACAAGACAACTCACAGAATGGAGGAAGTATTCACAGTTTATACACGTGATGAGGGCCTGGTGCCAGCGTATATGCAAAAACTCTCAATTAAACAGCAAAGAGACAACATCATTTAAAAACAGGCAAAGGATCTGCACAGACATTCTCCAACAATATACAGTCCGTAAGTAAGGATCTGCACAGACATTCTCCAACAATATACAGTCCGTAAGTAAGGATCTGAACAGACATTCTCCAACAATATACAGTCCGTAAGTAAGGATCTGAACAGACATTCTTCAACAATATACAGCCCGTAAGTAAGGATCTGCACAGACATTCTCCAACAATATACAGTCCGTAAGTAAGGATCTGCACAGACATTCTCCAACAATATACAGTCCGTAAGTAAGGATCTGCACAGACATTCTCCAACAATATACAGCCCGTAAGTAAGGATCTGCACAGACATTCTCCAACAATATACAGCCCGTAAGTAAGGATCTGCACAGACATTCTCCAACAATATACAGCCCGTAAGTAAGGATCTGCACAGACATTCTCCAACAATATACAGCCCGTAAGTAAGGATCTGCACAGACATTCTCCAACAATATACAGCCCGTAAGTAAGGATCTGCACAGACATTCTCCAACAATATACAGCCCGTAAGTAAGGATCTGCACAGACATTCTCCAACAATATACAGCCCGTAAGTAAGGATCTGCACAGACATTCTCCAACAATATACAGCCCGTAAGTAAGGATCTGCACAGACATTCTCCAACAATATACAGCCCGTAAGTAAGGATCTGCACAGACATTCTCCAACAATATACAGCCCGTAAGTAAGGATCTGCACAGACATTCTCCAACAATATACAGTCCGTAAGTAAGGATCTGCACAGACATTCTCCAACAATATACAGCCCGTAAGTAAGGATCTGCACAGACATTCTCCAACAATATACAGTCCGTAAGTAAGGATCTGAACAGACATTCTCCAACAATATACAGCCCGTAAGTAAGGATCTGCACAGACATTCTCCAACAATATACAGCCCGTAAGTACACGAAAAGATATTCAGTGGATCATTCATCACTGTTGTTTAGCCGCTAAGCCGTGTCTCTTTTGCGCCTCCATGGATTATAGCCCCGCAGCGCCTCTGTCTGTGGGATTTCCCAGTCAAGAACACTGGAGTGGGTTGCCGTTCCCTCCCCCAGGGGACCTTCCCAACCCAGAAATTGAACCTGTATCTCCTGCATTGACAGGCGGATCCTTTACCACCAGGGAAGCCCCCATTAGTCGTTAGGGAAGTGCAATCAAATCCATATGACATACCACTTCACAACACTAGAATGGCCGTAAGGGGGAAAAATGGAAACTAACAAACGTTGATGAAAATGTAGAAAAATTGGAAACCTATATTGCTAATAGGGATATAAACTGGTGCACCTACTGTGGAAAACAGCTTAACAGTTTCACGAAATGTTAAACAGAGTCACTATAATTCCGCAATCCCATCCCTAATTACATACCCAGGAGAACTGAGAACAAGCGCTCACGTGTTTGTGCACAAACATTCACACTGTTATTCGTGGTGGTCAAAGATCGTAGAAACAACCCGTATGTCCGTCAGCGGATGAACGGATACGCAAAGTACGGTGTATCCAAGTAATGGGATGTTATTTGGCAATAGAAAGGAATGAAGGACTGATACATTCGCCGCCAAAACATTACGCCAAGTGGAAGCAGCAGACACAGAAGGCCACGTATTAGTACGACTCCATTCAGATGCGAGGCCGGGATAGACAAGGCCGTAGAGACCTAGAGGAGACCAGCAGTTGCCGGGGACTGAGGCGGGTGGGGTGGGGCAGAGAGGAGCAGCGCAAGTGTGTGGCTTTATTTGGGGGAAATGAAAATGTCCCCAAATTGGTGACTTTTGCACAACCTTGTTGAGTATACTAAAAACCACTGAATATTCTGCTTTAAAATGCTTTAATTTTATGGTATTTGGATTATCTCCCCATTTTTAAAAAATGTACATATCTTCAAAATAGGGAAAAGTGGTAACATGTTTAATTGATCCAAAGGAAGGAATGGAAATGGCAGTAATAAACATACTTGATGTGGCTTTCATTTCAAAGTATTAATAAACGTATTATGTGAAGGTAGACGGAAGGGCTGTGTGGAGAAGTCTATGTATGTACATGCGCTTCACAAATAAGATCTAAAACTGAAAAGTCCACGGTAGCGAGGCAGAAAATGTGAAAATAACTGCACCCCCTCCCCCAAGACAAAAGGCAAAACTGGTAGCTGATTTAACATCAAAACATTTGTTAAAAAGCACATTAGAAAAAGTGTTCCTCCATAACGAAGTCTAGTTACTTCTAGACTCAGTAGACTTTGAGTTTTACTGAAAGATGAAGGTTCCAAATGTGTGTGCCGCCTTAGCTGTCCTCAGTATATAAAGGAAAAATTGGTGTGGCCACTACAGCGAAGAGACGAGTGCAACGCCGTTCTGGGGGATTTGGAGCCAAGTCTGCAGCTGAAGGACTCTGACCTTCTTGGGTCATCAGTGGGAGTGGGATATTCAGTCACGTTATCTGGTTTTGTGTTTTATTTTTGCAAGTTTCCAAGTGTGAGTATAGAGACTCCTAAAGACCCTGATGCTGGGAAAGATTGAGGGCGGGAAGAGGAGGGGACGAGAGAGGATGAGATGGCTGGATGGCATCACCGACTCGATGGACATGGGTTTGGGTGAACTCCGGGAGTTGGTGATGGACAGGGAGGCCTGGCGTGCTGCCATTCATGAGGTTGCAAAGAGTTGGACACGACTGAGCGACTGAACTGAGCTGAAATTTCCTCCCAAGGACCCCACCTCGCACTCTCCAGTAATCCCCTCCCCTTTCGTGGGGACCTGACCAGCAACTTTTTAAACAAACAGAAAATGGCAGAAGTGACAGATTGTCGTTTCTGAGATCAGACTGTGAGACACCTGTTCTTCCTACTCACTCTGAGGAGGCCACCTGAAGCTCTGGGGCCCTGCGGGAGCACCCACCAGCCAAGGAATGGGGGTCGTTTCCACCATAGCCAACAAGGACCCGAGGCCCTCAGGTGAGCGGAGCCCCAAGGAGCCAGCTTGGATGAACTCCCTCCCCAGCTGAGCGGTGAGGAGACCACGCTGGTGAGAGACCCCTGGCCAGAGGACCCAAATCAGCAGGACTGACGTGTGTCCTGGCAACTGTGAGATCATACACTTTGGTGGTTGGTAGGTCCCCCCAGATCAGCCTCACAGCTCACTCTGGTCCTTGACAGATCCATCCCTACACATACAGACGGCAGACGACGTGGGCTCTCTGCTGAAGCTTTCATGTTAACTTTCTGTTTATTCTCTGCATTTAAGCATCACCTTATAAAGGGACTGGGTACATAGATGGTTTTACGCCTACACAATGGACTGCAGGGCAACTCATAATGTTTGGAAAACTCAATTTTTCAGGTAAGGAAACAGGTTACATGTTTTCTCCAAGGTCACCTCCTTGTAAGCGTTGGAACAGGTGTTTGACAGCAACCAAACCACACCCTTATGGCAGAAAGCGAAGAGGAACTAAAGAGCCTCTTGATGAGGGTGAAGGAGGAGAGTGAAAGGCTGGCTTAAAGCTCAACATTCAGAAAACTAGGATCAGGGCATCTGGTCCCATCACTTCATGGGAAATAGAGGGGGAAACAGTGGAAACAGACAGATTTTACTTTCTTGGGCTTCAAAATCACTGCAGATGGTGACTGCAGCCATGAAATTAAAAGACACTTGCTTCTTGGAAGAAAAGCTATGACAAACCTAGACAGTGTATTAAAACACAGAGACATCACTTTGTCCATATAGTCAAAGCTATAGTAGTCGCATGAAGATGTGAGAGTTGGACCATTAAGAAGGCTGAGTGCTGAAGAATTGATGCTTTTGAATTGTGGTGCTGGAGAAGACTCTTGAGAGTCCCTTGGACTGTAAGATCAAACCTGTCAACCCTAAAGGAAATCAACCCTGAACCCCTGGACTCTCTCAATTGGAAGGACTGATACTTCCAATAATTTGAAGCTCCAATACCTGATGCAAAGGGTCAACTCATTGGAAAAGACCCTGATGCTGGGAAAGATTGAGGGCAGGAGGAGACGGGGACGACAGGATGAGATGGCATCACCGACTCAATGGACATGAATCTGAGCAAACTCCGGGGGATACCGCAAGGCAGGGAAGCATGGTGTGCTGCAGTCCTTGGTGTCGCAAAGAGTCGGACACAACTTAGTGACTGAACAACAGCAAGTCACACCCAGGATCGGGGGCCTGCCCCTCATTGTCCCCAGGGCCCTGCAGACCCCAGGGTCCAGGTGCACCTAACCAGGGGAGGAGAGGAGCCAGCAGCACCTGGACTTCCTCATCCTCTGCAAATGAGCAGCTGAGAACTCGATTTTATCTGGAAGCAGATGTGAGCGTGACTCTGACCGCCTCTGGACTGTTGGAAACGTTTGTGTCCTTGTGTGTGCGTGCTGCCGCAGGTACCCTTGCTCTCCACATTTCCGCTGCAGCGCTCGAGTCAGTGAAGCCAGCGTTTAGATCTTTTGTTATATAAACTCTTGCTACTCATGACCTTAAACTTAGGAGTCAAATGTATCGAGTATGTACCATTCCACCTGACTCCCACTACCTAAATCGGGAACCAGAGAGGTGGGTGGTGAGGGAGTGTTACAGATGCCCACAAAATACAGACTTTCGTTTGGCTAACACTATTTCTAGTAGGTACGAGGATCTCAACACTGGCATAAGTGGTTTTAACTTTATGAGAATGTTTACGTAACTTTTTATAAAACACACTGGTTGGTAGAATGCTCCTTTTGTCCCCACGTCAAGAACCATCAGCCAGGTTCCCAAAGGGGCCCAGCCTGAAAATTCAGAGACCAATGCCCCAGGACTTTCCTGGTGGTCCAGTGGCTAAGATCCACGTTCCCAATGCAGGGGGCCTGGGTTCGATCCCCGGTCAGAGAACTAGATCCTACATGTCATAGCAAAAGTAGAAGACCCTGCCTGCCACAGCTAGGACCTGGCTCAGTCAAAAAAATAAAAGAGAGAAACCGACGACCTCTCAGACGTGAGTCCCAGCCTTGATCCCACGCAGGGCTCTGGTGCGACCTTCCTCAGAGCAGCCTCAGGTTTGCTGGGCTGGACGCTCTCGTGTTGAGGTGGAACCCACTCACGTACCGCGTTTCATTTTAGTAAATGAGCTGCCGAAGCGAGCACTGTACCGCGTTTCAGATTTCACCTTGAAGCAGACAGTTCCCGTCTCAGGCCCTGACTGCCCTGGGCTCCACCAGTGGGCATCTGGGGGTTGGGTGGGGGCCCTTCTAGCATCTTCCTTGGGGGCCTCAGCACTCCCCTTCCTCTTGCTCTGGAGCAGCTGCTCAGACAGTTGAGGGTTGCGCCAAGAGGATTTGGTCCTGATGCCTGCCAGTCTGATCCTTTGCCAAAGACCCGAGGGGGCTGCCTGATGGCACAAGCAGTCCCAAACTTCTTGGTGCCAGGCACCAGTTCCGCGGAAGACAATCTTCCCACGGACCGGGAGGGTGGTTTCAGAAGGATTCAAGTGCATTACGTGTACTGTGCACTTTATTTCTATTATCATCATCATCACATCAGCTTCACCTTAGATCATCAGGCGTCGGACCCCAGAGGCGGGGGACACCTGTGCTCATCAACAGCAGGATTGAGAGAACAGCCTCAATCGACCAGGGCCACCTCGGGGCTCCTGGAGGGACTGTGAACCCTCCCTTGCAGCAGGTCACCCATCAGTGACCCCCAAAACATCTGCCAGACCCACACCGCTTCTGAGACCTGCGTGGTTTGGGTAAAATGAAGAAACTCAGCCGGATTTACGCTTTGCTGTAAATGCCTGTTAGTAGCAGTCTGGGAGTTGTGACAGTTACCTCCGATTTCTTTGCTTCTAGAAAGCTCTATTACTTTGGAGCCTGACAGCCTCCGGGAGTGAGACGCTATCAGACAAACGCAGTCTGGGGAGGGGCCACGCCTGCAGTTCCCGCCCACACAGGAGCAGCAGCCGTCAGCTGCCCGGCACTCGGGCGCGCTTTGTTCCCGTGGGGTTTTCACATTCAGCCCCCACCTCTCAGTCCCGTTTCCCTGGGGAGGAGGCGGGAAGACCACCCCAGGGCCTGTGAGGAGGACAGGGATGTGGTCATGGGCCCTGCAGACGGTAGCGTTCAAGTGGCCGGCTCCAGCGACCGCGTGTGCGGCAGTCGGGACAAGGCAGGTGGGGACTGCGTCTTTCCTTCCCGGACACGCAGCAGGCCCCCTCCCCGGAGTCCCGACACACAGCGGTGGGGTCAGCCGGCACACTGAAGCCCAGGACACTTCCAAGAACCGTGGCTCTTGGACGTGACCAGTTTGCAGAGAGAAGCCTGCACCCAAGTGATTATAAAGTGTAACCTGAACCACTTCATGCAAACTACATGCGTGTGCGCGGCGTGCTAGGAGGTTTCACAGCTTCGAGGGGTAATTGTCACACAATCAGCTCCACGTTACAAGTGTACGACTTGCTATGTCCTGACGTGTACACGGGGGACAGCGCCAGCACAGTCAAGAGCAAACGGCCCCATCACCGTGAGTTTACCCACCCCCGGCCCCCACCTGACCTCTCCCCAAGCAGTCACAGACTGGCCTTTTGTCACAGGTCAGCTGATTTGCAAGTACTCATCCTACCAGTTCTGGGGCCAGCAGGCAAACGTGTCCTTTGTTTACGGAGCCTGGGCCTTTCATAGCGCGTTTAACATTCATAATTCCCAGAGAGCCAGAGAAACAGACACACACGCAGGGGAAAGGCTGTTTGGGGCCACCTCCTGGGAGTCTCGCCCCCACCCCAGCCCAGGTCTGCCTGGTTGGCAGCGACCCTCACCTCCTTTCCTGGCCAGCTCTGTGGGACCCCCGGGCGGCTCTGGGACCCCCAGCCGGCTTGGCCCCAGAGCCTTCTCCCGCCTGCCTCCCTCACCTGCTCCACAAGACACCCCCCGCCTCCCTTGCCTCCTGGAACCCCCGCCTTGGGCTCTGCTGCACTTGCTGGGTTTTCCTCCTCCCGCCAGGTTTGATTTCGCCCACTGCCCAGCACCCTGACACGTCGAGGTCTGCAGCAGCAAGAGGGTTTATTCAGGAAGCAGCGGAGCAGACAGGCAAAACCCACCTCAAGCCCGCCTCCCTGGAGGCGAGGGGATGGAGTGTTCCTGGGATGAAGACTCAAGAAGAGGGTTGGTCAAGGCTCATGGAGTGAAGGGAAAGGTGATTGGAAAAGGTGCGAACCCACCTCTGCGAAGGCGCAGCTAAGCTCCAGGCCGCTGCACGCTCGGAAGGGCGTGGAACGGGAGCTCCCGCAGGCCCAGTTGAGGCCTGGTGGTCCCGTCCAGTCTCAACCAGCTCAGCGCCAACTACACGCAGGTGACTCCTAGACCCTGGAAAACACCTCAGGGCAACAGCGTGTTGAGGCTACGTGCCGCGTGGATGTGGAAGCCTTGCAGTGTCTTGATTAGCGCCGGCAGGTGGCGTGGATCTAATTCATCACCTGGGGTGTCCCTCCTTTCCTGTCCACGCAGCCCTCGAGCCCCCAGTCTATGTAAACAGACTCCTCTGGATCCTCATCTGCTTACAGAACAGCGTGTTTGACGTGGCTCTGCCCCCAGGACATCACCCCTTCTCCCATGGGAGCCCCCCACCTGTGGGATGCAGACAGGGCTAGCGTGCTTGCCCACCTGGCCCCCCACGGCTGTATCCAGGCCCATCGTCTCCAGTGCAGGAAGGCTGTCTGGACGTCACGGAGGCACGGACAATGTCCAGCATTTGCTCCATGTCCTGCTTTGGGCAAATGATGATAAAGATAACGTCTGCCTACAAAATAGACAATAATACCTGTGAAAGACCTCGTTCATTTCTGACAAAAATAAGCATCGAAAAAGTGGGGCTTAGTTCAGTCGCTCAGTCATATCCGACACTTTCAACCTCATGGACTGCAGCTCGCCAGGCCTCCCTGTCCATCACCAACTCCCAGAGTTCACTCAAACTCATGTCCATTAACTTGGTGATGCCATCCAGCCATCTCATCCTCTTTCGTCCCCTTCTCCTCCCGCCCTCAATCCTTCCCAGCATCAGGGTCTTTTCAAGTGAGTCAGCCCTTTGCATCAGGTGGCCAAAGTATTGGAGTTTCAGCTTCAGCATCAGTCCTTCCAATAAATATTCAGGACTGATTTCCTTTAGGATGGACTGGTTGGATCTCCTTGCAGTCCAAGGGACTCTCAAGAGTCTTCTCCAACACTACAGTTCAAAAGCATCAATTCTTTGGCACTCAGCTTTCTTTATAGTCCAACTCTCACATCCATACATGACTACTGGAAAAACCATAGCTTTGAATAGATGGACCTTTGTTGGCAAAGTAATGTCTCTGCTTTTTAATGTGCTGTCTAGGTTGGTCATAGCTTTTCTTCCAAGGAGCAAGCATCTTTTAATTTCATGGCTGCAGTCACCAAATGCAGTGATTTTGGAGTTCAATAAAATAAAGTCTCTCACTGTTTCCATTGTTTCCACCATCTATTTGCCATGAAGTGATGGGACCAGATGCCATGATCTTAGTTTTCTGAATGTTGAAAGCTTTAAGCCAGCCTTTTCACTCTCCTCTTTCACTTTCATCAAGAGGCTCTTTAGTTCTTCTTCACTTTCTGCCATAAGGGTGGTGTCATCTGGGCACATACAAATTTTTAAAATTTATCAGGACAGACAGGTAAGGATTTCTTCAGCAGAACACAAAGAAGAATAACCCAAAAGGAAAAGACCAATAAAATTTCTTTCTTCCCCCAGTTCTGTTGTGATACGACAGAGATGTAACATCATGTAACCTTCAGGTACAGAATGCAATAGCCTGATACGGTGAATGATCACATTAAGTTAACATCCATCACCACAGTTTCAGTCTTTTTTTTTCTTGTGATGAGAATTTAGAGAATTTCTCTTGGGACTTCCCTGGTGATCCAGTGGCTACCGATGCACCTTGCAATGCAGGGAAGGGGGTTCGATCCCTGGCCAGGGAACTAATTCCGCATGCCTTGGAGCAGCTAGGCCTGTGCGCTGGAACCAGAGTTGAAGCTCTGCAACTAAAGATCCTGCCTGATGCGACGAAGATCCCATGTGCAGCAACTAAGACCTGGGACGGCCGACTAAACAAACAAACATGAAAAATAACAATAGTTTGAAAAATCTCCTCTCTGAGCAGCTTTCCAATACAGCAACAGACAAGGTGGCCTCCGTTTCCTCATCTGTGAACCTGGAGGGGGAAGAGAGCACGCTCCTCACGGGACTGCATGGATGAAGGCAGACCCATCAGCCAGCCAGGTGCCGGCCACACAGGAGCCGCTCAGCACAGGACTTTGCAGCTTGACTGTAACCATGACGACCAGATCGTGGTTCTCATCATGACCAGAGCGCCTAGAGTGTGATGGAGGCACCAAGACCACCATGGGAATTCAGGGACCCCTTCCTGCAGGAGATCCTAGAGGATGAAGAGTTTGAGAGGGTACAGCAGAAAAGCAAAGAGCGGTCGAGACCGCAAGACAGTCCCAGACCGCGAGACAGTGGGTGGGATTGGGCAGGCGCACGGAGCAGAGAAGGGACCTGGGAGGGGTCCTGGAGGGCTTTGGTACCAAACCAAGGAGCTGGCGTTTCACCCTGGGACAGGGAAACACTGATGGAATTTTTTCAAAATACCTTTGAAGTGAAGTCAACAGGACTCGGTGTCAGGCTGAGGTTGAAGGAGAGAGAAGTCTGATGGCTGCCCAGCTTCTGGTTTGCAGAAGAGAGCAGTGGGCTTGGGAGGAACCAGGGCTGGTGGGAGAGGGCACCTGGGGACAGGAGTCTGAGACGCCTTGGAACAATCCAGCAGATGTCCACTCGGCAGCTGGACGCGCCGTCTCAGACTCAGGGAGACTGCAGAGCTGCGAGCTTGTGGGTGCGCCTGGCGCAGTGCGACAGCACGTTGGGTGCGCAGGTCGGGGAGAGGAGACAGTGACCTGGGTGTGGTGGCGTGTGCCCGGTGGTGTGAATGTGCCTCGGGCCACTGGCCTGGGCACGTGGGAATGGCTAAGATGGAAAGTTTCAAGTTCTGTGTATTTTGAAAAGTGAAAGTGAAAGTGTTAGTCGCTCAGTCGTGTCCGACTCTGTGGCCCCATGGGCTGTATCTGCCAGGCTCCTCTGTCCATGGGATTCTCCAGGCAAGAATACTGGAGCGGGTAGCCTTTCCCTTCTCCAGGGATCTTCCCAATCCAGGGATCGAATCTGGGTCTCCCTCACTGAAGGCAGATTCTTTACTGTCTGAGCCACCAGGGAAGCCCTGTGTATTTTATGATGCAAACAAATATTTTGAAAAGACTTTTATAGAGTTTGTTTTCCTCCCTGACATGCATATTTGAATACTGGGGACAAAATATCTCTAGCACTCTGGATTAGCAAAACGTTTTTTAAATGAGCAGGGACTCAGGGGAGCTGCGTCTAGGCAGCGAGATAACCTGGCTTTCCCGGAGCGCTCGGGAGGGTTGAGGAGCCTGCAGTCGGTGAAGCGGTTGTTTTCAACGCAAACTCAGTTCAGTTGCCATCTCCTGGGCACCTGCGGTGTGCCAGGGCTGGAGGCGGGGAGGCTCGTGGCATCACTTCATGCCTCCCGCTTTGCTGTTTCTCAGATGGTGTATCTTGGTCCCTGGAAGGCAGCTGAGCGTCAGGGAGCCTCCACTTTGAGGCGCCGCCTGGCTCCCCCAGACCCTCCCCTCAGAGGTCCCAGGGCCCTTCGGGTCTGAAGATGAAAGGCGCAAGCCTACTGCTGATGTCACTGGATTCCAGAGAACATGAACGGAAACAGCGCTTGCAAAATGCAGCGGCTCTGCAAGCTGCAGGCTCTTCGCCGCTGGTCTTGGGTTTGGGCAGGAAAAGTCGAAGACCTGCGGCGGAAGGATCCGAAGGGAGGCGTAGAAGGCACAGGACCCCCGCTCTCCTGGCGCCCCCGCGGCCCCTCCGCCTTTGGGCCTGCTTGCTCTGACCCATGGAGTGCAGGCCCCCAGCAGTTCCCGCAGGGCGTCGTCCTGGGAGGCCGGCTACTCTTGGCTCCAGGGAGCCAGGCTTCCTCTCCCGTTTTGTCTCAGACTGGCCAGCGGACTGCTGTGAGCGCGGGGCTGCGACGGAGCAGACTCCAGATGCAAATCAAGTATTTAAATGGATGTTTTCCCTCTCTGCTGAGTCCCAAGCATTGTTGCTTTTTGTAAAATTCAGGCTCCTTTACATATGGTTTTTTTCCCTCCCCAGAGTGCTGGAGGCAGAGCGGTAGCTGCTCTCAAAGGCCTTAGAGAAGAAGGGGGCAGGTCCCCTCCAGTTCCCCTCCCCCACTCAAGTTGAAAGCACGCTTGTGACGGGCCAGCTCATCCCGGCTCCACCCGGGTCCAGGCTGGGGCTGGAAGGCCACGATCAAGACGGCTCGGGGCGGTTTCTCCTGAGGCCTCTGGCCTGGCCTTGTGGACATGCCTCCGCCTGTGTCCTCAGCCCTAATGTCGCTTTTTAACAAGAACTGCGTTAGTTTAGGGCCTACCCATAAGATGTCCTTTGATTTTAATCACCTCTTTAAAGGCCTGATCCCCAAATATATTCACCTCCTGAGCGGCAGGGTGGCGGCGGTGGTGGAGGTGACGTGTTAGGACTTGAGCTTGTGAATTTGGGGAGGCATCACTCAGCCTTTAATAACCAACTCCTTCCAGTGACCTCTGCCCCAACACTGACTTCCTTACCATTGACCTTGACTACTTTTACAGGTGGTTTCTAAAAATACTATTAGAAATGCAGAAGGGTAAGATCAGACCCACTAGCATAACACATCAGCAAAACATCAGCCAAAGCCTACAGGATTTTGCTGCCAGGAGCTCCCGCCTCAACTTAACTGCAAGTCACTTTTAAAAGGTCTTTACTCTTCCCTGCGTTCTCTGCTGTTGCTTGCTCAGGCCCCTGTGTGTGTTCGGCACCGGAGGAGGGGTGTTCGAGGGGAGGAAGGAACGCAGCTTCGGGGCCCAGCAGAGGCTCAAAGGCAGACCTGCAAAGCGTGAGCTCAGCCAGGTGACGGCACCTCCTCACCTGCAGAGATACCACCACCTATCACTAAGGTTTTAAGTGTGTTCATAAGCTCTCAGTAGACTGCAGCACCTTGAAAGCAGGGAATGTTAAACTAATAAATGAAGAGACCAGTCACTGGTCATTTTGACAGCCTGAACATCATTGCTCAAAATTTCAGCACTTACATGCAAAGGGCTGTAAACATAACATGGCATGCTAACTGGTGAGCTTTGCTATTAGCCTGGAAGGAAAATAAGGATGTTCTTCAGGCAAAAAAAGAGAAAAAAAATTGTATCCCACCGTGCCCATAGTCCATCTGTTACTGGTGACCCCCGTCCCCACCCCAGTGAACCCCAGCTGCCAAGATCCGCGCCCTGGTAGAGGGTCCCGCCCTGACGCAGGGCTTGGCCATGAGACCAGCGTTGGCCGCTGGGCCGCCAGCAGCTACATGAACAGAGCCGGTTTCATAAGCGCCGTCACAGCGGGGCTTGTTGTCCTGTGGAGACGGAGAGAATGCACGTGGGTGTTTTCGCTCAGTCGTGTCCCATTCTTTGCGACCCCCTGGACTGTAGCCCGCCAGCATCCTCTGTCCATGGGATTTTTCAGGCAAGAATACTGGAGCAGGTTGCCATTTCCTACCCCAGGGGAGCTTCTCAAACCAAAGATCAAACCCACGTCTCACACAGTGCCAGGCAGATTCTTCACCACCGAGCCAGCAGGGAAGTCCCCACATTACACTTGATCTTAGCCAAAAGGCCAAGAAGCAACGTCTTCTTGGAACGTTCCTTCTTACAGGCCAGTCGCCATACTCCGAGGAACCCAAGCAGTCACATGAGCGGTCCATGTAGGACAGGCCTGAGGCGTCCAGCTGACAGCCCCGGCTGACCGCCAAGCCAGTGACCTGCGCTGACGGCCAGCCGTGGGAGTGACCAGGCTGGAGCGTCCACCCCCCTCACCATCAGGGCAAAGACCTCCTGCAGGTTTGGGGGGTGATTTGCGACCTTGCAATGGATGACTGAGACGGCTCCTTTCTGTTCTCCCAATCTCAAACGTGAATAAGGGAATTTGTTTAAAACCTCCAGCTACACAATCAAATGTAACTTGCAATTTTGATTTCACTGCTTACTTAGCTACTGGCCTCAGGAAGATTAATTTCTCTAGCCTTCCATGCAAAATGTGAGTAACACTTGCTTTAAGAGTTTTTAGTGGGCCAGACACAGAAAACAAACTCATGGTTACCAAAGGGTAAAGGTTTGTTGGAGGGAATAAACGAGGAGTTTGGGATTAACATATACACACTGTTATATATACAGTAACTAACAAAGATCTACCATATAGCACAGGGAACTATATCCAATCTTTTATAGTAAACTACAAGGGAAAAGAATCTGGAATAAAGTGTGTGTGTGTGTGTGTGTGTGTGTGTGTCTGTGTGTGTGTAGACCGTCAGGCAGTTTGGCCTAAAACCGAGCGACTCAGTAAGATTCACAGGACAGGGGCCCGGAGGCGCCAATTGTTACCTGAAATGAGACGCAGCTGTGAGTGCTTCACCAGTAAAAAGCAAAGGGCTCCACTTACATCTTTAGTTGAAAGAAACAAAGGAAGTCTCCAGGAGCATGCTTTTTTCTGCCTGTTTGCCCCTTGGAAGGAGCTCACAGAGCGATAACCTCGATTCCCAGAGCCCAGATTTCTCTCCATCTTACCTGCTCGCCGTGGCCTTCCTGCCGACGGTGCTCAGGTGCTGGGCAAGGATTTCAGCAGCTCCTCCCGCTCACACCGCTGAGGGGGATTAAAAGAGAAAGAATTCAGTCCTACCCCAGGTCCAACGCCCTCTCCCCGTGAGTCCTCCCGTCCTAAACTAAGCCAGGCACTCCACTGCAGTGACTTAACGGAGGAGCTGCTGCTCTGCAAACAGGGCACGGCCTGTGTACGGCAACGGTTGTTTCCATTAAGCAGTGCTTTCTCCGGAGAAGAGTGTTCATCCCTGGAGGAAACCGGCTCCTGTCAAGCTCTTTCCAAAGACAGCTGCTGTCCTGCCGGGCAGCAGCTTCACATGCTGGTTGGGGGCCCCGTGGGTGGGGGCAGGAGAGCAGGCCCAGGAAAGTGTCTGCAGGCTTCCGCCCCGGGGAAGGCCCTGGCTGACCGGAGACGCCCTCCCGTCACTTACTTACCGGGTCAGCTTGACCCGAGAGCTGGTCGAGGCAGGGACAACCATCTTCCTGAAGTGTCTTTTCCTCAAAAGGAGACACCAAGTCATCAATTTCTTCTGTTCTCACAGCCCCCAGGGTTGCTGAGTCCAAGCTCCTACTGCCCGCCACACCACAGACTGGTAAAGCGAGACCAGGTGGTGGGGCAAGGGAGGACGAGCTTATTTGGTAAAGCCAGCTGGCCCAGAGGACGGACTCATGCCCCAAAGAACCACCTTGCCTGTTAGAGTCGGGCTTCTTTCTAAGTGGGTGGGGGCACAGTCGAGCACATCCTGTTTTCCATCAGTCCCACTTCCTGTTTCCCCTCGGCCCCTGGAAGGGATGGTTAAGCACCTCCTCCCACCCACAGGTGGGCCTGGTTAGGATGTTTCCTGGGAGCTAAACAAAGGTCTTTAACTGACCACTCATTACCTGGGAGGCAGGGTTCCCAGAGGTGGGCCATTATGTATGACTTAAGCTTACAGGCATCATCCCTTTGGTGATTAACTTGTGGCAAAAACAAACACGAGGGCTAAAGGAACAGAGGCAGAGGCAGACTGTTCTCCCTGCTACAGCACCAGCACCCGCTGGTGCAAGCCAGGCGCTCCGAAAGTATTGCAACAGACCGCAGTCACCACGCGAGCGTGAGAGTCGGTTTTAGGCACCAACCAGACTGGATCATGGGTATCCAGATATTCGGCTAAATGTTGTCTCCAGGGGTGTCTGGGAAGGGTCAGCTTAGCATTAGAATCAGCAGACTCAGTAAAGCAGATTAACCTTCTCAGTGCGGGTGTTGTTTAGTTGCGAAGTTGTGTCCAACTCTTTTGTGACCCCACAGACTGCCCGGCTCCTCTGTCCATGGGATTTCCCAGGCAAGAATACAGGAGTGGGTTGCTGTTTCCTCCTCCAGGGGAATCTTCCCGACCCAGGGATCGAACCTGCATCTCCTGCCTTGATTGGCAGGCAGATTCTTTACCACCGAGCCTCTAGGGAAGCTGAAGGGTGTGCGGGCCTTGTCCCATCCCTGAAGGCCTGAATAGCACAAAAAAGCCGGGAAAGGCGCGGTTAGCACTCCGACTGCTGAGCCGGGGCACGGTCTCTGCCCTCCCCTGGTCCCCAGGTCTTCGGATGTGGAAGGACCGCACCTGTTCTCCTGAGCCTACAGCCTGCCGACGCAGAAGCTGCAGGACTTCTCAGACCCCTAACTGCAGAAGCTAATTCTTCGATGTCTCAACTTAGGATTCTCCAACTGTACAATGGTGCGAAGGTGAAACACGCTCAGCAGAAACCACACTTTGAGTTTCGACTCTTCCCAGGCGAGCGGTGTGCACGCAGCAAGGTCGTCTCTTGTGACGACGGGTGGATCCCACCCAGCCCCGCCACCACGACGGTGAACCGCCGACACAGACAGCGGTGCTCCACCCAGCCCGTGCGTTCCACTTTCAGCACAGTACGTGATGAATGATACGCAGTCACAACACCACTACAAAACAGGCTTTGTGCTAGGTAATTCTGCCTGACTAGGCTAAGTTAAGCGTCTGAGCGTGTTTAAGGTAGGCTAGGGTAAGCTGTGATGTGTGGTTTGGTGGGTGAGGTGTACTAAATGCATTTTCAACTTAATTTCACATTATAATGGGCTTATCAGGATGTAACTCCATCATAAGTCAAAGAAGATCTGTATTAATAATATTCTTCATGTAGCTGTTCAGTCTAAGGTATGTCCGACCCTTTGAGACCCCATGGACTGCAACACACCAGGCTTCCCTGTCCTTCACTATCTCCTGGAATTTGCTCAAACTCCTGCCCATTGAATTGGTGATGCCATCCAACCATCTCATCCTCTGTTGTCCCCTTCTCCTCCTGCCTTCAATTTTTCCCAGCATCAGGGTCTTTTCCAATGAGTTGGCTTTTCACATCAGGTGGCCAAAGTATTGAAGTTTCAGCTTTAGCAACAGTCCTTCCAATGAATATTCAGGACTGATTTCCTTTTAGGGTTGACTGGTTTGATCTCCTTGGAGTCCAAGGGACTCTCAAGTCTTCTCTAGCACCACAATTCAAAATACTCTTCATAAATCAAACTAAATTATTTAGCAGGAAGCCAAGAGAGACCCACCCATTTCTGAAGAAATGACCAGAGATCAGAGATATTTATTTTCATCTAATTGAAGAAATGTTCATCTTGTTTTTCTATTGCCTGAGGTTGGAGTTTTTTTCTCCTGGTATATTGTCTCTCAACCCATGAGTCATTTTCACCACCACGCTTCCTGGATTCTCCAAAGAGATAAAAAGGATACACACACACACACACACACACACACACACACACACATTCTCTCTCTCTCTCTCTCTCTCTTATGGTACTGTTTTTATTTAGTCCCTAAGGAAATCCAACCAGTCCATCCTAAAGGAAGTCAGTCCTGAATATTCACTGGAAGGACTGATGCTAAAGCTAATACTTTGGCCACCTGATGCGAAGAACTGACTCATTTGAAAACACCCTGATGCTGGGAGACTGAAGGGGACGACAGAGGATGAGATGGCTGGATGGCATCACCGACAATGCAGATGAGTCTGAGTGAACTCCGGGAGTTGGTGACGGACAGGGAGGCCTGGCGTGCTGCAGTCCACGGGGTCACAAAGAGTCAGACACAACCAAGTGACTGAACTGAACTGAAGTCATGTCCGACTCTTTGTGACCACTATTATATAATTATTATATACTGTTATTATAATCATATATTATTATGTATTATATTCATGATATATAATAGACAAATATTTGTATTATATAATAAACATTATACGTGACTACATATTCACTCTTTTACGTTTTTATACACATATCTATATCCTTTTGATTGTCTCTGGAGAATCCAGGAGTTTGGTGGTAAAAATAACTCATGGGTTTACAGGCAACACAACAGGAGGGAAGAAACTTCCACCTCAGGCAACAGAAAAACAAGAGAAACGCTTCTTCAGTTAGAAGAGATGAAAATAAACATCTCTGATCTCCGGTCACTTCTTCAGAAATGGGTGGGTGACTCTCGGCTTCCTGCTAAATAATTTAGTTTGATTTATGAAGATCCAGATAGCAGTAACTTAGCACCCAAAGAAACCTTTTCCCTCTCATCTGGATTCTCAAGAATATGATTGCAGTGGTCTTTCTGATCCCCAAGTCCTGGTAAATTACACTGAAAGAATTTGAGCACAATCTCAGCTCAGATTGGGACGTCTAAGGGACGTCTATAGCTTGGCTTTTTTGGCTGGTTGCTGCGTTACTGACGCCCACACTTCAAACTTAAGAAGACTGACTGGTAATTTGTTTGTTTCTTTCTTTCCAGAAACCTCCTGACACTTGTTTCTTAAAGTCTGTTTTCCTACTGACACAAATTCCTCCACTCAGCCTTTTAAAATCCCTTTTATACCAAATATTTAACTTTACATGGAAAATAGTTGAAAATGGTATTAACCAGCAGATATAGTTTGGAAAACTTAGTCAACCACAGATTAGTCCAAAGAATTAACAGCAATAAATCTTATTTCCAGTGTTAACTACACGTGTGTGTGCTCCGTCGTGTCTGACTCCTTGTGACCCCGTGGACCACAGTCTATGCAGCTCCTCTGTCCATAGGATTTCCCAGGCAAGAAATTGGGGTGGGTTGCCATTTCCAACTCCAGGCGATCTCCTGAGTCTCCTGCGTTGGCAGGCAGATTCTCTACCACTGCACTGTCTGGGAAGCCCCCAACAACTGGCACCTCCTAAATTAAGTTCCTTATTACAAGACTTCTTTCTGACAGCAGGCACCCCTATAGCTCACAATCAGACTCACTGAAAAAACACCAGCTCCTGACTTCCTGCTTGGGAGGTGAGATCACGTTGGCGGAGAAAGGCTGGGGGACTAGAGGCTTCGGGGCGCTGCACCGTCACCCTCTAAAACAGCCCTGGAGACTTCTCTAGGCCCTTTGCAATTCCACAAAAATTTTAGAATCAGCTTGTCAATTCACGTACATACACAGAGTAGCCTGCTGGGGTCGCATTCAATCTATGGTGAACCTGTATTTTGGAATGACAGCTTAACAATACTGAGTCTCCTGACCATGAGCAAGGAATAACAGCACTGTTTACTTAGGTCTCCAACAGCCCCATGTCTAGGCTTCCCTGTGACTCAGAGGTGAAGAATCCGCCTGCTAGAGGAGACCTGGGTTCAGTCCCTGGGTCGGGAAGATCCCCTGAGAAGGAAATGGCTGCCCACTCCAGTGTTCTTGCCTGGGGAATCCCATGGACAGAGGAGCCTGGTGGGCTACAGTCCATGGGGTCGCAACAACTGGTCTTTCACATTTTTGTCACTTATTCCCAACTACTTAATTTTTTTATGCTATTGTAAATGTTTTTCATTTCACTTTCCAACTGTTCATTGCTAACATATAGAAATATAATTGATTTTTGCACATTACTTTACATCCTGCAGCCTCGATACACTCACTTATTAGTTCTAATACCTTATTTATAAATTTCATTGAATTTTCTACATAGATGATAATGTCATCTCTGAACAAAACAACTGTACTTTTTTCTTTCCAATTTGGACGTTCTTAATTCTGTTTCTTGTCTGGTTGCAGTCTAGAAACTCCAATACAATGATTAACAGAGACATCCCCGATTTCTCCGATACTGGGCGAGTATTCAGGCCTTCACAATTAAGTCTGATGTAAGCGGTAGGGTTTCTGCAGGTGCCTTTTAATCAGATTGGGCAAAGTCCCTTTATTGCTAGTTTGCCGGATTTTTTACCAGAAGTAGACAGTGTGAGTGAAAGCGAAAGTGTTAGTTGCTCAGTTGTGTCCAACTCTTTGCGACAGTGGATTTTGTCAAATGCCTTTCTAGTACTGATTGCAACGGTATGCGAATGTTTCATGAACCCTGCATTCCTAGGATAAACCCCATGAGCATGACATATTACTTTTTTTTTTAAATCGTATCATAGGTTTTAATTCACTAAACTTTTGCTTCAAGTTTTTACCCCTATGTTCATAAAGAATATTTGTTTGGTAGCTTTTTGTCTGGCCAAAATACCTAGGTTAAGTTTGAAACCAGGGTAGTGCTGACCCCATAGAATGAGTGGTGGAATTTGTGCAGAACTGATATTATCTCTTCAAATGTTTGCTAAAACTCACCACTGAAGTCACAGGGGTGATAGAAAGGTTTTACCTATTTCTTCTTGGGGAGCTCTGTTAATTTGTGTCCTTCAAGGAAGTGACCAGTTTCACCTATGTTCTTAAATTGGTTCAAAGGTGCTCCGAACACTCCCTGGAGCTGTCTATGGCGTCTTCAGTGATGCCGCCTCTCCTGCCCCTCACATTGGCATCTGGCCTTTTCCCCTCACTGATCTGGCTGCAGATTTATCAGTTTTACTGATTTTCCCAGAGAACAAGCTTTTGGATTAATCTTTCTCTTTCATTTCATCGGCTGCCAGTTTGACCTTTATTATTGCTTTTCTTCTGCTTACTTTGGACTTACTCTTGTTTCACTGCTTCTTAAAGTGGGAACTGACGTCACTGATAGAAAACCTCTTTTTCTTTCTAATACAGACATTTAAAGCTACAAGTTACCCTCTAACTACTGCTTTAGCAAGAACCCACAAATTCTAGTTTTTTAAAAAATGCATTTCCAATTACATTCTGATTTCTCTTTAGATTTGTTCTTTGACTTGTGAGTTATTTCACTGACAAATATTTGGGGATATTGAAGGATCTTTCTTTATTGATTTCTGATTTAATTTCATGTGGCCAAATTATTTAGCTTTTGAAAATTCTTAATTATTTTCCAGCTCACTGATACATTTTTAAAAACGGCTCTTGACAGGTATTCTGGAAATTTAAGCAGTTTTCAATGGGTCCTTATCAGTCATATTGCTGGGGAAGAAAGTCCTTTCAACTTCTTCCTTTCTTTCTTAAAATTTTTTGGCTGCTCCATGTGGCCTGTGAGACCTGAGTTCCCAGATCAGGGATCAAACCTACACGCCCTGCATTGGAAGTGCAGCATCCTGATCACTGGACTGCCAGAGAAATCCCATTTTTAAACAAAAACTGTAGTTGAGTTATGATGTCACGTTCGTTTCAGGTATAATGCACAGGGATTCAGTTTTACGTGTGTGTGTGTGTGTGTGTGTGTATAAAGCACAGGGATTCAGTTTTACGTGTGTGTGTGTGTGTATGGCTCAGAGGGTAAAGAATCTGCCTGCAATGCGGAAGACCTGGGTTCGATTCCTGGGTCGGGAAGATCCCCTGGAGAAGGACACGGCAATCCACTCCAGCACTCTTCCCTGGAAAATCCCACGGATGGAGGAGCCTGATAGGCTACAGTCCATGAGGCCGCACAGGGTCAGACACGACTGAGCAACTGACACTTTCACTTTCTTCGTAAATATATATTATATTTCTGTTCTTTTCCAGATTCTCTTCCCTTGTAAGTTACCGCAACTCGCTCTTTAACAATGTGCAGCATCTAAACATCCCTCCTGACCCAGAAGCAGGAACCAGCGGCCTGAGGGCCAGTCCTGAACCCACAAGCAGGTGACTTCAGCGGCTTATGCCCCTCAAGGGGCTGACATGAGGCCCAGGCAAGGCAACACACGAATGGCGCTTAATGCAGGAACTGGCTCTGCTAAGCATAATGTAAGGACTGTCTGTTGTTATTATGTGAAAAAGCTACAGTCACAGCGCACATCTTACCCAATGGTCCCAGAACCCCGGGCCCCTGGCCATCCTGGCCCAAGGCACCAGGCAGTCACCCACCCCCTGGGCTCACACGGACAAGGAGACACCAGCTGCGCACTTCTGCTGGACAGCAGGCCTGGCTGCGCGCACAGGAGGGGCCCGAGTCCAGAGCAGATGCTGGCGGGCGCTGACCTGAGAAACCACATCCAAGTCTGAGCGAACACTGTCCTCATGCCGCCACGAACGACGACAAACGCACACCGGCGAGCGTGGCTGCAGATTCTGTGCTTGTTACGGCGGACAGTCGTCATTTGCCCCCACGGCCATCTGAAGCCAGTAGTCCCGATTATTAAAGATCACGAAGTTGTACAAATGTTCTCCTCCTTTCTGAAAACCGTGCTCACTTTCTCTCCAGGACACAGGGCTGTCTGCAAAGCCTTGAACAGACAGCGTCACCCACGGGGCCAACTTTGGTTCATCAAAGTAGCGACTGAAAAAGACAGACACTTTTTAATAAACAGGGAGACTTAGGGACATTTATCTTCCTTTTTACTTATTCAGGATAAGTGGCATTTCTGATGCTCCTATGAAGCTTCCACCTAAGCTTTTATTCATAAAAATTAGAAGACAGAAATTCACCTCCTGGGGCGATGCTGTGAATTCAGTAAAGGTTCATCGCTGTGCAATGCACACGCCAAACTCCAGCGGCTCCTACCCTTACTGTGGGAGAGCATATACGGTTCAAAGAATGAAAAGCATCTCCACAAACTGTGTTAAGCACCCTTCCCCCCTTAAGAGTCCTGCTTTCGGGGGTTCTGTGGACTGAAACGCCACAGAATATCAGGTTTCTCTTTTAAAACGTTTGAAACGTCAACCTTCTTACTGAGGAAAATCAAAGCACAAAGCAATAAATGTGAAAAAGGGATGCTGGATTTAAAAAGGAAAAGCCTCAACAGTTACAGTTTATGTGACAGCTCCTGGAATGGAAACTCAGTGCTGCTTTACACCACACAGCTCGGGGCATGGCACTGTCGTCCAGGGACTCACGGATGTTAGGGCTAGGCTGGATCTTAGCTGTGATGTGGATTCAGAGGTGGTCAACTCCTTTTCCCACTCATTTCGAAAAGTGAAGCCTTTTGCAGAACTCCAGCATGTAAAACAGACCAGCATGTGATCTGTGGAGCTCCGCTGTTTCCTTAAGTGATCCTGTAACTCTGACTGCGCTGAAACGGTCTGGGAGAGGCAGGGCAAGGAGAGCCAGCAGTCTGTTCTCAAGAAGCACAGTTCAGCTCTTCTCCTCCCGAAAGGACAAGGATGCAGCAACATCACCAGGGATAACTAATTACGTCACGCACGGTGATGGCGCTACTGCATGGGAACCCAAGCAAGAGGGGAAAAAGGACACGTGTGCCGGAGGACTGCGGGACCTGCGTCCCGAGCGCTGCCCCCAGAACATCACGGAGGTGCAGACGCCAAGACAGACGAAAGGCGTTCTCACCACAGCTGTCCCAACAGGACACATATCCGCTCCGGGAGGATGAAACCAGTGATGGTGCCCAAGGACGCCTGGGCCACCACCGCGCTTGGCTGAGGACAGCAGTAGGTTGATACGAAATTATAAGGCTCATTATTTCTGTAAGAAGAAAAAAAGAAAGAAGACGCCTTTATATCCACCACTCCATCACTTTCAGAGTACTAAACCCATTAGAAATGAGAAGCCAGCCCCAGCCCGCCAGGACCTGGGAGTCCCCTCGTACGCACAGGTCTGCGTGACCGAAGACAGCGCCCAGCCAGTCGAAGAGCTCGTGGGCGCTGCAGGCTGCCTCCGGCTCGCCCTCAAGCAGGCCGCTCTGCAGCACGGGGCACCGCAGGTCCCGCGTCGTGCTCAGCGCTATTTTCGGCTGATGCTCCTGAATTCCGTAACCGGAAAAGTATGACATCATGGATCTTTCTGCACCTTCAGACACACCAAATACGGCCGCTTGAAGAGTGTGAACGCGCTCAGCGAGTCCCTGAGCCCACCCTGTTCCCGCCTGAGGGTTTCGGGAAGCAGGGACGGTAAGGTCAGACCAGGGGGCGCTGTACAAAGCTTTACTCAAAGTAAAACCGTTTCAGTTGCTTCCAGCTCCTAGAGCCAAAGTTATGTCAACATTCGTCTTCCTGGAAAATCCGAATGGTTTCAGATTCAACCCACACTACTCTCATCATCCGCTCCACTAAGCAACTTTCGAGCTAGTAAGTAAAACCTGAAGCTTTGCTTATGCTTCAATAAAATTAGTGAGCTCTACACACACAGAGAAAGGAGCGCCTCTGCGCACTCTGGAACCGGGAGACACAAGAGGAGCCGAGGGGCAGAACCTCAGTCCAGCTTGCCTTCGATACCCAGTAAGATCCAGTGGGTCCTGAAGGATTTTCCGGTGGCTTTGGAAGACGGAAACAGCGACCCCCTGGAGCATGGGGCAGGCTTGCGAACAGTCCAGCGTGTTAGAAAGAATACCTCCCTCCCGCTTCCCTCCCTCCAGGGCAGAGATCAGCAGGCTCACTGCCCAGGATAAAAGGTCTGCACTCCTGAGGCTCCAGGCTGCCCTTCTGAACAGCCGCCCCCTGCCTGCACCAGCGGTCTGAGAGGCCCCCTGCAAGAACCAGGACCTGGTGAGCTGGTGCAAATGCTGATGCTCTGGCCGCTGTGACTGCTGGGAGTGATTCGGTCCTCTGCTTCTGACCCTGGGGATCTCGCATCTCCTGCCAGTGCCCAAGAGATGGCGCAGGCTAACTGCATAGCTTGCAAGTAGGGCAAAAACCTCAGACCTTTCACAGGTCTCAACAAGCCCCTAAAATTCCTAGGAGTCTTAGAACACACAGCTCGCCAGAACCCAACACACAGGAGGCCTTGCATAGACTCCAGGCCACTGAGATGCCAGCCTCTCGGCCCTGGGGCCACACCACACACACAGAAGCTGTACTGAGGTGTTGCAGACCCAGGGTTCACGCAGGCAACCCTGCTGGACCTGGGGACCATGGCCTTCCCAGGAAGAGCAGACAGAGGGGCCTACTTCCAAAACGGACCCAGGGCTTTCCTCTCCTCCGAGAGAGAGAACCACACCACGGTAACTATGATGCTCTGATTCCTTATAATCTTGGTTTGGGCCAAAGATAACACTTCACAAAGGAGTGAGGTGCACGGTGGTTGTAAACAGATCAGAATCTATGGTGAACAATGTATTGTTTCAATCAAGTAGAAGTTACAGCAAATTTAATCTGACATTTAACAACACACCTGATTATGACCCTGCAATGTAGAAGAAGCAGTTTGTGTACATCACTAGAATTGTTACTTTAAAACATTCCAGCCAAGGCTGCTGGAGCTGAGCTGGAGGGAGGAAGGAGAGAAACGGGGAAGGTCAGCTGCTAGGGGACCATCCTCGAGAGCTCTGGACGGACACGTAACCCGGGGAGACGGAGGCAGACGGCTGCACGGCTGGACGACCCTGAACCACACGGATGCTAGAGGGACCACACAGCTTCCTTAACCAAGCTTACAGGCTCCCTGCTGTCCCAAAGCAGAGTGTCCCTACCAAACCTTTGGTTAGTTCGAAATGGCACAAAGCGAAGAGGCAATCACCTAAGACACAGCTTGCTAACAGATGCGTGAAATACATCAAGACAAAGCACAGATGCTTACAGACCCAGTTCAAAGCTCTGACGGCGTGAGGATAGGATGCTGAGTGCAGTTCTGGCGGGGGGGGAGCCTGGGGGTGCCCTCTCCCTCCTGGGGTGCCCACCACCTCCATGGAAGTTCGCTGCAAGACACATGCTAAGCACTACTTTCACTTTTTTTGGTAAAACTTAAGCAACAGTAACGGTTTTTCCTGCTGGCTCAGACAGTAGAGAATCTTCAATGAGGGAGGCTTAGGTTCAATCCCTGGGTCAGGAAGATTCCCTGGAGAAGGCAATGGCTACCCAGTCCAGTATTCTGGCCTGGAGAATCCTATGGAAAGAGGAGCCTGGCGGGCTATGGTCTGTGGGTGGCAAGGAAGAGGCGGACACCTATATCCATGTAGGCACGCAGCATCCCTGACCAGTAGGCTGAATCACCATGCCATCCTCACTACACCCCTGCAGCTAACAACTAGATTTCAACACCACTGAATCGTTATTACACAGTTTATTTTTCATACCTGTTTGATGCCATGCCAAAAGAAAATCAAACTTCAATGGCTTCTTTTCTTTGAAGGCCCAAGATACTCTTTTATACTTCTTAGAGTCCAGGTTAGAGGATAAATCCATCAGGTCAATGGAAACAACTTTAAAAAATGGAGAGGAATTAATAGTTCATGCACACACACACAGCTTGCACCGTGCAATACATGCTGGATTAAAAACATCAGGAGATTTGGAAAATTCATGGATGAAAAGAGTCACTTTGTCCTCCTTGCCCTCCCTTTGGTTTACCAAATCAAAACTCTGCTTTTGATGGGCATTTCAGGACTTGAGCTAATCACAACAGGGGTTTAAAATTCACACTTTTCCCAAAGACCAAGGGCAGAGATGAACTCTAATCAAGCCGTGCAGGGGGCAGCCGTGACCACCGACGTGCAAGCAGACAGTGAGCAGAGCCACACCTCCTCAGTCACGGGTGACTTCTACCGGAATCGTAACACTTGGGAAAATTAAAGGGAATTCTTTGCTAAGACCAAGTTGGAGCAGATACAAATTTGTATATGTAGACTGGGTAAACAAGGTCTACTGTCGAGCACAGGCAACTACAGTTGATATCCTGTGATAAGCCATCGTGGAAAAGAATACGAAACACAGTGCATATTCAGGTATAACTGAGTCTCTCTAACACAACGCTGCACATCAACCACACTTCAACACAAAACTTAAAAACTGAAGAACAAGTTGGGTTCGTTACTTCGAACCTGTGACCCGAAACACAGGCATCTAACAGACCAGGCCCCCGCCTACGACCTTTATGAGATGCGGTCGAATCTCACAGTCGTATGCGGTCGTGTGAGACCCTCTCTGATAAGGAATTTTAAAGACGAGGCAAAGCCACACTGCTTCTGCACAAAGAGAACAGAAGCAGTTCAAGCAGGAAAACTCAAGCTGCTACAGAAGGCACCACCTTTTAGAAACTGACGGAGAGAGCACCATACTTACTGAATCTCATGGTTTTCCTGCCAGAATACTGAGACGGACGGCCCTGAAGTCCAGTTTCTTCATACGTGTCTTTATCCAGGGATAAAATTAATTTCCCTATAAATCAAATAATAATTCCCATGAAGAGACATTAAACACATAATGCGTTCTCATGTTTTTGGTGTTAAAAAATAAAATAAAATATAAATATAATATGTTTTCAAAGAGAAAGCAAGGCAAATTGAGCAGTTAAATACCAGTGCACACAAAGATCTTTTTATAATACAAGTGTATTATTTATCCACATATATCTTACTTATAAACAAGAGTATTATTTATAAGTACATGTACAAAGACATTCTTTATTATAGTGAAACTAGAAATTATCTTTTTATTAAAGAAAGAATAAACAAATTATGGTACACTTCTTTGGGATATTTTCAAGACTTTAAAAATAGTAAATTAAAACTGTATGCACCAATATGGAAAGATGTCTGGGATACAGACCTTGGGGAAAAAAAGGTAATTGAGAAACAATAGAGTGTGACATAATATATGTTTTGTTTAAAAAAAGGAACAACCTGTATGTGTGATTTTAAATTCATAGAATGTGTCTAGAAGAATAAAATACCTACCTGCTAATAAGAGTGCAGGGAATGAGTTTGAGGCGAGCTGGATGAAAGGGTGGACCGTCATTTTACTCACACCTGTATGATTTTGACTTTTTCTTTTTTACAGTATGCATTTCCTTAAGAATGAAGGAAAAACGAGTGTGCTTACCATTTGGGAGCAGGGCAACAGTATTATCCTCATCAATATTTGTGTTGTATGTCAGCGCATAGCACGAACCTGAAAGACAGCCCAGAGGAGAAATTCAGAAAAAAAAAATCTCACCTGCAAAGTTAGTGGATTAGTTTGACATGATAACCAATCCTCTGGGTTATGGGTCCTGCTCACTCAATAACCCTAAACCAGCCAAAGCGAAGGTGGAGGACACGCAAGGCCAGGCACCGTTCGTCCAGGTCCCCACCCAGGGCCTGTCTGTGCAAGCCGACTACCACGGCACGGCAAACGCCTGCAGCTGTGCGGACGCTGCAGACAGGCCCAGGGAGCAAGGGCAGGGGACGCACACACCAGTCAGGCCGAGTTCCAGGTGAGACTCAAACCTGCCAAGAGCTTGTGTGACGTCAAGAGAGCTGCTCAGGCTCCCTGAGCCTCAATTTCCTCACCTGTAAAATGGGGCTGCAGGCCCATCTCACAGTGTTGTTGCTGGGTGACGTCGAGTCACGCAGGTAAAAGTGCCTGCCGTGCCCGGGCCCCCATCGTTAGCAATTAGAGCATCAAGCTTTTCTTTCTGGCTGCACCATGTCTTTTGTGTCCATCTAGTTCCCCGAGCAAGGATTGAACCCAGGCCCTGGGCAGTGAAAGCCTGGAGTCCTAACCACCGGACCGCCAGGGAAGTCCTCAGCTCAAAACCAACGAAAGGAATCAGGTCGCTGAGACCGACGACAAGAGGCCAGTGGCTCCTGTGCAGCGATGCCTGCAGTGAGGGCGGATCCTTAAAGACGCTGGAACGGTTTCAAACGAGTGGCTCCCAGGAAGCAACTGGAACAAGTCAACCCAGCAGACACAGATGGGATGAGGGCCATAGGGTCCAAGCGGAAGAGGCTGGGCCCCCGTCAGCACCTGGCCGTGTAGACGGCAGTGTGGCCGCATCAGGAGACCAGCATGCTGAGACGGCTGTTGTGGGCATGCGCAGAGCACAGCAGATCTTGCGGCCATGCCCGACGGCACTGCATCTGGACATGGGGCCGGAAAGCTTTTCCTCTGCACGAGCCTGGTGTGGCAACACCCCCAGGGGACGCGTGTGGACCCGTGGAATCAGAAACCAAACCTGAGGATGCACAGGGCAGGCTGAGCTACTGAGGGGCAGAGGGCGGGCTGCACACGCCTGGCCTCGCAGACGCGCTCCGTCCGTGTGATTCGAACAAGGCAGGAGCCCTGGAAGTGTGATGTGGACTCCCTGGCCTTCCGCATCCCACCATGTTCACAGACACTACGCGGTTTCTCTTACCTTTCGTGACAAAAGAATTGATGAATTCGTGTGTGATTAACTCATAAAGAGGTAAATCCTTCACAAAGTAATAGGGTCCGAATTCCATGACCAGATCTTTCAGTTCTTTTGATAGTATCCCACATTCAGGAATCAGAAATGAAACCTATTGGAATATACAACATAAAAACCTTAATTTTATATTAATAATAGAAGCATGGTTGAATTACAGTATTATATTAGTTTCATGTATATAGCATGTGAGTCAGCATTTTTGCAAATTATACTCCATTATAGGTTTCAACAAGTTTTATTTTCATGCAGATCAACACCCGGGATTTAGTGGTGATACAACATAATTAATGAAAGGTCAGGGCGAGGCCGGGATGAAAGGTCAGGGCGAGGTCAGGATGAAAGGTCAGGCGTGCTGAGGCATGCCCGGGCATGCCCCGGCAGAGAGTGCTGCAGACACACCCCGGAGACAGGCCGGCAACCAAGCCGACCAATCAGGAGCCGACACGAAGCCCTCGCCGTCCAATCAGGAACCGACACGGAGCCCTTGAACACCAATCACCGCTGAGCCCGCGTTTTCTTCCTTATATGGGAGCCCCGGCCCGGGCTATAAAACCCCTTCCCCACCCCTCACACCTCGCAGACTCCACAGACTCCCTTTACCCACAGACTCCCTTTACCCGCAGACTCCCTTTGCTTCGCAGACCCCCGCTCCCCTGCTTACCCGCCCCCGGGAGTTCTGCCCGAGAGCGACGGCCCAATAAAAGGCCCTGTTCAACGGTCCATAGGGGTGGTCCCGTCTTCCCGCGGCGTTTCTTACAATTAAGGCTACTAACGATTCCTCCACAACCTTCAGCAAAAGTCTGAAATTAATTTACTAATCTCAGGAAAAGAGAAATCCAACAAGTTAAGTTTTCCATTTCTGAATTCAAGTGCACAGTATAGGAAAATTGAATGAAAAAGATAATTTGAATGGGAAACTCTTGCTTGCGTTTTATCTTTTGAAAATAAGCAATATATTTGATGTCCTGTTCCTGTCACTGCATTAATTAATTTTTAGGGAAATACAGTAGTAAAGAATCTGCCTGCCAATGCAAGAGACCTAGGTTTGATCCCTGGGTCAGGAAGATCCCCTGGAAAAGGAAATGGCAACCTACTCCAGTATTCTTGCCTGGGAAATCCCATGGACAGAGGAGCCTGGTGGGTTACAGTCCGTGGGGCGGCAAAAAGTCATGACTTAGGGACTCAAAAAGTACAAGTGAATATCCCCAGATCTGTGTATCCTGGTACCTGGCTGGAATCAGAGGAACTGTCCCTTAGGGCGTAAGGAATTTAGGGATACTGGTTATTAAGAGGCCACATGGAAGCAGAAGTCAGCTTGGTGTTCCCACTGTCTCGACAGAAAAGCTCTGCACGTGGGCTGGGGAGGACACGGTACACCTCCCAGACGGCTGTCTGTCAAGAGCTATCCATCCAGAGCAGAGACGTTCAACCCGACAGGCTTCAATTGGTGCCCGGCTGCCCCACACGTTGAAAAAGGCCACTCTCCCAAAGCGGGGACACTAACCGGGGTCGCCACTTGTGTCCGAGACACTGGCCAGTGAGGCCGAGCTGAGATTAGGCTGATCAGCTTAAAAGTGTGCGAGGCTTCACGCGCTTCCATTTTAAGGTCTAGTCTGGAGTCCTTCCCACTTGCACGGGTCCGTGAAGCCTTCCCAGCAGACACTGCCCGGGAGTCAGGGGGCTTCTCCTCCCCTCAGCAGGTCCAGTAACCATCCCCACTGACGCCTCAGCCGCGAAAAGGGCCCCGGGGCGGGCGACACTTCCAGGGAACACCAGCAAACATCGCTGTGGGCAAGGCCGCCGAGGCGAATTTCTACCAAAAGCTGCACAAATGCCGCCCTGGCGCTCTGGATGGACAAGGCGGAGAGCAGCGGGCAGAAGAAAGAGCTTTTCAGGGATCAAACTAGCGCCCGTAAGCGGTTTAGAGGAGCAAGCAGCTCCCGGGCGGAACTGGGCTGGCCGCTCCGGAGAGGCGCGCGGGTGCAAGAACCCAGCAGCAGGGAAAGAGGGCGGCCGCCCCGCCCCGTCCTGGCCCCGCCCCCGTCTCCCGGCCCCGCCCCCGAGACGCAGCACGCCTGGGGCGGGGCCAGGCCACAGTAAAAGACCAGAGCCCCCGTGAACCCTGCCCCGCCCTCCGACGGCGGGGCACCGCCCTGCACCGGTGCACCCTGGGACTTGTGCTCCTGAAGCGAGCCAACACAGGAGCCTGGAGCCACGGAGAGACTACAGCTCCCAGCATGCCGAGCGAGGGCCCCGCCCCTCCGCGCGACGAGGGCGGGCCCCCGGAGCAGAGCCCGGCTCTCCCCCAGCCTCCCGCGCCCGCGGGAGGGAGGGTCCGCGGATACCCCAGGGCCAGGACTCACCCTGTAATTGTAATAGTGCGTCTCCACGAGATGCCGGTGGCGCGACTTGTCATGGCCGAAGTTGGACTTCTCACAGACCAGCAGGTGCCGGGGCACCTCTCGCAGCCGGCGCAGCGTGGCCATGCTCTCCCCGCGCAGACCCTCCACGCTCCGCTCGCCCCGCCCCTTCCCTCGCCCCGCGGGCGTGCGCAGTGCCGGCAGGGTGCACGTGCGGAGGCTGCCCGGGTAGGGGCGGGGCTAGCGCCGGGGCGGGGCTAGCGCTGGGGGCGGGGCTAGGCATCCGGAACCTCAGCCGAAGCTCTCTGACGGATAAAGGAAAGGCGCCCTGCCCGGAATGAATTCCCTGGCCAGACTCCCTCCTCTGGGCCCCAGGTTGCCCCTTCCCAAACTGTCAAGGAGGTTTGTGTCTAATACCTTCAATAGGACTCCTCAAGACTTCTTCAAAACCACTTTTAAGATCCTTTTAAAAATATCCTTTTGGGGAATTCTCTAGCCATCCAGGGGTTAGTATTCAGTGCTGGAGCCAGGGTTCAATCCCTGGTTGGGGAAATGAAGATCCCACAAGCCGGCGCAACCAAAAAAGAAAAAAGAATGAAAAATAGCCTTTTGGAACCGCTTTTAATAATTTGTTGCTATTGGAAGTTATAGTGATAATTCGTTTTTCCACCTAATCTTTCTGACCAACTGTAAGTACTATACTACACACTTCACAAACTGGAATCTGCACAGCCCAATTCTATGCAGAGGGGATGCAAAGCAACAGAATATTTGTGGTACAGCGTTCTGGAGCATCAATTTTACTAAAAGATGGAAGAAGAGAAGTTAAATAATTTAGAAGATGCATGGATGCATGAGTACTCAGTCGTGTCCAACTCTTTTGCGACCCCATGGTCTGTAGCCTGCCAGGCTCCTCTGTCTGTGGGATTTCCCAGTCAAGAATACTGGAGTAGGTAGCCATTGCTTTCTCCAGGGGATCTTCCTGACCCAGGGATCGAACGCACATCTCTTGAATTGTAGGCGGATTCTTTACCACTAAGCCACCTGGAAAGCCCAATTTAGAAGATAAGTATGTGTAAGTCTGGGCTTCCCAAGTGGTGCTAGTGGTAAGGAATCCACCTAGCAATGCAGGAGACACAAGAGATGAGGGTTAGATCCCCTAAAGGAGGAAATGGCAACTCACGCCAGTCACATGTGTAAATCTCATCCAAAACTAAGGCTGGACAGTTCTTCACCCTTACTCCTGTGCCTCAAATGTCAGATTATCTCTGCAAAGATTCTAAGGGACACCAATTTTCCATTACTTTAAATAGGAAGAATGATATAGGAATAGCAAGTTGATCAAAAAACTCCCAATTTCCAAAATCACAACAAGGCACTTAGATACAACTTACAAATACCGTATTAGCATGTAAAATGCTTAAGGCATTGCTTCATGGGCACCACACAATTCAGTAGCTGTGGCCTCTCTTAGACCTGCAGCGTCAGAGGTGGACCTCTCCTAGGTTGGTATTCCAAAGCTCTGCAAAGTGACTGTTGCGATTCTGATGGTCCACCAGTAATGTGTGAAAGCAACATGAAGCTTTTCTAACAAGCCCTTTAGGTGAAAATGTTGTATTAACTTTTGAAGGCTCAGTGTAACTCCTATGCGTGTAAACTTCAGCTTTTCTCTACAATACTTCATCAAAATGGCTCTGTCGCCCCTCCGCGCTGTCTCCAGTCCACAACCACTGCTGGCCGCCTTTCTCTCTGGTCATGGCAAATGCCAGCCTCCCGACTGCCTTGCCCTCCTACAGTCAGCATCCAGATGATCTCTTGAATATATGAGTAACATGACATATATCTAGGGCCCAGCCTCTACACCTGTCTGCACCCCACACCGATTAACAATAAAGAGACGTTTCTTTATGAATGCTGGGTTCTGGGCACATAATAAATACGTGTGAATGACTCTCCAACCAGTTACTGCCCCGGGAGGACAATGGGCATACTCCGTTCACCTTTCCAGCTCTCGCACCATTCAAGCACACGGTAGCTGCCCCATAAATACGTTTGTTTAACAAATACTTCTTACCCATATTTCCATACCAGATCCTAACATTCCATCAAGAGTCAAAATACTAATGACTTGGATAAATGAACTTGCACGTGAACAGAGGACTGGCCCGGGGGAGGGCCTGGTCCAGTTTAAGGTGGGTTTGCAGCAGACAGCAGGTGGTCAGCCCAAAGGCCTCGCTCCCTGTCTGCTCTCCAGCTCGTGAGGAGAGCAGAGGAGCCACCGCCCTCCTGTTGGGCCTGGATCAGGCTCCTCCTGAAGCTGGGGCTCTAGCCTTCGTGTGCTTCAGGCCTGTAGGGCACAGCCCCTTGGGCTGGACAGGGCTCTGTCCAGGCTCAGCGATTCCAGCACTCTGGACAGCTCCATTTCCCTCCAGGTGTCGGGGTGGAGTTTGGGATCAGGACCCTGTCCGTGTGTGCAGAGGACTCGGGGGCCTGCAGACAAGCTGACTCACACGGAGCTCTGAAGAGCGCTGCCCACCGTGACTGGTGGTCTCATCTCTCCCACGCCTGAACTGTCGAGAGACACAGGGTCTCCAACCCGAGGCCCCAACCTGAGCCTGGGAGGCTGCAGAGCCCGAGGTTTAGGGCACAAGCTCACGGGCCGGGGAAGGATGCAGCCGCGGGTGGGTGGGCTGAGGGCGGGGGCTTCCCGTGGACGATGCAGCCCTCCAGCGGGGCTGTCCTGTGGCCCAGGAGCCCAGGTGGTCATCACTCGGTCAGGCTCAGGCCATCAGTGAGTCCTGGGCCGTCCCCACGCACAGCCCATGCACAGCACTGACCCAGCCTGCCGGCCACTGTGACTGGGGGACGGGGGTGTCTCCTGTGGCTTTTGTTGGTCTGAGAAAGTGCATGTCCCTTCACTTTTGAAGGATGATTTCACTGGATTCTAAGTTGAAGAGATCCCATGCACAGCACTGACCCAGCCTGCCGGCCATTGTGGCTGGGGGAGGGCGTGTCTCCTGTGGCTTTTGTTGGTCTGAGAAAGTGCATGTCCCTTCACTTTTGAAGGATAATTTCACTGGATTCTAAGTTGAAGAGATTTTTCAGTTTTGCTTGCATGATTTGTGAGACATCAGGTGAAATTTTATCCCTGTCCCTGTAGGGGTAAGGTGTTTGTTTCCTCCGCTTTCTTCAAGCGTTTCTTTGTCCTTGATTTTTGGCAGTTAGAATACAACATGTTTTAGTGTAGGATTTTTTTTAGTTTTTTTTTTTGTATTGGCCTGCACAGCGCTCTCTGAGCTTCCTAGATCTGTGGTTTGGTGTTTATCATTAATTGGGGTAAATCCTCAGCCATTATTACTTCAAATATCTCTTCTGCTCCTTTCTCTTTCCCTTCTGGTTGAGCTGTTATTTGCATGTCACACCTTCTGTAGTTGTCTCACAGTTACATTAGTTTTGATTCCAGGCATTCCTTTTGATTCTTTCTTAGTTTCCATCTCTGTTTATATTACCCACCTGTTCTCAAAAGTGGGCTTCCCTCATAGCTCAGACAGTAAAGAATCCACCTGCAATGCAGGAGACCCCAGTTTGATTCCTGGGTCGGGAAGATCCACTGGAGAAGGGATAGGCTACCCACCCCAGTATTCTTGGGCTTCCCTTGTGGCTCAGCTGGTAAAGAATCCACCTGCAATGTGGAAGACCTGGGTTTGATCCCTGGGTTGGGAAGATCCCCTAGAGAAGGGAAAGGCTACCGACTCCAGTATTCTGGCCTGTATAGTCCATGGGGTGCAGAGTCGGACATGACTGAGCGAGTTCTCTGAGGTCATCCACTTTCTCCATTAGGGCCCTCAGCATGTTAATCATAGTTATTTTAATTCCTAAGCCAGTCATGCTGCAGTTTCTGCCATATCTGAGTCTGGTTCTGATGCTTCCTCTTGTCTTTTCAAGCTGTGTTTTTTCCCTTTGTAGAACACATTGTAACTTTATGTTGAAAGATGGGACACTGTGTCCTGGGTATGAGTAAATATGCTTATAGTGTGAGGCATGTTTGCACGGCTGGAAGTTAAGCTGTGTTTTGCTCTCTGCTGTAGCAGGAAGTGTGGGAGGCTGAAATTCCCTCTGTGTCCTTGTTTTCCTGTCCGTCATCCTCTCTGGGTTCTCCTAGAGTTTTTCTCTTAGACGAGGCTCTCAGTTCTTCCCACTGTCGTCTGTGCTTGGCGTGGTGCCTTTCGATGTGGTGGTGAAATGCCTGTTAGACCTTTCAGTGGGGCTGTGCCCGGGTCTGTGAGTTGCTCCACCCCACCCCCATCCCACTCAGGTGAGACTGGAGGGCTAGGAGGGACTGCAGAGGGGTACTTTCCCTCCCTTAGGGCTCTGCTGCTGCTGCTGCTCAGTCGCTTCAGTCGTGTCCGACTCTGTGCGACCCCAGAGACGGCAGCCCGCCAGGCTTCCCCATCCCTGGGATTCTCCAGGCAAGAACACTGGAGTGGGTTGCTATTTCCTTCTCCAATGCGTGAAAGTGAAAAGTGAAAGGGAAGTCGCTTAGTTGTGTCCGACCCTCAGCGACCCCATGACTGCAGCCCACCAGGCTCCTCCGTCCATGGGATTCTCCAGGCGAGAGTACTTGAGTGGGGTGCATCGCCTTCTCAGGACTGTGAGGCTTTGCTTACTCCCAGGGAGGCGAGGCTCTGGTGAAAGTTTCCTTGAGGCAGGGCTTTTGTGAAGAACAGAACTCTCTGGGCATATTCCCAAAGGCTACTTCTTCCTTCTCCGGAAAGCGGGCGAGTTTTCCCTTGATGTGCATCCTGAACACCCTGTGGGGCTCCTGTGCATAGGCTCACGGAAGTGTGGGCTCTTCAGGTGAGACTGGTGTGTGTGCGTGTGCCCAGTCGTGTGAGACTGCGACCCCATGGAGTGTAGCCCGCCAGGTTCCTCTCCGTGGGATTCTCCAGGCAGGAATACCGAAGTGGGCTGCCATTTCCTCTTCCGGGGATCTTCCTGACCCAGGGATCAGACCTACGTCTCAGCACTGGCAGGTGGATTCTCTACCACTGAGCCACCTGGGAAGCCCAGGTGAGACCAAGTGCTCACTCACTCAGTCAGTCGTGTCCGACTCTTTGTGACCCCTCTTTGCGTGGATTGTAGCCCGCCAGGCTCCTCTGTCCATGGGGTTCTCCAGGCAACAATACTGGAGGGGGTTGCCATTCCCTTTTCCAGGGATCTTCCTGACCCAGGGACTGAACCCACATCTCCCCCTGCAAGGGGCTTTGCCACTAGCGCCACCTGGGGGCCAAGAAGTGAACATACCTTCTAGGACATGGGATTATTATTTTTAAAAAATACTAAAAAATGAAATAGTTCAGGGAGTTGAAGCTGGATTTTTTTTTTTTTTTAAAAGAGAAACTGTGAGCTCAGGGCAGAATGAAGACTGGGAACCAGGCCAGTGAAATTCACTCCTGTGCCCTTTTCCCTGGGTGTGTCTCACTGTAGGTCCAGACCCAGGATGCCACCTGGGGTTTTGGTCACTGGGGCTTAAACCATGGGGTCAGGGGTGGGGAAGAGGATTCCAATAGTGAAGAGGGTGGACCAGATCTAAAGTTTTCCTCCAGTTCAGTAACCACCCATCTGTCTGCCTGCCGTGTACGTGGAGCCTGGCTATGAATACAATGTTTACAGAAAAGAGAGAACCCCTGTCCTAGTGGGGGGCACAGAGGCTGGAAAGCACTCACCATCAGTATCGAGTAGACCAAGGCACAGGTGGGCACAGGCACAGGTGGGCACAGGTGGGCACAGGAAGATGTGAGCACAGGCACAGGTAGGCACAGGTGGACATGGGCACAGGTGGGCACAGGCACAGGTGGGCACAGGCACAGGTGGGCACAGGTGGGCACAGGCACAGGTGGGCACAGGAAGATGTGAGCACAGGCACAGGTGGGCACAGGCACACGTGGGCACAGGCACAGGAAGATGTGAGCCCAGGCACAGGTGGGCACAGGCACACGTGGGCACGGGCACAGGCACACGTGGGCACAGGCACACGTGGGCACAGGCACACGTGGGCACAGGTGGGCACAGGCACACGTGGGCACAGGAAGATGTGAGCACAGGCACAGGTGGGCACGGGCACAGGTACACGTGGGCACAGGCATAGGTGGACATGGGCACAGGTGGGCACAGGTGGGCACAGGAAGATGTGAGCACAGGCACAGGTGGGCACAGGCACACATGGGCACAGGCACAGGTGGGCACAGGTACAGGTGGCCACAGGAAGATGTGAGCACAGGCACAGGTGGGCACAGGTACACGTGGGCACAGGCACACGTGGGCACAGGTACACGTGGGCACAGGCACACATGGGCACAGGCACACGTGGGCACAGGTACACGTGGGCACAGGCACACATGGGCACAGGCACACGTGGGCACAGGTACACGTGGGCACAGGCACACGTGGGCACAGGCACAGGTGAGCACAGGAAGACGTGAGCACAGGGCCCTGTCTGGGATGGGAGGGGTGGGGAAGAGTGGTTGAAGGCCAGCTGCGAGAGGAGACGGCATCAGAGTGGAGAAGCGGGAAGGTGCCCAATCAGGACGGCGGCCCGGGCCACCTCCGTGACAGCAGCCAAGTGGTTAATCTCAGGACAACTGCCGCCTCTGCCCACGGGCCCGCCCGACGCGGAAGCCCCACGCGAGGCAGCACGCCCGAGCCCTCCTGGCACACGTGCGCCCTACCCGCCCGTGACTCCCGAGCTGCGTCTCCCCGTCTGGACCTGCCTCGCTCCAGGCTGCTGCTGTCCACACAGGCGACACTTCTGGGTCCAAGGACCGGACTGCTCCGTCTCAAGCCCCAATGCCAACCCGTCACCAACTCTGCTCTTTCAAAAGCTCCAGAACCAGAGGACAGTGGTGGGAACACCCCTCAGGCAACAGAGGGTGCCCCTGTGCCAAGCGGCAGCTGCTGGCTATGATGCCCTACAGATCAGTGGCGAACTTCCTGTTTTGGGGTAACACCTCAAGGGCATTCTCTTCCTTTTCCTGTGCAAAAAGGAAGCCGGGAATCAGGTAACTGGAACGCCCAAGGGCAGGTGGGTTCAGCAAGCTCTCCTTTAAGGTCTTACAGTCTATGTAGCCCTATTCTTCCCATACGATTGGCCTGGGTTGTTATTCTTTAGTAAAACATACAGAGGTTTGGCCAAAACAGAAAGTTGGAATCCAGCTATAGCAATAACCAGCTAGCTCGAGAAAAACCTGACGGTTGGTGCTGAGTTTTGGGTCTGGGAAAACTTGGAACATTATGAAGTCTACCTGGACCTTGGTGGGGCTCTGGTTCTGATATCAGATGCCCTAAATATGGAATCTGGTTTTGGGCAAACTGCAATTTTTCTTGGACGTTATGTCCCTTTAAGGCTAAAAGCCCTAGTGACTGGAGGCAGTCTTCCTGTACGGAGGCTTGAGAAGGAGAGCAGAGAGGCAACTTCATCCACCTGTTGCAACACCGCAGAACCACTGGGGAACCTGCTACTGAACAGGTCAGCCTCTAGGATTTGCCAGAAACAGGAAAGCAGCGAATCCTGCGGCATCACTGTCCAGGTGAGTTGTTCTTCTTCCCAAGGAGAGGCAAAAAGGTACTTGCTAGGGACTTCCCTGGTGGTCTAGTGGCTAAGACTCCGTGCTCCCGATGCAGGGGGCCTGGGTTCAATCCCTGGTCAGGGAACTAGGTCCCACAGGCCACAGCTAAGAGTTTGCAGGCTGCAACTAAAGAACCCCGATGCAGCAGTGACGATCAAAGGTCCCGTGTGCTGTGACTTGGATCTGGTACAGTGAGCTAGATCAATAAATATTCAACAAACAACAAATGCAGGCTTTGGGAAAGTCCTAGGAATGGCCTGATGATGTCACTGGGTGATTGACCAAGTCCGATCATGTAAGTTAATGGCCAGGTCTCCCGCCTGTAATCCTAGAGACCCTTCGGGATCTTGCCAGTTCGTGGCAGACTGAATGCGGGGCCTGGCCTCACTGACAAGCACGGGAACTGGCTGGCAGAAGCCTGAGAGATCGGGTGGATGGGTTTGCACGACTATGAGATTCCCCAGCAGATGTGTGAGTGCCATCTGTGGTTACTTTAGGAAGGTCTTCAGCTATGGCTCACAGCTGAGCTTTAAGTCCATGGAGCATAAAAAAGGTGTTAGCCTCTGGGTCTTCAGAAGCTTAAGTTTAAAAGGGCCAGTTTAGAGGAAAAGGGAATGGGCAGAATCTCAGAGAAAAAGGGAAGCTGGACAAGAGAATGAGTGTGAGGGTGTAGAGGAGGGCTGGGGGCAGGGACAGAGAGGAGGGGGATGGTGCTGGGGGCCGAGCTGAGACAAACAAGCCAGGAAGAGCCTTAGGCGTCAGGAGCCGCTTTATCTTACTGTCTGTTTGCCTCAGCGAATCTTAACATCTCATTTTGCAGAGGGGCAGTTTTAGGCTCCTGACAACATTTGGAAGCCTCAAAATACCAATAGAAATAGGTGTTCCATTCAGTTCTGGAAATTTTAGCAGAATCGCTGTCCAGTTGAGTTTTAAGAAGATAAGTTCAGGCTGGGGTAGGCCCCCAGGTCTGGGGCCACCACGGAGATGGCACTGGGTGGCCAGGGGCTGGGTCCCTGCTCCTGCTGTTCTAAACTGCTTCTGGTCAGGTGAGTCCATTTAGTTAGAAATGCGCATGAGGAAGGACAATGGTTCAAGACATAATATCAGACGGGTACTAGGGGGCTTTCAGTAGAAGGGCGCTGTTGATAAGCGACCTCCCTTCTTCCCGAGTAGCCTATCGGACACCTTCCAACCTGGGGTGCTTATCTTTCGGTGTTGTATCCTTTTGCCTTTTTATACTGTTCACAGGCTTCTCGTGGCAAGAATACTGGAGTCGTTTGCCATTCTCTCCTCCAGCCAACTCACTGGCAAAGACCCTGATGCTAGGAAAGATTGAGGGCAAAAGGAAAAGAGGGCAGCAAAGGATGAGACGGTTGGATAGCTTCATCAACTGAATGGACATGAACTGGGGCAAACTCCGGGAGGTAGTGATGGACAGGACACAACTTATCGACTGAACAACAACAACCACGAAACAGGAGGGAGGGGGCACCCTCAAAATACTCATATGACGAGGGTCCAGCTCCTCAGAGGCGAGTTTTGGTTTGTTTGGCAGAGAGGGGTAAGTGACCAATTTTATTTTATTTTTGTTCGCCGCTTGGCTTGCAGGATCTCAGTTCCCCAGTGAGGGGTTGAACTTGGGCTCTTGGAAGATAAAGTGCCGACTCCTAACCATTAGACTACCAGGGAACTCCCGAGAGTCATTTTCAAACAGGCTAAACAGCTCAAACAGCCCACAGGCCTAAGACCAGGAGTTCTAAGGGGGCAGTCTGGTCGTAGAGGAGCCGGGGCGGGGCGGGGGAGGGGAGGCGTGTTCCAAAGTCATGGTCCGAAGGCAAACAGTGCCAGCTGGATGGGCTTGATCTCAAATCAGACCAAAGTGCCAAATGAGTCCTTGCACACAGAGCAAGACCTTGACCAGAAAGGATAAAGCTTTAGCAAACGTCCTGACTAAATCCTGGAGAGCTTTAAATCTCGAAGGAGATGGGGCTCAGGAGAAAGACGCACCTTCAAAATCCAGGGTCCTCGAGGAAAGCAGTGAGTGACGATGAGCTCAGGGTGGGAACTGCACCTATCTGCTCAGCGGTCGGGGGTCTTCTCTGGACCCCGGACGGGCCGCCCAAAGGTTGACCAAAAGTGGGAAGACTGCCAGGTATTTCCCAGCAAAGACGAGTCTACTCAGCATCAGCAGAAAATTGCAACTGCAGGTTTCAAGCCTGGCGGCCACGCGCAAGGCCCTGCACGCGGGGAAAGCAGCTTCTGCAGAGGGAAGAGGAAGGTGGGCGGGCTTAGTACACAGAGCCCCAGCCTCTCATTGGCTGGTCCTCACCAGACTGTCGGCGCAGTCCACGTGTCCGCCTGGCCTTGCAGGGGTGAGAGCTCCCCCTGCTGGTCGCCCGACTGTTTAACTGAGGTTTCGGTTCGTGGATAACCCATATATTGTGTTTATCCACGGGTCAGCTGGTGGCCGTCAGGGTTGCTTCCACCGCGGAGCTACTATGAACGGTCCTTCTTGGACATTCCTGTGCCGGGTTCTGTGTGGACACAGGTTCCCTTCTCTTGGGTGTCCTGTCATCTCTCAGGAAGACTAGTGAATAAGCTCATACATTTGCAGTTTTTCCTCCATTAGGCGTTATCCTCGCAATCTACTCTTCAACCTAACACCAGAGTCTTTTAATTTACTAAAAAAAAAATTTTTTTGGCCATGCTGCAAGGTATGTGGGATTTACTTCCCCAACTAGGGGTTGAACCCAGGCCCTGGAATTGGGAGTGAGGAGTCTTAACCCCTGGACCCACTAGGGAAGTTCTAGAGTCTTTCAAAAACGTACATCTTTCAAGTGTGTAAATCAGATCATGCTGAGCCTGTATTTAAAACCTTTACATAACTTTTTGCCGCACTGGGAAAAAAAAAAAGACAGCAAAAACCTCAACGGGGCCTACCACTCCAACCTCACCGCTCAGGGTGGGCCTGGGTGGTTGCACCCTGGAGTTGTTTCCCCAACTCGATTTTAGGTAAATTGAGGCTCCGGGCCCTCAGCATGTGCAGTTGCCAATGGTGCTTCTTTCCTGTCCCCTGAGCCTCTGCTCCGGAGCTCAGGCAGGAGCTGCCAGGCTGCTGCCTCCTCTGGGGTCCTGCCTGAAAGCTCCAGCCACAGGAGCCCAGCCTGCTACGAGCTGAAAGGGGCCTCAGGGAGAGTCCCATTTGGTGATCCCCTGGGAGCGGGGTCTGCTGGGCATGCAGGGCATGGAGCTGAGTGGACAAGGCTCCATAGGATGTGCTTTTGTTAGGGAAAGCAACTGATTGAAACCGTCCACCCTGGCCAGGCACCATAGTAACTATTTGCATGAGTTGTTTTATGACAGGAGGTCCTGGTAAGGAATGCGGAACTAATAAGCCACCACCAATTGGAAGAGTTTGGGAAAGGTCAAAAGGAGATACCACGTGTCTGACCATCTCCCAGAATCCTCTCTGGCATCCATTTGGCTGAACAAGGCATGCACCGCCAGGAAGGACTCTGAGTCAGAATGATTGGCTAAAGACAGCCCAGAAACTAATCCCATCACCATAAAACCCGAGATTGCGAGCCACGTGGCAGAGCTGTTCTCCTGGGTTCCCTTCCCCTCCTGTTCTCTGCCCGGATGCCCTTTCCCAAGCAAATCTCTTGCTTTGTCAGCACATGTGTCTCCTCGGACAATTCATTTCCGAGTGTTAGAAAAGAGCCCAGTTTCAGGCCCTGGAAGGGGTCCCCCTTCCTGCAACATTTTTGTTTTGTGAAAGTTCAGTTCAGTTGTTCAGTCATGTCTGACTCTTTGTGACCCCATGAATCACAGCACACCAGGCCTCCCTGTCCATCACCAACTCCCGGAGTTCACTCAAACTCATGTCCATCGAGTTGGTGATGCCATCCAGCCATCTCATCCTCTGTCGTCCCCTTCTCCTCCTGCCCCCAATCCCTCCTAGCATCAGGGTCTTTTCCAATGAGTCAGTTCTTCGAATCAGGTGGCCAAAGTTTACTGGAGTTTCAGTTTCAGCATCAGTCCTTCCAATGAATATTCAAGACTGATATCCTTTAGGATGGACTAGTTGGATCTCCTTGCAGCCCAAAGGACTCTCAAGAGTCTTCTCCAACACCACAGTTCAAAAGCATCAATTCTTTGGCACTCAGCTTTCTTCACAGTCCAACTCTCACATCCATACATGACCACTGGAAAAACCATAGCCTTGACTAGATGGACCTTTGTTGGCAAAGTAATGTCTCTGCTTTTCAATATACTATCTAGGCTGGTCATAACTTTCCTTCCAAGGAGCAAGCGTCTTCCAACTTCATGGGTGCAATCACCACCTGCAGTGATTTTGGAGCCCCAAAAAAGAAAGTCCAACACTATTTCCACTGTTTCCCCATCTATTTGCCATGAAGTGATGGGACCAGATGCCATGATCTTAGTTTTCTGAATGTTGAGCTTTAAGCCAACTTTTTCACTCTCCTCTTTCACTTTCATTAAGAGGCTTTTAAATTCCTCTTCACTTTCTGCCATAAGGGTGGTGTCATCTGCATATCTGAGGTTATTGATATTTCTCCCAGAAATCTTGATTCCAGCTTGTACTTCTTCCAGCCCAGTGTTTCTCATGATGTACTCTGCATGGAAGTTAAATAAGCAGGGTGACAATATACAGCACTCTATCAGATCTAGTCCCTTAAATCTATTTGCTCGCTTCCACTGTATAATCATAAGGGATCTGAAAGTATCTCCTGCCATATCAATCAACAAGAAATGCCACAGCCATCAGGGATTTCTGGCCTCCAGCTGTGAATGAGGGCCCCCAAACTGCGATCCAGCAGCTGCTGCCGCCCCCACCCCCACTGTCAGGAGATTCCTGAGGAGCAGGAAGGCGCAGGAGGCCACATCTGCCCGTCCTTAAGGTGGACGGGAAGCAGGATTTGGCCCCAGGGAGCTGAGGTGCATGAGGTTCTGTGAGCCCAGAGGCTTGCATCATCCCATACACAGGACACTAAATTCCTTAATTTGATACCTGATCATTGATGTTCAGACTGCCTGCTCCTTTTGTTGCAAACTTGTATACCCCCCCGACTCCCCCTCCCACCTCCTTGGAGCAGTTTTCTCAGAGATGCTGAGATGCCCTCTCTTGGGCTTGGAGCCCTAAACAGTCCCACCAACTAACTCTCTCCTTTTGGGTTGTGACCGTATTTTTTTAGTCAACCAGTTTGAATAAAATCATTGAAAGAAAACCGGAATTTGAGGACAAAATTGATTGAATCCAACCCTTTTCATGGGCAGAAGGGGAAACAGAGGCCAAGGCGACTCAAGCCCTCGCTGCTCCCAGCGGGAGCCAGGAAGCTGCTCCCACCCATGTGGGGGCCCAGTGCACCCCAGCCTCCCAGGACGGACGCCTGGGGCCAGGCTGGGCAGTCAGCCCAGTGAGGAACTCTGAGGCCGGAGAAAGACAGTGCTAGGTCGTGTCCGACTCTTGCCACCCCATGGACTGTGGCCCGCCAGGCTCCTCTGTCCATGGGATTCTCCAGGAGTGGGATTCTCCAGGAGTGGGATTCTCACTGGAGTGGGTTGCCATTCCCTTCTCCCAGGGATCTTCCCGACCCAGGAATCAAACCCAAGTCTCCAGCATTGCAGGCAGATTCTTTACCAACTGAGCCACCCAGAAAGCCCACGGGAAGCCGCGAGAGGCAGGAGAGGGAGCAGTTAAAAGACAATGGACAAAGGCTCTAGAGACAGTCCGGCGCAAGCGTCCTGTCCCAGGCGGTAACAGACGGGGGCTGCCCGGCGGGGCCCCGGGGGGCAGAGGGACCAAGACGACGCTCTCGCTGAGGACTTGCCCGCAGGCGCGGGCAGGAAGTGCCACCCCCGGACCGTCAGCATGCAGCGGCCACGTGCCCAGGCTCTCAGGGAAGCTGGGGCGGGGTCCCAGGAATGAAGTCGATGGAGAAGGAACAGAGGAGAGCCGCGGGACAGAGCGCCCAGAGGGGCTCTGCGGCCCAGCCAGGGAGCAGCAGCGCTGCCACTTTTCAAGCCAATTAAGGAGCTGTGCTGCCGCCGGGAGGGAGCCTGTCTGTGTCTGCTGAGTCCGCGCTCAGACCGGAACCTCTGGGGACAGAACTGAAGGCTCTAATCCATGCCCTGGGAGTTAAAAACAAAAAGTAGCAGGCTGCTAAACTGCGATTTTGGACTAGCGCGGGGTGTGGGTGCGGGGCGGCCGCGCTGTTTCCACGGCAGCACGCTCCTTTCCCTTTGCGTTGCCTCCCGCACGAGGCCCCCTGTCCCGAAGTTATCCATCGGCCCACCCGTCTGCCAGAAGTAAGTGACACTGGGCGTGACGTTGCTGCTTTCCAAAACAGAGAAGCCCAGATCCCTCTGGCTGAGAGCCCTGGTTCCCCTTCTTAAGCCTGAAACGGTCTTTTGACAGTTAAGTCTTAAGTCTGTAGGATAAAGCAGAGAACTGAGCCACGCCACCCCTGCTGGTGCTTCTGCCATCCAGAGACCAAACCGCGGTCTGCTAGCTGTTGGCTTTCCGTCCAGTTTGTTTGGCATCATGAAGATGTTTGCTCAGAAAACAGAGCCCACTTTCCTTGGAGCCTGAGATCGGACAGGAGGTCAGGAAGGAGAGGAAATCTGAGCATTCCATGCCAGCCTTCTCTCCTCCCACAACTTGAAAGCCAGGGATACTTTGTCCGCTTTTCTATACAAACTGGGTAGCAGCCAGTTTGTCACTGGATAGAGTTTATGAAAACACACATCTCAATTCAATGTAGTCCATATAAACATGGGTCCCCAGGTGGCCTGGAATGGCATCCCCTTCCAAGAAGTAAGAGCCTAACATTAAAGTACTTAAAACTCGACATCCAGAAAACTAAGATCCTGGCATCTGGTCCCATCACCTCGTGGCAAGAGATGGAGAAAAAGTGGGAACTGGCAGATTTTATTTTCTTGGGCTCCAAAATCAATGTGGACAGTGGCTGCAGCCACAAAAGTAAAAGACGCTTACTCCTCGGAAGAAAAGCTACTACAAAGCTAGACAGAATATTAAAAAGCAGAGACGTCATTCTGCTGACAAAGGTCCGTCTCGTCAAGGCTGTGGTTTTTCCAGTAGTCATATATGGATGTGAGTGTTGGACCATAAAGAAGGCTGAGCACCGAAGAATTGATGCTTTTGAGCTGTGGTATTGAAGAAGACTCTTGAGAGTCCCTTGGACAGCAAGGAGATCCAACCAGTCCATCCTAAAGGAAAATAACCCTGAATATTCACTGGAAGCACTGATGCTGAAGCTCCAATACTTTGGCCACCTGATGTGAACAGCCAGCTCATTGGAAAAGACTCTGATGCTGGGGAAGATTGAAGGCAGGAGGAGAAGGGGGTGACAGAAGACGAGATGGTTGGGTGGCATCACTGACTCAGTGGACATGAGTTTGAGCAAACTCTGGGAGATACTGAGGGCCAGGGAAGTGTAGAATGCTGCGGTCCATGGGCTGCAGAGTCAGACACGACTGGGCGACTGAACACCACCACCGTAAAAGTAGGACTGAAAGCAGTCCAAACTGGGAGGAAAATTTAAAGGGGATTTTTTTTTTCTTAAAACCCAGGAAGACATCTATGAGAAGCTGTATTTCTTCATCTCTCTCGCCCTGCAGCCGCCACAGCCTGTATCACAGCCTGCAGAGTGGCGGTCTCGGTGGCACTCAGTCAGTGAACCCCATGCTCTGACACAGGCATGCACTGCTCTGCTTCAGCAACCGTCATCCCCCAGTGATTTCAGCGGTGAGGTCTAACCTCAGCTCAAGGAACCGGGTGTCTACCTGCCTCTTGTGTCCATCAGAGGATACACAGATAAACTGTGGCATAAACACACATTGGAATATTACACAGCCTTTAAAAGGAAGGATATTCTGACATGGCTACAGCGTGGATGAACGTTGAAGATGTTATGCTGAGTGAAATAAGCCTGTCATAGCATGACTCCACTTACATGAAGCGCCTAGATTCATCGGATTCGTGGACGCAGAAAGTAGAATGGCTGCTGTCAGGGGCTGGGGAGCGGGTGGAAAGAGGAGTGACTGTTCGTGAACGAAGAGTTTCAGTTTGGGAAGATGGAAGGGGTCCAGCTGGTGACGGTGCCCGACACTGTGGGTGTTCTTGATGCCACTGAGCTGCAGGCTTTAAAGAGACTAAGATGGCAAGTTCATTCATAGAAGTATTCTTTTACCGTCAATTTCTTAAAGAAAAAAATTTGGACATGTATAAGATATCCAGTATTCTTGGGCTTCCCTGGTAGCTCAGCTGGTAAAGAATCTGCCTGTAATGTGGGAGACCTGGGTTTGATCCCTGCGTTGGGAAGATCCCCTGGAGAAAGGAGAGGCAACCCACTCCAGTATTCTGGCCTGGGGAATTCCATGGACTGTATAGTCCATGGGGTCACAAAGAGTTGGACATGACTGAGTGCCTTTCACTTTGAAAACGTTGTAAACCATTGCTCTCTCGATACAATTTTTTTAAACAACAACAACAAAGTAATAAAATTATAAAGGAAGATACTGGTGGCTGAAAACCACACTTTATGACCATTTCTCATACCTGTCAAGTTTGGTTGATTTCAGCTCCTATCACAGCAGCGTTCCCTACCGCCCCAGCACTTGCCCCCAGCACTGCCCCCGGGCAGGCAGGCTCTGAGAACTGGCTACAGGCAACCTGCAGGAGCCAGGGGCCAGGGGAGGCAAGAAGGACCCCGCCCTCCATGAACAGGGCTCTGTGCTCTGATCAGCAGACCCAGAGGAAGCGAAAGCGAAACTCACTCAGTCATGTCCGACTCTTTGCGACCCCATGGACCATACAGTCCATGGAATTCTGCAGTCCAGAATATGGCACAGGTAGCCTTTCCCTTTTCCAGGGGATCTTCCCAACCCAGGGATTGAACCCAGGTCTCCCTCATTACAGGCAGATTCTTTACCAGCTGAGCCATAGGGAAGCCCGCAGACCCAGAGACAGTCAGCATTTTTGCAACCTTCACCACCCTTGTTACATACCCTGCCTCTTCCAGCAGAAACAACTTCCAGAAAATTTAACAAGCTGGTGCCTGGGACTGCCTTCATGGTCCAGTGGCTAAGACTCAATGCAAGGAGCCAGGGTTTGATCCCTGGTTAGGGAGCTAGGTTATACTTTACCTACCTGATGCAAATAGCTGACTTGTTGGAAGAGACCCTGATAACTGGGAAAGAGTGAAGGCAGGAGAAAAAGAGGGTGACAGAGGAGGAGATGGTTGGATGGCATCACCAACTCAGTGGACACGAACTTGGGCAAACTCCGGGAGATGGTGAAAGACGGGAAGCCTGGTGTGTTGCAGTCCACGGGGTCTCGAAGAGTCAGACAAAACTTGGCGACTGAACAACTATAACCAAAGATTGACAACTAAACAGTCTGCAAGCAGCTACTGAAGATCCCAGCCGCCCCAGTGAAGACGGAAGATCTTGAGTGTAGCAGCTACGACCCGGTGCAGCCAAATACATTTTTAAAAAATCTTAAGAAAAAGAACTGGTGCTTGTTTTTAGATTCTGTTTTTTTCCCTCCTTTAAGTATTTCTTTTTCCCCTTTTGAGAGTCAGACATTATAGGAGTAAAACATTCAAAAGAAACCATATATATAAAGCAATCAGAAAGTCACATACCTTGGCAAGGGTGCAGGCTCAGAAGAGGCCTGAGTAGACCTTAAGTTTACCCCTCTGGTTGACTTCCAGCACAGAAATGCCCTACAGGGATAATTAAAAAGATTTTTTTAAACCATTGTTAATAATTGAAGTGCAGTTGATTTACAATGCTGTATTAGTTTCAGATGTACAGCAAAATGACTCAGATCTATCTATTCTTTTTCAGACTCTTTTCCGTTATAGATTATTTCTGTTGAATGTAGTTCCCTGAGCTATTGTTCGTCTGTTTTATACCCAGTGGCCCCCACATGCGACATCAGACACGGGCTGTTTGGGAAATTTGGATTTACCGAGAAATGCAGATCTCCCAAACCTGGCCGTCTGTCATCAGCCGCTACCGAAAGTCCCGTCTGCTGCACCGCTGGTCCCGTCAGAGAAGCCTGGCAGTGCTGGGGAGCTGTTGGTCCCACGGCAGACGCAGGCATTTCAAATCATCATTTTTCCTTCAAAGTTCAGATTTCAGGATTGGCAGCGCATTCTTCCAGTTGCTTCCCTCGAAGTCGGAGCTTTGCTTCAGTAATTTTAAAGAAAATGTCTATTCCGCACCCGAATGTGAATGTCCGTGGTTTATTCATCATTCCTTTAAGTAGAAATGACGTTTCATGAAAAAAAAAAAAAGCTTCTGGCTCAGCTCACAACAATTTCCTGGGTGCCCTTCCCCAGAGCAGTCATCGCACGTCAGGAGTAGAGGGCTTTCTGTGTGTGGCCCATTTTGTCACATAGGATATTAAGGTCAGGGACTCAGTGTTGAGACCTAATAGTATAATTTTTAGTGGCTTATCCAGGATGCGCTTAAATGACGCGGGCACGGTTTTACCCGCCACTGCTTCTGTGCAGTGCAGACGTCTGCAAAGTGGAAAAGGCAAGTGGTGTCTTAATTTCGCTCTGAAGATAGTTTTGACATAATATCCCAGGAGCCGAACGCTCAGTGACCCTGCTGTCCAGCCCGCGGTAACTGAGAGCCTGGCATGTGCTTTAACCCAAAGGGGCAGCTCCAGCCTCCCCGTTTACCCTCTGTCCCAACCTTGGCACCAAAGAGGTCGGTGGGGGAGACCCAGGAGTGCTGCCTGACGCCCTCCTTGTCTCCGTTCAGAGGTTTCGGGGGACTTGCACCCCCACGTCAGGCTCCTGCCTGACGCCCTCCTTGTCTCTGTTCAGAGGTTTCGGGGGACTTGTGCCCCCACATCAGGCTCCAATGCAGTCATGACTCCTTTCCGAAAACTAGTCATTTACTTACTTGGCTGCACGGGGTCTTAGCTGCAGCACGAGGGATCTAGTTCCCTGACCCGGGGTCAAGCACGGGATCCCTGCACTGGAGCGTGGAGTCTCAGCCGCTGGGCCACCAGGGAAGCCCCGCGACTCCTCTACTGTCGTTCCGGGTCTGCCTCGGAGTTCATGCCCCTTAAGAGTCCGACTGGGCTCTCTGCTTGGAGAGCGGATGAGGCTGGAGTCCAGGGAGAAGCCTGGAGCCCAGGGAGAAGCCTGGAGCCACACTTCTCTTGGCCCCGAGGGGTCACCACTGGAAATAGGTCCTGCACGAATGGCCTTGGATGCTGCCAGCTCTCTGCCCAGACCCACAGCTCGCAACCCTCTGTGGGGATGCAGTCTAAGGACCCCGCCTTTAGTTTACACCCTACACTCAGCCCTGTTCCCCCAGCCCAGCCCCGGGGCCAGGGAGAGCTGGCCTGGGCAAGGTCCTGCCCCCATCCTGGCCTCCCTCTGGTCTCACCATTTTCTGTTTCTGGGCCTTGCCGGGGCTCTGAGTAGCTCAGCTTCCAGGAATCCCTGGGCGGGGGACTCATGGGCACCCCGGGTCCAAGTTGTGGCCTCCACTGGGGACCCTGAGCTGTCTGCCTCCAGCTGTTACCTCTTCTTCTCTCTGTCTCAGTCCGTTACTGCTATCATTCTTTTCTTAAAATATATATATATATTTATTTATTGACTGTGCTGGGTCTTCTATGCTCAGTTTAGTTCAGTCGTGTCCGACTCTGCGACCCCATGGACTGCAGTACGCCAGGCCTCCCTCTCCATCGCCAACTCCTGGAGTTTACTCAAACTCATGTCCATTGAATCAGTGACGCCATCCGATCATCTCTTCCTCTGTTGTCCCCTTCTCCTCCTGCCCTCAATCTTTCCCAGCATCAGGGTCTTTTCCAATGAGTCAGCGCTTCTCAACAGATGACCAAAGTGTTGGAGTCTCAGCTTCAGCATCAGTTCTTCCAGTAAATACTCAGGACTGATTTCCACCCCACAGTTCAAAAGCATCGGTGCTTCTAGGCTGCAGGGCCCTTTTCTCGTTGTGGCCAGTGGTGGTTACTCTCTAGTTGCTGTGTGCAGGCTTCTCATTCCGGCGGCTTCTCTTGCTGTGGAGCACGGGCTCTATGGCTGGGGGGCTGCAGTCATTGTGGCCCGAGAGCACAGGCTCAGTAGTTGGGGCACACGAGCTTAGCTGCTCCGCGGCACACGGGATCTTCCCAGATCAGGGATCACACCCGTGTCTCTTCCATCAGCAGGCGAATTCCTTACTGCCTGAGCGACCCGGGAAGCCGCCAGGGAAGTCCTGTGATTACTCTGGTTTGATCGTGTTATACTTAGATTTACAGTTCCGTGTCTCCGCACTATTTGAGTGTATCAAATTGCTTCAATGTCTGCTGTCTGTTTTCCTTTTTTTCTACTTTAATTTCTTTTAGGTTTATTCACAGTAAAAATTCCTGCTCCCGCCTTGTTTTCCTTGACTTTCCATTAACTGTTTTTCACTGGGAAAGTAACAACAGCCCGTGACAGAGGTAGACCCGACGAGAGGGGAGGGCTTCCCTTGTGGCTCAGTTGGTAAAGAATCTGTCTGCAGTGCAGGAGACCCGGGTTTGATCCCTGGGTCGGGAAGATCCCCTGGAGAAGGAAATGGCAACACACTTTGATATGAAGGTTTAAAATTTGTATGAACTTACATGTTCATGCTTGGCTATGGGAATGTCACAGGAATTAATTGACTTTCACACATTTAACATCTAAGTAGAAGTCTACATTGATCACAGTGTAAGCAGATGCCCTAAGCCTCATTCTTCCCTTTGAAAAAGATCCCACGTCCCCATCTTCCGCTTTGCTCTGGGTGTGGGCGCCTACCTCCCAACCCCAGGCCTTTGGTCTTCCTCTGTTGACAAGCAGGTGTTTGTCCTGTGGTGCTGTTGTCTCTTGGCCCACACGTGGGGGAGGTCCTCACCGGACTCCGGGACGTCAGAGTCCGGAGGGAGCAGAGGAAAGGTAAACAGCTTCTGCAGCAGAAACATGAGGCCAGGCCACGTGGCTGGAGGCCCGAGCCTGGGCTCAGAAACTCAGGCCAGCCCGTGCCTCCCAGCCCCTCACCCCACACGGCTCGGTCCACTGTTGACTGTCCTGACTTCACAGGGCAGCGAGCATCGATCCCCGAGGAATGCAAACTTGGGAGTACAACAGTCTGCTCCCGGGAGGAAGACGCACCTCAAACCACCCGTGGGTGTCTCCCCAGGTCACCGGCAGGATGTTGTGTGGGCTCCCTTCTCCGGTGCTGCCGCCCTTTCCAGGCCTGTGCCCGGGGCCGATGCATGACGTCTACACTGCCTGTCTCCAGAGTTTGGGCCCCACATTATACAATCTCATTGGAGACGGGATGTTGGGACTGAGAGAAAGTGGGGGATGGGAGGGAGAGGCGAGAACTAAACTCAGTCAACTTGTCTAAGGAGCCTCTCCTACGTGCTGCTGCTGCTGCCAAGTCGCTTCAGTCGTGTCCGACTCTGCGTGACCCCACAGATGGCAGCCCACCAGGCTCCCCCGTCCCTGGGACTCTCCAGGCAAGAGCACTATGTGCAGAGCTTTGTATCTCCTATCGTTTAGTCACTCTGCCGCTGCTGAGTCGCTTCAGTCGTGTCTGACTCTGTGCGACCCCATAGACGGCAGCCCACCAGGCTCCTCCGTCCCTGAGATTCTCTAGGCAAGAACACTGGAGTGGGTTGCCATTTCCTTCTCCAATGCAGGAAAGTGAAAAGGGAAAGTGAAGTTGCTCAGTCGTGTCCGACTCTTAGTGACCCCATGGACTGCAGCCCACCAGGATCCTCCATCCATGGGATTTTCTGGGCAAGAGTACTGGAGTGGGGTGCCATTGCATTCGGGATTTCCCAGGCAAGAATATTGGAGTGGATTGCCATTTCCTTCTCCAGGGGATCTTCCTGGCCCAGGGATTGAACTTGCGTCTCCTGTGCTGGCAGGTAGATTCTTTGCCACTGAGCCACCAGGGAAGCCCATACTTCCCACAGGCATCATTACAGGGACGCTGCACACTTTATTCACATGTGTGTTGTTTCTCTCCCATCCTGACGCTAGAATGTGAGCTCCCAGGAGGCAGAGACTTGCATTTTGTTGACTGCTGTGTTCCAGGTACCTAGGAGTGTCTGGCACGGAGCAGGCATGCAATGAACGTACGGTGAATGAATGAAGGAACACATTGTGTAACAGAAAGCAGTTGCTGTGCACCGAGGCCGTGGGCTTCTTGCACGGTGTGCCGCAGGGCCCGCCTCTTCACGCGGGTGGGCACATGGTGCCGAGGCCGTGGGCTTCCTGCAAAGCATGCCACAGGGTTTGCCTCTTCAAGTGGGTGGGCACATGGCACACTTTACAGGTGAGACCACAGCCCAGAGAGGCCACAGGACCTGCAGAGAAGGCGGCACTGAAATTCAAACTCAGCGATCCTGTCTCCTCAGTCTTCAGTTCAGACCACGCCTCCGATTCTACACCCGGGAAAGTAAGAAAGACCAATTAGACCCAGTCCCTGCTCTGCAAGCAGAGATGTGCTAACTGGAGATAAAACTTGGAAACAAGTCAGAACGATGTGGCTGAAACGCTCCTCCCAGCGGCCCTCCTGTTAACCCCACTCCCCTCCCTCACGGGGGGTCCCTGGCCTCCCTAATGGGGTTGGAGCCGCCTTCTTCTATTTCTACTTCCTGGACTTTCTGGTTAACCCTGGCCTTCCATATACCAGAGCATCCCACGCTCCCACCAAGGAGTGGGACAGGACAGCTGGACCAGCCCACAGGCCCTGACAGCCAGGCCTCCTTCAGTTCCGCCTTCCCCGAGTCCCGCCCTGGGAGGGGGGTGGGGTGCTAGTGGGGGTGGGAGGTGGTCGTGGTGGTTGAGGGGGGGAAAGGGCTGATGAAGCAGGAGCCCAGGAGGGTCTCCACAGCCTCAAAGTCTCTGAGAAGTCTATCTGATCTTTAAGACAGTTTGCAGATTTTATATTTCACTCCCTCGCATGTCAGCATTTAGTGGTGGTGGTGGTGGTGAAGTCGCTAAGTCATGCCCAACTCTTGAAATCCGTGGACTGTAGCCCACCAGGCTCCTCCGTCCATGGGATTCTCCAGGCAAGAATACTGGAGTGGGTTGCCATTTCCTTCTCCAGGGGGATCTTCCTGACCGAGAATTCAAACCCATCTCCTGGAATGCAGACAGATGATTTACCAACTGAGCTATGAGGGAAGCCCTATGTCAGCGTTTAGGTAAATGTAAAAACAATGATCTTCCCCAAATCTTGTCTTTGTTCCAACAGGTAGACGCGCCAGGTATGTCTGGGGCCTCTTGTAAGTCCCCAGGTTGACAGGCAATCAAGGCGTTCCACGCTAGCGTGGGAGGCCACGAAGGAGCTCGCGCGTGTTCCTGCGAGAAATACTTTGCGGCCCCACCCCGGGCCTACAGACTGAACCCTAAGGTGGGGCCCAGTCCTGAGCTCGCACACCCGGCCAGGTGACAGACGCGAGCGACGCTCGAGAAACTCCGACCTGCAGGCAGCCAACGTCAGCCTTAAAAAGGAAACAAGGCGAAACCAACCAGAAGCCGCTTTGGGCAGCGCCCCCAGCACCCCTCCCCGCGGCGGGCCCGGCTCCAGGAGGCCGGGCAGCGACCCAGGTCCCCCCGCTCCGGCCCGAGCGCGGCGGGCGGGGAGAGGGGCGGGGCGGGACGTGCGCCCGGGCCCCGCGCGAATGGCCTCCGGAGGCGCTCGGAAGCGGCCCCCGCCCGGTCCCCGGCCCCGCGCAGTCTCCGGCCCGGACCTGGTCCGGGTCCACCGGCGCCCGGGCGGCGATCGCACCGGGCCGGGCCCGCTTCCGAGCGCCTGGAACTTGGGGAGGAAGGAGAAGCCGATCCGCGAGGCCCGCCGCCGCCGCGCTGCGAGTTTTCCGCAGTTTTGCGCCTCCTCGGCTGGCGCGACGGCGCACGGGAGACCGCGCCGCGACCCTCGGGAGGGCGGACCCGTCCAGACCCGCGGGGTCGACCTCGCGGTGAGAAGGACGACCGAGCTGAGCGCGCGCTCACTCCCGAGCTCGGGGGGGCAGGACTGGGTGAGCCGGGGAGCCCCGGGACACCGCCCGCCCGGACTCCGCGCCCCGCCGGCCGGCTCCAGTCCCTGCGGCCGCGCCCGGCCCGCGCCCTCCTCCCACCCCGCCCCGGGCAGCGCGGCCAAACCCCCGAGCCTCCCGGCTGGAACTGCCTTTTCCTCCCGGACCGAGGCGGGCGCTGCGCTCTCTGTGCACCTCCCCAGGCGTCAAGCGTCCCGAGGACAAGTCCCGGGCCAGGGCGTCATGGAGGCCCGGCGGGTGCTGCTAGGTGCGGAAGCGCCGGGACCCGCGCCCTCGGAAGAGCCCCGGGCAGCCGGGGAGCCGCCCGCCGCGGGAGCGCCCCTCACGGAGGGCGGCTACGTGGCGGCGGCCCCGGACCCCGACGCCGAGCGCGGGTCCTCGCAGGAGCCGGCCACCCCGCGGGAGCAGGAGGCGCGGCTGGAGGGCCGCCGCCGCGCGCGCTCCTTCTCGCTGCCCGCCGACACGATCCTGCAGGCGGCCCAGTTCCTGCGGCAGCGCCAGCCGCCTGCCCCGGGGCCGGAGGGCGGCGAGGCAGCCGAGGACGCGCCGCTAGGTCAGGGCGACTGCTGCGCCAAGTGCAAGAAGCGGGTGCAGTTCGCGGACGCGCTGGGGCTGAGCCTGGCCCGCGTGAAGCACTTCAGCGAGGCCGAGGAGCCGCAGGTGCCGCCCGCCGTGCTCTCCCGCCTGCGCAGCTTCCCGGCGCGCGCCGAGGACCTGGAGGGGCTCCCCGGCCTGCTGGCCGCGGTGGTGGCCGCGGGCCCCCGCGCGCCGCCGCCGCCCCGGCTGCAGCCCCTCTTCGAGCTGCCCGGGCCGAGCGCCGCGGCCGCGCGCCTGCGGAGACAGCGCGTGTGCTTGGAACGCGTGCAGTGCGCGGCGCCCGGCGGCGCGGAGGTGACCGGCTCGGGCCGGGTGCTGGGCTGCCCCGGGCCGCGCACCGTGGCCGTGCGCTACACTTTCACCGAGTGGCGCTCCTTCCTGGACGTGCCGGCCGAGCTGCGGCCCGAGCCGGGGAAGCCCCTGCCGCCTGACGCGCCGTCGGGGGAGCCCGGGGACGGCGAGGAGGAGCCCGACGCCGAGCGCTTCCACTTCGCGCTGTCCCTGCCCCCGGGCCTGCTGCCCACGGAGGGGGAGGACGCGGATGCGCCGGGCCTCGCCGTCCACTTCGCCATCTGCTACCGCTGCGCCCAGGGCGAGTACTGGGACAACAATGCGGGGGCCAACTACACGCTGCGCTCGGGGCGCCCGGCCGACGCGCTCTGAGCCCGCGGGGCTGCGCTGAAGGCGCGTGACGCCCAGGCAGCCGGGCACCGTCCCCCCGGGGAGAGGGAGGCCCTCACTGAAAGCTCCTTGGCACCCAGACAGATCCTGCCAGCAAGCACTGAGCCCGGGCCAAGCGCCCTGCCTTCCCAGCCGCTTTGGCCTTTGGAATTCTCGCCCCGCATCGAATGGGAAGAAGTCCTCAAGATTCCGAGCAGTGACATTCCTCCACGAGTAAGACTCTTGAGCGAGGCAGCAAACCCTTGGAATTTGTTTTTAACTGTGGACGCCCCTTCAGCTCTCAGGGAGAGGTGGAAGCATCGCGCCAAGGGCTGGCATGGATAGCGGGTCCCCAGGAGACTCCGCGTCGTTGCTGCCTTTTCTCTTAATCGGGATCTGGGAAGTGTTTGCGCTTGCATACAGATATCCTTTTGAAAATTTAAGGCCTCGTGCGTGGCTGCTCCCTGATATTTCAGCTCCCGGCAGTTTGGGAGGCCTTGGCAGTCGGGCCATCTTCAGCGGATGCTGCTGCACTTTAAAATAAGCAAACCGCAGTGTTTTAAATTTCCCTTGTTCCATCCCTCCTCTCTGATGTGGTAAGGGCCTAGATTTTCCATAGTGGGATAGAGTGTTCTTAAAAACGTTTTGTATAAGTCGTTCTTTCCCCGGGCAGAAGAAGGTGCTTGATGAATTGAAATGCCAGAGTGATCCTCAGGCCTTGGCTGTGAGCCGTCAGAGCTGGTCCCTGGCCTCCAGCTCCAGCAGGCAAAACACATGGTTGCTGCTGGACTTCTGGGCCATCAGCAGTCACAGGAGCTGGACTCTCGATGGCCGGACTCCAAAGCGGGAGATGAGGGAAGGAAAGAGCCTTCTGTGCCTCCTGGAGTCACAGTGCGGAGTGGTGACTTGAAGGATGAAGCCTGCCCACCAAGAAGATCCTGCTCTGAACCCACTGGGCACCTTGCACAGGCTACGACTATGGGCACCAGTCTGATTGGTGGTCTTCATTCACTGCTGATGGCCGTGGATGCCAGGATAAGGTGGCCATGCACGACCAGGGCCGGTGAGCCTCCTGAGGACTCGACTTCTTCAGATATCCGTCATCCCTTGGTAATCGGTCTGTCTTTGGTTTTCACAAGTTCGGGCACCTGGCTGGTATGGTCAGCTCCGTTTTGCAATGTTAATCTTCAGGGAGCGGCAGTTTCACTGCTTCTTTCTAAGAACCAGAAGAGGCAACCTACAGCCCATGGGCCAGATGCAGCCTGAAGGTTGTTCTTGTAGGTCCTGAGAGCTAAGAATGTCTTTTCCATTTTGAAACAGTTGGAAGAATTCAAAAGAATACTGTTTTTGTGACACATAAGAAGCGTACAGAATTCAGATGTCAGTGCCTGTCAGTACAGGTTTGTAGGAACACAGCCATGCGTGTTCATGTATATGTTATGCACAATCATCTTCCTGCCACAAGTGCAGAGATGAGTAGCTGCAAGAGACCTCATGGCAAGCTCTGCAATAGTTACTGTCTGGCCCGTTAGAGAAAGTCTGCCAACCCCTGCTCTAGAGAAGTAGTTTTTTTTTTTTTTAAACTATACGTTGAGAGTTACACTTAACAAAGCAGTTAAAATTTTAGTAAAAATTTGTCACTTGACATAAACCTCCTTTGGGTAAAGGCAAAACTGGTTGCATTACTCTGGGTAATCTTGATTACAATAAACGCTAAGACACTGAATAAGTATCTTAGTGCACTGATAGGAATGAGCACAATTATTCCTGTACTGGGGAGGGGACTCCATATGCTTCTTCTAAGAAATAGCAGAGGGACTTCCCTCCCTGGTGGCCCAGTGATTAAGAATGCAGGGAATGAGGGTTTGATCCCTGGCTGAGGAACTAAGATCCCCTATGCTGCAGGGAAAAAAAAGGAGAAAAAAAGAAATAATAGAAAGTCAAGACAGCTAAACTATGGCACTTCTCAGAATTAACATCAAGCTACAAAAACCTGCCAGATATTTTCATGCCTCAAAATGGGATGTCTCAAGCTATAGAAATATTTAGTTTGAAGTCTGGTTTGTAAAATATCCTTTTTGACTATGGCCATGTTTGCCAAAGGTAACTGCCCATGGAAAAAATTTAAATACTGATTTATGAGTGGAAAGCCATCCGAAGTTAATGAACTACGATTTACAGCTGGAGTAAAGCGGACCTAAAAAAATGGTCATGTGGATGGCCTCATTCACATGTGCTCATAAAAAAAACTTTATAATGATAAAGTGGCCCAGCGGGTGTGGCTGGGGACACCGGGCAGCTCTGTGCGGGCGGCAGGACCACGGCTCGGGGGCCGTCCTGCAGTAGGGGCGGCGGCAGTGGCCACCCAGCGTCCGGCTGCAGGGCTGGGGGGCCTTCTCCCGACAGGTGTGCTGTGTGTTCCTCACCTGGCCACGCCCCTGCCTGCTGCGCCCCTCCTGCCCTGACCAGGCGAGGGCTTCCTGGGCGATGCTGTGGGTTTGAGCCACGCAGAGCCGGCTGCTCGTCTAATTTCGGGAGGCTTGTTTTGGAGTCCTGGCGTATCATTTTATGAGTTCCCACGTTTCTGCTCTCTGGCACAGCGGTGTTTATGTGTTTCAGTCTGCTCGGCTTCCTCATTCCCTCACTCAGCTGCTTGTTTCTGAGGAGCGTGTGGCTTGGAGCCACGTAGGGTATTGTGACCTGAGTCGTGTGTACTTTGTCAGGAGTGCAAGGAACAGCCTTCGGGAAGAAATGGGAGGTTCTGCTCTTGTGCGACATCACGGTACTGGTGTGTGTTTCTGGCTCACGTCATGGGACACGGGTTTGTAGGTTAAAAGGGGTCACCGTGCGTGCTGTAGCTTAGCAGGCAGCCCTGACAAACAGTGGGCTGTTTGCAGTCCAGCTTTGCCTGGCCAGCCCCCGTGACGCCAGGCCTGGACGGTCTGCCAGCATGGGGGAGGAGGTGTGCTTTGCGCAGTCACAGAGGCAAGGGGCTGAGCGGAATCTGGGCCCAGCCCAGTGACCCTCCTTTCCTCTTGCAGGGCCATCCTGGCCTTACTGTCAGTAAGCGGGCCGGTGCCTGAAGCCCCTTCGGGAGAGGCCGACCCTGCTTCTCCTTGGGACTCGTGATGGATGGACACGCTCCCCCAGGTGGCCTGCTGTGTCTCCGTGTCCTCCTCCAGGCTCCCTTCTGCTGATCAGCGGACTGTCAGGACGCAGCACTTTGTGGTCTTTTCAGCCTCCCAGGCTGGTGGCTGGACAGCTAAACAGTGTAACTTTAGGCTCACCAGGACTGAAAGCCCTTTGACTCTTTTTGATGTAGTATTTGCATCCTGGAGAGTTAGTTCTTTGGCTTCACCCTCTGTGAACAGACACATTTTTGGTAAAGAAAGAAATGAGTCACCTTTGGGCTGCGGGGAGATTTCTGAGATGGCGAAGATCAAGGACTCGCTGTTAAGGTGTGACAGTGAGACGTACTTGGTGAATCTAACAGAGGAGCGTAAGTCTACGAAGTCAGGAGTTCAGAGCCATTTCAACCCGGAAATCTTTAGATACACAAACATCTCGGGGAAAGCAAAGATGCTGTAGAGACACTGCCAGACATTTTGGAGAAATCAGACTTGTGTAATTATCCATCCCACTGGTATTGTTGGCACTGCTCAGGTTCTCTGAAACTTGTTAAGTCATTGCTCAAGGAGAACCAGCAGCCTCCTAATGTGTCCAGAAATGGGAAACTCAGTCTGAAACTCTGAATGGAGTAAAGAGTGAAAGCAGGTGTTTGGTGAACTGAGCTTGAAACGTTTAACCTCCAGGTTGAAGAATTCCTGCGCAGTCCTGCCGAAGGCCTTTCTAGAAACAGCTACACATGTTCTGTTGAGAAAACACCCACCTGAGCATGTGAGAAGTTCACGGTGGGGGGAAATTCATGGTCCTTAAAGGGGCCGCCTGGAAGGGCTCTATGGTGTTTGTGGGTACAGCGCCTCCAGGGACAGCTCTGGGAGAACTCCTGACATCAGAGGCTGTTTGGATGCAGCTGAATCGGCGTTTTTCATACCCGAAGGGGGAGAAACAGGTGACTGTCTCTTGTAGGAAGTTAGGTTTTGTCTGATTTTTACGTTACATAAAAAGAAATGTGCATTTACATTCAGAACCACTTTAAATGGCTTAGAGAATTCCATTTTGTATGTCCTTTTCAGCCTGGTTGAGGAGAATATGTTCTTTCGGAAAAAACAAAACCAGCCCACGTTTAGATCTGGGATTCCCTTGCTTATTTTCCCATCCCAGAACGTCTGAACCAGAGGTGCTTCTGTTAATGGCATTTGAGGCTTTGCTGTTTTTTTTTTTGTAATCTTTAATGACTTTCTGGGAACGTCCCTGGTGGTCCAGCTGCTCAGACCCTGCGCTCCCAATGCAGGGCTGGGGTTCGATCCCTGGCCGGGGAACTACAGCTCATGTGCCACGACTAAGGATCCGGAGTCTCTCAGCTAAGACGTGGCCAAATCCATAAATAAATAAAAGATTAACAACAACAAGAAAACGGCATTTCTGCACTGATGCGACTGCCCTGAAAGACTAGTTTTTCTTGCCGGGGAAACACCTGCAGAATGGGCTGCAACGTCTTGGGTTCTGAGGCTGGGGGCTGCCCAGCCCTGCATGGCCTGCCGACCTGGAGCCAGGAGCCGGTGCCAGGGAGAGGACGTGCCACGTGGGGCCTGGGCCCGCGGGTGGCGAGACCTCCCTGCCCCGAGACCCTGGGCTGGGCAGGGTGGGCCGCAGGCTACCGTGAAGACCAGGGCAGGGCTCTGGGGGCCCTGACCCGACAGCGTGCAGGCGGCTCAGGAGACCCCAGGGGTGAGTCTGTTAAGCCAAGGGTTTCTAAAGCCATCGGCGCCATTCTCTGTAGGACAGACACCTGTGACCTGTTACCTGTACGTGACCGCGGAGGCCGGGGATGGCCCGGCAGCGTGACCCGGCTCCAGGCGGGGGCTCCCTTGTGTGAGCGATGGTCTGACTTCAGCCCAGTGTGGTTGAATCCGTGGCCACCTCAATGTCACCAAATACCCACATCGTTCCTTCAGGGTCTGAAAATGCAACACGGCTCACCCTGGGGTGTCTGGAAGCCCTGAGCTCTCGAGGGAGGCTGCTCCGGACAGCTCTGGCTCACAGAGGGGTGGGGGCAGGTCTCAGGGTCCAAGACGACCGTGGCTGCGTATGTGTGGGGGGCACACAGAGCCTGCCCTCCCAAGCCGGAACTGTGGGGGCCCGAGCGGTCCGTGTCGCCCACCCTCCCAGACAGGATATTTTAATGTGCTTGTGAGGAATTCTGCACAGTCCCTGCTAATAATGTGAGAGAAAGTAACCTCATTAACCTTCCTTTTGACATGTGCCTGAGAAATGTGCCTGGTGGGATGTCTGGCTTGAGAAACAGGTTTCTGTGAACATGATTCTGACACTGTTTAAACTCAGAACTACTGTAGTCTGAACCCAGCCCCCGTGTTTCTCCTCGATTTTTAAAAGGATGATTATATCTTTGTGGTTTGAAAATTCTTTTCAGTTCTAAGGAATTTGGAGGAAGTGTTCTGGGAGCTTCTCTGCTGTTATGGTGATATTTCTGTATGTGCTACACTGGAAAAAAAGTGCTGAACCCAAAGTCCTAATTTGAATAAAGAATGTGAAGTGATTTGGGACCTTGAAAGCTGTCACTGAGTCTGAACGTTTTCGGGGCTCACCACTGCGGCGGGGGGCTCTGGACTGAGTGGGCCGAGGCTGCGGATGCTGTGGACATCCTGCAGTACACACGCAGGCCCCCAGCGCGGGGGCCCGAGGCCTCAGCGCGAGGCTGGGGAACCCGAGTCAGTAGTAGCGTCCGAGCATCCATTCCCCGGTTCTGCCAGTGAGCCAAGGTTACAGGAGATACTATCACTGGGGCAGGTTATGAGATGTGAACCCGGGAATTCTCTGCTTTTTCTGCAAATACTTGTGAGTTTCAAACCGTTTCAGATAAAAAATAATAACAATGCTGAACTTTTTTTTTTTAAAGAAAGAAAACCTGCTCCTGAGCAGCGTGTGAAGTGTTGCCAGGCGCAGTGCTAGCAGAGAGGCGCGCCGGGCTGCCTGTAGGTGGCCTGACGTGGCAACGACACACCCGCTCCAGGTGAGCCTGGCCGGCCATGGACACAGCTCGGCCTCACTGTCCCTGTGCTCTTGAACATGTCCCTTCCCTAGAGAGCGTGAGTTTTCACATCTGCCAAGCAGGGGCAGGATTCTTGCCTAACTACACGGTTGTGAGCTTGAAGGGAGGCTCTCTGTGGCGTGTCAAGCACACACTATTTTTTTTTAAAAAACTTTTGGCCACTCTGCATGTGGGATCTTAGTTCTCCGACCAGGGACTGATCTCACGCCCCCTGCAGTGGAAACGTGGAGTCTTGACCCCTGGACCGCCAGTAAGTCGTGTCTGACTCTTTGTGACCCCATGGACTGTAGCCCCCAGGCTCCTCTGTCCATGGGATTCTCCAGGTAACAACACTGGAGCGGGGTGCCATTTCCTGCTCCAGGGGAGTCTTCCTGACCCAGGCATCGAACCGGGGTCTCTCATGTCTCCTGCACTGGCAGGTGGGTTCTTTGCCAATGAGCCCCTTGTGAAGCCCAGGAAGCTGCTGAAGAGCCAGGACTTCCTGCTCCGTCTCCGCTCCCACTCACGGGGTGCCTGCCTTCCGATACGCCCTCCACCTCCTGACCCGAGTCTTCACCCCCACGAGGCTATTCCAGCCCCAGGATCTCTGTGAGCTCCCGCTGCCCAGCCCGCTTTCTTGCTCGCGCCCCGGCCAGCACTGGCTGGTTTTCTGATTGTTCTCCAGGTGTCTAGCGGGGCTCCCCAGCCGTGAAGCCAGACTCTCGGGGACGGGGACCCCTGGCTGGTGTCAGCCCCCGCGTGCCTCAACCCCAAACTGAGCGCTCTGCCGAGTACATTCAGAACTTTGTTTTGAACCTGCTGCGAAGATGTGTGAGGGGACAGTTACTGCTGGTGAGCAAGAGGCTCACCTTTTCTTTCTCAGCTGGGTTCACATTCTCCTCGAGGAATCACAGAAGAGCAGAAGCCAGGGAGGAAAAGTGCTCAGCTTGGAAGAAGCCGGAAACACACTGGTTGGCTCAGACTCTGAACTGCTGGCTGGGAGGAATCTGAGGGGCCACGGCCTCCCCCATGGGTTACTTCTCTGTGCCTCTGCAGGAGCCCAGCTGGCTTCACTGTCCAGTCCACCCCAAATCCATATTCTTGTGGGCCACGGGCTGGGCTGAGTGCTCTGGCTGGCCCCAAACAGCACCAGAGTTCCACACGAAGCTGGGGATGGATGCTGAAGATTTCTTGCTGATTGTGCCAAAAACTAGCGTTCAGGGAATTCCTGGTGGTCCAGCGGCTGGGACTCGGTGTTCTCCTGCCAGGGCGCGGGTTCAGCCCTGGTTGGGAAACTAGGATGCTGCAAGCCACGAGGTATAGCCAAAGGAGAAACGAAAGCGAGACTAGCGAATGGCCGGCCTGCAGGATGGTTTCTTTCCTTTTGATTTAGCTGGGATTGCAGGCTTTTAAAGCTAGAAAGGTCACTAGGAGTCTGGTCAGCCCTGGGACCCTGGAACATGAAGGTGACATTCATGAGCTGAACATGAAATTAGACCCGAGTCTTTAGCTGTCCGCCTCAGTGGCTGGACTTTTCCCCACCATTTGCATTCCTCCCACCACACCATAGTCCTGTCTTCCAATTTTTTTTTTTTTTAAAGAAATGCTTTATTTATTTCTGAGATCTGGGCTATTGATACATCGTTTTCCCTCTCTGAACAAGTCTCTGTCTTTAGAGTCCCACGAGGAAGTGAAAGGCTGTGTTTTTAGAAGCAAAAATACAAGCTAAAATCTGCCAAGTTAATAATCCCAAATAAGCTCCATGGTTGAAGTGTGGAAGATGAGGCTCTTAGCATTAATGGTAGATCCTCGATCGTGTGTCCCACACGTGCTTCGTAATCACAAAGCTGCACCTAAATGGAAAGTACTCCTTCCATGGAATGACAAATTCATTTTTCTAAGACCCTGTACAAATCTAAAAAAAAAGAAATAGAGTCACCATCCTATACACTTGAAACCAACACAACATTTAAAGTCCACGGTACTTTAATAAATAAATTTTTTTAATGCAAAAAAAATTTATTCCTTTAAAAACTTAGAACCAGTTATGTTGTTATTAAACTGTCTCCGTGTTCAAGATAGACCTGAGTTTACTCAGTAACTGAAGAGAAGTTCTACTGAAATACTTTCACAATGTTTAACTTGACATTTAGGAGGGGCTCCCAGTAACTCTCTGGCTGATCCTGCTGAGCCATGACCCCTGGAAGTGCAGCTCCTCAGGGAGGGGCTGCCCGCATGTCGATGCCTGACACGGCCCTCGGGTGGGCGCAGGGACGCTGGGTCAGAGAGCAAGTGTGATCCCAGCTCCACTGGAGTCAACCGTTGCTCGTGGTCCAACTTCAAGACGAGACACCAGCTTTGTCTGCTGGCGGTGTTAGCATCAGCGGTCCTCCCAGAGTCATCTCGGAGGGCTCTGCTCTGGGTTCTCGGAGGGTCTTTGGACTTAAAGCTTTGCCTTTGAGCATCTCCTGAGCAAGAATATCTGTCTTACTCCCCATGTGGATCTCGACAGGAGCAGCCTTTTTCATGAACGCTTCCCTGCAGGTCCAAGGGCTGCAGACAGACTGAGAAGCGAGATCCTCTGTTCTCAGGGGTGAGGTGGGCCCTGCCCACAGACTCAGGGCAAACGGCCAGAGAAAAAGCCTGCTTTCTTTACCAACGTCGAGTTTGCCCAGATCCTCTGTAACAGAGACGCACCCCAGGGTCTGCGGCGCGCACGCCCTCCCGGGCTGCTCCCTTGTTCCTAGGACCAGGCACCAGCGAGGGACCCGCCTTCGTCCGCTGATCCCCCCGGCTGTGTCCCTGCCCACGACCCACGCGCTGCTTCTTGTGGCTTCTGCGTCTCGCAGGGGCCACTATCGCGGGGCTGCTGCAGATTAACAGGCGGAATGGTTAAAACGTGGTCCCTGCGGCCGTCTTCAGTCGAGTTTGGATTCTGGGTTCTGACCGTGTTCATCAAGGCGCGTCGTGTCCGTGGCTGGGGGTGTCCAGGAGACGCCCTCTCAGCGCAGCCCAGGGAACCTGCTCCCTGGTGTGGGGACTGCATGCTTGTTGTCCCCCTGGAGGGCGGGGGCCACACCAGTCCCCTTGGTGAGGCTGCGGGTGGAGGGAGATGGAGGGGACTCGCTTGGTGGCAGAGTCTCTGTGGACAGGGCTCACCTCACCCGAGAACAAACAGGATCTTCTCGTTTCAGTTGCTAAGTGAATTCAGCAGGAGGGGAAGGGTGGGGCGAGGCTCTGGAGGTTTCCTTAATGGAGTGGAGTGACCTCCGAGCTGACATCTGTTGGCCGGCACCCTGGTCCTACGCAGTTGTTTCTGAGTGATCAAATCCCTGCCCGGGCAGAGGGGAGCGGGCCCTGGCGCCACACATCCAGGCTGACGCTGCCCCAGGACAGCCAGCTGGGGCGGTGGGGAGGTTTGCCTCCCACCACGTCACCATCTGCAGTGGTGCTCTCACACCGTGGACCTACGACATGCAAAGATCTGGGTTTACAGGGGGAACAGACCTGGGACTGGGCAGGGACGGGTCTCATGGGCACACATGGGCCAGAGCATCCTGGAACAGTCAGTCAGGGCCAGAGGCACGAACGCACGTCGGGACCATCTGAATGCAGGGTCACACACCATCTACCATCCGCAGACGAGGCGGGCAGACACGGTCTTCCCCAGGGCGGGAGGTCCACAGACGAGGCGGGCAGACATGGTCTTCCCCAGGGTGGGAGGACTCCCGTGACTGTGAGAATTAAAGTACGCGGGGAGTGGTGCAGCGGCACGTTGGCGACAGTCACCACCTGAGGCTACTTATACGAGCCTGCTGTAAACCCAAACCCATGAGTGATAAAATCACTTAGTACTGCAGATGGAGGGGGGGTGATAAGCAAGAAAAAAACTGGTGTCCGGGTCCCTCATAAACTTCCGAAGAAGTAGGTTAGTAATTCCTTCTTTTCCTGTTTTGAACTGATGTGTTTTCAAGGATAAACGCACACGAATATTGTTTCTACCTTTAGCGAACTCAAAGGGCAGTTTCCTGAACTGGCTAAACATTAAAAAGACCAGGAGAAATTTAAAATTTATAAATTATTGTTGGTGATTTGAACTATGGTTCCTCTGATTTAGAAAAGGCAGAGGAGCCAGAGATCAAATTGTCAACATCTGCTGGATTATAGAAAATGCAAGGGAATTCCAAAAAGCCATCTACTTCTGCTTCATTGACTACACTAAAGCCTTTGACTGTGTGGATCACAACAAACTGGAAAATTCTTATAGAGATGGGAATACCAGACCACCTCACCTGTCCCCTGAGAAGAATATATGCAGGTCAAGAAGCAACAGTTAGAACTGGACATGGAACAACAGACTGGTTCCGAATAGGAAAAGGAGTACGTTAAGGCTGTACATTGTCATCCTGCTTATTTAACTTCTATGCAGAGTACATCATGAGAAATGCTGGGCTGGATGAAGCACGAGCTGGAATCAAGATTGCCAGGAGAAATATCAATAACCTCAGATATGCAGATGACACCACCCTTATGGCAGAAAGTGAAGAGGAACTAAAAAGCCTCTTGATGAAAGTGAAAGAGGAGTGTGAAAAAGCTGGCTTAAAATTCTTCAAAAAACAAACATCACGGCATCAGGTCCCATCACTTCATGGCAAACAGATGGGGAAACAGTGGAAACAGTGTCAGACTTTATTTTCTTGGGCTCCAAAATGACTGCAGATGGTGACTGCAGCCATGAAATTAAAAGACGCTTGCTCCTTGGAAGAAAAGCTATGACCAAACTAGACAGCATATTAAAAAGCAGCGACATTACTTTGCTGACAAAAGTCAGTTCAGTCAAAGCTATAGTTTTTCCAGTAATCACGTATGGATGTGAGAGCTGGACAATGTAGAAGGCTGAGTGCCAGAGAACTGATGCTTTTGAACTGTGGTGCTGGAGAAGACTCTTGAGAGTTCCTTGAACAGCAGGGAGATCAAACCAGTCAGTCCTAAAGGAAATCAACCCTGAATATTCACTGGAAGAACTGATGCTGAAGCTGGAACTCCAATACTTTGGCCACCTGATGTGAAGGACTGACTCACTGGAAAAGACCCTGATGCTGGGAAAGATTGAAGGCTGGAGAAGGGGATGACAAAGGGTGAGACGGTTGGATGGCATCACCGACTCAATGGACATGAGTTTGGGTAAACTACAGGAGTTGGTGATGGACAGGGAGCCTGGCGGGCTGCAGTCCATGGGGTTGCAGAGTTGGACACGACAGCAACTGAACAACAAATAAATAACTATGCCTCATCTGTCACTTCTCAAGTCAGAATACGAAGTGCTGAGAAATTTCTTTTTAAAAACTCCCAGTCTCTCCAACTGACTCTGACTCAGTGAGTGAGCTTTGGGACGCACGTTTCAGTGTACACTGGAGTCCCCTGGGGTGTGTCAGACTGAAGATTCTGATTCAAATCAGGTTGGGGTGTGGCTTGAGATTCCGTGTTTCTAGCAAGCTCCCTAGTGGGGCAGATGACAGTCATCCTGAGACCACCCTGGGCAGCGGGTTGTAGGACTGTCCCCAGGTGAGCAGCCACACACAGGGAACCTCTGTTGCCACACTGGGCCTGGGTCTCAGTGGTAGGATGCACCCTGCTCCCCTCCGTCCCTGGATCTCTCCCAGTGTGTGGACTTGCCTTTGCGAAGGGGACACTCAGCTCAGGGCTGGACTCTCCCTGCCAGGCCCCCCACCGCCCTCTGCAGGCCCATCACCAGCAGGAACCAAAAGCGCGCTAGTCACGAAGACACGCGCGTCTGGTAGAGAAGGCCAGGGAGACGCTTTCGTTTATTGTCAAGGACCCAGAAACACGTCTGGAAATGCTCTATACAGGTGCTGCGGAGCCACAGGGTGGGGTGGGGTGGACGAGACACTACTGGACACGGCCTTCCCTCGAGGCGCTCTAGCTCTTCATCCTGACGCTTGAACCGAGGACAGCCAGCACCAGCCGACCTCTGTCACCAAAGCTGCGGAAGAGGGGACACTTCGCTCAGTTCATCAGTTCCTGGAGGGCAGGCAGAGTGAGGCTATTTAAAGCTGGTGCAGAGGCCCCTCAAGGCCTGCTGGGGGCCCCACGGCAAGCAGGACGGTGCTGGCGGTGGTCCACGCTGCTGCTGGAGGCTGGTCCCGGCTCCTAGGCCCGGGGCTTCTCTCGATTCTCAATGACAAGCTTGTCGGCCGAATACATTTGGCCAATGTGCACCTGGAGGTGAAGAGAAGACAGAGATCAGGAACTCGGGCTCTGTCAGCCGTGGAAACTCAGAAAGAGCGTCTCCGGGGTGTCGGTGCAGGCGTGCGTCGTTCTGGAGACCGTGCTGCGGGCAGAGTGCCGTCATGGCTTTGCTTCGGCTGCGTCCTGGCACCGTACCCCGCCCCACCAGTTCCCCCGCTTTGGGGACAGTGCAAAGTTCCCATTCATGCCTGCTCGCCCCTGGACAGCCCCAGAGGCGGGCTATCCTGAGCCGGTGAGACCCGGGCCGCCTCACGCATGGTGACTCTGCACCCACAGGACTTCCGGCCCTTAGGACCGGTTCTTCTGTCAGGATGGAGTTTTACCGTAAAGCGTGAGTGAGCCTTGTCCACACCGGCAAAGCCTGGCTCTGTACCCACCTGTCTCACTGTCCACCTCCGTCCTCTCGTCTCAGCACCCTCATCTGTAAGAGCGCCCTGGCGGCTCCCAGCAGACCTTCACAGTCCTCTGCTTTGGACCCACAGCACCGTTGGTGCCTACAGGGTGTGAGTGCCCTGGGCCAGTCACACGTGTGCTGCAGTGTGGGCAGGGTAACGGGCTTCCTGCCACCTCCCGAGGGGCTGGCTCTGCCTCCTAACGTGCCCCCGGCCGGCAGCAGCCAGAGGGATGCTGGGAAGCCTGTTGTCCCACCCAGCAGCCCACCTGGGCCACCTTCAAGGGCATGTGTCCATCCAGGTCTCCCTGGGAGCCCCTCAAAGGCAGGGCACGTGACCCAGGCATGCTGTGGCCCTGGGGCCCTCAGTCCTTCGACCACTGAAGAGAGGATGAGTACAGGAAGTGGAGATCAGAGGGCTTAGCCGCAGAGATGATTTAGGGGCGTTTGTTGAGGGAAAGCCCCCACGAGCCCTGGAGAAGGTGTGAAGGGCAACCCAGTCCCAGCCAAGACACAGATGAGCAGCAGCCACCTCCTGTACCAGGACTGTGCTCAGGGGAGACTGAGACTGATCCTGCTCTCAGGAAGCTTGGAGTCCGGGAGGGGAGACAGACAAGGAGGGAGGCAACTGCAACCTGATGGCTGGAGCATCTGCAGCCATTCTGGCACTAGGAGGTAAGTCTGCTTCATCACACTGAAGATGAGAGGCAGGAAGCAGAAGCCTGGGTTTTTGATGACTGTGGAGCCACCAGCCAACTTAACTAGCTTACTGCCAACTTTTCTTTTACGTGAGAGAAAAATAAATCTCTATATTTTTAAATGTGTTATTTGGGTTTCTTGTTATACACAACTAAACCAAATCCTAACTGATATGAATGAATATTGTGAATTTTAAATTGTTGACTATATGATGACTGATAAAAAAAGGTCACTGCAAAGAAGAAGGTGTGCCTAGCGTAAGTGGAAACAATATTACTATCCCCTGGGGAAGTGCCGTTAACGGGCAGTCTGAAATTTTCTGAAGTCTAAATGAAGCCACAGGGAGGCTTAGAGAGATCTCCTTCTGCCCCACAATACTAGCTTCAGAGAATGTGGCTGTTCATATTCTAGCATTTTCTGTCTATTCTTTTTATTCACTTAAGACATTTAAAATGTATGCATATATATTCAAACAGAATATTTAAATTTGGAATAATAGCTTTTCAAAACTTAACTTTATATCCTTATGTCATGAAATAGTCTTGAAAGGATATTTTTAATACTGGACAAAGCTGCATTGTGAAGAGGCATAAATTATTTAATCATTCTCATATGATGAATGTTTGTGGAGTTTTCGCACAGTCTTGGGGTTACCATTCTCATGTATAAACCTTTTATAGTATCTCTGATTTTTCTTGTAAAAGGTTTCTGAAAGTGGGATTATTGGGTAAACAGGTATGAATATTTTTATGGCTCTTGATGGAGCCTGCAGAACTACTTTCTAAAAGTGCACATTTGCTTGAGAACTGACCCTCTGGACGGTCTGACAGTTTGGCAGAACAAACTCGTCCTTCCAGCTGGCTCACGGTGGACAGTGTGTGTGCCCATGGTCCCTTTCCCCAGCCTGGCCCTCCTAACAGACGCCCCATCAGACAGTTCACGCAGTTCTTGTTTCTCAGAGCCAGCATTTACAGGGCTAGGTGCTGTCGCAAGAAATGCAGCCATGTGAGGTGACCTAGTCCCGCTCAGGGCCAAGAAGGGCTCCAGAGAAGAGGGCAGAGCCAGGAACCAGGGGGCGCTCCAGAGTTCAGACTTGAGGAACGCTGCTCGGGTGAAGCAGGGGACATGCTGGCCGGCGCCCACCGCACTCCCCATCCTTCGGCCCCAGGGGGACACTGGAGGCAGACCGTCTGCCAGCCAGCGGCCCCGAGTCCCCGGGGTGCGTGGGGAAGCTCTGCGAGGCGAAAGCCACCCGGTGGCAGGTCGGCACCCGCAGCTGCTGGAAGTGCTGCCGGAGGGGCTTCACCAAGCTCTCTTGGAAGCTGGCAGAACCCAGGATTCTGTCAGCGCAAGAGCTGGCCCCTCCCCAGGGTGGTGACCGCAGGAGCCAGGCAAACCGCCAGAGAGAAGCCCCTCAGTGGTCACGCTGCTGCCCCTCGGGCCTGCACGCAGGCCCCAGGCCAGGTCAGGCCGAGACAGCGCAAGAATCGGCCACGAGGTGAGGTGACCTGCGGCTGAAGTCCCAGGGCCGCGCTGGGGCCAGCAGGTTCCGGGCTGCACCTTTGCCCCCACCCTGGGGAACGCTGTCCACACGCGTTCTTTACAGTCAGGCTGCTCTGTGCTCTGCTACCCCTGCTGCTGCTGCTGAGTCGCTTCAGCCGTGTCCGACTCTGCGCCCCCATAGACGGCAGCCCACCAGGCTCCCCCGTCCCTGGGGTTCTCCAGGCAAGAGCACTGGAGTGGGTTTCCATTGCCTTCTCCAACGCATGAAAGCGAAAAGTGAAAGTGAAGTCTCTCAATCGTGTTCGACTCTTCGCGACCCCATGGACTGCAGCCCACCAGGCTCCTCCATCCATGGGATTTTCCAGGCAGGAGTACTGGAGTGGGGGTGCCACCGCCTTTTCCGAAAGAGCTGCTTTAGACAAACATAAAAAGATCAGAGAAAAAGACAAGTACTGAGTTAGGCGACGGCTGGCTTCTGGAGGCCTGCTGCCGGGCTGTGCTCTGCAGGGTGCTGCTCTGAGCCTCACTGGACAAGGACCGCACAGGGCGCAGTCACGCGCTGCTCCGCTTGGTTGCGAGTCCCCGACTGTGGGTTTGGGGTGCGGGGTGGCGACACCTGAGATGGCCACACTAACAGACTCACAACGTCCAGAGTGACAAACACAGTGGATCCAGAGTCGGGGTCACGGCACCGGGTGTCCAGAGCGTAACCCAGAGGGGTGCCTGGCACGGCGGAAGGGTTGGGCTGTGAGGGTGCCCACCTCCTGGCTGGCCGGCCCAGTGTGGGTGTGACTGGCTGGGTGCTGAGAAGGCGGGAGTGAGCAGATGCCCCCAGAGAAAAGGATGAGCACCCACCCTCTCCACCCTCCACCCTGGGCACTCCCCCCGAGACCCAGCACCCCGGGACAGTCTCTCCAACCGCCCCCCCAACACCCAGCAGCTCCTGAGTGGATGCCATGCCTGGGGGCAGGTGCCCACCTTGCTTCATGTGAGAAATGGTGGCCACAGAAGGAGGAGGAATGAGCATGCCCACGTCCCCACAGCCCGCCTCTCACACTCAGCACCCCTGGGTCAGGACACACATCCCTCTGTCCTTCTTTTCAGCAGTGGCCTGTGCCCCTTAGAGCCCGCCAGCACTGCTGTGTGAGACACAGGGACGTGGGGACCGGCCGTCAGCCACGGCTGCAACTTCCCAGGGCCAGGACCCTCCTGAAAAACCCTGGGGTGGATGTATCCTGGCACACCTGATTAACGGGGCTCCCTTCTCTCTGCCCCACCCCGAAGCCAGACTGAAAAGAACACAGCAGTGGACACCGGGAGACCCCCTGACTGACGGCAAAGACCTTTGAACCCCCTGCGAGGGGGGTGCTGCCGAACACTCTGCTGTTTGGGGGCGCCGGCATCAGGAAGCCCTACCTGTGCCTACGTCACTGCGGAGAGCACCCAGCTGCTGGACCCCAAGCTGCAGATGCCCGCCGGCGCTGAGCAGGGCGGGGACACCGGCTCTCCTCCCCCGGGCTGGCCTGCACTTGCCCCAGAGCAGGGCAGCTGCAGCAGCGGGTGGCGCGGTGCCCGGGCCAGATCACCCGGCTCAGCCTGCACTGGAGGCCAGGCAGCTGCTGGCAGCTCTGTCGCGTGACCCTGAGGGGAGGGACCCTGCCCCTCTGTCACCTCCGGAACTACAGCCATGCAGGGCAGACTGATGACCAGACCCGAACCCCAGAGAGACGACAGAGAAAACAACAACACAGCTAAGGAGTCAATCCAGGGATCATGCGCGGATGCGAGAGCCGGACCACAAAGAAGCTGAGCACCGAAGAACTGATGCTTTTGAACTGTGGTGCTGGAGAAGACTCTTGGGAGTCCCTTGGACTGCAAGGGGATCCAAGCAGTCCATCCTAAAGGAGATCAGTCCTGAATATTCACTGGAAGGACTGATGCTGAAGCTGAAACTCCAATACTTTGGCCACCTGATGCAAAGAACTGACTCACTGGAAAAGACTCTGATGCTGGGAAAGACTGAAGGCGAGAGGAGAAGGGGACAAAAGAGGATGAGATGGCTGGATGGCAACAGCAACTCGAGGGACATGAGTTTGAGTAAACTCCGGGAGTTGGTGATGGACAGGGTAGCCTGGTGTGCAGCAGTCCACGGGGTCACAAAGAGACAGATACGACTGAGCGACTGAAAGGAACTGAACTGAAAGGAACCTAGGAGCCAGACAGAAGGAACCTGACCCGAACGTCTGCCTGTAACAACGCTGCTGGCAGCAGCCAATGGCAGGCAGTGCGGTTGGGAGCGCTTAGACTCGGGGAAACAGGGATGTACTCATGAAATGTGCACATGCGTGGGGACGGGGTCCATCCCCGGGTCGGGAAGGTCCCCTGGAGCAGAAAATGGCAACCCACTCCAGTATTCTTGCCTAGGAAATCCCATGAACAGAGGAGCCTGGCGGGCTACAGTCCACGGGATTGCAAACAATCAGACATGAGTGAGTGACTGAACACACAGGGAGATGGGATGTCCTGATGGAGATCCAGACATCCTTTTTCAAATAACAGTGAAAAGTGTAAGCATCTAAGTTTCCGCATCCGGCCACAGAAGACAGTCACCAAAGATACGGAAGAGTAGAACAGAGTTCCCAGACCAACAAAGATGGACAGGTGAAGGAGAGAAAGCAAACTGTGACAAGTAACAGGAGGAGACGACAGGAACAGAGCCAGCCATGCCATCCCCTGTATGAAACGTGGCAGGACCACCAGGGGCAGATAACAAGACTCCGAAAGTAAAAGTGTCTGATAAAGACTGGAAATTGGGGGATGAATTAGGACACACAAGGCACACTGGGTGGGGGAGGGGCGGAATGCCAGTTTGCATTAACCTTAGACCAGGTAAAGTTGAGTCTGAAAAACACTATATTGAATAGTGAGCAACATGTACGAAAAAGCTGTAGCAGGCGTAAACCTGCAGGCACTGGATAAAGACCACGGCTGAGCACATAAAGCGGAAACTATTAGAAATGAAAGGAGAAATGCATAAAAGCAAGGTTACAGTGGGAAATTCTGATATCATTCCTCCAAAACAAAATAGAGCCAGACATGCAAGGACTTGGCCAAAGAAAATCTTGAAGTCTTCCATTTTTCAGGTTAATTTACTCTTGATTAGACTTTTGATTTAGTTGCCAGAGAGTTGCCCTTCACTTTCTCTTAAAGCATATCCTCAATGTGCAGTCATTAAAAATGACATTGTAGAAGAATATTTAATGACCTGGAGAATACAATTTAGGTGGAAAAGAAAAAGCACAATACAAATCATAATTGAGAGGCAACCATCACATGTCCTGGCTTCACAACTCTTGCCCGAACTCACAGCTTTTTTTTCACACAGTCCTGGGCCTCCAGGGGTCAGGCCAGGACTGACCAGCAGGTGGGGGATTCTGACCTGGTTTCACCCCAAGGTTTCCATAACTGTGGCTTTCAGGATACCCCCAGGGTGAGGACAGGGCCGTTTCTGCATCTCACCCCGACCCTCCTCTGTGACCCCCGCCCCCTGCTTCACCTGCTGAGCAATCCATAACTAGGAAAGTCACATTTACTGGGCAGGTACCAGGCTGAGTGGCTTAACTGCTTAGCTTCTCCCTTTTGTTGTTACTGTCCAGTCGCTCAGTCGTGTCCGACTCTTTGCGACCCCATGGACTGCAGTACGCCAGGTCTCCCTGTCCTTCACTATTTCCTGGAGTTTGTTCAAACTCACGTCCATTCAGTCAGTGATGCCCTCCAGCCATCTCATCCTCTGTTGTCCCCTTCTCCTCCTGCCTTCAATCTTTCCCAGCATCAGGGTCTTTTCCAGTGAGTCAGCTCTTCGCATCAGGTAGCCAAATTATTGGAGCTTCAGCTTCACCATCAGTCCTTCCAATGAATATTCAGGTCTGATCTCCTTTAGGATGGACTGGTTGGATCTCCTTACAGTCCAAGGGACTCTCAAGAGTCTTCTCCAACACCAGTTCAAAAGTATCAATTCTTTGGCGCTCAACCTTCTTTATAGTCCAACTCTCACATCCATACATGACTACTGGAAGAACCATAGCTCTGGCTAGATGGACCCTTGTTGGCAACGTGACGTCTCTGCTTTTTAATATGCTGTCGAGGGTTTTCATAGCTTTCCTTCCAAGGATAAACCATCTTTTACATTTCATTAAAACTGTCTTTTTAGTTTCTCCTTTAATTTTTACAAATATCTATCACTACATGATACATACATCTTATGGATGGATAAAAGGAATCAGAAGAGTTTAGTGACCTGCCTACACTTTCACAACTGGTACACGAATTATGGAGCTGACATAGGCCAACCCAGCCAGGTCTTCTGACTCCAAACCTATGGCCTTTCCAAATATATAGATATCCATAACAACACCTCGCTACTTTATCAGAGCTAAGAAAGCCTCTCAAGGGTCAGGGAATGGAGGGAGGAGACGGCCAGCTCCTGGCCTGGAAAGGTGAGGAGAGGGGATCTGGGAAGACCAAACGCCACCATCTTTGTACTCCAGCACACAGCCTCTGAGAGTGCTTCTGTCCCTTGTAATTAGCATTTTAAGCAGAAGCCCCATGTTATTCAAACAGAACCGCCTTCGGCCCCTCAGGCCAGGCTGCAGAGGCTGGGGCAGGTGGGGAGAGCTCACCATTGGCATTGGTTGACAGTCACGTGCTGTACCCAACACTGGCACCATCCAGCCCGGGACCTGGTCACCCCCCCAACCCCCATCAAAGGAAACCTCGCACCCCCAACAATCCACCCCTGGCCCACCCCAAGCCCCATGCATTTACTCGTGTCTCTCCGGGTCTCCTTATCTTGAATTATCTCCTAGAGACGGAACCGTACAGCGTGTGGCTCTGAGCCGGCTCTTTCACTGGCGTGATGTTCTCAAGGCATGGTCAGGAACTCGCAGATCTCAAGGCTGATTTCTGCTGCACGCACACGTCCTAGTGTGTCCAGCCCTTTGCTTCACTTGTAAGGATACTTGGGCTGTCTGGACCTCTGGCTGTTGTGAACAGTGCTGCTATGAACATTTTTGCACAAGCTTCTGTTTAAATAACTGCTTCAGTTCTTCTGGAGTGGAAGTGCTGAGGGATGAGGTGACTTTTTGTATAACTTCATCTAGAAACCGCCCGACTATCTCTGCACATGCCAGAGTTTCTTTTAAATTTCCCAGGTGAGTCTAGTGTCTAGCCAAGCGTAAGTACCCGGCTGGTTAAGATCCAACTATCAACTTTTATATACGATAAATGACAAAATAAAGAGGCAACCAGCAAAACCCAAGACATGAGAACTTACTTCTTCAGCAAATGACGAGGAAAAACAAGAGTGTGCGGGGGAAGATATGCGCAAACCCACAGTTAAAAGACATATCATCCAAAACCTTGTTTGGATCCTAAGTCAAACATACAGAGTTAAGAAAATTATATTTGTGAGATAACCTGAAAATTTAAACACTGTGTATTTGATAGAGAAGGAAATGGTAACCCACTGCAGTATTCTTGCCTGGAGAATCCCAGGGACAGAGGAGCCTGGTGGGCTACAGTCCATGGGGTCACACAGAGTTAGACATGACTGAGCAACTGAACACACATACTTGATGATATTAAGAAATTATTGTTGCTGCTGCTACTGCTGCTAAGTTGCTTCAGTCGAGTCTGACTCTGTGCGACCCCATAGACAGCAGCCCACTAGGCTCCTCTGTCTCTGGGATTCTCCAGGCAAGAACACTGGAGTGGGTTGCCATTTCCTTCTCCAATGCATGAAAGCGAAAAGTGAAAGTGAAGTCGCTCAATCGTGTTCGACTCTTAGCGACCCCATGGACTGCAGCCCACCAGGCTCCTCCATCCATGGGATTTTCCAGGCAAGAGTGCTGGAGTGGGGTGCCATTGCCTTCTCCGGAAATTATTGTTAGTATGTTCATTATAATAATGGTATTGTAGTTATGTTTCACAAAATAATCTATATTTCCAAGTGTGTACTAAAATAGTTTCACATAAAACATACATTTTCTCAAATAACATAGGTGGGCATACGCACAGAATGCCGCTGGCCATGAACATGTAATTACGAGGGGCGGGTGAAGGGCGATGGGCACTTGGAGCTCATTATACTGTTCTCTCTACTGCTTGTATTTGTTCCTATTTCCCATAACACAAAGTGAATAATAAATTGGTATAGGTTTCATACTCACGAACATCAGTATGGAGGTTCCAAAAAAATTAGAACTTCTATCTGACCCAGCATTCCCATTTCTGGGTTTATGCCCAAGGGAAATGAGACCAGTCCCTTGAAAGATTGCTGCACGCCCACAGTCAGTGCCAGGATATAGAAGCAACCAGTGTCTGCTGAAAGACGAACGGGCAAAAGAGAATACTCTGTGTGTGCGCGCATGCATGTACCTACAAAGCAATATTGCTCATCCATAAAAAGAAGAAAATCCCTCCATCTGTGAAAACGTGAGGGGACCCGCAGGACACTGGGCTGGGCTGGACACGAAAGCCAACACTGAGGATCTCACGTGTGTGTGGAGATAAAAAGAAAGAAGCCAAACTCAGAGCATGCTAGGATGAGTGGGCTTTACCAGACTGGGAGGGGACACGGATACTGATCAAAAGGCACAGACTCCAACTGCTAAGATCAGGCCGGTGTGGAGACCTAAGGGTGGCCATCTACTGGCGACTTCAGTTCATGAGGACGCTCTGCACACCTGCAATCTGCTAAGAGCAAATTGCGGTGTTCTCACCACACACACAGAAGGGGACTGTTTGCGGGTGGGATTTTAGTCAGGTCGGCTGTGAAAATCATCTCAGAGTGCATGTGGGTATGAAAACATCATGCCATACACTTAAATATACACAACTTTTATTTGCAAATCAAACCGTAATAAGGCTAGAAGGGACACAAGGCACAAAAAAATCACAGCCATCGCAAACTAACACTGGTTGCAGATGGAAGCAGATGTCTGTCTGTTCAAGGATCCTCTTCTCTGCTCCTCACTGCCCTCTCCGAGCTAACTGCCTCCCGGGACTGTGAGCTGCGTGCCCGTCAGCCACGTGTGCTTTCCAGGCATCGGAATCACCTCTCCAGGTGGGGTTCACTCGTCAAAGACAGGACTTTCTTTTAAGTTTTCCTGCTGACTCCATTCAAAAAAGCTTCCCGGCTCTAGAATTTGAAACAAACCCAATACTTTCTTTTTTTTACAGTGGTAAAATATGCACAAAATAAATATGCCATTTGAGCCATTTTTAAACATGAAATTCTGCGGCATTAAATACGTTCACATTTTTGTGTAGCCATCGCCATCATCCATCTTAACTTTTTCAAATTCCGTGGTTGCTAGAGATAAAGCCTGAGAATTTAACCCCCAAAGAAGAGTAGTATTAACGTTCATCGAATGCCTTACTAAGCTCCAGGCACTTACAGTGGGCACTTAATACCCAGAACTGGACCTCCCGCCTTGTTAACACTACTGGGCAACAGGTGTGAAAGTCTCTGCTACTGTAGGGTGAGAGGACAGAGGTCTGGGGTGGCGGGAGCTGGGGGGAGGCCGCTCTTAATGGTGCAGCTGCCGAGCTGAGAGCTCTGACTCATCTGGGCTCCTGGCCCCAGCCCGAGGTCTGGGGAGAAGCAAAGTCCAACCCACCCCATCAGCACGACTCTATAAACAGGGCTACTGCATCACAGCTACAGCTTGGATCAACGAGACACTTCCAAGTAAGGCTACAAAAACCAAGTTCAATTCACAGCACAGGTCATGCTGTATTTACAGAAACCACAGCCAGAGCTGGCGGCTGAGCAGTGTTATGTAAAAGTCAACGTTTGATTTTAAAACTGTACCACTTTAACGGTTTTTTCATAGTTTTGATGTAACAATGTTTAATATTACACATTTAAAAATAAAGTTTAAAATTTGACAAAATTTTAAAAATTTGTGGGGGGAGGGGAATTTATAAGCATATGACATGTACGTCCAAACCACACAAGCTTCAGTCTTGCAGGACACCTGCCTGAAGTTTCCTGAGCTCAGCACCCCAGGGCAGCAAGGCTCCAGGCTGTTCCGGGTATTCAGAGCTGGTGGCTGAGGCCCTTCGTGGACCGTGGACTTGGCTCCAGAACAGCCCCTGGTGTGTCAACTGGCTTTGTACCTGTGGGCACGTGAGGCCTGGTGCTTCCTTGCTTCTTAGGTTCTTATTCAGCCAATAAGAGCCTGTAAAAATCTAACATGGTGTACTTAAAAACAGTTTAGATGGTAAGCTTTGTAATGTGTATCTTACCCGAGTTTTATTTCGAACGTCCCAGTTTTTGCATCTAGAGTTTTCATATCTGAAAAATCTATATAAAGTAACTGACCATTTCCCACATTTGTGGGATTGAAAACAAGACTGTCCAGGGCCCAGGCCCTTTGCAGGAACCGGAGAGACGGGGGATACGGGGCTGCGACCCAGGGTCCATGCGGCTCCACATTTTCTATTAAAAGGAAGAGTCTCACGTCTGTTCTACCCAACGCACCACTCTCCCTTCCGCAGGTTAACAGTTAAAGGGAAACCCCCCTGCCCATGTGAAACATGGCTTTCCCTCCATGACCTCACCGTTCTTCAAAGAGATAATGTTAACCGACAGCATCTTTCGGGGCTCACAGTCACGCCCGACGTCAAGAGCCAGGGACGCCGCAGCGACTCAGCCTGGAAAAAGTACGCGGTCGCGGCCCTGTGCCTTCGCGCCTTACGGCCGCGCATCCCGCGTCCCAACAGCTGCTGTATCCCTGCCCAAGACCTAATCACCGCACGGCTGCCCGTGCCTGGATCACCGCGCAGCTGCCCGTATCCCTGCCCCAGCCTGGATCACCGCGTGGCTGCCCCGGCGGTCTTCGCCATCCAGCGCTCCGGGAGGCTTCGAGGAGCTGAGATGCCCCGTGTACTGTCTCTGGGCAGGGTCTCCATCCAGAGCTCCGGGAGACCTCGCCGGTGCCCCTGCAGGTCCAGAAGGCCCGCGGGGAGGCTGAGGCAGCACATGAGACCGTCAAGCGCTCCGAGACCCCAAGGCCGTGCTGCAGCTCTCCTGCGTGGTGCTGGCTGCTGCGCATCACTCAGGACGCAGGGGCCATCCTGGACTGCGGTCCAACACCGACCCGGTAACCTTCACCTCTGACTTAGGGGAGGAAGCGACTCCTGCGGGGCGAGGGGCCTCCGCCCGGGGTCACGGGAGTCCGTGCTGACTTGTGGGCGGGTGTCACTGCTGAGACACTGACCCTTCCTGTTTCTTGGCGATAATATGCTGGTGAGCGTGATGGGCGGTGAGACAGACCGCAGCGGTCACAGGACGCTGTGCTTCCAGGGACTCCTGAGCACTGAGGCCTCGGCTCGGTGCAAAGCCAAGCGAAGACACGGACTCTGTCGTCTCTGCTCAGTCCCCACAGAGTTCTAAAGGGGCTGCAGTCCCTCCTGCAACCCTCAAACACGTGTCACCCCAGGAAACCCCGTGCCCGAGGGTGTGAATACGGAGGCCCAGGAGAAGCAGTGAGACCCGGCAGTGTAATAACACGTTTCGGCAGCAGATGGCAACAGAGGACTTCGCGAGTGCCGTTCTGAAAGGCTGGGAGGCAGCTTTTAACGGCTATTGTTTAAGTGATTTATGTGTTTGCATTCTGCTCAACCTTATATATGCATTGCTGAATAAAACATTCACAGTGTATTTTCCACCGGCAGCTGAGCTCCAATTCCAAGCTTCTGAATCCGAATTCCCAAGCCCCTGACTGCAGATTGCTTTCTCCAGAAGAACCATTCCAGTCGCACAAGAAGAAACGCTTGGGCCGGGGGGCAGAGGTCTGGTGTGACAGCCTCACCGGAGTGGCTGACCACGTGTGTGCTGGGGGCTCCCCGTCCAGGCCCCCTGCCCTCCACTGGGTCCCCTGCCTCCCCCATCCCTTGGTGTCCGCTTAGGCGCATGAACGGATGTGTGGGGAGACGGCGGTCTTGGCCCGCCTCGGGCAAGGAGGGCAGAGCAGCTTGTGTGTAAGAAATGTGTCAGGTTTACAAGAAGGAAGAAATTCTCACACAGGGAATCAGATTTTCCCCCTGTCCTTCCCAGAGACCCCCTGCCCCAGCCCAGGCATAGCAGCCTGGCGGGGAGGCCCAGGGGCGGAAGCGGCCCTCGTGAGGTGGGCGGCGGGCAGTGCCACCTGCCGGGTCGAGCCCAGGTGGGGCTGGGCCGTGGTGGTCGCCAGCCCAGCACGACAGCTGCCCTGTGAGGCAGGCCCTTCCCGCCCAGCCTCAAGCCGCACCCCCCACCAGCCTTTGTCTCTATCTGAAGAGCAAAGGACATCCACTCGTGATGAGTGGAGACAAGATGATTCTTTTTCCAGGAGAGAAGGAAGCTCGTAGAGATTAGGCGGGGAGCTCGGCCGCCCGCGGCCAGTCTGTCCTGGGCTCTGCGCTGTGACCGCGAGGGCTCGGGCAGGGCTCCTCTGCCACAGACGGGCCCCCCTGCCCCCAGAGGAACAGGCTCAGGAGAGCGGTACGACCCGCGTCACCGTGGGGCGGGGGGCACAGGCGAGGTGGCTGCCAAGGAGGAGAAATGCACGAACACTCCTCCCCTCACCCTTCTTGGTGCACGCTGGTGGGAAACGGCATCAGATCTCGGGAGGCGCGCAGTTGGCACCAGCCTGGCGCGCGGCCGCGGCCAGGGCTTCGTCACCGAGGCTGCGAGTCCCTCCTGGGCCCCCGAGCCGCGTGCTGGCTCCTTAAATGCCCTCCGGCTCTCCCGGCTCCTCCCATTCCTGCCACCACCACCCCCAGCCCTGTGTGGACCAGGCCTCCGACCCGGACACGCCGCCGCCCCCGTCAGCGCTCGCACACAACCGCCTCGGCCCTCGGCAGCCGGCGCCGCGCGCGACCCTTCCCGGGACGGCGCACGTTCTCGGCGCGCCTGCGCGCACGCGCGCCTCGCCACCCCCTGCCCACGCCGGCCTCCTGCAGAGGGTTCGGGGCTCGCGCCGGGGGAGCGCCGCCCCTGTCTGCCACCGGCCCGAGAGCCCCGCCGTCTGTGAACAGCGTCCGAGGAGGAGCGCGACTGCGCGGAGTGCTGAGGGCCCTGCTCAAGCCCATCCCTGCGGGGACCCAAGACCAGGCCGGTGTGTTTTCCTGCAGCTCAGGTCCTCCCCCTGAGACAGGCACCACCACCCTCATTGAGCCGTGAGGAAAAAGCAGAGCTGTGAGATGCCGTGATTATCTGAGGCCGCCGAGCCGGTAAAAACGGCAAGGAGGAGTAAGTGATCGCTTAGCATGGCCGATGGGTAGCACCTGGAACACAAGATAAACGCAGGGTCCTGGACGCAGGTACACATCCCCTTGGGCTGAAAAAACAGGAAGACTAATTGGTTATGGAAAGAGAACGTCTCACATTCGCCAAAAGGGGCTTTCCTCGTGGCCCAGTGGTAAAGAATCTGCCTGCAACGCAGGAAACATGGGTTCGATCCCTGGATTGGGAAGATCCCCTGGAGGAGGGCATGGCTACCCACTCCAGTATTCTTGCCCAAAGAATCCCATGGACAGAGGAGCCTGGTGGGCTCCAGTCCATGGGGTCACACGCAGTTGGACACCACCGAATGGTTGAGGAAAACAAGAAACTTTACCCAGTGAGGAGACAGATACACATGAACTCATGTGTACACAGGTGTGTACACACACACACTCTTTACAGCAAACAAATCAACTTTCCCAACAATAATTATTGAAAATGATAGCCTCTTACTTAAAATCATTTTCCATTTATATGGAAGATATAATTAAATCTAATTAAATCTGATAATTAAATCTGTAAGTGTAAAGATGACCTCATTTATATTGTATTTTCAACTTTAAAATATGAGTCTTGGATTTTTTTTTTTCTGGAGCTTAAGTTTAATTTTTAAATCATCTAGAAAAGATCCTTTAACAAAATTTCATTTTTTTTGACATGATGCTTATTTGGTACAACAAAACTCTGCTTTAAACTTGAAACTTTGTATTAACTGTTACACTTTTAAGGGTGGCAGGATGACACAATATTTCAGATAAGCCATTTGTTCAGTTGCTAAGTCCTGTGCCGACATTATTTTGACCCCTATGGTCTCCAGCCCTCCAGGCTCCTCTGTCCGTGGAATTTTCCAGGCAAGAATACTGGAGTGGGCTGCCATTTCCTTCTCCAGGGCATCTTCCTGATCCAGATAAACCACTGGGTGAGCAGTGGTTTGCCAGTTTAGCTTCCTGTTAGATGTACAGTCCTGAGTGCTTCGTAACAACTCAGTGAAATTTCATTAATATGTACAATATCAGGGAAACAGGTACTAATGTGCTTATATGAAGCAATATTATGGGCATGTATTAAGCAAGGATAATAAAGTGAGGACCTGAAAGAAACCACACTCACAAAGACACACTTGACCACAAGCTCTCCTACGAGAGGCCCTGCAGTCCAAGACCCGGACGAGGAGCAGCTGACCGCCCAGCTCACTAGTTCTCCCAGGTCCCGGGATGCAGACACCAGGGGTGGTGTGGGGTTCATTACCGCAGACGCGGAGACAGAGGCGAGGGAGGGACGGCATGGCTGAGCGAGGTCACACAGCCAGTCACAGCAGCTCTCTTAGATGCTGGGTTTCGGAGCCGCGGCTGGGTCCTTACTGCTTTTCTGGACATTCTCCAAGTGCCCTTCATCGGAGCAGGGAGGAGAGAACCAGAAACTGCAAGGCCCACCTCAGCTGCCGGACTCGCCTGATCTCTTTGGGTACTGGCTATCTCAGGGATCAGCAGGTGCGCTGAGGGTGGTGGGAAAAGCAATCTAAAAATCTTGGTATGTCTCATGGGAATAAACACAGCCCCGAAGGCTTCCACTGCTGTGGAGATCAGGGCATCAGAGGGCTTCCTGGATCTCAGGATACAACTGGTGAGTGGTCAGGGCGCAAATAAGCTCCTCCTGCCCCCTAAGCCATGACTGGAAGAGTGAGACTGCGAGGTGAGCGGAAATTTGGAGTCAGTGTTCCCCTAAAATTAAACACAAACATTTGTAAATGTAGAAACCTGATAAATCATATATGTGCAGTGTGAGTGTCTGCATGTGCGCACACACACACGCACACGCACACGTGCCACATGACCCATTTCGAGGACAGGTCATCTTATGAGCTCATCACGGTACTAAGTTGGTCGTTCCTGTAAATGATTTCCTACAAGTAAAACATCCATCACTTAAAAGCATGTCAATACCTCTAGGATACCTGTGAACAAGCCAGCCAGCCTTCATGCACAGAAGCCTCCCCAAGCCCTTGCTGACTCTCAGCCGCTAGCCCTTCTCGTGGGCGGGGCAGGCCGGGCACTGAGAGCCAGGCCTGGGCCACAGCTGTCTGCCCCACCGTGTGTGTGGACACGCCAGCACCTCCGGAGGAGACTCCCAGTTGTGGGTGACTCGCAAGCTGTGTGTGATGTCAATGGACGTTGGAAAAGCACGGACTTTGAAACCACAAAAAGTTGTTTCTAAATCCTGGCTCGGGACTGCAGCTGCACAACCTCTGAGCCCTTATTTATAAAATGGGACACGAATGCTGACCTCACAGGGTGAGTCCCTAGGGCACACTCAGAGACTAACTAAATACAAATTTATCTTCCCTTGTCCTTCTTAATTCCGCTTTCCCGTTCACTTCCTCTGAGAATTACCTGTGCGCTATTTCCGCCTCCTGGATGGAGGGCTGCTGCAGGAGGGCAGGCCTTTGGGTAGCACGTGGCTGGGGTCCCTGTGGCGGCTAGACCAGCCCTGCACACAGAGGGTGGCAAACACATGCTGACTGAGTGAATGACCATATGACTTTCATGCTCTCGCCAACGAAATAAGTCACGAACTCAACCTCACTTTATAGACGAGGCCGCCAGAAGCCAGAGAAAGTGAGTGACTTGCCTGAGGTCGACATGAAAGTCAACAGACCTACACACTCAGCTCTGAGCTCCTCCAACCACCGCGTTCCCCCACCGACATCGCTGGGAGGCAGGAGACACCAGAACTATTTCTTAGGATGTCACCCACCCAAATAACTAACGCTGCTCGGGGAATCATCCACAGGAAATGAACAACTTGCAATCTGACGATGCATCTGTAGTGAGCATTGCTGTGCCAGGTGCGATGGACTAAACAAGGGAGTGGGGCTGGGTTTTATCATCCTTCATCCTTCTAATCTATTACAGAAAAAAAAGTACATCCCATGGGATCTTCTTTGGTTAAAAAGAAATACAAAAAGGCACAAAAGGAAAACCCTGTTAACTCCAGAAGAGAAAACAGAGAGCTTGCCCCTTAGAAGATTCCCGATGAAAACACTTAACTGTACCAATTAAGCGTGAAAACACCCTCTATACAGCCACAGGAAACACTCTGATTCTAAATCACTGGCTCTTCCTTCAATTCTGCACAGATTACCTGATAAATCTGATCATAGATGGTGTGCTGAATTTTTGCCTGAGTCATAGAATAATCAGGGGGAAAAAACCCTATAAATGAGATAGTCTAAGTCTTTGAGCCACAATTTGAACCGCTGTCCGTCTGGAAGTTCTGCTGAATGTCCACATCCCCATCAAGTATCAGAAATCCTGATCACACTCCATATGTTCAATCTAGCAAGTTCACACAGAAGTGCAACTGAGCAGAGTTAGACGGCAGAAGGAATGTCATACAACGCCTGCAGACGGCGGGTAGGTAAGGGAGGATTTTAATACATTCCAACACCTGCCTCCCTAGTCCCCAAGCCCTGGCTGGGATGGGAAGGGAGGTTACAAAGGGTGTGGCTTAGAGAGAGTCGAGTGGAGGACCTGAGACCACGCGGCATGTACAGGAAACGTCAGGAAACAACTCCAGTGCCTCACTCTACAGGCTGAAAAATCTCATTCACAACTGCAGTAACAACCCGAACTGCATACTGAGTGTCCGGCAAGGGGGCTTCACAGTGCAGGTCCCGTCACTCCAGGGCTGGGAACCTTTACAATGTCACTCTCAGAGGATGGCTGGAAGGAAGAAGAGGGATCCAGAAAGCCTTTTCCGATCAGAATCAGAGGACCCTGCATTGCCGGCCGCTAGACCGATTGCTGATAACGCTGGAGGAACACATGACAGGTTTTCGGACTCTGTCTTCACGAGGCTTTTAATTTCTCAGCTACCAGGAACACACACACATGGAACAAATGACCGATGCTGATAAATCCTGTCATTTTTCAACAGCTGAGTCTACAGAGGTGTGTCTGTGTTTGGGGCGGGGGGCGGGGGAGGCGGGAAGCCACGCACACATCCATCACATAGTGAGCTTACACCAGGATGTCCTACAACCTTCCAGGAAACGGGGATTCTAATGCTGGCTCTGCCATTACCTGCTGTTCAGTGTTAGGTCTGTTTTCTCAGCAGCGAAGGGTGAGTAAGCCTCTCCTAGCCACTCCGAGGTTAAAATGATAGTGCCTGCATTGTTCAGTCGCTCAGTTGTGTCTTTGACTCTTTGCAACCCCGTGGACTGCAGCAAGCAAGGCTTCCCTGTCCTTCACTATCTCCTGGAGTTTGCTCAAACTCATGTCCATTGAGTTAGTGATGCCATCCAACCATCTCATTTTCTGTTGCCCACTTCTCCTTCTGCCCTCAATCTTTCCCAGCATCAGGGTCTTTTCCAGTGAGTTGGCTCTTCGCATCAGGTGGCCAAAGTATTGGAGCTTCAGCATCAGTCCTTCCAGTGAATATTCAGGGTTGACTTCCTTTAAGATCGACTGGTTTGTTCTTGCTGTCTGAGGGACTCTCAAGAGTCTTCTCCCGCACTACAGTTCGAAAGCATTAATTTTTGGCGCTCAGCCTTCTTTATAGTTCAATTCTCATATCCATACAGGTCTACTGGAAAAACCACAGCTTGGACTATACAGACCTTGCTGGCGAAGTGATGTCACTGGTTTTTAATATGCCATCTAGGTTTGCGTGAGGTGGGGGGCAGCTGGAAGGCTGGAGAGCAGTAAGCAGGGGTCCTGGGTCTGGTGCGGCCCTCCGGCTGGCTGCACTCCAGGCCCCTCACACGCCCCCTGAGGAACAAGCCCCAGTGGGCCCTGTGGCTGAGAGGATGGGGCCGAGGGCAAGGTCTCAGAGGCCTCTGGAAGCAGGCTAGGCAGGTCAGACGCTCTCCGCAGGCGACCGTGGGGGTTACAGCCTCGGTCCCTCAACACTGAGCTCTGCAGAACTATCATCTGTCTTGGGCAGTGTCTGCCAAAACCGGAGGCGAAGGCAGACAACGAATAACCCTTCTCGCGCCCACAAAAACAGGTGTGCAGCCACTGGCCCTGAAGGCGAAGGCTGTCCTCTCAGGACGAGGCCCCGACCCGGTTTCTGGCGAGGCTGGCGAGGCCCTGGAGTAGGGGGCGCCGGGGGAGCAGCCGGGACCCCACGCCTCTGTGGGGCAAGGGGCAGGGACTCTGCCCGTAAGGATGGGATGTCCGAATGGAAGAGATCCAGCGACTGTTTGAATAGGGACTCTAGTGAGCCTCGGGGAGGCAGAAAAATCACGCGGCGGGCAGCGAGGAGGTCGGGAGGGGACCGGCGGGTGCTCGTGGCCCAGAGATGTCGTCTCCCCGGGTGTCCTCAGGATAAACCTCCACCGCCCCCGTCCACTCCATGCCATGGCACCTCGTCCCATCTGTTTTCTGCAGACAGGAAGGGCTCCACGTAGGAGACATCTGGGTCCCCTCGGGAAGAGCACTCAGGCCTGCCGGGGGTGCCTGCGCGTCCCCACACAGCCAGCTCAGTGGCAGGGGCCTCCCGCACAGGACGCACCACGGAGCTGTTACAGCCAGCACCTCCCACCCAGCCTGATTCCACCTTTTCCAGAGAAAGAAAAAAAAGCACCTTTCCTGCATTTTGAATTCCACCTGATGAGTAACTGCTTAAGTAATGCCCAATCCACCTTCTAGAGCTCTCCCCTTATACTCAGATAAATAGCACAGAGTTGTAGGTTCAGAGGTTTCCAACCCTTACAAAACAGAGAACGCATTCCTGCGTGCTCTTAAAATCATATGGATATTCCCTCACTTATATACAGATACTGAATGAAAGCCTGCAATATGGGAAAGCACCTTCCTATGAATCTTCAAGAATAAACTAGTATGGCAAAAGTTACCATTTTATTTTATGACTAATAATTTCCCTTTAAAAACAAACATTTAGGGGAATAAGGACTTGCATATCTGCTGAGGACTAAGACGCAGAGCTCTGATAATCGGTGCATTATTACCAGGCTCAGGCTGCCGCTTCCTTCACTCGCCAAAGTACAGACACAGCAACAATTTCTCACACGATTAGACACTCACAGCCAGCTAACATGATTAAGTGTTCTTGGTGGGAGCTCTGCAAACAGGAAGCAAGTAAATGGTGTCTACAGTGTTTTTTTTTAAGAATACTGAGATTTTATATTTACAAGAGTCTGCTTTAACTAAAGAAGAAATCCTGCAGGTTCCTGTAAAATAGAAATAACACAGCTAAATTCCCAGAGGTGGTGTTTAGCAGTGAGATTTGCTTTTCATTTCACCTGGCTTAATCATGAAACCGTGAGGGATAGCTCCTGCTCACCCCAAGATCAACATATTAATCCATTTAAAGAAATGCCACAGGAGGCTGTTCCCACTTTTCTTCAGGAGACAAGATTTCGTTTGTTCTTATTTAAAACTGAAGGCCTCTCTCCAGCTTAACGGTGCCTGAGCAGAGTAGGGTCACGGCTGGATTTAAATCAGGCTCGTAAGCAAAGCCACTGGTGAGAGGGGCCGCTGCTGCCATGGCTCCTGGTGGACAGGGGTGCGGGTCCCTGAAGAGGGGAGCCGCCCTGAACCCCAAGTAAGCAGCAGCACGGAGCATGCCCCACTCCGTTTATTCCTGGGGAAGACTCAGAGAAGGAAGGAAAAGCAGTCCCTAGTCCCCCAAAGCTTTAACTTGATATCTGTTTATCCATCCATCCATCCATCTGTAGGTACACATGTATACACACGTGTGTCTTTGTGTGTGTGTGAGCTCAGGATTGTCTGACTCTCCTCCCCCGGCACTAACAACCTCCAAGAGCTTGCTGTGCTCAGCCCCTCCGGTCGTGTCCGACTCATGTGACCCCATGGTCTGTGGCCCCGCCAGGCTCCTCTGTCCATGGGGATTTTCCAGACAAGAATCCTGGAGTGGGTTGCCATTTCCTTCTCCAGGGGGTCTTCCCGACTCAGGAGCTGAACCCACGTCTCCTGTGTTTCCTGCACTGCAGGCGGATTCTTTACCCACTGAACCATCCTGGTGGCTCAGACAGTAAAGAATCCTCCTGCAATGCAGGAGACTCCAGTTTGATCCCTGGGTCAGGAAGACCCCCCGGAGAAGGAAATGGCAACCCCACTCCAGTATTCTTGCCTGGAGAATCCCCATCGACAGGAGCCTGGCAGGTCACAGTCCGTGGGGTTGAACTGCGCAGAGTCGCACACGACTGTGAAGGACTGTCATTTCCAAACAGCTTAGTGGGTAAGTATAAACATATCCCTAGTGGCCAGCATTTGGAATAACTTTTGAAATCACTTAAAGCAGTGTAATATAAAATATTAGAAGACAGCACATCAATTATTTTCGGTTACTGAAGAGGAAAGCAAATAAGATATTAATCACTGAGAGGAGCAGTTACAAAAGCTGCATGAATTCTGTAAAAATTCTAGTGATGCATTTCCATTAGAGGATGGGTAGTATTCACAGCGGAATTTTAAAAATAAACATCAGCACAGCCACCACCAGCGGTGTCTCACAGGGAGATGCTGAGGGGTCAGCGCTGACCCGCCTGGGTGATGGTCACAACTCCATCCGCGTGATGGGGGTGGGCAGGACAGAGGACAGAGGGATGCGCGGACTCAGGAGACATCGCGGCCCGGAGCAGCTCTGCCGGGCCAGCCCTTTGGAAGGGAGAGAATCCTGCTGGACAGGAAGTCTGCAAGCACCCGTCATTCCCTGGGCCATGTCCTCCCTGGAGAGGAGCTGCCGGAAGAACAAGGCCCCCACCCCCACTCCTCCCAGTCAAGCCCAAACAGAGTCCAGAAGCTTTAGGCTAAGTGTGCCCTGACTCAGGGCTGCAGGGACCCCAGGCTGGGGGGCACGTGAGTGCACCCAGCGGGGTCCTGGGCCTCCTGGGGGCCAGGCTGCCCGGGACCCAGGGGTCGCGAGTCCATAGTTTCTGCCTCAGCAGTGTGAATCAGAGCAGAAAGTCCTGCGTCAAGGTCACACCCTGCTGCGTCTACCTAAGGAAACAACCATTAAATTGTAACTTCAAACATTTCCAAGCAGAGCACACGGCACTCCGCCCCACTCCGTCTCTCCTGCACTGATGTGTCCTTCCCTTATTTCCCTACAGATGACGCCAGTGCCCGGCAGCAGTGAGCCCGGTGTGTGTGTGCGCGCATGTGTGTGTGCGTGCATGTGCAGTGGGGTGAGTGAGAGCTGGGGAGCAGGCGGCAGGGGGCATCTGTTTGCTCACATTTCATGCTAATGGAAAAGATAATTTTTCTTTAGGGTTATAAGTGAGTGTGAAGCCATCTGGTGTCTCCTGCTGTCGCATCCTTAGATCCTGCCTGTCTACATGCCCGTGGCATCGAAATGCCACGCGCCTGAAGCAGTAATGGTCAGAGGGCGGCGTGGGTGCTGTAACCGCCCACGGCACTGGGCTCCAGAGGTGAGCTACCGCGGGCTGTCAGCACTGAAGAGGGGTCTGAATGTGAGTGACATACACACTCTCATTAAAAGTAGAGAGAACCCCCCTCCCAAAGGGGAACCCCTCCACATCAACCTGCCCTGGATCCCACCTGTTGTGAAGTGAACGCTCACATTTTCACCCATTTTTAAACGCTGGTTCCAGTCCTTTAGGTATTCTCTTTTCAGACATTTTCTCCCATTCTGCTCTTTCATTCTCTTACTGCTGCTCTGGATGCCACGCTTTTAGCACAGCGCAATGTCTCTTTTCTTTCGCGGCTCATGTTTTTTGTGTCTGGTTTAAGGGGTCTCTGCCTGTTTTGGAGGAATGCGGATGTTCTGTTTTGCTCTCCTCTGCTGAAAACCAGGCGACGGGCTCCGTATGGAGCTGGCTGCACCAAGCCACAGGCCACCTAACTGAGACTTGATCGCAGTTTCTGCCTCTCCCAGAAATGGAACCTTGAACCAGCCCGTCAGGAATCACCTGATCAGCGGTCATTAGCTCACGGGCCAGACAAGCCCGTGGCCCCTGAAGGAGAGGGACCCTGTGACCACGTTTCTGCTCCCAGGCCCCACCCCTGCCTGGCCCAGCCCCTCATTCTGCATAGCTCCTCAGAGCACTTCCTCTGGTCTACACGGAATGCTGATTCAGGAGTTGTTCAAAAAAGCCAGGACGATCTCCAAAATTTACTCAGTTGAATCTTGTTCTTTATCGGCTCTAAAAATTGTTTTTTCCTTTCCCACTTACATCTACAATCCACTTTTATGCATGAACGGGGAAGAGGTCAAGACACTCGGCCCTCCAAACAGCTATGCACAGACTGAACACCGCTGGCTGAAAAGGCCAGGGCTCTGCAGCTACACATCTCTGCTGAAGCCTGGTGACTGTTGGCGGGTCTCCTCCTGGACACTGCTCTGATCAGTTAGCCCAGCCGTGTGCCAATGCCAAGCCATCTCAACTAACAGAGCTTCAGAAAAGGTTTTACGTGGGTAGTGGAAATATCCCCGCTCTTCTTCTTTATGTATGCATTAGCTTTCTCTGGTCTTTTGGATTTCCATGTGAAATTTTAAATGACTATCTCAGTTTCTACAAAAAAAAAAAATACTGTAGTAATATGATTGGGAATGCATCACTCCTGTATATGAACTTGAAGAGCATCGAGAGCTTTATAACTGGGCCTTCCCATCTGTAAACATGAAACGCCCCTCGAGGACAAGTGCACAGGAAGGCACGCATCTTCACGAGTCATTAGAGGAAGTGAAATGAAAGATTCTGCAGCCGCTAGAATGGTTAGAATGGAAAAACACAGAAATACCAAGTGCTGTAGAGAGAACCCATTGGAATATACATTGCTGACAGACGGAATGCAATTTGGTGCAACCACTGTGGGGTGCTTGGCAGTACCTTCTGCAGCTGAACACACTCAAGCCAATCAGCGGGCAATTCCAGCCCCGGAGTGACCATGTGCCTACAGACACGTGCCTCACAACAGCCCTGGCAATGTCCCAATGTTCATCAGCGGTAGAAATGACAAAACACATTTTGTGGTGCCTTCACAACTGATTAAAAAAAAAAAACACAATAAAAAAACAGCCTGGAGGAGGAGCCATCCACACCGGAATGCAATATTATGGACAGCTCTCAAGCAATACTGGGCAAGGCTAGCTGGATTCCATTACGGAAGGTGAAGAAGCAGGAAAGCCACTCCACATGACGAGGCGGGGTGCTGGTGATCCTGGTGGGGCAGGGTGACGGCAGGGGGCACGAAGGGCCTCTGCTAAGATTCCTGTTATTGACCTGGGCTCTGAGTTAAGACATCTTCAGGAGATAAACCGGGGCCTTCCCAGGTGGCGCAGTGGTAAGAGAGTCTGCCTGCCAGTGCAGGAGACGCAGGAGACCTGGGTTGGATCCCTGGGTTGGGAAGACCCCCTGGAGGAGGGCATGGCAACCCACTCCAGCGTTCCTGCCTGGAGAGTCCCACGGACAGAGGAGCCTGGCGGGCTACAGTCCACGGGGTACCACAGAGTTGGACACGGCTGAGCACGCACACAGAGTGGATAAAAACACACCGAGCTGCACTCTCACGATACGGCACTGTCCACATACATGCAAGTGTGACATTTCCCCTCCCCACTCCCAGAGCACGTGCGTGAACAATCTGAAGAGAGTCCCTTCTTGGCGCGGAGGCTCAGCTGACCTGCAGCACTGTTAGTTCCAGGGGTCCTACAGTGCTCTGCTCTACAGAAGTTTTCAGATGTGGAAGTCGGTCTAAATGCAGTTCTTTGGGGGCATTTTTATCTTTCTTCGTTTTTTTTTAATGGCTGTGTCGTGTCGTGAATCTTGACTGAACCCAGGCCACGTCAGCGAAGGCCTGGAATCCTAACCGCTAGGCCACCAGGGAACTCCCTGGGCATTTAATCATGCCGAACTCTGTAAGCATCCAGTTAGAAGCACTTTCTTTACCTTTATTTTGGATGTAAAAATGGAGAAACCACCACCTCCCGTTCACGTGACCACTGACTCTTCCGACCACTCCAGTGATTCGGCCACTAGCTCTGCTAGGACCACAAGTGTACGTCCGTGTTTATTTTACGAAGAGACGAGGTCACGTCACCAAGAGTGAACAGCATCGGCGAGGAGCCCTTGAGCTGTCACGCTGCAGGTCAGCTGTGCTAACGTCTGGTTGCCCTAATTTGTGTTCCTTTAGTTTTGTGTCAATACTAATCGGTGGATCCAAGTACTGAATCCCGGGACATTCATTTTTAGATATGACGTAAGAAAATTTCCCCAAACTGGCAACAAATGCTAGCTTGGTTCCTTTTTATCTATGACACCCAGAAAATACGCTACTGAATATGCCACTGTGATTGAGGCTCACATTTCTATAATCCACTAAGTGAAAATTTAAAATGAAACAGAATTATGGAAAAAGCTGAAATTGTTAACAAAGGCAGTGAGCTCAAAGGCTAGATCGACAAATTCAAGTTAAATTATAAAATGATAATACAATTATAGTTCAAGTTTCAATAAAAATAACATCATGGAAGAAAACAAATTCTCATATGCTGTAATATCAAGTGCTATGTAAGAGCAACCTAAAGGATAGTTTGTTCAGTTTTGGTAACATACTAAGGAAACAAACAAACAAGGGTTCTAAAAGAAAACACAACCCCATCACTGCACAGAGGTTTGTGATGGTGCTGAAAGCTGTCTGTGCAAGAACTTCTCAAACCGCATTAAATGCTTGAAGGCTTCACTGAAAAGCATGGAAGTTACCCAGGGGAATCGCCTTATGACTCAACCGTGTGGCACTGAGGTTGTTTCAAAAGCCATGTGGTGGTTTTCTGGGCCAGTTTTCAAGCTGAACCCTGTTCAGTTTCAGAACAATCGCGTAGCTGCTCCTCATTTCCCTCCAAGGGGCTCTCTCACCTCTGCTGACCTGGGGCGGCGGAGCAAGTAGGGTTTCCCGCTTGCCTGCTGTGTTCCAGGTTATACGCCAGACCGAGGAAGGAGGAGAAAAAGTTCTCTTCCCCCAGAAATGGACTGTCAGGATGCACGCCGGCGTCATCAACCCCAGACCAGACTGAGGCACGGGTGAGGCAAGTCCTGGCCTGACCTTCAGAGCTTCTTGAATTTCCTCCTCACTTGTCCCACACGGCCTTCCTGATGGAGATGCTTCCCTGGACCTCAGACTGCAGGACACCGCCCAGGACGGCCGGCTCGGCCTCATGAAGACCGCAGGAAGGTGGGGAGGGGCGGAGGGCACCAGGGTCCCAGTGGGAGGGGAGGGAGGGGCTGGTGCAGCGTGGGGCTGGTGCAGCGTGGCGCTGGGCTGTGTGTTGCGCCAGCGGGCACCGTCGCTGCGTCCTCGGTAACTGTCTCACGTGTGAGGCTGGCACTGTGCCTAGGGCGGAGAACGTGCGCGTTCTTAGGAAAGTGAAGTCGCTCAGTCGTGTCCGACTCTTTGCGACCCCATGGGCTATAGACTACCAGGCTCCTCCGTCCACGATATTTCCAGGCAAGCATACTGGAGTGGGGTGCCATTCCCTTCTCCAGGGTATCTTCCCGACCCAGGGATTGAACCCCAGTCTCCCACACTGCAGGCAGACTCTTTACCATCTGAGCCACCTGGGAAGCCCAGGCGTTCTTAGGAGACATTCTGAGAAGTTTAGGGGCAAAGTGTTGTTGTGACTGTACTGGTGGGGGTTTCGACTGCTGGGCTGAAAAGAACGGTGCGACTGGGCACCCTTGACTTGGTCCTGATCTTAAAGGAAAAGATTTCAAACTTTCTCCACTGAGTGTGACGTTCACAGTGGGCTTATCACACGTGTCTTATCATGCTGACATCGTATGTTCCTTCTATGCCTAATTTGTTAAATTTTTATCAACAACAGATGCTGAGTTTTGTTAAATGCTTTTTCTGTTTCTTGACATGATTTTTTTCTTTCTTTCTGTTAATAGTGAGGTATCACATTGATTGGCTTGTACATGGTAAACCATCCTTGCATCCTTGAAAAAGATTCCACTTGATCACGGTGAATGATCCTTTTAATGTGCTGCTGAATTTGGTTTGCTAGCATTTTAATGAGAATTTTCACATTGACGTTCACCGGGATATTGGTCTGATGAACCAATATCCTCATCTGGCTTTGGTATCAGAGAAACATTGGTCTTGTAAAATGGACTTGGGAGTGTCTGTCTTCTTCAAATTTTAGGAAGAGTTTGAGGACTGGCATTAATTCTTCTTTTAATGCCCTTCTTCCAAAGAGAAGGGTAAAATTCACCAGAGAAGTCATCTGGTTCTGGGCTTATCTTTGTTGGGGTATTTTTTGTTTGTTTTTGATAACTGAATATATTTGACTTCTGGACTCAATCTCACATATATTTGCATAAGTAATTAAAGTTATCTCAAATGAGTAAATGTTCACAGCTGCTTGTTGAGTCCAGCGGATCCCGCTTTCATTCTTCATTTACAACCCCACCCTCACTCCGCTGTGTCACCAGAAAGGAGAGGTCCTTTCCTTACAGGACCACGGGGGGAAACTTACTGAGACGTGATCGGCCTTGAGTCCAGGACACACAAAGCACCACGCCCCTGGGACGGAGCCCATGGATGTCCTGTGAGGACCCCCAGCCAGGACCTCTGCCAGCACCAGCAGCGCCAGGTTGCATCCTACAGGAAAGTCACACTGCCCACTCCCTGAGGGGCTCTGGCGACCCACCGACTGTGTGAGTGCAGGCCCACCTGGAAGCCACAGGTTGGCAGTGGCTGGAAAAGGTGACAGGTGAAAACGTGCTACACCCTCAGGGGCCTCCACGTTCTGGAAAAGCAGGCTGGGCTGGCCTTGTGGGGAGCAGCGGTCTGAAGGGCCGCAAGCTCAGAGCGCGCAGAGAAAGGAAGCACCAAGGGAGGGCATGGGCAGACAAGCAGAGCCAGAGGAGGCCCGGACCCCCAGAGAGGGGATCCCAGCCCTGCCCACCCCTCCAGTTCTTTGCTCTGAGGCAGGATCCATTCCACGGCCTCCTCCTGTTGCTCTGTGGGGTGCCCTAAGAAAGCCTCACTCCCCAAGCACTGATCACCCTGGGATGCTGACATTTGGATCCGCAGGGCTGCGCATCTCGCTCTGCAGGGTGGGGACCACACCCTGGGGCCACACCTGGCCTAAAAGGCTCCCTGTCTTCTCACAGAGTCCAAACGCTGACGTCTGTGTTAATTCTCAAGGACATGCTGAGGCCTGCACAAGGCTCAAATTACTTATTCATAGTTCACAAATTGGTTAGTTATTGATGGTTTTTTTTTTTTTTTTTAAAAAGGGCTTTTGAGGGTCTTCAGAAATACGACATGGCCGTCTTGCCCATCTCCCCGGAATGTATGGCTAACGCACCGTGCATTGCTGCTGGGAGCTCCGTGGCTGCGGCCCCGTTCCCCCTCCTCGGTGTCGGATCACGCGATTACCTCCCAGGTGACTGCAGCCGCCCGCACATCAGCGCCTGCACTGTCCATAAATCTGCTTTCTAATTACACGGGAAGACATGTTTGTCTTCGGCCCTGATTACATTAAAAACACCAGAAGCATCATTGTTTTAATGTGCATTACAGACACATGACTCCCCAAGTGAGTCTGACCCATTAATAACACCTCTAACTACTGTCTAATGGTGTGCACAGACATGTAATGGAATATTTTATGGCTGTTTTCAACCATCTGTCCCTTCTTTCAGTATGAATTTGCCAGAGACGTAATGAAATTCCTGGTGATTTGTGCTGCTACATGTTTTTTTAATACGGCACAGCAGTTAGAAGTACCAACACTGCCACACGCTCTTCGTGGAGCTACGGTCTCCTAGGCTTGCTCAGAGAGATGGAACCTTCTGCAAAGGCCTCTGAGATGCCCCCTGAGCCGGCCCAGGGTTCCCACCTCTGCGGCAGCACCATTGGCTAAGCAGCCGGGGAGGGCTGAGGCACCACAGGTCTGAATCAGTCAACACGAACAGCCAGCTGCATGGCGGACGCTGCACTTGAGAGTTACAAGTGACCTTAATAACTATACCCCTTCCCTTCAATTATGTATCATATTTTGTTGTTGTTTAGTTGCTAAGTCACGTCCAGTTCTTTGTGACCCCACAGAGTGCAGCACGCCAGGCTTGCTTGTCCTTCACCATCTCCTGGAATTTGCTCAAACTCATGTCCATCGAGTCGGTGATGCCATCCAACCATCTCATCCTCTGTCCCCTTTCTCCTCCTCCCTTCAATCTTTCTCAGCATCAGGGTCTTTCCCAGGGAGTTGGCTCTTCACATCAGGTGGTCAAAGTATTAGAGCTTCAGCTTCAGTATCAGTCCTGCCAATGAATATTCAGGGTTGATTTCCTTTAGGATTGGCTTGTTGGATCTCTTTGCAGTCCAAGGGACTCTCAAGTGCCTTCTCCAGCACCTTGATTTGAAAGCATCAATTCTTTGGCCCTCAGCCTTCTTTGTGGTCCAACTCTCACGTCCGTACATGACTACTGGAAAACCTACAGCTATTGTAAGCTTTCTAATTTATTAATTTACTTTTTACTGAGTGCTTACTGTGGGCTAGTCACCTTCCACGGTCAGCTTTTCTGAGTGCAGGGCTCACATTTAAGCACACACGCCAAAGAGAAGCTCATCTGGTGAAGAGGCAGATCGCAGGGCAAGGAACCAGCTCTCGAAACCCGGCCGTCTGCTTCCAGGGCTGCTGTCAGCGGGAATCTGTCCCAGGGGTGGCGGGCAGATCCCGGCAGGCCCGGGTTCCCTGGAGTAAGGAGGCCAGCCAACTGATACAGAAACTACAGATGGAAGGGCCCGAGCCGAGGCGGGGGCACGTGGGGGTCTGAAGAGGAAGAACCCCACCGCCGGGGTCTGTAAGGGGAGAACTGGGACCCAGGATGCCCGACGCCCTGCTCCTCAAGAGCTCTATTGTCAGACCCGAGGTTTTCCAGAGGAGAGTCGCTCTGATTTCTATGCTTTTCTTTCTCTCTTTTGTAAAAGGGAGGCCAAAGGAGAAATAAAGAGTATCCCACAAGCAGCTGCCTGTGTTTAGACCTCACCATCTTTATGGGGAAGAAGGAAAGCTCTACAGCATATTGAAACCAATCATTAAAATTTTACCATCACCAAGAGGACAACAACCAATCTCACCCGCTCCAGGGCCCGGCCAAGGTACTAAGGGCAGTGTCCCCTTTAAAATCAATTACTGTCGTTAACAGGAGGCGGATATCCGTCTCTACCCACGCCTGGCTCCCCCAGAGGGGATAACTGATAGAACCCGAGAGGCTTAGCCTGCCCAGGACAGCTGCCACAGACCCAAGTTACAACAACGAAAAAGAAGGCGATCTCTGTGGTTCACACTACGTGGCCAGTGCCCCAGGCCACCTCTTCTTGGGGGCAGGCGGTCAGCTAGAAACTCAGACAATGATATTGCTTCAAGGACGGCGGGAAGAGAGACAAACCTTCAGCTTGAGAGTCCTGAAACCTTTTCCTGGTCTCTTTTCCTACACTTTAAACATTCAGTTCAGTTCAGTCGCTCAGTCGTGTCTGACTCTTTGCGACCCCATGAATCGCAGCACGCCAGGCCTCACTGTCCATCACCAACTCCCGGGGTTCACTCAGACTCACATCCTTCGAGTCAGTGATGCCATCCAGCCATCTCATCCTCTGTCATCCCCTTCTCCTATTATAAGGTCCCAAATACTCACCTGAAGTATATACATAAACATACATGTATTTCTCCTACCCCTATTTCAAACAGATATGGTAGGACAAGTTTAAATTCTAACCCATATTGAGAAGAGCTGAGAATATGAAACACAAGCCAACCCTCCCCCTTCAGTTTCACCCAGCACGGTGTGCTCCTCAGCCGACTGGGTCACGAACATCGCATGCTGAGCTCCTGCCCTGGGTGCGGCCGTGCACCGCTGACCGAGGTGGAGGAAGGCGAGGTGATTCCGTTAAAGTACCAACCATCTGTGTGGCACGTGATATCCCCAAACAGGGATCAAACCCGTGCCGCCCCTGCACTGGGAGCCTGGAGCCTTCACCAGTGGGCCACCAGGGAAGTCCCCCATCCGCCTCTTTAAGAGAACAGTTCAGGGACACACAAGCTCTCTGGTGCCAACATGGTTACCGTCCGAGTGAAGGACGCTTGCCAAGCTTAGCATGCTGTTCCGGCCCTACTGTTCTGACTCAAGGAATATTTTACTACGTCTTTTCTTCCGTCATTTTAGCCACAGCTGTCGAACAGGTCCTTATGGCACCCGGTTATTTAAATGACTAACAAAAATATGAAATCCAGCTAGAGCTCTAAGATGCTGTAATGCATCTTCTGTGATCAGTCTGTGGGGCTCAAGGCCAGGTCATCACACGAGAGATCATCGCAAATATCCCAGGTCAGATGGGGCTTCCCAGGTGGCGCGGTGGTGAAGAACCCACTTGCAATGCAGGAGATGTGGGCTCGATCCCTGGGCTGGGAAGATCCCCTGGAGGAGGAAAGGGCAACCCACTCCAGTGTTCTTGCCTGGAGAATCCCACGGACAGAGGAGCCTGGCGGGCTACAGCCCATGGGGTTGCAAAGTGCCAGAGGTGACCGAGGACGCGTGCATTTGTAAAGAGATGGTAAGTGCCTGTCAGGAAGTGGAGCCTTCTCACACCTTCCTTAGGGCTGTCATTCGGGGAGAGGATGATACATTCTGGGCTGAGGTCTCTATTCAAAACCCTTCTGAGAGCCACTCCTCTCCTGGGCCCCTGCTCGACCACACCCGCCACCGCCATTCACTGTGTAGTTAATCATTTGTGAGAGCGTCTGTCTTCCGCTAAGATGGCCAGCAGCTTGACAGCGGGGATGGGCAGCGTCTCATCGCCTGTCCCGGGCATCCAGCAGGACATTTGGCAACAACAGGCACTCAGTGTTTACTGAATGAGTTAGCTCAGGGCTCTTCTGTATAACGTCTTTGTCGGCAGAGAGCCATCCTCTGAGGGTAGATTTACCTTTTGGAAACAGTTAAGTGATTCAGAGTCAAGGATGAAGAAAGAAGCTGACTTCTTCTCAATGTTCTCAGGAGCCCTGGAAACTGGAACTGAAGGCAGTTCTGCAGAAGGAAGCTTTGTGGAGCGAGCAGGCCCGGAGGGATTTCAGAGCAACGCTTGGACGGAGAGCTCCACACGTGATTCTTCAAGACCACCCTTCAGGATTCCTCTGTGGAACTTCCTCAAAAGGCAGAGCTTCCGACAGCAGGCATGGCCGGCTCTGAGGGTGCGGCCGGGCGATACTCCGCCCAGAGGCTGCGGGGGGATCACCAGTGTGACTGAAAAGTGATGGCTGAAGTGGAGGTTTCCTTTTCAGAGTGTTTTCCCAGCAGAAGGAAGGGTGAGGTCGCTGCCTCTGCCCTCGGCCCTGCCGGGCCTGTCTGGGGGCGTCAGACCTCAACCCTGCTCTGGATCGGGGGCCTGTGGCCTGCCAGCCGTGCACTTATATGGCATCCCGGCTTTAAGAGGCTTTCTGCACAGTTACCTTTTCTGACCCAGAGAGAAGAGAAGAAATGAATAAAATGGGTGGAGCTGAAAGAGCTTCCTCTGGTTGTACCTCCCTGCTGCAAAGGTTAAAATAGAATTTCTTTTCCTCAAGGGAGTCGGTTACTGGCAGCTCACATGTGCTGCTGGAGAAGGAAATGGCAATCCACTCCACTCCAGTATTCTTGCCTAGCGAATCCTGTGGACAGAGGAGCCTGGTGGGCTGCTGTCCTTGGAGTCGCACAGAGTGGGACACGACTGAAGCAGCTTAGCATGCACGCACGCACGCGTGCTGCGCAGAAGCGGAATAAAGCATGTATGTGCATCTGTGGACACAAACACACGTGCTTCCATGGTTATACACTCGTGATTTAAAAATGATACACAGATCTCCCTCTTGGCTTTTCTCACCGAGAATTAAATGCTTAATTGAAAATAAAAAGGAGTGAAAAGCCCTTAGTAACTCAAAGTCAGGGTCTAAGTTGGTTTTTCCTTTATTATGATAGAACATACGTAAAATCTACTGTTTATACCATTTATTTGGAAGAATTTACCCTATTTTATAAAATTGTGGTATTTTTATAAAATACCTAAAATTTACCATTTAAACTTTCCGCCTTTCGGCTGCTGCGAAGGCTGGTGCTGTGAACACGGGCCTGAACAGCTCTTCCAGTCTCTGCTCTCAAGCCTTCTGGGCACAGAACCACAAGTGGAATGGCTGGACTGTACGGTATGTCTAGACTTAAATTTTTGGAAAAACAGCCGTGCAAGCTGAATTTTATAACACCGTGCTGCATCGTACTTGCGGCAAGCTCCTGGCTATGGCTCTGCTGACCATTAATTTCTTACGGCGCTTAATCACAGGACATGTGACTACGCCAAATGAAGTCTTACCATGCCAGCCACTCAGGCTCATCGGTTGCCTTTACTACCAGCCTCACAGCACAGGTTCTTAGGTAGAAACACATGAGCTAAGTCTCAACACAAAGCCACAAATGGCAATTCAGCTACGTAAGCAGAGCTGCTTACTGGGTTAAGCTGAGGTCAGGGTCTCCCAGCAGACGGCTACTCATGGCTCCAAGAGCCTGTGGGCTCAGGGCCCTGGAAGCTCTGCATCGTGAGGTTTACGGGGCCCGCTCACCCCACTTCCCAGTGGCACCGCGCACCGCGGGGCAGGAGTATACGGGGACAGTCCCGACTCCCTCCCAGAGCTGTCCCTGCGTCCTGACTGCCCGCTGCCGCTGTCCGGGGGCCCGCATGGCTCCCCTGTGCCCTCGCCCCCTGCGGGCATCTGCAGGCCTGGCAGAGCCTGTGGTGGCACCCTGGCTCACACACACCCCACGCTCACCTGTCTTCCTAATGTCCTCTGCCCTCAACTTCACCGACAGCTCCAGCCCCAGACCCGACGCAGCTCCATCCTTCTGCTGCTCTCCACCGTCACCCCGAGATTGCCCTCCATCTTCAGTGCAGCCTCCTGCTGATCGGCCCCTTCTGTTCCCACAGCCCAGCTGTGCTCCCACCTCAGGGCTGCTCTGCCCAGACGGAGCCTGGTGACCAGTCACCGTGGTGATGCCAGTGTGGGTACCCCCACTTCACCTGCCATCTGCACTGCCTTCTTGCCGAGCCCAGCCTGGGGAAGACGGCACCGACCTCTTCCCTTTCTGATCCTGAAGTGTGCTATTCGATGTTAAACTTGTCATCTCTGCAGTTATCCTCGTACCTATTTTCAATGCACCCCTCATATTCTCTCAGTCTACGGTAACAGAGCCTTCCCAACTTTTCTTGTCACAGTCCTACAATCCAAACTGCACAGAGAGATCTGCTTTTTAAATTTTTTGAAAGAACCGAGACCATGTAAGATTAATGAATTTTCATGCTAAGGAAAACAAAAGTATAAAAGAAACTGTGGATGTCATTATTGTTGTTCAGTTGCTCAGTCATGTCCGACTCTTTGCTACCCCATGAACGGCAGTGCACCAGGCTTCCCTGTCCTTCACTACCTCCCAGAGTTTGCTCAATCTCATGTCCACCGAGTTGGCAATGCCATCAACCATCTCGTCCTCTGTCACCCCCTTTTTCTCCTGCCCTTGACCTTTCCCAGTATCAGGGTCTTTTCCAATGAGTTGGCTCTTCGTTATCAGGTGGCCAACTGGAGCTTTACCTTCAGCATCAGTCCTGCCAATGAATATTCACGGTTGATTTCCTTCAGGATTAACTGGTTTGATCTTCTTGCTGTCCAAGGGACTCTCAAGAGTCTCTCCAGCCCCACGGTTTGAAGGCATTAATTCTTTGGCACTCAGCCTTTTTTATTGTCCTGCTCTCACATCCATACATGACTACTGGAAAAACCACAGCTTTCATTAAATGGACCTTTGCAGGCGGCAAAGTAATGTCTCTGCTTTTTAATACACTGTCTAGATTTGTCATTGCTTTTCATCCAAGGAGCAAGTGTCTTTTAATTTCATGGCTGCAGTCACCATCTGCAGTGATTTTGGAGCCCAAGATGATAAAGTCTGTCAGTGTTTCCATTGTTTCCCCATCTATTTGCCATGAAGTGATAGGACGGGACGCCATGATCTTAGTTTTCTGAATGTTGAGTTTCAAGCCAGCTTCTTCACTCTCCTTTTTCACCTTCATCAAGAGGCTCTTTAGTTCCTCTTTGCTTTATGCCATAAGGGTGGTGTCCTCTGCATCTCTGAGGTTGCTGACGTTTCTCCCCACAATTTCCAGCTTGTGCTTCGTCCAGACTGGCATTGTGCATGGTGTACTCTGCTGCTGCGCTGCGCTTAGTCGCTCGGTTGTGCCCGACTCTTCGTGACCCCAGGGCTGTAGCTTGCCAGGCTCCTCCGTTCACAAGGATTCTCCAGAATACTGGAGCGGGCTGCCATGCCCTCCTCCAGGGGATCTTCCCAACCCAGGGGTCGAACCCAGATCTCCCACATTGCAGGAGGATTCTTTACTGTCTGAGCACCTCTGCATATAAATAAGCAAAGTGACCTTGACATACTCCTTCCCCAAAGCTGAACCAGTCCATTGTTCCACGTCCAGTTCTAACTGTTGCTTCTTGACCTGCACACAGGTTTCTCAGGAGACGGGTAAGGTGGTCTGGTGTTCCCATCTAAGAATTTTCCACAGTTTATTGTGATCCACGTAGTCAAAGGCTTCAGTGTAGTCAATGAAACAGAAGTGGATGTCTTTCTGAAATTCTCTAGTGTTTTCGATGATCCAATGGATGTTGGCAATTTGATCTCTGGTTCCTCCGCCTTTTCTAAATCCAGCTTGAAATCTGGAATTTCTTGGTTCATGTGCTGTTGAAGCCTGGCTTGAAGAATTTTGAGCATTACTTTGCTAGTGTGTGAGATGAGTGCAACTGTGCGGTAGTTTGAACATTCTTTGGTATTGGCCCACATAATTATGCTTTTTTTTTTGAAGACGAATGATGAAGTAGGAAAAAGAACATGTGAGCCTCAGCTTCTTCTCTGCCTCGGAACTGTCCTGCACGCCTCTCAGTCTACCCTAGCCTCCCGCTCTCCAGCAGCACAGGAGGCTCCTTCAGGAGAGCAGGCTCCCCCTGCCGCTCCAGGGCCCCCTCCACTCAGCCCCTCCTCCTCTGTGTGCAGGCGGCGCGTCCTCCTATACTGGCTCCCCCCTCCTCGTCAGCAAACACAGTAAGACCCTTGCACCCTCTCAGAAACCCGAGAGGGCCCCGGCTCCTGCTCCCAGGCCCCTTCTGCCCTCACCGCCCGCCTCCTCCTCCGACTTGCTGCCTCTGCCTCTGGCCCTCGCTGGCCCTGCCCATCCCATCCCCTCCCGCAAAGCTGCTCCTGCAGTGCCCAGTGACGTCCTGCCGCCGCCTCCCGGAGGCCTCTTGCTGCTCTGAGTGCGGGACACGGGCACACTCTCCCCCAGGATCCGCCTGCTCCCCTGAGGCAACACGGCCCACTCCGGGTTTCACCTCTTATCAGACGCCTTCCAAACTCAGGCCTCCCGCCCCAAGAGGCCTTAGAGCTGTAGGCCTGCGTTTCACCTGTTTGCTGAATGAACCTAGACAATAACAAGCTGGCCGGCATCTCCCAGAGGACAATCCTTGTTTCACGTGGGTCCTCTTGGCTCCCTGTTGCTAACAGCATTCCCACTGAGCAAAGCAACAGACACACACACACTCACACTCACACAGCTGCACTGAAGCAACGAGTGAACTTCACCCACAACAAGGCAGCTCAGATGGGTGACCAGCACCCTGAACAGGCATCAGGGTGTTCTTTTTATGATTAAAACTGAGAAAGGTATTAGTTAACGTCACACTCGGAAACCCTAGGATGTTGTGTAGAAATAATGACGATTTGAGTTAAACCAAACCTGTTGCTATATTGTAACAAGTTTAGTAACTGTAGTAAGCATAGTAACTGCTTCTGTAAGAACTATTTTCTGTGTTGTTTGCTACTTTTTAAGGTGTTTAGAGAATTTAAGAGCAGCCCCTATATGAGATTTAAAAGTGGTTTTTAATTTGGTTAAGGAAATATAATTTAGCTTTTAATCAATGTGCAAATGTTTGGCAAAAATCCATTTTCAAGTTTCAATTACTGGATGTGTAAGATTAATGAAGAGATGACCAAACTGAGAATAAGCTTGTCCGTGGCCGTAAGCCCTGGATATTCAAGGCTCCCTCCTTCACGGGCGTGCCGTGCACGTCTCTTCTGTCGGAAGGGAGGCTGGAGCCACAGGTCTGTCCAGGACGTCTTGCTCAGAGCTACAGCCTGAGCACGTGTGCCGGGGGTGTGAGCCCGCTGAGGAATCTCGGTTCAGGTTCTTCCGGTCGTGCGCAGGGCACGGTAACCACTGTGGCCGAGTAACCCCTTAAATTACCAGTCAGATCGCCCTTTGCCCCCCATCGACGGACCGTCTCTATTCTTTAGTTAAAATGCATCGGTTTTCAAGGAGGCCATAACCCGACGGTGGGGAATGTTCTATGTTACAGAGATTTCTATTGTAGGAAGATTTAGTCTGCACGCTGTGTTTTATTTTTATAATCTAGTATTTGCCACACACAGCTGTAGAAGCTATAATGAAAGTGTAAATCTTCAACCTGAAGCGCGAGTGCCTGGGACACGTGTTGGTTCAGTACTGAAGGCTTCTCCTCCCTCCCTCCCTCCCTGGCTTGGTCTACACGTGTACTGATTCAGGAAGCCGTCTGTGAACCAGGCCTCTAGCTGGAAATCCTGGCCTAAGGGCTAATGGCTGCAGCCAAGAGAGCATCCAACGTGCTGCTCTGTAGGGCCCCCTTCCCCAGGACGCACGGATGAGGGCTTCCCCTGCGTCCCCCCAGACCGCACCCTCACTGCTGTGGGGCTGGGGGCTTGATGCTCAGCTGTGGGTGGCGTGCACGGCTCCTGTTCAGTCTTAGTGAAAACAGGCTACACAGCTTTGTAAGAAGCAGAATGAAAGGTAGCAATTATTATTACTAGTTATTATTACTATACTTGGAATTATTATATAGTAAAGAAAAGCTTTCTATTCAAAGATCAACAGGGATGTCCAGATGGTCCAGTGGTTAAGTCTCTACGCTTCCAGTTTAAGGAGCGCAGGTTCAATTCTTGCTTGGAGAACTAAGATCCCACATGCTGCTTGGTGCAGCCAAAAGAAAAAAGAAAAAAGGGCTCAGCGTGTACCACTATGATGCCACTGAGAGATCCTGGGTGCTGCAGTGACCCTGCTCGGCCCGTAGAGTCTTCTGTCCGGAGCTGCATGCCAGAGCTCACGTCCCTCCCCCCTCCCCGTCCCCCAACTCCCCTTCTCCTTCTTCAGAGCTGCTAAATCAAGTGTGTGGTTAGAAGCGATCATTTCTCATCTTCTGACTGTGAGAGGAGAAATAAACAGGAGACAGGAAAACAAATCTGGCGACTAAGAAAGCCTGGATCTTGTTTACAGCTCTGCTTGAGTTGTTAAGAATAATAACCAAAAGTCTTATTTACTTATGTATCAAAAGTGTTTACAGAAGGGACTAAGGGGGTAATTGCATCCATTTTTCTTGTCCTCAGACTGGCTTGCATTGAAGACTAATGCCTTTTCATGTGTAGCCTTTTTTTTTTTTTTTCAAATTCGAGTACTTCATTTATTTGGCCGCGTGGTATATGGGATTTTAGCCCCGCTGACCAGGGACTGAACCTGTGCCCCTGTGTGGGGAGTGAGACGTTTGAACCCCTGGACCACCAGGGAAATCCTTGCATATATGCTCTTAAATGTCCACACTGTAGGGGCAGCGTATTAAAATAAGCAAATGTCAAAGACTAAAGCAGGATGTGAGTGGCTTTTTACCATAAAGGGGTCAAAGTTATAACTGGATAGTCTCTCCTCTTTCCTTTCTTTCTTGAAAGGAAAAAAAGCTTTATTTTTTTTCCCCTCTTAAAAGCCAACAGATATTAGACAACCTGGTATTCCTGCTTCTATTAAGGCTTGATTTTACTCTGTGGAGCTGCTATAAAAATCCTGCAAAAACAAAAAGGACTTGCTTATATTTTCTAAGAATCAACCTTATTACTAGTTTAAGAAATTCATTTAAGCCATCTGGTGTTTGGAAAATGGGTCTGATTCTGTAAAGAAAATAAACAAGGTATAATTAGTTCTTGAGTTGATGCCTTTTTTTTTTTTTTTTAAGGAAAAGGAGACCCTTGGATCATATCCTCTGCATTCTATTAATACACACTTGTTTGCCCACCAGCACCGCTGGGTGTGTCTGTGGACCAGGCGCTCACGTTCTTGTGGTAAAGATACAGCTTCTGTTCCCAGGTGCTTCCAGAGGGTGGCAGGGAGCTGCCCGGGTGCCAGCAAACAGCCACAGTCCTGTCCCAGCTCAGCTGGGCCTCAGGGCCTGCCCTCAGGACAAAGCCCATGCATGGAAGGCGGGCTCCTGGGAGCCCCTGGCTCATCTCTGAGCCCTGCCCCACACTAGCACCCGGGTCCTCAGCTGGCAGCACCCACGTGCTCCTTGGCTGGCGCTTCTGGGAGCCCTGTCGCCCGTATCTGCCTCCTGCCCTGTGCCCCTCATTGTAACAGTCCCCCCACCAGCTGCTGGAGGCAGAGTCTGTCTGACCACCTTGAGTTCCTAGGGCCCAGGAGAATCTGGCATGAGGGGACTGACTGAGCCGGATAGCTGGCGTGGTGGAGGGCGAGGGGCCTGGCAGGGAGAATAGCCTCAAAGAGGACTTCCCGAGGACAGAGCCTCCTTTTAGAGAGTTCTGGAGACATATCAACAGATAGTGGGAAGGGGTGGGTTTTGGCTCAGATTGCTCTGGGTCGAAATAAAAAGTGAATCCAAACACATAACTCCTTTGTGAGAGACGAGCCATGTAAAGTCCTCAGTCTAACACTTGACACAGAGACAGCCCTCGGTAAGGCAAACTCTAGTCTAATATAAAATATGCTGTATCCAGTCTCCAGCGTGGAAACCCAAGGTCCAGCAGGAGAGGCAGAGCCACGAGGAGGCCGGGAGACAAGCAGCAGCTCCCAAGGCCCCAGGCTGGAGAGCAGCGGCTCAGGGCTCACAGCAGGGCCCTCACTGCCTGTGTGTGCGCAGGAGGGTGTGACCACTGAAGACACAGCTGGGAGTCGTCCTCAGGGGTCAGGGGTCAGGGGCAGCGGTGATCCCAGGGACGAGCAGGGCTGCAGGGAGGAGGAAGGGCAGGGGCTCGAAGGAGGAGCGCCCTCAAGCACGTCACGGGGTCAGAGGCACTGAGGCGCTCAGATGAGGGCGGGAGGACGGGGGCTCCGGCAGTGAAGAACCCGGGCCTCTGGAGGAGCTGCTCCAGACAGCTGGGGTCCAGGCTGGGGGGCGGGCGGAGGCAGGGTGTCCAGGGTGTTCTGGAGAGGGCAGGATGGACTGTCTGGCACGGCGAGGCCTGAGGCAGCAGGCTCCCGCGGAGGACGCGAGGCCTGAGCCAAGGCAGAGCTGTGACTGCTCTCCACCAGGTACAGGGAGGCTTGGAGACCTTCTCGCCTGACCAGCTCCACGAAGACAGAGATGGCTCCTTCTTCAATTAACAGTACCGGGATAAGGGGTTATCATTTTGGAAAAAGTCCATTCCTAGGCCAAGATAAATTCTCAGTACATCGAAAGTTAAAAATAAAAAAGCATCTATAGAAGCGCCAGAAAAAAAGTACAAGAGAACTTTTATAATCCTGGGTTGGGAATTTAGCTTGATGTAAATGCAGGGGCGATGAGACAGAATGTAACTACACAGAAATTAACATCTTCTGTATAAAGAAGTGGTGAACAAAGTGAAAAACAAATGGCAAATGGGAAACACATATTTGTGACAAACACAAAAATAAACAGTAAGACTCATTAATGTAGAAGAGAGATAAATGGTTAACACACATAAAACATCCTTCACTTGACCCATAGCTAAAGAGATACTGTCTTTCACAAACTGGATTGATAAAGATGAAAACACTTGATGTTCTCAGGGCTGAAGGGGGAGGTGAGGACAGGCTTCTGGAATGGTGAGCTGCTGGGCAGCGCGTGGATGGGGGTCTTTGTTTTCAAGGCTCGCTCCCTCGGACTTTGTCCTAAATAAAGACGTAGGTGCTAGGATGTCTACTCTGGCCCTGCTCATAATGGCAAAAGCTGAGACCAATGTCACGCAAGCAGTAGGGGGCCAGATAAATGACAACACGGTCAGGCTGCGGAACACCATCAGTAGTTGAAAAGAGCGCACATACCCGTGACACACGACCTCGAGCGCACAGGGAATTCTGGAAGGCGGCGCCGGAATCCTATGTGCAAAGCCAGAGATAGAGCCAGGAGAGCAGAATGAGGAGAGCAACTTTCTTCCTGCCTATGCGTGTCTCATCCGGAAAACGCACCGCTTTGATTGAAACAATGGAAAGTAGGGGCTTCCCTGGTGGTCCAGGGGCAAAGACTCTGCGTTCCCAACGCAGTGGGACTGTGTTTGACCCCTGGTCAGAGAACTAGATCCCACACGTCGCGGCTAAGGCACGGCACAGGCAAACACACAAATAAAAAAGAAAAGTAAATGAACATAAATTTCAAAGAAGAAAAAAAATTGAAACCCGCTCCAAGTTATCTAGCCATTAAGTCACAAGATGCTTCTTGTTGCCCTTTTTTAACACATGGTCATGAAAATCCTACCTACAGTGCTTGAAAGGCAGGCCCTCTGCCTCCCAGACTTAGGAGGGCAGGGCCACAGTGGGTATGTTAATGAACTGCCCTAAAGGCAGTTTTCTCACATCACAGTACTGGCTGGAAGGCTAACTGAAACGGTGCAGGTAAATCATTCAGCACAGAGCCTGGTACAAAGTAAGTGCTCAAAAAATGTGATTTATTATCAGTATTAGAGTGCTTCCACGTTACAGTCTCCCAGTGCCCCATTACATGCGGTCACCACCTGACTCTGGACTTCCAGACTATACAACACCATTATCCTATCCCCATCTCACCAGCCTCCTTTTTACTGAGTCTCAGAGAAATTAAGTAGAGAGCCTAAGATCACACCCGAGGATTGGAAAGCAGATGTCTAACTTCAACAGTCTTTCCTTCTCAATCACGGCCATGGGAGGGTCAATGAGCCCCTATATTGTTACATGAATTTATGTCAACTGTGAAGTTCCCGGCGTTGTGCTCTGATGGTACCTTGGACAGAGCCAACCAAAGTGCTGCTAGTAACTCAGTTCTGTTGATGATCAAATTTCTTAAAAAGATATTAAATTTTTCTATGATGGTCAGTGGTGAAAGCACAGAGAGCACAAAAAGGAAAAAAAAAAAAAACGCACAGAGGTGGCTAAATCCCCTAAGAAATCAATATGTGCTTCATTTAATCTATGAATCTAATCACTGTTGTCCCTAGAACGAGGCATTTTCATTAGAGTGCTACTGTGTTCAATAACCCTTTACACAACAGAAGCTGCTCTGATGCAAAGAACGTTTTTCCTGGGCTAGAAATGCAGACTGGTGCTGACATCGCTGCTGACGAGACAGAGGCAGAGAGGTGACGTCCTCTCTCCAAGGTTCTCAGCGAGTTACGGCAGAACTAGACCCAAGTCCAGGCCCCTGCGTGGTAATCTGCCTCAGATTCTACACAGAGGGAGCCCACTGTTCCTCGCTTTAATTTTTTCATAGGGTTTTCTGGAATCAGTTCTGAGTTTATCTTGGAATTATGAAGCATTATGCTAAGCACATGGAATAAGTATGTTGGAGTTGCAATAAATTCCTGAGTTGATGCAAAATAATGATTTCCTTGAGTTTTTTTTTGAAAACAGTTTGGCTCAAACTACAAATCCTCAACACTTTTCAATAGCCTTGACGTTAAATGCTTTCCTTATATATAGATGAACTTTACTGCAATGTAACACTAGGAAAAGTCCATTTAGAAGAAAATTCATTTGGTATCTGTAGTGAAGTCCCTGTTCTGAACTATCTTGATGAGCAATGACCAGCTGAATGTGAAGGCTCTGACAGTCTCTGACACTTAAAATTTAATTGAATGCTATTTAATTAAAGTTGTCATTCAGTCCCTAAGTCGTGTCCGACTCTTTGCAACCCCACTGCCTGCAGCATGCCAGGCTCCTCTGTCCTCCACTATTTTCCAGAGTTTGCTCACACTCGTGTCCACTGAATTGGTGATGCCATCTAACCATCTCACCCTCTGCTGCCCCCTTCTCCTCCTGCCCTCAATCCTTCCCAGCATCAGGGTCTTTTCCAATGAGTCAGCTCTTTGCATCAGCTGGCCTAGTATTGGAGTTTCGTTTCAGCATCAGTTCTTCCAATGAATATTCAGGGTTGAGTTCCTTTAGGATTGACTGGTTTTGATCTCCTTGCAGTCCAAGGGACTCTTAAGAATCTTTTCCAGCACCACAATTTGAAAACATCAATTCTTTGGTGCTCAGCCTTCTTAACAGCCCAACCCTCACATTCGTACATGACTAGGGGGAAAACAGCTTTGACTATAGACCTTTGTCAGCCAAGAGATGTCTCTGCTTTTTCATATGCCACCTAGGTTTGTCATAGCTTTTCTTCCAAGGAGCAAGTGTCTTTTAACTTCATGGCTACAGTCACTGCCTGAAGTGATTTTGGAGCCCAGCAAAATAAAATCTGTCACAGTCTCCACTTTCCCCCCTCTGTTTGCCATGAACTGAAGGGGCAGGTTGCCAAGGATGCATGGTCTTCATTTTTTTAATGTTGAGATTCAGGCTGGCTTTTTCACTCTCCTCTTCCACCTTCATCAAGAGGCTCTTTAGTTCCTCTTTGTTTCCTTCAATCAGAATCGTATCACCTGCGTATCTGAGGATGCTGGCATTTCTCCTGGCAATCTTGATTCCAGCTTGTGATTCATTCAGCTCAGCATTTTGCAGGATGTACAGTTTGTTGTTCTTGTTTAGTTACTAAGTCATGTCCAACTCTTTTGTGACCCCATGGACTGTGGCCCGCCAGGCTCTTCTGTCCGTGGGAATTCCCAGGCAAGAATACTGGAGTGGGCTGCCATTTCCTTCTCCAGGGGATCTTCCCGACCCAGAGATCGAACCCATGTCTCCTGCACTGGCAGGCTGGTTCTTTACCACTGGGCCACCCGGAAAGCCTCTGCATATAAGCTGAATAAGCAGGCTGACAACATACAGCCCTGTTGTACTCCTTCCCCAATTCTGAACCAGTCCATTGTTCCATGACTGGTTCTGACTGTTGCTTCTTGACGCGCATACAGGTTTCTAGGAGAGAGGCGAGGTGGTCTGGGACTCCTGTGTCTTGAAGAATTTCCCACAGTTTGCTGTGACCTACACAGTCAAAGGCTTTAGCGTAATTGATGAAGCAGAAGTAGATTATTTAAAATTACCCCCCTCCCAGCTGAATATATACACGTAAACACACATATGCACGTACCCACAGCATGATAACCCGACCACCACTCACGTGACTGAAAACATCAGATGCCAGAAAACATCATTTTGAAATTAGTTCCCTTCCTCTGGCACCTTTGGAAGCATTTTGGGTCAGACTCTTTCCTGGGACATAATTCAGTTAAAAAAAAAAATCTCTGAGCCACATATCAGCTGCCCAGCAGTGAGTACTTACTTGGAACAAATGGAGCAGACAGTGTCAGTTGCTGTCTTAGCAGCAAGGCAGACGCACAGCTGTGGGTTTCAGTGACCTCAAAATCCCCATCTTTTCCTCAATAAAAAGAATTTACTGGCAAATATGTTCTACCCCAGCTGAAAGAAAGATTAAAAGAAAACTGTCTGGGCTGCCGTCCCTGCTGGAGGAGGTTCCTGGGCTGGAGTCCCAAGAGCAACGTCCAGGGCCCCATGTCACGCTGACCTCCAGGCCCACGTGGCGAAGCCAGCTCAGAGCTGCGGCTTGGTCAGTCACAGGCCTACAAATACGTTACATCACAACAACTGGGCCGATGTCCTCTGAGAAGGGAGAATTCAGACCCCAAGTGCAGTTCTACAACCGCCGGCCCCTCCGGTCACTCCTGTCCTGCTTCCGGGAGTACAAACGTGTGAACGACTGACTGCGGGGGGCGGGCTCTCCGTGTGCTGAGTCAGCAGAAGAGCTGCAGGAACCGGTTATGAACCCTGCCCCTGAAAAATGGACCTCCACGATGAGACCACACACATTTTGATCGACAAATAATGGAAAAACCCCTCGTCTCACAGGTGCTCATCCGGATTAAAGCCGCGCCTGAAACCGCAGACTGAAGGGGCCAGAGGGGCCTCAGAGAGCCGCGTGGGGGGGCGTCCTGCAGAAGCGCCAGGCTTCGGCCGTGTGGACTGAAGCTTCTGAGCCCCGGCCTGTGGCTCCCGCAACCCAGAGACTGCCGTCTGCCTAAGGTGGGCACATTCCTGGGGGTGATACCAGATATAAGGCACTATGCTTATACCCTAAAAACACAGGCACATTTTGACCCAATCATCTTAATTTTAAAAGTCTGTCTTAAGAAAACAGCCAGAAATGTATGTGGAGGTTTTTACAGCCACAATGTCTCTAACAGGAGAGGGAGGAAAAAGGAAACCAAATAATTGTCAACATCCGGGAGATAAAATAAACACATCGTGGTAAGCTCTAACATAAAATACTGGGGGGGATAAAAAGAAATCACGAGGCAAGAGGCCCGAGTCACGTGAGATGCTTACCAGACCTCAGGTGAAGAGGCCGGAAGCCCCGGGTGCGGCTGTGATCCCCAGGGAGCTATACAGGGGAGCCCGCGTCTCTGCTGCCTTCACGTCCTAGTTCCAGGCAGGCTGAACAGCTGCCGACGGGCAGTTCATGGAAGCCACCTGAGGTCCTTCTGACGTCAGGCCAACCCCCAGGCCTCTGCGAGAAACGGTGGAGCTATGTGAGACCCGGGGTGGAACTTGATTCCAAGATAAACCCCCAGAGTGGGTCAGGAGGGAGCCGTCTGAGTCCTGGGCTAAGATCATGCGTTTGCTAAGCTGGGAGAATCAAGACAGATGAGTGAGAAACATACCTGACGGTAATTGAGGCTTGTGGTCATTAAAAAGGGTCCCCCAAGTGATATGGAGAAGCCGAGGAGGTCATAGAGAATTAGACAAGTCACCATTTTGCAACCACGAGGTAATAATTGATTCAGGCAAGGTGCGTTAATGGGTCTGGAAACCACTGGGTAAAAGGCTGATGGGGAACCGTTTATTAATCACGAAGAGAAATGGGATGTTTGTCATGGAAATATCTCGCCTCCACTTTAACAAAGGATCAAACTGAGCACAAACCAATAACGGTTCCACCGGCATTGTGGGCTGCTGATGGCTGGAAAGGGAGAAGCCTTATCACCCACTCAGGGTTCCTGCCGAAGGGTTTGTCCCAAGTGTAATAGCAGAGACGCACTGACTGATTCAGACAGGGACTAGTCTAGACTAAACATGCCAATATCATGAAAGTTGAAAAAAAAAAAAGGCAGAGGGTCTCTTCCTCATCAAAGGAGACTTGAGAGATGTGACTACACCTCTTCAGTGAATGCACCTCTTGAGGCCTGAATGGGTTCTGGCTCAGAAGCAGTTATGAAGGTGGGGCGGCTGGAGGTGTGAAAACGGACTATGAGTCAGCCAGCACTCACTGATACTCAGATCTGGGGTGTGAAAATAGTACCCTGAGTCGGCAGACGCATGTCCTTGTCCCTAGAAGACACCGCTGACATCCACAGAGGTAGGGCTGCATCTGCAACCTAATGTCAACGTGGGTGAAATTAAGAAAAGGGCAAAATATTCATTCTTTTACATAAGCTGCTCAAGTGGACGTAAAATAATCTTTTAAAGGAGAAAACCATCCAGAGAAGAGTGATGCGCTACTTTTCATTCAGAAAAAACATGCCTGAGGGACAAGTTTTAGCGTCAGCCCGGGAGCTGTCTTAGGCGCCTACCCTGGCAGTTGAGCAGAGCGTGCACTTGGAAGGCGCACAGTGAACCTCTTCAATGTTAAATCTGCAAACCTCATCCATGCTGCCAGCAAGTACCACAGGTGTTATGAGATTAGAGAGAGGATTTTAACACACAGAAAAGTGTTGATTCCCATCCCCCAGCCCAACACTAATAAACCGAGAAGCACTTCAGTCGAAACGCAGAGCTCATGGAAGCCTGAGACTTCACAGGCCAGGAGCGATATGTCCACCTCTCAGACATGGTCTGTTTCTTTTGCTGAGTGAGCAGGAGTTCGCTTCCCATGGGCCTTTACATGAACATCTAAAGGGCATCACTGCCACCTGAACAGGATGGGTCAGGGGCCAGGGGAGGTGGGTGGGACAGCTCCAGGGGCGGGGAGCAAGGCCTGGCCTTCAGGTGTAACGGCCTTGGGTGTTTGGGTACAGCTTCTGGTGGGAGACCTTAAGCTTTTAAGTTGTTAATGTCACTAGCAAAAGACGGTCATGCATGCAGCCTTAATGTCTCTTTGTTTTTAAATTACCGACACAAGCTCCTGCGCTACCATGAGGCATGTTCAGTTAACCTTTTGCAGAGGGACGTGAGGAACACTGTGAAAGCCCCCAAGAGGAGCCCCTGCTCACAAGGGCCTCGGCCAGGAGGTCTCCCACGGTCTCAAGGGAAGGGCTGGGGGCTCACCTCTCAACGTGGCTTGTTCATGTGCTGAGCGGGTGTTTCACTGATTCACACGGTAACTTCCTTTCTCTCTAACACAGAATGTGAGCTTCGCGGGGGAAGGGGCAGGGACGGGGTCTGTCTTACTTATTATCATTTATTGCTGTATCCTAGTGTCTGCAAGCGGGTCTAGTACATAAAGAGCTGCAGGAACAATGGACAGAGGCTGACTGGCTTTCAGGGCCCTCTTCTGCACACCTAGTCTGGCTTCACACCGAAACAGCAGCACACCCTGTGGCACACCCCCCACGCCCAACACCACCGCAAGCACTGTTCTGCGTTACCGCAACGAGCCCTCCACAGCCTTCCTAAGCAGGTATGGCCGTCATTCCCGTCGTGACTGAGGACACGGGCACAAACGGCGGCCTAGTGACCTGCCCAAGGGCAGCGGCTGGTGGCCGACCCAGGACTTGCTGGGGACGGCGTGGCTGCGGGTCACAGTGGTGCCTCCTGCCAGGTCAGGGGACTGGCCTCGCTGCTGGATGCACAGACCCCAGGGCTAACCCTCCCGCAGGTGACAAGGGACAGACTTCCGGAGCCTCCACATGCATCTTCTCCCAAGCCAGGCATCCCGGAGCCTCCAGCTGCGTAACAGGCACCGTGGGGTTGGTGGGCGCTCTGACACTGGGTCTCCCTCTTTGGATTTGGTTGAGCTAGTCCCCAAAAGGCCAAGAGTCCAGCCGTGGATGCCACCAGCCCTGGGGGTGAGACCCAGCCTCGCAAAGTCACCACTTGACTTGAGCAAGCTTCCTCTTCGGAAAAATGAGCTGACAACACATCCTCCTTCCTGGGAATACCTGCCAGTCTGACTCCCTTCCTCGGGCAGGGCCCTGGCACGCATGTCGCCCTTGGGGACTCATCAGAGCTCGCGGGCACGGTGACTGTGCAGCTCTCCCGGAGTGCGCCGCACTGGCCCGGCCGCCAGCCTTCCTGTGCTTTCCCTGGAGTGCGCCGCGCTGGCCCGGCCGCCAGCCTTCCTGTGCTTTCCCCAGAGTGCGCCGCGCTGGCCCGGCCGCCAGCCTTCCTGTGCTCTCCCCGGAGTGCGCCGCGCTGGCCCAGCCGCCAGCCTTCCTGTGCTCTCCCCGGAGTGCGCCGCGCTGGCCCAGCCGCCAGCCTTCCTGTGCTCTCGCTGGAGTGCTCTGCCTCTGCAGCCGGATCTCAGTGGCGACACTGACTCACGTCTGTCTCCCGCGGCACAGCTCCCCTTTCCTCAAGAGAGAGAAAAATCCTCATGGAAACAATTTATAGCACACCAAAATATTGACAGGAGCCTTAAGCGCTAATGCCTGAAGACAGCTGTGGGCATGACTTATCACAGAAGCTCCACGGTGTATAACCTGGCAATTAGGGAGTATTGACGGATGCAAACGCATTATTGATGTCAATTAGAGATGCTCGAGACTGATGAGGTTCCCGAAGAGCTCTGACTCGGGCAGTTAGAGCAGCGCCCATCAACACACCTCGAAGCCCCGGAGGACCGAGGAAGGTGGGCGGCCAGGAAACAGAGGCCCTTCCATACACAGAGGCCACGTCAACTGAGACGCACTCGGGAGGGTCCGACCGCACGACATCGAGGCCGTGTGCACAAATGAAGGCTTGGGCGCGCACGCGGAGAAGGTGTGCATACGTGGACCCGCAGCCGCGCCTGTTGCAGGGCCAGGATCTGAAACCAAACCGGGACGCGGCTCCGGGATGCCGGCACTGCGTCGTCCCCCACGGGTGGGGCACCGTGCCGCTGCTCTGGCACTTGCTGGATCTTCCTGTCCTGGCAGCGGGGGTCGCTTCCGCCTATCCGACAGGGCAGTCCGTCAACAGGGGGGCCGCCGGCCACCAGGGAGCGGGACCCCTGCCAGCGGCCACATCGCCGCCTAACGGCTCTCTAACTGCCCAGCAGAGAACAAGCACGGTTGCTGGCCGAGGGGGAAACATTTTCAGTAAGAAAAGCACTTAATTACTAAGAAAAGCAGGGACGGCTGCACACAACGCAGAGCACCAACCGCTACACGATCATGGCAAGAAAATCGCGGACAGCCACAGGGGCAGCTGCAAACTCCACACGACAGCTGGGAGTCGCTGAAAACGCGCGTGCTGAGCCTGCTCGGCTGAGACAGATCAGGATCGGAGCCAGAGACAGGATCTGTGCTCTCTTCCAGTCTCCCCTCCTCATCTTACTCCTCCGGGGAGGCCTGTCCGGTCCAGTAAAGGATGTCTCCCTGGTGACGAGGTGTCCGCGGTCTGTCATCTGTGTGAAGAGTGGCTTCTGTCACAGCTCACGGGGCCCCAAAAGCTGCCGTGATCCCTGCCACGTCCCTGCCGTCGCTGGGTGTTAAAAGCTTCTGCGAAGTGTAGCCGAGGGCTTTTCTGGACTTGGCCCCAAAGCCGCAGATGACAGTGGGAACCACCGTTACATAACTCAGCCAGGCTGCCAGCCACAGCCCACGTCAACGTGACAGGCTGCCTGTGACACCTGGCAGCCAAGCTGTTTCAAGTCAGTTCAGTAAATGCAGAGGGTCAGTGGCAAACGTCACCTTGGTCAAAATCCAGCATTCACAGGTATGCTTCTGGGCTCTAACTATCACCATCAATTACTTTCAGAATCAGAGAACATCAGGCATGGAAGGGGGCCTTGCACCCCTGCACGCCCGCCGGCCATCTGCAGTGGGCAGGGTCAGGAGCAGGCTGGGCCGTGTGCAGTGGCGGGCGTGCACTGAGCTCCAAGGGCGCATCCACGTCCGTGCAGGAGACCCTGGAACACACTCGGCTGAGAGTGCAGATTAACACCGTGAAGGAAGCTCCACTCCAACCCCAACAGGGTGTGTCATGGAGAGCAGTCATAGAGGGGACTCCCGTGCTGCCAGGGTCTTGGAAAGCAAGGCACCCAATTCCTCACCTCTTCCAGACGAAGCCCACCGGCTCGTGAACTTGCTGGTGGTGCTGCCTCAGGTTTTGACAGACTAAAAAGGCAACGCCCAAGAATGCTCAAACTACCGCACAACTGCACTCATCTCACACGCTAGTAAAGTAATGCTCAAAATGCTCCAAGCCAGGCTTCAATAGTATGTGAACCGCGAACTTCCAGATGTTTGAGCTGGTTTTAGAAAAGGCAGAGGAACCAGGGATCAAACTGCCAACATCCGCTGGATTATCAAAAAAGCAGGAGAGTTCCAGAAAAACATTTACTTCTGCTTTATTGACTATGCCAAAGCCTTTGTGTGGATCACAACAAACTCTGGACAATTCTGAAAGAGATGGAAATACCAGACCATCTGACCTGCCTCTTGAGAAATCTGTATGCAGGTCAGAAAGCAAAAGTTTGAACAGGACATGGAACAACAGACTGGTTCCAAATTGGGAAGGGAGTACGTCAAGGGTGTATATTGTCACCCTGCTTATTTAACTTATATGCAGAGTACATCATAAGAAACACTGGGCTGGATGAAGCACAAGCCGGAGTCAAGATTGTCGGGAGAAATATCAATAACCTCAGACGTGCAGATGACACCACTCTTATGGCAGAAAGCGAAGAAGAACTACAGAGCTGTAAGGCCGGACCCCGGGGCCGTGATGGGTCCCCCCTTCTCTCCCCTGCCGGTGGGGTAAGTCCCTAACGGAAGGAGCCTCCCAGATCCTGGGGACCAATGACAGCACAGTTCGCCAGCTAAAGCCGCCCCACCCCAGCCACGCACAAGGACCTATCAGCCTGCAACGCCTCGGTCTGGCGACCTATCCGAGCCCCCGTCCATTAACCTGACCATCCCTCGCAATGAACGTATATAAGCCGCTTCTAACACGGTCTGGGAGCGGACTTCCTCGACCTGCCTCGCTGGGGTCTGAGAACCCCGCCCAGTAGCGCTTCGCCATTAAAAAGCCTGTTAGACACTTTTTTGGTGTCCTGGTCATCTTTTTACCTAACAAGAGCCTCTTGACGAAAGTGAATGAGGAGAGTGAAAAAGTTGGCTTGAAACTCAACATTCAGAAAACGAAGATCATGGCATCTGGTCCCATCACTTCATGGCAAATAGATGGGGAAACAGTGGAACCAGTGACAGACTTTGTTTTCTGGGGCTCCGAAATCACTGCAGATGGTGACTGCAGCCATGAAATTAAAAGATGCTTGCTCCTTGGAAGAAAAGTTATGACCAACCTAGACAGTATATTAAAAAGCAGAGACATTACTTTGCCAGCAAAGGTCTGTCTAGTCAAAGCTATGGTTTTTCCAGTAGTCATGTATGGATGTGAGAGTTGGATTATAAAGAAAGCTGAGCACCAAAGAACTGATGTTTTTGAACTGTAGTGTTGGAGAAGACTCTTGAGAGTCCCTTGGACTGCAACGAGATCCAACTGGTCCATCCTAAAGGAAATCAGTCCTGAATATTCATTGGAAGGACTGATGTTGAAGCTGAAACTCCAATAGTTTGGCCATCTGATGTGAAGAACTGACTCATTGGAAAAGACCTTGAGCTGGGAAAGGCTGAAGGTGGGAGGAGAAGGGGACAAAAGAGGATGAGATGGTTGGATGGCATCACCGACTCGATGGATGTGATTTTGAATAAACTCCGGGAGTTGGTGATGGACAGGGAGGCCTGGCGTGCTGTAGTCCATGGGGTCACAAAGAGTTGGACACGACTGAGTGGCTGAACTGAACTGAAGGGGATTCTATGTGACTTTGGGCTGGTGGTTCTTACATTAAGGAGGCGAGATGGGGGCGAGGGAGAGAGAAGCACTTGCTAGGCTCTGTGAAGTGGGTGCTTGAAGAAAAGAGTCTGCGTGAAAGACTGATTCAAACCGCACATCAGCATTATTGAATGAAGCTAAGACTATTATAGGGCCCCATTTCAGAGACTTTTATTTATGACTGACCAATATATGAAACGACAGCCTAAACTGCCAGGCTTGGGGAGGAGAGAGCACGTGTAACACGCCCGTCAGTTCTGCATCTCAGACACGCCGCAGGGACAAGCCTCGCCTTCACTTACGACCAGTGTTCCCTGGGCTTCAGAGGAGCCTCTGAGTGACGGTCAAGTCCTAAGAGTGATTCAACACCCTGACCCAGGAGAGCGCGGGTTGACGAGGGTCAGGATTTGACTTCAGGTGCAGCTCGCTCGAAGCCTCTCCTCTTCCCTGCGACTCCTAGTTACGTCTCTGAGTGAAGCAACAGACACGTGACTGCGTGTGATCACTGGTGAAACCGCCCTTCACTTACACGCAGGTAAAACCCACCAAAGGCAGATAAATACCCAGCGCTGAGAAACGAGGCCCGGTTCTCACACGCTGGGCCGGGCCTTCGGGTCCTCTGCCACCGCCCAGAGGACCTGGGACAGAAACACAGAGTGACGTAAGCGGCCCCTTTGTCCCTTGCTCAGCGAGGGGGCACTGTGCCCTGTGGGCTTGGGGGGGAGCCTTGGTGCGAGCACGGCGCGGACGGACGATGAAGGCGGCAAGGACCGCGGGCAGGAGGGTGACATGCGGGCTCTGCAGGGGGCTGGCAGGGCAGCCGTTCGGGAAGCCCGATGGGGCTGCGGGCCCAGACCCGAGAGAGGGGCTCTCACACAGGCGGCCGACTTCAATCCTGCCCGATGGGGGCTCCGAGCTGCTCTTTCCCTTCGAAGGCAGACGGGGGAGAGTTTTCTGAGAGGAGAGCAAGGAGACCAGCCTGAGGGATAAGCTGTCCGCGAGCCTACAGGGGAGCTGCTGCCTTCCAGGGAGAGTGCTGAGAGCCAAGGGAGGAGGGACACACACCAGGCCACCTCCTCCCCCTCGGAGGAGATAAGGCCGGCCTGCACGACCCCTCTTCTGAGAACTGCCCAACAGCTATGGGCCGTCCTCCTCCTAACTCTGTGTCCCTGGGAGAACTACCCACACACGCCCCATCTGAATTTCCGCATCGAACACAGGACACCTCTCAAGGCTGCTGGTGGGCATTCTCAGCGCTTGGGTGAGACATGGCACCAGTGTTCAGGGAGGCGTGAGGAACCCACGCTGGTGACGAGCACCCACCACCGCCACCTTCACCGATAAAGCTGACCCCTGACAGACGCAGGACCCAAGGCAGCCCTCTCTGCCCGCCCAGGCCCCACAGTTGGTGACTGTCAGAGCGGAGATGAGCCTGTCCGCCTCCTGCCTGTGAGGTCAGCGTCCTTTATGTTCCAGAGCTGTTAGTATCTGCTTCCACTTAAGGTGCTTCACAACGAAACAGCTTCTCGTGGAATTTAAGAGTGAGCAGGTTTGGCCAACTAGACTAGGAGACTCATCGGCTAGACCAGACGGGAGAAGGACAGATACCAAGATAAAAATTCCAAAAGGAAACTCATGCCACAGTTTTCTCCAAACAGCACTGTTGTGTGAGCTCTTGTGAGGTCACACACGCGTGGGTGCAGAAAAGTCATTACTGTACATAAAGAAGTCAGGGTGAGACAGGCTTCCTCTAAAAGCACGCGGAGTCTTGTTCTGTGCGTGTCAACCCTGGAGGAGGGAAGCGAGTTTAATGAGTGATCTCCAACTGAGAGGCATTTGTTCTAGAAGAATGGCAACTGTGGGGAAACACGATGGGCCCAGACTGGAGGCATTTCTAGAAAAAGCAGAGAAGACACTGGTTTAAATTCTTGCATGAAGAAATCTTTTTTTTTTTTTTAAGCTGCTGCTGCTAAGTCACCTCAGTCGTGTCCAACCCCATAGATGGCAGCCCACCAGGCTCCCCCGTCCCTGGGATTCTCCAGGCAAGAACACTGGAGTGGGTTGCCATTTCCTTCTCCAATGCGTGAAAGTGAAAAGTGAAAGTGAAGTCACTCAGTCATGTTCAACTCCCAGTGACCCCATGGACTGCAGCCTACCAGACTCCTCCATCCATGGGATTTTCCAGGCAAGAGCACTGGAGGGGGTTGCTACTGCCTTCTCCTTTTAAGCTACAGAGGAACTAAATACTGAACAGGCTGAAAAAACTATAAAACCGAACAAGCCTCTCACTGCTCTGCTTTCTGAAAACTTCTCAGAACGCTGGGGAACCTTTAATCCCTATAGAAACATTTCACCTATCCAAAGACACAGGGTCCACTTAGGGGGCAATTCTGGTTATTGTTTATAAGTTCCTGTAGACTTCCAGAGGACTGTGTTCAAGTCCAAGACAGAGCATATAAATCTCCGTTGCCTCTGACTGCTCCATTGTTATTATTTTTTTTTAATATGTAGATTGAGCTTTTGGTCTAATCTTAGTTTATCTACAGAAGCACAGGGTAAAGTACCCCTGGGCTACGCCTCTGTTCTAAACTCCACATTCTGCTCCATGAAACGAGTGAACAGACTGTATCTAGAACAGAGAGGCTTGGCTTCCCCCCAAGAAGGGTCAAAGTCAGAAAGAGCTTCTGTGAGGCTCTGATGGACCTCTTAATTCCATCCCAACTCTGCCTCTAAAAAACATACAAAGTCAACTCCTAATTCTATGGCATAGAATGGGCGCTTGATAAACAGGGAAAGAGACGATGGGCCTGGAACTAGGTACAGTGTGTATGTGATTTGTCTGGCAGAGTGGGATCAAAGTCCCTGAGATGCTGGCCAGGGAGCAGGGAGGGGTCGATCAAGCGCCCCTGGGGGGGGCACTCCCATCCTTCTCCAGCCTGCACGTGACCACGCCACTGCTCTTCACGCGCTGCTGCCATCTTCATTGAAGGAAAACATTCTCCTCAAAAGGATGCTCAGCGCCAGTGACGCGTCTTAACCGGAAAAGAAGGTCAGCAGCAGAGGCGCAAGCAACACTCGTAAAACAATCCAATTTTTTTTTTTTTTTTTTTTTTACTTTCTCTGTAGCGGAAAGTTCAGACCAGGATAAGTTTTTGGAATTTATGATGGCACAAATGCATGGCTGGGTTTCAACTTTGCTCACCTGGAACCTAAACTCTGGAGAGTTAAGATCTTGGTTAAAAATGGTCAAGGAAAGCTGAGCAAATACTCAAGAAGGGGACAGATACTGATGTGAAATGTTGAACCACGGCATTTCAGAACTGGAAGGAGCCTTGGAGCTATAGTATGAGCCTTTGATTTTATAGACAAGAGACTGGAGGCTTGAAGTTCAAGCTCCAAAGGACCCTCAAATATCAGTCAGTGTCTAAAACACTCCATTTTATTTTTCTCAATTAAGAAAAATTGATGATTGGTTATAAAATTTTTCTTTAGGAGAAGAGAGAATTTCTTATTGTGATAAAAATTAAGAAGTTACCATCTTGACTAATTTTAAGCGTGTATCAGTAATTCAATAGTGTTAAGTACATTCACATTGTTGTAAAACACATCTCTAGAACTTTGCTACCCTGAAAACCTGAGACTACACCCATTTAGACACTTAACTCCCCTTTCCACGCCCCAGCCCCTGGCTGCCGCCACCACCCTCCTCCCCATCTCTGTGCCTGGCCCCGTGAGGACTCTCACTCGGGGGGAATCAGCAGTGCCGGTCCTTCTGCGTCTGGCTTAGCGCACTGAGCGCAGGCTTGCAAGTCCATACACGCTGCAGCCTGTGTCAGTCTCCTTCTTTTTAAGACTGAATAATATTCCCCTGCACGTAAACGCTACGTTTTGTTGTTTATCCATCCGTTAGTGGGAATTTGGGTCACTTCTACCTTTTGGATACTGTGAACGATGTGTAACTCTTTCCGTGTATTTTAAATGCCCCTCATCTACAGATTGGAGAAGGCAATGGCAGCCCACTCCAGTACTCTTGCCTGGAAAATCCCAGGGGCGGAGGAGCCTGGTGGGCTACAGTCCATGGGGTCACGAAGAGTCGGACACGACTGAGCGACTTCACTTTCACTTTTCCTTTCATGCATTGGAGAAGGCAATGGAAACCCACTCCAGTGTTCTTGCCTGGAGAATCCCAGGGACGGGGGAGCCTGGTGGGACACGAATGAAGCGACTTAGCAGCAGAAGTAGCAGCATCTACAGATGGCTTTCCTCTCCTCCATCAAAACGACTGCCAAATGAACTTTAGAGATTCGTCTGAGCCTACCAGAACAGTGCTTCAGCTAAGAGTGAACCAGAGGCCCGGGAGCGCGCAGCACTGCCCTTCCCACAAGACCTGTGGGCAAAACACCCGGCTTCTCAGGCCGTCTGCAGGATGACATTTGGGTTAGCAAGCAGGCTGCCACCCATGTCATCAACCCCCTTCCCGGTGTCTTCAATGGCTGTGCAGAGCGTCCGCCCGGAAGTGCGCACGGCAGCAGGTTCACGGTTTTGGGTCTGATACAGCCACTATCTGAATTGTTTCCTTAAAGAACGTGAACAGCTAACACGGTATGGAATCTTGTCATCACTAAACAGCTGCTGACAATAACGGTATAACTCCAACATCTTGTTATCCAGAATTAGAAGACACGATATCCAGCTCACCTTCTCAGGGTATAACTACAGCCTACAGTTAACAATATACGTCCTCATCTCAATACTTAAGTTACACAAACCCTGCTGAGCTGGACACATGAATGCTGCGTCACTGGCTCAGAAAGCAAACATCCTTTGGAAGTAAGTCCAGTGTTCCATCGCCAGCCTGCACGCGTGAGTGCGGGGCTGGGAACCTGTCAGCCTGCTCGGCTCGGAGCCCGGCAGAGCTGAAGGGGCGCTGTCCCAGGGGGCACACTGGCGGACGCTGAGAGCGGCACACAGCTGAGCGCACCCCCAGGCTTGGCACAGACATTTTAGTTTCCACCAGGTTTGAACAAAAAGGTGCTACACGCTAAAGATTCAGCTGGATTCTCCTGAGGCCATAATCGTGACTCACGCACTCCAAGGACATCGCGGCTGAGTGCAGGAATGCGGGCGCGGGGCCTGCTCAGCAAGTGCTGCGGGAGGGGCTCCTGCTGCCGCTTCTCCCACAGGTAAGGGCTATCAAGCCAGGGACGCAACTCTGCTTCAGAATGCTGGGGAAATGCTTTCTCTGTGAAGGTGAAGTCGCTCAGTCATGTCCAACTCTTTGCGACCCCGTGGACAGTAACCTACTAGGCTTCTCCATCCATGGGATTCTCTAGGCAAGAATACTGGAGTGGATTGCCATTTCCTTCTCCAGGGGATCTTCCCAACCCAGGGATCGAACCCAGGTCTCCCGCATTGGAGGCAGACGCTTTAACCTCTGAGCCACATTTCTCACAATCTCTGTGAGCTACCCAGGCTGGGCACTGCCCTCCCTGCAGGCTACAGAGTACAGCAAACAGCCATACCAAAGAAGGCTGGTTACAATCCTAAGGGCGTGGCATATCCTAGGGGCTTACAATCCTTAAGAGTGTGGAGCTCTAACTCGAGGGTGACCACAGTCTAATGAACAACTTATACAGAAGGATCAGAAGGAATGCACACTCTGAACAGCAAAATGGAGAAAGGAACAAAGGCGGAAGCAGAGTCTGGTTGGCGCTCTTGCTTCTCTGTCTGGCGTGAGCCACCCAGATCTCTGCTGACGTCTCGGGCAGAACGTCCCCTGTGACTTCTCCACAGCCCAGACGGTGGGAGCCGCGTGCCTGGGCCCCTCACTCGGCTGGCTTCCGCGCACCATCCCAGTGCCGCTGGCACCCATGCGAAGGGCCTCTCCTGCTTTTCTGACCTCACCTGGGAAGCGGACAGGGAAGCCAAGTTTAGCAGGGGCTAGTCCGGGACCTGCTTTCAGCAGAGGAAGAACTCACACGAGCTGCCAGGCTCAAGCTGTGTTTATGAAACCATTTTATCTGGAAACAGAGTTTAAAGAAAAGTGGGCGAATGTCTCTGCTGTACAGGATGCGAGAGAACACAGGCAGCTGGAGAGAGGGAGGGCCTGGGGTTAGGGGAGAGGTGGTGGAGAGACAGGCCCAGGGTCAGGGGGAGAGGTGGTGGGGAGAGGGGCCTGGGGTTAGGGGGAGAGGTGGTGGAGAGAGAGGCCTGGGGTTAGGGGGAGAGGTGGTGGGGAGAGGGGCCTGGGGTCAGGGGGAGAGGTGGTGGGGAGAGGGGCCTGGGGTCAGGGGGAGAGGTGGTGGGGATAGAGAGAGGGGCCTGGGGTTAGGGGAGAGGTGGTGGGGAGAGGGGCCTGGGGTTAGGGGAGAGGTGGTGGGGAGAGGGGCCTGGGGTCAGGGGGAGAGGTGGTGGGGATAGAGAGAGGGGCCTGGGGTTAGGGGAGAGGTGGTGGGGAGAGGGGCCTGGGGTTAGGGGGAGAGGTGGTGGGGAGAGGGGGCCTGGGGTTAGGGGAGAGGTGGTGGGGAGAGGGGGCCTGGGGTTAGGGGAGAGGTGGTGGAGAGAGAGGCCTGGGGTTAGGGGAGAGGTGGTGGGGAGAGGGGGCCTGGGGTTAGGGGAGAGGTGGTGGAGAGAGGGGCCTAGGGTTAGGGGAGAGGTGGTGGAGAGAGAGGCCTGGGGTTAGGGGAGAGGTGGTCCACAACAGCGTGTCCACAACAAAGAAGCGGCAGCCGGCCGGCTTGCAGTCCGTGGGCCACAGCTGCGGACAGTGAGGGAACGGAGCCCGAGGTGCTCATGCAGGGGAACTCACTCTGTATGTGTGAGAGTCACGCCTAGGGGCCGTGGGGAAGGAGAGTCACGCCTAGGGGCTGTGGGGAAGGAGAGTCACGCCTAGGAGCCGTGGGGAAGGCTGGTGTGAGCTGCTGATGCTGCTGGAATCCCTGGGGTGGCCACGTGAAGACTAAATGTCTCGGCACATGAAGGAAGGATGGCCTCTGAGGACAGGATGGGCTAGGATGACATGGTCCTTAAATGTCTGGGAAACAACACTGGGAAAGGGCTTGAACCTTGATCCTTCCGTTCCTCCTGACGCAGGAGCTCTCGTCCTGGACCTACTGAGTCTGCCCTCAGGAATGGAAGCCTGAGTGTGTGTCTGGCCAGGCGCCCCGAGACAGGGCATCCAGCCTTCTCGCACCTCGGATTCTCTGTGCCTAGACAACCAGAAGAAATCTTTCCCCGGAGACGTCTGTAAACACTGCAGAATCTCACCCTGCGACAGGGGCATCATCAGTGTCAGAGCCGGGACCCTCTGTGAGGACGGTGGCAGGAGGCGGGCCGCGGCGGGAGGCCGCTCCCGGTCTCAGGGTCACCCACCGAGGCGCACGCCTGGCGGCTGGCAAGGGGCCACGGGCTCTCTCCAGGGAGATGCTGCCGGGACGCACGAGCACGGGCCGGTCTCCCAGTGGAGCGCCCCGTGGAGGTGGACGTGACGTGGGGGTCGCTGTGGCTCTGGGGTGATGCCGCAGGCCACTGGGTCCCCTCCCTCCTCCCACGGACCACGTGACGGCCCTCACGGTTTCGGGGCAGCCGGTGAGACAGCAGGCTTCCGCCGGCACATGCCCTGGACCGAGGGCCACGGGCTCAGGAACCAACAGCGTGTGTTCATTCAGTCCCCGAACAGTGAGGAGCCGCTGCCACGCGGAGCCGGGCTGGCCCTCCTGAGCACCGCGGCGAGCCGGCGGCTGTCCGAGGGTGTCACGCGCGATCACCAACTGACTGACCCCCTGCGGCTCAGGCCATCGGAGTGAAGCCCGCGTGGCAAGGGAAGCCCAGCTCGGGGGCCCGCTCCACGTGAGGGCGACCGGGGCCTCAAGAGGGCCAGGCTGCGGGAGGGGGTGGCGGCCAGGGCGGCAAGGGTGCCACCTGGATGCGGCGGCCAGGCCCCTGGAGGGTCTCGGGCAGGCATGTCACCTGCTCTGACTTCCCTTTCAGAGGCTCACTGGCCGCCTGTGGAGAACAGCGTGCCGGGGGCAGGGAGGGTGGCGGGCCCGGTGGAGACCCACAGATGCGGCTTTCTTGACGGCCTCGAGGCCAAGGCCAGCCCGACCGGCTCAGCACCAGGCGGCTCAGGGAGGTAACCCCAGTGAGCGTGACGCTGGGATTCGGCACAGTCTTGACACGACAGGGAGACCCCCGCTGCTCTGTCGGTTAACACAGAAGACTTGCGCTCAGAAGCGGCTGCTTGCCCCCGCCCGCCCCCCATCGAGAACGGTCGCCCGGCAGCTGTCCTGGGGACGGCCCGGCCTGTGGCCCCAGGGTTTGAAACTGGTTTGTGCAGATTCACTGGGCGTGTCTGGTGAGAGCCAGTCTATCCATTTTTTTTTAAATAAAGCATTTCAAACTGAGAAAGTGACACAGACAATTATATAAGAGAAGAAATGGTGGTGTACAGGTCCCTTTTCTCAGCAGTTCCTACTCTGAGCAACTTTACAGTAAAAGAGAAAAGCAGTCTGTTTTGGAGGCGCTTGCCAACCTCTGTGTGGGAAAATGCCAAAAACTGCATCTTCCTGAATTTACGCAAAATAAGGATGCAGGCTGCTTGTTTTTCCAAGTTCTGGTGCTAAAGGATCCCATAAAACTCCCCCATTGATGCCTCAGGAAGGCCATCCTTCTAGAGTTTTCAAAAGGGCAACTCACTTCTCTGCCACTATCTGCAACCTTGGAAATCTGCAGACAGCTTCTTTTTCTGACGATCCTATTATCTCTTCTTGCCTTTATATTTAAAGATCATTTCTTTAAAACGGCCGAGTTATTCTACTCCTAGATAACTGCAGAACTCAAAGAGAGCTGTCAGAATCTGAAAGGTTATGATAGAAGGGATTGTTCTATGATGCAGGTAACATAACAAGACTATTAACTTTGACCTAAGATGAAAACCAGCTCCTGATACTGCTTCCTTCATGAACGGTTTAGAGTCGAGCATGAAGAAGGGTCAGAGATGTAAATACATATCCCGATACACGTCACAAGTCACGACACGACGTAACGTCAGCCGCGCCAGGATCTCCTGACGATACGAAAGGAGCGCCTTCTAACACACTCACGGGTCTCGGGAGAATGTAAGGGTGTCCTTCCACAGCTAAACAAACTCACTGTGAGGAAGAGCGGAAAGCAAACGGAAGCAGAAACGGACCTTACGGTGGGACGAGTGCTGAACCAGAGAAAAACAGCGGAAAGGACGGCTTTTCAGAGGGTGAGAAACCCAGCGGACAGCAGGCCGCTCCGCCTCTGGTGCCCTGACCGATTCTGCAGAGACAAGGACACGTCGCCGCACCCGGAGGCCCGGCTGCGGCCCCGTCCTCCTTGCAAGGAAGAGCAGAGCGAGAGGCCAAGGCGACCGCCGGCTCTCCCGCAGGAGGAAACAAATCCCTCGCCGGGTCCTTGGGGGTTGGGGCCTACGTAGCTATGTTTCACACCTGCAGACACGCTGCCACGTGGCAACAAAACAGCTTCATCGCCAATAACACTGTCCTCAGGAAAAGGGCAGCACGGTCTTGAGTTATGATCTTAAAACACTAGGAAAAGTAGAATATATTTATACTCTTTGACATACGTCCGGGTATCAACGTGTAATGCATCCAACAAAGAGATGAAATTTTAAAGAATTCTCCCATACTTAGAGCACCATCGTCTAGTGAAGTGTGGGGACCCAGCTCCCCAGAGGCCGTGTGCTCTGGGAACTCAGAGAGCTGGCACTTCCTTCGCGCACCCCTTGATTCAGTGACAGAACAGCTCGTCTCTGGCCACACGAGCAAGAAGAAGAGAGTCTCGCGATCCCGGGTGTGACTCACAAGCCCCAGAGCTGCGACGCCCGATCACGGGGGACGTGTGAGAGCTCCAAGCTCTTGGCCACCTCACCTGCCGACGGATTATGCCGAGGTCTCTTCTGGCTTTATTCACCAGGGCTTGAATTTCTGCGGGATCCTTCACATTCTTGTTTTCTCTGAAGGCGTCTCTTATCCTCCGGATGGCATAAGTTCTAAATGAATTCAGGGAAAAAGAGGAAAACATGTCAGTGTGTCTGAAACAATGCTTTTAAATGAATTCACAAGAGTTTCCCTAGGAATCAGCTGCCTGCTGGGCCCCTGGGGAGAATCATCTTTGCTTGCTGCTTTGGGCACAGGCCCATCCATTCCTATGCTGGGATGACTGAGCAAACAGATTTAGGGAGGTGAATCGACTCTGGACAAGTTACACGGAACTCCAGAAAATGCTCCTCAGGTTACGGGCTCCTCAGAGTTGTTGGCGTCTGGCTTCCCTCCATTGACACGGACGACTGGTCCTCAACGTGCAGAGACAAGCGAGGACTGCGGTGGGGCCAGGCGCTGTACGAGCGGGCACGCGGGCACCGAGACGGCGACGGGTGCCGCCCTGGGGTCAGCTCTCCAACCTCGCCCTGCCCTCCGGCTGTTGCCTCCTCCTGTGGACCGTGACACACGTGGTCCATACTGGGGCCCCGCCACAGCTGGGAGTGGAGAGGACACCAAGAGGCTTTAGAGTCCATGAAGAGCAAGCATGGACAAACTGGACTGAGTAGGTAATTTAAGTTGCAATGGAAGAAAATGTCTCAGAAGTGATAACAATAAATTAAGAGGGTTCATGGAGGTTTAATAACCAGACAACTATGCCAAGATATTTACTTATAAAACCCTGAACTCCAAGGTCAGAGGAAAAATACTTCCAGAAAGGATAAAAAGATAACTTTAAGCTGGTAATAATGAATGCGACATAGCTAAGTACAACCTCAGATTTTTATGTTCAGAAATCTGCAAAGAAAACAGCTGTTTTCCAGTCATTTGCCAAACTGTATTGAGGGTCCAAAGGGACAAGAAATAACATCTATGGATCTAGGATGTATGGCCCAGGGACCAGGCACAGCAGACTGTGCTCAGAATGGGATATGCATTATCCGATTTAATACGCACAAACTACAACTCAGAGGTAATAATAATGAAAATGGCCAAGATCAAATGCCCAGTAAGTGGTAGAACTAGGTTCTGCAAACAGCTGAACAGAATCTGTGATTTTCAACTGTACCTGCTATAAGCCAAGTTGCTATCCATTCGCCAAGGCATTAAAAGAACAAAAACTGACTGGCCTCACGAACAGCAGAAAGATCATCTCGTCCCAACGGTACTTCAAGTCTTGCTACAAATAGTTCAGGTGCCAAGCAAGTCTCAGGAAAGTGGCTGAGAGCACTATGAGGGGAAGAGCTGCCGACATAAGCAGTGAGCCTCCGTGGAAGAGCTGAGCTTCAGCATTTTCAGGAGGAGGACACTGACCAGTGAGGAGGGTATGGAGTGAGGGGGTAAAGTCTCCATCAGAAAAGCCACCCTGGAGACCAAAGGCTCTCAGTCTTGGGGGGAAGCTGCCAGTAAACCCCTGACAGGCGTCCCCCGCTGGTTTACTGTTACCATAAGGGGCAAGTGCATGAGCGCGGACGGGGCGCCCCCGTTCCTTGATCCCACCCCGCCAAGCACCGCGTCCAGGAGGAGCCACCGACTCCCGCCTCACGGGAAGACCCGGAGTTTCCTGACGGCCGGCCTGCTGTTTCTCCACACAGGGAGTGTCCTTCTCCAGCCTGATTTCTTGGCTAACTCTTTCATGTCCTTAAAGACCTAACCAAGTTAGTAACAAATAAGACAAAAGATTAATATCCTGAGCACATGTAAACCAAGTAGAAGGAGAGAAGGACCACAGTCAACGAGCGAGAGGTATGCACCAACAGTTCACAAGGGAGCCTAGAGTGACTAAGCTTGGAGAGAAGCGTGACATAAATATACGGATCCTCAGCCTCAGCGATGATCAAAGAAGCGTACATGTAATCAGGGCAGAATCTCCTGTCTATCAAATTAGCAGGTTTTTTTTTTAAAGGGCATGTACAGCTTGATGGTGGGATATGAACTACACTTCCTGTGGGGAAACGGGCATCATAATCTGTAGTAACGTTCATAATCGTTTATCCACTAACTCTACTCTTAGTGATCCTGTAGCAACAGCCTGTAGAAATAACAAAGCTGTATACAGAAAGATATTCACTACAGAACTGTCTATAAACATTAAAAGTTGAAACAACCATAAATGTTCAACAGACAAGCGGCTACATAAATTATGACATCATGCAGCTTACAAAAGAGATGGTTCCAAACCGTTAAAGTCACAGGTACCAAAGTCAGAGGCACAGAAAGGTGTGAGGAGGGTATTCAGTCTCCCGGCCCCCGACACTCTGCTCCATCAGATGCAGGTTCCTGTGAAGCCTCCTGAAGACACTGGGTTCATAGTACACCCTCCACGTGTATATTTCTCTTCACAACAGTGGAACTCTAAACACACTGTGCACCTTTAATTCCTGAACCAAAATACAAAATACATCATTTCCTATCAGTACAAATGAGCTGACCCATTAGCGGGCCCCTTACTTCCCTAGTGGCTCAGTGGGTAAAGAGTTCGCCTGCAACGCAGGAGACCTGGGTTTGATCCCTGGGTTGGGAAGATCCCCTGGAGACGGGAAAGGCTACCCGCTCCAACACTCTGGCCTGTAGAGTCCTCGGAGGCACAGAGAGTCGGACACGGCTGAGCGACTTGCACTTACTAACGAATGGGTGCTTCGATTGTTTCCAATCTTGCTGTGACAATCAACACCCTTGTTTCCTGTAGCATCACGTGCATGTGTGTGGTCAACTCACAGATACGGAAGTGGTAAGGCAAAGGACAAGTATATCTGCGGTTTTAATAAAATATCGCCCAAGTTCTCTCTGCAGAGGGACGAGCCCACGCTTCCACCAGCAACATGTACGCTGCTTGTTTCCAGCACCACTGCCAACGTGTGCTGTCAAACTTTCTGATCTTTGCTGACCTAACAGATGAAAGACGGTCTCTCATTTCACTTTACATTTTGCTTGTCATGAGTGCTGCCGACCAGTTTTTCACAAGCCTAAAGCCATTCGTGTCTCTGTTAATGCTCTCTGCCTTTTCCTAACTGAGGGATCTTTCCGATTGATTTGTAAGATGGTGCTAAGGAAACCACCCCTTTGGGATGAGTCGTGAAGTTCTCCCTGGACCGCCACCTGACTTTATGTTTGTGTGCTTCGTCATGGACAAGTGTCCCGTTCCGCCAAGTGGCCACTTTTTACATTATGACTTCCGGTTATACATCACAGGTACAAGTCTTCTCTACTGTGAGATCACAACAAATGCGCACCCATGTATTCCTGAGAACTTTTCTGGTCCATATTTTTATGTTTAACTCTTTGATCTTTTTGGAATTAATTTTGGTGGAAGCTATTGAATATGGAATCTAACTTTACCCTCTAATGTTAAGTTTTCTGAAATGAAAGATACTAAGTCTATACTCAGGATGATCTCATTTATGTTAAATACAGAAAAAATACAAAGAGATAGCATGTTTTAAATTACTTTTGATTACTGGAGTTTATGCTTTCTAAATTTTTAAAATATTTTTTAAATTTATTTTGGCTGTGTTGGGTTTTCGTTCCTGTGTGAGCTCTTCTCTGGTTGCAGCGAGCAGGGCCTACTGCCAAGTTGCGGTGCATGGGTTTCTCACTGCGATGGTTTCTCTATCGCAGGAAGCAGGCTCTAGGGCACAGGCTCAGCGGCTGCTGCTCCTGGGCGCCACGGCGCAGGCTCAGCAGCTGTGGTGCACGGGGTTAGTTGCCCTGTGACATGTGGGATGTTCCTGGATCAGGGATGGAACCCATGTCTCCTGCGTTGGCAAGTGGATTTTTTTTTCACTAAGCCACCAGGGAAGCCCCACTCTCTAAATTATTATAATAATTCTTATTTATTAATAATTTAAAGTGCTGGTAATTTGCCATAACAAAGAAAAATCAGAGAAGGTTCAACCTGTGAGAGAAGAGATTGGGAAGGAAATATACTTAGACAAATACATATAGCCAAGAGACATGTACCACTGAGGATTAAATTAAAGCAGTGCCCTGGGTAAAAGAGGAAGGGAGTGCTTAGTATTAATAGATGACAACAAAAGGTTCTACGAGGATTTTTTAAGGCAATGCAGGGACAACAAGGCAGATGTGTCCAGCAGGCCACCAGAAACGTGGTTTTGGATCTCCGATGAGAAGGTCCAAGCTGGTAATAAACCTGAAAATCCTCGACAAAGAAGAATGAGGCACGACGGTAGGGCAGTTAAGTCTGCTCTGAGGACAGCTGCAGCACCGGAAGAGCAGCTAGCCTGGGACACAGCCCGGGAGAAACGGTGCCAATATTTAAAACCAGGCAAGGTGCTGAGGCAGGAAAGACGGAGACAAGGAGGCCCAGTTCACAAGCAGGGAGGACACAGGAACGCCACTCGTCCTAGAAAAGACACGACGAAGCCTGGGCAGAGCCCCACTGGGAGCGAGCAGTTAGGAGGCAGTTAGTACCTTCAGCAAGAACACGGCGGCATGTGCTCAATGAGGACAGCGCAGTACACACAGGAAGAAGCACCCTGGATTGTTGGAAACGCTTACGCTTGTGAGTAACAACTAGGAGAAGGAAAGAAACTTTGCCACATAATAAGAAAATATTTTTAAAATAATGAAAAAGTTAAGGCACAGAATCTTTGGAATGTAGTCAAAGCCATACTCAGATGAAAATTAATGGCTTACCCAGCTTGATTATTAATAAAGTAAAAGCACAGTTTAATAAATTAGAAATATTTCCTAACATTTTAGAAAAGCAGTAATATCCCATAGGAAAATGAGACAAATTATCTAAAAAATGAGCCAAATCAATGAAAAGTGAAAAAAAACCCCCAGTGAAATTAGCTAAGACAATTGAGTTTGTTCTTTTATGTTATGACTTCTGAAGTATACATCAGAAAGCAAAATTATAAGGAAAAAAAGAGTTAGGAGGATTGGAAGCTTGAGCAGAGGGGTTTAAAACAATTATTTCAGAAACAGAGAGCCGGGGCAGGCTGGCGAGAAGGCCAGTGGAGCTGGGCAGCACCCAGTACAGTGGGCCAGTCTGCCAAGGTGGGTGACTTTTCTCCAGCTGAGTTAAGTTGCCCAGGTGTGGTTGTGGAAAAGACAGATGTGTTAGTAAACCCACGGCTGCAGTTCTGACAGGTGAGTGTAACAGAAAGGCAAAGAGAGAGAAAAACCTTCTAGGGTGCGAAAGAGACAGTGCTGGGAATTCCTTCCCCCATGGTCACAGAATTCTGAAAGCCCAGTTCTGAGAACTCCGGCCAACCTCATACTTAGCCCCCTTTGTGGAATTCAAACCCTGATCTAAATATCCAATAATAAACAATCAAAGAAATTATGGTAAATTTATGGCTTATAATAAGCATTAAATATTAAATATGAAAAAATGTACATCCAAGAAAAAGTGTACTCAAAATGTTATGACCTAAAAACCATTTTTACATAACTGCAGATTTTAGGTCCAGTTCTATGGAGATTTTTTTTTTAAAGTAACATTCTCTTAAAAAAAAAAAGAAAAAAAAAAAAAAGGAACTTCCCTGGTGGCCCAGTGGTTAAGACTCCATGCTTTCAATACAGGGGAACTAAGATCCCACAGGCCTCTCAGGGGCATGCCAAAAAACATCCAGAAAAACACAGAAACAAAACAAACAAAAAGCCCTCAACAAACAATGGAAAGAAAGAAAGGCGCCCTCTTCCTGCAGCAGATGTCCTCTCGGGCCCTCGAGGAAAAGTTTAGGAGCATTTCTGTCCAGGCTTTCTTTCTGATGCTCAAAAACATTTAGGATCTTTAACCGACAATTCATCAAAACTAAACTTCCAGTTACCACTTGGACCCATCCTCATTGCCACTGACATTTTGTTGCAAACAAGGTTTTTCAGAATGTAAACCAATCTACCAAAGTAAAGGCCACCTCTACAGTGCTGTCTGGCGCCACGGCAGAGAGGTGCACCTCCCTGCTCCTGGGGTTTAGACACGGCTGTGTGGGAAGTGCGGGGCCCTGTAAGCTGAAATCAGAGAGCTCGGACTCATAGTGCCTTTCTCCCCTGAGCCTGGACCAAGAGGGGTGAGGGACCAACTGTCCTTCATCCGTGATTCCTGCAAACACTCCTGTGGGGGGCAACCAAGGCGCCACTCAAGCACTAACTGTCCTCATGGAACTGGCCACGCTTCCTTTAAAAGCCCCACCATGACATCAGTGCGCCACTAGCAGGGATGGGATTTTCTGCCTTCTTCCTCCATGACCCCCTCATCTACCAGACATGAGCCTGACCTTGTACCAAAAAGGCAAACTCAAGCTTTCACTGTGTAATAAGAGCTAAAAGTTGGAAAACTACAGAATACCATTTTTAAAATTTTACTTTACAATTATACTGTGAACCGTGCCAGTGTAAGACAGGGCCTTTAAATGATTTAAATTTAAAGAAGAATAACTATCTATGGTAGAATATTCAATTACTTCTGGATTTTCCACTTTATGGGAGAAAATAAAGCATGAACAATAGAAATTCCTCTAGTAAACAACAGAAACAGAACAATTCCTTGTGGTCTAAACTCAAACGTCTTCATTGAAATGGTCTGACAGTGTTGCTAAAATGAAGCCAAATAAAGTGACTTCTGTTTATGTTAGCCTTCCTCCTGCCATTACTCACCAGCAAGGATAAGTGAGCCAGGAAGAAAAGAGGACGGGGACATAGCTAAGTCACCAAGCTTGTGCTCAGCTCGCCATTAAGGACAGTTTACAGAGCAGAGAAGTGCACAGTGGTACTCGCTGCCCCTTCCGAGAATGTGTGTAGTAGCAGAATACCAGCTGGGTTATTCAGAAGGAAAAAAATAAAAAAAACTACCTAAGAATATTCCAGAGATACAGTAATCATCTGTAAAACCAAAAACCAGGAGGTAAATATGGATGTTCTCGGGACTCAGAATTCTTGGCTGGGAAGGAAGGTCAATATCGTGGCGAGCATCCTAGGAGCATCCTGGCTTTGAAAGCACCTTGAGGGACCAGCTGGGCCTGGCTTCTCTCCATCCCTGAATAAGGAGTGAGTCCAGCACCGGGAGGCCATGAGCTACCTTTACTTTACCTACTAGGCATTAAAGGACTCTGACCTCTATATGTAAGTTTATGCAAAGAGGCACAAAAACCACATCCCTCCCTGGCTTTACTCAGAAAATCCAGAAGCACTTTCACCCTTCGGTGAGCTTTAATTTTGCTGTTCACAGAGAAGACGCATCTCTAACATTCTGTCTGGTCTAACATTCTATGAATTTAAAGATGCAGTTAACCTCTGTGTCTCCCGGGATGTCACCGGCCGCGTGGGCATGGAAGACCCTGTGCTGTCACAGGGGGATGGTTATCCCGACCTGAGTGCTGTTCCGCCTTGAGATGTTTGCTGGCTTGGCCGTTTAGAGTACAAATAACCTGTAACCGGCTTCCCTGGTGGCTCAGATGGTAAAGAATCTGTTTGCAAGGCAGGAGACCTCCTATTGCATCTTTCAAGTAGGTCAAAATACTTTCATGCATTACATAATTTATCTCCATGACATCTCTGTGAATCATCTAGTAGGTGTTTGGGTATTTCTGTGTTAAGATTTAATTTTATTTACAAAACTGCAAGACTGAAGAAAACTGAGCAAACATCTGCATTTACAAGTTGCTACTATTTATTGCACTATTTATATTAATACCAACTGAATAACAGTAGAATGACACTCGGCATGTTACCTGCCAAAACAAAAAAAGGACACATAATTGGTCAAACCCACACGCAGCTGAAAACCCAGCCCTGATGATGAACATAAACCCCTCTCTCCTCACTCTGCCCCAACTGGCCCTGGGAGTCTCCACCTGTGGGCACACTCCTCCTCTCCCTTTGGGCCACGGTGTGGCTGAAGGATCCTGGCCACAGGCTGTCCCTGTAACCAACCATGTCACGGTCACTGCTTAGAGCTCCTGGGCCATTCTCAGAGATGCTGCCTCTTCCTGGCCAAGTAAGCGCATCCCCAGTCACGTAAGAGCATCCTTGGTTAGAAGACACGGAAGCGGCAGAGGTGCACAGCAGTGCCGGAGAGCATCTCCGGAGAGCATCCCCCTCGGCTCCTGACATTCTTCTGCTAACTGCGTAGGTCCAAGGTCCAGCTCCCTGCTCTCTGGATGTGGACCACAGCTGTGCAGACACCGGGTCTAACTGGTCAAGTCAGAAGGGCTTACTCCCTACCACTTACATTTCAGCGGCAGTAACCTCAGAAACAGAAATCCGTAACACGCTTTCACTTTTGAGGTGTATAAAGCTTTTATTACTTGGCTTAAATCCAAGGCCAACTTTTCAATATGCTTAAGTGCTCAGAGCGAGGTGGTTTGTGGCCTCATTACTGTCTGTAATTCCTCCATCCAACAACCCTGTCCAGAATCAACAAAGGGCACATTCTCAGTGGGTATGCAACAGTCATTTTAATGTGGGCCAGACTAACTCAAAGCTTCTTTACCTACTAAAATATTCAAAATGTCCACCTTGCATCAAAAGCCACACAAGTGTGATAAACTGCATTTACCAAAAAACTTGAAGAATTTTCAATGGATGAACACAGAGGGAGAAGCCCATGGTTGATACACGGAGGCACAGAGAAACTCTGCTCATTGCATTCTTCTGCAAAATGCAGGTTTCCTGGAAGGTGGTCTCATGTATGATCGACAATGCAGGCAGAGAAGGGTGACTAGGCAGATCTGGGGAGCCCTCCCGCTGCCTGTGTGCTTTCGAGAGCCTCAGGTGAGTGGGAATCGGATGTGACACGTGGACGCCCGCCTCCCAGCATGCACTGCGTGGCTGGGAAAGCCGCGCGGAGCGTCTGCATTTTAAAGCAGAGACGAGACCTGGAGGCGCGAGAAAGCAGAGGCAGGCACCTGGGCTCCTTCAGTCTCCCTGCTCCACTAACACCCGTTACGTTTTGGGAAATGCTGACCGAGACAAAACTTCTCCCCGGGCAGCCCCGTCAGGGCTCAGAGGGGTCCCAGGCACTGCGCTGACAGTTTCCACGGGCAAGTCCTGCTCATTCATCACAGGCTCTTTGCAGACCCTCCCCTCACAGCAGCTCAGGGACCCAGGACACCTGCTGCGCTTGTACCTCCTCCAGCCCTCCAGCAACGCGGCCTCAGAGGCGCAAGTTCTGTCAGCTACAGCGGAGATGGTCAGTACATTCCCCGCCCCTTCTTCCAGAAGGTCCCGACCATACAAACCCCACAGCCAAGTCCAAAGCCAGGTCGTGACGACGGGGAGCAGGACGTTCCACCCACAGATACACCACCCTAGCACTGGGTTATCTTGAGCTGAAGGCAACGGAGAAACAATAGATGCGGGAAGCACCCTGTCCTGTACATTCTGCCAGAAGCAGGGCAAAAGCTTCCCACGAGAAAGGTGTCCTTCTGGTACCAGGAAGGAAAGAACATTCTTATCAGCAGACACGGGGAGCTGAGGCTGAGATGAGTCTGCACAAACCACACCCAAATAATCCTTGCCTCCTGTCAGTTTCCTGATGTATTTCCTAGCCAATTTCCAATAACATCCTGTCCTTAGATGCCCAAATCCTTTGTCTGGTCACTGTTCCACAACTTATGGCTCTTTGTAAAAATGGTACATAAACCTTAAGTCCAAGGGCTTTTTTGAGGTTGTCACTCTTCTATGAGGTGCCCTTCACATTATATAAAAATATTAACATGAAATAAAATGTGTGCATGTTCCCTCCTGTTAGGTCTTTTTTTGACAGTTTAATTTGCATGCTCCAGACACAGAGCAGAAGACAGTAGGGCTTCCCTCCCCTAAAGTGGTCTGAGCCGTATCGCTCAGGACTGGCTCTGAGATGCTGACCCAGACGTGGAACCTGGTCTTGGCTGATTGGAAGAATTCTGGGGCCTGCCGTGGCAGAACCCTTGCGTGACGCCCCTGCCAGGAGGCTGTCTGACCGGGTCTGCTCTCGCTGAGTTACATGTCCACTGGGGCTTTTCTTCCTTCGGGCGCTCAAGCCTGGTGCTAAAGCGTCAAGTTGCCGCTAAAAGCATGATCGCCACTTCAGTGTCTCCCCAGCTTAGAGACCACCTGTACCGAAGGCCGAGCTTGCTCAGTCTGGGAGGGAAGGACCCAGAACTCTGAACTCACGCACAGGGCACTGGGGCCTCCAGACTTGTCCAATCAATGCACGAGACACAGTTAGACCAGGACAGAGGGTCAGTGGCTTTTTCCGGCTCCAGTTTGGCTGTAAGGAAGTCTTTTCTCATTTAATTTAGCATTTTGCTTCTTAATAGAGAGGAAAAAGGATTTTAAGAGCTGCTTGCATCTGTGTAAGTGATTTTTGGTGAAAACACCACCACTTCTAGGGATTAGACGTAGCGGAGGGATAATTACACGGGAAAAATATTCGTATTTATCCTTAAAACATGGGCAGACAAAAAGAAATACATGAGAGCACTAAATAACTGTGCTACAGAGTAATATTTATCATTATAATGAATTGATCATATAAGTAACTTTGAATAAATAAGACCAAATGGAGGGGATATTAAATCTACTCAAAAAATTACCCCAGGAACAAAAGAATAAATGTAAGGCTATAGATACATTAATAACATCCAGTGAGGATAACAGCCAAGTAGTGAGGAAAACAAATAATTACTCTGAAAAAAGAGAGTCAACTAATTGAACACCGAGGACTGAGTAACTGGCAAATTAGCAACATTAGTGTGTAAAGGAACATAACTAGAGAAGAGAAGTGAGATGAACACGTAGATTAACACCTACGACCAAAGAGATGCTTTAAAACTGAGCCTGAACCACGCAGACGAGCTTCTGAGGCGACGGCCCTACACCAAGGACGCTCCCGTCCCTCCCTGAGATGTGATGTCTCGTTTCCAACAGCTTCTTCTTCCAGTTACATTCTCGTGACCGAAGGTCAAGTTGTTCTCTCTAACCCTGCGTGTTCAACCAGCCAGTGAGTCTGGCTAAGGCTCAGTGTGTCTCAAGACCACCCGCCCCTCCTCTGCCCTCACCTGGCTGCAGCCAGCCCTCACCATCACTCTCTGCGTAACCCATCTCCAACTGGCCTCCGCATCTGTAGCCTCCTTCCGCTTCGGGTGGTCCAGCTGGAAGGTGTTGTCTGTGGTCTGTTCAGACGCCTGTGTGGCTGTCCACTGCCGAGGATGGCGTCCAGCATCTCGGCGGGGCCCCGAGGCTCTGCGTCTGTCCCCCTCACCTGCTCCCACCGCACCCCCAGGGGGCCACCCTGCTGGTAGCTCGAAGCACTCAGCACCAGCTACACTGGCCTGTGGGTCCATCCCCAGTGCTTCAGCCTCCCTCCTCCGGCGAAGCCCTGCAGAACCCTGACAGCCCAGGGCAGCCACCGTCCCTTTCCTAACCTCTGGCCCTTCTGGGGCAGGCTGTGTTGCCCCTCCTATCTGCCCCCACAACCGGCTGTTCATTCTCTATCATGGCACCGCCTCTTCGTCTTCACAGAACCCTCAGTGAGAGAATTCCATGGACAGAGGAGCCTGGAGGGCTGTAGTCCGTGGGGTCGCATAGAGTCAGACACGACTGAGCGACTAGTTTCTTTTTCTTTCAGTGAGTGCATTGCTCTGTGCACTGAACCACAAGCCCCTCCTGGGAAAAGGTCACGCTGATTGTCTCTGCATTTCCGCAGGGGCTGGCACATGGTGGGTCCCCAGCCAGCCTCATCAGAGACTGCATGCTACAGTGACGGAGGTCTCTGGATGGCGAGGAAGCACCTTGGTGCGGAGTGTGGCGCAACAGTTTAACTGATTTCATTAAATGACTGCTAGCTATTATGAACTGAAAAGATTTGGCAACTGATCTACCAGTTAACAGGTGATTGCAGTAATGCTGGAGGGCACGGCACCCCACTCCAGTGCTCTTGCCCGGAAAATCCCATGGACAAAGGAGCCTGGTAGGCTGCAGTCCATGAGGTCACTAAGAGTTGGACACGACTGACCGACTTCACTTTCACTTTTCACTTTCACGCACTGGAGAAGGAAACGGCAACCTACTCCAGTGTTCTTGCTTGGAGAATCCCAGGGACGGGGGAGCCTGGTGGGCTGCCGTCTATGGGGTCGCACAGAATTGGATACAACTGAAGCAACTTAGCAGCAGCAGCGTGAAGTCAGATAATCAAAATGTCACAGTGATAATATGTCTCAACTTTGGCAATTTTAAATCTGCTTCTTAAAATGAGGGTGGTAGAGATCAGCTGAAGGAACCCTATTCAGGGTACTCCTATTATTAACCCAGACAAAATCCAGGAGGACACACAGTAATTTAGCTGACACCTCCTAAATCTAGAAATTCACAGGTTGGTTCATGCAATTTATCTAATTTTATCACTTCATTTCGTTTCTAAAGGTTAGAATTTTCCTAAATTGGCTAGGTACCAGTTAGCTGAGAAAATAAATGCTAGTTCAGTTCAGTTGCTCAGTCGTGTCCGACTCTTTGCAACCCCAGGAATCGCAGCATGCCAGGCCTCCCTGTCCATCACCATCTCCCAGAGTCCACTCAAACTCACGTCCATTGAGTTGGTGATGCCATCCAGCCGTCTCATCCTCTGTCGTCCCCTTCTCCTCCTGCCCCCAATCCCTCCCAGCATCAGAGTCTTTTCCAATGAGTCAACTCTTCGCATGAGGTGGCCAAAGTACTGGAGTTTCAGCTATAGCATCATTCCTTCCAAAGAAATCCCAGGGCTGATCTCCTTTAGAATGGACTGGTTGGATCTCCTTGCAGTCCAAGGGACCCTCAAGAGTCTTCTCCAACACCACAGTTCAAACGCATCAATTCTTTGGCGATCAGCCTTCTTCACAGTCCAACTCTCACATCCATACATGACCACAGGAAAAACCATAGCCTTGACTAGATGGACCTTAGTCGGCAAAGTAATGTCTCTGCTTTTGAATATGCTATCTAGGTTGGTCATAACTTTTCTTCCAAGGAGTAAGCGTCTTTTAATTTCATGGCTGCAGTCACCATCTGCAGTGATTTTGGAGCCCCCCAAAATAAAGTGTGCCACTGTTTCTACTGTTTCCCCATCTATTTCCCGTGAAGTGATGCTATAAATGCTAAGGCATATACAAACGTCTCCCAGCTGATGAAGTGGGATTCAGGCAGTCAGGAAGGAGGCCACAGAGAAGTCCTAGGACAAGGAGTGTCTTGCATCCACAGCAAGGAGACACACAGCTACTGATGCGAGGCTGTGAAAGGCAACTTCCTATAATGTCCATTACAGCAATTTCCTGACAGAACGTCTTGTAAGTACACTTTGCGTTAGAAAAGTATTACCCTACTGCAACACATCAATTCAGAGAGGCTGTAAGGACGTCCGACTGACTGAGAACCGCATTCTGTGGTCCAGCTTCACATCTCGCTGTTACCTTCTCCATCTTTACTTCCCTTGGCCCCGATTCTCTCCTTTATTACCTTAAAATAATAAAAATTATTTCATGCTACTGCATTTTATGCATTCTTAACATTTTTTAAAATGGTTTTAGGGGCCATTTGCGGAGAAGGCAATGGCACCCCACTCCAGTACTCCTGCCTGGAAAATCCCATGGAAAGAGAAGCCTGGTGGGCTGCAGTCCATGGGGTCGCTAAGAGTCAGACACGACTGAGCGACTTCACTTTCACTTTTCCTTTCATGCACTGGAGAAGGCAATGGCAACCCACTCCAGTGTTCTTGCCTGGGGAATCCCAGGGATGGGGGAGCCTGGTGGTCTGCCGTCTATGGGATCGCTCAGAGTCGGACACGACTGAAGCGACTTAGCAGCAGCAGCAGCAGCAGTGCTTATTTGCTTGGTCATGTCCACCTCTTTGCGATCCCGTGGACTGTAGCCCGCCAGGCTCATCTGTTCACGGGGATTCTGCAGGCAAGAATACTGGAGTGGACTGCCATGCCCTCCCCGAGGGGGTCTTCCCAACCCAGGGATCTAACCCAGGTCTCCCGCATTGCAGGCGGAGTCTTTACCAGCTGAGCCACCAGGGAGGCCCCTTTGGTTAAGTATAGACAGAGGAAGTACAACTTGGAAACTGATGAATCAACGACATTGATCTAATGATTCTTTCAACATTTCCCTCCAAATTTAGGCTGCTGAATATCTTAAATGTATTCTTCCCTAAGTTAACCAGACAATTTTTTCTTACTTTTCAAAACCATCATCACTTAATGTGGCAGAATTTAGCAGCCCTAAGAGAAAAAAAATTGTACATGGGGAGGATTCCAAGTGTAATGAATGATAGTGAACAACCCATCTTTCAAAAGTCCATGAAATCGCTTTTCTTGGGCACAAGTAAACTGGCTGGAGTTTTATGGGGTCTGTGGGAGGGAGGGGTCAGCAGACAGTTCCATCAAAGGGCCCATCAGTATTAGCTCAGAACACAGTGAAGGCTTAATTTGGGAAGAAATTAGAAAATTTAATAGTAGTCTTTTTTTCCTTGTATTTCTCCCTACCTTCTCTGTGTTCTTGCATAGCCTATAATAAACACAAGTAAAGGTGTTTTCATAGAGACATATGGCTTGTTCCACATTTTATCGTAGGCAAAACTAATTTTTTGTATGATTATTTTTTATATATCAAAAATCTTATACAGTAGAACAGAGTTCCACTGTATCTCCGAATCCTCACAATATAAACAGGCATTTCATGACTTAAAAAGAGGGAAAACTTTGTACCAGGGGGAAGAATCCTAATAATCTTGTTGTTGAGAATGCCAGCAAGCAAAATACAACATTTCGTGGCTTCCCAGCCTCAGAGCCATCCCACGTGACATCTGGTCTGTGTGGCTCTAAACTGAGTTAAGGGATAAAAGGTGAAAAAGAACAAGAGGACGGAATTTCTCACATATCAGCAACTTCTGGTTAAAGCTATGTTTTAGTCTGAGGATAAAACAAAGATTTTCCTGGTGGTGAGGGTGGAGTCACACTTACTGAAATGAAGAACATATTTAGGGGCTTTAAGTTTCTAAAGGAGAAGAGACGTATACAGGTAAAGCTGGCCTGGCAGTCAGGCCGAGCAGGCTACGGGGACGTCCAGTGCCGTCTGCACAGTGTCTGTGTGGTGTTCTAATGTCACAAATCCGCAGCCAGGGCATTATTCCAACTTGTACGTTTCCTCCGTGAGTTTCCTGAGCTGCGCCCCGTGTCCCCATCACGAGAATATCCTGTAACAGCAGGGCCGCCCGGAGTTGGTCTTCCGTCTCCCCCAGGCCCCGGGGCAGTCATGTCCGTGCTCTGGGCTCTCAGGGAATACCCCTCCTGTTCTGGGGTGAAGGGACACTTGGCCCTACGTTCTCTAGCGTGGCTGGTCCATCGCAGAAGGGGAAAGGTGCTTGGGGTTGACAGCCCACAGTGGACTGGCGCTATTCACCCCAGCCTTCTCTATCAGTCAGCGACCAGGGACACACGCAGCAGAAGAGGCCACCAGCACAAAACGAGCCGCAACAACGAACGCGGAAACGGGCGCGGAACCCCCTGCTGGGGTCCTGCCTCCTCGACAAGGTCACGGTTCCCGGTGCTCAGCTCCCACTTCAAAGAGAAACCAGACTCCTAAATGGGGGTCATTATCTAGTCCCTTCACCAGACTGCAAAGACTTCCACAATGCTGCAACTGGCTGTGCAGTAGTAACTCAGAGTGACATTATCACCCGTTAGTAATTTAGCTGTCAGGAAACCAGAGAGCCTGTTTAGCTGCTGCAGTTGTAACAAGAAACTGTGAAAGAAAGTGTCTGCGGGTTGAGGTTTCTAAGACTTCTGGAGGCCGCATCAGAGGACGCCCAGGTTATAGGGAGTTGGAACCGAAGAGTGCGGAGTTGTGGAAAAGCAGAGACCTGGAACTTCCCAGTCCCCATTCTGTCCTGAGCAGCCGCGACCTCACCTGCTACTCACCCTTCCTGGCCTCACCTTTCTCTCAGACCCCTTCTACTGCTCGCCGGCTAGTCCTCTCAGCTCTTTAGCGTGAGCCCATCTGGGATGGAGCCCCGGCTGGGGCTTGCCAGCACCACCTGAGCCTGGCTTGCAGTGCCCCGGGCACGTTGCCTCCCGCGCCTTGCTGTGCGCACCTGGAGAGCGGGCTGCTCCCATCCATGCGCCCCATCCATGCAGATGCCGGCCGCGGGCTGAGCCAGCAGCCACTCTGGTGCTTTTCTCTGTTACTTTCTGCTGCAGAGGCTAGATGAGCTGCAGCCTAGTTCCCTAGTCCCTGCTCAGCTAGTGTAGGAATGGAACTGAGTTCTGGTCAATAAGACCGAACCAGAAGTCTGCTGGAAAGCTTCCGGGAAAGTTGACCCTTTCCTCATGGAAGGGAAAGCCCATCCATGCCCCGCTGGCGCTGCTCCTCTGTCTCACCTTGAATAAGGATAGCTCTGGAGCTTTAACAGCTGTTTGCAACCAGCAGGCATAAGCATGAGAGGAAACCTGAGACTCAAGACACCTTGCCATCACCTAGCTGCTGAATCAGCTTGAGCAGCCTCATGCTCTGAACCTTTTCCCGTGTGAGAAGGAAAACTGACTTAAGCACCTTGTGAAGGCTTCCTGTTCAGTTCAGTCGCGTCTGACTCTGCGACCCATGGACTGCAGCACGCCAGGCCTCCCTGTCCATCACCACTCCTGCTGCTTAATCAAACTCATGTCCATCGAGTCAGTGATGTGATCCAGCCATCTCATCCTCTGTTGTTCCCTTCTCCTCCTGCCTTCAATCATTCCCAGCAACAAGGTCTTTTCCAATATGTCAGTTCTTTGCATCAGGTGGCCAAAGTATTGGAGTTTCAGCTTCAGCATTAGTCCTTCCAATGAATATTCAAGACTGATTTCCTTTAGGATGGACTGGTCGGATCTCCTTGCAATCCAAGGGACTCTCAAGAGTCTTCTTCAACACCACAGTTCAAAAGCATCAATTCTTTGGCACTCAGCTTTCTTTACAGTCCAACTCTCACATCCATACATGACGACTGGAAAAACCATAGCTTTGACTAGATGGACCTTTGTTGGCAAAGTAATGTTTCTGCTTTTTAATAAGCTGTCTAGCTTGGTCAAAGCTTTTCTTCCAAGGAGCAAAGTGTCTTTTCATTCATGGCTGCAGTCACCATCTGCGGTGATTTTGGAGCCCAAGGAAATAAAGTCTGTCACTGTTTCCATTGTTTCCCCATCTATTTGTCATGAAGTGATGGGACCAAATGCCATGGTCTTAGGTTTCTGAATGTTGTTTTAAGCCAGATTTTTCACTCTCCTCTTTCACTATCATCAAGAGGCTCTTTAGTTGTTGTTCGTCACTTTCTGCCGTAAGGGTGGTATCATCTGCATATCTGAGGCTATTGATATTTCTCCTGGCAATCTTGACTCCAGCTTGTGCTTCATCCAGCCTGCCATTTCTCATAAGGAACTCTGCATATAAGTTAAATAAGCAGAGTGACAAGACGTACTCCTTTCCCGATTTGGAACCAGTCTGTTGTTCCATGTCTGGTATCAACTGTTGCTTCTTGACTTGCACAGAGATTTCTCTGGCAAAGCATTCCTGATGAGAGCTGTTTTCAAGGTGGCTCACACTTCTGACACCACTCACCACTCTACCCATAGTGCAAGGCTCATTCTAATTTGCAGCTCCCAACACAACACTCAGCGTACAACAAGTATAATAGAGACTCAACCACTTAGTGAGAAGTAAGGAGTTCTGACACTCAGCTGGGATTTGAGCATTACTCTTGCCTTCTCTCACACTTACAGCAATATACATTTAATCAGTAGGGCTGAATGGCTGATGAAAATTACCTCTGATTACAATTCCCCCCTGCTTTTCAACAACTATTTATAAGCACTGAGTAGGGAGGTATTGTGCTAAGCACTTGGAGTGCAGAGCTAAGATGGAATTTCTAGATTTAAGGGACAAATGGCAGAGACAAGTAGAGTGGCACATGTTACTAATGAGAACACGGCCCCCGAGCACCTTCCCCGTTATCCAGAAACAGGCTGCCGCACGGCACCAATCGCCTCAAACCTCCCGTCCTCTTATATTCCAACTGAAATCCACCTCCTTCTCTGATGGCAAAGGGAGTGGTTCCTCCTCAGTGACCAGGCCGCCACCTGCCCTGGCAGAGGCGGGATTTGGCACTTGTGTGTGGCCTTTCTCTAGCAGTTCCCACACTCGCATGTCAGCCAGGCTTCCTGGGGGAGGGGGTGCTGGTCTGCACTCATGGCGATGGTTTACTTCCTTCTGGTTCACTTCTCAGCGCCCCTCCTTGGGCTGTGTCCTAACCACTTCATGTGCTGCTCTGGGGAAGGTCCCCGGAGGTCCCTACACTGGAGACACTTCTCTCTTCATCTACTGGACCTTGCTACAGCAAGTGGCCTGCTGCCCCCAGTCCCTGACTCCGGCAACACTGCTGTCTGCCTGCTTCCTGCTTTTCAGACACTTCAGCGGTCATCCAAGAGCAGCCCAGGGACCGCTGGGGCCTTGGAGCTATTTTAGGAGATCCGTCAGGAAAAGGAATTTTTATTGTTTCAAGCAGGTATTTGCCTTTTCCAGCCTGATTCTCTGGTAAGTGGACAGAGGAATTTCCCAGAGGCTAGGCTATGAGTGACATAGCGACAGGTCTAGGCGGAAACTAAATACAGAGCCCAGATATCTTCCACTAAGCCAGACACGAAAGAGACTTGCAAAATACGCCAAACAGCAAAACTCTCATCACTGGTTTTTTTTTTTTTGGTGGGGGGAGAAAAATAGCTATTCTTCAGAAAGATGTTATTTATGTTAGTGTGCAATGGGTTGCCCAGGTGGCTCTGTGGTGAAGAATCTGCCTGCCAATGCAGGAGATACAAGAGGCGCAGGTTCGATCCCTGGGTCAGGAAGATCCCCTGGAGGAGGGTACGGCAACCCCCTCCAGGATTCTTGCCTGGAGAATCCCATGGACAGAGGAGCCTGGCGGGCCACAGGCCACTGAGTCACAGAGTAGGAGACGACTGAAGCGACTTGGCATGCTGAGGTTTATCTGTTTACTGAGAAATGGAGGGAATGGCAAACCACTCCAGTATTCTTGCCTCAAGAACCCCATGCACAGTACTCAAAAGTAAATGCTTCAAAATGTTTCAGTTTTACTTTCTAATATAAATAGTGATAACTATGCCCCACATAAGCAAGGCTTTCAAGGCTCTCAGGAACATTTAAGGATGCAAAAGATTCCTGAGACCAATAAGTTGAGAACCATGTTCTTAGACTGCAATTTCTCTGCCTCCTTGCAGGGGAGCCAACACCTCAAATTTTTATGTTCTGTAGAACCATACCCTAAGCCCATTAATTTTCTCACCATAAGCTAAGATTCCACAGTCTTGGTACAACTGACATTCAGAGACAGAGAACTCTTTCTGTGGGGCACTGTCCTGAGCTTGGCGGGACCTCTGGTGGCTAACTACTAGAGGCCAGTGGCATCCTTCTGCCCACGTTGTGACAACTGTGTCTCCAGACATGGCTGAATAAAACTGGCCCTGGCTGAGAACCAGTGCTCTGAATACTTTCCCTGGAAATGTTACCAAATATCAAGGTTTTTAATCCCACTTATGATAAGAAATAACTGGACTTATTCGGTGCCTACTCTGCACCAGGCACAATTCTGAGCATTTGATAGGTATTCATTCACTTAAACCTCATAAGTCATTACCTCCACCTTCTAGATTAAGAAACTGAAGCACAGAGAGGTGCACCGACTTGCCCAGCATCACACAGCAAACGTGGTGATGGCAATGCCAGGCCTGGTTGCTCCTCTGAGCTTTAGGCTTTGGTGAATAACTGCCTCTGCTGGGGAGCCCCCAGGTGACATTTACTCGAGTCCTCAAAACCAACTCGAAAGTCTCTGGTGGTTCAGCTGGTAAAGAATCCGCCTGCAGCGCAGGAGACCCCAGCTCAACTCCTGGGTCGGGAAGATCTGCTGGAGAAGGGAACAGCTACCCACTCCAGTATTCTGGCCTGGAGAATTTCATCGTCTGTATAGTCCATGGGGTCGCAAAGAGTTGGACACTTTACACTGACCCTCTGTGCCTCACTTAACTTAGTAACCTGGGTGGTATTTCAGACTCTGCTTGGATTCTCTTCTTTATTCCTGAATCCAATCATTCATCGAGGTCTAACAGTTTTACCTTCTAATTATTAATCAAGTGTATCTTTCCCTGTATCTTCTGCTCCTCAGGCCCTCAGAAGGGCCCTGATCTCTCCTCAGCACCGCTGTAACCAACCCTCCTTTGGGGTCCTTGGGTTCGGCCCTCACAGTCATCCTCCCCCTGGCGCCAGCACGGTCTAGCTAAACAGCACGTCTGGCCGGGACACTTTCCGGCGTGAAGCTCTCTACTGGCTGCCTGGTAGTTGAGAATGAAGCCAGGGTTCCTCAGCACGGCCCTTGCGTGGACCTTTCTGACCCCAGTGCCGCCTCCGTCACCCCAGAAGCTCACTTAACTCTCCAGCCGAATTCTGCTCAATGGTGTCGCCTGAGCGCACCAGGATGCTTCATGCCTGTGACCCTGAGCTGTCTCCTGGGAAGCGCTTTGAGTCATCACCCCATGCGGGCCTGCCACGGCGCTCACCAGTTCGTGAGAGTGATTCTACACTGTGTCCTACAGAGACCTGTCAGAGAGCCGCTGACGGTGGGTGCTTTGCTGAGCCCCATGCTCTCATCTTGCTATCTCCAGGGGCTGCAGTACTGGGCAAAGCAGTCTGGGGAGTGCCTGGAAGCCCTGAAGTCAAAGACAGTAGCAACAGGACGTGTGTGGACCTGTGGGGAATGCAGAGTGATGAGAACAAGGAAAACTTGCCCCCAGTTACACTGGCTGAAGCTCAAAGCAAGCAGGGGGACTCAAGACAGACGCGATTAAAGGGCCTGCCAGAGAGAGATGTACAGGGGAGGGGTGATCCTTGAAAGCCGCCGGACACAGCCTTAATATCAATACAAAGCAAGGACATATTCTATAACCCATTTATTACATTAAGACATAATGGTGGGAATCTGAGGATGTAGTTACACGATCGCAGGCAACAGTGTAAACTGATTACCAGATTCCTCTGGACAATGTATTTCCATGTGGATAATATAAGTTTAGCTCAAAAGGATTCCTCAAAGTATAATGTGAGCCAATATTCTCTAAGTATGGCTACCATGTAATTTCCACTTTCTGCCTACAGAGTACAGCACCGAGTGAATTTCCTGCAGTTCTTATTTAAGTAAATTACAAATTTAAGTAAATTTCAAACTCTTCTTCCTGTGGTGAAGAAGGTTCAACTTATTTACAGGCATATTTTGCTGGCTCCTTCAACAGACTTGGTTAAGTTCTTGGTACTAAGCGTGGGCTAACTTTTTGTTTAAAATTCTAACAGTCTATCTACTGTTTACGAACCTTAGCTTCCAAAGCCAAAGCCGTTAAATGAAACTGCATTCTCAGAAATGTTTTTTTTTAATTAACTAGCTGAGCAGTTGGACATGACCTCATTGGTATGACCTAGACGTTCTCAAGTGTATAGGATGAGTACCTTTTCTATGCAGGTGTCTAAAAATTAGGAAGTCGCTGCGTGGGAGGTTTAGTGTCTGTCTGGTAACCAAGCTGCACTGGGTTTACCCCTCCGTGGCCGCCAGCTCACCCACCCAGCCTGGGGCAGCTACCCAAGGCCTGCTGCAGGGGTCCCAGATTCTGCTGCAAGGAAACCCAAGTCCTGCGGCTGCTCAGTCATGGAAGGTGAGACCAGGTGTGAAGAGAAGAGCAGGTCTTATCAAATTCTTGCTTTGGAAATAAGCTGAAACTCAGAGGACCAGGTAGTTAGAAGATAACAAATCCACAAAGATGCAGAGAGAAAATCCATAAAGTACACACATTCGTGGTGAGTCAGAGGTTATAAGGAAGCAGAAAAAGACAGCAGATGCTCTGAAGTAGACAAAAGACGTCGAAAGAGACAAAGGAGCTCAGAGCAGAATAAGAATGGGGCAGGCGTGCAAAAGCTGTGCGCTCCAATAAGGATGGAGGAGCTTAGCCTCTCTTTCCCCGGCTGCTGAGATCCTGAAAGCTGGATCCCCACCTGGGTCAACATTTCAGCTCCTGGAAGCTGGGCCCATCTTTCTCGGTTTACCGTTACCTGCGTGTCCTGCCCACAAACCCCGCCCCGTGGCCGAGGACACAGCAGAACGCACCCTGGGGAGCAAAGGGGCTAATGAAGACACCTCGGAGGTGAAGAGAACCGCTAGAGACGGTCTCCGGTTGTGGGCCGTGGCTACCGCGGGGCGCTTCTACGGGCCAGGCTTCCGATACCACGAGGAGTTCTCACAGGTGCACCAAGCTGGCAGGAACCCCCGCACCTCGGCGTCGGCCCAGGAAGCGGAGAGCGCCGTCCCCGGAGGTCCCCGAGCAGAGGGTCCGACTCCGGGGAAAGGGACGAGCCTCTCCCGCCCCCGAGGGCGCCCCCCCGCTCACCGGTAGTTGTAGGCGCCGAAGCGCTTGCTCTCCCGCAGCATCGCGCGGTACAGGTCCAGCACCTGCGCGCGGCTGGACGCCGCCATCTTCAGCGCCACACGCAGGCGGTCCTCTCCGCCGAGGCCCCGAGTTTAAACTCGACCCGCGAAACCGCCGCCGCCGCCGCCGCCGCGGGAAGCGCGGGCGGGACGCGGGCGCGGGGCTGCGCGCAGGGCGCGGCCCACGCCCCGCCTCAGGGGGCTCGGGCTCAGGGGCGCCCCGGCTGAGGGGAGGCTCTGCCCGCGCGCCCCGGACGAGGGGCCTCCGCCTCAGGGGGGCTGCGGCCGCGCGCCGCGGGGGAGGGGTCTCGCCTCCACGGGGCTCCGGCCGCGCGCCGCGGCGCAGGCGGGCTTCGGGCAGCTAAGGGGGCGGCGCCTGCGGGAGGCGTTCCCGGCGGCCGCCGCCGCCCCGGGGTCCCGCGAGGCAGCCGCCCTCGGAGCGCGCGGAGCGGCCGAGGCCGGACGGCGGGCCGCGCTTCCTTACGGCGGAGGCGGGGGTCAGCGGGCGGCCGGGCGGGGGCGGCCGAAGCGCTCCGCGTCGCCAGGTCGCCGAGCGCCCGCCCCATCCCCGCCCTCCGCCCGGGCTGCCCTCGGCGCCGCCTGAGCCGCCGTGTGGGCTGCGCGGGCGCCGACTCCGCCGGCGCCTGGGTCGGGGGCGGGGGGCGGGACCTGGCCGTGCGGGGACCGGCCGCCGCGGGCGTGCGGGGCCGCGGGGCCACCGCCCGGGGCTCCTCGGCGCTCCGGCTCCGCTGAGGGCGCCCGCCCGGGGGCCTCCGGCGCGAGGCCCGCTTCCTGGGCAAGATGGCGGCGCCCAGGCGTCGGTGAGCGAGGAGCCCCGCGAGGCCCCGAGCCCTGCACCCCGGCGGCCTCGCGTTTCCCGGGAGCGCGGGTGAGTGCGCGCGGGGCGCGGCGGGCGGCCAGCTCTGTGTGCGCCCGCGGCCCTTTGTGGTCTGATGGAGAGGCGGCACCGGGCGGCCCGGGCTGGAGCCGGGGGGCTTGGGGGGCTAGGGACTCCGTTGGGACCGTGTCCGCCCTCCAGGCAAGAAGCGGAGCAAGTCTCCTCCTGAAGCTTTTCCTAGCCAAGTCCTCTCCTTTCTCTGAAGAGGCCAACTTTCCCGATTCCCCTTATTATCCGGGTGGATGCGGTTTGCTCTGTTCGTGGAACGTAAAGCCCGACGCGGGGAAGCCTCCGCTGATTCTACTCAGTGTTTGCAAAGCGCTCGTCTCGGTTTTTTGGAATCTTTGTGTCTGTAGCCAGCGTTGGGGACAGCCAGAGTTCTCTCCTCCAACGCGGTGCGAGGGGTAACTCACACGAGAGAGACAAGTCTCCGTTCACATCTCTCTGTCTCCCACCACGCTGTTTATGACTGTGTTTCCTTTATCTCATTTTGAAGTCACTCTGAGTCAATTTCGAAGTTTCTCCTATTTTCAGGAACTTTAAGAGCAGACACTTTAGGGTACTTATAACCTAGGGTCCTTGCGTATCTACATATACTTGTTCTATTTGTTATGCTACCTGTTATAATGGCATTTTTCAAACGGCGCGGAAGAGAAACCACTTTTATTCAAATCCTCTTAGGCTTCCCATTTGATTTTTGTTATGCCTCATATGTCTCTGTAGCCAAGCTCCTGTTTCTCCAGCAGGGTGATCAGTCATTGGGCATGCCTTGCTTTGGGTTAATTGAAAGCAGTTCTGATATTTTGAGTGTATCCTTTCAGTTCAGTTGCTCAGTCGTGTCCGACTCTTCCCGACCCCATGGACTGCAGCGCACCAGGCTTCCCTGCCCATCGCCAACTCCCAGAACCTGCTCAGGCTCCTTTGGCATTACTCAAATGATTCAAGAGGGATTCGTACATTATTATAGAAGATCCAGAGCTGTTTTTCCTTACTGTGATAACACAGTTGAGTGCTGATGATATGAATTAGGAGCGTGGCACCTGGGGAAACCACATGTTAGTGCAAGGTAAGATAGAGAAAGCTATCAAAGTTAGAAGGAAAAACATGAACGTTATTTGGGCTTGTTTAAAAACAGTGGGGATTGCATTATCTTAATGTATTTTGCTTTCATGTAGAAAATGAAGTTGGAATAATTATTACGATATGCAGTTATTTGTCTCATAATCATTACCATACACAATTAACATATCTAACTGACTTTAACTGTTTTTAAAGAAAACTTTCCAAATGAAGTCTTTGGAAAGTCAAAGAAAACTTTCCAAATAAATATATAAAGTTTAGTTTGTGTGGGTAGTCTAGTCACCTGTTAGTACAAGGAGTTAACTGAATTTAGGGAAGTGAGAACTTCCCAATTTCACAAAAAATATTTTATAATTTTATTTTAAATAATCTGCCATTATGTTGAATATCATTGGTTTAAAAGACTAATAAAATCCAAGAGAGTGGCTGTAGATAACTTTTTAGTTACAGCAAGCTTTGTTTTTTTTTAATTTGCCAGAAAGGTATTGGGTCAGAAGCAAAAAAGGTGCCGTGAAACTTGCTGAAGTTAAGGACCACCAACTCCCAGATGCTTTAAATGTTTGTTCTTGAAGTCAGATGATTTCCCAAATAACCTATCCAGGATGTAAAGGGTGCTGGCAGTACCGAAGCTAAAATTTGTTTTTCTGTAATGGCAGATTATCCGAAATCCCATGTTTAGAAGTGAATGTGTTTAAGATTTGAATGATGTTTTTGGACTTCAAAAAATTACATCTTTATATTTTGTAATTTATTCATAATCTGGAAGAGCACTGGTATTTTCCCTGTGCGTAGCATTATTTAAATATTTTTTCAATAAAATCCGAATATCACACTGTCAGTTGTCACCCTCACTTTAAGGCTTGTCCTTGTGCCCCGCCCACTGTGGATTGCCCCACAGAATAAACTAAGGAAGCTGAGCAGAGTAGGTAAGTTGTGTGCTATCTTACATCTTGCTCTGTTTGTACTAGAAACCTAACTCTTTAAGAAGACTTTCTCTAAAGTTATACTTCATGTGTAATTAACTTCAAGTAAGCAGCCATTGTTTTTTGACCCATTTTCAACTGTGATAGTAGATTCCTGAGGGGATACAGTAATGACCATGACCCTGGAAGGTCAAAGGTTAGCCAGACTCTGCCCCAGGTGTGTGATCTGTGACCTGATCTTTCCCGCTTACCTCCTCTCTTCAGTCCACAGCAGAAGGGAGATGAGCTGTATTCTCCCCACCACCAAGGACAGTGCCAAGACCAGGAACGTCTTCTCATGAGTCTGTGCCATAAGCTGAACGGCTGTGAAAGTCTGCACCTCACACTGGGACTCTAGCCCACGGCCTTTTAATTGTAATCACTCACCTGGTGTCTGGACTTACTGACGCTCAGGTTCTTTGTGTCTCAGCGCAAAAGGAATTCAGGGGAGGCAAAGTGACAGGCAAGCAGTAGATTTATTAATACAGGTTTCTCGTGAGAGATGCAAGGGGCCGGGCGAGGAGGCTCCGCCCTGAGGGTTGAGTGGGCTGCATTTTTATAATCCAAGGACAGTCGGGGAGGGGAGAAGGCCACGTGTTGAGTTCCTCCTTCACATCGGGCTGGAGCATTTCTGACTCTATGAGGTCATACTAGGAAGGTCATAGCAGTTATTCAAATCAGCAGAAGGGTGGTAACGTTTTTCCTTTCACTTAATGACCTGGGGCATATGACACGCTCTGTAGTTAAGCAAGCCTGCTTTGTTCTCGATGTTAGGATAGGCTTTCTTGCGCTATCATCAGCTTACAGTGGTCTCCCAAAGTTCCCTTGGTTTCCCTCTCTGTAATCCCCTCCTGGGACTTCTGCAGCTCCCTGTATAAGGATCCGGTTCCATCCCTGTCAGCCGTAGTCCCCCACCCATTCCCCATCGCCCCCCAGCTCCAATAGTATGTTGAGATCCTTACCCCCGTGTGCTGTGTTAGGAGGTGGGCCTTGGGGAGGTGCTTAGGTCATGAGAGCGGAGCCCCCAGGATGAGATGCGTGTCCTTATAAAAGGGACCACAGCGAGCCCCCCCGCCCCGCCCGCTGTGTGAGGACACAGTCTGTGATCCAGGAAGTGTGCTCTTACCTGGCTCCAGATCTGCGGGCAGCCCGGTCTCGGGCTTCCCAGCCTGCAGAGCTAAGCGGTGAATGCTTGTAGCTTATCAGCCCCCAGGCCTGCGGTGTCTGAGCTGAGACGCTCTGTTCTGGTTTTCTGGAGAAGTGGTGTGCAGGGGGTTGTGCTCGCTGAGAGTGAACCAGGTCTGGCGGGTGCACAGGTTTTTCGTTTGCTTCCTTTTTTGTGTCACATTCACATAATATTCTAACATCAGAAGCTTATGCTTTCTGCAAAATAAAGGAAAATGAAGGTTTTTTTTTTTTTTTTTTTTTTACCAAGCTTTATCCAAATGTTAATGGCATACTTTGAAAGAAACCTAATTTTAACTACTGACATATGTTTGGGTAGAAACGTCCCTTCCGGTGGGTGTTAGGGCGTGTGTGGGGAGACAGTACCTTCCTTAACACTCTCTCTGTAACCGTTCCACCTCGCTGGGGTTTTCTGTTTACTTAGTTCTGTTATTGGCCTTTTCTTCATTAAGACAAAAATCAAAACCTGACGTGATAAGCATAATGTCCACATTTGACTCTTAATTTGGTGTGAGAAAGCAGCCTCCTCCCCCCGCCCCCTGCCCGGTCTCAGCGTTGCAGCTCATCCCAGCAGTGGAGGTTCTGTTCTGTCCCCAGCATGACTGGTGGGAAGGGGCTTCCTGGTGGGTGGCTCTGGCTGGACCAGAGGAGGCCAGGCGCTGCTCTCCAGATGCCGCGGGCGCCCCAGAGGGCTCTGTGTAGAGGCTCTAGGCGAGCGTCCTGCAGGCCTTGGGAGCCCCTGTGACGATGCCGGGACCGTGAGAGGGACGGCCTCTTGGTTGCGAAGGAAGAGAAGGAAGTGAATCCAGGAGAATGATGCGGTGTGTGATCGGACCACTGAGTTATGGGCAGAGATGTTCAAAGGCCTAGAGGGTGTGTGCAGCCCCCCAGCAGTGTGCTGTCTGGGGGGCAGTGACCGGGCGGAGGTGCCCGCTGCCTGGGAAAGGTCACCCACCCAGTGAGGGTCATCCTGGCAGCTGGGTCTTGCAGCTTGACATCAGGGTGAGGGGTCGGCCCCCGGCGGGAATGCTGACACTCCGCCTCTCGGAAGCTGCTCAGCCTGAGATGGAGGTGTCTCCAGTGCCCATGTGGACACAGCCTGTTATGGCACAGGGTCATCAGGAGCCTCACTTAGCCCCTTCCCTCTGCTAAGAAGTAACAAAGTTCATTGCTCCTCCTGTGCCTGCCCACTCAGAAGTCTGTCCTTCCAGAAATGAAATGGCAAAAAGGCAGGTGATTTACAGGAAGACGAACGGCTGAGGATTATATATGGACTGCTGTCTAAGTCCACCCCCCAGAATAGATTTGGGCGTCAGTTCACTGCTTTGCTTGGTTGTTTCAAGTCTGATGAGACAGCTGCAAAAGGCATGAAAATCAGTTTCTGGAATGTGCAGACCCCCTCCTAGCTGAGCACATGGGTTTTTCAGCCCCTCTGTTTGGAAACTGTCCTCTTAAATGTCTTATCTTTCTAATCTTGGCTTAAAGGTGACTTCTTCAGCCAGCCCTCTCCGGCTGCTCACCATAACTAAAAATAGTGTCTCCATTTGTATCTTGGGGTTTCTCTTTATCTCCTACTTAAATTGTTAGTTTTACTCACTGCCATGCTGGACAACTGGCCCCGGGCCTGTCACATAGGTGGAGTTGAGCACAAGTGTGTAAGGTGAGTGGATGGAAGCTGCTGTGGATGCTTCAGGAAACGGCCCTTAGTGCCTAGTGCAGCCCTTGTCCGGGAGACGTTCAGGGAAGATGGAAGTGTTTCTATCTGCCTTGCCCACTGTGGCGGCTGCCACCCACATGTGACTCTTGAGCACTGGAAATGTGACTCGTGTAACTAAGGAGCTGAATTTTTAACTTTAATATTACATTAAAGTGTTAGTCGAAGTTGTGTCCGACCCTTTGTGACCCTGTGGACTGTAGCCTGCCAGCCTCCTCTGTCCGTGGGATTTCCCAGGTGAGAATTCTGGAGTGCGTTGCCATTTCCTTCTCCAGGGGATCTTCCCAACCCAGGGATTAAACCCGGGTCCCCTGCACTGCAGGGGGACTCTTTACTGCCTGAGCCACCGGGGAAGCCTGGTGTGGTTTAGCTGCTGCTGTATTGAACACCACAGTCTAGAGGATGCGATTCTGTTAGCTTCTAACCTTGAAGATCATAACCACTGACTACAAACCCATCGAGAAGAGGGACTCTCCTCGCCTCTGAAGAGGGCTGCTCGTGGCAGTGCCGCGTGCCGCTGGTTTTACAGTGCACGGCAGGCGTGTTTCACCGTCTGCTTGAGAAGCAGAAGATCCTATGTCCTCAGTGGCCTTCCATGATTTGGGATTATCGTTGTGCTTTCCGTCCATTCTTTACTTTTTTAAGTTTTTACTATTTTAGTTGCATTTTATCAATAGTCTGGAGCCCTTCTGGGCTTTAGTTTGTGGGAGGATCCTTCAGGAACCAGGGCTGAGTTCTCTGCATTCCAGCCTTCTGCGGCTAACCGCCGTCAGCCAGTACTTACGCAAGAATTGCTTTCTGACTACGTGGCATGCACCTGACCTTGAAGGCCAAAAGCTTTTTAGGTGAGGAGTGGGATTAAAAAGAAGAAGGAGAATTAGCGGATTAAATTTTATATGTTAGTACTTTCCAAGTGACTGTAGGATTAGAAAAAGAATTATCAAGATAAACTTAATAATTACTGTATTGGAGCCATAAGATCTACCCTCTGATGTATTGATTTATTTGTCTGAATTACACTTTTCTCCGTATTGTCTATATCGACGCTTTATCTATATTGTCTTAGGTCTTGATATGAGAAATAAAAAGAATTAGTAGTTGCATCTTTTACTTATTAAAAATAAAATATTTAAAATTCATGTTTCACGGTGGATTTTTAAAAATTGTGTTTCTATGTTGACATAATAAAGTTTAGCATCCTGGCCATTTTAACATGTGCAGCTCAGTGGTGTTACTGCATTTACCATCACTGCCATCCTGTGGCTGGAACTTTGTCATCTTCCCAGACCCCGATGAACCCTAACTGCCTGCTCTCCTCTCCCTCTGGCCCCTGGGAACAACTGTTTTACTTTTTATTTCTATGAATTTGATGAGTTTTAAAATTCTTTTCCATAACTTACTGTCCAAACTGATATGTAATACTAGCGTCTACGTGTCTCCAGGAATCACCTCGTTTAAGATGACCTTGGCCTTCCTAACGCGTAATTGTCTTACCTTGGGAAATGGCAGACACTTCTCATTAAGGACCCGGAATTATCCGCTTTGGTCCCTGCTCCCAGCCATCACTAACCTTAACATGCTCACCTCGAGAAAGATCATCTCGCTCATTTAAGAAAACAGTAACTCTAGAAAATGACTTTTTAGTGACAGATGGTAAGATGGACTTCCTTGTATATGTTGTCATGTGCTTGGGATTCCAAACTTTTTACCAGTCTCCACTGAGAAAGGCAAAAAGAACCAAAAGCAGTCACTTAGTATTTTTAATATCTCCCACCTTAGTGTATAGGGCTTTCCCGGTGGCTCAGATGGTTAAGCGTCTGCCTACAGTGCGGGAGACCCGGGTTCAATCCCTGGGTCGGGAAGATCCCCTGGAGGAGGGAATGACAACCCACTCCAGTATTCTGGCCTGGAGAGTCCCATGGACAGAGGAGCCTTTGTGTCCACGGGATCCAGAGAGAGTTGGACACGACTAACGCACCTTAGTATGACATCACTGTGGCCACTGGACACATCTGAATTGACGGGGTCAGGATGGGGTTTAGTCCCCTCGTGAGCACCAGGAATCTGGGGGATTTGAAAGGAAGCGTGTCCCTCACCAGATACTTTTTAGTCGCTCAGTCTGACTCTTTGTGACCCTACAGACCATAACCTACCAGGCTCCTCTGTCCATGGGATCCTCCAGCGAGAGTACTGGAGTGGGTTGCCATCTCCTTCTCCAAAGGGTCTCCTGACCTGGGGACTGAACCCACATCTCACGTCTCCTGCCCTAGCAGGCGGGTTCTTTACCACCAGCCCCAGCTGGAGTGCCCAGATCTGGGCACAGTGCATAACGTGAATGAGAGGGGGCGACTGTTCTGAGCGGAAGGCACTAAAGCCTGTTTAATTGCCCTGAGGAGATGCTGAGGGTTGTGTTGCTTGTGAGGGTGGGCAGGAGGGCTGGATGGCGGTGACCTTGTAGAGACAGTTCCGAGGCCCTGCCGATTGACTGAGGGGGCGGGGGAAGGTCGGGAGTGGCCTCAGGTCCCCGGGTTGTAACGCACATCGTGTGCAATCAAGATCGTTTAGTGAGTATGCTTGTTCGTGCATCACGTACCTGTGCAAGAAGTGAATCTTTAATTTACTGCAGGTGGAATTGCTGAATTAAATATGTGCCTTCTAAATGTCAGTATGTTGTCAGACTTTCTTGTATAGATGTTTTACTGTTCATGCCCATTTCTTAGACCCTTGTAATATGGTATCAACATGCTCTTCCCCAATCTGTAGATTGTCAAAAATCTAATTGTCATTTTAATTGACATTTCTTTGAACATTGTTTTATAATTTTCAGAGGTATTTCTGATTCCTCTCAGCGGCACTTTGTGTCACTCTCTGATTGCCATTTCTCTCTTCGGAAGTTGGACTTCTTGGCCTTCTTATAGGGTTTCTCACATCACAATCCCAGAGTTTTGGTGGGTATATTGGGATCTTATTAAGGCAGTTCGTCTTCATGTAGAGGGAGTGTTTTGTTTTGGCAGGTGCCTTCAGAGCATCTGGGGGCTGGTCATTTGGCTCTTCTCCTCTGAGCCCGGGGTCAGCGAGTGGGCTGGGCCTCCCAGCCTGATTCTGTGCCTGGCAGCCGCCCCTCGCCCCCCGTGACCTCGGTATCCTGTTCCCTCACCACTTACTGTTTGTGTGCCTTTCATTTGGGATAGCGTTTGCATATCGTTTTAAGTGCATGTCTTACTCATCACTGAAAGCTTCTCGAGGATGGGGAACTCTGTAGTGACTCAGCTTCCTGTCCCCTCATTTGGCCCTCTGCAGTTTAGCTGTGGTGTTTCACACGCGACCAGTGTTTGCAGTTGCTTCCTTGAAGTGCTGCTCCCCTGGCTTAGCCTCGGTGATGCTCAGAGCTGAGCTCTCCTCCCTCCACGGGTGGGCTCTCCACGCCTCCCCCCCCAACCCTTGCCCCGGGCCACCTCCCTTAACCTGCTCCTTCGCCTTGTGACTTCGTCACCGATGTGAACATCACTGACCGTGTCCATCTGTTTGTCCGGCCAGCCCCTCCGATAGCGGGTCTAAAATGATCGCATTCTTCACTCCACCCCGAGCCCGCTTCTCCACTTGCCGTGCCCGCTTCTGTTTGTGGTCACCCCTTGGGTTTCCTTGGTGGTCCCGGCTGCGTCACCTGGGGAGCCCGGTGGCCTGGTGGGAGAGTGGGGACAAGGAGGACAGGGGGCAGACGCGGACACCTCTTCACAGCCAGATGGCGGCCGCCCATGCAGCTCAGACTGAGTGTGTGCTCGGAGGGGAGGGGGCATCTGGAAGGATTATTGCTTGGTCACTACGTCTCTGCAGAAAGAAAAGTTATTTAAAAGCAAAAATGAGCTGTTGAATTTTGTAATGAAGAGACCGAATTTCACCGCGTAAAGACTTGGATGATTTATAAGTCTTTAAACCCCAGTGGAGGAAAAGTTATTACTTAATACTATCTTAGACATTCACTCTTACGGAAAGAATCTCGGTAGAAGACGAATTAGAAACTTCAGGTGCTGCTTTTGCCTCTGCCGGAGGGTTGGGGCAAATTATCTTCCTGTCACCGGCGATTTGGAGCTTGAGGACAACAGCAGTGTTAGAACAGGAACTTTCAGAGCCAGCTTCGACCACAGCGGAGTGACCGTGAAGACCGAAGGTCAAGAGTGTGATGGATTGGGTGATTAGAATTCCTTTTAAAACCAATTAGAGGTGGCAGGTTTGCCACTGGCGAAAAGTGCTGCAAGGAATGAATCTCATCAGCATATAAAACTTCTGGGATCATCAAAAAAGGGTTTAATGTTTAAAATATAAGTACACACACAGACACGACCTGCATAGGAATCCTTGTTCGTGCTATTTTGCAGTGTTGTGTCCAGCCTGGTTTTTCTGTTAAATAATATACAGTCACTCGATTGGGCATGTTTTTAAATTTTTAAGTTAGTGGCTAGAGTGCTAAATGCTGCCGTTTCCCAGGTGGTGCAGTGGTAAGGAACCCACCTGCCGGTGCAGGAGCTGTAAGAGATGTGGGTTCAAAAGGGGGTCTGGAAGAGCCCCTGGAGGGGGAAATGGCTACCCACTGCAGTATTCTTGCCCGGGGAATCCCATGGACAGGGGAGCCTGGAGGGCTACTAGGCCACGGGGTTGCAAAGGCTCGGACACGACCGAGAGTCTAAGCACTAATGAACCTCAAGAGATTCCTGTTGCTGAGCCCCAACCCTAAATGTTAAGAGTGTTTGTCAGCTCCGTTTATCCACTGTCTGGATTTGTCTTTATATTTGGGGCCTTCTAGGTAAGTGGATTTGTGGTCAGGCATTTGTGTTTGGGATCCCTGGCTTGGCAGAGGGGCAGGGGGAGCAAGGACTGGTGTTTCAGAAGGGAGGAGGAGATGGAGAGCAGAGAAGGGGGTGTGTGTGAAGTAAAATTTCTCAGGAGTGTCTCACGTGTCAGACACCAGGAAGGAAAGCAGGTGAGAAGATACCAAACAAGAACTGAGTAAAGTAGTAATGATGACGATAAGGGTTGTTAGAAATGAACGTTGCTTCAGTGTGATCATCCTGGTGTTTTTATTCTAGCCTTCTGGGGGAGGAGGTTGAGTCTTAGGTAGTCAGAGAGGTTAAAGTTGGCTATTAAGTGGGATACACAGGGCCTAGTTAGCACTCTCCGTGACCCCATGGACTGCAGCCTACCAGGCTCCTCCACCATGGGATTTTCTCTGGTAGGCTGCAGTCCATGGGGTAGCGAAGAGTCAGACATGACTGAGCGACTTCACTTTCACTTTTGACTTGCATGCATTGGAGAAGGAAATGGCAACCCACTCCAGTGTTCTTGCCTGGAGAATCCCAGGGATGTCAGAGCCTGGTGGGCTGCTGTCTATGGGGTCTCACAGAGTCGGACACGACTGAAGCGACTTAACAGCAGCAGCAGCAGCAGTTAGGTCTCTACCTTTGTATATGCTTGAAAGTTTTCATAATGAAGTGACTTTTAAATGACTAAGCAAAGTAAAATTGATTAAAGGAGAAAGAATTTTTATGAATATCAGGGTGACTTTTTTTCTCTTCTTCACTATCAGACCTGTGTGGTAGCATTAGCCTGTGAACCTATTTTTGAGGCAAAATTATTCACAAACAATTTTGGAAATAGACAAAACCATTTTTTTTTAAAAATGTGGTCTCTCAGCTCTATATGTGAAGACTGCAGAAATTAGGTGGTTTCTTCATCTTCATCTGATGGCAGTGGGTTTGTCCCAATACCAGAGCATCTGCCCTGGACGGCAGCCCAGGGCTGGAGCTGTCTCACCACACAAGGTATGCAGCTCTGGGGGCGGCGGAGTCAGAGTCTCGTCACTGAGCATCTGTTTCTGCAGAAACCGAAGTGGGGCCTGAAGGGGGTGCTCCAGAGACAGAAAGGAAGAGATAAGCCCGTATTTGGAGGAGGAGACGGCAGTCCACTCCAGCGTTCTTGCCTGGAGAATCCCAGGGACAGAGGGGCCTGGTGGGCTGCTGTCTTTGGAGTCGCACAGAGTTGGACATGACTGAAGCGACTTAACAGCAGCTCGTATTCACTGCCCTGTGCCCGGCGCTCTAAACGCTTCATGGATGGCCAGTCATCACAGCAGATCTATCAGTTAGCGGCTAGTCTATCTTGTTTATTTTCTTTTTTAAATTATAAAATTTATAAAACAAAAATGACCATCTTGAACATTTTTAAATGTGCAATTCAGTGGCACTAAGTACATTCACATTCTGGGTAAACCTTCACCACCATCCAACTCAGAACTTTTTCATTTCCCCAAACTGAATCTCTCAGTTCAGTTCAATTCAGTTGCTCAGTCACGTCTGACTCTTGGCGACCCCATGGGCTGCAGAACGCCAGGCTTCCCTGTCTATCACCAACTCCGAAGCTTGCTCAAACTCATGCCATCCAGCCATTTCATCCTCTGTTACCCCCTTCTGCCCTCAATCTTTCCCAGCATCAGGGTCCTCTTCAGTGAGTCAGTTCTTCGCATCAGGTGGCCAAAGTATTGGAGTTTTAGCTTCAGCATCTGTCCTTCCAATGAATATTCAGGACTGATTTCCTTTACGATGGACTGGTTGGATCTCCTTGCAGTCCAAGGGACTCTCAAGAGTCTTCTCCAACACCACAGTTCAAAAGCATCAATTCTTTGGTGCTCAGTTTTCTTTATAGTCTGACTCTCACATCCATACATGACCACTGGAAAAACCATAGCCTTGATGAGATGGACCTTTGCCAGCAAAGTAATGTCTCTGCTTTTTAATATGCTGTCTAGGTTGGTCATAACTTTTCTCAAGGAGCAAGCGTCTTTTAATCTCATGGCTGCAGTCACCATCTGCAGTCATTTTGGAGCCAAGGAAATAGTCTGTCACTGTTGCCTTTGTTTCCCCATCTATTTGCCATGAACTGATGGGACCGGATACCATGATCTTAGTGTTTTGAATGTTGAGTTTTAAGCCAGCTTTTTCCCTCTCTTCTTTCATTTTCATCAAGAGGCTTTTTAGTTCCTCTTCACTTTCTGCCCTAAGGGTGGTGTCATCTGCATGTCTGAGGTTATTGATATTTCTCCTGGCAATCTTGATTCCAGCTTGTGCTTCACTCAGCCGAGTGTTTCTCATGATGTACTCTGCATATAAGTTAAATAATGGTGAGAGTATACAGCCTTGACATACTCCTTTTCCAATTTGGAACCAGTCCATTGTTCCATGTCTGGTTCTAACTGTTGCTTCTTGACTTGCATACAGATTGCTCAGGAGGCAAGTCAGGTGGTCTGGTATTCCCATCCCTTTAAGAATTTTCCACAGTTTGTTGTGATCCACACAGTCAAAGGTTTTGGCGTAATCAGTGCAGCAGAAGTAGATGTTTTTCTGGAATTCTCTTACTTTTTCTATGATTCAACAGATGTTGGTGACTTGTTCTTTGGTTCCTCTGCCTTTTCTAAAACCAGCTTGAGCATCTCGATGTCCTCAGTTCACGTACTGTTGAAGCCTTGCTTTAATAATTTTGAGCATTACTTTGCTGGCATGTGAGATTAGTATAATTGTGCGGTAGTTTGAACACTGTTTGGCATTGCCTTTCTTTGGGATTGGAACGAAGACTGACCTTTTCCAGTCCTGTGGCCACTGCTGAGTTTTCCAGATTTGCTGGCATATTACGTGCAGTGCTAACCTCCGTCCTCACTGAACTCCTAACTCCCCAACCCTCCTCCGCAGCCCGTAGCAACCGCCATTCTCCCTGTTTCTGTGCGTCCTCATATACATGAAATCAGTGTCTTGCCTTTTCATAACTGGCTTATTTCTCGTGGCATGGTTATCGTCAAGGTTCACCGCGTCAGAGCGCATCAGAGTTCCCTCCCTTTTCAGGGTGAGTGGCACTTCGCCGGGGGTGTGCACCGTGTTCTGTGCATGGCTGTGCTGGCGGGCCCTTGGGCCGCTGCCCCGTGTTGGCTGTTGTGAACATACTGCTGTGACCACGGGTGTCCAAACATCTGTCCCTCTGTCTGCTCTCAGCTCTTTGGGGCATAGTCCCAGACGTGGAATTGCTGGACCCTGTGGTAATTCTGTGTTTGATATTTTAGGGGCCACCAGACTGTTTGCCACAGCAGCTGCACTGCTGCCCATCCCCAGCAGCTGTGCCCCAGGGCTCTGATTTCTCCAGGTCACGGCGGGGGTCAGGGGGGCACGTGGGGAGGTTACGTGTGCTCACACCGCTCAGGTGCAGACCCGAATCTGAGCCTGATGGTCTGCGTCTAGAACCTCTGACGCAAACACAAGAGGAGGTGCAGAGGCTCGGAGATGCTGTTCAGGGCATTGTGCACGGGTTCAAACCCAGGCCATCTGTTGTCACAGCTCATGTTGTTAAACATCTTAGATTTAATATCTCTGTATGTTTTTTTCCCTGCCTTTCTAAATTTATGCTGTAGAATGTTCTCTTATTTAAACTATCTTTCAGGATGTATGCAGTATGTTTGATTTTATTTAAATTCTTGGGTCAAATTTTGCCTGTAAATGCTTTGAATAAATGCAAATTGATCCTGCCGAAGTTTTGTATATATCTCTGCTCTACCTACCCCTGCCAGAAGTTTGCTTTCCAATAAAACTAAATAAAACTATCTAAGCTGAATTTAAATGGGGGGAGGGGGACTTGGAATGGATCAGTGGTAAACAGTGAGGACTGAAAAAAAAAAACTCAGATAAAGTGAATTTTCCATCTTTATCAGTACAGGAGCAGCAGCTTGGAAATGTATCCGTTTCTTTGATCCTTGTGTGTGATTTGCTAAGAGCCTCTGCATTGTCCCTCACAGACTAGGTCGTGCAGGGCCTGGTGGCGTCCTGAAACAAGCTCGTTCCCTGGGGGATGCTGGCTCAGTGGGGGCCGAGGGTCAGCTCCTGACGCGGCCTGGTTGCACAGCCCCCCACGGTGCTGCCGGGGAGGTGCCCCCTGCAAACGCTGACCGAGGGATTCTGCACCCCGCTCTTCTGGGCAGGCCCTCTGGGTGGGTGACCTCTCCTGTGCTGTGTTTGAACGGCGTATGTGTGGGGGGGAGCTGTGTGTGCGTGGCTCCGAGCCCCTCCCAGGCCGGGGGTGAGTGGCTGGTCCACCATCGTAGCTGGTGGAGGTGTAGACAGAGGGCCCACAGTCACACTCAGGCTGACTCTGCTCTGGATAGTGTCTGCAGAGTCGTCCCGAATCTGGCGGCTCCCAGCCGTGGCCTGCACCGCAGTCCACCTCCAGTGGTCCTCCCGTCCCTGGCCTGGCGTGCGCGCTGGTCATGGGGGTCTTTAAAGAGGGTCACAGATGGTTCCAGATGGTGTGGCCCAGGCACCGAGCTGTTGCTGTCATTTCTTTTGAGCACCTATTCTGTGGGCTGTAATTAAGATTTTTCTCATCCCCAAAGCTACAGAACTGTCTTCCCCAGCGTCCTTGTTAGCAGGGCTCCTCTCACCTGCGGGACTCCCATCTGTGTTGGAAGGTGGTGTTCACTCCTCACGGAAGCCGTCTCTCTGTTCCTGACTTGGTGCCAGTGGCCGTAGGCGCTCATCTCGCTCCCTCTGCGGAGCCTGGCATTCGGGAACGCAGAGGGAGGGCAGGGCTGGGCTGGCCCAGATTTCTCTGCGGGCTCCGGGTCACTGCATCCGAGGGCGGTTTCACCCCCCAAGCTGAAGGCTCTAGTGGGCTTTGAAGGCACCCGTGTGACCGCACCTGCGGTGTCCCGTTCTCTGCCTCAGCAGAGGTGACAGGTGGTTTCTCCCCCCTCCCACTGTTATGATGATGCGTTTCTGGGCGCAGTCGTTTTTCTTTGCTCCAGATGTGAAAATCTGAGCTTGCTTCCTATCTATAAATGATCGAAGAGCCCCATGTGACCCCCTGTAAATCCAGTAAACAGATAACTAGGCTGGCAGCGCATGCGGCGTGCCTGGGGAGTCCTCAGCCTCGTGGTGCTCGTAGTGCAGGGGATTGACTGGGCTTAGCAGATGGGCGCCGCTCGTATTTCCCTCGTCGCTGACAGGTGCTCGGGGGGCCAGTGGGGAGGGCGGCTCTCCTGGGCAGCCCCCGCCCCCGGGACACCGAGCGCCCCGCCCCCTTCCCCGCGGAAGGTGGCAGCGGCTTGCTGATGTGGGCTTGTCCGCTTGTCCTCACAATCAAGGCCTGCGTTCGTTTTTAAAAAGATTATCTTTGAACGATGGAAGCATCAGAGATGGATCACAGAAACAGAAACAGCCAATAGAAATAGAACAGGAGAAAACACCCCCTTTGCTGTCCTAAAGCGATGTTACCGTTTTCTTCTCCCGTGATTTTTACATGGTTCACCTGTAGGTTCACATCTGCGTTTCCTCTGACTGCTCTGCGGTCTTCATCGTTACCATTTTAATGGTTGCATAATATTCTGTTTTGATTCTGTACCATCAAGTCCTTGACTCTGTAGTTGACAAGTACCTTGCTCCCAGCTCCTCGTGGCTGTTAATAACACCACAAGGTACATCTTTGTGCATGTAGCTATTTCCATATTTTCAATTAGTTTCTGATGATAGAGTCCCTAGTGGTATTATTAGGTCAGGGAATAGGAACAGTTTTATGGCTTCTAAAACATACTGCCAGATTGCTTTCCAGAGGAGTGGAACCAATTTGCAAGGCCATCACAGAGTCGTTTGCTTCCCAGATGGCCAGGCAGGATTAGGAGTGCAGCCTCTCACGGCAGGAGAGGAGGGGTGTGGGTACGTATGTGTGTGTATTTGTGCACGTGTGTGCATGTGCTGTGTGTGTAAATCTTTCTGGTTTGTATGTGCACTGATTTAAGCCTCAGTGCCGTTATGCATTGTTCTTAGTAGGAATATGCTCGGTATCCAGTTCCCATATAAGTTTTGTAGTTCAAAGTTTAATACACAGCGTGGTAGACATGGAGTTGGGCTTCCCCGGTGGCTCAGCAGTAAAGAATCTGCCTGCAATGCAGGAGTCGCAGGAGACTCAGGTTCGATTCCTGGGTCAGAAAGATCCCCTGGAGGAGGGCACGGCAACTCACTCCTGTATTCTTGCCTGGAGGATCCCTTGGACAGAAGAGCGTGCTGGGCTACAGTCCATGGGGTCACAAAGAGTAGGACATGACTGAAGCAACTTAGCATATGTGCACGCACAGACATGGAGTTAAACAAGTATATATATGTTTTCTATTTCCTTGGAATTTGAAATTTTTAAAAAGTTGGCAAAGGCGACTTGGCAAGCGCATTTAGCCATTGTGATGAGGTTCTGATCGGCCCCCTGCTCTTCAGGAACGCCTGCCGGTGTGGGGGTGAAGGTGGACTCTGAGGAGCTCGGGAAGCAGGAGGGAGAGCCCTGGTAGTGCCCGAGCACGTGCTCGGGAGCAAGGCTGGCCCGGCTGCAGGGTGCACTGCCCAACGGTCTTCAGGGCGCTCCAGTGGAGGGCTGAACTGAGGACTTGGGGGTCCCTCGAGGCTTTGTGGGAAAGGTACTATGATTCATTAGCAGTTTGTTCTAGGTCTTTGTCATTGCAATTTTCTTCAATTCTTTATATTTCCCATTGGATCATAAGCGTTTAGTGCCTTTAACTGGAGTCTGGACCTTTTGAAGTTGGTTGTCTTTCTGTCCCTTCCCTGAGGGGTTGTGTATTATGCGTGCAGGCGATGGCTTTGTGGCTTCTGATTAAACGGTGAATGAATGAATGAACGGATGAGTGAGGGACGTTAGTACTCCATCTCCATGGTTCCGGGAGGGGTTCTGAAGCCCGGCAGGCAGGCTGCGGGCCCGGCGTGTAGAACCTGCAGCGAGTGCTCTCTGGAGTATGGGAACTTGATTTTGAGCTGAGAAATTTAGGAGAGGCAACGCTGGAAAAGACGGTAGGCGTGTGCGCAGGCCTCCAGGGCGCCTGAAAGGGCCTCCTCGTCAGGTGGGTGGGGACGCCGAGCCGGAAGGCTGCGTGTCCTCCCCGGAAGGCCGCGTGTCCTCCCCGGAAGGCTGCGTGTCCTCCCCGGGGCGCTCCAGCGGACGGCAGCAGGGTTCGCGGAGCTGCCTCTCCGGCCCCCAGCCCAGCGCCCTTCCCTGTTGTCTCAGGGGGACTTGGGGTGCTTGGTTGGCCACGTCCCCCCCATGCCCTCACGTGATGTGTGTTTGGGGTGCTCTTCGCTGTGCGCCCGCATTCCCCCCCTTGTGGCTCTGCAGATCTGTGTGTGAAGCTTGTGACCTTGACGCAGCAGTCAGACTGGGCTCCAGAGCGGCGCAGGCCGAGAGGTTTGGCCTGAGAGCCGAGAGAGAGCGCAGGATCAAAACTCAGTGTGGGAGCAAGTTAGAGCTGCGTGGTGTCTGAGTCTGAACGTGAGCTCCTTTTCCTTCTGTGAGGGAGACTGCCCCGTGTGTGGTGTCTGAGTCTGAACGTGAGCTCCTTTTCCTTTCGCGAGGGAGACTGGTCCACGTCAGCTGCAGCGCGTGATTTGCGTGTGCATCTGCCACAGCTGCGATCCTTGCAAAGGTCTCCTCACGGCCGCGTGCGTGGAGCAGAGTCTGAGGGCCGTCAGGGAGCAGTGACCCCGGGCCTGAGAGCAGAAGCCCCGCGGGGGGTGCTCTGCCCCCCCTCCAGCCCCCGCCCCCTGTCACTGACTTGCTGAGGCTCAGGCTTTACTGGGAGGAAGCCCCCGAGGTGTCAGATGAGACGCCGCGGACTCCTGCAGCAGCCCCATGGGGGCTGCTTGGGGGCTCAAGCGGTGCCGCGGGGGCCCCAGGCCCCCTGAGAGGGGCGACGTTTGCCTGGCGAGCTTGGAGTGGTCCTGCTCTTGGTACTTGGGTTTGGGATTAGTGGGTGTTTACATTTCAGGAGAGCTTCTCCTCGGTTCCTATGACTTTGGCGCCCTGGGTGTGACTGCCGAGCTCTGCGGCGCTGGCTCAGTGTGTCCACGCCTTCCTCCCCGGAGAGCACGGGGTCCTCCAGGCAGGGCCCCCGCGGCCTTGTGCTCAGGGTGGTTTGTCTCCACAGCCCTGGAGACCAGCGCCACCCTGCCTTCCGTGCAGGAGCTGCTGACCTGGGTACTCGGCTCAGCAGAAAGGAGAGAGGGGCTGACCTGCCCAGGGCCGCTGCAGCGTGCGGAGGTCAGCACCTCTTTACTCTGTCTGAACAGGAGTAGTTGTTTCTGTGACAGGATCTTGAAACTTCTTCTCAAAAATGTAGACAATAAGGAGAAACTGAAAGGAGAGAAAACGTGCTCAAGTTCCTTCCATCTGAAGGCCAACCACTCATAATATTTAAGCGTTTCCTTTCATTCCTTTCTGCTGTGTAATTTTCATGTGGTTCTTATCAGCCTGTTTCTGAAAGTTTTACCTTTTTCTTTCATGCATCACATATGTTCTTCCTTGTTACTGTAGACTTTCCTTTACAGAAATTGACTCTTTCATTGATCGGCCTAGACTGAAATGCGTGCTTGCTCTGTTAACGCGGGGACCAGAGGCTCGTCCTTCTCCCCCAGTGAAATGACGCTGGCTGCCCCCACGTGGTACTGTTTCTAACACAGCAGGGTTTTCTGTGTTTGAGACTGGAGTGCTTTCTTTCCCTTTTAACTTCTGTGTATTAAAACGTGCACATTATGCAACCCTGATAAATGTTACCAAGGGAAAAAATTATTTATACAGAGTTTTCTCTGTTTGTAGGTTGTTGTGTTAAACTCAGATCCACTTATTTCTATGCCGTCCTCTTTAGATTTGGGAAACTCTTTAAGATTGAGAGTTTCTCAGCTTTTGACCATGGTGGCCTAGTCAGCTAAGGAGAGGACCGTGAGCCTCTTTCTCAGGCTGGGCGCGGAGGGTGAGAACCTAGAGTCTGTTGGTGATGGGGACATGGGGCTGCGGTCCAGCCGCCAGGAACGGGAGGCCAGCGCCCCACCGCAGACTGCGTGCTCCCGTCAGCGCGGTGCGTTTTTAATCCGTGTTGATGTCATCTCTTCAGTGTGGCTCCCTGCGGTTTACCCACTGTGGATTTGTTTGGGGGCGCAAGTCAGTAGAAATAACTTTGCTTGCATCATTGGCTCTAGTGAGTGTTTGTGGGTTTTATGCATTTTACATACATATTCATCCACAAACCAAATTTAGGCGTGTAAAGCTCTTTGATTTCCATTGAACACTTATACGTGTAGAGTCTAAAGCCTGTAGGCAATTTAGACACAAGCAGACAACTTGGGACCATCTTCTGGAAGCAGTTCAGATTATGAGTGACCCTGCAGTCCTTACAAAGGTGCCTTTTGAATTAAAGCACAGCAGTTTCACTCATAGTATCCATCTGCCCAGAAGTCAAAGTATTACAATGCCGAGGCTGTCTTCTGGGCTTCGCTTACTATTACTCTGTAGCGAGTCTCTAGCTTACTATTACTCTGCAGCGATTACTCTGTAGCGAGTCTCGTAGCTTTTCTTCCTGGAGTATTTGTGTGCGTTTTGGGTGCCTTCTCCCTCACACTTCGTAGCAGCCCTGGGGAAGCAGCAGACGGGAGATGTCTTTATCACCCAAGGACTTAACTGTTTGATGACTGAGGACAATGTTGCCAGCTTAGAAAAGACGTTAACAGTGGTGCAGGGTATTAGAGTGACCCAGCAGGGAGAGCCAAGGGAAATCAGAGCTTAAAGACTGGGCCCACGCCTGCAGCCACTGGGAATGTGCTCACTGAGGAGGGCTTTGAAAAATTGGGTTATTCCTTGGATGAGCTCAAAAGTGAGGGGCTCCTCCTTCCTGCCCCCAATTCTCGGCTGTTACTTCCTAAAGAGCTGTCACTCAGGATTTTCAAGAGCACAGTGCCCATGCTTGATTTATCAGTTTTAAAGGGGTCCAGCCTGGACTGCAGCAAGGAGATCAAACCAGTCCATCCTAAAGGAAATCAACCCTGTATATTCATCAGAAGGACTGATGCTGAAGCTCCAATACTTTGGCTGCCTGATGCGAAGAGACTCACTGGAAAAGACCGTGATGCTGGGGAAGATTGAGGGCAGGAGCAGAAGGGGACGACAGATGATGAGACGGTTGGAGGGCATCACCGATTCGATGGACTTGAGTTTGAACAAACTCTGGGAGATAGTGAAGAGCAAGGAGACGGCATGCTGGGGCGCATGGGGTCACAGAGTTGGGTGTGACTCAGCAGCGAAGCGACAGCAGGCCTGGCCCTGAATGAGAAACTGGGTGCCCAGTGTGTTGCAAGTGCTGTGGGTGCTGCAGGCCAGAGCTGGGCAGTGAGGTCTGTCCGTGTTGGCCCTGCTCCCGTGACCTTGGGGCTCGTGGGGAAACTGGAGCTCAAGAGCAGACCCAGCGCCGGGCCTCCTGTGGCGTAACGGGGGAGGCGCAAGCTGCCAGAGTGCTCGGAGGCATGGCCTCTAACCCCGATCTGAGGGTTCTGGGTTTGGGGTGGGGAGTGTGAGTGTGAGTGTGAGTGTGTGTGTGTGTGTGTGTGTGTTGGGAGGGCGGTGGTGCCTACAGACTGACTGTCGCCACCAGGCTTGCGACTCCATGGATGTGGGGTATGCTGGGGTGTTGGGAGTTGTCAAGCGTCCCACATCTCAGTGTGTAGCAAAACTTGGGCACCTCCAAGCCTTATAATGATATGTGGCATATGGATTTTATCCACGGAATGTTTTTGGTATTAAGGAGCCACTGAAGGACAACCTAGACAGCATATTGAAAAGCAGAGACATGGCCAGCAAAGGTCCGTCTAGCCAAGGCTATGGTTTTTCCTGTGGTCACGTGTGGATGTGAGAGTTGGACTATAAAGAAAGCTGAGCGCCGAAGAATTGATGCTTTTGAACTGTGGTGTTGGAGAAGACTCTTGAGAGTCCCTTGGACTGCATGGAGATCCAACCAGTCCATCCTAAAGGAGATCAGTCCTGAATGTTCGTTGGAAGGACTGATGTTGAACCTGAAATTCCAGTACTTTGGCCACGTGATGCAAAGAGCTGACTCATTTGAAAAGACCTTGATGCCGGGAAAGATTGAAGGCAGGAGGAAAAGGGGACGACCGAGGATGAGATGGCTGGATGGCATCACTGACTCGATGGACGTGAGTTTGAGTGACCTCCAGGAGTTGGTGATGGACAGGGAGGCCTGGCGTGCTGTGGTCTATGGGGTCACGAAGAGTCAGACACGACTGAGCGACTGAACTGAACTGAACTGAAGGACTTTAACCAGTAGAGGGGTTAAAGTTAGTTCACATGGCTCGGATTTCAAGAATAATCTTTTGGGATAAGGAACAGCCTACCTGGATATTATTTAATCAAATAATATTGTTCTGAGGATTGCGGGCCGGTGTTATTAAGGATTAAGACCCCTCACTGCCACAGAATGCTGGACACTGTCACCTTTACTTAGGGGCTGCCTGACCTTTGCCCTTTGCCGTAACGTTTGTGTAAAGCTGTCCCATGTCTTTCCTTGCATGCAGAGCCTGCAGAGCTGCCTGGTGAATTCTGACCCTGTGTGTGGCGTCTTGGTCTGGGGCCATAAATATGGTTCTAAAGTCATAAATTATCTGTAAGGAAATTCACTATAGATTTACCTAGGTAAATAAATGAATTTTGAAGCCAAAATCATAGGGGGAAGTGGGAAATTCACTTGAGTAAGTAAAAGGAATAAAGAGAAATGGTCATAATACAGTCTGGAAAGGAGAACCCACATCTGAAAAATAGTAAGACCTGCACATGAAGAATTTGCAGTGAAGTAATAGCTCTCCCCCACCTTTCAAAGGAAGAGTGACATAACCAGCAAGAAAACACATTTCCCAGAGCATCAAGCTATGTTGACGTTAGCATAATAGTATGGATTTTGAAATGGAGCTGTTATTTTGAAATGAATTTGCCTGATTTTTGAGGAGGAGACTGGTTTTCAAAGAATCGGGGAACAGCAGGCAGCAGAATCCCCAACACTGTCGTGATGAGCTGGTTGTGTATGTATGTTCAGAGGTGGGTGACCACGAAAAACGGCCAGACAGAAGCCTGCTTCATTTAAAGGAGGTCATTTCCCTCCTGCCGCCTCATGCGGCACCAGCAGTGAGTCGCGTGGGACAGAAGGCAGTGTGTGCTGCTGAGGCTCAGCCTGTTGTCCTTGAGGCCTCCTTACAGGAAGCGATGCTGGTGGCTATCCAGAGCTTCCCTGGCCTCCCTAACCGACTGATGGAGCCAGATCTCTGTTGGCTGACACCTGCTTTTAGATGTTATTTGTAGAGAAAAGATCACTAATGGAAGCAGCCAGAGAGGTTGTCAGAGGTCAGACGTGCTGCTCCCAGGCTCATCGAGGGCGAGGGGCTCGATGGATCAGCTGCCTCTCTGAAGCCGGGTCTGTGTTGAGAGTGGTTTTCCTGTGAGTAAATAGTACGTTCAAATAACAGGTCATAAGCGACACACTGGAAACACACATAGGTTCCTGAAGGTTTGAACACTGTAAGCAAGACTATAAAACCACCGAAACAACACAGTCGTGGTGGTGTCGTGTCGTGAAGCCGCTCAGTCGTGTCCGACTCTTCGCGGCCCCGGGGACTGTAGCCTCCCAGGCTACTCCCTCCATGAGATTCTCCACATGGGATTCTCCAGTGGGATTCACCCACTGGAGTGGGTGCCATTGCCTTCTCCTGGGAACAACGCGGAAACAGGCCAAAAAGATGGACAGGTGACATGTGGAGAGCTCGGGTGGCCAGTCCTGTCCTCCCAGTAAGAAACCAAGCTCGCCAGGCTGACGGCCGGCACCTTTGCTGTTTTTCTCCTCTACTATTTTTTTTCTTATTCTTCTAAATTTTTTTCTTCATTCTTTTACTTTTAAATGAAGAGTCCACAGAGCTTCTCCAGCCTCCAGGGCCTGAGGCCTTGAATCACCCCAGTATCCTGAAGCTGTTTGACGTGGCTGGCACCCGGGAGGCACTCCTCCTGGTCATGGGGCGATGCTCGTCCCCCTGCTGGACCACGGCCGCTGAGGAGGAGGCCCGGGCAGATCCCGCCAGGTGGTGTCCCCCGGGCAGGCCTGGTGTGCGGCCATCAGGGGGCGGCTTCTCGGGGCCTAGAGCCGGGCCTCCTGCTTTCAGACGTCGACCTCAGCAGCGTGCTCCCTCAGCAGCCGGCCGGGCGCCTTCTTTCCTCTTTCCTTCCAGCTGTGTGCTCTGTTTCGTCACACAGACAAAACCGCGAGGTCCGTTTTCCTCTTGATGCTCTGTTGATTTTATAGCACTTCTAATTGCTGACGACAATGACTGTTTTCCTAATCGGATCAGAGTCCCAAGACTTACATTATGGGAAAGGATCTTAGCGATTCTCCTTGTTTACATAGCCGCAGAGGTTATGTTACTTGCCCAAGGCCACAGCTAGTTGGTCAGAGGAATGGGTTTCAAAGGGCTGCATGAGCAGATATTGAGCGGAATATCCGACTTTTTTTCCTTTGTGTTCATAGTGGAAACCTGCCTGATCACTTCCTGACCCTGAACCCAGGTGAGAGGCATGTTAGAGGAAATCATGAGGGACCCCGAGGAGGGACTGGAACCTTACGTGGAGACACCCCCTCCCCAACCACAAGGACCGGCAGGCTGGGTCGGTGCTGTGCATGGGATCTCTTCAACTTAGAATCCAGTGAAATGATCCTTCAAAAGTGAAGGAACATGCACTTTCTCAGACCAACAAAAGCCACAGGAGATACCCCCGTCCCCGCAGCCACAGGGGCCAGCAGGCTGGGTCAGTGCTGTGCATGGGATCTCTTCAACTTAGAATCCAGTGAAATTATCCTTCAAAAGTGAAGGGACATGCACTTTCTCAGACCAACAAAAGCCACAGGAGACACCCCCGTCCCCCCAGCCACAGTGGCCGGCAGGCTGCGTCAGTGCTGAGCATGGGCTGCGCATGGGAACGGCCCAGGACTCACTGATGGCCTGAGCCTGACCGAGTGATGACCACCTGGGCTCCTGGGCCACAGGACAGCCCCGCTGGAGGGCTGCATCGTCCACGGGAAGCCCCCGCCCTCAGCCCACCCACCCGCGGCTGCATCCTTCCCCGGCCTGTGAGCTTGTGCCCTAAACCTCGGGCTGCAGCCTCCCAGGCTCAGGTTGGGGCCTCTGGTTGGAGACCCTGTGTCTCTTGACAGTTCAGGCGTGGGAGAGATGAGACCACCAGTCACGGTGGGCAGCGCTCTTCAGAGCTCCTTGTGAGTCAGCTTGTCTGCAGGCCCCCGAGTCCTCTGCACACATGGGACAGGGTCTTGATCCCAAACTCCACCCCGACACCTGGAGGGAAATGGAGCTGTCCAGAGTGCTGGAATCGCTGAGCCTGGACGGAGCCCTGTCCAGCCCGAGGGGCTGTGCCCTTCAGGCCTGGAGCACATGAAGGCTAGAGCCCCAGCTTCAGGAGGAGCCTGATCCAGGCCCAACAGGAGGGTGGTGGCTGCTCTGCCCTCCTCACTAGCTGGAGAGCAGACAGGGAGCGAGGCCTTTGGGCTGACCACCTGCTGTCTGCTGCAAACCCACCTTAAACTGGACCAGGCCCTCCCCCGGGCCAGTCCTCTGTTCACGTGCAAGTTCATTTATCCAAGTCATTAGTATTTTGACTCTTGATGGAATGTTAGGATCTGGTATGGAAATATGGGTAAGAAGTATTTGTTAAACAAACGTATTTATGGGGCAGCTACCGTGTGCTTGAATGGTGCGAGAGCTGGAAAGGTGAATAGAGTATGCCCGTTGTCCTCCAGGGGCAGTAACTGGTTGGAGAGTCATTCACACGTATTTATTATGTGCCCAGAACCCAGCATTCATAAATAAGTGTCTCTTGACTGTTAATAGGTGTATGGTGCAGACAGGTGTAGAGGCTGGGCCCCGAACCCAGCCTGGGGAGGGGGGAGGTTGGGGGGCGGAGAAGGGTGAGGGTTGAGTGGGCCAGGGGGTGGAGGGGAAGGCAGGGAAGGGAGGGAGCAGAGACCCTCGGCGCCCCCTGCCCTGACGGAGCAGAGGGTACCCGGCAGGGGGGCTTAGAGCCCAGAGCCTGGAGCTCTGCGCATGGTGGAAGCAGCCCCATGTCCACCGGAAGGGCAGAGTGGCCGGGGGAAGCTCCAGGGCAACGGAGGCCAATGGCTCACTCCGCCTGCCTCCCTGGGCCTCCCAGAAGTTAGACTTGAGCTGGCAAGGTTTCAGATGCACCAACTGCGTGCTTTCCAGATGTTCTGTAGGACTCAAGGCGCTTGGATGTTAGTAGATAGGTCCCAGGGTCCAGCTGGTGCAGAAAATGCCCGAGATTAGAGTCCACTCTGTCCCTTGGTGTGTGCCAGGCCCAGCAAATGGCTGATTCATCAGACGCTTGCTTTTCTAGCTCCATGCCCATTGCCGTTCTCCCCTTTGGCATCCCAAACACTGGCCCTAACATCCTCCTCGTCTTGAGCTCAGAGTGGGATTTCAGGGGAGGGCTTTAGCCAGTTCGTTCAGTTACTTAGTTTTCCTGGGTCTCTCACGTGTTCCATGCTGTCAAACTTTTATTGTCTTTTTTTTCCCCCCTATTAATCTGTTTCATGTCAATTTAATTCCTAGACCAGCCAGAAGAATCTAGAAGAGTAGATGAAATTCACATCATAAGATGTGAAAATTCTGGAACTTTCCCCTCCAATCTGTAATATTATCCCTCTGAAGAAAGTTTTTTTTGTGTGTTTTCCCTTTTAACTTGTATTATTTTAAAGCCCCACTGGGTCCCTGAAGCGGATATAGTTCTGGTGGACAGGACGGTGTTGCACTCAGCCTGTCTTTCATACCATCTTGGAATTGTCCTGCTCTGCCCAAGAAGGATACCAAGGTTTAGCCCTACAAAGATGGGGCTGCTTTTCCATTTTGATTTCAGAGATGCTCAAAAGACTTCCTCCTGCTTCCCTTATGCTCCAGATTATACAGGTAGCAAGTTACACCTACAAGTTGTATACTTTTTACTGTGAGTTTCTGTTTTGAATATTTAGGGTGGAAAGCTGCTCTCATCTGGATTCCTTCCAGGATTTTCTGCGGCTCCCTGGGAGGATCGTGTGGAATGGCCAGTTTGGTGATGGGCTCATTACTGCTGAGCCTCAGGGAGGAGCTGGTGGGAAGCTGGCCTCACCAAGGACTTTCCCCACCTGCCCCCAGTCCTGCAGTGACAGCAGCTCCTGCTCTTCCAGGCTGAGAATCTATTCAGAAAAGAGTGAGGATGATGCATGTACACTTCACCTGCTTGAAACTGATAGGCCATTTACCTCTGGGATTTAGTTTCTCTACCAATTAATTTATAATCTGTTCCACCCTTCTCTCCCCTTACCCATCAGTCACCACCCTTTTCAGGGATAATTGCAAGGAAGAAGAGACTCTGGCTTTCCATCAAAGCGTGTGTCGTGCTTCCACTCTGCTGTTGCGTGCAAAGGTGGACCACCCACCTCTCCACCACCTTTGCTTCCCTTTCTCAGTCCTTGTCCTGTTTCTTGTTTTTTGAACATGTTAGTGAGAGGACATTTGTATAGTTTTGGTGAAATGAATTTCCATTTGCCAACGTATGAAGAGCACACATTCTGGGAGCCGGATCATAGGTGCCTGATTGACTGGGTACAGAGATTTGGAGAAAACGTGGCTGTTGGCCCTAACACTTGGATGAAGTGAAGCCTGGAATGCAGCCTTCCCCTGCCTTTCTGGGCTTGGCTGGCGGCCCCGGAGTGCTGGGAAGATGTGTGCTGAGGCTACGGGCTCAGTGGAAGGAGCATCAAGAGGCTCTCCACCTGGAACACATCAGGAGTCCCCTTGTTCCTTCCCTGCCTCCTTAGACCGCCCTGTTGAGAGACAAGCGTCCTGTCGCAGGAAGGCATGTCAGCAGCGCTGCAAACACCTGGGTCCTCGTCTAAGCTGCAGCTCACGGGCGAAGAGCTGAGAAACTGGAGCATTTATCAAAAACGGCTTCCACCTCTCATGATATTCATTTTTAGTTTTGTTAATAAAGAATGTTTCTATGTGGCTTGGCTGCTTCATAGATTCGTAACATATCAAGTCCTTTGGGACATCTCATCCCCCCAAAAGCTGGGAGCTCTGGGGGTGTTTTAAATTTTCCCCTCTGTCACAGGGGAGAAGAATTGCTGACATACTGTGGGCTAGAGCCCCTAAAACAAATCTATTTCCACCTTTTATACCAAAGCTAGGGGAATTGCCGGATTGACGCATTGTTAATTTTGTTTGCTGAAGCTGAGTGCACCTGACAGGTCTGCTGTCCGGCCGCGGGTGGGGACTCGTGGGGACTGGTGTGAGCCCAGCTGCTCTTCCTGCCCCTGGGGCAGGGGCCAAGTTGAGCAGTGTCCACCCTGCAAACACGAGGATCGCTTTGTTGCTAAAGATTGGGGGCCACAAGCATTTCTGGTGGTCTGTCATGGGACACGTTACCTTCCTACAGCTCAGGCAACAGATTCTAAAAGAGCCGTGTCAGAACTATTTTGCACACATTTTCAGGTTAGAAGTAAAAAAGAAAAAAGTCCAGTTATTTATGAAGGTGCCTATCACGACTTATGCTTTTTGATAAAATATTCCAAATAATCCACAGTATTTTTCTTATTAAACACTATGAGAAAGATGAAAGGCAGATGACCAGATATCTTTAATACATGCAGTATACATATTGGATGAATTCCTTGTAACACAGTCGTCACTGTGGTAGTAAAATATCAAGAATTGCAAGTTCAAGGGAAGAAGTCTGAAGTTTAATAAAAAAATGTGAAGACGTTATAAACATCACTAGTAATCAGTGAAATGAATATAAAAGCATGCATTTCTAAGCATCAGATTGGCACACGTGAGAAAACAGCACTCAGTGTCAGGGAGGGGCTGGAAATGTGACTTCTCAGGTGCACTTGGTGAGTATCGGCTGCTTGCTGGTGTATTGTGACGACTCAGAAGATGTGCATGCTTTTCCGCTGTGACAGGTACCTTCATCCACGGCTGCTCAGTACGGCTCCATTGATTTCACGTGACGCTCAGTGGGGTGCTTTGCGGGCTCGGTGCCCCTGAGATGTGACTCGCTGCACGGAGGGCTTGCACTTGCCCCAGGGGAAGCCCAAGCTGCTGCGCTGGTGCCTGAAAGGACGTTTATCCTGGACAGAACGCACACAGGCTCTAGAGCAGGGGTCTCGACGTGTTGTCAAAAGGAACACTTTCTTTTCCTTCCGGAGGTCACGAACACCTGCATGGGGCCATCCTGGCCAGCCAACTCACAAACAGGCTGGTAGAAGTTGACGTTCATAATCTGAGGTCGGCCAGCTAGCGCAGTGTGTCCAGGTGTCTGTAGGATACTGGTTTCCGAAATCAGTCACGTTCTCCACCTGGTTCAGCATCTCCCAGCGTGGATGCTTCAAAACTGTGACCACCTGGAAGAGCCCGCCCGTCCCTCTTAATTGGCTGCAGTTGCTGTCCTGCCATCACCGATGAGCCTGTGAGCTGGATTTGGTCATAACATTTTTGATACCAAATGCATTTTTTTTTCCTTTCAAATTTTCCAGACACCAGCTGGGTGTCCTACAGTTAAATTCTGTACTGAGTACCCAGCGTTAGCTCAAACCCTGTAGGTAGAGGGCTCAGTCTAAAGGACTCCCCGCTCCTTCAGATGCTAGTCACGCACCGTCCGGGTCTCCGCGTATACCTCTCACCACCCAGGTGGAAATCTTTGGTTTCCACAATGCCCTCCTCAGCTTCAACAATGTGCTAGATTGGCTCACAGAACGCAGAAAGTGCTTTACTTAGGGGTTTACGGGTTTATGATGAAAGATATAATTCAGGAGGAGCCACCTAGGAGGGTGCGTGGGTCGGGGGCTGGGTGGGAGCGCGGGGTCCCTCCACCCTCCCAGCACCTCGGTGTGCTCACCACCTGAACGCTCTCCGAACCCCATCGCTTAGGGATTTTTATGGAGGTTTTATCATATGTAGGTCTGATTACAAGTACAAGGATATTGTGGATTAAAAGAAAATCAGAAACATGTGGCATCAAAGAAATTTCATGTTCGTTAACAGACCTCTTTGGACTATGCCTCCAGGCTTCCCCAGAGATATCTTCATTCATTAACTCCGACGGGATCGTTAGATTTGAGTAGTTAGAACATGTGAGCAGGTGAACATATGTACTTCGAAACTTCTAAAAGACTGTACAAATGTGATATTACTAGGTCAGTACTGTTGGTTGATCATCTTATTAAAGATTGCCAGATATTTTGGGGTCCATCATTTATTAGGAACTCTGAAGTTTTCAGGTAGCCTTTGGATAAAAGATTTAATGTTTTCTCTCGTATTGTTTGGTTGCATTAATCACGGCAGTCTGGATTTTAATGTCTCCTTTGTCAAAGTGTGTCTATTAGACTGCTGAGTTGCCATTTTAAAGTGCTTTGTATGTAGATACTCGGAGTGAGACGTTAACCAGAGCCATGTTCCCCATCCTCTGGGAGCATTTAAATGTCTCTGCTTTCCCCACGTGCAGCCCACCATGCACCCGCTCTGCGTCTTAGGATTTGCCAGTCACAGGTGCTCAGTCGTGTCTGACTGTGTGACCCCATGGACGGTAGCCCACCAGGCTGCTCTGTCCATGGGATTTCCTAGGCAAGAATACTGCAGTGGGTTGCCATTTCCTCCTTCAGGGAATCTTCCCTGTCCAGGGATCAAACCCGCGTCTCTTGCGTCTCCCCATATTGGCAGGCGAATTCTTTATCACTAGCATCACCTGGAAAGTCCATATACCATAGGGGTCCAGGCAAATTTCAGAGAAGACTGGCTGCTTCTCAGGGCCTGGTACTACCCCACTATATATTGTGTTGGCCAAAAAGTTTGTTCAAGTTTTTCTGTAAGATGTGGGTTTCACATCTTAAGGAAAAACCGGGATGAACTTTTGAGCGAACCAGTAGTTCCCGGTCTTAAAGGAGACGTTGCTCTGAGCCCGTTGTCCACTGTTCCTGTGTAACACGTGTCAGGATGTCTGGGTGTTTCAGTGAAAATCATGTGCAGTTTCATCAGACTTTAGGTACCAGCTCTTCTGCAGTGACCTTACATTATTTCTAGTTTTCACAGAAACTGTGAAATGGGTATTCCTCACCCCCATTTTTCAGAGAAGAAATCAAAGTCCTGAGAGGTAGCATGACTTGCCAGCCTCCAGGTTAGGTTTGGGAAGTTTGGGAGCTGGAAATCAAGCCCAGGGCTGCTTTGCTCCGGTGACCGAGGAACCGTGGGCACTCATGGTGCGGTGAGCTCTGGGCGGGGACCGGGAATGCACAGAAAACTCTCCACCCCGCTGCCCCCCGAGGAGGGTGCTGCCTGTTCCTCATCAGGATGCCGAGGAGGTTCCAGAAGGACTTAATTGAAAGCTCTGCATAAATGCATGACTCTATGTTAGGTTGGCAGAGGTTTCCTGCCAATATATGAAGTGCTGAGAATCGATAGGAAGAAGTTTACGGTTATAAAGTAGAAACGAGCAGAGCATGAAAGGCTAATTGGGACGTGTTGAATGTTAGGAAACCTGCAGATTTATGTATGTGAGGTTTGGAAGATGCTCCCCTAGCAGTTTCTGGCAGGTTTTGATAATTGATGACGGACCGAAAATAGCTGAGCTCCTCAGATGAGCCCAACAGGACGTGCTCTCCCAGAGTACCCTCCTTCCTCTCCTTGCACCTGAAGGGCACGCACGTGTGTTCCACTGGGTAGAAGATGGTTTAGGGTGAGAGAGGGAGTGAAGAAAACGAGGGCACTATTATGTGATTTCAACACTGTTTATCCGCCTCCTGCCCCTGAGATGGTGCCTGAGCCCCTAGCGTGAATGGTAGGGGGGTCAGTGCCCCCGGGGAAAGGTGCTCCCAGTTGTTACAAGGGAGTAAGACCACAGTGGTTCAGCAAAGACAGCAGATCTAGGCTCGCTTTCATTCAGCAAAGCGACTAATTCTGAGTTGAGTCAGCTCTCACGATTATAAGCCAGATAAAGAATGCTGTACTAACACTGAGTTTCTGATACGATTTTAAAAATTTAATCCAAAACACCTTTTTTTTGGTATCAGTAACTTCTAAAATGTACCATTCTACTTTTTTAATTGTCTAGGCATTTTCTTCCACCAAGTACTTTTTTGTGTGCTGTTTCGATGGAATTCTGCCAGTGAGATGAAAGAAAACTAAGCCACGTGCCTGTGAAGAGCCAGTATTTAAGTGACGCTATGTATTCTTTTTCTTTTAGGCTACACCGCACTGCACGCGGGATCTTAGTTTCTCGACCAGGGATCAAACCCGCACGCTCTGTAGTGGAAACTCAGAATCTGAACCACTGGACCCACCAGGAAGTCCCAGTGCTGTATACTTTGATTTTACTTACGTAGGCGGGAAAGGAGAAGAAAGCACTTTGTGTGTAGAACTCATATTGTGTGCCAGGCACCCTCCTAGCTTCCATGTGTTTACATATATATATATATATATATTTGTATGTCAGTATACTGTTATGTCACTTTGCATAGTATTTATAACCATTTTGCAGATGACAAAACTGTGGTTTAAAGAGATCAAATGAAAAAAAAGAAAAAGAGATCAAATGACTTGCTAGTTAACACGGGTTTAGAATTTGAACCTAGGACTTTCTCTTTCAAAGCTCTTATTTTTGTTGGTATCTGTCTTGCAAAGACTAAACTGCAGTTATCAGAAGGTTACAGAACATGACGTGGTGAAGCTGTAGTGTTGCTTTCGATCTAGTTACTTTGAGCAGCACGATCTTGTTAAGTAAATGTTTCCTGAGGGTCCTAGGGTGAGTCTAGAGAATGTGTGAGGGGAGTCGGGCCTCCCTAGGCGTTGAGCCTTTTTCCAAGGACCTCATCGTCTAGAGCAGAGGAGGGTGCCTTTCTGAATTGCTGGTCTCTGCTTATAATTGATTTTTAGAAATTCTTATTGGCAACTGTCACTTCTCAAGCTGTGCTATTTGGCCACTGTTTTTCTTCACGTGGGGGCTTTCCTGGTGGCTCAGATGGTAAAAAAAAATACTCCTGCAATGTGGGAGACCTGAGTTTGATCCCTGGGTGGGGAAGATCCCCTGGAGAAGGGAATGGCAACCCACTCCAGTGTCCTTGCCTGGAGAATCCTATGGACAGAGGAGCCTGGTGGGCTGCAGCCTGTGGGGTCACTGGTCTGATTTGGCCACTTAATAGCCATGCCCAGCGAGCTGTCAGACCAGCAGCACAGCTGCACGTCTCGTGTGACTTGGAGCTTGGCCCGCGCTCATCTGGTCTGTGTGCCCTCTGCTGTGCCTTCCCTGGTCTTTTCTGGCTCTCCAGACTTAAGGCGTCCACCACTGACCATCCCCTCGGGGTCTCTCCTCTTCCGTGGATGCACGCCCCTCGTTCTCTGTGTCGGCCCCTCCTCCTGCCCCTCTGCGGGACTCTGGCCGTCCTCTCGTCAACGATGCACTCCCCTGTCAGCGTGTTTCTCTGTGTAACTCAGTACCGAGGTGCTCCAGCTTCATATATTTTAAGGTCTTTGATGTTGGGCACGACTATTTGAACAACAGTATTTTACACAAAGTAGGAGTTAAAAACCCCTTTACGAATGATTCAGTGTGACTTCATTTCAGTAAACTCGCTGGCAGCACAGGCTTTGGTCAGGGACCGTATCACAAGGGGCACAAGGGGCCTGGCACTTGCGCACCATTTGTGGGGCTGCCATCCAGGGCACTCCCGCTGGGCAAGCCGATCGGCCCTCTCCGTTTAAGACGCGTAAACCGTTTGGTCTTGCTGTCCAGCTTTTAGGAGTTTGTCCTAAAAATGCTGTTATGTATATGCAACCATATGTGTACAAGGGCATTCTTTATAGATTTATTCATTTTAGCAAAATATTGGAAAATTTCAATGTTCCATAGAGAAATTGCTAAATGCATTGTGGGACACTTGTATGATGAAAGACTGCACCAGGAGAAAGAATTAACTACATCCATGTGCACCTTCCCTGTAAATTCTTCCCTGACAAGAATAAGGTGCAGAACAGACGCTAACGTTTGCGTAAAGTTAGGTCTGCAGCAGGGCGTGTGTGTGTGTGTGGATGCATACAGCTCTACGGCGTGGAAACTTGCTGATAGGGAGGTCGAGGAGGCAGTGGAATTTACTCTTCACTGCTTACCTTTTCATAACATTTCAATGTTATTACAATTTTTCTATGAAAAATATCAGATTAATTTTTTAGAAGTCTGAAGTCTGATAGTACAGACTTATTCCCAAGTCTGTTGACTTAACGACAGTAGGTGAGATAATGTGTGTCAAGAGCTTAGCATAGTTCCAGATCTAACAGCGCGTCTTCAGTAAATGAAGCTGAGTGGGGGCCGTGGCGGAGATGGTGGAGCTGGGTGAGGACGCCAGGACTTTACACTAGGAAGTCCTGGTGGCGAAGAACAGCGGATGCCCCGTCCCCCAGCTCAGCCTCACCTGGGGATCCGGGTCCTCACAAAGAGATGGTCGGAAGTGTGAAATAGTTTATAGTTCTGGTGCGTTGGTTTAGAAGATAAAGTTAAGAAGTAGTGTTTTTCTTTGTTCTTGTCTTCATGTTCATTTTTTTTAACATAAAGTGATCGTGAATCACTTAATAGCAGAGAAAAAAATTAAAAGCTGTATGTGTCTCCCCAGGGCAAAGCCATTATTGAGTCAAACTTCACAGCCTTGACAGATGAGCCGTGCTCTCTTGTGGTGTGGAAGCTTGGCCACCACCATCGAGCTCCTGGCATGTCTAAGCCTCGTTTTGAGGAGCAGGCTTTCTGACTCTAAGGTTAGGATCTGATACTGCCACCTGAGGATGTCCATCACAGGTTCATGCTTTCCGTGAAGCTTCTGGGATGGGATTCGGCTTCGCAGGCGCGTGGCCATCTGCTGGGGCCTCTGGCCTGTGAGAGCCCCGGTCTCCGGCGCAAGTAACCACCAGGTGAGGAATTCCTGTGTCCAGTCCTGCGTCCGCCCCGCGGGTGACGGCCAGTGACTCGCACACTTGTGGCTTCCTTGTCCATTTCGGTTCTGTTCCACCCAGCCCTCTGTGACGACCAAGGCCGGAGAGGGACGGGTGTTCTGGAAACCCTGCCGAGGGGAGGTGGGGGTGACACGGAGACGAGACCCCGGTGACCCGCGGGCGACCGTGGGTGGTGCGCGGCCCACGTTTCTTCTGAGTGTTGCGGCTTCCTGGTTTGGCGGGCTGTGTTCAGAAGACCGTTAATAGATGTGTTTTTAATCTTTGTGTCCTGCAGTCAGGTAATGATGTTATTTTTTGTTTTTACCAATATTAAAAAAACCCATAAGTGATTTAATTAAATTCACAGATGTCGTTCAGATAGAAACGATTTCAAACCTTTTTTCTTCTGAACAGATATTCTTAGCTGAAAGTTAACGTGTTTCTGATCAATTAGAAATTATGAATAAATAATTTTTCTATAATATTTCAGCAGTGCTGTTGGGCGACATACAGTTACATTAGGTGATTCAGTGTGTAGAGGTGTCATGAATTAGTTTTTGACTATTGCCATCAGAGATTTAAGTTTATGGAGAAATTGTGTGGTCAGTCATCAAAGAAAACATATATAACAAGTACAATGTTAAAGAAACAAACTTAACATTTGGTATATAAACACAAGGGCTTCCCAAATGGCTCAGTGGTGAAGAACCAACCTGCCAGCGCAGGAGACGTAAGAGAGGCGAGTTCTATCCCTGGGTGGGGAAGCTCCCCTGGAGGAGGAAAAGGCAACCCCTCCAGTATTCTTGCCTGGAGAATCCCACGGCCTGGGAGCCTGGTGGGCTACAGTCCAAAACAATGAGACTCGACAGAGCGCCTGAGCGCCCATGCGTATAAACACACACAGACTCTTACTTAGTGCCATCGCCAAGTAGTCAGTGGCAGCAATTTTACCTACAATGAGTGTAGTCGGCAGAGGGCGCCTGTGCATTTAACTCCGTTCTCATACTTTGGGGCAAGTGTTTTGCCTTTTGCAGAGAAGAGAGAGGCAGGAGAGGCGGTTTTTTGGAAGGTGCTCAACTCAGCGTTGCTGCTCCCGCTGGCCGAGTGTCTTTCTAGCACAGATGTCAGGAAGCAGTGGGCCTACCGCTTCAGTACAAAGCTCCTGCGTGACTTCATAGGAAAAATTACAAAGGCATAGATGTAATTGAACCATTCATTTTCACCCCTTCCCCCTATATCATTTTATTTTCACTGCTGACTAAAAATTGTCACTCACCATCCAGTTCTGTAAGAATGCAGTCACTGGCCTCAGTAGCCACTGACCTTCAACACCCCCTGAAAGAAGTGCAGGGTGGCCATTAGGAACCAGGCACTCTGCTGCAGGAAAAACTGGAAGAAGAGGCCTTCAGATAGTTAGATGTTTTCAGGAGAAGATTGTATGAGCCCAGTTCTTGCAACTCTGTGTCTAGAAAAGCACTACAATCGTGACTGCAGACCCCTGATCCTCACGACTAGCAGTGTGTGTGTGCATGCTAAGTCACTTCAGTCGCATCCGACTCTTTGCGACCCAGTGGACTGTGGCCCGCCAGGCTCCTCTGTCCGTAGAATTTCCCAGGCAAGAATACTGGAGTGGATTGCTATGTGCCCTCTTCAGGGGAGCTTCCAACCAGGGACTGAACCTTCATTCCTTACATCTACTGCATTGGCAGGCAGGTTCTCCACCACTAGCGCCACCTGGGAAGCCCCGCGACTAGCAGCCATGTTCTGCAAAAATAAGTGTCTCCTTGCATGCACCCCCCACCAGAATTACATGTATACTGGCTGCCCTCCCCCCACCTCTTTGGAGCAGCTTCTCAGATGAGAGGCTGTCTCCTGGGCTCATTTTGCTCCAGATAAAAACTCATAACTCCCAGGTTGCACATTTTTTCAATTGACATTATTTATCAGATACCATTTCCTTTAAGATTAAAACAACCCCCAAAATAAGGTAGTTCTTAGTAAGAAAGCTCATAGTGGAGGAAAACATATCTTAGTTCTAAATATCATAGATCATTCTAGAGTTATAAAATAAGACGGGCTTTTTCTCTGAAAGAACAAAGATCTGGCCGTTGATGGTTTTTAAAAGTCAGAGAGATTTTATTTCATTCCCGTGTAACTGGAAGCTGGGAGTCTTCAAAGTGTTTCTAAAACCAAAGATATTTCTTCACATGTATGGCAACTCATAAATCTGTGAGCAAATAAACTGTTTTCAAAAGCCCAGATTTGTTTTTGAAATAAAATATATGCTCGTGTTTCCCAGATCTGTATTTAAAATGATGCGCAGAGCTATTTATGTGGTGTCAGACTCGAAAAGACCGCCAGCATTTCAAAGAGCTCAAGTAAACAGTGGCTGACTCTGTCACTCCGTGCAGAATCTTTCCCAACTGTTTTTTAACCTTGCAGATTTTTTGATACTTGTAAATATCCAAAGATGGCTCCGTGGGTAAAGAATCCACCTACAATGCAGGAGACGCAGGACATTTCGGGTTTGATTCCGGATCAGGAAGTTCCCCTGGAGAACTTGGCAACCTGGCAACCCGCTCTGTATTCTTGCCTGAAAAATCCCATGGACAGGGGAGGCTGGTGGGCTAGAGTCCCTGGGGTCACAAAGAGGTGGACCCTGGTGAATAAACACACACATGGTCCTACATGTTCATTGGTCAAATATACGTATCATTTGTTTCTCTTATTTCCTTGTTGAACAGTCATTCCTAACCCCAGATCAGTTGAAGAATTACTCATATTTCTTCTGTTTTCTTAAAAAAATACTTTTAAAACATTACAGAACTTTCTCTCGTCTTATTTTGGCATGTCAGATGAAGATCAGATCAGATCATTTTTCTCCCAAATATTTAGTTTCTTAACACTGTTTCTTATATGAGCCATTTCTATCTTGATTAATGAAAATATATATTAAGTTTTTAGATATCTCTGAATGTATTTGCTCTTTCAGTTCTTTCACCAGTTTTTATTATTATTATTTTCCTATTAATTTTTCAAAGAATTCCTAGCTTCTGTCACTTGTCTAATTTTTCAAATGAACGTGGGGATTATTTTTATTTACTTCTTTTTTTTTAATTTTTATTTTTACTTTATTTTACTTTACAATACTGTATTGGTTTTACCACACATTGACATGAATCCACCCTGGGTGTACATGCGATCCCAAACATGAACCCCCCTCCCACCTCCCTCCCCATAACATCTCTCTGGGTCATCACTGTGCACCAGCCCCAAGCATGCTGTATCCTGTATCGGACATAGACTGGCGATTCGATTCTTACATGATAGTATACATGTTTCAATGCCATTCTCCCAAATCATCCCACCCTCTCCCTCTCCCTCTGAGTCCAAAAGTCTGTTATATACATCTGTGTCTTTTTTGCTGTCTTGCATACAAGGTCGTCATTGCCATCTTTCTAAATTCCATATATATGTGTTAGTATACTGTATTGGTGTTTTTCTTTCTGGCTTACTTCACTCTGTATAATCGGCTCCAGTTTCATTCATCTCATCAGAACTGATTCAAATGTATTCTTTTTAATGGCTGAGTAATACTCCATTGTGTATGTGTACCACAGCTTTCTTATCCATTCATCTGCTGATGGACATCTAGGTTGTTTCCATGTCCTGGCTATTATAAACAGTGCTGCGATGAACATTGGGGTACATGTGTCTCTTTCAATTCTGGTTTCCTCGGTGTGTATGCCCAGCAGTGGGATTGCTAGGTCATAAGGCAGTTCTATTTCCAGTTTTTTAAGGAATCTCCACACTGTTCTCCAAAGTGGCTGTACTAGTTTGCATTCCCACCAACAGTGTAGGAGGGTTCCCTTTTCTCCACACCCTCTCCAGCATTTATTGCTTGCAGATTTTTGGATCGCAGCCATTCTGACTGGTGTGAAGTGGTACCTCATTGTGGTTTTGATTTGCATTTCTCTAATAATGAGTGATGTTGAGCATCTTTTCATGTGTTTGTTAGCCATCTGTATGTCTTCTTTGGAGAAATGTCTATTTAGTTCTTTGGCCCATTTTTTGATTGGGTCATTTATTTTTCTGGAATTGAGCTGCATAAGTTGCTTGTATATTTTTGAGATTAGTTGTTTGTCAGTTGCTTCATTTGCTATTATTTTCTCCCATTCAGAAGGCTGTCTTTTCACCTTGCTTATATTTTCCTTTGTTGTGCAGAAGCTTTTAATTTTAATTAGATCCCATTTGTTTATTTTTGCTTTTATTTCCAGAATTCTGGGAGGTGGATCATAGAGGATCCTGCTGTGATTTATGTCGGAGAGTGTTTTGCCTATGTTCTCCTCTAGGAGTTTTATAGTTTCTGGTCTTACATTTAGATCTTTAATCCATTGTGAGTTTATTTTTGTGTGCGGTGTTAGAAAGTGATCTAGTTTCATTCTTTTACAAGTGGTTGACCAGTTTTCCCAGCACCACTTGTTAAAGAGATTCTCTTTACTCTATTGTATATTCTTGCCTCCTTTGTCAAAGATAAGGTGTCCATAGGTGTGTGGATTTATCTCTGGGCTTTCTGTTTTGTTCCATTGATCTATATTTCTGTCTTTGTGCCAGTACCATACTGTCTTGATGACTGTGGCTTTGTAGTAGAGCCTGAAGTCAGGCAAGTTGATTCCTCCAGTTCCATTCTTCTTCCTCAAGATTGCTTTGGCTATTCGAGGTTTTTTGTATTTCCATACAAATCTTGAAATTATTTGTTCTAGTTCTGTGAAAAATATCACTGGTAGCTTGATAGGGATTGCATTGAATTTATAAATTGCTTTGGGTAGTATACTCATTTTCACTATATTGATTCTTCTGATCCATGAACATGGTATATTTCTCCATCTATTATATTTTTATTTACTTCTTAATGTACTTTATTTTATTTTTACATTTTCTTGGTCATGCTGTGTGGCATGTGGAGTCTTAGTTACCCGACCAAGAATCAAACCTGCACCCCTTGAATCAGAAGGTTAGAGTCTCAACCATTGGACCAGGGAAGTCCTGGGCATCATTTTTAAAGTTGGAGAGTTGAACCATAAAGAAAGCTGAGTGCCGAAGAACTGATGCTCTCGAACTGTGGCGCTAGACAAGACGCTTGAGAGTCCCCTGGACAGCAAGGAGATCAAACCAGTCGATCCTAAAGGAAATCAACCCTGAATATTCACTGGAAAGACTGATGCTGAAGCTCCAATACTGTGGCCACCTGATGTGAGCAACAGTGCGCTCTGGGTTCAACCTGGGCTCTGGCTCTTACCAGGACCCCTATTTTCCTTGTGTTTGTACAGCCTCATTTTCCTTTTCTACAAAATACCAATCTCGAATTGTGCTGATGACTAGATGAGGGGATATCTGTGAAGTGCTCAGTGACTCAAGAAATACTCGTCGTAATAATGCCATCATTGTTCTATCATTCATCTGTTCTTCCACCAGACCTTTTGCAAGAGGTAGTAGTAAACCAATGAACAACTTTTAGACATTTTTCTCTTTGATCTGTTGTAAAGGTGGAAAATCTGTAAGGCAAATTGCTATTTTGATATTTTAAACATAGCAGAAAAGCTGTGGTTTTTCCAGTAGTCACGTATGGATGTGAGAGTTGGACCATAAAGAAGGCTGAGTGCTGAAGAATTGATACTTTAGAATTGTGCTGGAGAAGACCCTTGAGAGTCCCTTGGACTTCAAGGGGATCAAACCAATCAATCCTAAAGGAGATCAACTCTGAATACTCATTGGAAGGATTGATGCTAAAGCTGAAGCTCCGATACTTTGGCCACCTGATGTGAAGAGCTGACTCATTGGAAAAGACCCTGATGCTGGGATAGATGGAGGGCAAGAGGAGAAGGGAGTGACAGAGGATGAGATGGCTGGATGACAGCACTGACTTGATACACATGAGTTTGAGTAAGCTCTGGGAGTTGCTGATGGACAGGGAGGCCTGGCGTGCTGCAGTCCACGGGGTCGCAAAGATCGGACATGACTTAGCACCTGAACAATAGCAAAGAAAGACCCAGGACTGCCGAGGTTGCAAAACTGCTAATTTACATGAGTATGTTTATCAGGGGCAGCGTAAATTAAATAAATGTAATTTGTTGAGTAAGGGGGCACCTTGACCTCTCCACTGCAAGGTCAATGTGGGGTTCCTTTCTGTTGCAGCATGCCCATAGCGCCTCAGACAGACTGGCGCAGACGAGCCCACGTGTTCTGTGTTCAGAACAGGTGATCGGGAAGCGGAAAGGAGAGGAATTCAGCTTTGTGCTTGAATTTTGTGTTTGAGACAGGCAGACAGTTAAATGCCTATAGCAGCACAGGAGAGCGGCTTGAACTTTAAGAATGTTCCTTCTCCTCCCTTCTCCTGCTTCGCCCTGGGATTTTCACATTTATATTAATTATCTTCACAGCTCGTATTAGGTTATACAATAGAATCTGAATTTCAAATAAATGTCAAAATCAGAAAATAGGGCTATTACCCTTCACAGGCAGCCAGGGAAGAAAACGCGCTTCTGTTCCTGAAGCGTGTTGTCCTGTGAAGCACAGACCTTATTTTTCAAATACCTTGTCACCAAAACAACCAGGAGACCTCATTAAAGAGTCTCCAGGGTGCTGGGGCTGTGGCGGGACGTGGCCATGTGAAAGAGTGAGCCGCGGCCCCGAGGCTGGGCCCACCCCACGCTGGCCCAGGATGACCTTGGGAGCCTCTCCCCGCTGGACCCAGGCCTCTCGTCCAGGGAGGGAGCAGGTGTACCTGGCCGGTCTTCAGTGTCCTTTCAGGGTGTTCACTTCTCTGGGTGGACACAGGAGGCGCCACTCTGCGTGTTTTTCTGAGCCATTCCCAAAAGAGGTGGTGGTGCTTTGGTCCTCGCTCAGGCTCACGGCGCTCACGTAGATAAAGCTCATCACCACCCCAGCGGCGCTTTTCCGTGTGTGTGTGTGTGTGTGTGTGTGTGTGTGTTTCTTTGCATCATTGTGAAACAGAGCAGGACCGTATGGTCCTTCTCCCCCAGGTCCTCAACCTGCTTTTTGTCTCTGGACAACCTTTAGCCAAAGAATAAGTTCCATCAGAGACATGAGACAGTGCAGAAGCAAAGGATAACAGTCAAAGGGACCAAATCGTAATAGTTTAGTCACTGAGCAGTGTCAAGGGGCTTGCGTTCCTCCTCCCGGGCTGTAGATAACATTCTGAGCCACATCCGGGGATCTGTCCATGGATTCTGAAACCCCCACCAGCTGGAAGAAGTCAGTTGCATGATGACCAGCCTGTGGCTAAGACATAAGCTGCCACAATCCTGAAAACTGGTCTCAGGGCCACAAACTGGCCGTGTATTTTCCCGAGGAGCAGGGGTTCAGCATCCACTGATTACGTGTGCTCAGAGATGTTCTAGATCAGAACTGCTGTGAATAACGGGAATTGACTGTGTGTTATTTTTATCGCTTTCATGATTCAGATATCTTGCAATTTGAATTAAATGCTTTCATGTACTAGCTAATCCTTAAAACTTACAAAACTTACAGGAAAACGCAGAACTATGTTTCCAGGGGGTTCAGCAGAGAGCTCAGGATGATCAGGGCTGACGGAAGCTGACATGTGGACTGTTTCACTCTCCATCTTGACGCGGTATTCAGGCATGATCCAGCAGGTGTGTGGCTACCTTCTCTGAAATAAGAATTAAGGAGTGCCGCTTGACTCCCGTCCTTGTGAATGACTTGCTGAGACACCTCAGTGCTGTGCTTTGGTTATTTTCACTAGGTCTGCTGTAGGGAGAGGACGGAGCAGTTGTGGTATCACTGTGAGTTAACGGATGATGTCTCTTCTCAGTGAAACAGCAATTCGGAAATGCCTAACATGGGTATTCTTAGTGGGGGTTACTCCTTTGACTTGGGAAGAGGTTCTTTTTAAAGGACAGAAACATCATCCTGTTCCTCCAGGAGCTTTCAATCCAAGAGATGGGCCAGCGTCCTGATGGGTGGGCTCAGTGAGGGTTCCGTGGGCTTCTCAGGAAGAAAGAAGGGATGGGTCCGTTCAGTGTGGGCAGAGTATGAAGGATAAGACCTGGTGTCACCGAGGTGGAGCATCTCTGGGGTTACGGACCATGTCAACAGGAAGCTGTGTTTCAGTTTGGAAAGAAAACTCAAAAGGAACTTACCAGGACGGTGTCTATTGCAAAAAGCGAGGTTGGCTGGCATTTATCAGGAGAGGACGAGCGACGGGAACGTCAGGGGCAGCCTGGGACCAGGCGAGTCCGGGCAGCCTGGCTCTGACCTGGTGCTCCTTTCGGTCAGGAGGCTGGCGCGGGCCCGCGCGGTGGCGTCTGTCTGTCCCAGTGCGGCCAGGAGGAGCCAGAGAAAGAGAGGCTGCAGGGAGGGGTGACGCTGAGCCACCGTCTATAGGTCGACAAGTGTTTCAGGCTGTTCGTGTCTGCCTGATAGTTGCGGAGCTATCGACTGTCCTTCAGGAAAATGTAAAAAAGCAGATACAGCGGGGGGAGAGGGAAGGTGGGATGATTTGAGAGGGTAGCAGCGTTGAATCGTAACCGTTGCCATGTGTAAAGCAGACAGCAGTGGGGATTTGCTGTGTGACCCAGGGAACCCTAGGTTGGAGCTCTGTGACAACCTAGAGGGGTAGGTTGGGGAGGGAGGTTCAGGAGGGAGGGGACGTGTGTATGCCTATGGCTGGTTCATGTTGATGTATGGCCGAAACCAACACAAGATTGTAACATAATTATCCTCCAATTAAAAATAAAATTAAAAAAAGAAGCAGACAAATAAGTAATTACGGAGCTAAGAACTGGCAAAGACTCTTTCCTCCGCTCTAGCCAAGACTCCAGGATTTTGTATGCAGCGACTTTATTTGGAGGATCTTAGATGGAATCAGTTTATTTAGAATATTTAGGAGGGAGGGATTTTTAACCTGGAGGCCATGTCTTCTGTGTAACAGTATTATTTCTAATTACGTAAAATAGTTTTTAATATGCAGTTCAGTGAGTTGATTTAAAACAAGTTTTAATTTTACTCGCCATAGCCGTTCGGCTTGCTAATTACTTCTGGGTGAGCACATTAGCCTTTTTCGTTAGCTAAGTATTTTTTTATTTTGAGACTGTTCTGCACATGTAGGGTTATTACATTTTATTTGAACGCTGAATTTAGTGGATAATGAATTATGTTGCCATTCTCCAAATGGGTACCATGTGGAACTAGTGTAAATGCCTTTCGTCAAAGACAAAAATAAATGATGACTAGTTGATTGACCCAAGTTGAGATTAACTAGCAGTTTTGATGTTTCATTTGACTTTGATAAGACAGTGAAGAGCATTAAGGGTGAATGTGGTATATTTGTTCTACAGTGTGTTATTTTTTATATGCATTGAGAAGAATTTTTTTCCCCTGGCATACTTAAGAGAGTATTCATACTGATGGGGACTAGTAACATGAACTTAATTTTAACTGATATTTTTCTGAAGTGAAAATTTGTGAAAGAGTGGTTGGGGGTTCAACTGCCATTCCAAACATGGTTACACCTTTAGATACTTACTAACCAGGCTTTAAATTAATTTTGCAAGGTCTTTTGTGTGTAGTCATTCCCTCATGTATTCGTTTAATTACAGATTTTCACCTTTTGACTTGTGACAGCAAAACTGATTTCTCTTGGAACTGAGTCCAGTGATGTGTGTGTGTGTGTGTGTTTTTAAAAAAAGCTTTACAAAGTTGTGTTTTTCCATTTGTCTGTGTCCATCACAAAATACTTTTCTCTTGAGGACTCCTCTATTCTTGAATAATTAAGTTTCCAGCATGGCAGAACACTTTCTAATCTCTCATTCTTGAAAACACGGCATTTATGAGCAAAGAATGGTATTGCTAGTCATTTCTCCACTGAATTACAGTGATGAAAAGACGTCTCTTCTGAATGGGAACGTGGCCTTGTGTATTCAGATAACCATTGTGTTTAGAATTGCCTTCGTTGCTCCTTTTTTCTCCCCGCTTAGACTTAGTTTAATAAAAGACATTATCTACACACAAGGTGCCAATCACCTACGAAGGCCATGGTGTCGGGGGGTGTGGGGGGCTCTGATCTGTGTGCCCGGGCGCTGCCTCTCCTCGGGCCTGCCCTCTGAGCGAGCTGCCAAGCTCTTGCGTAATTGTCTTGACGAGTGCGCACTGCTTCGTGGAGCAGCTGGGCCTCTGCCAGCCCGCGGAAGCCAGGTGCCCCAGGCAGCAGAGCCAGTGCCACTTTCTTGCTGGGGGCTTTAAGCCATACCTTAACTATGTTGCTGAGACCAGTGGTGGATAGATAGTTATTTGAGGCAAGGATTGCGTTCATTTGTTCTGGCGAGGTAAGAGCATTTGCGAATGGTAAAGGGCGGCTGGTGTTTCCGAGCTGCAGACGCGCCTGTGTGCCGGAGCCTTCTCTTTCTGCCTTGGGGGCTTCCCTTGTGCCACTTACATGCTCCAGAATCCGTCGGAAAAACACATTTTGATGGTGCATCTTGAGAGGAGAGAGTTTGTGTGCTTCATGCTGTCGGGCGTTAAAGGGCCTGAAGTAGAAAGGCAAGGTTGTTGCGCAGTGCCCACGGCCACATCTAGGAATTGGGCACACCAGATGTGGGGAAATAGTCATTGTGTCCAAACAGACAGAGCTCAAGGAAGGAGTCCGGGCGCTCCTGGTGCCACTGTGCGTTCAGACGTTCTCGTGGGTGATCCGTGTTACTGCAAGAGAGTGATACCGAAATGCGGTGTCCGCCTGACCCTATATTGGTTATTTGCTAGAGGGAGACATGTCCATGTCCACAGAGAGTTACCTACCAGTAGGTTCATTTGGCATTAAAAGTGTGACTCTTTCTATATCTGTTGGCTTCAACCAAGCCAGCAGGAGATAAGTATTCCTGCTGACCAGTGAATTCCAGAATCTGTACAAACAGTATCTTCTCATCTTTCTGCACATCTAGGCTGGACTCTCCGTGATTTTATTCTTCATGTGTTGCATAAAACCCCTCCCCAAATAGCCCCCCATTATTTTCCAGGGTGGCCCTCTCCTGATAATGTGTGGCCTTGTGCCCAGGAACAGACTTCATTTGCTCGTGCCCTTTCCCTTCTGGTCTTCCTCTCCCAGGGACGGAACTCTGCCTGGGTCCTGGTGACCCTTTGGTAAGATCTTCACTCTATTTGAGAAGTTTCAGCTGTGTTCTTGGCTTCTTTAACTCCTTCAGTTTGGGTCATATGAACATTCTGTAACCCAATCTTGTTTGTTTCTCTAAAATGTATAAATGTCTTGATACAGAAATTCCTGAATTCAGAACTAGCTTCTACTAACATTGTAGTAGTTGTTGTTCAGTCGCTCACTCGTGTCTGACTCTTTGTAGCCCCATGGACTGTAGCCCACCAGGCTTCCCTGTCCTTCATTATCTTCTGGAGTTTGCTCAAACTCATGTCCATTGAGTCAGTGATGGCATCCAACCATCTCATCCTCTTTCACCCCCTTCTCCTCCTGCCTTCAATCTTTCCCAGCATCAGGGTCTTTTCCAATGAGTTGGTTATTTGCATCAGGTGGCCAAAGTATTGGAGCTTCAGCTTTAGCATTAGTCCTTCCAGCAAATATTCAGGGTTGATTTCCTTAAGGATTGACTGGTTTGATCTCCGTGCAGTCCAAGGGACTCTTGAGTCTTCTCCAGCACCACAGTTCAAAAGCATCAGTTATACTAACATAACATGATGTGTTTTATTTCTCTACACTATTTTATTCCAGTTCCCTTCTGAGTAACATCACCTGTGAGATAAAAGAGGTGAAAACACTTTCATTGAACCCATTTACTGTTTTGCCATGTAATTAAAATTTCAGTAAGCCTGTTAATCTGTCAATATTAATATATCATAATTAAAGAAAATGCTGTTTCTAGAAGTACCCAGAGGTCATTCCCTAACACACAGGTGCCTGAAAAAGTAAAACATGTTATTTGTCTTGAGAAGGAAGGCAAGGGGAGGCTAGAAAGGTGGCTGGGTCCCTCCAAAGCCATATGTGAATTTTCTGCTCAGCCATGAGAGTTTTTAAAGGGAAAAACTGAAGAAATCATCTCAGCTAATCACTGAGATGGGGCAGGAGGCGGGGGGTGGGTTAGGCCGGGGTGCCAGCTGGTGGACTTCTTGTGATTTTTTCTTTGGATGTTAGCTTGTTCTCCTAGTTTGTTCGAGAGATTACTGAAGGGGATGCTAGGGAAGCAATCTGGTCACCTGTGAATGGCTTAGTCTTCATTTCTCTTCCTCTGATCTATGGAAAGAACCAACAGGCTCTTTGCATCAGGTGGCCAAAGTATTGGAGCTTCAGCTTCAGCATCAGTCCTTTCAGTGAATATTCAGGGTTGGTTTCTCTGGACCACACGATGCCTTGCCAGCAGGTTAGGCAAGGCGTGGTGTGGTCCGGGGATCCGAAAGGTGTGCCCGGGCTGGAGAGGAGCAGAACAGGGGAACGTCTGGTTAGGGTTAGTGACGCGACGAGCAGGGCCCCTCTTGAGAGCACCTTCCTGCCAAAAGTTGCTCACAGCCTTACTTTTCAGCTTCTTGTGGAAAGTGGTATTTTGGGCATTTGCCTACTCAACATTGTGACATCCGTCAAGGAGCCTGGTGACCGTGGGGTTTTCTGTCCCCCAAGGAATGAGTATGCAGTCACTACCGAGTAAAGGAAACCGATTACACAATAGAATTAACACTCTTCACGTTTCTGAAACCCGAAAGAGCTCAGCCTTGAAACCGCTCTTTCTGCAGCTGCTAATGCTGGAAACGAGGCTGGTAAATCAACACCACTCAATGCCTGTCACCGACTCCAGACCATAGTGAGGTTTGACCGTGAACCTGGAGACGAGGCATGGAAGGGTTTCATGTCACCAAAGGACAGGTTATGCCACATGGCTCTTCTTCTGCCAGAAGTGGATTCACCAGCGCAGTCAATAAGTTGGATGAATGTGGAATTTGATAACGTGGCTCTGTCACCCGTATTTAACTTGAGCACGGCCCAGGTCGTGCCAGCCACAGACACACGCATGGAAGTCATTTGGACAAAATCCAGAATTCATCCTGTGTTCTCTGTCTCAGTGGGTGACTGTTTTTTTAAACAGTCTGGGTTCTTTTTTTAACCTTTAACGGGCCATTTTTAAGCTTTAATGTAACTTATATTGTGTCTTATACTGGCAGTGAATTAAGTACATTATGAACACGATCTTTTCCTAGGACATAGGTACTGTTTTCTATGAGAAGCCTGAGGGCCCAAAGCAGTCAAAGGCTGTGTGCAGTGATAACACCTTCCCCAGAAGGCTCCTGAGCTTGGTGGCAGCACGTGCCTTTGGAGGGAAGAGGCTTTCTTGTGTCTCCCAAGGGCGCTGAGCTGGGCCGCTGACAACCCACCAGCGTGACTGAGATGCATAAGGCAGCTCAGGCATGTGTAAAATTTATATCCACGGCGGTGACAAGCCTGAGCACTGTGGAGGGGAGACAGATTTCCACTGAAGCTCAGCCAGAAACGCTTCCCGCCACAACTCTGACAAAATAGTGCCATAAATGAACAGAGCCAGAGAGTTTCTGGGCTCCGTGAAAACCTCCCGTGTGACGGCTGCCTCACAACACCAGCTCTACGCCCAGGCGCCTAATAAGCCACTGCACAGGTGCACGGGCGTTTAATTCGGAGCTGGGTGTCCTCAGCCCTGTCATCCAAGTAGGCTGTGATGTGGGGTGCACCCCCAGGGTGCTCTGGATGGTCATTGGGAACAATGCTTTTCCCTTCTAATGTGTTATTATCATGAAGTTAAGTGCTCTCTTGGTAGTATGTAGAGCCTAGAAGTCAAATAACCCACCCACCTGTGGGCTTGATAGTAACTCAGTGGTAACAATGCCAAGTTTTAGAAGATGGTTTTGGCTGCTTTAAGTTCACGGCAGTTGTTTTTACCACCCTAGGGGGTTGACATCTAAAGCTTGTCATGCCCGAGATCCCCGAGTCCGTTTAAACCTGCTCGTGGGCCAGCGAGAGCGTCCAGAAGTCTCCGGTGTTGTCTTGATGCTCCTAGCACCTTGGGGTTTGGGTCCCTCCACCGGCTCTCTGTCACCTCATTTTTGATGTGCACAGCCTGTGGGAGGTGACTGCCGTGTGACTTTAGCTGTGAAGTCTGTTCCTCTTGTTAAATCCTGGGCATTAGGGAAAAGATCAGGCCACTCTCTGTGTCCCGACTGCTCCGTGTCTCTCCCCGGGTGAGGACGCCCTGCTCCTGCTTTCCCGTGGGTGTGCAGTGGAAACCTGCTCTTTTACCAAACAGACGTGTCGTTGATGGGATCCCGCAATGGTATTTAGTGGAAGTGACACGACCAGATGTGAGGGTAGAGAAGATTCGCATCTATAAAAATAGTTCCAGCTGTCCACTGGTGTGGTCTATCACTCTGTGTAATATTTCCTTAAGCTTTTCACTTCTATTTTTTAAAAAATTACATAAAAACCGTTACCTAAATTGGTGTATTTTATTTGAAACATCCAAAAAAAAAAAGTGTTGTTCATGTCATCTTACAATATAGTGAACTATTCTGGAAGTCACCTTTTGGCAGAAGTGAGCGGAACGTGGTGATTATGAGGGTGGAGTGGGCGTATGGCAGTTCAAACCTCCCTCCATCCTTCAGGGCCTGTTGGATGCAGTCATGGGCCTCCTTTCAGGAATGAGACCCCGAATGGAGTCAGAATAAAAGGAGGTCGTCACATCCATAGGTTTGTTCCATGTGAGGGATCCAGGACATGATATGACAGGAATAAAGGACACTTTCTTCAATTTCATTGTCTTGAGTGTCCAGGTGATGCTCATGATTCTCTTGATGTGGGGGAGGGGATGTGCTGGTGGGAGAGGGACTCTCCCCGGCTGAGAGGTGACTGCTGTGTGTGTCCTCTTTCCAGAACCCGTGAAGGAAGCTGCTGCCATGGTCTGCTGGGCTCTCAGGAGAGTCGGCCAGGTGCGTGCCCGCTTGGCCCGGAGAGACAGTGGAGTCTGCCGGGGCCACGAGCATCAACCCCTGGGCCCGAGGCCCGCCCCGGGAGCACCGGGCAGCACGGTGGAGCTGCTGGGCAAGTCCTACCCCCAGGACGACTACAGCAACCTGACCCGCAAGGTCCTGTCCAAGGTCGGCCGGAACCTGCACAACCAGCCGCAGCACCCGCTCTGGCTGCTCAAGGAGCGGGTGAAGCAGCACTTCTACGCGCGGTACCCGGGCCGCACTGGGACCCCGCTCTTCTCCGTGTACGACGACCTCTCCCCGGTGGTCACCACGTGGCAGAACTTCGACAGCCTGCTCATCCCGGCCGACCACCCCAGCCGGAAGAAGGGCGACAACTACTACCTGAACGCCACGCACATGCTGCGCGCGCACACGTCGGCGCACCAGTGGGACCTGCTGCGCGCGGGGCTGGACGCCTTCCTGGTGGTGGGCGACGTGTACCGGCGCGACCAGATCGACGCGCAGCACTACCCCGTGTTCCACCAGCTGGAGGCCGTGCGCCTCTTCTCCCGCCACCAGGTGAGCCGGCCCCGCCATGCCGCGCGGCCCGGGGGCTTCCTTGGCGTCCGTGAGCCATCCGGCTTTCACCCGGCTTTCACGGTGTCCTTGGCGCAGGCGGGGCTCTGCACATCCTGGCCAGCGTGCTGTGTTGGTAACGCAGGAACTGGCAGGACTTTACTGCCTCTTGTCTGACTTTTGCCTTCCGGTCCCCGCGTGCCTGCCTCTGCGTTTCTCCTGATGCGTGAGTAGTCAGCGCAGAGGGCTGGAGAGGCAGGGCTGAGACCTGTGGTTGGGTTGCTCCAGGTCCCAGTGAGCAGAGGTTACCCGGACATGGTGTTGGACACCAGTGGATTTCTTAGGTAGCCCAGGGGCACTGGCGCTCTCGTGGCTGAGACTGTAAGGTGCCTTCTTGCCCCCAGGCTCTTTCCTCAGCGTTGCCTGCTGTACACTTGTGGCTGCTGGACGTGTTTTTCTCTGTGAGAGGGCTTCGCTGTTCTGTTCCCAAAGTTTGTGTTTGGATTCAGAGAGCTTTTTTAATCGGGAAATCTGGTATTCTGGTCATTCTCAAAAGCACCCACCTTCTCGCATCTGGTAGCTGACATCCTAACGTCGAATCTTTTTTTTTTTTTTTTTGGCAATTTGCGAAAATTTCTGAAAGCTTGAGTCTGTTTCCTAAGAGTGCAGTGTCTCTTGTCTTGCATTAACGTATTTTTAAACCATCTCTGTTTTTATCTAAGAAACAAATGGAATTAATGAGGCGCAGGAAATATCTTGCGTTACTCCCTTAGTGCTTCTTACAAACATGTTCACTGAAACAGGAGGAATAATTGTCAACAAAACTCCCTCCTGCAAGCGTCAGGTCAGTGGGTTGTTGGCGTGAGCAGGAACAGTGTCAGCTTCTTGGGTTGTTGGAGTGAGCAGGAATGGTGATGGCTCCTTGGGTTGTTGGATATGAGCAGGAATGGTGACAGCTCCTTAGGCTGATAAGTAATCATCGCTTGTTGTGTTAAATGAGTCGCGTTGTAGGAGACCACTGCCTTAGGGTGCTCAACTCTTCCTGGGAATCTGTGAAAGTGCAGAAATAGGTATTAGCTTTGCGCAGAAGTCCACCTATGCTTGATCCCAGAACTGCTGAGACGAGCACTTTTCTACTGGGGAAAGCTGACTGTTTTCTACATTAACTTACATTATAAGGATGCAGATTTGTTAGGAAACACAAAGGTCAAAGTCTGAGGAATATGACCGAGTGATGGAATGTCACCTGCAGTTAATGGGCCAGCAGAGGTGTGACATCAGGGAGCAGGCGTCCAGGTCACGGCAGCGGCAGGCGCTCAGCCCAGTTTATCACGTTACAAAAATGAGAAAGGACAGGGCCCAGTGGTTGGTGAGCCTGTGAGCCGTGGAAATGGCCGTGGAGGCTGTGAGACGCACTCTGGTGTTTTAATGGAGGAAGAACCCAGGGTCCCTGAGAAGGCGGGAAACGGGTAGATAGGGAATTAACCTCTTCTTGTTTCACACTTCTGCGGGGTCCAGGCCAGGTTAGCGGGAGGCGGGCACGGCTTTTCTTCGGATGATGTGACTGTGTGTTCTGCCTTGTAGTCAGAAAGACTGCACGCACACACGAACACGTATGTATCAATACAGTAAGGTAGTTCCACGGGCCTTGTTTCATTTGCTCCTCATCATAAAACCCTGTGAGGCAGATTACCTCCACTGCAGCCACGGGCAGTCTGAAGCCCCAGCAGGTTTAGTGACTTGCCCAGGGTCGCCCCGCCAGCTGGTGGCATCACCTGAGCATCACCCGTTCTGCCCTGTTGCTTTTCATGGAGGAGTTACTTACGACCCAGCCAGGGCTTTAGTTCCAGGAACAGTGTCACAGAGAGAGGACTGGTGTTTTGTAGATTCCTGGCCTCAGCTGGTACCAAGTCTGATCTAACCTTAACAATCAAAAAGAGTTTTTTTCCTTCTTTCACTTTATTAGTCTCTGAATAGTGTTTTTTTTTTTAAATCCCAATTGTTGTAATCATGCTACATATGTAATTTAAAAAACTGTATGGTCATTCTTTAAAAAGTTTTCCTGTTATTTCATAATCTTGGTAATCATTATTTTATTCACTACGTGGTGTATTTAAGGAAGAAGAGAGGTGAGTCATCAGATGTGGGGTAAAGGAAATAAGAATAAGCATAGAAGTGGATATACGTTATTTAACTATTAGTTGTGAATAAAACTCTTTTGTGTTCCAGAAAAGGTAAAATGTGTCAGTATTCACAAATTTAAATGTGTTAAATGTACCGATTTAAAGACATCCATTATTAGATCAGACATTTTTCAATCAGAGAATCCTGAAACAGAATCACCAGAGGCTGAAAGTAAAGGGCAAGAAAAAGGTAATATGGAGCAAACACTTTAAAACAAAGCTGGTAACACAATGATTAATATTAGATAGAATATGTGGAAAAAATCATAAGTATGAATAAAGAGGGATAATACATGGACCAAGATGCTTTATGACTTAGGAATTTTAATGTGCCCGACATCATAGCCATAACATAGAAACCAAAGCTGAATAAATCAAAGTTTGAAAAGTTCATTATGATAGTAGATTTTGAATGACTTCAATCAAAGATTGATGAATTAAGCAGATGAAATGAGTCAAGATATAGCAAATCTGAAAAATATGATCAGCATGCTTGATTTGATTGTTTTTAAAATTCTGTAACTATGTATGTGTGTTTTTGTTTGTACAGACAGACAGACAGACACACACACACACACATAAATTCTATACCCAAATGTTAGAGGTATATAGTCACATGGGGAAACTTAAAATAAGTTGTCCATGTACTAGTTGACAGTTGAAGTTGTAAATAAATGTCAGAGACCCAATGACATTATCAGAGCTCTGCCTGGCTGCCATGTAGCTGATGTGGAAAGCAGTAAGAAAAGAGTAATAAAGCTTTCCCTGTCCCTAGCTGTCTGCAGATTCACAGCTATAGATTCATGGGGTGAAGAGAAATGTTAGAGTTATCAAAAGTTACTTATCACTAAGTAGCAATGAAAACACTGACTTCAAACTGCTCAGGTGTGGCGAAGATAGTCACTTTATGATTCTGGTGGTAGCCCTGGCCACCGTGACCACTAACATCACCGAAGGAGGAGCAGCCAGACATACGTGTCTCTTGTCGAGAGAATACAAGGCCACCTGTAAAAAGTCCTGTCAAAAAAACCTGGACCTATATCAGCTCAACTTGCTGGCTCTAACAGGCACATTTATAGAGATACAGAGGACAGAGAAACAGATTAAACGATATCATGTGGATGCAATGAACAAAACCCAGCCTGGGGAAATTCTATAGCGATGCTACTCAAGCTGAGATGTGCCTAATGGAGTAAGTAAGTACAAGAATCAGAGTGAGTGGTGAGAAATGATGAGGCGGTCCTATTCAAGGCTGTTGTCCGAGGACGTCTGTGGCTCTGCACGCAGTCTGCCAGGCCTCCCCCTTGGTGAGCTCTGTGCGTTCAGTCTGGGGGGTGGTTTTGCACAGCACTGTGTATCAGTTCCAGACCGATTAGAAACCTGACACTGTCTCTGCCACAGACAGTTTGAGAAGCACTGCCCTTCAGGATAAATGATTCCCTTTCTTCAAATAAAAGCAAGGAGAAAACAATAGCTGGTGCCAAACAAAAAAACAGATCTCAATCAATCACAACGTGCCGGTCCTATCAAGGGAAAGCATCTTTCAAGAGAAAAAAAGATGTGAGGCTGTTGGGAACTTGAACGCTAACTGAACATTTGAGTTTCAGGAGTTCTTTAGCTTTTGAGGTCCGACAGTAATATTATATTTTTATACAGTCATTCTCTCTCAGAGATACATATTGAAATACTGTGAACCAAATGATGGATTTTCGTTAAAATAATGGGGGACAGGCATTTGGGGATGAATGTAAGAAGATGGGTCATGAATTGTCAATGACTGAAGCCAGGTGTTGGGTACATGATGAATCATTATCCTCTCAATTTTTGGGTATGTTTGAAATTTTCCTAATAAAAGTTTAAAGAAAAAGACTGAAGGAAAACACTTCAGGGATCAGTCAGGGATCAGTCAGTCTGTCAATCAAAAACATTTTTTTTTCTGAACATAAACTGGGATCCAATGCTGTGAGAAGGTGTCAGTGAGAGAGAGACAGTATCAGACGGTCACAAGAAGGTTCCTGGCTTCATGGAAAGATAGCAATTAAGATTAAAAAGTAGCAGGAGGCCAGAAATACCACTCTCTGGGGCATGAGCATAGATTATATTCAGTAGAAAACTGAAGTAGGTTAAAGCTAGAATGAATAGCCTTGCTTCCATCATTCTCAGATGGTCTTACTGTGGTGCTGTTTTTCAGTTGTGTTCAACTCTTTGTGACCCCATGGACACAGCCTGCCAGGTTCCCCTGTCCTTCTGGCGTTTGCTCCGATTCATGTCCATTGAGTCAGTGATGCTATCCAACCATCTCATTCTCTGTCACCTCCTTCTCTTTTTGCTTTCAATCTTTCCCAGCATCAGGGTCTTTTCCAGTGAGTCGGCCCTTCACATCAGGTGCCCAAAATATTGGAACTTCATCTTCACATCAGTTCTTCCAATGCATATTCAGAGTCCATTTCCATTAGGATGGACTGGTTGGATCTCCTTGCAGTCCAAGGTCTCTCAAGAGTCTTCTCCAACACCATAGTTCAAAAGCATCAATTCTTTGGTGCTCAGCCTTCTTTATGGTCCAACTCTCACATCCGTACGTGACTACTGGAAAAACCATAGCTTTGACTAGATGGACCTTTGTCGGCAAAGTAATGTCTCTACTGTTACATATGCTGTCTAGGTTTGCCATAGCTTTTCTTCCAGGTAGCAAGCATCTTTTAATTTCATGACTGCAGTCACGTCCACAGTAATTTTGGAGCCCAAGAGAATAAAATTCGTCACTGTTTCCCCATCTATTTGCCATGAGATGATGAGACCAGATGCCATGATCTTCGTTTTTTGAATGTTGAGTTTTAAGTCATCTTTTCCCTCTCCTCTTTCACCCTCGTGAAGAGCCTCTTTAGTTCCTCTTCACTGTCTGTCCTTAGGGTGGTATCCTCTTCATATCTGAGGTAGTTGATATTTCTTTTGGCAATCTTGATTCCAGCTTGTGCTTCATCCAGTCTGGCATTTTGCACGATGTACTCTGCATATAAGTTAAATAAGCAGGGTGACAGTATACAGCCTTGACATACTCCTTTCCCAATTTAGAACCAGTCCATTGTTTCATGTCTGGTTCGAACTGTTGCTTCTTGACGTACATACAGGTTTCTCAGGAGGCAGGTAAGGTGATCTGGTATTCTTATCTCTTGAAGAGCTATCTACAGTTTGTTGTTACACACACAGTTAAAGGCTTTAGCGTAGTCAATGAGACAAAAGTAGATGTTGTCTGGAATTCCCTTGCTTTCTCTATGGTCCAATGAATGTTGACAGTTTGATCTCTAGTTCTTCTGCCTTTTCTAAACTCAGCTTGTATATCTGGAAGTTCTCAGTTTATGTGCTGCTGAAGCCTAGCTCGAAGAAATTTGAGCCTAACCTTGCTAGCAGGTGAAATAAGTGCAATTGTCCAGTAGTTTGAACATTCTTTGGCCTTGCCCTTCTTTGGGATTGGAATGAAAAGTGATCTTTTCCAGTTTTGTGGCTACTGCTGAGTTTCTCAAATTTGCTGATATATTGAGTGCAGCACTTTGACAGCATCGTCTTTCAGGATTTTGAATAGCTCAGTGGGAATTCTATCACTTCCACTATCAAAAACAAGACCTGGAGCTGACTGTGGCTCAGATCATGAGCTCCTTATTGCAAAATTCAGGCTTAAATTGAAGAAAGTAGGGAAAAACCACTAGGCCATTCAGGTATGACCTAAATCAAATCCCTTATGATTTATATAGTGGAGGTGACAAATAGATTTAAGGGATTCGATCTGATAGAGTGCCTGAAGAACTATGGAGGGAGGTCTGTAACGCTGTGCAGGAGGCAGTGACCAAAACCATCCTCAAGAAAACAAAATACATGAAAGCGAAGTGGTTGTCTGGGGGAGGCCTTGCAAATAGCTGAGAAAAGAAGAGAAGCAAAAGGCAAGGGAGAAAGGGAAAAATATACCTGAATGCAGAGTTTTAGAGAATAACAGGGAGAGATAAGCAGGTCTTTTTAAATGAACAATGCAAGAAAATAGAGGAAAACAATAAATGGGAAAGACTGGAGATCTCTTCAAGGAAACTGGAGATATCAAGGGAACATTTCATGCAAGGATGGGCCATGATAAAGGACGGAAACAGTAAGGACCTCACAGAAGCAGAAAAGATTAAGAAGAGGTGGTGAGAATACACAGAAGAACCATACAAAAACATGTCTTAATGACCTGGATAATCATAGTGGTGTGGTCACTCACCTGGGGCCAGAAATCCTGGAGTGTGAAGTCAAGCGGGCCTTAGGAAGCATCACTACAAACAGAGCTGGCAGAGGTGATCTTATTGTAAGGTTTTATAAAATTTGGAAGTCTTGTAGTCTTTCTCAAAAAATAGAAAAAGATGAACATAACAAGGTCATTTCATATTAGACTTATTAATAACAAATTAGGTATAAAAGACAATATTAGAGGTTTCATCTTAGGAACATAGATTATTCTCATTTTTGATGAACAGGTAAAAAATTATTAAATGAAATGTTTGCAGATTGAGTTCAGTGGCATATTGCGTCTTTCCACGTGATCACTGTGTGTGTGCCACATTACACCATCCTAGCTGATGTGAGTTAACGTGGTATAATTATTAAGGAAAAGCATGTGGCCTCGTTAATAGATGTAGGGAAACAAGTTGATGGCATTTAATGTTCTAGGACGTTAAAAAAGCATTTGACGGCATTAACATCTTATGATAAAAACTTTTAGCAAGCTAGGAACAGAAGGGAATTTTCATAACATGATAAATGGTATTTGTCAAGGACTTACAGCATACATCGTAATTAGTGGTGAATCATTATAAACACTTCTATCAAATTAGCAACAGTTCAGGGTTATTTGCCATCAGTGTGTAGGAGGCACTGTTGCAATCACTGTTCATCATTGTGTGGGAGGTCCTAGCTTATGCAGTAAACCAGAAAGAAAAAAGCAAGTCTGAGCTTTGGGAAACATGAGCTGAAGCTGCTTTATTTGTAAATGGCACGATGGGCTACCCAGGAAGGTGACTAGAATGTCCAGATCCATCATTAGCACTGATTAGACCATTCAGCAAAACTGTAGGCACAAAGACGATATGTACAAGAACCTGTTTCTCATCTGTAGGTTATAACCCGTTAGAAAATATAATGAAATACAGATTTCATTCACAACATCACCTACAGCGTTGAAGCATCTGGATATCATTGTTGCAGATGTTCAAGGTACTTGTAGATAACATTATCAGATATGATTGAAAGACATAAAGGAAGAGACAGAGGACCAATATACCGTGTTCGTAGATTTATGAAGATGGTAGCTCTCCCAAAATTGATCTATAAGTTCACCGTAAATCTAATAAAAGCATATTTTGGAGAAGCTGAAGAACCATTTTTCCTATTTGTAGGAAGAGCAAATTTACAAATAGCCAGGAGAAATGTAAGTGCGCCAGTCTAAGGGGCTGTGCCTTGCCAAGCACCCAGGCTCACTGCACTCTAGTCGTTGGGGTGGTTTCGTGTTGGCACAAGTGTGGTCACATAGAGAACTCTCAAAGACCTCTCCTCCTCTTTGGGAATTTGTTTTCACTATAGAATGGAACCGACTTTAAATAAGTGGGGAGATGGTGGATTCCACAGGAGTCGCTCTTAGTTGCCCAGAGAGGAAAAAAACGCCCACCCTCCACCTCTCAGCACACACAGAATTCAACTCTAAATGGCTTCACAATCCATCGCGAAGAGAAAGTCTTCCAGACTTAAGAGGAAAACGCAAGATACGACTCTGGGGGAAGAGTACAGCCTCTTGAACTGAGAATTCCTAAAAGAGAGGAATCTTTAATGGAAACAATGTCTTAAGTTGACTCTTAAGGTAAAACTTATGTCTAATAAAAGAATTCTTAAAGGAAGTTAAAAGACAAGCAGTGGGCTGGGTGGAGAATCTGCTCCACATGTAACTAACAGAGGATTTGTGTTGATCAGATGTAAAGGCCTCAGTGTGGCACAATCCAGTAGGGGAAATCTGACATACCGAGAGTTGGCCAGCATGTGAGACAGTGAGAAGGCTCTGAGGGCTTTTGAAACCCACGCCTGGAGTCCAGCTCCCAAGCCTATAGTTTAGACGCATCATGAGTGCTTACATCAGCAGGTAGATGAGAATGTTCACAGCACTATGGATCTGGTATGGCATTCCTATGTCTGTGAGAATGAGTAAGTCACAACCAAATATTCAAGATGAATGAACATAGAAAGTGGCATTAGGCAGAGAGAGTTATCAAAGCTAAGTTATTCTGATTGCATTTGTGTAACCCTTAAGTCATGGGCAGAACTAACCTGATATGTTGTTTAGGGGTTCGTGCACATGTGGAAAAGTTCTGGAAAGCAAAGAAATAATTTAAACATCAAGTTTGTCGTTACCTGCACAGGAGTGGCAGGGGATTGTAGTCAGCAAGGGGCTGCAAAGTTTTTAGTATAATACTGTTCTCTTTTCTGAAAATGGGTGTGAGTGGTGAGCACAGGCTATATGCTCTTATTATTATTTAGAATGACATACGCTTTTTATGGGCTTGTCCAGTGGCTCAGTGTTTAAGAATCTGCCTGCAATGCAGATGTTGCAGGAGATGCTGTTTCGATCCCTGGGTCAGGGAGATCCCCTGGAGGAGGGCATGGCAGCCCACTCCAGCATTCTTGCCTGGAGAATCCCATGGACAGAAGAGCCTGGGGGCTACAGTCCATGGGGTTGCAAACAGTCGGACATGACTTAGCGACAAGGCACAGAGGAACCATGAGTCTTACACCCTGCTGTGCGGAGTGCATATAGTTGCCACCACTTTGTAGAGTTATTTGGTAGTTTTTCTTTTTCGTTATGTTCTCTATGCAGAGAAGGCGATGGCACCCGACTCCAGTACTCTTGCCTGGAAAATCCCATAGATGGAGGAGCCTGGTGGGCTGCAGTCCATGGGGTCGTACAGAGCTGGACACGACTGAGTGACTTCACTTTCACTTTTCACTTTCATGGATTGGAGAAGGAAATGGCAACCCATGCCAGTGTTTCTGCCTGGAGAATCCCAGGGACAGGGGAGCCTGGTGGGCTGTCATCTATGGGGTCGCACAGAGTCAGACACGACTGAAGGGACTTAGCAGCAGCAGCAGCAGCAGTGTTCTCTATGATCTGGCATTTTTCTTTTAAGTGTTAAAAAAAGAGACAGTGGACTATAATTGTACATTGAGTACTTCTGAAAGAGATGGGAATACCAGACCACCTAACCTGCCTCTTGAGAAATATGTATGCAGGTCAGGAAGCAACAGTTAGAACTGGACATGGAACAACAGACTGGTTCCAAATAGGAAAAGGAGTACGTCAAGGCTGTATATTGTCACCCTGCTTATTTAATTTAGATGCAGAGTACATCATGAGAAACGCTGGGTTGGAAGAAACACAAGCTGGAATCAAGATTGCCAGGAGAAATATCAATAACCTCAGATATGCAGATGACACCACCCTTATGGCAGAAAGTGAAGAGGAGCTAAAAAGCCTCTTGATGAAAGTGAAAGAGGAGAGTGAAAAAGTTGGCTTAAAGCTCAACATTCAGAAAACGAAGATCATGGCATCCGGTCCCATCACTTCATGGGAAATAGATGGGGAAACAGTGGAAACAGTGTCAGACTTTATTTTTTTGGGCTCCAAAATCACTGCAGATCGTGATTGCAGCCATGAAATTAAAAGACGCTTACTCCTTGGAAGGAAAGTTATGACCAACCTAGATAGCATATTCAAAAGCAGAGACATTACTTTGCCGACTAAGGTCCGTCTAGTCAAGGCTATGGTTTTTCCTGTGGTCATGTATGGATATGAGAGTTGGACTGTGAAGAAGGCTGAGTGCCAAAGAATTGATGCTTTTGAACTGTGGTGTTGGAGAAGACTCTTGAGGGTCCCTTGGACTGCAAGGAGATCCAACCAGTCCATTCTGAAGGAGATCAGCCCTGGGATTCCTTTGGAAGGAATGATGCTAAAGCTGAAACTCCAGTACTTTGGCCACCTCATTGGAAGAGTTGACTCATTGGGAAAGACTTTGATGCTGGGAGGGATTGGGGGCAAGAGAAGAAGGGGATGACAGAGGATGAGATGGCTGGATGGCATCACGGACTTGATGGACATGAGTCTGAGTGAACTCCGTGAGATGGTGATGGACAGGGAGGCCTGGTGTGCTGTGATTCATGGGGTCGCAAAGAGTCGGACACGACTGAGTGACTGAACTGAACTGAATGTAAATAAGCTAGATGTACCTATGTCAGCTTAGATGAGGTTTTAGTAAAATGTTGAGAGCAACAAATAAATTATGAGTGATACTAAGCTAGGACATCTTTTAAATAGCTCTTTCAAAATATGCCCAACAGTGCCCAGCAGTGCTCTCAGTGTGTGCTTAGTCCAGGCTCTCTGTCTGTCTGTCCATTTGTGTTTCACTTGCTTCTCAGCTCTTCCTCTCTCTCTCTCTACACACACGCACACCTCAATCACACCGTTTTTTTGGTTCCGTAACTATGTAGGTAAGTGTGAAAAAAGTACATGGGAAGAATAAGCACCCAAATCAAGATGGTGATTTCCCGTGAGGTGTAGACAGGGTGAGTGGTGGTGGCAGGTGCCGTCATCGTTTCCAAATGCATCGAGATGTCACGAATTTCTGGAGCGCACAGAAGGTGTCTGTGAGACCAACAAGTTTGAGAGCCACTGTTCTATAGCTTCGAAACCAAATTTTTTCAAAGCTTTAATTGAGACGTCTCTTTTGTAAAAAATAGCAGATTCCCTGTAGTTGCCAGACCCACCAGAGGTAGCCTATATGATCCTTGTATCTCTTTAATCTGATTTAAATGTACTAATTTAGAGGAACGTGCCTGGACCAGCGCTCAAGGAAGCTCCACTTTCTGCTGGTCTTTGGAAATGCCTGTGTTGTCTCTCGGGCAGTGCCCGGTGCGGGGGGCCAGCGAGTGCTTGGGGTGAGGGGTGGTGGGGGGCAGATGCTCGGGGTTTACCCTGCACTCTTGGCTGCAGAGGCTTGGTTTCCTCCGGGTCCCTGCCCCGCTTTGATGACTTCCCTGGGTCGGTGTTATCCAGGGTCTTCCTACTGCGTGCATTCCTGACAGCCATGGATGGTTCATGTGAGCCTTCCTTCCTGCCCAGTTCTGTCTCCACTCTTGTCAAAGAAATTCTAAATGCTACTTCCTCCCTCCTTCCCTCCCTCTTACTTTCTTTTCATTTTCAGAATGTGCATATTTTTCTTGCCTTTGTTTTCTTGGCTCGTAGTTCTCAAACCTGAGTGTATTAACAGTCCTGGTTCGTGACCAAGTTTTTGCTGATCTCGCAGGCAAATTTAAATTTTAAGAGCAAAGCAGCAAGTCTTGTAGAGGTTTGTTTATTCACTTTAAAGGCCTCTCCCTGTCCTAAGGTGATTTCCTTGTTACTTTACTGAGTGTCAACATATTCTTTCTTTTATGAAGTGATGGTCATAGTATTCAAAAATTTTGCCTGTTTTGGGAAGTAAATTGTTTCCGACCTTTTCCTAGTGCCCTGACTTTTTAGAAGTTTTTGCTGGTCTGTGGAATACAAAACTTTAAGTCTTAATAACTGAAGGTGTTGTTATAGAGAAGTTGCGAATATTTTATAATTATGTAATTCATGAATATTCACATAGAAACAAAGGGGCATGTTTTCATAGAAGACATGAATGAAGATATACAGAGAAGTAAGCTTTTGATATAATTTTGACCACCGTTATTGCTATATACTACTTCATTACGACCTCTGTGTCAAGCTCAGATTCCATCCCACCCCCCTTTTATTTTTTTAAAGCTTTTTTTTTTTTTTGCCATGCTGTGCAGCTTGTGGGATCTTAGTTCCCTGGCCAGGGATCGAACCTGTGCCCCCTGCAGTGGAGGCAAGGAGTCTTAACCACTGGACCACCAGGGAAGACCCCACCTCCCTTTTTAAAGTAACCCCTGTGGCTCCCCATTTCCCCTGTGGGAGGGCGGGTCGGGGCCCCTCCGTAGCCACGCACTTGTCTGCAATGACTTGATTCTGGTGGAGTGGACATCCTTCATTTAGCGTCCATCGTGGTCCACCCTTGTTAGAAAACCGCTCTCATTCATCATCAGAAAATTCCATTTTCCTCGCTTTGATGCTCTCTCCCACCTTACAGATGGTTCATTAGAACCCTACCGTTCCTGGGCGGCTTTGCCGGGCTCCCCCGCCGTCACTCACACCGCGAGCCAAGGGTAGCCTCTTTATTCTTGCTCTCTCCCCGAATCACTGTGCTGTCTTTCAGTGAATGACAGGTTTTATCCTCCACCATGTGGTTATCGGGTTTCCCTAATAGCCTCATGCGGAGGGGCTTTATTGAAGGAGTTCTCATTTGGCCTTGATAGATTATGGTCACCATGTTTCCCTAATCTCTTCTTGAAAATCTTTTAGAGGAAGGACTCCCCATGTCAGAGACACTTAAGCTGAAATGGCTTTTCTTTTTTAAAAATTCTTTTTCTCTACCCAAATATTTACTTAGGTGTACCTCTTGACAGTGAAGCAGAAGGCAGCTGGTCACAGCCAGGACCCATCACACATTGAACTCGGGTAACGGTTGTTTGCTGGGGGACGGACTGGGGCTTGGAGACCCATTTAAAGCGAGCCTAGCCTTTGTGGCACTGAGCCCGTCAGAGAATTAGTTCTTGCTTCCCAGGTGACGTTAGTGGCAAAGAACCCGCCAGCCAGTGCAGGAGGCGTAAGAGACGCAGGTCCCGTCTCCGGGTTGGGGAGATCCCCTGGAGGAGGGCATGGCAGCCCACGCCAGTGTTCTTGCCTGGAGAGTCCCATGGACAGAGGAGCCTGTGGGCTACAGTCCACGGGGTCGCAAAGCATCAGACACGACTGGAGTGACTTAGCACACACGCATGGCAAGGTAGGAATGACGGCCTCTTAGCCTGAGGTCCCAACGCTGACCCCGGCTTACTGCTCTTGGCCTCCGGGAGCTCTCAGCACTTACTACCCTTACAGAGCTGAGGGTTTGTGCACGTCTGGGTTCCCCAGCTGGCCAGTCAGTGCCTTGAAGGTCACTCTTCCTTCCTTGTGCCTGGTCCTGTCTCTAGCCCAGGGTCCTGCGCCGAGTAGCAGTCAGTGGATGAGGCATTCAGATGCCTCCCTTGTTCTCCAGACGTCCGGTGGGTCACCGTCCACTTTTCACTCCCAGAGCTGTTACTCCTGCCCCAGGCTTCCCGAGGAGGGCAGGGCTGGATTGCAAGGCAGAGGCTGGCTGTGACTTGATCACGGAAAACTTAACATAGAGAATTATGAAGTGTAACACAGGGAACTGGGTGGTGAGGGGCTGGCAAGTAAGACGAGAACCCTGGAGAGCGTGGAGGTAACAGATGTGGGAGCAGCGGCCGCCTGCAGAGGAGACCCCCACGCCTACCACCACCCACCCCGGCCCCAGCCGTGGCTCCCTGGATGGTGTAGTGGTCTCATGCTGATGGAATTGCTGGATGTCTACACTCTGGACTTGACTGGATATCTGGGGTACCAGGGGAAGCTGTTTCAGGGAAGGGGTCTTGCAGGAAGCCCTGTGCTGTGACACTGCCTGAGATGGGTGCTGGGGGAGACAGTCGGGGGCCTGGCGAGCGGAGCGGGCTGCTTGCATGGCAGGGCAAGCGAGGCCCGAGGTGTCAGCACGAGCCCCTCGCAGCATCTCCGCGACCTCTACTGACTGAGCTGAACACTGCGCCTGCTGGCAAAGGACAAATGCTTCAAGAGCCCGGCTTGGTTTTCGCGGAGCAGTCAATGAAGGACTGGCTTGTCGAGAGGCCATGGATTGATAACTGGCAGAGTCAGCTTGCTCCCTCTCCTGAGTGTCTAGAAGGCTTCAGGGAGGCAGGCTGTTATTCACCCAATGCAGGAGTGGCTGGGGAAAGTCACATTTAAGGAGGCAAAACCGTCTGTTCTTGCCACTAGCTCAGGATTTCTGAGTGTCATTTCAGTAGTGGAGAAGTCCTCCAGTTCCTGGTCCTCAGTGCAGGGAATGCGTGAAGGACGGAGGGTGGTTTGAAGGCTCGTGCACCTGCGCCAACAGCATCCAGAGAGAATCGGGTGAGGGCTTCTGTCTCATTCCTCCAGGGTCTCAGGACAGTCACTGACATGTCTGTTCCCCACTTGCTGTTGGAGACCAGCAGGGGCCTCACTCGGTTTTACTGAATCTGCGTAATTACAGTATTTTTTGTACCAGCTCAAGTGCTGTGCGGAAGCAGCAGAAATATTTCCACAGTGATATCATAAATGCTGTTTCACAGTAGACTTCACACCTCCCTAGAAACCACATTTCTTGGCCTGCTGCACATTCCTGAGAGCTATTGTGTGGCTGGTGGTGGAATTTCACGTCGCAGCTTGGTGGGTACAGGTGGGGTGGGGACAGGAGGGGGCTTCTTTGCCGGTCTCTGAGGGGCCAGCACCCCCTGGCACTCACGGGCCGTCAGACTGCACAGCCAGATGCCCGAGTCCGCCCTTGGAAAGGTGAAGGGTGACACCTGCCATTTAGCCGGTAGCGTGCCTTTTCCTCGGCACTTTAAATATCCTCTCTCTGAGGCTCTGCCCTGGAATCTATTTTCCAGTGTCGTCCTCTTGACTCAGCCTGGAGTAGGTCTCAGTGAAGTCATAAACCTGTCCATATGAATGGGTTTGGAAGATAAAATAGACTTTTCTTCAACCAGATATGGCATCTAAACACAGGGCTTTTTTCCAGCATGTTGTTGTTCAGATGCTAAGCTCTGTCCAGCTCTTTGTGACCCCGTGAACTGCAGCATGCCGGGCCCCCTGTCCTCCACTGCAGCCTGGAGTTGGCTCACATTTGTGCCCATCGAGTTGGTGATGCTATCTAACCATCTCATCCTCTTCTCATCAGGTGGCCCAAATATTGCAGCTTTGGCTTTAGCATCCGTCCTTCCAATGAATAATCAGGGTTTTCAGCTTTATTGAAACTTTACACAATATTTATCTGATAGATAGCATTTCATCAGAGCAGGGGTTTCTGACCTTCTTCTTTTACCATTTGAGACTGTGATGAGAGGTCTGGACAACCTCCACAAACACACACATACTTTGTGTATAGTCTAAGGGGTATTGTAGGCCCCTGGATTGGATGGTGAAATTAGAAGTCAGTGTCCAAGGAGCCGTGTCAGTCTCCATGTTGCTAATTTCCGGGCTAAGTCTGTAGCAAGTTAGAAGAAACCTGTTTTCTAGTCTCGTAATAATTCTCTCTTCCCACTTCTGCTGTTTCTGTAATATTTCTCTTGGACCACGTTGCTGGGCTGGCATTGTGTTTGGTGGTGGATTTCATAGACAGACTAGTTAGTTAGAGTTAACTTAGCCGTAGGAGGGCGGAGAATGCTCCTAACTTGGGAATGACCAGGTGTTAGCCGTCAGGTTGATTTGAGGATTGAGTTGAAGTCAGGAGTTAAGGGTCAGAGGCTGCCTAGGACTGGAGGGTGGGATGAGTGTATTTGGGGGATGCCAAAGGGACAATTTTGAACTGTGGTGTTGGAGAAGACTCTTGAGAGTCGCTTGGACTGCAAGGAGATCCAACCAGTCCATTCTGAAGGAGATCAGCCCTGGGATTTCTTTGGAAGGAATGATGCTGAAGCTGAAACTCCAGTACTTTGGCCACCTCATGTGAAGAGTTGACTCATTGGAAAAGACTCTGATGCTGGGAGGGATTGGGGGCAGGAGGAGAAGGGGACGACAGAGGATGAGATGGCTGGATGGCATCACTGACTCGATGGATGTGAGTCTGAGTGAACTCTGGGAGTTGGTGATGGACAGGGAGGCCTGGCGTGCTGCGATTCATGGGGTCGGAAAGAGTTGGACATGACTGAGTGACTGAACTGAACTGAAAGAGACAATTTCTGTGCAAATCTGAGAGCCTCTGTCATGAGGCAGGGAACATTCCAGATCCAAAAAATGGAAGTAGTTCTGTGTTTAGAAAGCTGGTGAGGGCCTGGTGATTGGACTCAGGCACACATTTGAGAGTATGGATCTTGTAGGGAGCAGATCTTATCACTCAACTGAGGAAAAGTGACTCCTGGAGGTCTGTTACATGTTGGGGTTCAGTCATTTGTTGTACGTGTTAAGGTTCATGACCCAGGCTTAAAACAGGGAAGGGTTACACCAGACAGATGGAACATGGAACAAACAACTCCCATAAAAGGATCTTGAGTGAGAGATGGACTTCCAGAGGGAATTTGGGTTTCCACCTCCAGGGTGACCTCAGTATCTTTAGGACACGGACTCTTAGATGAGGTGAACGACTCCTCGGTTGAGTCGGCGCAACTCTTTCACTCTTTCAGTGCAGAGAGAACTCTGTGGTAGCGGTCACTTCTCACTTTCGGGGGTTTGGCATTGTGTCCATGTAGAATATGTATCCATCAGTTTTGGCAATAGTGGTGCAAATTATTCTTATTTGAACTACAGTGTCTTAAATATAATTTTAACATCTAGTTGTTAATGTTGATTCCATTATGTGTTAATATAGGCTATAGTCTTTATTAAATAACCGGCAATAAATTCATCCATAAAACAACAATGCAACCAATAATGATTTTTTGTTGAAAGGTTCCACCAGCACTCAGAACCCACAACCAATCACAACACCACTGAAGATGTAGGGGTGGTTTCCTTCTTGTAGTGATTTCAGCTTTTCAAACGTGTTCCAGGGCTTTTGGATGTTGTCTATTTGCATAAATCACAATTTTGCAGAGGAGCAGACCAATAGGATGTGTGTGGGTGTGTGTGTATGTAGAGAGACGGAGATGATGAGAGATGATTTATACAAAGAGATGAATTATAAGGAAGTGGCTCACTTGCCCTTGGAGGCAGAGAAGTCCAGACCAAGGAGAACCGACGGGAGAGCTTCAGTCTGAATCCAAGTCTGAAGGCAGGAGGAGACCAGTGTCCCAGCTCAGAGACAGGCAGGCAGAGGGAAAGAATTCTTTCTTAGCCTTTATTCTATTCAAGTCTTCAGCAGACGGAATGAAGCCCACTCACCCGGGGAGGGCCGTCTGCTGTGTTCCGTCAGCTGATTCAGATGTTAATCTTATCTAGAGACAGGTTCATGGAAACACCCAGAAATAATGTCTAACCAAATGCCTGGTGACCCTGTGGCCCAGATAAGTGGACACAGAATGGACCTTTGCGCTCCTGGTCGGTCTGACTCTGTAGTGGACGCTGAGTGCCTCCAGGAAGTTCTGATAACTCCTCACCTGTGTTCCATGGATGCCACATTTCCGAAACTCCCCATACACTTAGTCAGTTACTAGAAAATACGTGAAAGTGTGCTTATACATGAGGGTGTTGGAGTGTGCAGCCACACACTCCCCCCTTCAGGGATGAGTTGAGGACCTGAGCTTTTGGGTTGTATCTCTTGGAGCTCATCTGTGCGCCTCGGCATCAGGCATGGGAAATGTTTCTGGGAGCAGTGCCTGTCTCCCGAAAACGACACCAGTGTGGGGGAGTCCAGTCCTGACCCTTCGTCTCGCTGTCTGTGGCCTGAGACGAGCTCTTGGGCCACTCTGAGCCTCAGTTTCCTTCATTGTCCTTCATGGACACAAGACCGCTCCTGAGTGTGGCTGGAGAGCCTGGCTGGTGCCCGAGTCTGCTGTGCTCAGCAGATATCTGCCCCCGCCCCCATAATTGTCTTAAACAGAGATGCTGGCTAAGTGTTCGTCTACCGGTCTATCATCAGCATGAATCAGTAATCTCGTGGGACCTACTTTTTAGGTCTGATGTACTTTATTTTTTTAAGCCACTGCCGTCTTTTCTGTGGACTCATTAGTCATGTCTTATGTCGCCTTCCTTGAGGGGAGGCAGTAAGATTTAGACGGAGCCTTGCTTGGTCCTGTTGTGTCTCACCCGCTGCTGACATCACCGACGAGCTGTCTAGCTGCCTGAAGAGGGAAGCGCAGTCTCCTTCCCTGCATCAGCTGTCACCAGCTGGGGAAGACAGTGAGGGAGAGCACGATGTTCGCGGCCCCACAGTGGGTGAAGTTTTCTCCTCTGTTACATGATGGTTGTCGTGAGAACAGGTTCATGCCAGGTTGGGGTGTTTTTTGTTGTTGTTGTTATCATTGTTTTTTGCCTCAACGCATCCAGACATCGAAGTTCTCATTTAGTTTGTAGGTAACTTGCCTGCTTTGACATTTCGAAGTGCTGGATGTGTTCTCTGTACAGCCCAGAGCTTGGAGAATATTAATGTATGCGTCTTCCTAAGGAAATGGCACCCCACGCCAGCGTTCCGGCCTAGAGAATCCCATGGACAGAGGAGCCTGGCGGGCTGCAGTCCACTGGGTCGCCCGGAGTCGGACATGACTGAGCACACACACGCTTCTGGCACTGGGGCCCCTAGGAGAGCCCGAGAGAAAAGCGCCGACAGATGCCCTCCTCCAGCCGTGTCCGCGTCCACCGTCCCTTGATGATGAAGCCCCAGGAGGCGGGCCGCTCGCTGATGGCGCTCAGCACGTTTCTGCAGGGCCAGCCTCCCGCGGGCCAGGGGCATGCCTCCAGGGAGGTGAAGGACGCGCCGTCCGCAGGCTCTTCCTGATGCTGGCGTCTGGGGAACACGCGGACGCCAGGACCCGAACTGCCTCTCGGATAGCTTTGGCCTGAATCGTCGCTCATGGAGGCTGGAGTGGGGACGTTCGGGAAGACCGCGTCGTCCAGGGCGGACCTGTCTGAGTTTGCGGTGGAGCTCTGGGGTGGGGGCTCCCGGGAAAGCTTGGGCGGAAGCCACCTGGAGCTTTAGCTTCTCGTCCTCGTGGCGCAGTGCTGGGTCCCCCTGCCTGGCGGAATTAGCGTCTCCACCTCCAAGGTGTTTTTGTAGCCTCTTTCGCTGCAGACGTTGACGGCTCCGCCTCTGTTCCTGTTACCGCCCTGGCACCAGCCTGGCGGCTGGGAGAGGGCGCCAGGCAGCTGGGGAAGGGGCAGCGTGCCCTCCGTGGGGCGCAGCCTCACCGCGTCCCCTCCCCTGCGCTCAGCTCCGCACCTTGATTAATCGGCCTGTGGTGTGTCGCCAGAAATCCGGGGCATGACAAACCCGATTCAATATCAATTAGCTAGAGCAGGAACGGACTTCCCACAGAAACCCCAGGACGGAGCTGTGCTCGACGAGGCCCTTTCCCTCACAAGTTTCCCAAATAATGAAGAGCTCGCTCAGGGCCCAGTTGTTTAAAGAAATTAAAAACTGTGGAAATTAGCAGCCGAAATCCACTTGGATGAGCCTGCTATCCCTTTAATACGTCTGTCTGTTTCTCTCACTAAGACATCCCAATCCTCCCTCCACAGTGATTTGAATACTTAATATTTGCTGAGATGCTTAAGTTGGATTTGAATAGCGTAATTGAATTTTTCCTGCTGCATTCAGGGGACAGGAAGGCTTGGGAGTCCCTATGGCAAGACGTGTGAACGTGCTTATTTTTAGAAGTGATTCTTACATATTCTTCCATCCGTGAGCCAAGAATTAATAAGCAGCGGGGCTGCCAGGTAGAGGAGACTGTATTCATCAGAATCCCGGCTTTATCTGTCCCTCTCCAGAAGAATGGCCTGTGCCTGGGGCTCAGAGCTGTTCTGGTCCGTGACGGGTTTGGGCTGAGCCAAACTGGGCATAGATCAGATGCCATGCGAAGCCCCTCCTAAACAGGATTGTTGTAAGGTCCTGGCCTTCATGTAGCTTCTTGAGAGAGGCAGGTAAATTGGATGGTCCCCACCATCTGGCCAGCCCCGGGAGACAGGCATGGCCATGGCACAGAAGGAAACCTGTATCCCTGAGTAGTCAGAGAAGGCTTCCATAGCATAGAGAGGAGCTTGGCGCTCTCCAGGAGGGGTGGGCGCGGAGCTCCCGGGAGCGCCAGCAGTGGACAGGAAGGCCGGAGGACCCGGGCTGCGATGAGTCCTGGAGCGGCCTGGGCCCAGAGGAGCGGTGGGGAGGGGAGACGGACAGAGAGCTGTGAGCTATTGGTGGAGGGCCTTCCACGTAGCTTTGTGGAGTTTGAGCATTAGTTTAAAAAGAGTGAGGAGTCTTTAGTTTTTAAGCATACGAGGGATGGCATCCTCAGACACAGAACAGACCCGTGGACCCTGGGGGAAGGAGAGGCCGGGACGAATCGAGAGAGCAGCATGGAGACATATACACACCACATGTAAGAGGGACAGCCCATGATGTGCTCCTTGACAACCTAGAGGGGTGGGATGGGCTGGGAGGTGGGGGGAGACTCAAGAGGGAGGGGACACATGGATGCCTACGGCTGATTCACCCTGATGTCTGGCAGAAACCAGCCCAATATCGAGAAGCAATTTTCCTCCAGTTAAAAATAAATTTAAAAAAGAAGCAGCCAATGCAAAAAAAAAAAAAAAGGATGTCATCGGTTTAGCAGTTTAGAAAAATCTTCCAAATAGCTGGTGGAAATGGAGCAGGGTAGGGCAAGACTGGTCTTGAGGAGACTAGATTATTTATAATCATCTAAGAACCAAGGCGGCTCAAAGCCCCCAAAACAGCAGGGACAGCAGATCGGAAAGGGGAGACTCCAGGGGCAATGCGGGCTTTACTCGGTTTGGTGGCTGCATGAAGGGAAGTGAAGGAAAAGGGAAAACAGCTGGAAAGGAAGCCTGGGCTGCCGCCTTGGAACCGTTCCCAGAGTCAGGGGTCACAGAAGGAGAGGTGTTTGGGGTGGGGTCCGGAGAGCTAGTGGACTTGGGACACGCTTGGGTGGAAGTTCTCCCGGCGCGTGTGTCCAGCAGGCAGGCGCGTCTGCGTGTTGGGGGTGGAGACGCAGACGCGGGCTCCATCACGGGTGGTGGCTTGGCTGCGCCCATCTCAGACAGAGTCTGCAGAGCAAGACGGGTACAAGCTGGAAAAGAGGCCTGCAGAGTAGGAATACTAAACGACCAGAACGAAGGAGAGGAGGCCGTGAAGAGAACCACAGAAGCGCGGCCGGTCTAACTGCGAAGAGAAGGGCAGTCGCAGCAGGAGACGGGATGGAGGGCGTCTTGTTGGTTTTGCGGGCCGTTGTGCAAAGAGAATGGACCACGCTTACTGAGCAGAGAGAGCCAGGCAGAGGTCAAAGGTCCCGGCGCCGTGGTGGTGGGGGGCGGTTTCCAGGTGAGAGCGGTGAGGACGGTGTCACTGTGAGGCATTAGTGGCACCTGCAGCCATCAGGAGAGGGTGTGCGTCTCATTTTTCAGTTTTTAATTGAAGGTGGGCCTGAAGAGCCCGATTCTTTCCTCTCTGCGGCACGGGGCCAGCCCCCAGCCTGTTCCCTGGGCTCAGGTACCGCAGCGGGAGAGGTGGGTGGTTTCCTCGGCACCACGGTCCAGCTGAGATGCAGTGAGCGTGGGCTCTTGGGCATCCCACGTGCCTAGCGCGTCCTCCTTGGGTTCCTTGAGGGCCCTTGCATGTTCAGAGCCCCCGCCACATGGGCGTTATTTTGGTTCTTCTGTGCTCTGTCATCATCCTTCAGAGTTTCGTGCAATGAGCAGTGTGACTAACCCACATGTCTTTCTCCCGGAGGGCTTCTGACCGCCTCTGGGTTTGAGCAGCGTCTCTTTCTCTTTCCCACCTGCATGAGGGTTATTGCTTTGTCTAAGCTCTCGAAGCATTTCTTTTCCTCGTTTCTCCCGCTTTTTCCTTCGCTTCTCTCCCTTCCTTGGATGAGGAGGGCAGGCTGAAATACCCCGTGTCAAGCACTGGTGTTGTGATAGGAGCCACAGGCTCACCAGCCTCCCTGTGCCCAGTGGTGCCCTCGACCTCCACGTGGCCTCCACCACCCAGTGCCTCCCTGTTACTGGGGCAGCATCGCTGTAGCTCACGCGCGGTTCCAGAGCGGGCCTCCTCAAATAGCCCAGCACCCTGAAGCTCATGCACACTGGAAGATACTCAAAAAGCAAACTTTTAATTCTCCTTCTTTGAGGGATCGATTGGCCCTTGTGCAACAATAATGAGTTAGTTGGGATAAACTGTCAACTGTTTCATGGAAGGTGCCCACCGCTGCATCACCGTGTCAAGCAGCACTGCTCCTCTCTGCTCAAGCCTTCCGTCCACTCCTTCATCCCATCCGTCTGACTGGAGGCCCTCTGACCACAAGCCAAGTTGACGATCATGTGTATGCTGTCAGGGGAATAAGAGGGGAGCCCAGAAGAAGGGATCAGGGGCCAGAGTTTGATTTCCGTTCACGCTTCATCACTTGCTGTGTACCAGTGGCTGGTTAACTTCTCTAAGTCTCAAGTTTCTTATCTAAGAAATGGGGGAAAGAACAGGGTTGTGAGAATTAAATGAACCCCTCAAGTAGTAAGGTAAGCCCGCAGTAAGGTAGCAAATTAGTAAACGAGCAGTAACTGTTAGCCAAGAGCGGTCCACACCGCTGCAGCAGCCAAGTCAGTTACAGGGTCCTTACATCTGCCCAGGAATTCAGAGGGGCAGGGCGGGGGCGGGGGGATGTTTCGTTAGTATGTAATGTGGACTGTATGGATTAAACCAGTGATCAAGGCATAATTTTAAATGGTTGAACAGAAAAATGGCTGCCTTGGGAGCCACAGAGCAGCCTTAAATAACTGCCTGGAATTTTGCTGTCATTCAAGCCCCGTTTATCCTTGGCTGCCCATCGGATTTTGCATAGATGTATGTTATTCTTCTGACCATTTGCCTTTTTATTTGTGTTTTAAATGTATGTTTAAAGTCTGGGCCGTTTTGCAAAAATCCTTTGGCTTTCTAAATTTCAAGTTTAATTGGCTTTTGCAATCCATTTTTATTCTTAAACCTGATTAGAATTAATTTCTGGCACCTATTCTTTTCTCATTTGTGAACTACCTGCCCTGGCTTCTGCAAGCAGTTCTAGTAGGGGTGGAATTTGTATTCTGGGTCACTGAGGCTTCTGAAAGGACACTTCGGAAAATGTCAGAGGAATAGAGGAAATCCTAGTGGAAAAACAAATGGCACAGCCTGTTGTGTGCAGTTAATGGGAGTCTAATTTAGTTTCATGGCCAGTGGATGTCTCTCAAACAGAAAGCTGAGTGAAAGGCAGCCACTTCAAGCTCCCTGGAATCAAGGGTTTCGTCCCTGCGTGCGGACCGCTCGGCTGAGTGGTCTCAGCTTCGCTGGGTCTCCACCTCTCCCGAGTCCGTCCCCTTGCTGGCGGTTGGCTCGGCAGCTCTCTTGTGCCCCTTCCGGCACCAGTGTTCCAGTTCCTCTAAACGTAAAAGCGCTGACTTGTTGACATGTGTTTTTTTCCTCCTGCGCTGTATTATGTGGATGGTATCATGAATTACTGCTTTTGCTTCTTTCAGAATTTTCCAAACTTAAGTCTTTATTGTATGAGTATTTTCTTTGTTCTGCCTATATGTTCCAGACACTGTAGATAGTAGTTTTTTAAAAGCAGTAAAATATTAATGTGATTCCAAAAGTCAGAACTGTATAAACAGTCTTCCTTAAAGAAGGGTCCCTGCTGTCTCCGCCCCCTTCCCGCCACCTCCTCTTCACTCCGCCTTTCCCGGTTCCTCTCACCCTGCAGTCTGCTCCATTCCGCTTTCTAGTAGGCAGCCAGTCTCATTTCTGTTTCGTCATTCCAGGGGTGTGTGTTTATTTTTGTTTTATGCGAATGAATAGGTTCATTATATAGATATTATATATATTCACTCATGTAGAATATATTTATTTAAATATACTTTGGCCACACCGAGCGGCTTGTGGGGTCTTAGTTCCTCTATCAGGGATCAAACCTGGACCCTCAGCAGTGAAAGCGCAGAGTCCTAACAACTAGACTGCCAGGGAATTCTCAGATTCATGTATATTGTATTATTTTCTCTTCTTTCTTGCATGAAAAGTACCATAGTAAGATTGCTTTTTCCACATAGTGGGGCTTGATAGTTCTAGTAGGAGTGGAATTTGATGATAGACCACATATCACTTCAGAGTGGTCATCCTCATATTTTAATTAATAGTATGTCTTTTAAGTACTCCACTGTATGGATCAGTCAGTTCAGTCGCTCGGTCGTGTCTGACTATTTGAGATCCCATGGACTGCAACACGCCAGGCCTGCCTGTCCATCACCAACTCCCGGAGTTCATTCAAACTCATGCGCATTGAGTCGGGGATGCCCTCCAACCATCTCACGCTCTGTCGTCCCCTTCTCCTGCTGCCCCTGATCCCTCCCAGCATCAGGGTCTTTTTCCAGCAAGTCAGTTCTTCACATCAGGTGGCCAGAGTATTGGAGTACTGTATGCATAGTCCATAGTTTATTTACCTTCTCTCTTTTTGTGTGTGAACGTTCCTTTGTTTTTCAGTACTTTGTAATTTTAAATAACGCTACGGTGAAGACCTTGTTATGTATATATTAACTCTGGAGGTGTATTCAGGGTGAATAGCCAGAAGTAGAAGAATTAGGTCAGGAGAGGACTACAAATGTAGTTTGGCTGGATACTGCCAAATTTTCCTCCAGAATGGTCCCACCAGTTTTCACTTCCATCCGCAGTGTGTGAGAGTTCATCTTTTCCCAGGCCTCACCAAAAGAATGTTGTCTTGCTTTTTAATCTCCACCAATGCAGTAGCTGAAAAGCAATGTGTCAGCGTCGTTTCAGTTTGCACTTCTCTGTCTGAACACCTTTTCACAGGTTTAAGGGTCGTTTTCTTTTTTTTGTGGTGAATTATCTGGTCATGCATTTCTCCCATTTTTCTATGGAGTTTTCAGCCATTAAACCAGTGAGCTTATTCCACTGCCGCTCTCTCTTCTTCCACTTTTGGGTTATACTATTTCTATTTTGTCGTGACATATAGAAAAAAGAGTTCGTTAGTAAGAAATTCCCTATGCTTTCGTATGTTTAAAGCTCTTACTATGGATCTGGTACTGAAAGCCCAGCGTTGCTGAGTGTAAAATTCTTGGTCCGTGTATTTTTTTTTTTTTTAATTGAGTTGTTTGAATATGTGGCTTCACCATTCCCTGTTTGTATGATGTTTTGGAAGTCTGATGCGAGGTGGGTCACTTTGCCTTTCTAAGACGTTTGATCTTTTTGCCTGGAGACCTTGAGGACTCTTTCATCGCTGAGGTCTAATGCTTCTGCTGGGACGCATCTTTCATTTGGTCCTTCAGGTGCCGTCTTACCTGCTGCTGCTGCTGCTGCTAAGTTGCTTCAGTCGTGTCCGACTCTGTGCGACCCCGTAGCCGGCAGCCTGCCTGTCTCCCCCGTCCCTGGGATTCTCCAGGCAAGAACGCTGGAGTGGGGGCCATGTCCTTCTCCAGCTGGTTCACGTTTATTCTGCTTCCCTGTTTTGTCTTCCCTCTCTCGCCGACTCCAGTTACAGACATGCTATTTCTTCTCTGCCTGTCTTCCATTTCTGCTACCTTCTCTCAGATTCTTCTTTGTCTCTTTGTCATTTCCTTGGTTATTTCCTTGTTTTTCTTCAGGTCTTCTCGTTAAGTCTTCACTGAATCATTCCTTGTGTATCTTGTGATTTAGAGTTCAGTTCTGAGATGATTTTCTTTTCCTTCTGTTTCTTTCTTGAGTTCACAGTTCTCTGGTTTTTGTTCATGTTTGTTCTAAACATCAAGCGATTATTTATATCCCCAAATGCTTGCTTGAGCACATTTAATTTCAAGTATCATCTTACACTTTTCTTCTGCTTCTTGGATTTCTTTTATTGGGGAAGAGGGTCATCAGTTGAGCTGTTTTGAATGGTTTTTTAATTTTTAAAGACTCTTTCGTGGTAATTTTCTATAGTTCTATAGAATTATTTCTGTTCTTTTCTGTGGATTTTTGGTTGTATAGAAGGTTTGGCAGCTCTCTGGTGCCCTCTTCTGTTAGTGTAGCAAAGTGCGGACTCTTTAGTGGGATTTTTTTTGTTTTAGAGGGAGGTGGGGAATGGTTTTATGAAGCCTCTAATTTTTAAGGTTTGTTTTATTTTGTGAAGCACTAGACTTTCTCTTTCGTTTCTTTTACGCCTCCTTACCTAATGGCCCAAAAAATATCTTTTACCGTCTTTTGCCCCTTTCTCTGCCATTGTAACCATGCTTTTCGAAAACCGTGGTTTCAAATTGAGCGCGCATTTGAACCGCTTTTCCGTGGTCTCCGATCAGATCTGCCAGGACACTCTTAGGACTGGAACACTCGCCCCTTCGGGCGCTGGTTTTTGGTCTCCCGGCCCTCGCTAGCCCCGTCTTCCCTCCCCTCCTCAGCTTGCGCTCGGTTGCCTCCGTCTTGAATCCGTCTCCCTCCCGGGCGAAGAACTGCTTTGCTATTAAAGACGGGAGCATTTTATACAGTGGCTAAGCAGCTTCGGACTGGTGACAGCTGTGATTAGTGGTTGGTGATTGTGAAGACAATGTATTTAGTCACTGCAATGTGCCAGGGATTCTGTGCTTCTGCATTATTTTATTTAATTATCATAAAGTCTCTTTTCATCCCCACTTTTAGAACCACTCCCTGAAGCTTAGCTCCTGTATCACTTTTTGGAGTTTGAAAGTGAAAGTCTCTCAGTCGTGTCCGACTCTTTGCGACCCTATGCACTATACATGTCCATGGAATTCTCCAGGCCAGAATACTGGAGTGGGTAGCTGTTCCCTTCTCCAGGGGATCTTCCCAACCCAGGGATTGAACCCAGGTCTCCCACATTGCAGGCAGATTCTTTACCAGCTGAGCTACCAGGGAAACCCGAATTTTTTGTAGCTTATTGGACAGTAAATGGCAGAAACACATTTCCAGCCTTGTCCTGGCCTTTGGGGTCACAGGGCAACAAGTCCAGGGCGCATCCAGCCTCAGAGGTTTCACAGGACTTCATGCCTAGACTGTCTTCTCTCACCTGGTCTCAGGTCACGTTGTAAGGAGAGTGCAAACCTGGTTCACTGGTATTTCCAGTAGCCCGGAGGGTCATGTATCTTGTAAGGAAATGGCATGTGAATAAGTTGGTGCAAAAGGAAAAGAGGTGATCAGCACGATCAGAACGGTGTCTTTAATTTCCTAAAGACTGCCCATTACACGTGGCACAGGGCCTTGTTCAGTGCTGATACCGAATGCATGTCAATCTCAGTATGTTCACTGATGGTAAGACTTGCTGAGTTTCATTTCCACATTGTGGTTTTTGATGTTGACTGGTGAAGATACTGTTTTTATTTATTTGCATTATTCCTCTTGGTTTACAGTTATTTGCTGGCATAAAAGATGGAGAAAACCTGCAGCTTTTTGAACAGAGTTCCCGCTCTGCCCATAAGCAAGAGACACACACGCTGGAGGCCACAAAGCTGGTCGAATTTGACCTTAAGCAAACACTTACCCGGCTTATGACACATATCTTTGGAGACGGTAGGTACTAAATACCTTTGTCTTTGGGGGCTTAAATATTCAAGAGTTGTCATCTTCCTGAAATCATTAAGCCTACTTGTGTCTAGAGTTTTGGGGCTAAGTTGTAGTTAATGGTTTCAGTCCTTAGTGAGATAGAGCTTATGGATTTCCTGGTTCATTCCATGCGAGGAGCAGGAGGATATGAAAATGGAATTAGCTGGAGAAAGAAAAATGATTACAGCTTTTGATAAGAATGGTAATGAATTGAGATCAGTCTCATCAATGGAGAGGAAGTGAGCAGGCTGATTAATGTCGGAATATTAATATATTATCATTGGTCAGCCCTGATCGATGGGGCAGGATCCTTAACTGTGTGAGCGAGCCCAGCGGAAGACTTTACACTCTGAGATACTGATCACCACTGTCAGCAGCAAACTACCAACGGCTTCCTGGAGGGAGACAGTGTTTCTAAGGTGTGGATTCTCACTTTAATCACTTGATCTTCATGCTTTCTCTGAGAAATTTTAACATTTCCCTTTCCCCTCCAACTCTTTCTGATTTAGTGGAGATAGTATTTTTGTCTATTTGTATAAAGATGTAAAGAAAAGGGGAGATTGTTCTTAATTACGACCTAATTTTTTAAAAGATTTCGTTCATTAATTGATTACTGCCGGCTCTGCGGGCCTTTGTGCTGTGCAGGCTTTCTCCCGTTGCGGTGAGCGGCGGCCCCTCTGCTGCCCTGTGCGGGCTGGCTTCCGTTGCCATGCCTTCTCCGGTTGTGGAGCACAGGCTCTCGGGCTCAGGCGCTCGGCAGTTAGCTGCAGCCCGGGGGCTCAGGAGTTGCGGCTCACAGGCTCAGCTGCTTCCGTGACAGGTGGCGTCTTCCCAGATCAGGGATCAAACCCATGTGTCCCACAGAGGCAGGTGGGCTCTTTACCACTGAGCCACCAGGGAAACCCCTGGGATCTGCATTTAAAAAATGTTTAGACACCAGAAGCCCTGCGTGGTTAGGATCCTCTTTTATTCTCGTACTCTTGTGAGCTTCTTAAAAGAACAAGTTCTTTATTGAAGTGCGATCGACAAAAAGTGAACTGGATGTTTATATCTAGAGTGTATATCAGCTACGTTTGTATGCAATAAACAACATATTTATGCAGTTTTATATCTCGACATTTGTGTACACCCGTGAAACCGCTAGGAGCATCAAGCTAGTCAGTGGGTCCGTCACCCCCCAGGTCTCCTCTGATGCCTGGTGGACTCTCCTTCGTGTGTTTCCTGTATCTCCTCACCCCGGGCAACCAGAGATCTGATTCCTGTCACTGCCGGTTCGTTTGCTCCTTCCAGGTTTACGTGGGTGAGTCCTGTGATGTGTATTCTCCCCACCCCCCCTGCCGGCATGTCTCGCATAGTGTGATTATTTGCAGGTTGATCCGTGTTGTAGCGTAATGTCAGCAGCTCATGCCTTGTTTTCTGATGAGCAGTGTTCCATCCTGCCGTTACCTGCCCTTCCACTGAGAGACACTGGGGTTGTCTCCAGTTTTTTTGCTGTTACAGGTAAATCCGTGCATATTCATGAACACGTCTTTGTCTGGACTAATGCCTTCATTTCTTTTCGTGAAGTGCCCAGGAGTACAATGGTTGGATCATTTGAGGTGAATTTTCACTTTCTCGGGAGCCGCTAAGCTGTCCAGTAGCACATGAAAACTGCTTGAGCTCCGAGGCGGCCAGTGCTGAAAGTTTAGCCATTCCAATAGGACAGGAGTGATTTGTCAAATAAACATTCGGTTCCATAAGTAACTCTTCCAAAGGAACAAGGAAAAATCAACCTGTGAGAGAAGCGGGTGATCCTGAAGGCAACAGGTGACGAGGTTATTAGCAGAATGACTCCTGAACGTGTGAAGAGATGCTCAGTGTGATGAGTAATCAGGAGAAGCACGTGAAAGCTACCTGAGCCGCCCTGAGTCGCTCTTCATGTGTGAGAAAGATGAAAACCCCACAGCCAGATATAAGCCTGGTCTACAGCACACAGCCTGGGCCTTACCAGCTGTGTGCAGCGCTGTCCCCCTGGGAAGCTGGGCCGCTCGCTCACTCGCTCGCTCCTCCTGTGCGCCTCACTTTCCCTACCTCTACTTCTGTGTGAGCTCAAATGTGCGGTTAAAGAGAGTCTGATTAAGATTTATTAAGCTAAGCTTTCTTCAGATGTCTTGACTGTTCATGTACTATTTAAGAACCCACTAATAACCCCATATATTGCTTATATACATATATATATTTTTAAAAGTACATCAATTTCATGCTAGTGTCTTTTTCTAGGAGGCAGAGAGTGGTATTACGGAGAAGGTCCAAACCAGGCTTTCAAGTGTGTTCATAGGGTTCTACTAAAACAAAAAGGAAATGAAGTTAAATATGACAAAATGTGATGATTTGATAAAACTGAATAGCGAGCGTGTAGATGTTTGCCGTTTTCTCTTTCTGTCTCTTTGTTTGGAATACTTTTTGTTAAAATGGTGATGTGAGGCAGGTTTCAGATGGAGATTGCTGATGCAAAAATCTTTTTATAGCCAGCTTCTCTTCACTTTCATGATAAAAGATAGGGATTGTGATATTTTTAGCAGTAATGTAATCCAGCTAACCCTGGAATAATACGGGGAGATGGGTTGTGCTGTTCAGGGCATTTTCGAGGCAAGTAATGGTAAAGGAATTCTAACATCTCCTTGGATACAAGGAGATGCAAGCAGTCCATCCTAACAGAAATCAGCCCTGAATTGGAACGACTGATGTGAAGTCGTGATACTTTGGTTGCTGATGCAAAGAACTGACTCACTGGAAAAGACCCTGATTCTGGGAAAGACTGAAGGCGGGAGGAGAAGGGGAGGACAGAGGATGAGATGGTTGGATGGCATCACTGGCTCAACGGACGTGAGTTGGAGCATGCTCCGGGAGATGGTGGGGGACAGGCAGGCCTGGCGCGCTACATGCAGTGCGTGGGGTCGCAAAGAGTCGGACACCACTGAGCTACTGAATGGCAACCGTTCTAACATTTCAGGGAGATAGTAGTCTGTCTCAAGTCGCTTTACAAAAAATTCAGGATCATCTCGATTTTTCTGTTCTCAACCTATGAAGAAAATTGGTTTTAAGCCCTCCTTATTTATATCTTGCTACACATTTCTATCATCACATGATCCCTCATTTGTGAGATTTGTTGTTGTTGTTAGTTGCTAAGTCATGTCCAACTCTTTTCTGACCCCATGGGCCCCCACCAGGCTCTCTGTCCATGGGATTCTCCAGGCAAGAATACTGGAGTGGGTTGCCATTTCCTTTTCCAGGGGATCTTCTCAATCCAGCCCAAGGATTGGACCTGTGTCTCCTGTACTTAGCAGGTGAATTCGGATTCTTGACCACCGAGCCACCAAGGAAACCCTTGTGAGGTTCAGAAGCTGCCTTGCAGTTACGCGGATGACCGAGTGGTTCTGAACTAGCGGATGGCTTCCTTTCTCTAACAGCTAGCATTTGTGTTTCTGCTACTTCTTTGTAATTTTTCATTCCTTTTGCCCCCCTCCCCTTGCTTACTCTCCCGGCCCCTCCACCTGGGTAATTCTCACTTATCCTCTGATTTCACCTCCAGTGTCCTCCAGCCAGGAACCCTCCTGGAGTCTGTGCTGAACTCTGGGGCGCTGCCTCTTCTGCGCTCCTCTGAGCTCCCTCGGGTGGGTTTCACTTTGCTGAATTTCCACCGTGCTGCAGGCATCCCCCTATTGGGTACATGAGACACAGTCCCAGTCTTTGTGCAGCTGAGAGTGTGAAGTCCCCTCCTGGGGAGGCCTGAGTGTCAAGGAAGCGCATAGGAAAGGCGGCTCCTCCGGAGTCCAGCCAGGAGAGCTCTGAGTGGGGGACTTCTGAGCTGCCTTAGTCACTGAGAGCGAGCATCGAGCTGGACCACATGCAGGACTGGAAAGAAGAAAAATGCGGCCACGTGGAGATGGCCGCATGGAACCAGAAAAATTACATTTAAGTTCTCTTTGCTCGTCTTGCTCTGAAATCTTGAACTAGTCATTTAGTGCTTTAGGTCTTAGTATTTTTAAAGCCCAAGATAATAAATAGTACTGTTTCCCATGAGAATAAAGTGAGATAACATATGTGAACAAGGGCCCTTTAAAAAGATATTAAATGCATGTGTAAATATGTAAAAAAGGAATAAGGAAGGGCAGGAAAATGAAGGCAATCAAAATGGGGCTGTACAATCAAAGAACAATAGTTACGTTGGCCTGTCTTTGTTTTGCCTAGTAAGATGAGATGTAAACTTATGCCAGACAGCAGCACAGAAGTTCAGACTGGGATCGATGGTGCCCTAAAAGTCTTTCTGGGCTCCAGCAGGTAATTAAACAGGCATGCACACTGTCAGACCTTGTATATGTTACAAAGATGTTCCCAGGGGTCCTGAGGATATGCATTCCTCTGAACGTAGCCTTGAACTTTCCTTTGTCTCATTATTCTTTACATTTCTATGTGAATAGCTTTCAAAACTGAGCGTTGAGGTGAAAGTGTCCAGGTAGCTGTTTTCTTTATAAAAGACCATTCCCGCAGTATATGAGTTTTCTCATACACCTCTTATGCCCATGGCCAAGAATTAAGAATCTCAAGTTTTGAAACAGCTATGAAGTTGTAGCATCTCTATTTCAGGCAAACATTTACTTTATTTTTAAAATGCTACCGGCTTAGACTTTTAGGTTCTAGATTTAAGACAGATCGGAGTTACTGTTTCATAAATCTTCACACTTACTTTTTGTTTGTGAGACCAGAGTCAGCAAAGTAGCAGAGTGGCAGTGAAGCATCCGCCTGCTCAGAGAGCGCCTCTCGTCCTTGGCACTGAAGTTGGTCTGTGAAAAAGCCGTTTATTTTTTCTTTCCTTCCAGCCCTGCGATCATCCTTAACCCCATTCACACAGTTGCTGAACACCTCCAAAATCCTCCCGCACGCCTCATCTGCCCAGCCTCGCCCAGCCTGGTGCATCTTTGCGGGGTATCGCTGAAGGGGTGTTGGGGCATTTGTATCATCCGCTGAGATGCTTCTCGCGGGAGGGGAGGTGCCCCCGCCAGGCTGACGCTGTGAACTTGAAGAGTGAGAGGCTGTGTTACAGGGGGCAGGCTGTGTGCCCTCACGGCGCTCAGGGGGGTGAGTGTTTGCAGCTCCCTGGGACCTGGCTGAAGGGACGTGCCGTGCTCTGACTTGACGCGTTTCAGGGGGTCATTTAGTTGTTTTATTTGGGGTAGGGTTGCTAGTTGCTGAGAAATGTCTCAGTAAACCTTCTGGGTACAAGCCATCTGGACGTCTTTTAGAGCGGCGGTCCCCAGCCTTTTTGGTACTGGGGACGGGTTTTGTGGAAGACAGTTTTTCCATGGACTAGGCAGGGGCGGGGGGTGGTTTGGGGATGATTCAAGCGCATCACATCTCTTGCGCGCTTTATTTCTAATCTAATGCTGCCACTCATCTGACGGGAGGCACCGATCCTCCCCTGGAGGTTGGTGCCCCTGGTTTAGAGTAATAGTAGCCGTAGTAGTGATGGTGACAGGGAGAGATAGTAGTTAACAGTGTCCGATGCTGCATTAAGCTCTCACACGGACTTTCTTTGTTCTGACCTGCTTCTGTGACATAGGTGTGACTGTCATCTACAGTTTTAAGGTTCGGGAGCCCAGACACGGAGCGATGGAGAACCAAGTAGGCACACGGCTCCAGGGTAGCCTGAGGCCCGGCTTGAGCATCCTTGTGCTTTCCTGGAGGCTCAGATGGCCAAGAATCTGCTTGCAGTGCAGGAAGTCCAAGTTTCATCCCTGGGTTGGGAGGATCCCCTGGAGAAGGGAGGAGCTCCTCAGTCCAGCATTCTTGCTTGGGAAATCCCATGGACAGAGGAGCCCGTGAGCTACAGTCCACGGGGTTGCAAGGAGTCAGACACGACTGAGCGATTGACACTTTCGCTTTGAGTCCCCTAATTTTTACTTCCGAGCCTGTGTTAGATGTTAGCTCTTTTGAAAGGGGAGAAAGAAGTCATTTCAGTATTATTTCTGACACTGATGTTTCCCAGAGCCATGATGTTAAAAAAAAAAAAAATGGGGCCTCCTCCTGGGTGTTGCCCATGACTGTAGCTCTGACTCCCCTGTAGCTGCTCTGGATAGAGCCCTGCCCACGACAGCATCTTCAGGTGCGTTTCAGGCACCAAAGAGCACTCAGAAACTTCAGATTCAGCCCTTCCTTAATCAGCTGTTGATCAGGAGCTGCCTGGGCAGGCCTCACAATTATTCAACAACTCTTTTTTAATTTATTTTTATGGTCCAAGTTTTTTTTTACTGTTTTAAATTATTAGTGTTGTGTTCCTTTGTTCTTGAAAAACAAAATTAAAAATTACAACATACTATTTCCTTGTGGCAATTTGTTGTTATTACAGCTACTTTAGTTTCAGGGTTTTTTTTTTTTTTCCCCCACTCGCCAAAGCAGTTGATTATTTTCTGCTAACATTTCAATTGCACCAGCGTCCTAAGGCTGTTATAAGAGAGGTTATCCGTTTAGAATTGGAAAGAGAGAAAATAACCTGCAGACAGCTTTTATGCTCATGGAATTCACTGACGTTTTTTTAACTTTGCTAAATTGTTTCCCTCCATCTTGTGCCGTCTGTAGCAGATGGTTTCTTTAAGAGCAGCTCAGGTAGGGCGGAGGATTCCTCACATTTCGGTTCCACTTTCTGTCCTTCCGGGCTTCCAGCCTGTCTCCCTGCTGAAGGCTGACATTTCCCTGTAGGAAGCACGGGCCCCCCAGCTAAACTAGACAGTTTAGACGAACGCATTTGAAGGAGAGACGGACTGTGATCCCCTGCTGCTGGCTGGATGCGTTGCTGTGGGCCAGTCGCACCTCTGTGTCAGAGCCCAGCAGGCTCGGCGTTGTCCGTGAGAGGAACTCCCCATTCCCGTCCTGGGACCTAGCTGTGGGCGAGTCGTGTCTGTCTCAGAGCAGCCGCAGCGGTGGCTCCTCGCCCAAGGGCACGCCCTTCCCAGGGCTGTCCGCATCCAAAGGCTAGCTGTGGCCGGAACCTGAAGGCCCAACCTTTGGGCCCCAGCCCGCTGCTCCCTTCCCCTTCACTGCCCCGCTCCCCAGTTCTCAGGGACTGCATGCCAGCCCCAGGCCCCGAGCTCTCTGGACCTTCAGTCCAGCAGAGGTTTGGGGGCCTCTCAGATGCACTCACAGCTCTGATGGGGACCCACCCAGGGCTCGGCTCTCTCCAAGCCTACAGCTCTTCAGAGCTGCAGCCCCAGGCGTGCTTGGTGATGGCTTCGGTCCCCTTCTCTCGCCATCAGGGAGCCCCTGCCGTCCCAGCGTTTGACCGCAGGCCTCTGGCCTCACTTGGATCCCAAGCCAGCAGCGTGTGTTCCTGCAGGTGGTGAGCTCCTGGAGTCTCTCCCGATTGCGGACCCCGAGCCCAGCAACACGGAGCTTTGCCCTCTCTGCCCCTTCGCTTTCCCGGCCTGTTTCTGTCCAGGGGAAGTATTTCTCTCGTCTTTGATCACAGCCGGCCTTTGTGGTTTTCTCTGTTCTATCATGCCTGTCGTGGTATGTGGGGAACAGGAGGCTGACGGTGCGCTCTTGGCTGGGGGCGCTTGGCCCGGAAACCGAGCGGGGTCCGTCTCCACGGTCTGCCCAGGGGAGGGCAGCGGAGGGCCGTGCTGCCCACCGTCTGGTGCAGAATTCTCATCTCGGTGTTTTCTGACTGTAAACGTCGAGGAGAGGTATAAGCTGGCTCGGCTCCTGCGTCTGTGAGACGGGAGCAGGGGTGACGATCGTGCCGTGTTGGCCGCCTGTCCTCAGCTTAAAGGCCGAGTTGAAGGAGGCCCGTGAACCATCTCGTGTAGCGCTGTAGCAAATGAGCAATGGACGTCAATGACCTCAGTGTGCACTTTAGGAACGCTTCTTTTTCTTCATATTCTTATGAAAACCCCAGAGACAGTTTAGGTCGTGGTCTGATTTGCAGTGACATGCCGGTCGAAAATCACCCATTGAGTGTTTAAGTTTTTTACACACTTAATAACTTGTCACCAAAACACTGCGAGATGAATGTTGTTCTTATTTTGACCAAGACCGAGGCAGGGAGAACTGAAGGAACTTGCCTGAGGGCCCTCGGCTTGGGGTGGTGGCGCTGGATTCGGTCACGCGTCTGTGGTCGCTCTCTCTGCGCACGGGAGACCCACCCACGCCTCTGGGGCCAGACACGGAGGGTGGGGGGTGGGCCTCCGTGTCACTGCATGAGAGAAGCGTGGTGTGGGATGACGTGGTGTTTCTGTGTAGGGAAGGAGGGAAACGAGAGGTGCACGCGTGTGTTTGCTCACATCTGTTAATAAAAAGGAAACCCTGGAAGTTTACCCAGTGGGATTCAAGGGGCGGAGGAGCCAGGAACCAGTATGCCAGTGAGACTTGTAAACAGTGCCTTATTTTTATTTCAGCTTGATTGATGTAACTGACATAGAACATTGTGTTAGTATATGATGGAATGATTGGATATAGGTATATGTTGCAAAAGGGTCGCCATGGTAAGTTTACTTAACTCCAGTCACTCGCAAACTTAGAATTTTTTTTCACTCATGGCCTGTATATACAGGGAAATGTATTCTTTTTACAGTGTTTCGATTTTGAACCCTGTGAATATATTACTTACTCAAAAATTTTTTTAAGAAAGCTATTAGAGCAGAGCAATATTGAGAAATGTGGGAAAAGGCCTGTCTGCCGGTTGGTACAGATGCAGCTTAGAGGGCCGTGGGTCTGATTTGGATGTCGTTTGCTTTTACAGAAACTAGCAGAATGACCTGCTTTCCTGTGCGTGCATTAAGTTGCTTCAGTCACGTCTGACTGTTTGCAACCCTGTGGACTATAGTCTGCCAGGCTCCTCTGTCCATGGGATCCTCCAGGCAAGAATACTGGACTGGGTTGCCATTTCCTCCTCCAGAGGATCTTCCCGACCCAGGGATCAAACTCACATCTCATGCATGTCTTGTGTCTCCTGCATTGGCAGGCGAGTTCTTTACCACTAGCCCACCTGGGAAGCCCCCTTTCCTGTGATCTTGACCTAATTCTCTCCTCTGCCAGGTGGCCACAGGGTTGACGGGTGATTGATTGGGTTTCAGAGGGTCCTGGAACTACACAAAGTGTTTCTCATATTGGAAAAGATGTGCTCAGTTTTTCACAAGTTTTTAAGATTTATTGCCTCCCCCTAAAGTGTTGCAAATTAATTTATTTGCTATTTATTTTACTCAGAAAATAGTCTTTCCGTGTTATCAGCTAATCTGTCATTAGCAGATTTGATCACGGGAAAGGCAGGACTGCCTGTAACGCTCCGTGTCTGTTTTTCTCCGGCGTCTTTGCAGGACTGGACATCAGATGGGTGGACTGCTACTTCCCCTTCACTCATCCCTCCTTCGAGATGGAGATCAACTTCCACGGGGAATGGCTGGAGGTCCTGGGCTGCGGAGTGATGGAGCAGCAGCTGGTAAACTCAGGTATGGGAGGACCCCGCGTGTGGGCCCAGGCTCTCCTGGGGGCCCTCTTCCCAGGGAGACCCACGCGCGAGCCGTCTGCGTCCACATCTGCACCCTACTGCAGGGCTCGCCGCCCGGCCTCCGAGCCTGCATCGCCCTCCGGACTTTATTGCGCTGCCCCCTGGGAGAGCACCATCTCTCTCGCCTAGTTTTGCAGAGGCTTCCTGCTCTTGGAGCTCTTCCTTGTCAACGCTGGGTGTGGGTTTGCGCTTACAATGTGCCATTTGTTGATCGGCTGCTTTGGGATCGCCCACAAGCCTTTGAGGCGTGTCCCACGAGAGCTGTCTGTCTTCCAGGCTATTTAGGAACAAAGCCAGCCTGTCATCCCTTTCTTGGTTCCCACTGCGTTTGGAGCTGTGCCCCCGGTTCAGCAGGTGTTGCCTAAGTGCTGAGAACACAGCGTAAGACACGTAGGCCTGTCACGCTTGCTGGTTTGTCCTCGACCCTCACTGTTGGCTGGACCACCCGATGCGGGGGACATGGAAGATGGGGGCTCTGATGAAATTCTCCCTGGACTCTTTCCAGCTCTTCTCTGGAGGACCACTGTTACATGAAAGTGGTTATTTCTAGGAACCCTCCAGGGAACCAATGGTTAGAATGCCTTGCTCTCACTGCCAAGAGCCTCGGGTCAGGGAACTAGGATCCTACAAAGCCACAGGGTCCAACCCGCCCCCCCACCACCAAAAAAATTATTTCTAAACTTAATTTCAGAGCTGTGAATTTTTTTTTTAAGTTGCTGTCAGAATTTAAGTTCAAAGATATTTTATCACACTGGGAATCCTCCAGGGGAAGTTGGCTAGGATTGGGCACCGGGGTAGGAGGGTCCCTGCATGGGCAGGAGGTGGAGGAAGGGGGCTGATGCTGACGGCCTCCACCGCCCCCCAAGCCCCCTCCCCACGTAGAAGGGCATGCCCTCTGTGACCAGGGAGTGAGGCGGCTCTGGCTCAGGCTGGTCACGGGCCTCCTGCCGCAGCAGACCGGAGGGGACTCAGAGCTGAGGATGGACCCTGGGTGAGAGGATGAGGGTGGAGGGAGACAGGAGACGGGGAGTTGGCGCTGCCTGGCCTGGGCCGTGGGGCCCACCTTGGGCCCAGACCCAGCCAGCTGCGGGGTTCCTCTCCACTCGGCCAGGCAAGGCTCACGGAGAGCCCAGCTCCGGGCCACACGCTCCTCGGATGGTTGTCCAACGTTTGAAGGTCTTTCCTGGAGACGAGAGAGCAGAGAGGTGGCCGAGGAGGGCCTGTGAGTGAACGTGGGAGGCGAGGCCGTGTCTGAAGCGGCAGGAGTGACGGCCGTGTCTTCCTCAGCGCGTTGTCTAACCCCGCCAGTCTCCGTTCTTTCAAACGAGCACAGAGACGCCTCCCTCCAAGTTTCTTTCTGACGGTTGGTGGCGGCGAGCTGAGCACAGGCTCTAGCACGTAGCCAGTAAGAGCGCATCTCTGATATTATTAAACATTTTTTTTCCCAAATGGTAAGAGCCACTTATTAACAGAGAGCCCCCTTAGTTAGAAATGTTTAAACAGAGGCTGTCTAGCATGTCATAGAGACAGGTTCTGGTCAGGCAGAACTAGAGTTCCTCTGTCATCTTAGTATCCGTGATGCTCGACGGAGTGAATAGCTTTAGAGGGAGAAAGATTGAAAGTAGTGAGAAACTCGAGAGCAAAGATATGCATCTTAATAGAAAACACAAAGCGCTGGGAGCAGATATGTGAGCTGTAACCTCTTGAGCAGGAACTAACTTCAAAAAAAAAAAAAGGTGCCTTTGTTTGTTTGGCTTTGTTTTTTAGACAAAAGACTTCCGGGATCCTAGGCTTCCTCCCAGGGGCACCTGGTGTCAGGGGCCAGCACTCAGAACGCAAATCAGGGGGGGTCAGTTACGAATCGGCTGTCCCTTCCTCATGCATTGCCAGTATCCTTGACAGGTTTCTCTGAGGTCTATCCGCACAGTAATTGGCGGAACATCGTCTCTGAAACAGGTTTCCAGGTCATTATTGTACATTAATGCACTGCTGTTCTGCAATTAGATTAGCCCTATCAGGTAATTCTTGGAGGAAATGACAAAGTAGAAGAAGAAAAGAGAAATAAGAGAGGACACCTGAGATGCAAATGTGTCTGATAGAGTCGCAGGGTGGTGGGGGGTGCTTTCGGTTGTTGGGAAACGTACACATAAAGTTTAAATACCTCGCAAGAGAGACTGAAGATAAGGAAGAAGAGATGCTTTTATGAAAGAAACTCTGTGTGGGCTTTTCTGTTTGAACTTGAAGTTATTATGACAGAGTTCTGCTCCGTGTTGTCAGACGGGCATGTGTTTTGACGTCTGTAGTCATAATCCTTAAACTGTGCACCAGGCAGTCACTAACCACAGACAGCATGTGGAAGTGCCGCCAGCTTTGTTTTCTGAGTTCCCGTGGCACGGCGTGGGGCTGGCTGGCTCTGGTCACACTGCCTCCGCTCACTTTGCCATTCTTACTGACTTTTCTCTGGCATTTCCCAAACTTTCCCCCCCACCCCTCCCAGCTTTTAAAAATAGAAGTTCCAAGCAATGCTAAAATCAGTCATTACAGTCTCCATCCTTACGGTTCTTACAGTTGTTCTTCAGTCACTAAATCTTGTCTGCCTCTTTGCAACCCCATGGACTGCAGCACGCCAGGCTTCCCTGTCCTTCATTATCTCCCGGAGCTTGCTCAAACTCATGTCCATCGAGTCGGTGATGCCATCTAACCATCTGATCCTCTGTCGTCCCCGTCTCCTCCCGCCTTCAGTCTTTACCAGCATCAGGGTCTTTTCCAGTGAATCAGTTCTTCACATCAGGTGGCCAAAGTATTGGAGCTTCAGCTTCAGCATCAGTCCTTCCAATGAATATTCAGGGCTGATTTCCTTTAGGATGGACTGGTTTGATTTCCTTGCAGTCCAAGGGACTCTCAAGACCCTTCTCCAACACCACAGTTCAAAAGCATTGATTCTTCTGTGCTCAGCTTTCTTTATAGTCCAACTGTCACATCCATACGTGACTACTGGAAAAACCACAGCTTTTACTATACAGACCTTTGTTGACAAAGTGATGCCTCTGCTTTTTAATATGCTGTCTCGGTTGGTCATAGCTTTCCTTGAGGCGCTGCCTAATGCTGAAATGCGTGGTGGCCAGAGAGGTTGTTGGGCGACACCTGCAGGTGCCAGCAGCTCACGCGATGCCCTGGAGGCTTGCTTCCACGTGGCCTTGCCAGCAAAGCTCCGGGCGGATGCTGTTACTCTCCCTCTTCCGGAGCCTCCGAAAGGTGATCAGGATGGATGGCTGGCAGCACCCCTTGCCCAGACCTTGCTGACAATAGTCCGTTCCTATATCTGCTGCCTCAGTAGTAAATTACACGATTCTGAAGTGGCTACAAGTCCTTTCAAATAAATGATTCTGCTGAACATCGAATGAAGGGCTGGAACCAACCAAAGCAACAGCAAACAAAGCCCTGTTGTCCTGCAGTTTCCGTTGCAGAGGGGCCCTGCCCCTATGTGGGTTATCTCTGTGACCAAGCGCATTTAATTAAGTGCATAAGATTAGATTGCTAATTTGAACAGGCAGTGAAAAGGCTTTATGACACATTTAAGTTGACTGTGGCGTATGTGTGTGTTTGCGCACAGAATAAGATTAGGCTCTTCCGGATAGCTCAGAGAATTTTCTCTCTTCTCCCTTGAGTTACAGTGCCTTCACCATTGCTTTCCAGCCGCTGAGATCTGGTAATTGTGATGTGGGCGGCGACTGCTGTCCTGATGACTTGATTGTTTTTCCCTTGAGGAGATGTTTTGAAGACAGCAGTGAGTCATGTGTCCAAATACTACACGCTTACCTCCCTTTGGGCTGACTCAGGCCGCCTCTTTCCAGGTACCGTACAGATCAGGAGCACGGAAACATCACTGGGTGACTGTGGGCTGTCATCATGCCTGGAAGGCATTTACCATTTATTGAGAGACTTAGAAGACTGTACACAGGCCAGGGAGGAGAAAAGTCTAACGTAACCACTTTCTTTACCTCGTCATTAAAATTTAAAACTTGACTCTTTGGGGAAAAAACCTTATAAATATGCACATGAACATTTTCTAGTTTTAAATAATCATTCTTTTGTTCATTTGTTTGTCAAATATTTCTTGAATTACTTCTAAGGCTGTAGAAAAGCGAAAAAGCATTTTCCTGGCTGTTGAAAACAGCACCGCACAGCCAGACACAAACATAAATGGTTAGAGCGCCACGTGGCGCGTGTGTGTAACAGAGGTGCCGTGGGCAGAGTTGGGGAAGGTGGTGCCAAGCCCTTGTTCTGGTTGCACGCAGGGTAGAAGGTAGCCTCTGATCCCAGCATACGTAAGCTTCCTGTTCGCAAGGGATCATGTCCTGATCTTTGCCTGGACACGCAGGTGACACGCCTGATGCTTCTCTCCCTGTCCAGGTGTGACCCTGTTTTCAGCCTGTCCCTCCCTCTGGTACCGTCGCTAAGCTCCTGCACACGGTTGTATCACGCAGTGTTATCAGTCTAAGTTGGTGAGCTCCCAGGTGGCCCAGACCAAGACCATGTGTCCCTGTTCAGACGTGAGCAGACGTGCCGCTCCTGTAATTGGCGCCTTGTCTGCGTGAGGCTCTGCGACGGACAAGCCGGAAGACACGGAAAATGGTGAGAGGTGACCTCTCCCGGTAAAGCTCGGCCTGAGGTCAGGAAGCTGGGACTGTGTCATCAGAGCATGAGCTCACGGGCCATTGGTTGGGGGGGTTGGGGTGTGTGAGGAGGGAGCCCTGTCCATCGCGTAGGCCAGTGGGGGTCTAGCAGACAGCCCCGCTCACTGAGGGGTCTCCGCCCCGCTGTCCAGAGTCCGCTGACCATAGACGTTTGCCTGTGTCTCTGGACTCTCAGTTCCGTTCCGTTGGCCTGTGTTCCCATCCTCATGTCCTTACTGTTATTGTTTATTTATTTGTGCCTATACCGGGTCTTCGTTGCTGTGGGCAGGCTTTCTCTAGTTGCGGAGAGCAGGGCTACTCTCTAGGTACCGCGTGCAAGCTTCTCTTGTTGCCGAGCAGAGGCTGCAGAGCACGCGCTCGGTAGTTGCGGCTCACAGACTTAGTTGCCCTGCAGCGCGTGGGATCTTCCTGGACCGGGGATCAAACCCATGTCTCCTGCATCGGCAGACAGATTCTCAACTGCTGGACCACCAGCGAAGTCCAATGTGCACACTGTTCTGACCCCATTAGCTTTGTAGCAGTTTTTGGAATCGGGACGTGTGAGTCCGACTTTCTTCTTCCTCTGTTCGTTCTTGACTCTTTGCCATGACGTGCTCAAGTCTCCCTAATTAAAGAGTAATTTTCTCCTTAAAGTTACCCTTTACCGAAAGACTTCATTCCGATACTCTATCGCCCCTCTCTCGCCTCTGCGTGTCTTCCAGTCCTTTACTGTATCAGCCAGTCCAGGGTCCATCACTCAGCTGAAGAGTTGGGACACCATACAGGTCGAAGCCCCCATGTGTCCCCTCCCTGTTAGCACTTCCCCTGCCCCATGAGCATTCCCTGTTCTGAATTTTGTGTTGTTACCTTGATTTCCTATGCATTTCGTAAACAAGTGAACTTTCTCCAGCTTTTGTGCTTTAACAAGTCGAATCACGCTACCCGTCCTTTCCTGCAGTTCTTCACGAGGACTGTAGACCTCCATGCGGTGCTGTGAGGCTCCGCTCTGTGGAGTTTCAGTTCATTCATTTTTCGCTGCTCAAATTCTAGTGGGTGAATGTGCCAGAGGTTATTCATCCGCTCTTTAATGGACATTTGACTGTTTGCAATTCTTTTGTTGTAGTTTCAGATGCTACTTGTGCACGTTTTTTGTATATCTTGCATGTATAGGACTAAGAGTTTCTTAGAGTTATGTTTTCTTTCGCTGTGGAATTGCTGGGTCAGCACTTCTGCACAGCTCGGGTGCACGCCAAGTCGCTTCAGCAGGGCCCTACTCTCTGCAGCCCCCTGGACTGCAGGCCGCCAGGCTCCTCTATCCATGGGCTTCTCCAGACGAGAATCCTGGAGTGGGTTGCTGTGTCCTTCTCCAGGGGACCTTCTGGCCCCGGAGTTAAACCTGCGTCTCCCTGCAGCCCCGACATCGCGGGTGCTGTCTTTCCCGCTAAGCCACCAGGAGGCCCTCAGCGTCTCAGCTTTGCTGGCCTCACCAGGCTGCTTCCCGAGGAGCCGGGCCCGTTTCCACAGAAGCTCCTGTTACTCCACACCCTCTCCAGCACGCGGCTTCGTTCAGTTTATTTGGCCAGTCTGGTGAGTCCAGAACAGTCTCTCACTGTGGTCTTGTTTACATGCAACTGCCGCTGAGATGGATCACATTTTAACATATTTATTTGACACATACAGGTTTTCTTTTGCTCATTTTGGGTGGGGCTCATTTTTTTGTTTTGAATTGATTGGTAGGAATTCATTTATTTTGGAAGCTAATTATTTGTCACTTTTACACATTACAGTCACATTCTCCAGGTTGTGGCTTTTTTCTTTCTTTCAGTTGCTCTTTCAGAAATGGAATATCTGTAGCTTTTCCTTGAGTTGCTTTAGGTTTCTTTCTATAACGTCATTCTCCCAAAGAGTCGCTTTGTCAGGGAATGTGAATGGGTGTAAGTTGACAGGTTCTGTAAAGATAACTCTTTTGCTTGTCATGCTTGATGCTAGTGTTTTAAGTCTCTGATGTTATTGCTGTATCATTCATAGTTTTCATGTAGGGCTTCTGAATACTGAATGACATTCAAGCATCTTCCTTCTCTCTCCTAATGTTGTCAGGCTTGGTCCCGCCCTCTGTGACAGTTCTGGTGTTTGGAAGGCGGATTCTGGGATGCCCTTGTTTGACTAGGAGACATAGCTTGGAGCTTGCTTGAGCACTCCAGTTATACCATTTGCACAGAACTTGGTTTGTTTCCTTGTATATTTTGCAGCTCTTCCTTATCCTGCTTAGAATCCGTGCCATCCCTTGCAATATTTCTGCTATTGTAACAAAAGCAAATATTTTGGTAACTTGATTCAAGCTGTAGTTTGTATGTATGTTTTTGATGTTTTTGCAGCTGTAGTGTATGTTACATACCATCTGTGGCATCATTTCTGTCCACAGGAGACTTCTGGAAAGCAGAGATTCCGCCCTGTGTCTTATTTTCATCATCTAAGGTCTTGGATATTTAGCAGATATAAAGCAGTTGTCCTGCCTCCATCAATGTGGACTTAATTTTCTATTTTCAACCATTCTGAGGCCCTGCCATGTGCTGTGCTGGAAATCGTGGGCCAGTCCTGAGGGTCCCAGTTTTGTCACCTATAAAATGAGGGTCTTAGATGATATAACCTCCAATTTCCCTTTAGCTCCTGGATCCCATTATTTGGTCTCCTAAACAAGCCGGTTGGTTTCCCTAGTGGCTCAGTTGGTAAAGAATCTGCCTGCAATGCAGGAGACCCAGATTCTATCCCTGGACAGGAAGATCCCCTGGAGAAGGAAATGGCAACCCTCTGTAGTACTTTTGCCTGGAGAATCTCATGGAGAGAGGAGCCGGGCAGGCTATGGTCGATGGGATTGCAAAGAGTCAGACACGCCTGTTGGAGTAACTTTAATAACTTTGACCTTGAAACAAGCCAGAGTGTGTAGTATTAATACAACCCACAGGGCAGTGTGTTTTGTTTTAAAAACACCACGTGGAAAACCGCACTGAAGGACTGATGATTGCAAAGCGTGGTGCTGGAGAAGACTCTTCTGAGAGTCCCTTGGACAGCAAGGAGGTCAAACCAGCCAATTTAAAGGAAATCTACGCTGAATATTCACTAGAAGGACTGATGCTCAACTTGAAGCTTCAATATTTTGGCTACCTAATGCCAAGAGCCGACTCATTGGAAAAGACCCCGATGCTGGGAAAGATTGAAGGCAAAAGGAGAAGGAGGCAACAGAGGATGAGATGGTTAGATGGCATCACCCACTCAATGAACATGAGTTTGAGCAAACTCCGGGAGAGAGTGAAGGACAGGGAAGCCTGGTGCACTGCAGTCCGTGGGATCAGACAGGACTTAGCGACTAAACAACAATTGAAGATTGCATAGCACTGGCTTTTGGTATCTCTGGTTGGTTAATCAGGTGTCTTCCCCAGACCCTTTAAAGAAACTCTCTAAGACTGTCAAAAAAATTCTAAAAAGGATGCTCATCTAATTGAATTTTATTTAAACTATTTACGAGCCCCTTGCTTCCTAGAGTCTCTGCGGCTTTGCAGGCAGGCAGTGATGCGCTGCTACTCGACGGCGCAGTTTTATTTTCTCCCCTGCAAAGAGGCAATTTGGAAGTTTAGGAATTATTTATGGCACCTTGGGGATAAACACAATCTGCTAAGTTATTTTTTTTAAGATTCGTTTCTGCGTTTTAGGCCGGAAGCAGTGTCTTCATGCAGCAGCCATATTGTCATGCCCGTGGATAAAAGGAAGTGACATCGTTAGGCAAAAGTTTAGGCCAGATTCTCAAATTGTGTTTTTAATGGACGTAATTCAGGAGTTGACCAAGTGTAGCATCTCTCAGACCATATGACTTAGAATGCTCATATTATTAGGGATTTCATAGGAAAAAGAAGGAAAAGGACATGGCAACCACACCAGTCCTCTAACCTGGGAAACTCCATGGACAGAGGAGCCTGGCCGGCTACAGTCCATGGATTTGCAAAGAGTTGGACACGACTGAGCAGCTGAACAACAAAACACAGGAAAAAGAAGACTGGCTACTCAGCAAAGTGTGGGACAGAGTGAGTTGGAAAAGCTGTGTGTCTGTCTAGTGGACGGTGTCTCTGAGCTGGGCGAGTAAGCAGAGCCCATGCCTGCGGGACTCAGAGTCCTGCCGGGAAAAGGTCCCTTCCGTAGGCTGCGTCCCTAGGACACCTGGAGCGACGCTTGTCCGTCGGCTGCTGGGTTGCCCGTGAACTGGGAGGCCTGCAGCGGTGTGGTTTGGGGCAGTAATGACAAAGCACGGTAAGATAATTCTTCTTCATTTTTACCTTGAGGAGTGCCTTCAATGCGAAGGGAAGCAGCCAGTATCAACATTCATAATTTAGCACATTCATTTGGTATTTTAGGCTGTTTGTCTACAGAGTCCTAGAAATGGAGGGTTTGTGGGTTTTGAAGGCATTAGGAGGGGAAAGCTCTCAAAACCCATTATTGGATGCTTCCAGGTATTAGCCTGTCCCTCCTCCGTCTGCTCCTTCAATACACGTTTGTGAAGTATCGGCCTGGCAGGTGCCACGCAAGGGGCCGCGGACACAGAGAGGTTTCTGCCTCCGAGGGGCACCCAGTCCAGTGACAGGGACGGCAGGTCGTGAGCTGTGTCCCTGGGGCTGTGGTGACAGTCGGAGGAGGGGGAGGCTCCTCGAGAGACAGGCAAGGCTTACCCAGGGCCGTGACGCGGGCCCTGAGCCGGGAGCAGGCTCCGTGATGGCGCAGGGAGAAGGGGGTCTTTCCGGGGAAAGAGCCGGGCCTGGGCCGGACACACAGGTGGGCGGCCTCACTGCAGGTTCTTAGAGACAGATCAGCGCGGAGCGCTGGGAGAAGCCGGGCTGGGCACCAGGTGGAGGCCGAGGTCCGCCCTGGCAGGGCGTGGAGGGCAAGACAAGGACCTGCCCTCTCACCTTGGTGGGAGCACGCGGTTGAGATTGAAGCACTGTTGAGAGTGAGTCCAAGACATGCAGCTTCAACGGCAGGAGGCCAGGCGCACGGTCTAGACGGAGTGTGGCAGCGCCGTGGGGGAGGGAGGGCCCCAGGGTCCCCTCCGGGTCCGTGCGCCCACGGCCCGAACTCGGTGTGGTGAAGACGGCACCCTGTCGGGGGCAGCGGGTCTTGCATGCAGCTCTCCCGGGCTTCGTTGACACGCAGAACTCGGGTGTGCTCACCAGCATGCGCCCTCCAGAGGACCGCAGCGGGTTCCAGTGCCCTCTCTTGCCCCCCCTCCCCGACCTCCCCGCCCCGCTTTGGTACCTTCGGTTACCTTAGTAACCAGCATAGCTCCTTCCTTCATCTTGGAGGTTTGGAGAGGAGGCAGATCTCCTCGGAGGTTAAAGAGCTGACCTCGCACTCCTGTTTGAGAGAGCGCTCTTCTGGATGCTGTGGGCCGCCAGCCCTAAGGAACCTGGCTTCCCTCCGAGAGGACCTGCACGTGCTGGGGGCTCCGGATGGTGGCTCAGGCTCCCCTTGGCGGGCCTCCCCGGGTCCTCCCTGCGCCCAGGCCTGTCTGCTTCCCGAGGAGGAGCAGCATGACCGCATGCAGGAGGGGGTCTGCGGGGTCCTGGGGTACAGTAGAGACCTGTGCCTCCAAGGCCAGACCCGAAGGGGTCCTGGGCTCGTCCTTCCTCCAGGTCTGTGGCCCTGTCAGTGGTTCGTGCCGTCGGGGCCCGTCCTCCTTGGCCGCGGCTGGTGATTTCTGTGCCAGCCATGGAGGGGCCTGGGCGCTGGAGCGTCTCGTTGGTTGCACGCCCCTCCTGCGTCCTGTCTTGGTGGTGCTGGAAGAGTGATGTGGGGAGGACCCGGGGTCGGGGGGCACAGAAAAGACTCCCTCCTTCTGGGGCTTCCTGGCTGCAGCCAACTCTTCCCTCAACCAGTACGGGGAGGGTATACGTGTCCCTGCAGAAAATACCGGGAGCTTCAGACCAGACAGAGGGACCTTCACTGTCAAAACCATTTATCCCTTACCGGCCCTGAATCCCCGTGCCTGATTGAGAAGGTGAGAATAACAACAGGCACCTCACTGATGTGGGACGGAACAGATGAGCCCGTGGGTATAACGTGCTCAGCCCAGTGTCTTGGGCTCAGTCGCTCAGTCACGTCCGACTCTTTGTGACCCATGGACTGTGGTCCCCCAGGCTCCTCTGTCCATGGGATTCTCCAGGCAAGAACGCTGGAGTAGGTAGTCATTCCCTCCTCCAGGGGATCTTCCTGACCCAGGGATTGAACCCGTGTCTCCTGTGTCTCTTGCACTGTCAGGCAGATTCTTTACCCACTGAGCCACCTGGGAAGCCCCAGCCGCGTGTCTGGTGTTCGGTAAATGATCAAAAAGCGTTAGATCCTTGCTCCTCTTACCTTACGCCTTCCGTGTTTTGGAAAGAAGTTGGGAACGATTCCAGGCGTCATTCACTCCATGCGTCTCCTGAAGTTGCCCGTCGGCGTCTGCAGCCGCTTGTGTAAGGGTGGTTTCTTTCTGGGGTGGGTGCAGAGGAAGACACAAGATGCTCCCAGGCCTCTGTGTCGTGGAAAGGTTAGGGACCACTGGTGTCATCGAGTCCCCTGCCCTTGCACAGGAGGGCTCAGGCTCGTGTGATGAGGCGGTTTGAGGGGTGTGCGGTAGAGAAGCAGACGCAGGTCTGCATGAGGGCCCGGACCCATTCATGACTAATAGCTCTGTCACCTTGAGGACCTTATTCAGACAAGCAAAATTTGTTAGGTAAAGGCGCTTGTCCCCCAGGAGGGCGAAGCGTTCATCACTAGTGTTTTGAGGAAAGGGTGAGGGAGGCAGGGAGCATCTGTTGGGAAGCTAGCTGCTTGGCACGTGCAGATGGATGAGACAGCGCCCCAGTGGGCTAGCGAGGGGTCCAGTCCCAAGCAGACCCTGAACCAGTGGGTCATCAGGGCAGGGGCGGGGGGTTGGCAGCCAGGGCTGGTGGGGGTCCCATACCCCGCAGAGCTGCTGTCTGACCTTGATGCTGAAGGCTGCCCAGGACTCTGCCAGGACAGAAACAGGTCAGGCCTTCTCTCAAAGGCAGGGCTTCTGAACGGGGGGATCTCTGAGGACTGCCCTGCAGTGTGACTGGGGGGAAGGTGCAGGTGGTGGGTCCAGAGGGCCCAAGGGTGATGGCCTTGGCTTACAGGTTAGGGAGGGTGGGCTTCGGGCTGGGGTCACTGCCCCCGGGGGACGTCCTTGGGGGCTGAGGGGAAGACGAATGGGAGGCGACCGTCCATTTATGATGTGAGTTTATTTCTGGGTCGCTTCCTTGCTTGTGTGTAACTCTGTGTGCATTCTCCCTTCCGCTGACTTCAGTTTTTTTTTTTTTCCTTTTTCTATTTGGATCCTTCTAGTTTCTTTTTGGGTTTTTTTTTTGGCCACGCCTTGAGGCTTGTGGGATCTTAGTTCCCTGACCAGGAATTGAACCCGGGCCCCAGGCAGTAGAAGCACCGAGTCTCCACATGGACCAGCAGGGGATCCCCAGGTCCTTCCAGTATTTACTGCAGATGCAAGCGTGCGTTCTTTTTCTTTCCTTCTTAATAAAGGTGGCGCACTGTACCACATTTTTCTACATCTCTTTTTCCCATGTCAGTAAGCTTCTGGAGGTCTCTGCATGTTGGAGAGTCTGTCTCCACCATGCGTGTGAGCCACTCGGTGTGTGACCGGTGCTAAGCTGACAGGCACTCTGTGTGCTTTCTGAGCTTGCCATCCGTGGCGGTGTTTCAGTGAATCGCTGTGGGTGTGTCACGATCCGTGCGCCAGTCTCCCTGCGGGATTCGCCTCTAGAAGGGGGCCTGGGGCTCCCTGGTGGTCCAGTGGTTTCCAGGGTAGACGTGGACTCGTTCGAGCAGTCACTCCACGGGTCTTCTCGGGCTGCCTCTTCCACTGTTTCTGCGCTTTTCTGAAAAGCTCCCAGGGCTTCTCCTTGAAGGTGGTCGAGACACTCCCCTCACTTTGTCCACCTCAGCTCCCCTTCAGGAAGGCCTTGGGACGAGTTTTGCTCCCTGACAGTCACGTCGTATTTTCAATGTGATTGGAGGTGCCGTCAGAACTTTCTGGGTCGCTGCTGTTCCTAGATCTGCATTCAGAGTTTACTTTCATTCTGAGCTTTTTGTCTGTTTCCTAGAAAAGTTACTTTCGGATTAATTTACATATAAAAGTCCTATATTTTCATCTCATGTTTATCCTGCCACTTCAGGTATAGTGAAATAAATGAAAACGTCTTCAGATGTTGACTTCTAAGGCTTTATTACCAGAGGCAGCTTCATTATGTTTGTGGAAATCCGGTGTGCTTTGAAGGAATTAATCTAGCCTTACTCGCAATCTGTATGTGTTTACATAGAATGAACAAACATTACATTGCGTTTCATGAAAATTCAATTATTCCCGTCTCCGCGACACACGCTCTGCTTCGTAGTTAATTCTCAAGGAAGTCAGTGTCATGATTCTTGAACTGTCATAAGAACTGGGGCTCTCGAGCTCCCCGTTTTCTTGTACATTCTGTGGAGAAATGCCCAGTGGGCCCTCGTCATCCTGCAGGCCTGACCCTGTGTTTGGGGTGTGGACCACATCTGTCTCCAGGGCATCAGGCTCCTGTGAGCTTCGCCTTCCTGCTCGGTTGTTCTTAGAATTGAGAGAAGCCAAGCGAAGGCTAACGCGGTCATGATTAATGCAGTGGAATCCACTGTATATGGAGTCTGTTCGGAGTCTGCGTGATAGTCCAGTTTGCCAGTTTCTCCCTGAGACCCTAACCTCCCTGAGGGTAGGAACCTTTGTGAGCGGCTACAGTGTCACGGGTATTGAGCAGATGCTCTGCGGGTTTTCAGCGGGCGCAGGTGTCTGTGATGGAATCAGGACGGTTCAGCTCAGGTCGAGGGCCCAGGGGCTCGGCGTCCCTGAGGCGCAGGCACAGGGGGTGGTGCAGGATCGGAAATGGAATGATCAGGAGGGCGGACAGGGCCGCGGGGCGGGCGGACAGGGTCGCTGGGGGTTCCCAAACCGGTCACGCGGAGAACTTGGTGGCCCCTCAGGTCCTTCCTGACCGGCCTTGGCTGCCCCTCCGGCCCCCGCTCGCCCCACTCCCCCCTGCAGACGCCCCTGCAGGGAGCCAGAGGTGCCGCGCGCACTCTGTCCAGGGCTCCTGGCGTTCGCGTGGCCTCCGGCGGAGCTTGGGTCCCGCTGTGCCTCCAGACACTTCCTGAGCTGCTGTTTCGTTTCCTCTCGGTCGCCCTGCTTCACACACGCCTCACCTCAGTAGGTGCTCAGTAGACATGTGGGCTCCCCGGGGGGCTCAGACGGTAAAGACTCCACCTGCAATGCTGAAAACCCAGGTTCGATCCCTGGGTCGGGAAGATCCCCTGGAGGAGGAAATGGCAACCCACTCCAGTGTTCTTGCCTGGAGAATCCCATGGACAGGGGAGCCTGCAGGGCTACAGTGCAGGGGGGCGTCACAAAGAATCAGACACGACTGAGTGACTCACACTTCAGTAGATGTCGAACGCGTGGATGGAGGGACGCGTTTTGGTGCAGATTCCCCACGTCTGGACTGAAAGATGGATTGGATGGAGCGGGGATGGGAGGCAGTGAGTTGGCTGGGAGTGTCTTCCAGTCACCTCGGAGAGAAATGTGGGAGTATGAGTTACGTCCGGGCAGCAGAAATCCAGGGAGGAAATGGATTCTGGAGGCTGGAGGGAGGAGAGCTGATGGCCCCGAGACGCACAAAGGAGACGGCGCCACGCAGAGCGGAGGAGCCGGGGGAAGCAGAAGAGGAGGGCAGGCTCCAGACGTGCCCGCATCACGCCGCCCCCGGCTGCTCCTCTGGGTGGGGGGAGGCCCTTCTGTGTAGGTTCGGTTGAAAATCACCTTATCTAAGCGTCAGCTGCCTTGGTGTGAGGAACCGTAATCAAAGAAAGGCTCTACAGCGGAGTGAATCGCGGGATGCTGGAGCTGCCTGCGCCTAATTATCTCATCATTCAGAGTTATTCGTAACAGTTCTACAAAGGCTGCGCGATAACAGTGACTTTTACAGAAAGAGATGCATCCGGTTAGAAATCCAAGCGAGGAAAGGGCCAAAGAAAACGAGGACAGGAAGATGGGGACGCCGGGCCGGGGCCGGGGCCGGGGCACACGCGCTCGTCTCCATTGCTGTAAGAAGACGCGAATCTGGCTCTCGCTGCCGAATGGGGAAAGGCAAGTGGGAAACACAGTTAGTTAACACAGTCTGTAGTATAATATCTGCAAGACAAAAGCTGGCCCCCCCTTTTTTTAAGGAAAGCACAATATTCTGGGCACATAGAGCTGTGAGAAGATACCCCCGCACCTGTGAAGCGTGACGGCTTTAACACAGTTGAATTTCATGGTTTTTTTTTTTTTTTTACATCCTTTGGTCTTTTTTCCTACTGGTGTGATAGTATTTGCTCTGCTTAACATATAATGAAGTTAATTGTGAAAGGTCTCTCTAACCCAAATCCACAGATTACTCCCAAATCCCCTTTTCTGTCTTTTACCAATTGGTCACTTGACAAGTCCACACTGGCAGGCCCCCGCTGTGCAGGGCAGGTCACCTGGTACCCCGGTGGGTACACGGGTGTGGGAATTCCCTGAGGAGCTCACTGTCCCAGTGGGCAGCCTACGTATAAATACCTGGAAAGTGTGTTCCAGGCCGTAGGCTGAGACCTTGGAGGATGTCTGTCAGTTCAGCTGACGGAGAGGCTGGTGTGGGCTGGGTGCGCCACAGGGAGTCTGGGAAGGAGTGATTAGCTTGTGATAGCCTTGATGTTTTTATTATTTAGTTTGTGCACTAAATTGGGAATTGAGTCATTAGTTGATTCTTTCAACACATTTTGATTTTCGGTACAGTCTCTGGAAACATCATGTTCCCCAGTTTGTTTTTGGCATAGAAGAGTGCCTGTTAGCTCAGTCAGCGCCATTTGGGGTTACCAAGGACGCCCTCCGTTCCACAGGTGCCTGGAGACGCGCTAGTGCCATCTCTCCTAAATGCTATGCCAGCCATCTTATGTCCTAGTTCACACCCTTTATTCAAGTGGTCGGTACTGTTCTGAAAGCACAAATCCTTGTTTTTCGAGAGGTGATCTTTTAACAGTCAGGTCTTCGTCATTATAATCTCTTCTTAATCTTTGAATTTTCGATGCTTGGAGGGTGAAGTCCTGCTGGGCTCTGGTCCCGGCCGTCCCTCTGCCCGCACCAAGCCCGTCCCCGTGGCCCCTGGCATTCCTGCCTCCCCAGCCTCTCAGTTCTTCCACGTGCCCGCCCTTCTGCTCGGACCAGCCTAGCCTAGCAGAGGACCCCATGGGACATACCTGAAGCATCTCTGTACTTACTGGTCCTCGGGAGCATCCGTGTCACCATGGCAATGGACCAATGGTGATTGTTCCCTGACTCAGCTCTTCCCGAAGACTAGGCACCGCGAGGACACGGCCCAGCATCCCCAGCCTCTTGCAGTGCCTGGTGTGGAGCCGGATCACAGATACTTTCGAGAGGTGGTGTTACAGAGAGGCTCCCTGCTCCGGTCTTCACCGAAGACTCGCTTGGTTATTGCTTATTGGTTATTTGTTTCTTACTCTGAAGATGGTTCCCAAGCAGCGTTTTGATTTTAAATCTCTGCAGAAGATTCCAAAAAGCCACTCCAAAGGTGACACAAGTCTCTATTTGTTGCCTTTCAAAACATATACACATTGGGTGCCAAGGGAAGCTTTCTGAAGCTTGGGTACGTGCTGGTCTCCGGGGAGCCAGTGGGGAGGGCCGGGCGGTGAGGGTGGTAGTCGAGGAACGTCTGATGTGGTTTATGGAGCAGTTTCAAAGCAAAGTGACGGAGGCAGTCGCAGAAATTCTGGGCGGCGGAGCCGTAGAAGCACAGAACGCTGCTCTCCTTTCACTGGCCTGAAATCAGAATGTCTCCCCCATCCAGCTCCCTGCCGGTGTTTACTACCTTAATGCTCTATGTCACGGAGTTTCAGTCTGTAAACTGCTGCTTTCTAATCTCACTGCTCTCAATTATAAGGCGTTGAAAAGGCGGAAAATCAGGGGTGACGCGTGGGACATTGTCAAGACCTTCACCCTCAGTGTCTGGAGACCGGGGGTGGCTGTGGTCTCAGTGCTGACCGAGGAGCTGCCTGGCTCTGGGGGTCCTGGGGCCCCTCCGTGTCCTCATCTGTCAGAGGAAGAACCTGAGAGGACATTTAGGATTGTTTACAGTCTCAGCTTTATTCATTGAACGAATGTCTATCGTGCCCCTACTGTGAGCTACTCTCCCAGGCCCTCGGGGCACCGCAGAGCACAGCCCAGCCAGCCCTCCGCCCCACCACGGCCGAGTTCCGAGCATTTGAAGGTGGAGTCGGCTCCAGCTCCTCTGTGCTACCGGAGGGCTGTGGCTGGGGGCAGGGCCTGGGGAGGTGGGAGGGCCCCCGGGCAGCAGGGCTGGAGAGCTGGCCCTGTCATGCGGTGACCAGCGGACATCCCACCCCCGGGCCAAGGGGCCACCTCTCACGGCCAGAAGCGAGGACCAGCAGTGAGGACTGGGTGGCCCTCGTCCTGCTCCCTGCCCCATCTGTCCCCACATCCTGGCCAGCGTTCTGACTCACAGCACGGGAGGTGGGGGAGGCTAAGCGGCCCCCTCGCCGTGGCCCGAGTCTTCCTGCCGCTGGTTTAAGCTCCAGTCATGGCACAGAAGTGCTCTGGGATCCCCCTACAGGCCGCCGCGAACACCTGCTTTGCCAGCCGGGCCTCGAGCCGCTGTCCTCGCCCTTCCCTCCCTGCCCATGGTCACGGGGCGGGCGCGAGCCTCCTTCCCCTGGCCGCTCACAGCTCCGGGCCCCCCTCTGCCGGCCAGCGTCCCCCGCCAGATGTGGCCGCGCTGTCACAGTCGGCTCGACGGCTCTCTCTGACGCTCGGGCCCCGGAGCTGCCGCCTCCCGCCCCAGCCCCCGTCCGCCTGCACTGTCCACACCGTCCCGGGCAGGGCTGGCCTCCGTGTGCGGTTCCTCTGCGGCTCACTGGACTCCCTGAACGTCCCCGACCCGCAGGACTGGTTGCGTTGTGACTGGTTCTCCTCCCGTATTTCCCGGAGTTTACCTTCTGGCATCATGTGAGGGTTTTTGTGTTTAACCTTCTAGATCTGAGCTCCTTGACAGCAGGGCCCGTGTGTGTTTTATTTATTTATTTTTTAATCCCTTGAAGCACCCGGTTCCTGGACATGATGAAAATTTAATGACCTGAAATAAATAGAATCGAATTCTTGGAGAGTTGGATTTGAGAGGTGGAAATAAGCCTATGGAAGAAGGAAGGAAAATGAGTCAAAGAGAAATTTAAAAAGCTTGTGCGTGGATGTCTCAGCGAAGACCGGACACTGGGGGGTGTCGCCGAGAGAGGTGGAGGAACGTCGTGGGTTTCAGGGCTTCCGGGCCTCTCCCTCTATGTACAAGCATTTCCAGCCTCCTGCGCTCATCTGCTCTGCACACTGAGCTCGGCCTGCTGAGAAGCTCCCCGATGCTGATGGCGCTTGCTCGGGTGCCAGCGAAGCGCCGGGTCACGATGGAGAGAGACTCGGGTCCCCCGCCGTGGCCTCCGCATGGCTACCGTGAGTCCTCTGCCCATGGCCGTCGGTGAGGGCCGCTCAGCTCCAGACTCGGCTCGTGCATCTGCACCCACCCCGGGCCCCTGGGGCCCTTCCCTCGGCCCTGGTTCCGCCCAACTCAGCCTCCTGCTCCTTGGGCCTGTGTGGGTGTCATCCTTCCTGAGCATGGCGAATGAGGGCTGCCCAAGCTGGAGAGGGCTTTGCTCTGCTGTGTCTACAACACCTGCGGCTGCAGGGAGGCGGGGAGCCCAGGCGGACGAAGCTGGCCTTCCTGCCCAGGGCCCCGGAGCCCTACCCTCTGGGCAGGGAGCACTGTCTCTCTGATGCCCGGGGCCCTGGAGCCCCGCTCTCTGGGCAGGGAGCATTGTCTCTCTGACTGTGGCTAGCCTTCCTGCCCGGGGCCCTGGAGCCCTACCCTCTGGGCAGGGAGCACTGTCTCTCTGATGCCCGGGACTCCGGAGCCCTACCCTCTGGGCAGGGAGCACTGTCTCTCTGATGCCGGGGCCCTGGAGCCCTACCCTCTGGGCTGGGAGCACTGTCTCTCTGATGCCCGGGGCCCTGGAGCCCTACCCTCTGGGCTGGGAGCACTGTCTCTCTGATGCCTGGGGCCCTGGAGCCCTACCCTCTGGGCTGGGAGCACTATCTCTCTGATGCCTGGGGCCCTGGAGCCCTACCCTCTGGGCTGGGAGCACTGTCTCTCTGATGCCCGGGGCCCTGGAGCCCTACCCTCTGGGCTGGGAGCACTGTCTCTCTGATGCCCGGGGCCCTGGAGTCCTACCCTCTGGGCAGGGAGCACTGTCTCTCTGATGCCCGGGGCCCCGGAGCCCTACCCTCTGGGCTGGGAGCACTGTCTCTCTGATGCCCGGGGCCCTGGAGTCCTACCCTCTGGGCAGGGAGCACTGTCTCTCTGACTGTGGCTAGCCTTCCTGCCTGGGGCCCTGGAGCCCTACCCTCTGGGCAGGGAGCACTCTCTCTCTGATGCCCGGGGCCCCGGAGCCCTACCCTCTGGGTAGGGAGCACTTTCTGACTGTGGCCAGACCACTGCCCTCCGTAGTCTGAAATGCACAGAAACTCACAAATGCAGAGAGCTGGATGCGATCTGAATTTCTCCCCTCTCCCAATAACTGCTAATAATTGTGAGTTACCAGTAGCATACCGTGGGGGTCGTCTTTTCCATGTGGGGATCACTCCCGTCAGCCTGGGACAGTTCTGTGACCCACCGGGTCCACTGAAGCTGCCGCTCCAGTGGACATTTTCACCGTGTCTTCTGCCTAGTCAGAATGTCTGTGGTTTCTTATTCCTGAGAAGGGCAAGGAGTAAAGGATTATTTATTTCCCTTGGTATTTTTCATTTTAAGAGTCAACACGGGCAGATTTATAGTGTTCGCAAGCATGCTGGTAGCAGTTTGATTGCGGGAAGAATGAAATTTCGCTCAGGCAAGGGCAAATTTATCTGTTGTGGGGAGAAGCGCCATGCCTGTATAAATGGCACAGTTCTGCCCCGAAGATAAATTTTAACAGAGGCGCTGGTTGTGGCTTTTATTCTTTTGTTCCCTCAGCTGCATTAGATTAAAAATTACAGGATCAAATATATTAATTTGCCTGAATGAAATCATTGAGCTGGATGCGTTGCTCTGTAAAACTTCTGCGTTGACTGCCCCGCACGTGAAGGCTCACAGAACCGCTGGAACCGGGTGCGTGAGAGCAGGCCTGCCTCCTCTGCAGGCCGTCGTCCGAGCCATTCCTCAGACCTGCTCTGCTTCCAAGAAGAAGAAATCAGTTCTCTGCATTTCTGGAAACCATGGCTCTTGGATACTTGAGAAGCAAATTTGAATTTAGGCAAGCTAATTAACCTTTAGCTCAGAACGCTGGTCTTTTCACAGCTGTTTTTAGATAGAGACAGTTGCTAGTGGTTGCCTCCAACTTATTTCACATTCTTTCTCTCTGGAAACCGATCTGTGAGTTTTAATTTGACCCCCCGATATTCTGAAACGTCGCTTTTGTGTCTGATCTTTTCCTATCGCTGTAACTACAGTTTTATTTGAACTTGTCCTTCTTTTGTGCTTTTGGTTTGCGGTGACCCGGCTGGCTCTCTGGGCAGGAGGGTGAGGGGGAGCGCCCAGTGAGTGCCGCCTGTGCTGGTGGGCCCAGAGCTGCTGTCTGTCCCCAGGGCACGAGTCACGTGCATCTGTGCCCGCTGGGCCTCAGCCGTGGAGAGGTGGGAGAGTCCAGACCACTTCTTTTTCTTCCTTTTGAAGATTTTTCTTTTTGTTAAATGTTGTTCATTGCGTAGTTTAGCGGTCACATCGCTGAGCCAGGATGAGGGCAAACGCCCGGCATCTCCACCCGCTGCCCGTCGCACTGCGTCCCCGCCTCCTCCCTTGGAGGCAGCCAGGCTCCTGACATCTGCTCCATCTCCAAGTGACACACCCACGTTGCTACTTCTTGGTTTCTTGCCACTTTAGTCTCTCCTTTAACTGTATGATATGAAATAAGAGGATTTAGCCACCTCTGCCCCACCCTGCTGGTGGCTCAGAAGGTGAAGAATCCTCCTGCCATGCAGTCAACCAGGTTTGATCCCTGGGTCAGGAACATCCCTTGGGGGAGAGCGTGGGTATTCTTGCCTGGAGAATCCCATGGACAGAGGAGCCTGAGTGACTAACACTTTCGCTTTTCGACGATCGGAGCAGGTGCTCTCCCAGTCTCGCAAAGGTCCCTGTAGTTGGAGTGTGGCCGGGGCTAGGTCAGTGCTCCGCACTGGGAGGTCCTGACAAGCTAGATGCCGTCCACTGGCGCAGTAGCAAACTAGGATCCTCTTCTCTGTCCCACACAGCTTTTTATGCAGTTGTCTTTGCTTATTTCTCTATATTTTTGTTGGTGGCTCAGAGGGTAAAGCGTCTGTCTGCCGTGCAGGAGACCTGGGTTCGATCCCTGGGTCAGGAAGATCCTCTGGAGAAGGAAATGGCAACCCACTCCAGTACTCTTGCCTGGAAGATCTCATGGACAGAGAAATCTGGTAGACTACAGTCCATGGGATTGCAAAGAGTCGGGCACGACTGAGCGACTTCACTTCCTTTCACTTTCGTCGCTAAGTCATGTCTGACTCTTTGTGACCCCAAGGACTGTAGCCCACCAGGCTCCTCTGTCCACGTGATTTCCCAGGCAAGAATACTGGATTGGGTTGCCATTTCCTTCTCCAGGGGATCTTCCCTCCCCAGGGATCGAACCTGGGTCTCCTGCATTGCTGGCAGCTTCTTTACTGTCTGAGCCACCAGAGAGAGCGAGGCCAGCGGTAAAAACCTACAGTCACCCAGCGTCAGAGCTGGAAGGGACCGGAAGGGGCCTCTTATCCATTCTTGGCAGAGAGGCAGGGGTATTCTCAGCCCAGGATTTCTGGGCGATGTCAAACACATCAGGGTAAACTCTTTGAAGAGCTATAGTGTCATGGAAACCCTCGGGTCAGCGGCATCAAGGCTGATGCTTTTCTAAGTGGTATTTCTCATCCTGCAGTGCATTGCAAAATAGAAATCTTAAATTGTGAGACACTGCACATCTGTAGTACGGAGTTTAACTCAGTATTTCAGAGCATGCCAATTAGATCTTTTTTTCCCCTGGCTGGTAACAGGAAAAAAAATTAGCCATATAATGAAAGGAGAATTTGTGTGATGGTAAAATAAGGTTGTATCTTATGATAACTGAATTCCCTTTCATAGTCTCCTCAAACGTTTCATAGTTTAAGAGACAACTATTTAAGGATAATCTATAACATTACAGAAAGGATCCTCATTTTCTAAAATACAGTTTGACCAGGAATCTTTAAATCAGTTTCAAAGGGGGCCACTTCACTCGTAAAACATAATCACGCAATCATAACACTAGAGTTTGATCTTTCAGCATTTTCCAGTTGCAGATTCCCAGTGTGATCCGTAGACCATTTCATTTCCACACAGTTAGAGAATTATTCACACTTTTGTGTGAGTGGACTGCCCGGGATGCTGCAGGGGGTTCCTGGCCTTAGACAGATGGACTGGGGAAGAGTAGTGAGAAAAGAGGGAAGGGCCCTTCGGGGGAGGGCGGGGGGGAGGGCGTCCTGTGTGCAGGCCGCGGCTCTCTCGGGGGTGGGAGTTCAGGGTTTCTGTCTCTGGAATTTGTGTCTGTGGAGACAGATGTAGGTGTACATTCATCATGTATCTCATAACCCCCTCTCCAGCGAGTGTGACAGGGAAAATGTGAAAAATACGTCTTCCTGACTATCTCAGTTTGCTGAAGCCTAGTCATGCTGAGGCTTCTTCTCAAGTGGCGCAGTGCTGAAGAACCCGCCTGCCGATGCACGAGACGCAAGAGATGCAGGTTAGAACCCTGCGTCGAGAAGATCCCAGGAGGAGGAAATGGCAACCCCCTCCAGTATTCTTGCCGGGAGAATCCCGTGGACAGAGGAGCCTGACAGGCTGCAGTCCATGGGGTTGAAAAGACCCGGACACGATTGAGCACAGCACAGCCGTTTTGAGTCTGATGGGATTTGGGTCCTTGAAAAGGGCCAGAGATGGACGTGAGCCCTTGACCCAGTGTCTTAGTGGAACCTGCCGTCCGCCATTGCCACCTGTAGTCTGACCGCTCCTGGGAGTGCCAGGTGGCAGCCCTGCAGTCAGGGTCCCCATCCTCACCCCTCTGGGCCCCCCGTTTTCACCCCCCAGGCCCCCCCGTCCTCACCCCCCAGGCTCCCCCCCTTTCCTCACCCCCCGGGTCCCCCCGTCCTCACCTCCCGGGTCCCCCCTCCCCGTCCTCACTCCCCTGGGCGCCCCTCCGTCCTCCCCTACCGCGGCCCCCATCCTCCCCCGCCCTGGCCCCCCTCCCGTCCTCCCCAACCTGGGCCCTCCATCCTACCCGCCCTGGGCCCCCGTCACAGGTGGACCACTCAGAACTGTTTCTGACAGAGCAAGAGTGCAGTGAATTTTAGGCTTGAATATATTTTTATTTAGTGTATTGTTATTATTACTATCATTACCAGCATCTTTCAAGAATAGTTAATTTCTAATAAAGAAGCAGAATTTCTTTATTAAAAGAAAGCTGCTGTCCGACATCAGCCCCGAACTGAATTTGTATTTGCAGGTGTTCAAATGTTATTAAAAGGGTCATTATTTACAGAATGGAGGAAAAATAATCATGTCAAATGGTTTTCTTTTTCATCTGCGTAACTTTTTGTTCATGGTGAGAGCTAATAAGAGCATCTAGGCTCAAAAATGGAATTGTTCGTGGAGTGTTACCACATGTGGGTCTGGCTTTGTTCAAACTAAATGAAGAAATGGAGGAGAGCATTAACCTGTGCTGCTGCTAAGTCACTTCAGTCGTGTCCGACTCTGTGCGACCCCATAGACGGGCAGCCCACCAGGCTCCCCCGTCCCTGGGATTCTCCAGGCAAGAACACTGGAGTGGGTGCCATGTCCTCCTCCGGGGGATCCTCCCAGACCAGGAACTGAGCCCACGTCTCCCGCTTTGGCAGGCAGATTCTTGACTTCTGAGCCACCCGGAAAGCTGTTCAAACTAAACCCAGAAACAGTCCAGAGCTAATGTGAATGTGAATGTTAATAAAATCTAAAAAAAAACGAGGTTCTCTGTCCTCCTGACTTTTCTTAAAACATATCAGTCAGTGAGATCCTGTCGTTCTCCTCCGTTTTCCCTCCTTGTCCTTCGGTGTGCGTTGCTGACGCAGAGCCGGGCGCCCTGGACGCTCGCAGACCTTTCCCACCCTGCTCTGAGCGGCCGCCTTGGCGGGAGATGCTCCACTGGTAGCAGTCAGCCTGCTATCTGTTTCCTCTTCCTCCTCCCTCGCACCTTCCTTCCTGCTCCTACCACTAAATGCCTTCCTCGCCTGTGTAAGGATGCCTGGGAACAGTGAGTGTGCCCGGCGGGCGGCGGGTTGCAGACACCCAGAGGCCAACCCAGAAGCAGCAGCAGAGGGCGCCGGCCTCTCGTTTCCCGCAGCAGAGCCGCACAAACCGCTCTCATCTGAGGAGCTAAAAACGAATGGCACAGACTAATTAAGTCTTGCCAAGGCCTTGTGCAGTGATCCACTGCTAAGTGCCCAAGATAAGTAGGTCTCATTTGAATCTTGGGGAAACGAGGTACAGAGGGAATTTCCCGAGACTCCGTAGGAAGAGTCAGAATTTCAGTCACAGCCCAAGAACCCTCCTCTGGCTTTTCCCTACTCTGGCTAATATCCCAAACGTTCCTGTGCCGAGGAAGAGCCAAAGGGAAAACTCAGGAGATTTGATTTCCTCCTGACTATTCCTTTCATGCAAGATATATGAGACGAATGCCTCCAGTAGATCGATACCCACGACTTTATGTGTACTGCCTGTTTCTAGAATTTAAAGTTTGATTTAAATTTTATTTTATATTGGAGGATAGTTGATTTACACCGTTGTCTTAGTTTCAAGTGTACAGCAAAGTGATTCAGTTATAACTGAATCTGAAAAAGAATCAGTTGAGTTCAGTCGCTCAGTCGTGTCCGACTCTTTGCAACCCCATGGACTGCAGCACGCCAGGCCTCCCTGTCCATAGAATGGGGATATATCTATATATATCTTTTTCAGATATCCCCATTTCTTTGCATTCTTTTCAGATTGTTTCCCCACATGGGTTATTACCGAATACTGAGTAGAAGCCCTGTTCTGCTGCCTATTTTAAGTTTAGTCTTTTTTTTTCTAAGATAGTTATGCCAGTGGTCCTTTGCTCTTAGCCAACAAAGAGCCTTAGAAAAGGGGAAATGGAAACTAAACAGCATTCAAGGAACCTGTGCGGGCAGCTCAGACTCTGCATGATCGTGTGGGCTCACAGCAGGAGCGTCCCCTAGGGCGGGGTGGTCCCACCAGTGTGCCCGGGACCCCGCCCGACCCCGGAGCACCAGAGAATTGAGCCCCGGGAAGCTGCCCTGTGAGCCACAGTGAGCACCGTGGTTGCCATGGAGACCGCTCATGCTGCCGAAACTCCAAGAAAGACCACTCGCTGGAGCCCGCCCGAAATGAATGAGAAACAAGGGAATTTAGAATAGGCCCTAGGCCGCTTGTCCCACGTGGAGTTTTAATTTCCTTCCCCCCCACCCCCGTCTTCCTCTTCCTCTTTCAAGGAATAGATGGGCTCGCTCGGGCCCCTGGGGCCTCCTGGCAGCCGGACACATCCTGGGGCTCTGTGTGCACTGATGACGGTGCGTGACTGATGGGGTTGGGGGGGCGGGGGCCAGGCTTGTGCCGGCCCTCCTGGAGCCCGCGGGCCGCTTGTCACCGGGGTTTAGCAGGCACCTTGGGATTTGTCTGCAGCATATGTGCTGCTGTTAATGATTGAAAAATTACCACAACAATTAGTCACGGATCGCTACCGGCAGGGCCCCCAGATGCGATGGACAGTGTGATTAAACCCGTGTATGTGACAATTAACTCTCCCGCAGGTTTATCCATGGAGAAGGAGGGTGCCCTCGGGTGAGAGCAGAGGGGAAGGAGAGGGAAGGGCTAGGAGGAGGGGCAGGAGGGAATAACGGCCTCACAAGGGGCCCAGTGCAGCTGGCACTGGGGTTTCATCTGATCCCGAATTAATCACAGTTTGATTAATCCTGCTTTATTGCACCTTTCTATTGCCCATTTGTTTATATCTCCCTGTGACTTTATGGAGGCATGACTGATTAAATTCTGCCCATTCCATGTTTTTTAAATTTTAAAATCAGGTCTCTGCATTTAAGGCGATGTCCTAGGTGATCGGAGATGCAATTATCTCGTAAAAGCTAACCAGGCACCAGACGTAGCATGTCATGAATCCCCTTATGCATCACAGCTGAGTAACCCAGAATAAATATTTGTTTGCTCGCTAGTCTGCCTCAGCGAAAAAGAAGCCTTGTGATGTCAATCTGCTTGTTTATTTGGGTGGAAGAAATAAGAGCGCACACACACAGGCGCACATTTTTGTTAAATGAGGGGAGCGCATATAAATTTGTCCAATACAAATACAGATTTGACACATACAGAGTTTTTTGCACAAGAAAAAATAATGTTAATATTTGCATATACTGCCAACGTGTATGGATAGCATCAAAGGGTAATGCCTGTAGCCCATAGATAGGTTCACATGTGGGATTATTTTTAACTAAGGTGTACTATTCTTACATTTTGTTCTAGATGTTACTTTTGGTGGGACTCTTCTCTGCATGTAAGCAATGCAATTTCTGCACGTGAACAGTGCCAAGGGGCTGGTGACGCGGACGGACAGGAGCAGAGCCTCGTGCTTTGTAACTCACGTCCGTTGCACATGCATGTGAGTCAAGACTGAGCCATTCCTCCCTCATGTCAGGGCACCTAAGGCTCCAGAAGTTGGGGATCACACCTGCAGACACAGTGTTTCTTCTTTCAGCCTTCGTTCGGCTTCTTCAGTCCATTGCTTGTTCAAAGTGAAGTTTGCAGAAGACTCTGAGTGGTTTTTTTTCCCTTTTTTTCTAAAGATTTTTTTTTTTGACTGTGGCGAGTTTTTGTTGCTGTGTCCAGGCTCTCACTGGTTGCGGTGAGTGGGGACTTCTGTTGCGGTGCACAGCCTTCTCACTGCACTGGCTTCTCTTGTTGCCGACCACGGGCTCTAGGGTGCAAGAGCTCAGTAGTTGTAGCCCACAGGCTTACTTGCTCTGAGGCATGCGGGATCTTCCCACACCAGGGATTGAACCCATGTCCCTTGCATTGCCAGGCAGATTCTTAACCACTGCACCATCAGGGAAGCCCACAACTCAGTTTTTAATTTGCAGGCTAAAGTAGATTATAGGCCTTCCCCTGTGGCTCAGATGGTAAAGACTGCCTGCAACACAGGAGATCTGGATGCGAATCCTGGGTCGGTCCCTCCAGATCCCCTGGAGAAGGGAATGGCTACCCACTCCAGTATTCTTGCCTGGAGAATTCCATTGTCTTTGTTACTTGTATTGTTTAGCCTGATCTACCCAGGCCTGTAAAGACGGAGGGTCTTTGTGTGGCGTGGGCAGCCGTGTGCAAGAAGGCAGTCAGCAAAGATCCTACTGTATAGGTGGCACAGCACAGGTGCTGTTCTGACAGATGCCCCTGGATGCCAGCTTCCCTGATTGCTGGCATCACCACTTTTTACAGCATCAACCAAGAAACCCAGTTGCACTGTGGACCATTTGGGAACCTTAGGATCCTTCTCTGTCAGCCTCCTAATAGCCCTTCAGTTCTGCCAGGAATTAATATAAAAGCAGAAGAGCCCTTCATTCGTGAAATATTCCTCTTCGTTACCAAACTAGAGTAACTGCACACTTCTCGAGGTGCCATCTCATTTCTGTAATCTCATTCCAAAAGGCCATATGCAAGGTAGAGGTTGACAAGTGCCTCCAGAGGAAAACTGGGCGAAGTGATGTGATCGTTAGCAGGTGGGAGAAATGACTTCTCCTCGGGTATTGGACCGCTTCATGGCGTTTGTCTTGGTGTTGGGTTGAATATGTGGGCTTGAAGAGAACCGCAGTCTAGGTGTGTGCACACGTGTTTGTAGTCCTGCCCAGGCGGAATGGGAGGACAGAATCCAATCTGTGTGTGTGATGTGGAGACAGCTGTTGGAGCTGAATGGGGGAGGACCTTAGATGCTCAGCCAAGGAGTTTGTGTTTCACCTTCGAGCCCGTGGATTGAGTCACAACAAGAGAATGAGAGGGCGGTTCATGAAGCATGTGTGTTCAGACCAGCTCCCTCTCCTGACCACACTCTGCAAGCTTCTCGTGACACTGCAGGCAGAGGAGCAGCTGCTCCCCAGGGCCTCCGGGGCCCTGTCCTTCTGGCCCCTGCCTGCGGCTCTGACTCCCTCGGCCACTCTCTCCTCCGTTCCTGCACTGTGGTTACAGTGGTGTCTGGCTTCTGAGCAGGCTGGCCTCTTTCCTTTATGTGTGTATATGTATATATCAGTACTTTTTTAAACCGAAGTATAGTGATTTCAGTTCAGTTCAGTCGCTCAGTCGTGTCTGACTCTTTGCAAACCCATGAATCACAGCACACCAGGCCTCCCTGTCCATCACCAACTCCCGGAGTTCACTCAGACTCACGTCCATCGAGTCCAAGATGCCATCCAGCCATCTCATCCTCTGTCGTCCCCTTCTCCTCCTGCCCCCAATCCCTCCCAGCATCAGAGTCTTTTCCAATGAGTCAACTCTTCGCATGAGGTGGCCAAAGTACTGGAGTTTCAGCTTTAGCATCATTCCTTCCAAAGAACACCCAGGGCTCACCTCCTTTAGAATGGACTGGTTGGATCTCCTTGCGGTCCAAGGGACTCTCAAGAGTGTTCTCCAACACCACAGTTCAAAAGCATCAATTCTTCAGTGCTCAGCTTTCTTCACAGTCCAACTCTCACATCCATACATGACTAATGGAAAAACCGTAGCCTTGACTAGACGGACCTTAGTCGGCAAAGTAATGTCTCTGCTTTTGAATATGCTATCTAGGTTGGGTCATAACTTTCCTTCCAAGGGGTAAGCGTCTTTTAATTTCATGGCTGCAGTCACCATCTGCAGTGATTTTGGAGCCCAAAAACATAAAGTCTGCCACTGTTTCCACTGTTTCCCCATCTATTTCCCATGAAGTGATGGGACCAGATGCCATGATCTTCGTTTTCTGAATGTTGAGCTTTAAGCCAACTTTTTCACTCTCCTCTTTCACTCTCATCAAGAGGCTTTTTAGCTCCTCTTCACTTTCTGCCATAAGGGTGGTGTCATCTGCGTGTCTGAGGTTATTGATATTTCATAGTGATTTAATGTCGTGTTAATTTCTGCTGCATGGCAGTTATTCGGCTACGCCTACATACATTGTTTTACATCTTTCTTCCCCATAATGGTGCATCACAGGTCATTGAATACAGTTCCTCGTGCTATACAGCAGGCCCTTGTTTGCACATTCTGAATGTAAAAGCTTAGATCTGCTAACCTCAAGCTCCCTCTTCATCCCACTCTCCTAAGCCCTTCCTCCTTGGCAACCACTAATCTGGTCTCTCTGTTTCTTGTTCTATTTCAGCTTCATAGATAGGTTCGCTTTAGATTCCGCGTGACATCATATGGTGCTTGTCATTCTCTTTCTGACATCCTTCACTTAGTATGAGAATCTGTAGGTCCATCCGTGTGGCTGTGAGTGGCACCATTTTGTTCTTTTTTGCGGCTGAGCAGCACGCCACCTTATTACTCGCCACCTCTTCTTTGCCCCTTCCTCTCTCGCGGGGCGTTTACGTGGTTTCGCTGTCTTGGCTGCTGTGGACTTAGGGGAGCCTGACGTTGCTCTCCTTGCCTCCAACACTCTTCCCCTTGGGCTTTGCAGGACCACCTCTTTCTCATCATTCGGGCTGCCGTTCTTGTACTCTTGACCTGTTTCCCAGCCTGCAGTTGCCCTCCCTCCACCCCTACCCTAAGTGGCTCACTGCCGTGGACCCCAGCTGGGGCTCCGTGCTTTTCTTCCGTCCCCTGACTGTGCGCACAGCCACGCTGACCCTTGGTAACTCAGGAGAAGGTGCTTCCCTCCGTTCTGCTTTTGCAATTCTCTCTAGAAAAGTCATCTCCTCTTGTAGCAAATGCTGTTACAGCCCAAGTCTCCGCATAATAAGTCCCAGCCCAAGCAACTGCCAAAGCCCTGTGCAGTGACCCGATTCAGATGGTGTGCTTTATGTAAAATTCCAGAAGAGTAAAGGAAACATCATTCTGGTTTGAGCTCATAGCGTTGACTGTCTTATAACTTAATTTTAAAGGTTAACTTCACGGCTTTAAAACAGTTGAGCCGACGCCTACACAGCTGCACCTGGGTCTGGTAACCTCAGGTGGGCATCAGCTCGCCATCGTGATCCAGCCGTCCCAGGGCAGCCTCCGCCCCTGAGGAACAGGGCCGGGAAGGATGGCTGGAGGACCGGGGACCCGTGTCTGTTCTCTCCAATCTCCCTCCTCACTGTCGTGAGCAAGCACACGCAAGAGGCACACGCATGCACACACACAGACACACGTGCAGGTACATAAATGCTGTATTGAGTTTTCTTGTCTGTGGCAGCCTAGGCCCCCACACCCGCCCCTAAAAGAGGGACCAGGCGACTAAAGGGCAAGGAATGGCTCATGCAGGAGGAAGCCCCGCCTCCAGCGGGGGCTCCAGGCCACGCCCTCAGCTCGCAGGATGGCGGGCCAAGCGCCTGGAAGACAGACGACAGGGCCAGGCTCACAGGGTCTCCTGGTGGCTCTGGGGACGGGCCCCGCGAGACCTGGCTCAGGGACCCTTCCCGGGACAGCAGTTCAAGCAGGCGATGAAGTGGCCGTTGCCAAGGGCTCTTATTTTAGGCTTTCACGGTTTGAGGCATGTTTTTTAAAAGCTGAGTTCAGGTTTTGCATTTATTTCATTTCTGCTGACTTAACCTCAGGTGTTTAATCCACCAATATGCAGAAACAGGGTATGTAAGCCATCAGATTATCACCCGCTGCTGTGGAGAGGGTGAAGTTCTGGGTGAAAAGGAGGGTGTGATTATTAACTGTTGTTTGGGTTGGGGATGTCTCGATGGCTGGGACCAGGCTGTCCAGGCCATGGTGCTGCTCGACGTGGCCAGCAACTCTGCCCCTCCCGCTGACCTTAGTGCCTACACCAGTCTAACAGAAGAGAGACCACGAAGGACACTGTGGATGTGGACATCCAAGGCACGTGGTAAAACGTCCCCAGCGGGCCTTGTGAGTGCCGTGGAGAGCGGTGGGTCGGGCTTCACCTAGATTTATATTCATGTGGATAGACCTTTCTAGGTGTGGACTGTCGGCTTACTGTGGACCTGCAGGAATATCTATGGTGGAGCCAGGCCAAGCTCTGCCTTCAGACTTGTTTTGCTCACGCTTTGATGAAGATGTGTTTATCAAGTCAGCAGTTGACACAAGGCTGGGAGCAACAGCTGCTATTAGTGACTTGATCTTGAGTCAAGAAAATCTTGATAGTCTACAATGATGTGCCCAAAATAACAGGGTGAGAAATGGGAAAGATAAGTAGAAAGCCTTTAAAATAGGTTAAAAAAAAAAGAGAATTGTACAGCTCCAGCATGAGGAGACATGGAAAATGTAATTTGTCACAAATTCAGTGTGAGTTCACTTATGACAAGAGGCTTTCCTGGTGGCTCAGATGGTGAAAGAATCTGCCTGCAATGTGGGAGACCCAGGTTTGATCCCTGGGTCAGGAAAATCCCCTGCAGAAGGGAATGGCTACCCACTCCGGTATTCTTGCTTGGAGAGTCCCGTGGACAGAGGAGCCCAGTGGACCACAGTCCACGGGGTCACGACTGAGGAACCACCACGATGATGAAGCTGTTGAAAAATGTTGATGATGTGATGGAAGCATCGTGTGGGGTTCCAGAAAAGCCTTAGCTCTGAGAGGTCGTGTGGGTCATTGCAGTGAATCCTCTCCCTTGCCTGAGATGCCCCAGAACTCAGAGATTACCAAGTGATGTGTCTGTTTGAATGCATTAAGTAAAAATATTTCATTGCAAGGTGAGATACAGAACTTTGAGATAAACCCTTTGACGCAAAGAAATGACACTACTTCAGAAGAGATCTTCGGAGATTGTTAACAGGTCTAGAAAAAGCCCCGCCCTTGGTTCGCCCTTCCTGGCTCTCTGCCACCCCAGCCCATCCTGAAATTATAGTCTCTGCTGCCACTTGTACCTAAAACAAAGCTCCCAAATCAGTATCATTTTACTGATTGAAATCTTTATTTTTTAAACAGGTTTAACTATATGGTGAATTTGAATTTTTTTTTAATGGTTCTCTAGAGTAGACATCTGCAGCCTCTATAGAGGATTGAAAAACTGAAAACCACAGTGTGTGTGTGTGTGCGCGAGAGCTTGTCTGTTGGTAGAATCCATTTTGCAAAATTAAAAATGAAAGCACTCTTTAAAAAATTCTCCTCTGCAGGTAGCCTGCGGCACGGCATTTCCTGGCAGCAGGAAAAGGCAGCCGGGCCCCTCTGCACGTCTCACGCCTCCCTTTCAGTCCCATCTCTTGGCCCTGGGAAGAAAAATGTTCTGGCACCAGCATGCCCCTGTCATCTCTGTTTGGGTTGGGTACCACCTGTCTCCAGAGCCTGAGGGAGCCCTGTGTGTGTTGCCCGGGTGCCACCTGGTGACGTGGTGGCCGTGCCAGGCCTCCGTGCTAATAAGCTGGGGGAGGGGGCAGTCACAGGGGAGGGAAGTGCCAGCTTCACAAAGCGCCCAGCCCCAGCCCCTCTTTATTATATTAGCTCGTTAAGGCTGCCTGCTGTCTTAAGGCTGCCTGCTGTCTGAGGGGGAATAAAAGGCCTGGGGCACCGCAAGCTGTCAGTCGCAAGCAGGGTGCCAGCTGTAATTACGACCTCGGTTTCTTTCCCTTCTTCCTCTTGCTTGAGTCCCCCTGAGCTCTTTACTGTTCAGCTTCAGGACGGGAAGGGGACTCTGACCATTGGTTGTCAGTAGCCAGAGTATGTACCCATTGAGTTGACTCTTCAAAAGAAGGCTCAGCTGGACTTTCCTAATGGCCCATGATTGAGACCCTGTCTTCCAGTGCAGAGGGTACAGGTTCAATCTCTGGTTGGGGAATTAAGATTCCACATGTTGCAAAAAAAAAAAAAGAAGGCAAAACCGAGATGCAGTCTCCATGCACCAGTTCCACCGCCTTGCAGAACCCCGGTCCTGCCTGCTGTGTTAGCAGGGCGCGGCTTGCCCAGGACCTCCTCTCACCTTTCCCACCGGTTGCTTCAGCATGCGCGGTCATCTCTGGGAATTTGAGTGTGTGTTGGTACACATCATGGCGTGGCGGGCTCTCTGAAAACACTCCCCTGCTTCCAGACTCCCTCCCCCGGTCGCCCTCGCCTTCCTGCGTTTTCCCACTTGGAGATGAAGCCCTCAGGCTCAGGGCCGCTCCCGGGTCCTAGCACCTTCCCTCCCAGCGTTAACGAGGTCACACCGAGTTTTGGATCGAAGGTCCTGCCCCGAGAGGGAGGAGGGGGCCAAGGAAGCCCAGGCTGTCTTCCTTAGGAGCCTCCATTTCTTTTTTTTTCAAATGAGATGTAATTCACATTCCATGCAATTCACCGTGTAACGTGTACAGCGCTGTAGCACATGCCTGGGGTTGTGCAGTCACAGTCTAATTTCACCTATTCTTTTTTTTTACCTTTTATAATGTTGTGTTTGTTTCTGCCATACAATGCAAACCAGCCATAAGTACACATGTATCCCCGCCCCGTCTCATCCCTCCAGGTCGTCACAGGGCCAGACTGGGTTCCCTGTGTTACACGCAGCTTCTCGCCCGCTGTCCATTTTACACACACTGGTGCATATCTGTGAATACTACTCTCTCCGTTCATCCCACCCTCTCCCTCCCGCACTGGGTCCACAAGCCCGTTCTCCACATTCGCGTCTCCATCCCTTCGGTAAAGAACACGTGGTAGACACGCAGCAGAATGCTGTGCTGTGTGTGCTGAGCTCAGTCGCTCAGTCGTGTCCGACTCCCTGCCGCCCTACAGACTGCAGCCCGCCAGGCTCCCCTGTCCATGGGATTCTCCAGCCAAGAACACTGGAGTGGGTTGTCACTCCAGGGATCTTCCCCACCCAGGGATCGAACCTGTGTCTCGATCGTCTTCTGCACTGCAGGCAGATTCTTTACCACCGAGTCACTGGAGAAGCCCCACAACAGAATATTACTCAGCCATAAAAAGAATGAATTCGAGTAAATTCGAGTAGGGTGGATGACCCTAGAGCCTGTTACACAGGGGAAAGTCAGTCAGAAAGAGGAAGACAAATAATTGTATATTAACATATACATATGGAATCCAGGGGAATGGTATTGATAACCTCCATTTCTTTAATTGGTAAATGTGAGTAATCCTATCTGTCTCAAAGGCCTGTTAACGTAAATCTTTTTTGGAATCAGATGGGAGATAAATACCACATTTTCAAAAATTCTAGAAGGTTTTTTCCTCCACATTTCTGTATTTCTGAAGTCAGTCTTTGTCTTAAAACCAGTATCATCTCTCGATTATTGTGGCAGCATTTCCTAACAGTAAATAAAGCCTGCAGCAGGACCTTACAGTCAGGGGTGGCTCAGGGTTAATGAAGTATGGTTTAACTGAGCTGGGCTGTTGGTGCGATGAAGTGACTTGAGGAACGCAAAGCTAACAGAGGCCTGCTGGTTTGGAGGTTTATGTTGCTGAGTAAAACTTCCCGGCACGTGAGTAAGTGACTCAGTTATGAGATGAGCGAAGGGGACCCGTGGAGGGAAGCGTTCAGGAAGTGATCCCGGGGAGTTCAGCGTGCGGTGCCGTGAGGGAGGAGTCAGTGCTGGAAGCTGCTGGGGTGGTCCCTGGGGTGGTGGCCCTGGGCTGTGGGAGCCATCAGGGGTTGGAGGAAGCACGGTCCCCCCATCTCATATCTGCTTGGCCAGGGTGGTGTGAATGCAGGGTTTAGCCCACAGCACCGTCGACCAGAACTTTCAGCAGCAATGGGAAGGTCCTCCGTCCCGTCCAGTACGGTGCCCACTAGCCACACGTGGCCTTGAGCTGAAGCTGCACCTGAGCGTAACTGAGGAACTCGATTTTAGTACCATTCGGTTCTGATTAGCTCCAGTTGAAGGAGCCGCATGCAGCTGTCAGCCCCCGGGAAAATCGGGGGCAGTCCTCGAGCCCAGCGCAAAGGGGTGCTGTTCCCGAGGCGTCTTCTGCAGCTTCTCCCGGCGTCTTGGTTCGTAGACTCAGAACTACCACGCCTTCCAGGCAGCGCTGGGTCCCGTTATGGGCCTCCGTGTTCTCCTCTAAGAAGTGGGCTTCCTTGCTCCGCAGCCTGTTTCCAGTGAAACACGAGATGGCGAATTCAGAGGCCGCCTGTAATTATTTTGGTGGCTGACTGTGCAGAAATTAATCAGGCCAGATCTTGGTCAGCATCTTTGCCTTTGCTGGGCTCGGATCGCTTACACACCAGAATGGAGATAGGAAAGTGCTCGCGTGATGTGGTTTTTAATTTCGTCCTCACACTGTTAAGATTTAAACTGGGAAGTGGGTTTGCAGTCTCTTTTCCTGGGGCAGTGACTGTGGTCGAGAGGGCGGCTCGGGGCTAGGGTCCACTGACTCGTCCTGGAAAGGGCCGGGCATAAACACCGTAGGTTTTGTGCGCTATATGCTGTCTCTGTTGCTGCTGCTTCTTTTCTAAAAAAACCTTTAAAATACAAAGCACATCCTTAGCTCTTGATTATGCGGAAGCAGACCCTGGCCAAAATGTCATGACCCCGGCTCCTGACCTGCTCAGTCCAGTCCGGTGTGGTAGCCGCTCGCTGCGTGGGGCCACGGACACTTTAATGAAAATGGAAGTTCAGTTCCCGCTAACATCAGCCACGTTCCAGGTGCCCCGTCGCCACCCGTGCCTGGTGGCAGCGGGCCTGGGCAGGAGGGCAGAGTCTCCCCAGAGCACGGGGAGCCCCGGGCGCGGGCCTCTCCTAGAGTTTGGTCAGCCCCCAGCTTGGCCGCTGACTGACCTGACGGCCCAAGATGAGCTGTCGAACCTTTCCGAGCCTCCGCTCACGCACCTGTAGGACGGGGAAAGGAGAGCGTGGCTCTCCCGAGGGCGCGGTGAGGAGGCAGTGAGTCTGAACTAGTGCTGTAGGACGGGGAAAAGAGAGCTCGCCTCTCCCGAGGGCGCGGTGAGGAGGCAGTGAGTCTGACCTCCTGCAGGCCTGGCCGCACTCGAGCCCACTGCTAGTACTACACTCGAGCCCACTGCTAGTACTACAGCTCAGCTACAGCGCGTTATTATTCATTCTGGAAAAGCTTCACTTCAAAAGTTCTATTCAGAAGGGTCATCATGCTTTTCACGGGACACTCATGGAATGCGATCCTACATTCGCGTAATAGCTGCTCCATGCAGGGAAGGTCTCTGGGCCTGAATTTCCTGTCGTTCCTCCGTCTTGTCTTCAGCTTACCCTTCTGATCCTCTTGGTGCTCCTCCTATGGTAACTGTGTGAAAAACCCACGCTGAATACTTGCTGAGCTTAGCGATGGGGTGGAGATACAGGTTAGCTCGCAGGGGCCGTTGCCCCACAGTCAGAATTGTTGACAGTCCTGTTTTCCTCTGGCTTACGAAGGAGTTCAGCGACACTGTGTCGATCAGCGCTCCTTCAGGGCTTCTCTCATCCAGAGCCCCGAGCCCAGCGCGACGGCAGGAGGCCAGCCTGGGGGTCGCAGGCTTCTCACGCCCAGTCCCCATGGGCACCTGTCAGCCCCGTATCCATCACGTGAAGGCGTGAACGTGCCGCTGAGAGCCAGCCCTTTCCTGCTGCGATCTGCCTCTGTCCCCATGGATCAGAGGTCATGGTCATCACCAGCTGATATCAGCTGATAACGGTAGTGCTGTTAGTAATCCCAGGCGGTCAGTGATCACGTGTGTGTGTGTGTGTGTGTGCATGCGTGCTTCATACTGTTAGCATCCCAGGAGGGCCCCGTGCCAGTAGACATGAAGTGGCTGGATTCTGATTGTTCACATCCAGGGATGCTGGTGGTTATTCAGAGAGGTTATCGTGAGGTGCATACCTAGAAGGGCTCGGCTGAAGCAGCAGAGCTTAGACAGAGGAGATGTTCTGGTTTTTGTTTTTCAGTTTGCACATCACGGTGTCCCGTTCCCCTCTGGGACACGCAGCCCTGTGTGTGGGTCTGGGCCGCTGGGCCACTGCACGGCGGTTCCTTTTCGAGGGGAGCAGATGTCTGGGCAGACAGAGAGGGGCCCTGCTGGGACCTTCCTGGCCTCAGGGGCCAGAGGTGGCGTCTCTGCCCCAGGCACACGGGGTGAGGAAGTGCTGATGGCTGATGGGTGGAATCCAGAAGGCGGGGCCTCAGTGCAGGGGGCTGGAGCAGTTAGTGACTGGCCCCTAGGCAGGGAGCTGAAATTTCAGGAACCGAGGAATCTAGACTGACAGGCTCAGGAAGCGGGTTAGACACAGTAATTCAGTGTCTTTCAGTCCTGGAACGGACTTTATCAGGATCAATCCCTAACACTTGATGGATAAAACAGAATCAGGGCAGTAGCGGCACCAACCAGCTCCAGAAGGGCTGACGGATTCCGAGCACTCAGCACTCTGGGCTGGTACCGGGGCAGAAACAGCCTTTAGTGTTTACAGTGCTTACAGACCTTTAGTGTTTACAGCGACCCATCGGGCATTCCTGCTGCCGTCCCCGCCTCCCCGAGGACGAAGGGGCGCCCCAGGTCGCACATGTCCATGGGGGGGTGGAGCTGGGTTCAGCCCAGGTGGTCTGACAGCGAGCGCCCCCTACCCCCGGCCCTCCATGGGCTCCTCTGCTCTGCTCCACCGACTGTGCCCACGCCTGGCGCACCTCTCTGGATCTCAGCTCTCGTCTGCACACTGAGTGGTTTGACTCAACTGTTCCAGCCTGTAGGTCATTACCAGGCTGAGGTTTTTAGATCCCAGCATCATAGGGAGGCTTAGTCCTGTGGGTTGAGCCCTGGGAGGCCACGTGTGCTGTCTGCTGGGCACGCGTGCTGTCTGTTGGGCACGTGGTGGGCTCTAGAGGTAGCGACCGAGGGAAGGATGCCCCGGCTCCCCTGTGGCCTCAGGCCATGTCCTCTCTGCAGGATGTTCTCACCTTGAGGCAGCGTCTGTCACTCCTGAAGCTAATTTCTTGAAGATCTTTCACTGGAAAATAGGTATCAGGGTCAGCGGTATCCTGGGATGAATGTTTTTTCCTGAGCTCCAGAGTCAATCTTCAGCTTGTATATTAGACTCTGACCTTTGCTGTAATGGTTCTTCTGAACCCTGCCCACATCTCCACGCCATCTTCCCCCAAACATGGCGGCTGAAGTGCTCCAGCTTTGCGGGTAAAGCTCAGCGGTAGTTTGTGGCCATAATCACAAGGTTGTCTGCCACCAGGCTGTGACTCGGTTCCTCGTGAAGAGCCCTTCACTGGTTCTGTGTATATCAGGTGCCCAGGCTTCTTCCAGCCCATCTGTCGCGGCTCAAAGAGTCAGGAGGGTTGCAGCCTATGATTGCACCTCCTGAGTGTTCCTGGTGACCTCTGCGCCTACAGCTGATTCCGTGGGTGCAGTTACTCCGTGATGCTATCTGACGACCACACTCAGTCGTCCCTGCACATGTCGTAAAGGCTGTGTTGTCTCCACGCTCAGGGAGATGAGGGCCGGTGCAGCACAGCGGAGTCCAGCAGTGAAGGAGGTGCTCTCGGTGTGCACCTGTCTGTTCCCAGGTCCCTGTGGGAAGACAACAGGTGTCGGAGCATGAGAGCTTGCTTGTGGACTTGGGGCTGCGGTGCCTCTCAGGGAGCTCATGGATCTGCAGAGCTTCAGCCCCCGCCTTTGGGAAAACCAACAACACGGGCACCCCTGTGGCCTCCAGCGCGGCTGCAGCTGTGAAGTAGCTCAGATGCGGCGTGTCTAAACCCAGACCATCATTCCTCTTGCTCTCCTCACACACACGCCCGCCCGCGCATCTTCCTGATTGTATTTCTTTTACTGCTTTTAGCCATTTCATTCAGTAAGTATTTATTGAGCTCCTACTACGTGACCGCACTTTTCTAGACACTGGGTATACACTAGTCAGTAGAACAGGACAGAACGCTGCTTTCTGGAGCTCACAGTCTGGCAGGAGTAGACAGTCGGCAAGGTTAAGGAGTGCATCACATTGTCTAGCATCCCAGGATCATCGACGAGGTCATGGAGACGAAGCAGAGAGGCAGGGTGGGGAGCTCTGATTTAGAGGGGCGAGTGTTTCCATTTAAAACAGGAGAGTCTGCCGACGCCTTGCTGGGCAGGTGACCTCTGACCCTTTCACAGTGTTGTGACCTCCAGTCGTCAGACGTGAAGCTCTCCTTTGATCGCCCTTCACCTGCAGTCAGTTGACAGGTCCGGTCGTTTCAGCCCGGGTGACGCAGCTCGGTCCGTTTCCTTCTCTCTTGGGCGGCCATTACTTCTTTTTTTTTTTTTTTTGTCAGTGCCATGTGGCATTTGGGACCTTAGTTTGCTGAGCAGGGATCGAACCCATGCTCCTTGCGTTGGGAGCGTGGGGTCTTAACCACCAGACCACCAGGGAAGCCCCTCGCTGCCGTCACTTCTGGCTCCAGCCTTCACCATCTTTTCTCAAAATGCTTGGTTGCCTTGGTCCCCAGAGAGGCCTGCGAGGCACCAGTCCCTTTTCAGTTTGGCTTTCTCGTTAGTGATCACTGGCACGTAAAAGTGCTTTTGCATTTTATGTACAGTGAACATATAACTGAAAAAATAGGTGATGAAATTTTGTACTTTTCATAGACTTCTGTTTCCTTGGGAGTTGAGAAGCATATGATATTGTCATGCACATATAATACATTTTATTAAGGTGTTATTTTACATAAAATGAAACATCCATTTCAAGTGTGTAGTTTGGTGAGTTTTGAAAAGTATAGATAATCCTGTAACCTCAGTAGGGAAAACATAGAAAGTTTCCCCCTTGAAAGACTTCCTTATGCCCTTTGCAATTGTCTTCCATTCCAGCCTTGAGCAGTCACTATGCGGTCACTGTCATGATAGCTTTGCCTTTTCAAGCACGTCACACCAGTGGGCCCATATAGTGCATAAGCTTTCACGTCACGTCAGTGGGCCCATATAGTGCATGAACTTTCATGTCACACCAGTGGGCTCATATAGTGCATAAGCTTTCACGTCACGTCAGTGGGCCCATATAGTGCATGAACTTTCACATCACGCCAGTGGGCCCATATAGTGCATAAGCTTTCACGTCACGTCAGTGGGCCCATATAGTGCATGAACTTTCACGTCACACCAGTGGGCCCATATAGTGCATAAGCTTTCACATCACGCCAGTGGCTCGCGCAGTGCGTGAGCTTTCACGTCACGCCAGTGGCTCACGTAGTACATGAGCTTTCATGTCACACCAGTGGCTCACGCGGTACATGAGCTTTCACGTCACGCCAGTGGCCCGCGCAGTGCGTGAGCTTTCCCGTCACGCCAGCAGCCCACGCAGCGCGTGAGCTTTCACGGGCTCAGACAGTGCGTAGACTTTTGTGTTTGTTTGCTTTTCCTCATCTCGTGTTTGAGGTTCATCCATGTTGACCACTTATTAGTTCAGTATCTTCTATTCTTTATAATTGCCAAGTAGTGTTCCCTAGAGTGGGTTTATCTCAGCTTGTCTGTCTGTTCACCAACTTGTGAGCATCTGGACTGCATCTGGTGTGGGTCTGTCATGTGTGATGCTGCTGTGAACACCCACCCACAGCTTTGCGTGGATGTGTGTAACACGGTTCTCTTGAATAGACGGGACTGGAAGTGAGAGAAGGATCACTTGGTAACTTATGTTTAACTTTACAAGAGGCTGTTGTGTTATTTCCCAAAGTGATTGTACCATGTGTGTTCCCATTGAGGATGTATGACTGTGATAGCTGGCCTGCACAGTGACCCCCCAGAAATCCCTGCTTTCTGGGGTTCACGCCTGTGTGTGGTCTTCTCCTGTGTTGTGTCAGGGTTGGTTTGAGTGTAGAACACAGCAGAAATGAGAGACCTTACTTCTGAGCTTAGCTTATGAAGTACACTTGCTTCTTGATTGGTTGGAAGCCGGGGTTACAAGCAGGCTTCTGCAGACGCCCACGAGATGAGGAGCTGAGGCCTCTGGCCAACCCCCAGTTAGAAATCAATAGGTCCTGTTAACAGCTCTGTGAATTCGCTTGGAAGCACATATTCTGGCCCAGTGATACCTCCAGATGACTGCAGCCTTGGAGACACCTTGATTACAACATCACAGGAGACCCAGAGTCAGAAATGCTCACTTAAACACTGTTAGACTCCAAGCCATCAGAAGCTGTGAGAGGGATAATGTTTGCTGTTTCAAGCCGTTGGGCTTTGAGATTGTTTGTTACACAGCAAGGGATCGCAGTGAGAGTTCTAGTACCTCCGCCTCCTGAGCAGCATTTGACATCGTCAGCGTTTGCTTTTTTTTTAAGAAAAAACAGATAACTTTATTTTTAAAACTTTAAAATTAGCAACCATTAGAGGGGAATCATCTTTAACTTAATCTTTTCTTCAACATTTGAAGAGTTTCTCATCTTTGTGAAGAGTTCCTTGGCTTTTTCAAAATCGTGTCTTTCAAAAGCTCTGCTCACACCATCAGTCAGTCCTCTCTGCTTAGCTGAGCCCTCTGGCTGCAGAAGTCTGGGTGGACAAGGCGCTGCAGTCGCTGGTGTCTTTGGTGGAGCTTCACAGTGTCGACTCTGAAGGCGCAGTTCAGTCCGTGAGGCTGAAGTAGTCTCGAGTCGGGTCAGGAGGCTGCAGCATGTGGCACTGAGGGCAGAAGAGCCCGTCCCCCCACGATGGGCTCCCCAGGCCGCCGCAGTTCCAAGGTCGTGGGGGGTTGCTCCCTGCCAGCGACACGGCAGCGCAGTTCAGCAGTCTTTTCCCGAGCAACCCTGTCGGCCACAAGCCCGACACCCGGAGCAAGGCCCCCGGTCCTTCTGCCCCACATCAGGCCAGCAGCCTGCCACCCCGAGGTCATCTGAGGCTGACCGCATTGGTGCTACTGAGTGGCTTGGGGGTATCATCAGCGTTTTTAACTAGGGACTCTTGCAGGTGTCTTGTGGTACCTCGTTGTGATTTTAATTTGCATCTCTCTGACAACTAGTGATATTGGGCATCATTTTTTTTTCAAGGTCAAATTATTCGTGTTTTTAAAAATATTGCCATTTGTGAAGTGTCTCTTCCTGCTTTTGCGCGTTTAAATATAGGGGCCTCCTGCCTCCTTGAAAGTCTCATTCTGCCCTGCAGACCTGTTGCGCTGTCTCCACAGCAGCTGAGGGTCCTTCCCCGTCGTGGCCTGTGCCCTTGTTGCTGAGCAGAATTGCTGTAATTTTTTTTTTTTTTAAGTATTTGACTGTGCTTAGCTTTAAATTCTCAATCTCCCTGTCTTTATTTCTGAAGTGACCTTGAGTTAATCAGGCACTACTGAAGCTAATTCTCTAGCCACCACTCAGATTTCTTCCATGTCATTAATTACTTCTCCTTTTCTCTTGCCAGTTCCTAAGAGGTGTGCTTCTTCCATGTTGCAGGATCACGTCTCTGCCCTTAGAATTTTTTCTCCCAGCATCTGCTTCATTTCTACACACATGTGCAATGTTCATCATTTTAATTACCTGATTCATATTTTATAATCATCCCTAATTTTTGTTTCCATCATAATCTTCTTTCTGACTTGTCCCTCTAACACTCACTGCTTTTGTGCTTTCTAGATGTCAGGAGATGAGTATTATTCTTCTTAACCCTTCAAAATCAGGTTAAAAATAGTAAGGGATTCTAGTAGAGCGATTCTCAGGTTAGCAGAATTTTCATAACATCTACCTCATGAGATTGTTGTTAAGATTTAATAAGATAGCATATATCCTGACTTTTCTATATTAAGAGATGACCTAAAAATTGGACTCCAAAAAAGTAAAATCTATTCTGCAAGCATTACTACAAAATTGCTATTTACTGCTGCTGCTGCTAAGTCGCTTCAGTCGTGTCTGACTCTGTGTGACCGCATAGATGGCAGCCCACCAGGCTCCCCCATCCCTGGGATTCTCCAGGCAAGAACACTGGAGTGGGTTGCCATTGCCTTCTCCAATGCATGAAAGTGAAAAGTGAAAGTGAAGTCGCTCAATCGTATCCGTATGGGGTCGCTTAGCAACCCCATGGACTGCAGCCTACCAGGCTCCTCTGTCCATAGGATTTTCCAGGCAAGAGTACTGGAGTGGGGTGCCCTTGCCTTCTCCGTATTTCCTGCTAGTCTTGTTTAAATGAACACCTCACAGCTTTATGTTAAACACAGATTTTTAATTCCACCAGCAGTGCAGTCATTGTTGGTTTTCAGTCACTCCGTCATGTCCAGCTCTCTGCGACCCCACAGACTGCAGCACACCCAGCTTCCCTGTCCTTTGCCATCTCCTGGAGCTTGCTAAAACTTGTGTCCAGTGAGTTGATGATCCATCTAACCGTCTCATCCTTTGCTGCCCCCTTCTCCCCCTGCCCTCAATCTTTCCCAGCATCAGGGTCTTTTCTAGTGTCAACTCTTCAAATCAAGTGGCCAAAGTATTGGAGCTTCTGCTTTAGCATCAGTCCTTCCAATGAATATTCTGGATTGATTTCCTTTAGGACTGACTGGTTGGATCTCCTTGCAGTCCAAGGGACTCTCAAGAGTCTTCTCTAGCACCACAGTTCAAAAGCATCAATTCTTTGGTGCTCAGCCTTCTTTATGGTCCAATTCTCACATCCATACATGATTACTGAAAAACCATAGCCTTGACTAGACGGAGCTTTGTTACCAGCAAATATTTACTGAGTACCTGCTATATGTTAAGCATTGTGCTAGGTCTGTGAGTGCCCCGTGACACTTGGCATGCTTGCTGTGAACTTGACTTTGCTTGCTCTTCATCTGGTATTTATCAAGCCTGTGTTCTGGGCACAGCTCGTGTATGGAAGTGAGTAGTCCAGAAATTGTGTCATCCACGAGCTCCCAGGTGAGAGGCGGACTTGGTGGAGGGTGGTTCCCACACTGGTGACTTTGAATCAGCGGGAAAGGCTCACACAAAGCACAGAGGCAGCTTCCGGGAGCACACGCCTAGTCCTGCCTGGGGCTGCCAGGGAAGGCTTCCCAAAGGGTAACGCTGGGACTGAAGTCCGAGTGGCCAGCAGGAGCTCCCAGGGGCCAGGATAGGGCAGTGGCGTCCCAGAGCGTGCGAGACGCAGGACACACAGAGAACTAGGGGACTGCACCCGCGTGCCCGTGTCCGTCCTTGCTGCAGAAGGCGCGGCTGCTGGAGCCAAAGATGGACAGATGTTGTGTCTTTGGCTGAAGAATGTCTTCTTCTGGTAGTTTCCATCTTTCTATTGACGGCCATCCAGCTGTGAGTTGTTACTTGGGTGTGCTTGTGGGAGGAGGTGAGCTCAAGTTCCTTGTACTATTCAGTCTTGCCTCCAGCCTCCAAAAACGGGCAGAGTTTAGAGGGATGGGTCTGCATGGGACATGTCCTGTCTTATTCTTGTGTCTCGTCACTCTTCATCTCAGCACTGACCCACGTTGCTTATGTTCACTTCAGGAGAGCATTTGCTGCCTCTTCTTTCTTGGTGATTATGAAATGTTACATAATTTGATTATTTCAATGCCTTTGTTACGTAATCGGAGCCCCAATTAATGTAGCTTAAAAAGAGAATTTGTTCTCACTTGATAAACTCTGTGTTGCTAAACCCATTTGCTGTCTCTCCCTGCAGCCTCTGCTCATGTGATCTGCCAAGCAGGGTGACCACTGCTCGGGACACAGCAAACCCGGCTTCTGACTCGTCCCGTCCTTTAAGGGTGTCATCATTTTGTGTGTCTTTGTGGAGTAAATCCACTGTCAGCCTTTGACCTGCGTCTGGGCTCTCAGGGGTCTGCAGCCACCTGCAGAGCCTCCTGCTTCGAGTGTCAGAGAGCCCCACTTTGACGGCCGTTCTGTGTCCCTGTGTCCTCAGCCCCGAGCTTCCCATTAGCACTGGGAACAAAGTGGAGACGCGTTTCCCCTGTTGGAGAGGGTGGCCCGTGTGGACGGGCAAACCAGGGTTGAGCTCACGCCTGCTCTTCCTCCTCTCTGCCCGCTGCCCAGCCTCAGACTCCGGGGACCCCTGCTCTTGTCCCTTTTGCACGCCAGCTTTCTTTACTTCCCCAGCATCTCCTTTGCCATGTTGCCTGCCCACGGTCACGTGATTGATGAGGAGCGTTTCAAGCACAGTCTCACAGAGAGGCTCTGTCAGTGTCCTTTTTCTCCCCTGCCCCACCCTCTAGAACTCAAGTGTTCAAGGTGTCCTGATGGTCTTCTGTCCAAAGAAAATGAGGTGAGGGAAAAGCAATGGAAAATAGCTCTGTTACATGCCTCCTCGTGGTTCAGATTCATCTTTTCCTTCTATTTGACCCTTGTAACCCAACGAACCTGTTGGTTTGTTTAAGGAGTGACTGTTCTTCCCTTGGGATCACACCTCCGAAAATGACCGGCTGCAGGAGGTGATGCATCCGGGCACCAGAGGTTGGAGGAGAAGGGAACTTTGTCATTTTCCCTCCCCCCTCATCCCCTCGTTTTCTTCCCTCTCAAATAATGAAGTCTTTTTCCAACTGTGCGCTCTGTGGAGGTCAGGAATGTGATTGCAGGTTGAGCCACCTTGCGTGAGAACGCACATTTCTAGCTTTCGACCCGAGGCAGGGTGGCCGCTGAAAGATGTGAATTTGTCACTCTTTCCTGCCCATGTTTCATCTTTTCTTTCCTTTTCTGCATTGTCATAACTCTCTAACTTTATTATATTTTCTCTGCTTTTCCTCTCTCGGCAAACCTTTGTGCTCCCAGTGGAACCAGAAGAAATTGTACATGGGGTTTTGATATTTTGCCAACTGTTTCCTGTAATTAAAAGTGCATTGGAAATGCAAACGCAGCCTCTGTTCTGCTGATGCTTCTGGGGTCTAGTCCACTAGAAACGCGGAAGGTGTACAGAAAGAACTGGAGGCAGGAAGAGAAATGGAAGCCTGCTCTTCAGGCCAGAGGCTCCTTATGGAACATAAACCCTTTAGCCTCTGGGTTATCTGTTCCAACTCTGCTCTTTTATTTGGGTCAGAAGACCATCTGTTTAAGTTTTACCACAATTAAACCCCTAACAGGGAAGTGGTGGTTCATGTCCTTGAGATTGGCTTGATCCACACGAATTGCCTTCTCAGGTGAAGTGATCCAGAGCAGAAACCCTCACAGAACTGTTTGGAACCTGCGAGAGCTTGCTGTTTAAATTCTCATGCTTGAAGCGGGAACAGTAAGTAGATTACAACCCATGTGTCAGCCCTAATTGACTGGCTGCCCAGAGTTCAGGGCTGGAAGGCTCTCCAGGACGAGGCTGGTGATCCTGTTAAGCTCCTGCAGCTGTGAGGTCCTCTCTAAGCAGCGAATCACCCCTTCGGTTTGGTGTCCCTCTTCCTTACACCCAGCTGTGCAACACACCAGTGAGGCTCTAAGCTCTGCTGTGACAAGGAACTTGCCCTTCTTTTCACCCTCGTAGCATCAGCGTCTAGATCTGTCCCTGGCACATGCTGACACTCAGTGGATGTGCAATGAAAGGATGAATGAAGAAACGAGATTCTCGTAAACATTCAAGTTTTGTTCTTTTGACTTTAACCAGCAAGGCCTAAAGTTAGGGACTTGGTCTGTCTGTCTATTGCAGTGGGCTGGATGCAGAACTGATTCAGTAGTGAAAGCCCAGGACACAGACCTACAGGGGAAGGGGCCAGGGTGCCCAGAAGCAATGAAACAAAGGACTGTGGCCAACAAAGGCCTCATGGCCAGTCACCCTCTAGTAGCTTTTTTTTAAGTCTCAATAATTGCCAGTCAGTTTTCAGATGAGCAGTTGGAAGAGATGACCTCTAACTTTCATGCTTTATCAATAATTTCACCTTTTGATGGCCTGTCGACTTTTAAATAGATAATATAGAGCAGTAAATTTGGCTCAAACATTCCGAAAAGGAAAAAGTAAACATTTTTTTAGTTTAATGAGATAACAACTAGAATCGTGTGAAAATGCCTGTAAAGAGGGAGTTTATTCCTGGGGCTCCTGTGACTTACTGGGAGGCAACCAGAATCCTTGTTCTTTCATACACAGCACGTCTTTTGTTTCTTTAGCACCATGGTGTTTACCAGGAATCCCAGGGACAGAGGCGCCCGGCAGGCTACAGTCCTTGGGGCCGCAAAGAGTCAGACACGACTTAGTGACTAAACAACATTTAGCCTGAAGACTTCCGTGTTTCTCTCAAGATCTCTCAAGTGTCTTTCCTGCAAGAATGAAAGGTTTGTTTTTTTTTTTTCTTTTCTTTTCAAATGTCGGCAAACCCTCTTCTGGTCTAATGTTGAGCTGCTTCCACTCCTGTCTCCATGTTGGAGAAAACTCATTTTGTTAAAATCGTCAGTGGACACTCCCTCGCCCTCAAATTACCGTGACCTGCTTTTCCACTAGAATTCCCCCCTCCGCCAGTTGACTCCTCTCCTGACTCTCTGCAGTGACTTCACCGCACCACCTCAGACTGTCTCTTCTCTCCACCTCGGAGCGGGTGTCCCCTTCTCTCTGACCCTCGGTGTTGACACGTGCTGCCTGCCTTCCTGGCCGATCTGTGGCAGGCCGGGGTGCTCAGCTGGGTCGCTGTCTCCTGGATGTTTTTAGATGATGACTTCTCTGTTGGTGTTCTGGGAGTCAGTCCGAGATCATTAAAAGTCAGACCTCATGAGATGTTCAGCTTCCAGGATATTTTGTCAGCAAAGCAAGGAAGAGTTTTGGGAAGCTGGCGAATTTGTTCTACCCAAAAGCTGGGCACCTGTGCACAGCACGCAGGAGACGGGGCTGCATCAGTCCACTCCGGCTGCCCTAACGGAGCTCCGCAGACCAGACAGGGTCACGGGAACGTCGTCCCTCACAGGCTGAAGGCTGGGCGTCCAAGCTCAAGGTGTCACAGGGCTGCTTTCTCCTGAGGCCTCTCTCCTTGGCTGGCAGGTGCCACCTCCTCCCTGTGACCCTCCCAGGGTCTTCTCTTTGTGTGTCTGCGTCCTAATCTCACCAGGACACCAGTGGACTGGGAGTCCGTCCACCTCAGGGATCTCATTTCACCTTGTAACCTCTGTGAAGACCTCACCTCCAAACGCCCTGAGGTTCTGAGGCCAGGACCTCACCATATGAATGGAGGGAGGGCACAATTCAACCTGTCAGGGTGTGAGTAAGACCCAACCCCACGTGATCAGAATTCATTGGAAACAGTCCGTCAGGACGCTGGCGTGGAGCAGGCACCAGGCCCCATCCTGCGTCTCTGGGTCCCGAGCATCTCTCAAGGGTGGATCTTTTTTCCAGGCCTGTTGAGGATGAAATTCTTAATGTGAGACAAAGGACAAACTGGACAGCATGTGGACTTACTGTCTCGGAGTAAATGTCAGAAAAAGGAGTGAGAGGAACACTGTGCTCTTTTCTTAATAGTAGAAGCTGACATGTTTCACCAAACTCTATTTCCCTCCCTCAGTTTTAAGCCCGTTGTAATTTACCGTGATCAGTAAGACATCAGCACTGAAAATGAATGAGCTTCCTCGTTTCCTCTGTGTGTGTGTGTGTGAGTGTGTGTGTGAGTGTGTGTGTGTGTGTGTTAGTTGCTCAGTCATGTCCGACTCTTTGCAACCCCACAAACTATAGACCACCAGGCTTCTCTGTCCATGGGATTCTCCAGGCAAGAACACTGGAGTGGATTGCCATTCCCTTCTCCAGAGGATCTTCCTGACCCAGAGATCGAATCTTGGTCTCCTGCATTGCAGGCAGATTCTTTACTGTTTGAGCTACAGAGAAGTCCCTTCATTTCCTAAATATTTAAAATGTCTTCCTCAATGTCATTCTGATCGAGACCTATAAATGTGGGGGGTTTTATCACCCTTAGTTTCATTTTAGGTAGAATTTTAGAAAATATCCGTTTTAAAATTATGATTCCTTAATTTATTCTCCTCCACCCCAAATAAGTCATTCATTAATCTTTGTAACAGGAGCTGGAGCGTCTGAAGCCAATAAAGTGTTTTATATTGTGAATAAATGGGGCCGCTTGGGTGGCTCAGTGGTAAAGAATCTGCCTGCCCATGTACGAGATGGAAGAGATGCAGGTTCAGCCCCTGGGTTGGGAAGATCCCCTGGAAAAGGAAATGGCAACCCAGTATTGGGTTGGCAATCCAGTTGGGAAATGGCACTCCAGTGTTCTTGCCTGGAGAATCCCATGGACGGAGGAGCCTGGCGGGCTATCGTCTATGGGGTTGCAGAGTTGGACACAGCTGAGTGACGAAACAGCCACTGTGAATAAACACTTTGAGTCCCCTTTCCCCAGATGCTGTAATGCAGGGATCTTACAGATGCTTATACAGCCCTGGAGCCAGTTTTGAGAGGGATGAAAATCCTCCAAACACGTCTCCTTGACTGCTTGTGTCAGGGACTCCAAGGGGTAAGGGGGTCTCTCTGGGGATGTTTAGGACTTAAATATTTGTTGACTTAGGCAATTTGAAGTTACTTGCTGTTTCACTGAACGGAATCTGGGACAAATCTTAGAGGATAAGAAGTGGTTTGATTTCTTTCATATTTTAGAGTTCTCTACTGGAAATACAATCTCCTCTGATAATAAAATCATTCTAGGTTGTCTGGGAAGATTTGTTTATTTGGGAGACTCTTCAGGCTCTTCCTTTGTCTCCTCTTGTTCTCATTGCCAGCTTTTGGCTATTTCATTTCTTAGTCCTGGCTCAAGAGCACCCGCAGGGGAGCAGGAATACCAAGGTCAAAGTCGGATTAGCCAAGTTAGATTCTTGACAGCGAGAAGCTTGACAGGGCTGGTGTTACTTCTCATCAGGCTGAGGACCTTCACCCCTTTCGGGTCTTTTCCAGATTTCAGACGGATCCAGGGAGGACTGTGTTCACCTCTGTGTCCCCAACAGCGGAGGGACCCACCCTCACCAGCTGCTCAGTCCATGGTGTCTGAGCAACTGTTGATTGAGGACTGGGATCCATGCGTTGCTTTTGTGTGCAGTTCCTCCAGAGAATAACATTACTTTGTCTCGCCTGCTGCTAACCCCTGCCATCCTGCTCGGAGCTGGTCCCCTCTGACACTGCCAGCACGCGGCCCCTTTGCAAGTTGAGTCCTAGTCTTTTCATAGCAGGACAGCAGCGTGAAGACAAGGGTATGATGGCTGAGGTGAGCAGAGGGGTCTCTCCATGAACTCAGGAGAACCAGGAACATGAATGAGCCCAGAGGCTGGCATTTTGGATGTGGTCATCACATTTCGGCTGACCCAGCCCGTCACTGGCTGATTTCCCACCTGGCTCTGGCCAGAGCGAGACCTGAGAGGTTGGAGAAAACACCGTTTTTCAGAGTCACACATCTTGGGAGCAGAAGGAGGTGAAGCAAGTCAGGCTGTGCGCTTCTGTAGCAATGTCTTCACTCCCTGGGATGCAGTCTGTACCTGGGATTCTTCACTCCCATCTCCCGTGAGTTAGGGCAGTGCGTGAAAAGGAAAAAGCGGGTAAGAATGGAGGGAGAAGGTTGATTTTGGGGAAGAATGGAATGAGAATGCTGATTCTTTTTTAATGTGTAGTTTCATTCATGTATTTATTTCTGGCTGTGCTGAGGCTTCGTTGCTCTGCGGGCTTCTCATTGGAGTGGCTTCTCTTGTTGGCAAGCACAGGCTCAGTAGTTGTGGCACACGGACTCAGCTGCCCCATGGCGTGTGGGATCATCCCGAATCAGGGAGCAAACCTGTCTCCCCTGCATTGGCAGGCGGATTCTTTACCTCTGGACCCCCAAGCAGGCCCTAGAAGGTTGATTTCTAATCTCCCATCTGCCAGTGACTGGGTGTGACCTTGGAGCAGGCGTTTCCTGTCTCTGGGCTCCACCTGTTCACCCACTAGATGGGGAGGTCCGTGGGTCGGTAGTGATGATCGCGGCTCTTCAGTTCAGTGCGTGAAGGAAATCCACAGGCCCTGAGTTCCCCGTGGAGTTCCCAGCGCTCACTGCACTTCCGGCTTCGGGATCCTTGCTCCCTGTCCGGTTCTCTTGGAATGGTGACGTCACTGCGTGCACAAAGAGAAACCTGGTGCAAAGCTGTGTACCACTTCCGGGTGCCGGCGTGTCCTCCATGAGGTCATTCGTTGCTCTTTGAAAGACCAAGCCTGGCTCCGAAGGCCGTCACTCCCTCCTGAAACGCTGGGTGCCGCCCTGGCTGGACCTCCTGCTCGCCCGGCCTTGGCCCCCAGCTCTCCCCGCGGACGGCTCCCTCCCCTCTTCCCGCTGCAGGGGTGTTGACGGGGCGCCCGGGACTCTGGCGGAGGCAGACAGCGGAGACGCCGCGCTGAGGCCGCACTGCCAGGGCCAGCGTCCGCTGCACACACGTCGTTTTATGCAGATACAATTTTTACACGATTCTTCGCTTCAGCACTTCTGCCCTGGACGGCGTTTTAACAAGCCAGGTGGGAACGTGAGCCGGCCCTGTCCCGCTCAGCTGTGCCTCCGGCTGCTCCGCTGGGAGCCTTCCCTTTCTCCGGCCGGGGAGGGTGTGTGTGGTGTGGGAAACGCTGGCCGCCCCGCAGCTGCACTTTCCTCCACGTCTTGAGAAAGAGGCCGATGTGGAGGCCGCAGAGTCTCCACCGAGAGCCTGCTTCTCTCCGACCAGGCTTTCCGACGCCTGTGGTCTTGCTGAAGCAGGATGCGGGCTATGCACAGTTTGAGGAGGAAGGCGGCTCCCTGAAAGCTGTCTCCCTGGCCAGCCGGGGACGTCAAGGCCGGCCAAGCCGCTGAGAGTGAGCGGGGCCTCCCGGTGGCTTCCTGGCGTGGGGGCCGGAGCAGGCCTGCTGGCGCCCGGGTGACGGGGAAGACACCCGCCCATGCGGTCAGGGGCGCAGACTCCGGGGTTAAGCAGGCCTGGGCTCAGCGCCGAGGGGTCAGGCGGGTCAGGCTGCTCAGGCTGTAAGCCCGAGGACCCGCCTCGCGGTCTTAAAAGTTTACTGCAGGAAGAGGGGTGAGGTGAGAAAGCATTAAAAGGACATTGAGTTGTTCGTAGAACCAGTGAGCCCTCAAAAGGGGCAGGAGGCAGGGTGGCTCTGGGCTCTGGAATGACCTGAACTGGAGCATTTTCTGTCCCTGTGATGTTTTAACCAAACCCCCAAGACGGGGAGGATAAGTCTTGCCTTGCACTTTCTTAGGAACTGGGTGGGTGGGGGTCCAGTGATGAGTATATGCAAGGTTAGTTCACCCAGGGAAACTGGGCCCCATCATGGAAGGAAGGGCGTGGGGTGGTTGGGGACTCAGCCAACTTGTGGGTGTGATACAAACATCGCAGGGTCTCAAGTCTGAATCTCAGGTTAACCCTCAAAGTCTCAGGGAGGGGTTCCCCCAGCTCTGGACTGAGAAAGCTGAAGGAAATAGTCCCCTGAAGGACAGTCCCTATTAATTAGCAAGTCCAGCCTGATTTTCAGCTGTTCATTCCCATTTTCTTAGCAGAGCCATTCACGATGAGTGACCCAAGCACGTGTCCATTTGCTCAAGACAGTCCGGGTTTCAGCCTCCGTGCCTTCCAAAGTCACGTTGTCTCCAGCTGCTCATTTTTAAAGTGTCGTTATAACTGATTGCGAAGGGTTTCCTGGTGGCTCAGTCATAAAGAATCCACGTGCAGTGCAAGAGATGCAGATTTGATCTCTGGGTCAGGAAGATCCCCCGGAGGAGGAAATGACAACCCACTCCAGTGTCCTTGTCTGGAGAATCCCATGGGCAGAGGAGCCTGGTGGACTGCAGTCCATGGGGTCACACAGAGTCGGACCCGACTCAGTGAGTAAAGCACCACCACCATTAATGGTTACATTAAAATAAGCCGGGGTGGGATGGGTAGGCCTGTGCTGGTGCCCAGGGGGCTCCAAATCTGCCTGCAACTTATCCAGTGACTGCAGCCTCTACCCAGCAACTTACAGGGGGCGGCCCTCGGAGTCTCCAGCATGGTCGCCAGAGCCCAGCCCTGCCCCGCCTGCTTCACTCCACCGAGGACACGCACCTCCATCCCCTGCGAGCGCCCCTCCACCCCAGACAGCTGCCATCAGGCCCCGGCCGGGCTGGGCCGTGCAGATGTGTGCCCAGGACTCTGTCTCAGACAAGTGGTCCAGACTCTGCTCAGCGCCTGAGGCTGTGTGCTGAGGGCTTGCGGAGCCAAGGACAGCTGAGTCTCCTACTTCAGACTAGAAAGTCAGCAGGCAGAGGGGACAGGAAGGAGGAAGAGGATGCCCAAGGCAAGGCAGGGTCATATTTAACCTCCTGTGGGGATGTTTCCCTGAGGCTGACCTCAGGTTCCACCAGTCTCCTGAATATTTTCATAATAAATCAACCCTTTACTTTGTAAATTCAAGTTTAATTGCTCTCAGTTGCACCCGGAAGAGCCATATCTTACCCTCCTGAGCTTAAAGCAAGTTGAGAATAAGACATCGGAGCAGATGGAGAGAGCAGAAGGTTCACTTGATTTCTCCCCGACTGCCTCTCCCTCCGGAGGCCCATTGCCTCTTGCTCCGCCCTCCTCACCAGGCTCCGCCCTCCTCACCAGCCCTCCTAATGGCACCGCGGATTCGGCATGACAGGTGTCCTCTCTCCTCTGGCTGAAGTGGAAGCACAGGAAAAAGCAACTTTCCAGCATTTGAGGCCTGCCTCCTCCAGGAATAAGGACCAATTGGGAACTTACTCCTTCCCCACGGTCTCAGTGATGGGCAGAGCGAGGGGGTTGGAAGAATTGCCCTCCAGGAAATTTCTCTGCAGGTGGAAACACAGGCCCACTGGAAGGAGAGGCCCCCCCCCCCCCCCCCCGCCCTGCAACTCCACCATGAACCTGAACCAAAGCCTGACCCTCAGCTCTCGAGATGGGTGGACGCCAGCTATCGGACGGTCGCTGGAGGGCGAGCGCCTGGGGCAGGGCTGGGTAGACCCGAGCCGACCGCCGGCTGCCAGCCTCCTGCGCGGCCGTGCCATGTGCTGCCTGTAGCGCCATGAGCCCGTACCCCAGCGCTTGTCGGGCTCCATGAGCGGGCTTCCCCGGCTGGTCTCTAGGACCCCCACCCGCGCCTGAAGGTTCCCCGGTCGTTGGCCGGAGACCAGCACGCGCAGACGGCAGGTGGGATGCTTCATGCTTGTCGGTCACGTTGCTCCTGACGCCTTGGGCCTGGGAAAGGTCTGCTCTGGGGGACAGAGTAGATGTCGCTCCCAGACGCACCGACAGTGAGAACAGCCATCTGCGGCCGGGGCTGATCCTTCAGGCAGGTGTGAAAGCAGCTAGTGGAGAACTTCTGAAAGGCGGCGCAGGAGAAGCTAGCAGGGAGGTCTGCCCGCGACAGTAAACCTTGCGTGTGGCTCGGGTCAGCCGAGTTCTCCACGGAGAGAGGCTGAAAGGCTAAGCCTGCCCCGCTTCTTCGGTGTGTGTCTGCAGTCAGCGGCTTTGATATTCAGCCCGGGATCACTATCCTCCGGGTTTGCACATTCGGGTGTGCACGCACACTGCTGGCAGGGGTTTCAGATCTTTGTGCAAACTGGTTCTCACAGACGCTTGACCTGTCCAGCCCTTCTCTGCCACCTACCTTCTCTGTGCATGCAGCGCTTGCCACCTTTCAAAGACAGGTTGCAGAATTTGGCAACAAAAAAATGGATGGCATCCAACACCTTAGCGGTTACTTCCCTGTGCCGAGCCCGATCAGCTCTCCCCTTGTTGAGTGCGGTCCTGCCAGCTAACGTCGACCTACAGACTGGACACGTGACTCAGATGTTTGTGCCCATCTAGGGTTTGATGTATCATCTCACTGGTGTGTCTTGTATCAGTTCATGAAAACGGAAGCTCTTCTCTTTTTTTCCCCCAAAGACTAACGTTTGGGCTCCCTGTAACTTGTAATGGCTAAAAATGAGTTTGAAGCATGTTCCTTTTCATCTCTTCTTCCAGCTATTAATTTTTAGTACTTTCATTTATGTTTAAAAAAGCGGTTAGACGTGAAAGTTCCAGAGAAGAATGAGTAATTGGCAGGCTGAGGTAGCAGCTGGGAGCTGGCCCTGGTTTTCAGAGAATAATCATAATAGCTTTAAAGGGAGGTGAAAACTGTAATCGGAGCTGACTCTTTGAATCAGGGCGTTGTCCAGTGGCCCGGCTCAGCTCTCAGCGATCTCTGGGGAGGCAGGTCAGATGCTGAGGGTTGTCTCTGGACACGGAGGGGAGACCCAGGAGACGGCAGAGGAGCAGAGCGGCTCAGAACATGCGGGATGGACTGGAGGGGGCAGGCGCGAGGGACGTGGGTTCTCAAGGCTAAGGCGAGGGGCCCTTGGACCTCCCGGTGACTGACTTTCTGGGGAGCAGCTGACGAACACGGAAGGAGTGTTGGGGGAGGGAAATGAGTTGAGCTCGGCTCCGGGGCTGGAGGCAGGGTACAGACGGCCAGTGGGCAGGGCACCAGGGCCGCCCTCCTGCGAAAGCGGGCGGCTGCTCTACGTGGGTACCCTCCACGGCGCACCGTGGTTTGGGAAATGGGTCATTGGGAAGAACAGCATCCACAACGCTGCGTCTGTATATAACCTGCACCCAGCGTATGCGCATCCCCGTGTGTTTATATTTACACACGGCCTCTGGTTTGTTTCTCTGTTACTTAAAATACAGCATGTCACCCTGTCTTGTTTTCTAATGTCCCGTGGAGCTCCCCTGGGCGGTGCTGACTGTACCGTTAGCTTTGCATCTCGTGAGGCCTGTGGGCCGGGGATTCAGGAGACTGCCGCCAGGAAGATGGCAGGGAGGAGCAGGCCCCGGGGAGTCTTACGGGGGTGGAGGAGGGAGGCAGGGATCAGCGGGGTAGGTGGTTTTTATCTCTTTTCTTTTTAAACAAAGATTTTGCCTCATTTCATCCTTTTTTTTTAAAAAATTTAATGATTCTGAGGTTATCTCAAGAGTGAAAGTTCCCCCCTCTGTTTTCAGGGAAGGCAGCTCCGGGAGGTGGGCACTTGGGGTCGTCCCCCAGGTCGCTTTGCCCCATCCTGGCCTGACACCAGCCTGCCCACCTGTGTGCGTCTTGCAGCCGTGGACCAGGGCCTCCGTCCCCCTCGGGTTCGCCAGCTCTGCCTCTCTGTGCCCTGCCTGTGTCTTGGGCAGCCTGCTGTCCCCCTCGTGGTGAGGTTCTCCTCGGCCCCCAGAGCAGCAGGCACGGAGCCTCACGCCGGAGGAACTCGAGCTGCCGGAGCGCAGGGCCAGAGTCTGTCTCAGCTCGGTGACTCCCGTGCCAGGGAGGCCACCTGTAACCCATCCAAGGTGGACGGGCACATGGATGGGAGAGCAGAGCCTGACCTCACAGGGGAGCGGGCTCCCAGCCCTGCTCCTGAGGCCGCACTAGGAGGGTCCCTGCTGGGCAGCTGAACCCATGGAATGGTATCCTGGTGAAGAGGGGCGGCCGCCTGTGCCTCATCATGGTGGCCAGTGCCCAGGAGCCCTCCCCTGGGTGGGCTTCTGTCTGTTGTGTTCGGGGCCAGCCTCCCAGGTGAGTCCCCTGCTTCTTGTCCTCCCCGGGGCTCTGAAGGCAGGAGGCCCTGGTCCACGGCTGTCCCCCCAGCCTCCCGGGCTCTGAGGGACTGAGACACGGGGCGAGAGGCACGGCGGTGAGAGTGGCCACGTGCCCCCCACCCCCACCCCTGCTGCGTGGCTGCCCTTACTGACTTGGGGCGAGAGGGGGTCGAGGGGCACGGTGGTGACAGTGTCCGTGTGCCCCACCCCACTCGGCTGCACTTACACAGGGCAAGAGGCACGGATGATGGTGACAGTGTCCGCGTGCCCCCCCTTCAAGTGGCTGCAGTTACTGACTCGGGGCCACACCTGCCCCCCGACCCCCACCCCCGCCAAGTGGCCACACTTGCTGGTCAGAAGCAGCGAATCAGAGGAAAAGTAGAGCGATGGAGACAGTAATGAGAAAGAACGGTGAAAGCCGAGGTGCAGGTCGTTTTACATGAGAAGAGACTTAAGAAATCTTGGGATTGTTCTTGCCAAGGAAAATGAGGAGAGTGAAAGCAGTTATGCTGGGAGGAAAGGCCTATAAATTACATTTAAATAACTTTTCCCCAAAATATAAATCATGAAATTACATAAAATCATTTTGATTTCATTATGTTAACATTAATAAATTTTAATTTTCAGGTGCATATGCCTAAAGGCCTCCAGGCTCTTAAACACAAAATAATCGAAAAGCTAATTAATCACAAATGGGCAACTTTCCCAACTAACTCTAAGAACAGTTCCAATTAAGAAATAATACCCTCTCTACAAAGTAGAATAAAATACACAAACTGACAAGAAACTTAATTACACGTCATAGAAACAAGAAAAACTCATTTCCCAGGCCAGGTAGCGTCTCCGGATGTGTTTGGAGGAGAAGCTGAAGGTGGCCCTAAGTGGGCTTTTCTCTGTCCTCTTTATCTTGTGGAGCCTCTCTAGGCCGTTGAATCTTGACTCTCATGCATCTCTCATCTCCTCCAGCTTTGATGTTAAAAGACTGAACACGTGAAGGTCGGCCTCCTACTTAAACCATCCTTTCTCTGCACCTGTGTCTTCAGCACATTCGCATCCCAAGCACCCAGCACAGCGTCTGTAACCCAGGAAATGCTAAATAATGTTTGTAGCATAAATGGAGGGACACGTGATCGCTGGGCAAATCACTTCCTTGGCAGAGGACACAGTGGAATAAAGCAAGCACACAGCAGTGACTCCGTCCTTCGCGGGGAAGCCCACAGGCCCCTTCGAGTTTCCCCCAGGATCCTGAGCTGTGTAGGTCTTGAGAGGTAGAGTCAGAATCACCTATTAGCGACCCCAGGGAGGAGACAGGCCCTCCTTCTTTCATTTTGCTTTAATTCAGCTGGTATTGATTGAGGTGCCTGAAGGTAGCAGCACATAATGAAACTGGAATTGCGGGGGAGTCGGAGGAGCAGAAGTGGATTCTAGCGCTGGCTCTGCCTCTGATTAGTCCTATGACCTGTGTCCAGCTGGATCAGAAGCCAGGTCACCCGTGGACCTCCTGGTTATGTAAGCAGCTTGAAATCCCTTTTCCTGCTTGGTGGGTTTCTGAGTCTGGAAAGTCAGAGTGCTAACCCCCCCTATTCTCATGGCCTATTGTGGTTGCTTGACTGTGGTGGTGGTGTTTAGTCCCTAAGTCGTGTCCAACTCTTTGCGACCCCGTGGACTGTAGCCCGCCAGGATCTTCTGTCCATGGGAATCTCCAGGCAAGAAAACTGGAGTGAGTTAACAAGCCCTTCTCTAGGGGCTCTTCCTTGACCCAGGGATCACTCCTAAGTCTGGCATTGGCAGGCGTATTCTTTACCCTCTGAGCCGCCAGGGAAGCCAGACATAACTGTGTGGGTAAGCCGAAAAAGGCCCTAGATAAAGCATATTTGGATTCTGGCAAAGCACTTGGGAAAGTCTCCTAAGATAACCTTATGAAAAGAATAGGGCTGGATCCTTCACATAGACGTATCTGAAAATTGCTGAATGAGCATCTAAAAAACGTCTTGATGACTGAACATGCACGCACGGAAAGAGGTCTCTTGCTTCATTCCACAAGCCCCTGAAGCTGCCCCTCTGTTGTTCAGGGTTCTCTGCAAGCCCTGGGAGGAATGAAAGTCACGCCTCCAGCTTTTCTTCTGAGAGCCTCTTCCGTCTGTCTAGGGAGGCAGTGAGAATGATTGATGGTGATCCTCACAGTAACTCCCGTTTAGGAAGCAGTTCAGCTGAAGCTCCGTTTCAGGAGCCCTCGGCCAGAGTGAGTGAACACTGAGTCCTTGGTGCTCTTTGCCGTCTGAGTCGTCACTTGGCCCCCAGTCAGGTCCCTCCGAATCCCCAGGATGGGGAAGGCTTTCTGAACCATTACAGATACTGAGAGTCAAGAAGAGATGATTCCATGAGGTGTATTTTAGATTTGTAAAGATCTATCAATAGGTCAGACGTGATAAAAAATTTTCTCTCTTCATTCGATCATCTCTGATCTCCCATGTTACAGATGGGAAGATGCTTATAGGAAAGCAAAATAGGGGAAAAAAATTAAAAAGGGAATGAAAATCAAGGATGGGGAAAAAATCTGAGATTAAAGTGAATCTAGGAATGCCCCAGACATGTTTTGATTTTTAGAAAATTCTGTGTATTACAAATTCACAAATACTCAGCCAAACTCTTAAATGAAGCACAAGTAATCTGCCAACCATCTAGTTAAAATAAATTGTGTGAATTATAATGAAATTCTTTCCAAGCAAATACACATTTTTAATGGAAGGAAATGTACTTCAGAGGAACATTAAAAAGACACCAATCTGGGTCATCTTAGAGATACGCGTAGCCTTTCTTGCATAGTTATTCTGTAATGTTTTGCTGTTGTTAGTTGCTAGGTCGTGTCCAACTCTTCTGACCCCTATGGACCCCCACCAGACTCCTCTGTCCATGGGATTTCCCAGGCAGGAATACTGGAGTGGGTTGCTGTTTCCTTCTCCAGGGAATCTTCCTGACCCAGAGACTGAAGTCGTGTCTCCTACACTGCAGGTGGATTCTTTACCACTGACCTACCTGGGAAGCCCCTATTCTGTAATAGAATTTGGGGATTACCTGGCTCAGGCCATTGTTTAGAAAGAGTTGGTGGCATTTAAAACTCTAAACATCTCTGAAAATCTGTCCTAAGTGTCTAAAAGTTTTTCAGTGTGAATGTAAAAATTCAGACATTCAGAATATTCACCCTACAATTGGCTGAAGCTCTTCTGGCTGAAACACAAGGTAATCATGCGTTCAGTTTGCAAAATGACTGCATATTGCTGTGAGCAGCTCTGCATGGCGAAGAGTATTTTCCCTGAAATTTGGTGCCAACTCTCAACTGTTTCCAAATGTTTTGACACAGTCTTGCACTGACATCCCTTTATCTACAGTCAGACGATTCAAACTGTACTTCATTAATTCTTCCCCCAAGCCCCCCTTGACATTCCATGACACTTTTGCCAATAGGAATTCCTTGTGGAGTGATAGCCCGTATGGAAAGAACACCCCTGGTCCTATCCCCAGACAGTGACCTTGGCTGATGTAGCCACTTCACGAGAATGTTTATGGCCTGTTTTGGATAAAGTAATTGGTGCTAAGATCCTGATCCAGCAGTGGGTTTTTGTGTCCCCCACGCTGACAGTTGTGTGTCTCTAACCATATCTTACACCTGATACGTCTTAATTTAAGGTGAGTTTCTTGTGTCATCGTGAAATAAAAATAGTAGAAGAGAATATTTCAAAGTGGATTCACATTTAGTAATTTAGTGCTCAGTGCCAAGTCACTTGAGCCAGCTCTTTGCAACCTTAGAACTGTAGCCCACCAGACTCCTCCATCCATGGGATTCTCTAGGCAAGAACACTGCAGTAGGTTGCCATGCCCTCTTCTAGGGGATCTTCCCAACCCCGGGATCAAACTTGAGTGTTCTGGCTACCTGCATTGGCAGGTGGGGTCTTTACCACTAGTGCCACCTAGGAAGCCCTTTCAGTAATTTTAGAATATTGTTAATTACATTGGGGCTTCCCCTGTGGCTCAGACCGTAAAGCGTCTGCCTACGATGCGGGAGACTGGGGTTTGAGCCCTGGGTTGAGAAGTTCCCCAGGAGAAGGAAATGGCAACCCACTCCAGTACTCTTGCCTGGAAAATCCCATGGACGGAGGAGCCTGGTAGGCTGTAGTCCATGGGGTCGCAGAGTCGGACACGACTGAGCGACTTCACTTCACTTCACTTCAGTTACATTTGCCAAAGCGCTCAATTTCAAGGTATAGGCTCTTAGGTCTGTAATTTAGTTTTCTGTTGGATATTATTCAGGGTAATTAAGCATGAGCTGCTGCCACTGAGAAACACCCTCAGAATCTGGGTAATTCAGTACCACCAGAGTTCGTGTCTTGCCCTCGTGGGGGCTGACTCTTCTGTTTGGTAGCTCAGTGTCACAGACCCTCCCAGCCTGTGCCAGACCATCCCCACGCTGGCTGCAGGGTCGAGGAGAGGAGCCTGGAGGTGGCGCCCCGCCTCCTAGACACCGCACCCCTGAGCTACGTGTGCCCCTCCCAGACTTTGTGGATGAGAACCAGTCCTTGGCCTTGAGGGGTGGTGTCGGGACCAGGAGGAGCCCAGGGACAGTGTTTGCTGAGCGGTCTGTTCTCTGCCGTGCTGCCTGGAAAGGAGTTGATAGCAGTAATGACAAACAGCTAGATTCTCAATCATACAGGCTTTCTCAAATTTTAAGTGAGTTTTAATGACAGATTTTATTTGATCAACGTGACTCGCTGGCGGAGCCGCACAAGCCCAGCTGTGCGATGGAAGGCGGCAGGGGCCCGGCTCACGGGGCCAGCTCTGCCTTCCTCAGTGTGTGCGTTTGTATTTGCCATCTAAATTATTTCACCTCTTTTCTCTTTATACCTGAAATAATTAGCTCATACCACGATCCCTTATAGCTTCAATTTTTAAATGTCTTTATTCTACTCACGGTCTACCACAGGTAAATGTTTGCACAACCAGGCTCTGCACTGGAATAGATGGAGTATGTTTGCAGTCTGTCTTTGCATTCTTTTTTGTTAACCAAGGATATAAAATGTTCACTCAGGAACCCAGAATTTAAACGTGCAACTCTGATTTCATTGGTACACGTACTACTCTGAATCAGTTTAATTCAGCGAAGATTTGACTGTCTGCTGTTGTGCATAAGCATTTTGCCGGGTGCTTGGCATATGAAGATGAGGAGGTCTGGTAGGCTTTTGTTCTGGGGTAACCAGTACTCTAGCATTGGAGACAGACGTGCACAGATAAGTTCAGTGTGCTCTGGGAAGTGGGATGGTGGCTAACCCAACAGTTAATGGAATGTGACTCTGTGCTTGGCATAGCTTGGGAGGTAGGCAGGGGCATCTGAGCTGATTCCCAGAAAATTAACATAGTAAGTTTGGAAGAGCATGGCACGTGGGGAAAAGCATCAGGTGCTCTTGTTGGCCCTGGAGCTGTCCTGTCCAGCGCAGCAGCCCTGGCCACGTGTAGCTGGCATGCATGTGGAATGCAGTTCAAATGGAGAGTCCTGTAATTGTGAAACATATACCAGGGTTTCAAATACTTAGTTCAAAAACGAATGTAACCTATCTCATGAATACTTTAAAAATTATTGATTACATGGTGCAATGAATATTTTAGATATAGTAGGTTGAGCATATTAATGAATTCCACCTCCCCCAGGCCCGCTGTGTTCAATGTGGCCACTAGGAAATTTAAACTGCCTGCACGGCCTGTGTTCTGTTTCTGTTGGACGAGGCTGTTCTAGGGCGTAGCTTGTGAAGGAAGACGTGGCCAGAGTTGCTGGGTCCCTTCACTGTCTATCTGAAAGTATCACAGCATTGTTAATCAGCTGTATTCCAATACAAAATAAAAAGTTTAAAAGCAAATATCTAATAATGCAAAAAAAAAAAATCACACAAGAAAGTGGATTACCAATATTGCAAACTGAGTCTAAAAGATTTCACTTTGCTGTCTCTTAAATTCTTATCAAATACCTAGAATAAATAGACTTCTAACTTAAACCGTGTTGATTACATTGTGAAACGAGTATTCAGACGCATTAGCTTAAGTATATTAATATAGTTAGTGTCAGCTGTGTTTTCTCCCCCCTTTCTTCAGTGTGGCGCTGGAACGTTCAGACCTCCCTGCGTGGCCCGTGGTCTGTTTCTATTGGATGAGGCTGTTCTGGGGCAGCGCCTGTGAAGGAGGGTGTGGCCAGAGTTGCTGATGGACGGTGGGTTGGGGGACTGAGGGGTGGCTTGGGTGCTGCTCTCTAGTCAGCTTAGCCTTTATCTGTTTAAGCTGGACAGCTTTCCATGGCAGAGTCACGGTCGGTCGTGCATGCATGTTAGTTACCCCAGGCTTTGTGGTTGATGGGGCCGCCCCGGTGGCTCAGCAGGAAAGAGTCCACCTGCCAGTGCAAGAGATGTGGCCTCAGTCCCTGGGTGGGGAAGATCCCCTGGAGGAGGGCACGGCCACCCACTCCCGTGTTCTTGCCTGGAGAATCCCATGGGCTGCGGTCCACGGGGTTGCAGAGAGTCAGACACGACTGAGCGACTAGACAGCAATGAGTGGACGGTGCTGTGCCGGCTCTCAGCTGGAGGCTGGGTTCCTCGCCGTGTGGCGGGGGCTGCCGTACCCAGAGGGCCAGAAGGGGCTGCATACGGGCAGTGGCAATAATGATGGAGGTCAGCAGTTGGAGTTCAGAACAAGGAGTCGGGTGGGGGGACTGCTGGATCTCTGTCTTTGGACTGGTCACTCCAACAGGAAGCAAAACTGAATTTTTTGTGACTGGTGATGCGGTTGTATCACAGGCTGAAGCTTTCTGGTTTGGAGAAGCAGGCTCTGCACCGGGGAGGGGGACAGTGCGTGCAGGTTGACGTGATTGGCCGTGGTACGTTGGCAGGTGCTGGGGTTGATGGAGCTGAAGCTCCAGCAAGAGATCAGGGCTGGAGAGAGAGGCTTGAAAACAGCGGGATTCTGCGTAGTTGCCTGGAGGACTGGAGGGTGGGGAGGACGGGAGGCAGGGGTGGCCTCCGGAGCGCTGAAGGACGCCCCAGAGCCGGACCCCTGGGCAGGCGGGGGCCTCGCCCTGGGCGGCCCCACCTCCAGAGCTGTGAGAAGGAGTTTTTAGTGTCTCATAAACACTGGTCTCTGGTACTTCGTTATAGCAGCCTGAACTAAGTTCCAGGAGGGAGCTTTGACTTTGGCAGGTAGGGTTCCTCTTGGTGTTGGTTTTTGTGAAGGTTAGTCCTGATAGAACGGAGTGTAGAGGCCGCAGCGCCATTCATCTTGATCATACCGAGGTATTGACGGGGGCTGAAGACTGGACTCCGTGAATGTCAACTGCCCTTTCCAGAAGCTTGTCCAAAGGGAAGGGGTAACATATGCTAGAAGCAGGGTTCGGAGAGTTTGAAGGGAGAGCTTTCAGCACATAGATTGGTTGGAGAGAGGGGTGGTGATTTTGGATGCTGTTTGCTGGGTGAAGCTTGGACGTGGAAATTTCTCTGTCAGTCCTGTGCTCAAGGCCCAGGAAGGAGGTGTATAGTAAGGGGGCTGCTGTGTATTCCAGGTTTCCCTTTTTCTCTGCTGTACTCTCAAAGACCACATGACTCTCTGAGCCGGGTCCCCTATGCCATTTTAAAAAATAACGAAATGGAATCGGGGTCCGCCTGTGTTCTCAGGTTTGGCTGGCCCCACCGTGGGGTTTATGCCGTTGCGTCTCGCTGGATGGATCTGGCGTGGTCTCCACCCTGAGCTCCTTTGAGAAAGTGGATGATTTGCCTGTTCATCGTTTTCCCATGTTGCTTCGAATAAGCCAGTGAGATCAGAAGAGTGAATTCAAGCTCAGACACTGGATCCGTCACCCAGGTGACTTTCTGAAAACTCAGCTTTGCTTCCTGTTGGAGTGACCACTGTTGGGGTCTTCCTGCCAAAGAGCCCCGGCCAGCTCCCCACGATGCCCGGCTGCTAGCAGTTTTGGGAGGAGGTGGCGACAGTTCCTCCTGACGAAAGACAGAGATGTGCTCGATGACCCTGCCACCCCCAAGGGTGAGCAGAATCTGAGGATGCTCAAGTCGGTTCAGAGAGGAAGCCGCCTGCCACGGTGCTGCTGCTGGCGGCGGTGTCTGTAAGAAGGTCTTTGTTGGGGTTTGTAAGGCCTGAATGCAGGCATTGCAGGCGAGCCGTGGCAGCCTCCCGTGTCCAGAGAGTCATGCTTCCCTCGACTCTGGCTCCTGCTGGGGACAGCCAGGTCCAGCTCAAAGCTGCCCCGTTATAGCAGTACTTGTGTCTCTTGCCGCTAGACCAATTGCACAGTCCCTTCTCTGTGTTTGGCAGCGGGTGATGGGTGTGACCAGTTCTGCCCCTGTCCTTGAAGGGCACATTTTGAAAATTATTATTAAGAAAACTTTCAAGCATTCTGCAGAGCCCAGAGAATAATACAGTAGGTTCTCTGTTCACAACACCAGCTCATGAAATGACATGAGAGAGAGGCCCGGCAGCCTGGCGGCGGGGGTGACCCCGTGCCCACCCACCTTCTTGTCCACGGCTCTGATTGTTGGGCCGCAGTGTCTGCCAGTTGGACGAGTGAGAAATGGTGAAGCCATGCTTTTTCGAATTATCTCTGGAGTTCCTGGGAAAAGACAACACGAAGAGGATAAGTTTGCAAAGAAATAGAGCTCCCCAAGGAAGTAAATTATCGATTAAAAATTCATGACAAATGTATTAAAACTGAAAATGAGAAAGTATCGACGGATACATATGTTAGTGACCCAGAATATTTTGATTGTCCTGTTGGATTTTGATTGGCCGCTGAATGATGGATTTGGCTGCTGCCCCCAAGGGAGGCAGGGTGGGCTTACATTTGACAGATGCTGTTTACCAGCAAGAGTGATGGCCACACACCTGCTTCTCTCCGGATAGAATCACATCAGATGCAAGCTCGGGTTCTTAAAGGCTTTACTTAAAAAAACAAAAGCAAACATATTCTTAGGAGTTCTTAGAAATCCTTTCTTTCCCTTTGTAATTTTTTTTTTTTTTTTTTTAATTTTCCATGTGGAATCTCAGTTCTCTGACCAGTCTTTGGTTCTCCATCCTCTCTGGGTCACCTGTTTTCGTGCTAAGTTCCTTAGACTTTCAAGGGTTTTTTTTTTTTTTTTCTTACATTTTAGCAATTTCTTATTTACTGAACAATAGACAGTTTACTCAGTTGCTCAGTCATGTCTGACTCGGCAGCCCCATGGACGTAGCCCTCCAGGCTCCTTTTGTCCGTGGGATTCTGCAGCAAAAATATTGGAGTGGGGTGCCATTCCCTTCTCCAGGGGAATCTTCCCAACCCAGGGAACGAGCCTGTGTCTCTTACGTCTCCTGCACTGGCAGGCGGGTTCTTTACCAGTGAGCCGCCAGGGAAGCCCTTGCCCGGTGAAGGAACACCGTTTTCTTAGTGACAGTTTATGAGTAGTGGGCTCTCTATAAATCTCCTCCAGCGTTTATTTGAAATGTCTATACTGAGCCAGCAAAATCATTCTTGTAGGACAAGGAAGAGTGGCGTCGATCCCCAGAGTTTGGTGCCGCTCAGAGTTTATGTTGCTCTGCGGTGAATCCAGATCCCTCTCACATCAGAAAGTCAGGGCTGATTAATTGTCAGAATAGACTGGGGCTGTGCTGAGCTAACAGAGGCCCTCCTGAAATCTTAGTGGTTTAATCCACTGAAAACGTCTCTGCCGGAGAGAGACCTCTGTGGAGTCCTCTGTCCACAGCAATGCCATTTGGAACGTGTGGCCCCCTGGGCCCCCGCAGCAGGGGAGGAGAGAGCTGGAGGGTCTCCAAGGAGTGGGGGGGTCTCGCTTCCGCTCACTTAGGTTCCAGGGGTCGGAGCTCGGTCACGTGGCCCCCAGGCTCTGCTGGCAGGTCCAGAGTGTAGAGGATGACTCAGGGCTTGATTTCCACATAGCATTTCCCCCGCGGATACCCTTCTTACTGGCCTGGATGTGACTGGCCGGTTTGTTGATGAAAGGGACAGTCTGTGTCATCCTTGCGACTACCGATTTGGTCTGATTCACACATTATGTCACAAAACTTCCATGTGCTTACACCCGTGGGACTGTGTTTTTAGCTTTGCCAACCGATAGCTTATTTTTATCCAGCTCTGTTCCCATGTCCCTTTAAGTTCCCCCTCCATCTGCTTTTATCTCTCAGATTTTGTAGCCAAATGGCTAAAAATGCCTCGGATCCCTTGGGAAGAAGAAGGGAGACATTGGGCACATTTAATTCCCATGCTCCTATTTCCTTGTTCTAGTCCCCATCTCCTTCATTCGGTTTAATATTATTCGCCACTCTCTTTGGGGTCCAGAATAAAATATTTGAATATTTCAACTATTTCTGCGTTACCTAGAGGCAGAGGAGGCAAGAGCGAGTCTGGGGGGTTGGGAGGCCGTCTGCCTGAGGGGAAGAAGAGGGAAGGACAGTAAACCGCTTCTAACCCTGAACCAGCTTTGCTTCCACACCACTGCCTTCAGCAGGCTCTGTCTAATCTTCCTCCTCGTCCAGGGTGAGCTTTCAAGCAGATCTCAGCCTTCTTGGTCATGTTCAAGGGCAGTCCAGTCCGATAGCACAGCTTCTGTCTTCCGTCCAGCTTAACACTGCTTCCCTCCCTGGGCTCATAACGGGGTGCAGGGGTGGGAGCTGGAAGGGGGGTGACGTGGGAGCAGGGGAGGAGAGTGCTGAGCGGGGAGGCGAGGCCGGGAGAGGCCTTCTGTCGCCGGAGAGCTGGAGCGTGGCGGTGGTGGCTTCCGGGAGTGGCCAGTGTCCAAATGCTGACTTTTTTTTCCTCAGAGGACTAAGATCACACTAGCTGCATGGCCAAAAAGAAAAAAGAAACAGCTTGGCGTCGGCCTAGAGGTCCTAAAGGCAACTGAACTGTGTTTGGGCCCGCCTTAAAGGCTGACTCTTCCTGGGTGTAGGTGGTCACTAAAGAGATGGTCTCCCGCCATGGGGACCACAGGCGTGCCACTCTATAAACTGTAGACTGTGGGAGCAAGCCAAGGAAGGAAGTAGCATCTTTCTAAGATACTCTTATTGATTTGTTCTTTTTGAAAAGGTCAGAGAATATAGCAGTGAAACGACCCGATTGATGCTGCTGCTGCTAAGTTGCTTCAGTCATGTCCGACTCTGTGCGACCCCATAGACAGCAGCCCACCAGGCTCCCCCGTCCCTGGGATTCTCCAGGCAAGAACCCTGGAGTGGGTTGCCATTTCCTTCTCCAATGCATGAGAGTGAAAGTGAAAATGAAGTCACTCAGTCGTATCTGACTCTTTATGAGCCCATGGACTGCAGCCTACCGGGCTCCTCTGTCCATGGGATTTCCCAGGCAAGAGTACTGGAGTGGGGTGCCATTGCCTTCTCCGATGCAATTAATATCTACCCAGTCACGGCCAGTGATGAGCTCATCCAGCTCTCGTGTGTTGACAGGTGTGGACAGGTGCAGGACAGAGCTGATGTCAGGGACACGAGTTTCCAGCCAGTCTCAGTGGAGGCAAAGAGGTGCTTCTCAGCTTTTCCTCCGGGGATGGAATCCTGTTTGATTTTTAGTTTGTTTTATATGTCATCTTTTAATTATGTTTCAGATAATGATGAAGAGAGATGCAGTTTGGTTATGAGAGTAAATCTTAAAAGGCTCAGTGGCTCCTTTATCTGCTGCCGAAAACAACTCCCACCAGGAAAGAGGGTTCCATTAATTGTCATTACCCGAGAATTATGGAATTAGAGCTGCTGGCGTTTCTTTTATCATTTGTATATTTAAGTGACAGTGGCATTACTTACTCTAAATTAAGTTCCTTTCACAGTTAAAAAATTATAACAGTGTGACAAGAAATGGAGCACTGTTGACTTTTATTTTGGAATGCCATCTTTCTAACGGAGGTGAAGGTGCATTTTTTCAGACTAGAAGGCAGGAAGGGTTATTCCTTGGCTTTGTAATAGAAGGGAATAGATAAGTGCATCCAAGTTAATTCTCCGTGAGTTTCAATGAGGGGATAGAACGTTTAAAGGGCTTCCTGGGTGGCTCAGTGATAAAGAACCCGCCTGCAGTGCAGGAGACGTGGGTTCAGTCCCTGGGTTGGGAAGATCCTCTGGAAAAGGGCATGGCAACCCCCTCCAGTATTACCGCCTGGAGGATCCCATAGACAGAGGAGCCTGGGGGGGAACTACAGCCCCTGGGGTCACAGCTTGGACACGGCTGATGGGGCTTAGCACGCGCGCCACGCTCAGAAGGAAGAGAACACTCTCCCACAGGGCTGCCCCCTGGCAGCCGGGCGTGGGCTGGGTTACTCTCGCCACTTGGAGCCGCCCCATGTGTTTGACTCACGGTCAGTGGAGTCAGAGCCACAAGGCCCGTGGGATCTGTGGGCAGGCCGGCGCTGGCCCGCCGTCCAAGGCCTGTCCCCAAGGCCGCCTCCCTCCCATCATTTGGGCTCCCGGGAGTTACATTCCCCGTTTCTGCTCCTTTCTTCCTGAAAGACATCTCAGTTCTAGGTGACTTGTTGTCTGTGGCCCAGTTTTGATGGCTCTTGTTAATAAGGCACCTTAACAATACCTGTGAAGTAGGTAGAAGCGTGTCCCAGCACTGACCGTTCTGCAGAGTTTGACAGGCTTCCTTGAGTACCTGTTATGGACGTGGGTCAATCACATTCTGAAACTTGGTGTATGAAGAATCCCCATTTAGTTGAAAGTGATTGTAATTGATGATCATCTTAGTGCGTGTAAAATGTGATTCGGTTTTTAAAAAGGCTCCCATACAAATTTTGGAGTTATATTGTTACCTGAAGTTCTGTGTGTAATCCAGGCAATTCAAACCAGAACAACAACAATCAAAGAAAAGCAACTTCTGTCTCAACAGTGGAAGATGAGCAAAGCTAGTAATGTTAACAGGGCCAGTTTTTGCTCACTGAAAGCCTTTGTTGGCAATGCGCTGCACAGAGGTACTTAATTCTCCTGAGTTCCAGGACCTTAGATTGAGATGGGAGAGAAGGGGTTAAAGGATAAAATCGCTATATTTTGGTGGCCAGTCAAAGGGAGATATAGGAGGTAGGATGTGAGTCCTCGGTTGATTAGACTCCAGTCAACATATTTAGATTTCTGTTGCTGTTGTTTAGTCCCTGAGTTGAGTCCAGCTCTGTGTGTCCCTGTGGCCTGCAGCAGGCCAAGCTGCCCTGTCCTCTGCCACCTCTCAGAGTTTGCTCAAACTCCCGTCAGCTGAGCCGGTGATGCCGTCCAATCATCTCACCCTATGTCACCCTCTTCTCTTCCTGCCCTCGGTCTTTCCCAGCATCAGGGTCTTTTCCAGTGAGTCGGCTCTTCACATCAGGTGGCCAGAGTATCAGAGCTTCCTTAGTTTTTAACTCTTCGTAAACCCTAAGCAAGGCAAGGCTGTGTCCTTTATGTTTTCAAAAGGCTCTAGACCACCCGGCACTGTCGTCAGCCTGGTCAGCTCGGCTCCGTTTCACGTTTCTGCTGCCGTGTGTTTCCCCCTTGTTGGGAGGAGGTGGATTTTTAGGACTTAGGTCCCTGAAGGAAACTGGCGACATGATGAGCGTTCTGGCTGGACACAACCCTGGGGCGTTGGTTCAGGCGCTGCCAGTCAGCATTTGCACCAAAAATGGCTAATGAGAACTAACGGGCCCCTCTGTACACACAGCTCAGGGACCACGACTCCATGCTCTGTGGTGACCAAAACGGGAAGGAAGTCCCAAAGCAGGAGGGGGTGTGTGTGTACATGCAGCCGACTCGCTTTGCTGTTCAGCAGAAACGAACTCAAGATGGTAAAGCAGCTGTAGTTGAATAAAAACTTCCTTTAGAAATGACCCATTAAAAAAAAAAAGACAATAGAAAAAGATTCCATTACAATGTTGATTAGAATCCAGCCCAGCTCAGACCGTATGAAGGAGCAGGGTTTTCATGGCCTGTAGAGGCTAGACACAGTCTGTTCCCGTCCGTGGTGAAGTTCTCTTCAAAGAGGTCTGCCTTTGGACCCTGTGAAGGACTTGTTGACTGAAGCATGCGGAGCCAAGGCTGAATACAACTCGAGAAAGTTTTCAGGCAGGGGAGCAATCTCTGGGCTCAGCTCGAAAAGTCAATCATCCGGTGACAAGGCTCTGCGGAAGCGGCTCAAGGATTGTAGCGGGAACGCGGGGGATCAAGGACTCAGCCGTGACGGGAGGAAAGAAACCAGAATTTACGTAGCTGCACTGGCCTTCCCAGGCCTGCCTGTGGATGCGTGTGTCGCACTGGGATGCTGTGGGTTTTTGTCCCCGTGTGGCTGTCTTCACAGCCAACGGTCAAGGGCAGTGGAGGCTTTTTGTCCCCAGCGGCTACTCCACACAAGCCCTGTCAGCTCACACTGCAGGCCGCGTGCGTACTGGTCAGGACCACTGTGAAAGGCACACTCAGAGTGAAGAAAAGCCTTCTGAAAAGCCTGCTGATACATTTAAGCAACTGCTTACGCAAATCATTTTAGTAGCTTTCATGGGATAATGACTAAGTCCATCAGGAAACTAGCAGTTACAAAGCAGAAAGCACACAGACGTAAGCACGAGTGGAACGGAACTCTCTTGTGTTTTGAAATACTTTGAACAGAGCCTCTTGAAGTTAATGTTTCATTGGATATATACTTGAAGTAAAAAATAAATAAATAAAAGATAGATTTGAGTCCCAGTGTCTGTGATCTTGCTAAAGTGGTGTTTATTTTTTAAACATAGCTAAGAATACCAGTCTGACATCCCCTATAGGATCGTTGTGAGGATCAGAGTCAAGATAATTGAGGTGAAGTGCTTTGTAACTGGTAAAGTTCTATAAAATATGAATACTAATTGCTAGGTTGTTTCAGCGTTTCTTGTCACAGTTATTTTGGGAAAGTGTCAGTTTATTGAGCCAAAGAATTCCTAGAAATCAGCCCTTATTGACAGGGAAGTACTTAAAATAATTATTTTTCTAGTATGTAATGGTTAAAAGTTTTAATTTGACCCTGGGCTTTGCCAGGTGGCTCAGATGATAAAGAATCTGCCTGCAATGCAGGAGACCTGGGTTCGATCCCTGAGATTCCCTGGAGGAGGGCATGGCAACCCACTGCAGTGTTCCTGCCTGGAGAATCCCATGGACAGAGGAGCCTGGCGAGCTGCAGTCCATGGGGTCACAGAGAGTCTGACATGATGGAGCGACCAACGCAGTTCTCACTTTTGCAGCAGAACAGCCCATGAGAGGAAACGTGGGGTGCAGGTTCAGTCGCTGGGGAAGAAAGTGAGATGGGAGGAGGGGGCATTGGAGCAGAAACAGCTCAGATGCTGGGTCTCCGAAGCCGCTGCCCAGGCCTGCCACTGGCCTGTCTGGACCAGGCCCAGTGATGGTGAAGAAGGCAGGGGGAGGGGACAGGGCATTCCGTTTTCCTGTTATCCCTTCTTTTGTGTCCCAGTTCACTTCTTTCTGAGGTGTCTTTTCAGAAATAGCATCTCGCATATCGCCCCATACTGTGGTAGATAAACCCTCTCACGGATTTAAATTTAAAGTCACTGCCTGTATCAAAAACTTCAATTTTAAGTATTAAATTCTTCCTAATATGACCTGTTTAAATGAAGTCAATAAGTTAAAAAGTGGAGAGATCTCTGAGCCCCGCCTTCCTATTGCTCATTCCCTTCCTCTCCGTGTGTGAGCCCTTGTACACGCGCGCGCGGGAAGCTGGTCCAGCCCGATCCCCAGCCCGTGGATCAGACGCTGCCCACGGAGTCTGACAGCAAACAGTAGATGCACAAATGTGAAAAGTTGTGGAGTCTTGGAAGGTGGTGGTCTCTGAAGAAAACAGAGCAGAGTAAGGGGATTCGTTGCTGAAAATCCTCCTAAGAAGGCCAGCTTCTGTATAAAACCGAAATCGTATGAGATAAGAGTCCAGAGATGGGATGTTCAAAGGCAGCAAGAAGAGAAGGAGGAGGAGGAGGAGGAGACCTAACTGCCTCCCATCTGGAGCGTTTTGTTTAACTGAGGGTGCTTCTTTCCAGTCAGTTTTCTGTTCCAGAGATTCTCGTTTACTGGAACCCTCCAGTTCTGGAATGTAGGAAAAAAGGAAAAAAAAAAAAAAAATGCTGCCTTAAAACCCCGTCAGCCCAGGAGCACCTGGCAACAAATTACTGCCGAGGAGTGCCAAAGGCCTGAGAATTAGACCTGCCCGGATGACAGTGCCTCCGAGTGTCTGGTTAGTTATGGCTCACTCTCTTCCATGAAGAATTTGAGGTGCCGTATAAAAGTACGTACAGGAGGATAGAATAAGTAGTTCAGATAATCAGGACGAAGAGGATGTAAGGATCAGAAAATAGAACTGGGACAAGAGAGACGCACAGAGCCGCGCTGCCGTTCTCAGAGGTAACCTGTAAGGATGGCTGTGCGCTTCCATGGGGCGGAGCGAGGACTGAGTGAGGATCAGTTACGTTAAGTCGAGATACCCTCACACTGAAAACGGTCCAGTTGTTCAGAGAAGAAAAGAAGCTTTTCCTGTTCCCATTTTCTTAGACCTGAGATCAGTGTATTTCACGAAGACTCGTAGGGACGACTCAGTGGCCTAGTGACCAACTCTCTGGACAGGGAGCTCCTGGCACCTTCCGCACGTGATGGGCCAGACAGCTCCGTGGTGGTGGTGTACTTGCTCAGTCATGTCCAACTCTTGCGACCCTGCGGACTGCAGCCTGCCAGGCTCCTCTATCCAGGGGATTCCCCAGGCAAGAATCCTGGAGTGGGTTGCCATTTTGCAGGGGTGCAATTCAGAAGAGGCAGATCTCAATGGGACCAAAGCAAAGTGTTTCAAAAACAGAATTTGATGCAGCTCAGCCCATAGATGTCCTTCCTTGCAGCCCTTCCTGGTGACTGACCGTCAGCAGCAGGCTTTGCAGTAAGATTGAATGTGAGTCAGAGGTGCTGGGCAGTGGAGGAAGCTGGAGGCTGCTCCTCATGAGGGCCTCATCCTTGAGCGTCCGAGTACGAGGTGCTGCGGTTTCAGGGGCCGACGGTATGGCCTCTCGCTGGTCTGTCCTCCCTGGCAGCCAGGAGGCCCCGAGTCACACCCACCCTGAGTTTTTGTATATTGTGATCTTCCTAAATTCATCTCTTGGTTGCCTTTCAAAGATGATGTGGGTCTGCTCAGTCGCTTCAGTCGTGTCCGACTCTTTGTGACCCCATGGATTGTAGCCCACCAGCTTCCTCTGTCCATGGGATTCTCCAGGCAAGAATCCTGGAGTGGGCTATTGTGGCCTCCTCCAGGGCATCTTCCCGACCCAGGGATTGAACCTGCCTCTCTTAGGCCTCCTGTATTAACAGGTGGGTTCTTTACTACTAGCTCCACCTGGGAGGCCCCTGGTTCTTATAACCTCCCCAGAATAAACAAATTATTTCATTCAGCCATGAAAATTTTTATCTGGAATGTTTCTTCTCACGCGTTATGTAAAAGGCGTATATAAAAGTCTGTCCTGCATTCACCCAGTTACTTCCCCTAAAAGGACAGACGGCTACTGCTTTTCTTTTTTTTTCTATCCATAATATTCCACTGTATGGATATAGTGGGGTTTATTCAACCCGCTTCCTATTCACGGACACTTGGGTTGTTTATTGTCTTGTTATAAACAGTGCTCCAGTAAACAGCCTCATACATTCGTAACTTCCTGTGGGTGGGAAGCAGCCTGGTAGTCAAAGCGGCAGAGTGTGTGTGACTCTGAGGATGCCGACAGGGTGATGCTCCTTAGGTCTGGGGGTGAAAAGCCCACACGTGCGCCTGCTCTCAGCGTATGAAAGGTCGTGGTTTCCCTTGGCTTTGGTGTCAAGTATGTGATGAGATGTTTTTATTTTTGCAGGTCAGATAAGTAAAAAATAGTAATCTGGTGCACTTTTGTTTTTCTTCAGTAAACTTTTCATTTGCTTAAGAATCATTTTTTTCCTCCCTTTTTGCGCACGTCTCCATATTCTTTGCCTGTCTGAATAAGGAGATTGCTTTTCTTTTTCTTACCTACCGTTAGGCGCTGCGTGTCATTCTTATCTTGCTCTAGGAAAGTTTCAGCTGGTGAAGGTAATGAATGAAAGAAGCAAAGCTAAGAACTAAAAACTGCATGTTAAGCAGACTCAAACACGCTAAACCTCCCGCTCTTTCAGCTGCAGGTGCTGGGCTCAGATGGTTGGTTTTATCTAAAATTTTTATAATAAAATATAAAGGATTTAATAATTAAGGAAAAAGTCTAACTCACAGAGCAACATTAATATTCTACCTATCTTTATTATTTTTTATTTGCAAAGACAGTTCAGAAACATGTTTTAAACATATTTAAAAACGATTAACCTTATAATCTTTGAACATCACATTTTATTATTATTATTATCATTATTTTACATTACAACCCTTATTTGTCCCTATATTGAAGAGTGGTATCATAGTTCATACTCATGTTCAGATAGACATTTTTTATAAGCTGGTGATAAACATTCACTGTGTAAATGCACCTTGCCTCTGGTCGGCACCCGCTGAGGTCCTGTCTGGGTGTTAGGAGTGGGATGGACCTGTGGCCCCTCGTGCCCTTTAACCCTCTTTCTGGTCTCCCCTCCCCACTGCAGCCGGAGCTCAGGACCGGATCGGCTGGGCCTTCGGGCTGGGGCTGGAGCGGGTGGCCATGATCCTCTACGACATCCCTGACATCCGCCTCTTCTGGAGCGAGGATGAGCGCTTCCTGAAGCAGTTCCGAGTGCAGGACATCAACCAGAAGGTGACGTTCCAGGTGAGTGACGGCGGGAGTCCCGTGAGCACGAGTGACAGGGTCACATGCCGTAAGGAGGATCCGTGAGTTTAAAGGTAATGTGACCTTGCAAAGCGCTTTCAGTAGAGATTTATAAGCACACAGGAGATGCATGGACCTTCTAAAATTATATACTGATAAAAGGAGATTTATCAAGCCTGTTAGTCTAAGCAGGGAACCAACTTTGGGCTTCTTTAATGTCTGTTCTTCATGAAATATCCATCTTTATCACTGATGATACTTTCACAGTTCAGTTTTTTGGGGTTTTTTTTATGCTAATCTAGACACATTGACTTTCTTATGATTAGTGTTTGAAATGTGCATTTTTCTCATCATTTTATTTTCAGTTTCTGTCTTTATTTTAAAAGCATGTCTCTTGTAAACAGCTGGGTCTTTTTGTAAACCCGCATTTAATTGGGGTGTTGACTCTTTGTTACACTCAATATATTACATGGGATATTCTTGGGGTTAATTTTTGCTATATCTTTAATTCTCATCCATTTTCCTTTTCTGTTCTTTTTCTTTATTTGGAAATTGAGATTTTTGTGTGGGGGGTTGTCTGTATTATATTTTATTACTCTATTGCTGTTTAGTTTCTCAATTCTATATTATTTTTAAGTGGTTATTCTAGATTACAGTATGCATAATTAATTCATCACACTTTACCATGAGTAACCAGGGTATTACAACTCCATGAAGCATTTAATGTTACAATACTGTAATTCTGTTTACTCTTTCTTTCTCTCGTATTATTACCATCATATTTTATTTCTCTGTATATTATAATCCCACAGTACATTGCTCTGTTTGCTCCGAATAGCCATTGTCCTTCAGAGGAAGCTAAGACTGCATCCTTCTTGATATTTGCCCATTCCTCGCTGCCCTTCATGGTTCTCCGTAACCATTTCTGTAAGTCTGAAGGGCTTCCTTTACCGTTTCCCGTGGTGCAGCGTGAGTTTTCCCAGCTTCTCTTTGGAAATGCCTGTCTCATCTTTATTTTATATCAGTGACATTTTCCATGGACATGGGCGTCCAGGTGGCCAATGATGGTGCATGCCTTATTTTTTCCTCTCAGTTCTTTAAAATGTGTCATTTCGTTGCCCCTGTCTTTTTGCTTTGGGTTTTGGCGGGTTGACCTGTGTGTGACCTTCTGTCTGTTACCTTCCTTGGGGCTTCAGTGTGTTGAATTAGTGCTTTTCAACCCTTTTTGAAAAGCCTCACATCTCTTCCGACAATTCTTTCTTTCTTTGCTTTTCAGACTGTGACTACGTGTGTATCAGCGCATTTGGGTTTGTGCCACAGAGCTCTGATGCCCAGGGTGTGCTTTTTATTACTGACTTTTTTCCCCCACTGTGTGCTTTATCGTGGGTAGTTTTTCTCATCTTTTCTTTGGGTTTCCTCGTCTCCTCTATTGTGTCCACGTAACCGCTAAGCCCCTCCAGCGAGTTTTCATTCCAGCTTTGCACTCATCATTTCTCCAGTTTCTGCTTGCATCCTTGCGACTGATGAAATGCTCCATCCCTTCATCCGCTTTGGACAGTTTCCCTTAAGCTCTCCGGGCTGCTCATGACGGTGACGCTTAAGCCTTGGTCTGTTATTTCCAGGCGCTCAGTGCTCTGTGCTCCTTTTAGCCTCCTTTCTTCTTAGCCACCGGTCACATTTTGCCGCTTCTTCACTCGTCTTAGTTGTTAAGTGTTGGCAACATGTATCCTCAGGAAGCCTGACCCTCTCCTTGGGCAGGCAGCAAAGGCAGCGAAGCTGGGTCACTTCGTCATAACCAGGAGTCGAGCTGGATTTTGCATCTCCGTAAGTTTGTGTAAGACACTTAACTTCTGGCGGAGGAGGGTGGGGCAGATAGGATTTGATAGCTGAGACAGTAGGTCTCTGTAAAATGCTTTGTGAATTATAGATCACAGAGAGCTACTTCCTAATGACTCCCTTATAATTAGTATCTATTGACTACATTGTGTCAGTTTCCCGTGGCTAATGTTACAAATTACCACAAAGCTAGCAGGTTCAACCCATATGTCTCTCTTATTTTAAAGCCTCAGAGGTCAGGAATTCACAGTCAGTCTGCTGGGCTCAGGCTCAGGGGCAGCGGGGCCGGGGCCCCCAGAGGCTCCAGGGGAGACCCTCCCCTCCTCCTGCCTGGGTCAGCTTCCGGGCCAACCGCCGTCCTTGACCCCTGACTGCATCACACCGAGTCCCCCCTTTCCTTCCCCGTGCGGCCGCTCTGCCTTCCCTCTGCGCATTTGTCTCTTGTCACAAGGCCCCTTGAGACGGGCTTATCTCCACCCACTAAGACGTTTTCTCCGTCACATCCATGCAGTAGTCTCTGAATGTCAGGTAACAGATCCATGGGCTCCTCGGATGAGGAAGTGGACATCTTTGGGGGCCGTTATTCAGCCCATCACATACACTTTGGTTTTTTTAAACAAAGCGTTGTTTGTTCCTTTGGCTGCGCCGGGCCTTGGTTGTGGCACGTGGGGTCTCCAGCTGTGGCGTGTGAACTCTAGCTCCCTGACCAGGGATTGAACCCGGGCCCCCCTCGCTCGGGAGCGCAGAGTATTAGCCACTGGGCTACCAGGGGAGTTCTGCACAGACCTTTATCTGTTCCATTTCCATCACGGCAAATTGCTGGCTTCAGATAGGACAGAGGAGATTTTGTTGTTAGCTGTAAGTAATATGAAAGTGTGAGCAGTTTCTGACCATTTGTGTGGAGTGGTCGTGGGTCTATACATGAAGGAAATAGGGACTCCTCTGTCACTGACTGACGTTGGCCTGTCTGAGGAAGAACACGTAACATGATTGCGAACGATGGTGAGGCTGAGCCTGAAGGCACGATGCGTTGGCCGCCGCCAGCCATTCAGTGACGGTGAGACGGTGGGTCTCCTGTCGCCCGTCGTCTCTGAGGTCGGTCGTAGTTAGACTCCTGGGAAGCCAGCGGTCAGGCAGTGGTCTCCCTGGGGTACCAGGCATCAGCTTCGAGTGCTGCTCTGGGAGGACGGGGAGTTTCTTACGGCCAAGGTTGGCCATTTCCCCTTATTTTGTGTCTTCCCGCGGTCATGGTTCAGGGCCCCGTAGGCTGCGCATTAACTTATTTAGTGCCTTATAACACCTGTCATTTGTTGGGTGCTGGGTACAAGTCATGGGACCAGATTGCCTGTATCATAGCTTTCATTCTTCACAGTCTGATGGGAGTGAAGTCTATTAACCCATTGTATAGACAATGAAACTTGAGCCTTGGAGCCAACAAGGAACTCAGCCCCAAGAACTCTGCTCGCAAGTCACAGAGCTAGCATTTTCACTAAAGCCGACTCCAGGGAGCTCCCACCATTGAACAGGTAAAATCTTATTTTGTAGCCGAAGCACCACTCTGGAGTCAATGAGATGAAATGGACAGTTTCTGACTTCAAGCTGTTTTCAATCTAGAGAAGGAGACAGATTTATCAAGCGCTGGCTTCCCCCATGTCTCAGTGATAAAGAATCCACCTGCAGTGCAGAAGACACGGGTTCCACCCCTGGGTTGGAGAGATCCCCTGGAGAAGGAAATGGCAACTCATTCCAGTATTCTTGCCGGGGAAATCCCATGGACAGAGGAGACTGGCGGGCTACAGTCCATGGGGTCGCAAAAGAATCGGACATGACTGAGCGACTAAACAACAAAATTATAAATAACATGAAGTGCAGTGCAGGGCTGCACACAGCCGAATGTAGAGTCTTGCTAATACTGACCAGTGTATGCGGGGATCAAAATTTTCATCTTTTTTTAATCCTGTTTTGCTAGTTAATTCTCAGAATCCGTCCACGTCTCTCCAGAATTGTCTCAGGACTTGAGCCTGCGATTACTTACTAATCTCCGGGACTTGGAATAGTTCCTAGATCCGGTTTCCGTGTCATTACCGTAAATGTTGTCTGGTAGAGACTCAGTGCAGGATTGTTCGGTGTTTCCTCACTCTCTTCCCAGGTGAATCCAGCTGCGAGAATCCCATCAGCTTCATTGTGTTGCGGTGAAATTAGTGGCCCTCATTTTTCTTCCCACTGTTTCCCCGTGCAATTTTTTCCATCTTGCCAAAAAATAAAAAAAAGCACATAAACATTTTTCTTCTGCAGGAAGGGGGATGTTTATCCTAGAAGAAAGTCATAGAAAATCAGAGGCTCTGGGGGAGATGACCAGCCGCAGGACCGTTTGTCTCTGCCCTGTAGGCACTGTTGACGGTCAGGCATGGGGAGATGCAGGGAGCAGGAAGATGGACCCATTTGCCGTGGGAACCGTCCTGGTGCATTTCTGTAAAGCCTTCATCCCAGTGAGCATCTCGTCCCTGTTCACTGGTACTCCTGTTGTGCCGACCTCCACAGCCACTGGACGAAGCGGCCACGGTCACCCCGTGACTTCTGGCCCTTCCTTCCCGTAGTTTCCATCTCCACCTTGCTTTGCCTGCCTTGCGATGTGAGGATGTTTCACGGACCCTCGGTCTGTTGAGTCCTGTTGGATTGTGACCCCGTGTCTGTCCCGGGGCCTCTGTCGTCAGAGGCTTGTAGATTTATGACTGCTTTTTATCTTTGTGAAAGCAAAGCAAAGAGCAGCCACCACACATTTCTTCCTTATTTAACGCACTTTTAAAACAGTAAGAGCGGTCCTCAGATCTTCTGGTATAGATTGGACAGTTATGTTGTGTGACCTTTATATGTACACATGTTCGGCATCCTCGTTACAACTTTCTGGCCTTTAACCCAGTGAAGATGTGCAACAGCCTCCTGTTTGTCGACACCACTGGGTACGTGCATGCTCAGTCGCGTCCGACTCTTTGTGACCACATGGACTGCAGCCCGCCAGGCTCCTCTGTCCTTGGGATTTTCCAGGGAAGAATACCGGAGTGGGCTGTCATTTCCTCCTCCAGGGGCTATCTTCCTGACCCAGGGATCAAACTTGCCTCTTTTGAATCTCTTGCATTGCAGGCAGATTCTTTACCACTCAAACCACTGGGAAATCCAAATTAAGGGGGGGTCTCAGTCTTACCTTAAGCATGGATTGTAGCCCATCAAGGCAAGAATATTGGAGTGGGTTGCCATTTGCTTCTCTGGGGCATCTTCCTGACCCAGGGCTCGAGGCTGGGTCTCCTGCACTATAGTCAGACTCTCTGCCATCGGAGCCCCCTGGAAACCATAATGCCCCCCTTGCCTGGACCTGGCTGTGCCTGTTTTCCCACGTCAGTGGCGTGGGAGGCGTGGACAGGATGTGTTACAGGATGAGATTTTCTCTGTTTGAAACAGTGTAGAAATCTGGGTCCCCTGGGCACGTGCACCTGTTAACTTACAGTAGCCAAAGGGAAAAGGCTGGATTGCTGACCTCAAAAGGCTCAGCCTGGGATGAGCCTCTGGGAACGATCATTGGAATACCAGAGCCAGTTCAGGTGGAAAGTTCAAGGTTTTTATTAATGTTCTGGGGGCCGAATAAAACCGAAGTAATTTACCTTGCTAAGTTATTAGTCATGAAAGGTAAGCGTATTGTTGTGAGTGTCTAATTTGCCTCGTCCTGAATGAAAGGAGAAACAAAACTCCTCACAGTTTCAGTTAGTGGTGAGATGAACCGAGTAACTGAATAAGTCCATTATTCAGAGGATGAGGGAAGCATTTGGGTTCATCTGTAACTTAAAGTCAGCCTGTATTTAGACTGAGAAATGAGAATTACTTTGTGATTCCATTATCACACAGCTTTTTTTTTTTTTTTTTCCCAAACTGTGCACTTCGGTTGGCGTTTTGTATGTATAATCTTGTGATCTTGAAAATGAAGAACGGTTAACGTAAGCATTCATTTATATCGTGGATAGCTTAATTATTCCTTCTATCACTTGGCTGAGTAATGAATCAAATGTTTTCTTTCCATTTGAGGAAAGAATTTATTTTCTCAAGGGCCTCCCTGTGAGATTTATAAATTACAATCAAGAGACTGTAATTCATGACCAAGGATAGTGGATTATAAATAGATGACCCTTGTAGAGCCTGTTCGGCAGAGTGTGAACTCCTGTTTAATCAGTGGATGAAGACCAAACAGCTATGGTATATTTATCTGTATTCATTTTTAAAATTATGAAATCTTGTAAACATACAAACATTTGGTTTTCTGATTTGACTTTTTAATAACATAGAACTGTGTACCCTCCACCCAGCAAATATGCTGGGATTTACCACAGATCCTTGTAAAGAAGAAAAGCATTCGAAATGCATTTGACACATCCATGCCTCCCTGATGGACCCCTCTTCCTGCTTTCTTCCCCAGAGGTGACCTCTGACTTTGGTTTGATGTTTGCCATCCTCAGGTTATTATTGCAGTTTGTGTATATCAAAAAGAAAAAAGAAACCACTGTAGGATTGCTTCAAAACGACACTGGACAGCCACAGTGGCTAAAAAATAGGAATTCACTTTGCTGTGAATTTCACCTGGAAATAATGCAACATTGTAAATCAACTATTCTTTTATAGAAAATTTAAAAATTAAATTTTAAATAAAGAAGTAGAAATTCAGGGAGATTTAATGAGGAATTTGATGAGCATATTCTACAATGTGTATTGCAATGCAGAGAATCCAAAACAGCCAAATAACTAAGCTGAAGGACTTGCTTCTCTGATGTCAGGTCTTTTTTACAGTAATTGTAAGAGTGTGGACCCAAGGCAAGGCAAACACAGAGGCCTGTGAAAGGCAGTCGGGAGCCCAGAAACACAGCTTTGTATTATTTCTGGCCTCCTGACACGATCTGCACTATAGAACCTGCAGGAGGAGGCGACGTTGTGCAAACCAAGCACGGATAATTGAGAATCCATATGGGAAAAAAATGAAACTCGATCCCAGACTCCTAATTATTCAGAAACAAATTGCAGGGGTTTGCAGATCTAAGTGGAAAAGGCAATTTATCTGATACTGACTTTGAAAAAGTCACTTTGCCGTGAATGATCCTTTGATTCTTATTGGAGTAGATTGAATTGGGGAGATTGAACCAAATGAACTGTGGTGATGTAAAATTAAAGCCTAATTAAATGTCTGATCTTGAAAGTTTGTGAATAAGTATTTATTTAAAGTGGTTGCTATAGGTTTTTTTGTAAAGCCTTTAAAACAAAATCAAATTAGGGATATTTCCTTCTATTTCTAGTTTGCTAACAGTTTTTATTACAAATGACTCAAAATTTACAAATGCTTTAGTATATTTTGAGGGCTTCCCTGGGGGCTCAGATGGTAAAGGACCTGCCTGCCAATGCAGGAGACCTGGGTTCAATCCCATGGTTGGGAGGATCCCCTGGAGAAGGGAATGGTAACCCACTCTAGTATTCTTGCCTGGAAAATCCCATGAATGGAGGAGCCTGGCGGGCTGCAGTCCAAGGGATTGCGAAAGAGTCAGACACAACTGAGCGAATAAACAACAACCCCCTATCCCACAGCCCTTGGAACCCACTTCATTTCCTTTCTCTTTGAACTGATCACTGTAGGGAGTTCATCTGTGTGCGTCTTTTTGTGATGTGTATTGCTTATTCCTTCATCTGTGGTTGGACACTTGAGTTGCCCCCGACTCTTTGACTGTTGTGAAACAATTCCACTATAAACGTAGGGATATAGTTATCTCTTCAAGACCCCACTTGCAATTCTCTTGGGAACTCTTTTCCCCAGACGTGGGTTGCTGGATCATAGAGTAATTCTCTTTTTAGGTCTTTTGATGAACTGTCATACTGCTTCCCACCACAGCTGCACCATGTTAAACTCCCACAAACAGCACAGTTCCAATTTCCCTTCTTTGCCAAAAATTATTATCTTCTGTCTCTTTTAATATAGTAGCCATCCCAGTAGGCGTGAAGTTATATCTCATTGTGTTTTGATGCGTTTCCCTAATGATCTGTGATGTTCAGAATCTTTCCACGTACCCGTTGACCATTTCCTTTGCCTTGGGCCAGCCTCCCAAGGGCTGCTGGTCACTCAGTCCCTGCCCTGGTGACGGAAGTGCTGCCGGCCATTCTTGAGGTCCAGCCACAGTCTGCTATGGGTGACTGTGATGGTTCAGTTCAGTTCATTTGCTCAGTTGTGTCCGATTCTTTGCGACCCCATGAATCCCGGCACGCCAGGCCTCCCTGTCCATCACCAGCTCCCGGAGTTCACTCAAACTCATGTCCATCGAGTCTGTGATGCCATCCAGCCATCTCATCCTCTGTCGTCCCCTTCTCCTCCTGCCCCCAATCCCTCCCAGCATCAGAGTCTTTTCCAATGAGTCAACTCTTCGCCTGAGGTGGCTAAAGTACTGGAGTTTCAGCTTTAGCATCATTCCCTCCAAAGAACACCTAGGACCGATCTCCTTTAGAATGGACTGGTTGGATCTCCTTGCAGTCCAAGGGACTCTCAAGAGTCTTCTCCGACACCACAGTTCAAAAGCATCAATTCTTCGGTGCTCAGGTTTCTTCACAGTCCAACTCTCACATCCATACATGACCACAGGAAAAACCGTAGCCTTGACTAGATGGACCTTTGTTAGCAAAGTAATGTCTCTGCTTTTCAATATGCTATCTAGGTTGGGTCATAACTTTCCTTCCAAGGAGTAAGCGTCTTTTAATTTCATGGCTGCAGTCACCATCTGCAGTGATTTTGGAGCCTCAAAAAATAAAGTCTGAAACTGTTTCCCCATCTATTTGCCATGAAGTGATGGGACCAGATGCCATGATCTTAACATTCAGTTTTCTGAATGTTCAGCTTTAAGCCATCTTTTTCACTCTCCTCTTTCACTTTCATCAAGAGGCTTTTTAGTTCCTCTTCACTTTCTGCCATAAAGGTGGTGTCATCTGCATATCTGAGGTTATTGATATTTCTCCCGGAAATCTTGATTCCAGCTTGTGCTTCTTCCAGCCCAGCATTTCACATGATGTACTCTGCATATAAGTTAAATAAGCAGGGTGACAATATACAGCCTTGATGTACTCCTTTCCCTATTTGGAACCAGTCTGTTGTTCCATGTCCAGTTCTAACTATTGCTTCCTGACCTGCGTACAGGTTTCTCAAGAGGCAGGTCAGGTGGTCTGGTATTCCCATCTCTTTCAGAATTTTCCAGTTTCTTGTGATCCACACAGTCAAAGGCTTTGGCATAGTCAATAAAGCAGAAATAGATGTTTTTCTGGAACTCTCTTGCTTTTTCCATGATCCAGCAGATGTTGGCAATTTGATCTCTGGTTCCTCTGCCTTTTCTAAAACCAGCTTGAGCATCTGGAAGTTCATGGTTCACATATTGCTGAAGCCTGGCTTGGAGAATTTTGAGCATTACTTACGTAGCGTGTGAGATGAGTACAATTGTGTGGTAGTTTGAGGATTCTTTGGCATTGCCTTTCTTTGGGATTGGAATGAAAACTGACCTTTTCCAGGCCTGTGGCCATTGCTGAGTTTTCTAAATTGGTGGCATATTGAGTGTAGCACTTTCACAGCATCATCTTTGAGGATTTGAAATAGCTCAACTGGAATTCCATCACCTCCACTAGCTTTGTTCATAGTGATGCTTTCTAAGGCCCACTTGACTTCACATTCCAGGATGCCTGGCTCTAGGTGAGTGATCACACTACTGTGATTATCTTGGTCATGAAGATCTTTTTTGTACAGTTCTTCTGTGTATTCTTGCCACCTCTTCTTCATATCTTCTGCTTCTGTTAGGTCCATACCATTTCTGTCCTTTATTGAGCCCATCTTTGCATGAAATGTTCCCTTGGTATCTCTACTTTTCTTGAAGAGATGTCTAGTCTTTCCCATTCTGTTGTTTTCCTCTATTTCTTTGCATTGACCACTGAGGAAGGCTTTCTTCTCTCTCCTTGCTAATCTTTGGAACTCTGCATTCAGATGCTTATACTTTCCTTTTCTCCTTTGCTTTTCGCTTGTCTTCTTTTCACAGCTGTTTGTAAGTGATGGCTAACTGTGATGATTAGACTTCCGTATCTCCTCTGCCCACCTCTGTTCCTCCTGGCATTCCTTTGGACTTAATTTTGCCCGGGGTTGGGGTGGGAAGTGTCTCTAGTGGAAGAGATTATGGCCGTTCCTGGGCCCTTGTCCCTCAGCGAAGTCCCGCCAGGTGGCTGAAATCCCTTGAAACCGAGTCTGGATTCTGAGGTCCAGAGGAGCCATGAGAAGATGGTAGCACGGCTTTGCGGAAGGGGGACGCAGCCCCTGTCTTTGCAGATTCTTTCCTCTTGAAATGACTTCTTGGTCGCGGAGCCTCGGGGGCAGGTTCCCCCACACCCTGCTGCCCCAGGTGGGAGGGCGGCGCTTCTCCCCCGGCGCCTGCCCCTCTCGGTCCGCGTGGCGGCTCCTCCCGCAGGTGTGGGGAGGGCGGTTCTCCCGCTCGCCCACCCCCGGGCCCGGCTCCGTGTCCGTCCGCGTGGCCGCCCCTCCTGCTCTCCCCAGGTGGGAGGGCGGCGGTTCGCCCCCGGGCCCGGCTCTGTCCGCGTGGCCGCCCCTCCGGCTGTACCTCGGGTGTGAAGGCGGCGGTTCGAGCGCCTGGCCCGCCCCGTCCCCGGGCGCGCGGGCCCTCGTCTTGGGCGGTGACTCTCTGCCCGGGCCCGGCCCCTTTCCGCGTGGCCGCCCCTCCTGCTCTCCCCGGCGCCCGGCCCGCCCCGTCCCCCGGGCGCGCGGGGCCCACTCAGGGCCGCGGCCGTGGAGGAGCCGCGCGGGGCTTCCGAGCGGCCGCGCCGGGTCGGCGCGCCCCTCCGCCTGCCTGCGCCGTCCCCCGCCGTCCGCCGCGCTGTCGCCGCCGCCCTGCGGTCTCTTCCCCCGTGACTTCTCTCGCGTGCCCCGTCCGAGGTAGGCCGTCCGCGAAGCAAGGAGGAAGCGGCCCCTCGCGGGCTGCCTGCCCCTGCTGCGGGCTGAGACCGCGGTTCCAGCGCGGGAAAGCGGGCGGGCCTTTATCAGCGCTCCGTTCAGAGGCCCCCTGCGCCTCGGCGCCGCGCGCTGTGCCTGCCGCCGGGGGTGCAGGGTCGGCCCGTCCTGGGGCAGCGCGGGCGTGAACAGGCGAGGGGCTCCGAGCAGGGTGGGCCCGGCCTCTGACCAGGGCGGCGCCTGGAGGCACGACCCCGCCGTCGTCTGCGGCTCTGCCCCGTGTGTGCGGTGTGCGGGGGGCGCTCTGAGATCGAGGGGCACGCGGACGAGGGCAGGCTGAGTTTTCTCTGGAAGGCAGCTAACAGTATAGAAACCATCGTCGTCGTATTTCCACCCGTTCAGAAGCGGGGAGGAGGGGTGGGAGCCAGGTGGCCAGGGGTCCGCTCCAGCCCTCCCTCAGGCTGGGGAAGAAATGGGGGGAAGCGGGAAGGGGGAGGGGGCAGCAGTGGCGAGACTAGCAGGTCAGGTTCGGGCTCGACACGTTTTAGACAGAACTGAAGGGCCTTGGGGTGACCACATGGGGGGCCTGTGTGGTTTGTCAACTGAATTGAGATTCACGCCCCTTGAGAGTGAAGGGATCTGTTCACTGTGCTTCCAGCTACACAAGCAGACTCCTGCTGACCTGGGCACTCGGGTTGTTCACACACTTTAGGTAAAGATACGCGAGAAAGAGTGATCCCCAGATGTCTGGCCTTTAGAGCTCGGTGGATGGAACATAGGAGAGAAAAACCAGACCTGGAGAATTTACTGAGTGGAAACGTTTGAACCCAGGATTCACTGATGTCCCCTTTCAAGCTCTGCTTTTTTGTTGGCGCTGCCTTTGCCATCATTTTGTTTGTTTTAATTGGCACAGACAGGTCCTCGGGAATGGTAGCAGATATGGCTGTATCCAGGTGACCGCTCAGGCTGAGGCAGGAAGGAGGAGAAGGTGGGAGCCAGGTGTTCACTGGGGAGGGTGAATTGGGGCTGAGTTCTCAGAGGGTGGATGGTCCAGACCGAGTCCAGCGCTGGTGTAGGAGAATTGCTGGAAAGAAGACAGCCTGCAAACGCCAACAAATAAGACTCAGAGGAAGCTTCCTCCCTACCAGAGGACCACACTAACAAGGAGGCGGGCTGAAGAGGGACCACAGGGCCAGATAGCTGTCCTTCTTCAGTGTCTGCTTAGCTGGGCACTGCTGACGTCACTTTGAAGATGCTTCAGGCTCTTGGACCTTGCTTGAGAACAGTTTCATGTAAACACAGGTCATCACTGAAAGCTAGTGTTACATCATTACAAAAATGGGGAAGGGGTGGGAAATCACGGTTTTTGGAAGATTTTAGAGATCTCTTCTGGAACATTTCTGTATCTTAAGGAAAAAAAAAAATTATTTTTCTGACCAAGACTGAAAAATGGGAGGAAAAAACCCTCAAATATTCTAGTAAATGCTATCCACATTTGAATATTTGGAAGATCTTCCTAGAGTGTTTATCTTGTTGAAAGTGTGAGGACATGAGAAGAGAAGGTGATCCTGAAGGTTGGCTTGCGCTGTTTGATTAAATCTTCGACAATCCTGAATGTTACGGTGTGCCCTCTGCCCCCAGGGGAGTGTTAACAGCCCTCACGTCTCCTTTTTTCACTCTTGTGGACTTCAGTTTGCATCTTTAGCATTGTATTACCATAGCTTCTTCATCTTCTAGAGGTAATTCAGTTGCCCTCTTTCCCAGATACTGCAGGTTTATAATTTTATAGGATTTTTCCTTTTCACCCAGTTTTCCAATTATCACCTTGTTAGCTGCACACCTGCTTCACAGAAAATTGCACTGTGCCATTTAACCTTTAGAAAGAAAAAAAGAATGGAAAAACATACCTCATTACTCAGTTGGTTCAGCCTCAAAGAAAGCCACGTCTCTGGGTGTGGAGCTTCAGCGAGACTGCAGAAGAGAGCACCTGAGTACTTAATAGAGTCTAGAACGGGAGCGAGAAAGGTGACTGACAGGCTCCTGGCATCAGGCCGGGCATCCGCAACGGCCCTGCCACTGTGCATACCCAGCTCCACGCCAGAGAGTGCGCCAGCTTATACCTTTCTTTCTGAAAGTGTCGCCTCTGTTACCATGCCACTCTGAAACCATTCTCATTTATCCTTTCTGCTGGTGGTTCACTTTATTTCCTAGTATAGGGGAAGCAAACAGATTCACTGGCTGTTTCACTTTCAGATTTCTCATGAAGATGTAACTTCACACTTAAATAGTTATTCATTTATTGTGCTTACGTTCATGCACTGCATCTGTTAAAGGCAAATATACACCCGTTAGTGTGTAAATGGAACTCGGGCACCCAGCAGATGAGGTGGAGCCTCGAATGTGATTTCTTGACTAATTAGCTGATTGTGATCAGAGGAGGGGCCGTAGGAGCAGGTGGACCCCTCCGTGGTGGGCCTGCAGCCATCGAGACACAGGCCAGTTTTCTTTTGGTCTGACTTCATTCATGCCTCGATCGCGACATATGGGCGTGATACCTGTATTTCAAAAATGACTTACGTACTTGTGTGTGCTCGGTCCTTCAGTAGTATCTGACTCTTTGTGACCACATGGACTGTAGCCCACCAGGCTCCTCTGTCCATGGGATTCTCCAGGCAAGAATACTGGAGTGGGTTGCCATGCCCTCCTCCAGGGGATCTTCCTGACCCAGGGATCAAACCCATGTCTCCTGCATTGGCAGGTGGGTTCTTTACTACTGAGCCACCTAGGAATCACAATATATAGGCTTGCTGCTGCTAAGTCACTTCAGTCGTGTCCGACTCTGTGTGACCCCATAGACGGCAGCCCACCAGGCTCCCCCATCCCTGGGATTCTCCAGGCAAGAACACTGGAGTGGGTTGCCATTTCCTTCTCCAATGGATGAAAGTGAAAAGTGAAAGTGAAGTCGCTCAGTCATGTCCAACTCTTAGCAACCCCATGGAATGCAGCCCACCAGGCTCCCCCGTCCCTGGGATTCTCCAGGCAAGAGTACTGGAGTGGGGTGCCGTCGCCTTCTCCGATATATAGGCTTACCTAGCTATTAAATAATAGTAGATAATTTAATGGAAAAGATTGCCCGATCCTATAGAGAAGGAGGGCTCATGAGGTGCGTTGAGAACCACGGCCCGTCACAGCACAGACGATGGTTGGGAAGCTCCAGGGAAGCTGGCTGGTGGCCCTGGCTTGGGGGGCTCCAAGCCAGGGCCTCCCACTTCCCCCTGTCGCAGGCCTAACCTGCTGTCCCCGCCCACACCAGTCCTTTTTGCTCTGGGAAGCCCAGCCTGCCCCTGTATTCTCACCATCACCCCCGTTCCCGACCCTCTCATTTCTGCACTTTGCATGGCCAGGCCCGATCCTGCATGAACCCGAGACTCGCCTCTTTGCTGATTGAAAATGGTTCCATGTTGAGCATGCCTGGGTGGCCTGGGTGGCCCTCCTCACCCGCTCGGGCTCTCGTCGGGATCCTGGGTCGTCCCACAGCCTACCCCCACCACTCCAGCCTAATACAAATAGCCCCGCTTTATCCCCAGAAAAGGCTGAGGCCGTCTAGCATGAGTCCCCCCAACCCCCGCCCTCATTGCCATCTCTGAGTCTTCTCAGCATTAGGGGACCGTGTTGTCGTGAGTATCGATCAGTTTAAAACCTGTCATGGCCTGAGCAGTGTCTAACATACCTTACTGTTCAGCAGGTCCCAGCTATTGTATCAGTAACTGTGAGTGGATTAAATAGCAAACAAGCATGTTAAGTGCTGTATATGAGCCCTTCCTTTCCTGCCAGATTTATTGCTTAATGGGCTTCCCTGGCAGCTCAGACGGTAAAGCGTCGGCCTACAATGCGGAAGACCCGGGTTCAATCCCTGGGTCAGGCAGATCCTCTGGAGAAGGAAATGGCAACCGACTCCAGTACTCTTGCCTGGAAAATCCCATGGACGGAGGAGCATGGTAGGCTACAGTCCATGGGGTCGCAAAGAGTCGGACACAACTGAGTGACATCACTCACTTGTTGTTATTGAATCACTAAGTCCTGTCCAGCTCTTTTGTGACCCCATAGACTGTAGCCCACCAGGCTCCTCTATCCGTGGAGTTCTCCAGGCAAGAGTACTGAAGTGGGTTGCTGTTTCCTCCTCTCTGGGATCTTCCCCACCCAGGGATAGAACCTGTGTTCTATCCTGTTCTATCCTGTGTTTCTTGCCTCTATCTACTTCAAGTTAAATGTACCAAAAATTTTTTTTGGGTAACTGTTAACATTTTAGCCCAATGACTCTGCCCACAAAAAGGAAAAACAATGCAGTTTTAATGCCACATCTCCCTGGGTTTGGCAGAAGGAAGGAGTTGTTTTTCCCCCAAGCCAGTGTTTTTTCTTTTACCCATTCGAACATCCTCTCTGATTGTCTGTGAACAGCACTGTGTGTCTTGTTGGGGCACTATTGATTTCTCCATGGTTATTTCTTTTCTGGAAACATGTAAGTAATCACCATGGCAACACGATCACTCACAGATGACACAAATACACCTCCACATCTATTAAATAAAGTAGCATTTAAAAAAGTAGTGCCTTCCCCTTGAGGATCCAGTCCTCACCCTAGCTTCCCTATCTTTCTTTTTCGTTTTTTTTTTTTTTTTTTTTTCTGCCCTTGATTTCATCTGCTTTTTTTTTTTTTTGCTGTAACTTAATACCCACAGGTAAACAAGGGCAGAGCTCATTTGAAGAAATTGAGGCTTCAGGGTGTTTGCACCACACTGTGGCCTGGTCACCAGGAAGGCCACTGCCAGACACCAGGTAGCCTTGTGCTGCCAGCTTTGCCCACGTAAAGCCCAGATACCCAAACGGCCAGCAGCCTTGTCCACTGTGTGGCACTACAGTCAGAGACTTGTTCTTTCTAAACCTCAGTTTCCTCATCTGTGAAATGGGCATGATATCCCTCTGGCTTGCATGACAGGAGTGACTGAGACCTTGCCTGAGAAGTCCTTGTGTGTACAGGGCTGGTGCTGGATAGGCTCTCGGGATATAAGTTGACTCTGTGCATCTGGAGCCCATCAGTCAGGCTGTGATGGTTCAGGAAGGCGTCCTCGAGAAGGGGACCTCACCCTTTGGGTCCAGGCAGCCCTCTCACTTCCAAATGGAGGGCTGGTGTGTCTCTGTTAAGATTCATAGGTATATGGAGTATCTGTTAAGATGTGCAAACAGCAGAGAACAGTTTGCCAAAACCTACTTTTGATTAGTACGCAGGAAACACAGAAACCGTCAGGGAGGTTTTGTCCTCACGGGTTCCAGGAACTTATCCTAAAGTTCCTGGCATAAAATTGTGGGCATAAAATTGTCAGGTACTTGGAATCGCAGCCGCTTGGCAGAGTGGATGGGACCCAGGCAAGGACAGGCATTTGCAGCCTTCACGTGCTGCTCCGTTCAGAAAGACGGGGAACAGGGGCCATCGTCCTGACTGGACCTGCCGTGTCCACACTCGCCATCCGTTTACTGAGCGTCTGGTTCGTGGCCGGCATAGGGGTGGCTCCTGCCTCGGGGTTGGGGGGCGAGAAACGCTTCCCGAACTTGCACGTGCTCTCTTGACTAGGAACGCAGAAGAAGTTATATCGGGAAACACAACAAAACAAAAATGGAGAAGGGAGGAGAGACCATAGTGAGCAGAAAAGTGGAAAGTCTTTCTACGGGCTATATTTTGCTTTTTATTAAAAAAAAAAAAAAAGAAAAAAGAACATAGTCGTGTGTCTCTCCTGCTGGCGTTGCCGCTGGAGTAAGAGCCAGCGTGTGGTTGATCTGGGGCGCTGTGCGTGCGTCCTGCAGGCGGTCTGGCTCCCAGCTCCGCGTGCGAGGTGCTGGGCCTGGGGGCTCTGCACTCTGGACCCTCCTCCCGCTGACAGCGGCCCTGTGAAAAGTCCAGCTCCATTAACAGCAGTTGATGGGAGGAGTAGGGGGAGGAGGGGGCGGGCTTAGGTGTGGTGCTGTGCACACGGGCTGGGCTCCTGTTTCCCAAGACTGTTACCAGGACCACAGGAAGGTGCTCCCATCTGGATGTGCTCCTGTGAGTTGGCATCAGGGCCAGATGTGAGCATCATCACTGCACACACTGAGCCCACTTTACGAAGCACCAGTGTACCCATGGTGCCAATGCTAAGTCCTTTTCATAAGTGTTCTCTTGTTCTTCAGTCCATAAGTCATGTCCGACTCTGCAGCCCTGCTCCCCTGTCCTTCACTATCTCTTGGAGTTTGCTCAAGCTCATGTCCATTGAGTCAGTGATGCCATCCAAGCACCTCATCCTCTGGCGCCCCTTTCTCCTCCTGCCTTCAATCTTTCCCAGCATCAGGGTCTTTTCCAATGAGTTATTTCTCCACATCAGGTGGCCAGAGTATTGGAGCTTCAGCATCAGTCCTTCCAGTGAATATTCAGGGTTGATTTTCTTTAGGATGGACTTCTTTGATCTCCTTGCATTCTAAGGGACTCTTAAGAGTCTTCTCCAACACCACAGTTCAAAAGCATTCCCTTGCAGTTCTTCTGTGCTCAGCCTTCTTTATGGTCCAACTCTCACATCCATACATGACTATAGGAAAAACCGTAGCTTTAACTAGATGGACCTTTGTTGGCAAAGTGATGTCTCTGCTTTTTAATATTTTTTAAATAATACTTTTTAATAATGTTCTATAATGTTTATGATAATATCGTAAAGGAAGTACTAAGAATATCCCCATTTTATAGATGGAGAATTTAGGCATTTGTCCTAAACTATACGGTGCTCAGGTTGAAGCTTATGAAGTGGCTTTGGCCAGGGAAGGTGGTTAGAAAAGGCAGTGACGGCCATTCCCTGTGTTCGGTCTGACCGCCTGTGGCAGGGCATTGCTAGAGATAGTCTCTGGCTCTTGTGTGTGGCTGATGTAAAGCCCTCCACAATGAGGCAAGCTTTTACCCAGGCTCCATCCATGAAAAAGTATGACCTTTACCAAAGTTAAAAAAAATTTCTTTGGACAATCTTTTACCCAAATAGGATGGTCCTTTGTGCTAAAATGCGAGGCATGAAATGGCAGTTTCTGAAGTCATTGTTGGCACAGGACACCCAGCCTTACAGGTTCTGTGGTGTAACACGCTAGTTCAGTTTTGAAGGCTCTCGTGTTTTCAAGGCGTGGTAACCAGTGCAGACAGGAAAGGCGTGTGGCAGGGGGTCTGAGCAAGGCCTCCCAGGCTTTAAATGTGCCACAGAGTCAAGGGTTTTCCAGCCCTCCTGGGTCCATCACTGGATGCTCTAAACATGCGTCTCACCCATGAAGGGGTGTTCCCTGTGCCTGGTACCGAATCCCCAGGCTTGAAGGAGTGTTTGCGCGTTGAGTGCTCAATCGTGACCACCTCTTTGCAACTTCTTGGACTGCAGCCTGCCAGCCTTCTCTGTCCATAAGGTTTTCCAGGCAACAATATGGAGTGGTTTTCCATTTTCTTCTCCAGGGAATCTTTCCGACCCCAGGATGGAACCCACATCTCCTGCACTGGCAGACAGATTCGTTACCACTGTATCATCTGGGAAGCCTAGGCTTGAAAAAGAGCCATTGTGAAAATGAAATGGTTCCGCATCCCAAATGTATTACTGTTCTTTCTCAGCAATTACAATCTGTAAAAGGAATGGAGTCACAATAAGCAATGTTGTGTTCCCAGGGAAGCCTCGGATCTCGCGAGTCGGTTTGGGCCACAGTATTTATCCAGCGCCCATGGTGGGTGCTGCTCTGGGGGAAGCATGAGGTGGGCCCTGCAGAAGGAGCCTCCGTGCTCTGGGTGTCTCAGTTTCCCCCCTTACAACGTGAAGTCAGCTCTGCTTCCAAGGGATTTCATTTGCATGACAACCTTACACTCTCCCTCCAAAATGTGGAAGCCATGTTAAATTATTAATAAATCAGATTGTTCAGTAACAAAATCCAGCTCCCTGTCTCCTGTGTTTATAAGTAGACCATTTGTTTAACAGTCTCTGTCATGCTTCCAGGCCCTGTTAAGTACTTTACAGAAAACCTCTTCCACAGATACTACTAATTAACCCCATTTTACAGATGAAGAAACCAAGGCCCAGCAAGGACACAACTGGCCCAGGGCCACTGGCTCCGGAGCCGGGCTGAGTGCAGTGAGTCTGGTCCCTGCTGCCAGGGAGGGTGCGAGGTGACCCCGCGGTCTGTCCTGGCCTTCGCCACAGCAGGCGGCTGTTTCCACTGGGGCACCTCTGTCGGCTGGGTTCTCTTTTGTGTCCCTAAATGTGAGGGCTTTTGAGGAAATTAATGCTTCTGCCTTAGTTTTTCATCCGATCTGTGATGGAGTTCAAAAGCAGGAAGATGGCTTTTCCCAGGAGACATCGCTCTCTCTGCTTTGGAGCAGCTCCGGCTTGGCCCTGCCCCTTTGCTGCACACCCCCCCTCTGCCCTGAGCGAGCAGATGAGGGTCCCAGAGAGAAGGGGAGGGACGGGGCTCCGTTTCCCCTCCTGTCAGCATTCTCCTCTCCGCGCTTCCTTTTGCTGTCCTGAGCCCAGTCAGCCAAGCCATAAGGCACAAACAGTGGGCTTCACCAGACTCTGGCAGAGTTGGCATCGCCCCGCCCCCATCACCACCATCAAAAGAAACAAGCAAAGAAGCCGCCATTCATTTTCCAGCTGCATCTCCAAGTGCTTATTACTCTCTGCATAGGAATGTCACATATTTTAGAAGAGATATGCAAGGCCTTTTTGTAATTTCTTCTCCTCCCCCCACCCCCCGGTGTGTGTGCATATGTGTGTGTGCTTGTGTGTGTGTGTTCTGGGTGTGTCCTTTGGAACAAGGCTGTCTAAGGGTCTGCCTTGGCACATTTCCTTGATGACTATTTTGTCAGCATGTTTTTTCTTTAACCTTCCACAAACACGCATCTGCCTCCAAATAGCATTTAATGAAGAGGTGTTTGAAATAAATCTCTGGAAGCAAAAGCTACTTTCTTCATCATCTGTGTGGCGAGCAGCCAGGGAGGCTCCTGTGTAGAGTGCATAATTAGAAGCAGAGGACTGTGCGCGCGTGCCTGCGTGCGGGTAGATATCGATGGTGTTAATAAAAACCTGGCTTCAGTTCTTCCTCTGATCAGAATAAGAATTAGGTTACCTGGAAACTGAATGACAAGAGGCAGCTGCAGAAAGAAAAATGCATTATTTTTTATTATTGTAACAGCCCTCTTCCAATATTCTTTCTCCTTCCAAATCACGGTACCTCAGGATCTTTAACGATAACTAGGTATAAAAAGAAAGCAGAGTTTTGTGGGGAAAATATTTCTTTTGTAGAATAAAAATGAAAATCACCTGTATAATTATTTTTTTAAAGGCTGTTGGTCCTTTTAGGATTGGCTCCTTGATATCATAAAGCCCTTTTCATCATAATAAGACTCAGCCTCACTGTAGCCTCTGTGGTTGAGGAATGGGGTTAATCAAAACATATAGCTCACCAGGAGCCGTATGATGTAGCGAGAAGACTAACCTTCAAATGACTGATAAATAAGAAAGCAGGATGCATTTAAAAGAACTGTAAAAACTCAAGTGGAAAACTGTGCCAGGCACGCTTTGGGTCCAATCAGGACCTCAGTCTTCGCCTTAGGCAGCACTTGGTGTGTTCCTGGGAAAGAGTGGGTTCGTGCTCCGGCCCCTTCGTAGCAGCTCTTCGATGTCTGCCAGTGACCTTGGTCTTCGTTTTCTTCCTCTGTAAAATGGGGTTGCAGTGGCTCCTGTCTCACAAAGGCCGAAGTGAGGAGAGTGTAGGGCAGGAGGAGTCGGCGCCCCTGCGTGCGGGAGCGTCCCCGTCGTCTTCCTGCTGTGAGTGGGGGTGGACAGCACTGCAGGCAAACAGAGGCAGAAGAACAGGACGCACTTCCGTTGAGGAGGTTTCAGATGAGTGAGGAAAAGGTGAGACCATAAGCCCGGCGGATTTCTGTAGATGAGAGATGTTCCCAAAGGATAGGTTTGCACACATTATTTGGTTTACAAAATCTATATTGTTCAGCCCTTAATTTTCAGTTTCCATTCCTGTGGCTCCAGAACCTGTCCCTCCTGCGTCACCTTGATCCACGGTGTGTTTCTGGCAAAAGATTTGCTAACTAAATTCGGCGACGTGGCTTCAGTCACTGGGAGAGTCACAAAGCCTGTTAATGTTTTAAAGGTTCTGTGATGTCTTGCTATAAGAAACTTGAAGCTAGCATGTCCCCAACTTATTGGACCATAGAACCCTTTTATTTTCATTTATTTATTTTTGTTTGAGAGTTGAAGTATAGGCATCCATTCATTGTGTGTATAGGTCACGATGGCTGTCATCACCGTATTTTTCCTACAGGAATGAATAAAGGTGTTTTTCAGTTTCACTGAGATGTGATCGACAATATAGGTTTAAGATGTACAGCATAATGGTTTGACTTGTTTATATATATATATAGTGAACTGGTTGCCACAGTAAGTTTAGTTGTCTATCATACAGATACAAAAAAGAAAAAGAAACATATTTTTCCTCATGATGAATCCTTTCAGGATCTGCTCTCTTAGTAAATTAACTTGGTTTCTTATCACATTAATTTGGCATTATTTCTGATAAGCACGAAGCAGTGAGTTGAGTGAGGGTCTAGAATCTGAAGCTGGTTAGGACCTGGGCTGTGAGTAACCCCTTCAGGCCCCAGCTGCCCACAAACAGTTCCCTGAAACCTTAAGAGAGATCTGCATCGTCCATGAGGTCCTGCCTCCCTGCCACCACAAGTTAACGAGCTCTGAACGCAGTGGGCTGCCCACGGACAGGTCTTGGTTATTGTGACCTTGAGCTCATCCCTTACGTCTCCAAGCCTCAGGATTTTCATTTCTAAAGGGGGACAGTAGTCTTTATCCCATCCGGTTGTTAAGTGACATATAATGTATGTTTTTAACATGTTCTGTTAAATGAGGCATGATTGTATGGGAACTGCGAGGTAACACAGTGACATACATGTGGACCTCTGGCTCTGGAGGTGGGGGCAGAGGGCGGGGGCAGAGGGCTGACGGGCCTTTTATTCCCCGGTTGGGATGACCGCTGCCCCTGGAAGCGCCCTGTGCTTAAAGGTGGCCGCGCTGCGCAGGAGCTGTAGTGGAGTGACCCATGTGTGGCCCCTGTTCCTCATACCTGGGACTAGAGCATGGGGCTCTGACGCTCTGTGGAGCCCCCACAAGTTCTGAGAGGAGACTCTCGCCAGGCGGTGCCCCCAGGGGCATAGATTCCGTCGGTGAGGGGCTCCAGTCCCAGCCAGCTGCAGTGAGAACCCCCGGGCCAGGGCACGTGCCCCGCGGGTACCAGGCTCATGGCCTGGGCCGGCCTCTGCCGGGGATGTGCAGGACACAGCGGCGGCCAGCTCGCAGTCAGCCCCATGCCTGCCTCTGAGATGCCTGCCCGGCAGGTCTGCTGATCGAACATCCCCGCCACCTTGCCCCTTCGCCCCCAGCACTAGTAGGTAGGAACCGTCCCTCTAGACTTTCTCTCAGTCAGTGGAAGAATAGCTTTTGAAAATGGGAGACCAGGAGTTAAAGGAACCCCCCAAAGTTACCAAAACTAGTCAGGGACAGAGCCAGGCTGTCCCAGCGGAGCGATGGCCCCTAGGCTTCGTGTGAAGATGCAAGAGGTGACTGCCTGGCGCGCGGTGGACCCCAGCTCAGTTCAGTTCAGTTCAGTCGCTCAGTCATGTCCGACTCTTTGCAACGCCATGAATCACAGCACGCCAGGCCTCCCTGTCCATCACCAACTCCCGGAGTTCACTCAGACTCATGTCCATCAAGTCAGTGATGCCATCCAGCCATCTCATCCTCTGTCGTCCCCTTCTCCTCCTGCCCCCAATCCCTCCCAGCATCAGAGTCTTTTCCAATGAGTCAGCTCTTCCCATGAGGTGGCCAAAGTACTGGAGTTTCAGCTTTAGCATCATTCCTTCCAAAGAAATCCCAAGGCTGATCTCCTTTAGAATGGACTGGTTTGATCTCCTTGCAGTCCAAGGCACTCTCAAGAGTGACCTAAATCAAATCCCTTATGATTATACAGTGGAAGTGAGAAATAGATTTAAGGGACCAGATCTGATAGACAGAGTGCCTGATGAACTATGGACTGAGGTTCATGACATTGTACAGGAGACAGGGATCAAGACCATCCCCATGGAAAAGAAATGCAAAAAAGCAAAATGGCTGTCTGGGAAGGCCTTACAAATAGCTGTGAAACGAAGAGAAGCAAAAAGCAAAGGAGAAAAGGAAAGTATAAGCATCCGCATGCAGAGTTCCAAAGAACAGCAAGAAGAGATAAGAAGGCCTTCTTCAGCAATCAATGCAAAGAAATAGAGGAAAAGAACAGAATGGGAAAGACTAGAGATCTCTTCAAGAAAATTAGAGATACCAAGGGAACATTTCATGCAAAGATTGACTCGATAAAGGACAGAAATGGTATGGACCTAACAGAAGCAGAAGATATTAAGAAGAGGTGGCAAGAATACACGGAAGAACTGTACAAAAAAGATCTTCACAACCTGGATAGTCACGATGGACCCCAGCTCAGTGGTAACCATTATTAGGTTGTTCATCTGATGAATTTTGTTTAAACTTACAAAACAAAAAGAAAAGGATAATTAATCATATGTCACCTTCTATAGTGTTCTGTTGTTTATAAGGACTTTTAATATATATTATCCCATTTGATCTCCGTAATGATTCGATGGGGTGAGACTGTGCCTGCTGTCTGACAGCAGCGTCTGCGAGGCTGAGGCAGGTGGTGTCCAGCTCACGTGGGAGTCGGGCTGCTCGGAGCAGCTCGGGGCCCCTGCGTGGCGAGGTGTGACTTGCTGGGTGGGTTAGAGGCTGGGGAGCCACAGGCGCTGTGCCCACACCCACCTCTGCTGCCCCTTGCTGTGTGTTACCTGCGTCCCATCCACGCTGCCGGGGCCACACCGCACAGCTGGCCCCACGGTGAGGATGGGCGCGGGAGCCTGGACAACCTAGTGCCCTTTGCGGTGACGAGCATGGGATGGTTTGGGGAGAAGGGAAGAAGTCCCGAAAGTTGCCTTCATGGCGATCCAGTGTATGGAGTATTCTGTTCACTTTTCAGAAGGGAAATTCGTCGTTACTGAGCTCGTAATGTTTCCTCTCTGTGCCTGAGTAGCCAGAGCGGGCGGCTGCTCAACAGTGGCCGTCTTCTCCCCCGGCTTCTGCCAGCGCGCACCTGCGTTGGGCATGGGGAGCCTCCATCAGGACCCGCGTTCACCCCATCCACGTACCCGGAGCGAAGGCCTCCGTCGCGCCTGCCCTGCGCACGGTGCTTTAAATGGGGCACAGGGCGCCTCCATCACGACCCGCGTTCACCCCATCCATGTACCCGGAACGAAGGCCTGGATCCATCACGCCTGCCCTGCGCACTGCGCTGTAAACAGTGTTCGACTCGCATGGATTTGTTGCCGAAGAAAATAACGCTTCACATTTCTGCATGGATTTGCTGCCGAAGAAAATAACGCTTCACATTTCTCCCTAACGTGGAGAAGTTGAACTCATTGTTTCTGTTACTGAAATAGAATCTAATATTAACAGGTGGAATTTTATTTTAAATAGAGAAGAAACCATTTCTTTTTAAGATGTGGATGCATAAACTGTGGCCCTTGTTTTCCTCTTAACATAATTTCTCTGGGTAAATGACTAAAAATTGAGACCATTTTTTCCTTCATTTTCTTTGTCTCTAATATTTGGACAGAAATGGTCACCTAGGAAGTATAAGAACACCGTAGATCCCCAGGAAGCCCCCCAGTTTTTTGTGTCTTGGGGTCTTCTTCCCACCCCATCCCATCCCCTGCTTCTCCCAGCTCCCCAGCCCCCTCCCCCGCCCCACCCAGAGCAGCTGCCACGTGTTCTCTGAAACACTTAGGTCCTCACAGTTAGCTTTTTGTTCCATATCTGTTTCTGCCAAGAGTTAATATTAGGCTATTTTCTGGAAAAACCAAATCCGTAAATGTTTTCAGAGGTCATTTGCCCAAATGCACCTGCCCTGGACGTTACTATGGTCAGATAGGATGGAGAACAAAGCTTCACAGACACAGGGTGGGGGGTCTGCCCCGGGCCGGTTCTTTGGCCTTAGGGGATTGGGCAGAAGTACCAACACCTGCATGTGTAGGGAAAGGTCGGGAGAGGAGGGGCGGAAGGAGGTCCGGTCCAAGGGAGTCGGCCCTGCAAAAGGCCTGAAGTGTGATCTTCACTCCAGGTTGGACCAGCCGCTGGGAGTCAGATGTCTCAAGTGGTGGAGGTTGGTTTCCGTTTCGCCCACTTTCCTCTGAACACTGGAGAGTAGTCTGAAGGCCAGCTCTGCGTGAGCCAGGTCAAGTCCCAGCTCCTGGCCCTCCCAGCATCCTGCCCTGTAAGGACGGCGGGTGACGGGAGGTGCAGCTGGCGCGGGGAGCAGGCCAGCCAGCCTGTGCTTGGAGCTCACGCTGTTTTCAGGTTAAATGTGGGGCGAGGGTTAACACACCTAGTTTCCCATTATGTCTTTTTTAAATCTGTAGCCCCGATTCACTTATCTGAGGTGTATGGAAGGGAAATACCCATCCCCCAGTGAACATGGTTACCTGGAAACAGCTGTCATCATTAAACTGTATGTGACCTCACTTGAAACACAGTGATGATGTAAGACTGTGAAGATAAGCCGAGAAATTTAGTGGAAGATTTAAATGACTGTGTAAACCTTCTCTGAGAGGGCCAGCTAGAATTCAGAAGTCATGATGGCATTGGAAAGGCTCAGTCTTTTAAGCTGAAAACAGTGAGTTTCTTCCCTGGTGGCTCAGTGGTAAAGACTCCACCTGTCAGTGCAGGAGACACAGGTTCACTCGCTGATCCAGAGAGACCCCACGTGGCTTGGAACAGCGAAGCCCATGCTCCACAGCATGAGAAGCCCCGGCAATGAGAAGTCACGACAGAGAGTAGCCCCTGCTCCCCACAACCAGAGGGGGAAAAAAGTGAATTTAAGAAGTGATGTCTCTGACAATCTCTGAAGATGAAATGAAGAGACCGACCAGGAGATAGAAGTTCTCCGTTCTAGAGGCCCTTCTTTGTTCACCTGATGCATTTATCTATTCGCAGCAATATATTTATTGTCTTCATAGTGATTTTTATTGTCTTCACAGCAGTTTTATGGCGACGTAATCTGCATCCTATACAGTTTCCCCATTAAACCTGTGCAGTTTGGTGGTCTTTGGTACAGTCACGGAGATGTGTGACCAGCTCCACAGTCAGTTTGAGAAGCGTTTCATCTCCCCTGAAAGATGCCCTTTTACGTTCAGCACTTGTCCTCTCTGTCAGCACTCCCCCGATGCTCAGAGGGAGTGGCCTGGGCTGCAGGCCCCTCTCCCTGCAGCACTTTAACCAGAAGCACAGATGAAATTGCACTTGAACAGAGATTTCTGGGGCTTACTTTCCCCCCTTGTTTCTTAAGCTAAGAACCGCCATGTTGAGGCAGGACCCTGGCGCCTTGCCCCGGGTCCGCTCCATCCCGCAGAGAGCCTGGGCCCGTGCGGTGCTGTGTCCCGCCTGCCTACCCGCCGTCTTTGGTGTTCTAATGCTTGGTGGCATTTGATTTGTTTTAAATGAATATTTTTTTTAATTTTCATATGCTTGTTTCTTTTGGCCACACTGGGTCTTGTTGCTGTGCGAGGGCCTTCTCTCGCTGTGGCGACCGGACGCTGCTCTCTAGGCGCTTCTCACTGCAGGGGCTTCTCAGGGCCTGGGGGCTTCACAGCTGTGGCACACGGGCTTAGCTGTCCACGGCATGTGGGATCTTCCCAGATCAGGGGTCGCACCCATGTCCCCTGCATTGGCAGGCACATTCCTAACCACTGGACCACTAGGGAGTCCCAAATAAAGAATTCTTAAGCTTGAAAGTAGATCAGAGAGGATTCAAAAAGACCTCAGGTCCTGTTTCTGCTCTTAAGGACATCAGTGGATAGTTGGGGGCCGTGGCTTAGAAACATGCTAAATTAATCCAGTCCACATTCGCCAGAAGGGTTGCATTTTTCCACGTGATTTCCTTGTGGAAATTTTGTTGTTTCCTGCGAATCTTCGTATCTAACTGAAATTCTGTCAAAAGATAAGAACAAACATGGGAGGCTCCCTTAAAGGTTGGAAGCATGCTTAGAACTCGGTGGATCTCACGTGGCTTCTCGGTGAAGTCACAGAACAAAAGTTTCCGAGTGGGAGCTGGGCCTCCCTCCGACCAGCACAGTGCACTCCTGGCGCTCAGTGAAATTAAGTCAGAATCAAAAACAAACTGTTGGAACAAAGCGAGAAAATCTGTAAACATCAAGGCAGCATGGAGCCTTGAGTGAGAACAGCCTGAATTTGTCAAGCACCAAACCTGGCAGCCAAATTCAAGAAGCCGTTTTTTGTTACAGGACCAGTAGACGGAACTGTACTGAGGGCTGTCATTTGAATGTACAGGAAAGTCATTGGTAATGCACACTCTTTTATAGGAAAGACCGGCTTTTAAGTTCATTTAGATAAGATCTCAGTCACACAGACAGTAAACAGACTGGAAGTGCTTGTAAGTCGAGATAATTAATCGAAAAGCTAAATGAGTCATTTGAAAAGGAAATGTCATGGACGGCACCATAGGGATACATGTTAGCTTTGGTCTTATTTACACAGTTATTAATTGGGCTGAACAGACTGCTTCTGGAAACAGTACTAAGGAGCTGAGCTGCTTCCTGTGAAACTCTTGTTTTAAATGGAGGCCTTAAAGCATGGGGGTTAAGAGCACAGCCTGGCCTTGCCTTTGACCTTGGCCCTGCTGCTCACTGGCTCGTTGACCTTGAGCACATCAGGTAATGTCTGTCAGCCACAGTGTCCCCGTGGACGCCGTGGGAACAGGAAAGGTGGCCGCGTCACAGAAGCGCGCCGTCCGTCAGCGAGGAAAGCGCCAGTGCCCTCCCCGGCGCACGGCACCCACGGGCGGCACATCGGTAGCATGATCACCATCAAAACCGAGGGCCTGGGCGGTGTTATCGGAGGAGATGCCGAGCCTGGGGCAAACCGCACAGGGTGAACTTAGCCCACATGTGGCCGTGGCTGGAAGCTGAGTGGACGTCACCATGGCAGTTCCAGAACAGTGACGAGCTGATGGGGAGGCTGGCCCGCCCCTGTTAGAACGACTGTCACAATAATCTTTAAACAGAAAAAAAAACCATATTAGCTTTGCCTAAAGGGAAGAAGCCAGAGGCTGAGTGAATAATCGCTAACCAGAGCAGACCTTCCCTGTGGGGACGGTAACCTGTGCCCTCCTTGAGCAACACTAGGGGACAGATGGGCGGTTCAGTCGAGAGGGAGGCGTTGGTGCAGAAACCAATTCCTTGAGTAAAGCACGGCTGCACCAGGCTGCGTTACCGTGGACGGGTAAAGTGGCCTTAATAGACAGCGTTCCTGAACAGTTACGGGGCTGGAGCATGTTGACTTCATCGTGGGTAATGGGAAGGCCGCCTGTGAGGTTTTCACCTTAGCAGGTGCGTGGAGACGTTTACATTTTGCATATTGGCAGAGGCAAGCCTGGAGCAAGGGGTCAGCCAGGGCCGAGGAGCCCCGTTAAACCAAAATCTCCCTCTTTAGACAAGCCCCTCCCCTACCGGCACCCCGCTCCAGCATCCTTGCCTGGAGAATCCCATGGACAGAGGAGCCTGATGGGCTACAGTCCACGGGATCGCAAGAGTCGGACACGACTGAGCAACTAAACCACCACCACCTCCCCTACCCGAGTCCCTTTAGCAACAGGGTCTTGGACAGCTGTCACAGGTGTGCGTCCACTGAGCTGGGCGAGAAAACGATGAAGGATGTGCCTCGCGAGTGTTACTTCGTGTCTTCACTGCAGTTTGCTCACATAGGCACCATCTCTGTCTGAGAGATGAGGAAACTGTGAGGTAAGTCTCCTCAGACGTGTGAACACACCCAGCAGGACCAAGACCAAGGCCTGACGCTTGGCTGCAAAGCTCAGTGAAGCCGCCTCGAGGTTCGACAGCTGTTCCTCCAGAGGCGGTGGAGGCGCCAGCCCCCTGGGGTCCCTCCCCCATGCCCAGGGTCCTCAAAGAGATCAGTTCAGTTCAGTCGCTCAGTCATGTCCAGCTCTTTGCGACCCCATGAATCCCAGTACGCCAGGCCTCCCTCTCCATCACCAACTCCCGGAGTTTACCCAAATTCATGTCCATTGAGTCGGTGATGCCATCCAACCGTCTCATCCTCTGTCATCCCCTTCTCCTCCTGCCTTCAATCTTTCCCAGTATCAGGGTCTTTTCAAATGAGTCAGCTCTTTGCATGAGGTGGCCAAAGTACTGGAGTTTCAGCTTCACCATCAGTCCTTCCAATGAACACCCAGGACTGATCTCCTTTAGGATGGACTGGTTGCATCTTGCAGTCCAAGGGACTCTCAAGAGTCTTCTCCAACACCACAGTTCAAAAACATCAATTCTTCAATGCTTAGCTTTCTTTATAGTCCAACTCTCACATCCATACATGACCACTGGAAAAACCATAGCGTTGACTAGGTGGACCTTTGTTGGCAGAGTAATGTCTCTGCTTTTGAATATGCTGTCTAAGTTTGTCATAACTTTCCTTCTAAGGAGTAAGTGTCTTTTAATTTCATGGCTGCAGTCACCATCTGCAGTGATTTCGGAGCCCCCCAAAATAAAGTCAGCCACTGTTTCCCATCTATTTGCCATGAAATGATGGGACCAGATGCCATGATCTTCGTTTTCTGAATGTTGAGCTTTAAGCCAGCTTTTTCACTCTCCTCTTTAACTTTCATAAAGAGGCTTTTTAGTTCTTCAAGACCATGATGAAGAAGAGGAAATTCTGAATAAAAGGCAAAAAACGAAGTATAAATACTTATGGGGAAAAGAAATTAGAAATATTAGAAATGAATAATAGATTCACTGAAATAGAGATTTAAAAAAAAAGAGAGAGAAACAGATGAGACCAGAAGTCAGTTGAAAGGAGAATGAGGAACTCAGAGGCTGTGACTAAAGAATTACACCCAGCACAGAGCACAAATACCTAAAGATTAAAAACCTGCAGTCAGTCAGTTAAGAGAAATGGAAGATAGATTGAGAAGCCCTGCAACACGGAGCACTGGGGTTCCAGAAGAGAAAAAACGGGGGTCTTGGCTGAAATTTTCCGACATGGATGGAGACGTGAACCGTGTGGGTGAAGGCACACGTTGAGTCCTGAGCAGAATAAACCAAGACAAGCGCAGGCCCAGCCTCATTAGAACCTCCAAGCTTAAGAAGAAAGCCTCCATGCGGCCGGGAAGAAAAGACAGATTCCTGGTGCAGAAGCAGCTCTGCCCGATGGCACACGTGTCATTGCTAAAGGGCACAGCAGGGCGGAGACACAGTGACCCTGTAGTCTCAGCCTCATCAGATGGTCTACGTGGGGGTGTCTCAGCCAGGTCAGTTCTGAAGTCCGCCTCCCACATGCTTTCACTGGAGCGGAAAGAAAAGATGTTCACCTGCAGGAAGAGAGGCAAGAGAGAGAGGGTGAGCCATCAGGAGCTGTGAAAGCCTCGAGTTCTACACTTGCCAAGCTCGCAAGGCACCTGCTGTCGCTGCTTTAAACTTGCTACCTCTTGTTAGCGTGAACTAGGTTTGCAATGCAAAGGTCTGGGTTTTCCTCCATGGTTTAACACCTGTATTTATGGTAATATAAACCCTATATTTTGTAGTGTCTTACATTCTGGCTGTGGTCATGTTGACTGTTGTTCTTGGACTCCTGAAACCAGTGCCTCCTCCCATGACTGTCGTGGAAGAGATTTCATGCTTATTCCTGACAACCCCTGCCTCCTAACTAATTCCTCTAAATTCCCATGTTCTCTAGAAGTGGCAAAAGGGTACCATTCAAAGGAAAAGCACTGTGTAACCAGCCATCTCCCTTCATCTCGCATTGTTATCTTTACCTGCAGATTGTTTATCACAGCATCTCAGCTCTGAAAAAAACAAGATGTTTTTCAGGAGCGGTGGTACTTTGTTCAGGAGCACCTGGATGGTAGCTCTATTATGTTCGTTTGAAATGTGTGTTCCGAACCAATGCTTTTGTTTGACAGCTTTGTTGATATTGCAAGTTGAGATCATTTATGTTTGAGTTATTGGTTCTTCAGAGGTTTTGCTGTTTAAAAAGTTTTACACTTTTTCAAATCAGTGATTCATCAGTGGGTTTACAGTGCTTAGTGTAAATCGATTTATAAACTTGTTCTTCTAACAGATTTATAGCTTTAGTAGATATTTCCTTAGTTGTATAGATTTCATAGGTATATAATGAAGCATTTAAGGAGACATTTTTTATTGTGGAAGTAACTTACAGACTTCCATCATGACTGTCTATGTCTATGTGTATATATATGAGTAATATATAGATATGTATTTATGATGTATGTATTTAAGCTGTGTAAACAAATGTGATAACTTCTAAAAATACCTAATTTTAAATATGTATCCAATATTGTGAGCTAGTTAGTGACCCCTAATAAACTGGGGAAAGAGGGGGATAAATTGGAGGAATGGCTACATTTGTGTCTATCACATCCTTAGAAGCATAATTTGAAAAATAACTCCCTACATAATTAACAGAAGTATTCCCTTAATAATTAGAAATACTAACAAATAATGACATTACTAATTGAAATATCAATTCTGACAGGCCCTTACTTATTTCTCTATTAAAATGGCTTCCTGAAAGTATCACAGGAAGTTAATGAATTGCTTGTTAATTGGACGTCAACTTTTCTCCTCTAGTTTTCAAATGGGAAAAAAAAATGAAGTATGATGTATTCAAATTGCTTCATACTAAACTGAACATTAATGACAATATAAATAGAATATATGGTAACGTTACACATGAGTGTGATAAGGATCTATAATCTTCACGGGGATTTGCGAATTTTGGATACTGGCTTATCTTTTAAGTTCGTTTTGTTCCTGAACACTCAAGTGCTGAAGCAGTGTCTTGCCAGCATTTTCTAACTAGCCCAAGTGAAACTTGCCCTGAACACACTCAAACATTGACATCCAACTAACAAATCAGTATCTTTTCTTCTCTCGTTTCGTTAGCCTCTCAGCAAATACCCTGCTGTGATCAACGACATCTCCTTCTGGCTGCCTCGCGAGGACTACACGGAGAATGATTTCTATGACTTAGTCCGAACAGTTGGAGGAGACCTGGTGGAAAAAGTTGATCTTATAGACAAGTTTGAACATCCAAAGTAAGTTTAAAAAAAAAACAAACCCTCTCTGGCTTATCCTTTTTTGTTTCTGTGTGACAAATGGCATGTGGGAGAGTGTGATAGAGTTCTGCTGCGATGTAGTGTGTAAGAGACAAATGTGGTCTGAATCTATAGCGAACCTTCAGCATATCAGAAACCTCTTTTATGTCAGTACTTTCTGAAAATCTTTCTAAGATGCGGTTTTCACCTTTCCTGCCTTAGTAAACAAAGGATTTGAAACAGAAGGTTTTAAAGATCTTGGAGTTTTCCAGTGTTGTTTCGGGAAGTGATTTCTTACCCGCTCACATTCTGGGTACCGAGGAAATGAAGCCGAGAGAGCAGTTTGTGGCACGAAAGCTGTTTTGTTGGTCTCTCAGTGAACGTTTATCAAGCACACACAAGCACACGCCACACACCAAGACCCTGCTGCGCCCTAGGAGCTCTGTGTGCGTCTGGAAGTGTGCTCAGGGACTGAGGGAGGCGGTGTTCCCTGAGCGCCTGCACACTCAGCTCTGTGTCTCCGTTCATGTCAGTACTTACCTGGCAGCTTGGTTGGGTTTCAGGTCCTTGGCTTGCCCATTTTTGGGGGGAGCAGGGTCTCGTAAATGTTGCTCAGTTGTCTTCTCAAGGTGAAGTTGATGTAAAGAAATCTGAGGCCAGGCTTGATCTTTTTTTCTTTCTTCCTAAAGAATTCTTTGTCTTCAAAGTTTAATAACCGTGTGAGGATCCCTCTCGGTTGCGACCTGCTCTTGCTACTCTGTGAACCCTTGTCTCTCTCTAATCAAGGTTTGCTGCCTCCTGAGTCTCAGGAAAGTTTTCTTGAATCGTATCAACAAGGCTCTCTCCTGATCCTGCCCTTGGGGATCCACACATGCCCTCCAGCCCTCCTTTGTCCGACGCCTCGGGCTGCTGTTTTTCCCTCTGATGTTTGGAAAGTCTCTCTCTCCACTTGGTCTGGGTGCCCCCCCCCCACCTTCTCCCCCACCCCCATCTTCTGGGCCCCTTCTTGCCCACATTCAGATACTCTGTCCCACACCCACCTTTTCTGAGTTCTTCAAGCTCATATTCCAGTTCTGTTTTCTTCCTGTCTCTTCCCGAAGTCATTACTGCTTTGTGATTTTTCCTTCTTAGATAAATTGCTTCGTTTGGTTTTTAAAATTCACTGCAAAATACTTAGCCAGAAATTTCATTTGACCCAGTGGTAGCATTTTTCTCTGACTTCCCGTCAGTTTTTCTGCCGTTTCCCTTTTTTTTCCTTCCCTGTATTTCAGTTGGCGCATCGGTGGTGTGCGTGTGATTGCTTTTTGTCCCTCATATTTGAATGCGTTGGGTGTTCAGAACCAGCTCTTTGCATGAGGTTGAGGGCTGAGCTGGGGGCTCCCTTTGACATCTTGTGAGTGACACGCCTCCCCAGTCCCGATTAATGGGAGTCAGCGCCCTTTGGTGGAGACCTTCAGCTTCTATAAAAACACCTCTGGGTTGTTAGGCTGCTTTGTCATCAGGACAGAGTCCCTCATGGTGACTCTTCAGGACAAAGGGATTTATTTAGGGTGAGCCTGAGTCAGGGCTGAAGGCTGCGCAGACCAAGGCAGGTCTGAGGCCAGAGACCCTCCGCATCTCAGCGCCTCCCACAGTTAAACACACAGTCACTCTCCGCCCCTCGCTGCCTCAGCCCAAGCCTCTTCCAGCTCATCCTCTCTCTGATACCAGCACCAGTTCTGGGGGGAGGCAGGCTCACTGAGCAAACAGTCACCCCACATGCTGGGCGGAGCCCTGCGCACCAGGCCACTTCCTGGGGTCTGAGCAGGCTGTGGACGAGCCGCCATTGGTTCGAGAACCTATCGTTGGTTTAATAGCGGGGGCCGCCCTAAACCGCCCGGCCCCCTCTTCCAGGCAAGAGCATCCTCAGCAGAGGGGCTCACTGCACGGTTTCAGAACTGGCACGGGGACACTGCTGTCCTCCTCCCGGTCCTCCCCTCCTCCTCCCCGGCCGCCTCCACCTGCGGGACTCCCAGCTTGCCCCTGGCTGCTGGCTCAGTCGTGTTCTAGTCTTCACCTGCGGGCCCCCTGATGCAGGCTCCGCAGGGGCCCATGGCCCGTGCCTCCCTCCACCCACCCTCAGTGTTCTCAGGGGTGGAGGGAGGCTCACTGCCTCGTGGCTGGTGGGTGCCTATCCACCCTCCCTCCCTCCCTAGAGGAGCTTTGATTCCAAGACCGGAGGCGGTTTATTGCGTTGGAAGGCGAGACCGTGTGGTCTGGAAAGGGCTGGGAGTCGGGCGCCCTGTTCCCGCCTCTCTGCGTCCTAATACCTGGTCCCGGGCCGCCGGGCCGCAGTCCCCTCCTCTGCCCACTTGAGAGCTCGGATACCGTCTTTCAGTGGTTGCAGCAAACACAAGATGAGCCCGTCTGTGTGACATGCTTTGAAAACCGCCGGTTTCTAAACTAACTGCTAGGTGGTCGAGTATCAACCCGTAACTTCCACAGTCAACCCATCTGGTTTCTGTAAGACAGGGGACGACCTCAGGACAGCGAGTCCGCTCGGGTCTGGTGGTCGGTCCAGATGATGAAGCTGATTCTAGAGGGAAGAGAGGGAGAGTCCACATCGCATGTCGTTCTGAAATGGAGCCTGGTCTTCCCGCAACTTGAGGAGTAAAATTTTAATCAGAAAGAAAAAAAAAAAAAAACAAATACTTCATCCAGTGGCGTGGATGCTGGCAGGCCAGGCTCTGTCATCCACAGGACTGGGCTCTGGGCTGTATGCCAGGGCGATGCTGCGGGCAGTGCCAGCAGGGGGCTGACCTCTCTGGTCGTTTTTCTAGACAGAGCCAAATAAGCACAGTTACCGGAACTTAAAGATGGGCCGGCAGTGAGAAGCCTGCCCCAGCTAATCTTGGGAGAGCATGTCAGAAGACGCGTCCCCTTGAAATAGCGCGCAGTGCCAAGGAGATGGCCTTAGAACTCCGCTGGCTGCTCGCCCTTCCCTCATTTTTATTGCAAGGCTGGTGGCATGAGTATAAGAACGTCTATTGTTGTGGTTCAGACAGCCCGGAAAGCAGTTCAAAGAAAATTATTTTTAGCCTGGCATTTCTTTTCCCCGATCCCTTCTCTCCCCTCCGTCCCCAAGCCTTCTTTCTAAAGCAGCCAGGGAGGGGTGCATTCTGTCGCCATCACAGAGCGGCCCCGTTGGCCCCCAGCGGGAGACACTATAGAACACAGTTAGTTCAGTCCCCGAACCCCCGTCTTCCGCTGCGTCCCCCAGGACCTCGCCATTTGCAGAAGGATTCTTGGGGGTCCCCTGCAGGCTGACCTGACCCCAGAGGAGCAGCCCTGCACAGAGCAGGGAGGGACCGAGCGCCTCCTGGACGCCGGGGAGGCGGGGCCAGGGGTCAGGCGCCCGGCCAGTAGGGTCCCATCCCCAGCCGCCTGCCACACCACCCCGCGCCCTTGTGGAAACTAACTGGGAAGCGCCTCTCTCCTTTGGAACTTGCCGTTGGCACTTTTCAGGGAGTTCTCCAGCAGTGTCTGTGGTTGGCACCTTGTGCACCTTTTTGTAAGTGTGGGGACTGAATGCCCTCTTCCCAAGACGCAGGTAAGGGTGCCTCACACCCCTTCATGGTGCCTGGTCTCACCCCCACAGTATCGATCAGAGGGACGCAGGTTAAGACCTGCACCTAGGGCAGCGTGTGTGGGGACAGGAGGTCTCTGTCTTGCTTGCAGGGATGGAGTGAGGAGCAGAACTCCCCTCTCCCCCATCATGGGGGCCAGTTATGAGAAAGGCTTTCCATCGCTGGGTCTTTAAAGTTGTTATCTCAGTTCACAGGGTCACTTCTTTCCACTGGCTGCCACCCAGATGAGTGCCCAGGGGCTGCGGTGGGAGTCGGCCCTCCCCCGCCCCCCCACCGCCAGTCCCCTTGTCTGTCACCTCCCTTTTCACACCCCACGGAGACTCGGGCCCCATGTGCCGCGGTCCTCAGGAGTCAGTGATGTTGTCCTGGTGACCACAAGGTGCATGAGTCCAAATGCTGCCTCAGAATTGTACAGAGCATCACCACACCCTAACCCTCACTAGAGAGTCGGGAGCTGAGTCTCTAAGGATGCGTCTGTATTTGTAAGGAAGTCTCCGCGATATACTGGTGAGACCTTTTTGAGTCAACTTCAGATCTCCGAGCAGCAGAGACGCCCCGCAGACCTGGGCCTCTCCTGTCTGGCCTCCTGAAAAGCCATCAAGCCTCTTGTGCCCCCAGCGCCTCTGGGCTTCAGTGTTACCCTGGGCTGGGCCAAGACCTGCCGGCTAGGGCGGCTCCAGGCAGCTGACTCCAGTGTCTCCTGGCGACTTGTTTTCCTCAACTTGGTCAGTCTGAGGCTCCAGCAGTGGGGGGGAGCAGTCAGGAGGATGCACCAAGGAAAGCAGGGGGCAGCCACGCCCGGGAGGAGGGGCCCCTCCAGGGGGAAGGACCGGCGATGCGCACAGGGGGGCCCAGTGGTCCCGCTGTCTAGGCGCCTGCCTTTGGGGTGTTGGTAGCGGGCCCGGCAGCAGGTGGAGGTGTGCAGCAGGACAGACCGGCGGTCACAGAGGAGCTGGCCTTTGGGACAGCCATCCAGACACGTGTGGAGGGGGGCCCAGCTCAGGCTGGCCTGGGGGAGCGTGGAGGCCGCTGCTGGGGCGGGCGCCCCAGATGTTGGGGCAGAATCCTTGCAGGACAGTCTGCGTGTTCTGCTGAGCACTGCTGGCCCAGGGCTTCTGCGGGCCCCACTCTCAGAGGTGGAGTCTGGTTCTGAGTCCAGAACGGGGCAGAATCTGAGACGCGAGGCTAGGGGGACGCGGGGAATGGGGGAGTTAGAAAACCCGGTGGAAACAGCCAGTCTTTGTGGGAGCTTCTGTCTCTGTTTCGCTTCACTTTAGCAGTCCATAGCATCACTGTGATCATTTGTGCAGGTGTAGTTTGGAGCCAGAGAGGGTGTTATCATCGAAGGGATTTGACTGGGGTCTGGTGAGGAGACAGCAAGGTAGAATGTCCCGAGAGTCCCGTGAAGGAGACCAGGACGTCCCAGGGCAGCACGGTGCAGGCGAGGGTGTCCCCATCACGGGGTCTCTTGTGACTCAGACGCTGGGGATGCAAGCGAAGGGGCTTCCGTCCTGCCGTCCCCAGGGTCTCCACCCACCTGCTCACACGCCTCTGTCTCCAGCAGAGTCCCCTCGAGGTGTTCTGGAAGCCCCAGAGGGTGTCTTATTCGTGTTCACAAACCAGCTCACTCCACTGAGTGTGGCGTGACTGCATCGCGTCCCCGCGGCTCCTGGCCAGGCATTGGCAGTCCTGCGCGGCCCCGGCCGGCACACCGTCGAGCTGTGGAGCCCCGTGGTGCCCTGCGTGCCCCAGCTTGTGCACAGCTGGTCCACCCACTGGTGTTGCCATGCTCGTCACCTCTGTCTGAGCCCAGTCTCCCCACCGGCCACGCAGAGACCCTCCCCCACGCCCTGCCCTGGTCTTTTCCCTTCCGGTTACGCAGCAAACAAGAACTGGGGATTCCGGGTTGGTCCTAAGTCTCGTTTACACAGACGTCTTTTCCACGCGTGCACAATTCAGGGATGAGGACAAAATCCACAAAATGCCAGTCGCCTTCCAGAACTGTTTTGTAGGATGCCTCGTGTAATATTTCTCAGAGGAGAAAGAACACTTCACAGAAGTGCTTGGCGTCTGTGTTTGAGAGATGTGGCCACTGTTCTTAGTCCTCACCTGCTCCTTAAAGGAAGTGGCAATAGTAAGGTGAGGAAGGACCCTAGCCTTGGAAATTAGGCCGGTGAAATATCTGTACCAGAGATGACAGATGTGGTCTCGATGTGTACACGAAGGCTTACCGGGATAATCTCTTACCCTGTGCTATGCATAGTCACCCAGTCATGTCTGATTCTTTGCAGCCCCGTGAACTGTAGCCCACCAGGCTCCTCTGTTCATGGGATTCTCCAGGCAAGAATACTGGAGTGGGTTGCCATGCCCTCCTACAGGGGATCTTCGCAACCCAGGGATCAAGCCCAGGTCTCCCACATTGCAGGCAGATTCTTTACCATCTGAGCCACCAGGGAAATCCATCTCTTATCCTGACTTTCATTAAATATGGTAATTTATCCTGGATTGTCTGTCTAGTAGTGCAACCAGTGTGCAAGTTTTGAAATTCTGTGGTCGTAGTAGAAGTGTTTCTAGCACGTTCTTCTGTTTTAGCAACTGCTCCATTGCCTTATATTTAAACATTTTCCCGTCCTGGCACTGTAAATCAGTGTCAAGCGCTAGGTCTTGAACTTCCTACTCTTTTTGGCATTTATAACGAAGTACTCAAGAAATTTTGATGAAATTAATTCACCATAAAGAAAAAAAGGAAAATCTGTCTTTTTTTTTCAGGATATAACTGATACCTCTTTCCATGTAGACCAAAAACACACCCCAGTTGGTAACATATTCTGCTTAAGTGACCAAAACCTTACATCTCAGTTACAACAGTTTCTTTTCTTACAGGAGAGAAAAGTGTGGTGTGGATTGCTACATAGAAACAAGAATTAGGTTGCAAGAAGTTGGGATGTGAGTAAACCACTGGTTTAAAAATAGTGTGGTTTGGACCAAATGTTCAGATAGAGAAAAGGAAGGAAAGAAAGGGGGTAGGGGGAGTTTTGTGAAGAAGGTTGGTCATATCCTTTATAAAATATATTTTGAAACTCTGAGCTCCCAGGATCAGGAAGCTGATGGCTGGGCCGGACGGGGGTGGGGGTGGGGGTGGTTAGAAGTATGCAGGTTATCCACGGTTACCTAGGAAACCCCTCTTCTGATTGGAAGAGGAGCAATCACAAGGCAGGAGAGAAATTCAAGGAGTCACACTAGGGCGGGTTCACGTGTATGTCTGTTTCCCGTAATGCAAGGAACGAGGAGCGTCTATGAAGAAAGATGACATGAAGAGAAAAGCTGTCTGCTCAGGGAAGGTGGAGAAGCTTCCCACCTCTTGAGAGTGGAGCTCCCAAACCTTGATGCCCCGCACTGTCCTGCCCAGGGTGACAGGCGAAGTGGGCCCCGGCTTCCCTTTCCGTCAAGCCCCTGCCTCCCTTTTCTGGAAGCCCCGGCTTCCCTTTCCGTCAAGCCCCTGCCTCTCTTTTCTGGAAGCCCCGGCCCCCTTCCCGGAAGCCCCTGCCTCCCCGCACGCTGTCTCGACAGGGCAGCTGCTGCAGTGGTCCAGTGGGACTCTGCCCCTAGACCCGGCCGACTGGTCCAGAGAGGAGCACCTCACAAGGCTGGGCCGATGGGCCTCTTCTCCATCTTGTTTGGGTGGAAAACTAGAGAGAGCTTGGGCGGAGAGGGGTCTTGCCAGGAACGGTCGCTGGCCATGTTTCCTGTGGTGGAGAGGGCAGAGAGGACAGAGAGCAAGCGGAGAAAGCGGCCAAGAAGGAAGGCGGGTGTTGGCGGGGGTGGGTCCTGGTCCACCGTGTGGGCAGGGCCCTGGCTGCACCGACCTTTCCCTGGTCCTTCCTCAGACCCCACAAGCCAGAGTAACTCCAGGTATGTAAGGTCCTTGGACGTGGGTTTCCATTACTGGAGATGAGATGAGTTCCAGAAGGTTTGGGTCCTGGAAGCGGGCAAGAAGGCAGAGGAAGCAGGCTGAAGCCAGCAGCATCCTGGTCAGAGGACGTGAAGCGGCATGGAGCGGAGCTGTGGCCGCCTTGGGCTCTCCGTGTTTCTGTTCAGTGCAGCTTTGAAGTGGTTCTTCTCCTCTGAGCTGGAGTGGCTAAAAGTGAACGCCGTCTAGGTGCGATGTATTCGTCCCAGGGAACCTGCACTGAACACTTACCACAGGGGAACCACTGTGCTGTGTGTGAGTCTCGTGGTCCAGAAATATCAGAGCAATTTTTAGAAACGAGCGCCTGTCCTCAAGCAGCTCGCCGTGTGATAGCAGGTCTGTGCAGACGATGTTTGCAGTCCACGAGCCGTCAGGGGCACCGCCGTGGTTTCAAAGACGGGCCGCGTTGCCCTTTGCCTTAAATGCTCAAGCAGCTTTGCAGATCATGGTTCAGTGGAGTCTTGAAGGCAAAGAGGACTTAGACATGGAAGGGGCCAGGGCAGAGTGGGTGGCTTGCCAGACTAGAAGACAGAGGTGGGAGAGGAGTTCAGACTGACCAGCATGCAGGGCGCATGGGCCTGGGGGAAAGGCCCTGAACTCCCTTATAAACACGTGGACTTTCTCGTCGAGCACGTGGGAAGTCACTGAGCTGGTTCACCTGTTTGCAGTTTATGAAGGATTTTCCATCTTGCCTGTGGCGACCGTGTTGGCCAGGGGTGAGGATGGTCATGGGAAAAAGATGTATTGGGTTGGCCAGAAAGTTCGTTCAGGAGTTCCTGTACCATGTTGTGGCAAAAACCAAATGAACTTTTTGGCCAACCCAGTAGAAGCATGTGTGCAAGTAGAAGCAAGTGAGAGGAGATGAGTCCTTGCTGAGAAGGGGGGCTAGAGCCTTGTGGGAAGAAGCTGGCTGGTGGGGGAGATGTTCAGGGTCCGAATCTATGGGGAAGTGAGCCCGTTCCAGGGAGAGAGCAGGGGTTGGGGGAGGAAACACAGCCCCGGGGCCCGTGGGACCCGGAGGACAGAGGCCGACCAGGCCAGAGGGCGGGGAGGAGGGAGCGGCCTTTGGAGGAGGCGATTTGATTACTTTGTGCCTCTTGGGCGGAGGGGTGACACACAGCCCAGCTGACGGGAGAGCCCCTGGAGGGAGGCCAGGTTTAGCATCCACACTCGGGACGGACTAGAACCCCAGTAAGTTCTAGCACAGGAGAAGGGGACGAGGGGAGAGTCCCAGAGAAGACCTCGGGGGTGGAGAGAGGGAGGGCGGAGTTCAGACGGACTGCCCGAGCAGCAGTGGCCAGGACCGCCATGGAGTCCAGGAGGCGGCGCCGGGGTCTCCCGAGGGGCTGTGGAAACTGCGGTTCAGAAAACCTTTCGGACCGTCTGGTTTCTTCACCTTTCGTCCCCGTCCCTTCACTTACATTTATTCCACAAGTGTTCGTGATGAGAGGATGTGTGATGTCCTGGACACGCTGAGGGTGGACGCACTACAGAGAGAACCATGGGCTGAGGGGGGCAGACCACAGAGAACCAGGGGCTGAGGGTGAACCAGGGGCTGAGGGGGATGGACCACAGAGAGAACCAGGGGCTGAGGGTGGATGGACTCCCCAGAGAACCAGGGGCTGAGGGTGAACCAGGGGCTGAGGGGGACGGACTCCCCAGAGAACCAGGGGCTGAGGGGGGCGGACCACAGAGAGAACCAGGGGCTGAGGGTGGACGGACCACAGAGAACCAGGGGCTGAGGGTGAACCAGGGGCTGAGGGGGACGGACTCCCCAGAGAACCAGGGGCTGAGGGTGGACGGACTCCCGAGAGAACCAGGGGCCGAGGGGGGCGGACCAGAGAGAACCATGGGCTGAGGAGGATAGATCACAGAGAACCAGGGGCTGAGGGTAGACAGACTCCCGAGAGAACCAGGGGCTGAGGGTGGATAGACTCCCGAGAGAACCAGGGGCTGAGGGGGGCACACCAGAGAGAACCATGGGCTGAGGGGGATGGATCACAGAGAACCAGGGGCTGAGGGGGACGGACTCCCCAGAGAACCAGGGGCTGAGGGGGATGGACCACAGAGAGAACCAGGGGCTGAGGGTGGATGGACTCCCCAGAGAACCAGGGGCTGAGGGTGGACGGACTCCCAAGAGAACCAGGGCCTGAGGGGGGCGGACTCCCCAGAGAACCAGGGGCTGTGTCCGCCCCCGGGCCCGCCCTTCGGAGCGTGCGTCTGGCCGTTCCCTCTGAAGCAGGAAGTTTCCCTTTCCCGTCACCCCCGTTTGTTTTCTTTCTCTGCTTGGTTCACTTAAAAGGATCGAGTGAGACTGCTGGAGGACCTGCTCCGGAAGCAGAGGCTGTACGGACGTGGTGGTTAGCAACCCGCCACTAGGCGCCGGGTGGTCCTCCGAACACAAGCCTCCTCAGATTCATTTAAAGGGCTGCAGTCAGTGTATTCAGCTCAGGAAAGGGGATGGCCTGAAAACTAGGACCTAAGCATATGAGCAGGATTTAGAATTTAAATGATACTTTGATCAGCATTTCTTGAAATGGCACCCAAAGGTCAGGCATCATGTCCTCCCCGTGTGTCTGTGCAGCAGGGGTCTGCGTGCCCCTTGTGGGGGTGGCCTCCTCCGGATGGCGGCGGGTCCACCTAGGGGACAGGGTTCTAGCAGTCAACTGCACACCTCCACTCACCTCCCAAACCCGAAACAGCCGTCCCACGGTGAGCGGACGGGAGGACGGAAGTGGGAGGGACATAATGGCAAGGAAAGCGGGGAAGACTCGGTTATGTTTAGGATGTGATTGTTTCTGACCTAGATTCAATCAATGGATACCTATATATTGAACCTCTCCCTTTCAGGATTCCTCCGGCACGAAAACCTATGTAAATATGAATCCCAAATCATGTCAACTCAGGTCTGCCGCAGGAATATAGCTGGCAGTATTAAACAGACCAAGCCCTCGAGAAGCCTAGTCTGAACAGAAGCTATTCTTGGCCTTATTTAAGTAAAGGAGATCAATACAGATATTCAAGATGGAAAAATCCTAATAGTAGGAAACCAGAATTCAAGGTCCCTTCAACCTTCGAAGCCGAGCAAGTGTTTCTCAGGAAACAGGTGTGTCTTAGAGGCTTCAGCGGGGTCCCCCAGGGGTGGTGGTAATGCCTTCTTTATGCCCCACCCCTGGCATGGAGCCCCGCTTCTGGCCTGGACGTCCCCCTGCAGGCCGCTCTGCTTGCCCAGTGGAGACCAGGTGCAGGGTGAAGTCCGACTCTGTAACGTAGGACCCACTTTACACATTGATATATTGTAATCATACTGTTATACTATTTTTAACAATACTTTTACTTACTAAATAGGTTTTCTGCTTATTGCAGTACAAGGGGGATTGTTTTTTCTTTTAGCTCGTGCCGTAATGTAAAAATGGCGAGGCAGCTACTGTACTCACAACGGCAGATTTGTTTAATTAAAATTACACTCAGTCGTGCTGACACTCTCATAAGCAACTGTGAAAAATAGCTATTATGATCTGTTGATATGCTGCCTTGAGCGACTAATAATTGTAGTTAGAAGGAGGTTTTGCTTCTTTATCATCAGTAAACTTGAACACTCAAGTTTGAAAGAAGCGATATTAATAATTTAAAACTTTTATATTTGTTTATCAGTTAGGCCTTTGCATTGTTTTTAAAATCAGCCTCTCCATCCGTCCCCCAGTAAAGAGAAGGCAACTGTTCCTGTTAACTTTCACATGGGAGTGTTTGGTGGAAAAGCAGGTTTAAACAGTCCCCAATGGATGTGAGCGGAGGGGCGCCCTCACAGGTGTCAGTCGCCCTCCTGAGACTGCTCATGGTTCCTGGAGCTCAGTCGGCCTGCAGCGGATACATGGCGTGGCTGTGTCATATTCCGTCTCATTTCTTGATGTGTCCCGGGTGGAGTGGACTGTGTGTGTCACGGGGCCGGCAGGCCTCATGCAGCAGCTGCGGGCCCTCACGGCTGCCCCGAGTTCAGGGCTTGGCTTTGTCACCAGTGGGACCTTAAGTTGCTCTCTCTCTCTGAGTTTGTCTTTAAAACGGAATTAATGTTAGAACCTACCCTACAAGTTCCTTTGCAGGGGCTGGCACGTACGTATATAGTTTTAACTACCGTTGGTGGTGGTGGTGAAATCCTTGGGCTGGCTGTTCTTCTGGGAGAAACTCACCGTAGCCGGAAGTAAGCACTGACTACACGCCAAGAGCGGCACAGCTTCCCACTGGAAAGTTTGTGCGTTGTGTTATGTGTGCAGTTAGGCTCATGCTCATAAGAGACACCTAAGTTGCCTGATGAAAATGAACGACAGAGCTGCTTTCATAAGGTCTGATTGTTTGGGGTTGGAAGACCGGGAAAGAAAGTTGAGGATATTATGAAAGAAAAAAACATGTGATGGGCTTTGAGATCTAAGAAGGAATTTTTTTAACACCGGAAGAAGTTGCAGTATATATTTTTTCTCTGAGCACAATAAATGCTCTAGGATGCAGGTGGTGTGACGTTATTAGTAGAGAAAATGGGAAGGAATGCTGGACCTTGCAGCCAGCACATCTGTTTGTAAGGCAGTATCTGATGAGATTTCCATTCTGGGGCAGGCCCAGCGTCTGTGTTACTCAGGTGGGATTCGGGCCAGAAGTGGATCCTGTAGAGTCTTCATCCCAGCACTTTGTTTTCTGATTTGGAATTCAGCGCACAGCCAATCTGGTGATGGCGATGACTGAAAGATCGTTGCTGTCAGTGTTCATGAAACAAGGGAGACCGGTCATTTTTAGGAGGTGGCACAATTCTGCCATCCTCTATTGGTGTTTTAAAATCTGTTTCATGATAAAGTAGACTCCAGAGCACATCAACTATTACATGTCTATTTTAGACATCTATTGTTACACCAATTTATAAAATTCCCTGTGGCATGAACGGGTGACTGTGCAGGGGCCTGAGGGCACTGGGCACGCTGGGGCCTCCCTGGGCAGCACGTGCCGTGGTGAGGCTGCCTGCGGAGCCATGCATCGGGGGATGAAACCCCGCTTCCTCACGACGTCTCTCTAGAGAGTGTGCGCCACTGTTCTCACCTGCATCCTCGCCTTCCTCCTCTCTCATCTGGACAAGCCGCTGGTTCGTCATCTAAAAACCTGGCGTCATAAATCTACCTTGAAAGCAGCGACATAAAAGTCTAAAATTGAAAGAAGGTTCATAGAAGCACATCCAGCTTTTTTTTTACAAAAGCAGAATGATTGAACTTTTAATTGTAACACATGCCTTCAGCTTGTGTGGCTGCGGACGTGCTCCCAGGGGCTGGCGCTCCGTCTGCGTGTCTCCTGTCCAGTCGTGGTTGTTATCCTGTTGCACACGCGTGTGTATTGTTCTCGGTCATTATTGGAATTTGCATATGAAATACTATAATGTTTGTACTCTGCATGTAGAGCAGTCGTGAAGGTTTGTTCTCACCTGGGAATCCCGTCAGGTGTATTTGGAATATCCTTGGGGATTTTCAGGGATGCAAAGTAGGTTGGTTCTTCTTGCTTAGGTAGAATAAACTGGCTCAGAGTTCATCCAACCATTTGCACAAATGCCTGTAGGAAGCTCTGGGGTGCCTGGGAAAGGCCATGTTATGTTGTAAATGGGGTATCAGACCTACCTTCCCTCTCTTCTTTATTGGACGTCTGATTCCTTATTTGCAGATGGGTCTGTGAGACCAGTGTCCATGAGGTGTAGGGCCGTGGGGAGGTGTCTGTGGACTTGTGGGTTTCACTGACTGTCAGGCAGGGTCTCTGAGGACCAGCCTGTCCCTCACCATCACTGCCGCGGGTGGCGCCTGCGCCGCTGTCTGCTGCTGCGGGCTGGGCATCGGGCTAGAGCAGGGCTCTCTGAAGCCTCACTTGGTTTCTTCCCCTTGTTCCGAGCAGACTGCCCAAGGGTCACGTACTTCCCCCAGATAACTTGTCTCTAATCAACTCTCAAATCATCTGGTGGGTTTCTGAATAATCCTTTAAAAAAAAAAAAAGTCATGCTCCACTTTACTGCTTTCCGCTTCACTCTTGGACTGAGTTTTTAAAGGGTATATCCCCAAGATAATGTCGAGCTTATTCATGACTGTGTGTCTTTCAAGTCTGTTCTTATAATCCTACGTGGGCAATTAGGGTGAGAGAGTGTGTGTGTGTGTGTGTGTGTGTGTGTGTGTGTGGGTGGGTGCGCGTGCACGCGCGTGCACGCGCGTGCAGACGCATGAATTATTGAGCACCTGTTCTGTGTAAGCTATTGTTCTATATGCTGGTACAGTGGGAGGGTTGAGGCTTGGAGAGTTTCAGTCACTGGCCTGAGGTCACACAGCTGTTGGGTGGTCATGGCAAGACTTAAAGGAGACACAGCAGCTCTTGCATTGCTCCATATCTTGCAGAAAAACCAAATCAAATCTGGATGTTGGCCGTCTCTCCCCCTCCCCACCATGAAGTGTGCATGCTAAGTCACTTCAGTCATGTCTAACTGTTTGTGACCCCATGGCTGTAGCCCACCAGGCTCCTCTGTCCATGGGACTCTCCAGGCAAGAATACCGGAGTGGGTTGCCATCCCCTCCTCCAGGGGATCTTCCTGACCTAGGGATTGAACCCGGGTCTCTTGCGTTGAAGCTACATTCTTAACCATCTGAGCCACCAGGGAAGCCCAGATTATAACACGCATATGTATAAAATACATACTTTAGATACCTGTATAGGAAACTGTAAGTGAAGAACAGTGTAGGCTAAAGCTTGAGCTATAATTGATCCAGGACAATCCATGTATAATATGCTTCCGAGTCACATGAATCCCTCATATGACTTTTTTAAAAATCACTTGTCTGTTGTTTAAGCTTTCTGATTAATCGGAGTAAGGGCTGAGGATAGTTTACTCCAAGATAAAACTCTTACTCTGAACGAAGTATTTTCCCTTTAAAGCAGCCACTGAGAGTTGATTTATAGTATATCCTGCCTTCGCCCCTGCTTGTGGAATCTAGCCTAGCACTTCAGGAAGAACGGAAGATGATTTTTTTTAATGTCAAAAAAAAAAAATAGAACTTCCTCCTTAGCATCTTCCTCCAGCTTCTGTCGCCGACCTTGGCTGCCTGCCCTCCAGGGCAAGATAAGAGTAAATTTGCACAGTTGTGAACAACTTAAAAGAAGCCAGTTCTTGAAGGCACTGGACCATGCAGGTGCTCGTCATTGAAGAGTCCAGCACAGGAAGATGGGCCTGTGGGTAAACGCATTGGGTACCCTGAGCCCCCCGCGGCCCAGTCACATCTTGAGAGGGCTCTCTGCATCCTTGCGACAGTCGCTCTCAGCAGCCTGGACAGGCGCGTTCGCTCTGACCCTGCTTGGGTCTCGTCCTGCAGCACAGAGCATCTCACCCTGAGCTTGACTTCCTCCCAGGGAGATGGTACTGAAGGCAGTGCCATTATGAGCTCAGAGCATGGGCTTCGGGGGAAAAAGGCTTGATGAGTGGCTTTTTGGAGAAATGTTTATTTTAGACTGATGAATGAAACAAGTAGCTCCACCCTAAGAAGAACTCTCAGCTCCCTTCATGCACACACACATTCTCTTCCAGGAGGAGGGGGCAAGTGTCTGTGGGTGAGACAAAGAACCAAAGTGATAATCCAGCTTTGATCAAAATTCTTGTGTAACAGTGTTCCCTCTGAAAATGATTTCTAATCAATGAGCACTTCCACAGCATGCTCAGGAGTAATTACCTTACATGTGTTCCCTCTGAGCTCTGATTAGAAGCAAGATGTGAGATCAGAGGGGCAGAAGAGGAAGGTAAGAAGGGAAAATCTCACCCAGGCACTGAAATGCCCAGGTTGAGGGCTGTTTCATAGGCTCGTGCCCCGGGTAGGGATGTCGACCTCCATTCACCCTCATCCCCCACCGCCGATGAACACACGCCCACTCTTTGGGGCAGCGTTGACGATGGCCGCAGGGCACCCTGCCACACTAAGGCAGGGCAACTGGCTGGCTCCAGTGAAAGCGTTTGTCCTGGCAGCGGACAGGTGTGTGGGCTGCTAAACCCCCTTCTTGCCCTGTGTCCTGGTGGTCCGGGGTCAGTTTTCAGCACGGACTGCTAGGTGCAGACTTAGCCCATGCAGTAGTTGAACCTGGGCTTCGTTAGTCCAAGAAGGGACCCAGGGGCCTGGGAAGGGAAGTCAAAGACTGGGAATGATTCTGCCTCTGAAAGGAAGGCACGGCAAGAGGTGGCGAGGGCCGGCGGGTGGCGGGGTCACTGAGACAGTGAGGACTACGTAGGGTCTGTGCAGGCGAGAGGAGGTCTGTGACCCCCAGTGCTCGCTGGATGGGAACGAGTTCCTAGGTTCTCGAGAATGTGTGATGAGGGGCTTCCCTGGGGTCTGATGTTTAAGACTTCGCCCTTCCGGTACAGGGGGTGCGGTTTCGAGCCCTAGTTGGGAAGCTAAGATCCCACATGCCTCGTGGCCAAAAAACCCATAGAACAGAAGCAGTATTGTAACAAATTCAGTAAAAGACTTAAAAAAAAAAGGTCCAAATAAAAAAATAATTTAAATAAGAATACGTGAGGAAAGTATAATGAAAACACATGCACGGGAAAAGCAGAAACCTTCTTTCTGGCGAGAGTCGGGCCGTGGGCCAGTGCCCGGGAAGAGAAGTTTGTCCCTGTTGGTCAGCGAGACCGGAGCCCTCGGCCCCGTGGTCACAGGAGAGACCCCCCTGGCTGCTCCTTCCCTCCCCCGAGAGGGGCCGGCCATGCGCGTTAGCCCTGCTCTCAGATGGCTGGCGGGATGTCAGCAGGTTGGCCCCTGTGATCTTGGTTGTTCAGCCACGTGATTCCCTTGAAAGCACCCTCTCCAGGCGGCATCCTCCCCAGAGAGGAGCTTGGAAGCACCAGGGTCTGATCTTCCAGTTTTAAACCCAGCGTCAATGGCTTGCTCACGTGATGACCTGCATTCCTACTCCCAGTAGGTAATGATACAGTTTTAAAATTTTTTACCCACTGCAAAAGGACTGAAAGAAGCTCAAATGAATGGCAGGTTTATTTTAGTGACTGGTTCCCTGAATGTGTTTACCAATGGGAATAGCTGCAAACTCAGGTCATCTTAATGAAAACAGACTCAACAGACTCTCCGCTGACGCAGCTCTTAGGGTTCTGAAGCAGTGTATGTTTAGGCACAGAACAGCCCCTTCCTGAACATCTGTGCATTAGAAACCGACTTGGCTAAGGTACCCTCCCCACCTTTGAAGACGCTTCAGTTCTTCTCAGATTCTCCTGCAGACCTTTCACCCACGAGTAAATATTAACTGAGAGAGCGGAGGGCAGTCATCCTGCCTCTGCTGTAGGACGGGGGGCTGCCCTCCTTACACGTGTATATACATACTATACATATGTAGACGGGGGCTCCCTCTATACACATATATATATACACATACTATGCATATGTAGACGGGGGCTGCCCTCTATACCACGTATATATACATACTATGCATATGTAGATGGGGGCTCCCTCTATACACATATACATACATACTATACATATGTAGACAGGGGCTGCCCTCTTTACACATGTATATACATACTATACATATGTAGACGGGGGCTGCCCTCTATACCACGTATATATACATACTATGCATATGTAGACGGGGGCTCCCTCTATACCACATATATATACATACTATACATATGTAGACAGGGGCTGTCCTCTTTACACATGTATATACATACTATACATATGTAGACAGGGGCTGCCCTCTTTACACATGTATATACATACTATGCATATGTAGACAGGGGCTCCCTCTATACCACATATATATACATACTATACATATGTAGACGGGGGCTCCCTGTATACACTTATATATACACATACTATACATATGTAGACGGGGGCTGCCTTCTATACACATATATATACATACTGTACATATGTAGATGGGGGCTGCCCTCTATACCACGTATATATACATACTATGCATATGTAGACGGGGGCTCCCTCTATACCACATATATATACATACTATACATATGTAGACAGGGGCTGTCCTCTTTACACATGTATATACATACTATACATATGTAGACAGGGGCTGCCCTCTTTACACATGTATATACATACTATGCATATGTAGACAGGGGCTCCCTCTATACCACATATATATACATACTATACATATGTAGACGGGGGCTCCCTGTATACACATATATATACACATACTATACGTATGTAGATGGGGGCTGCCCTCTATAAACATATATATATATACATACTATACATATGTAGATGGGGGCTGCCCTCTGTACCACATATATATACATATTATACATATGTAGATGGGTTGCTGCTGCTGCTGCTAAGTGCTTCAGTCGTGTCCAACTCTGTGCGACCCCACAGACAGCAGCCCACCAGGCTCCCCCATCCCTGGGATTCTCCAGGCAAGAACACTGGAGTGGGTTGCCATTTCCTTCTCCAATGAATGAAAGTGAAAAGTGAAAGGGAAGTCGCTCAGTCGTGTCCGACTCTTAGTGACCCCATGGACTACAGCCTACCAGGCTCCTCCGTCCAGGGGATTTTCCAGGCAAGAGTATGTAGATGGGGGCTGCCCTCTATATCACATATATATACATGCTATACATATGTAGACGGGGGCTGCCCTCTATACACATATGTATACATACTGTACATATGTAGACGGGGGGGCTGCCCTCTATACCATATATATATATATGTACCCACACACACACACATACTGTACATATGGAAGTGAGGGGCTGCCCAGGGGGCCCCTCCCTGCTCGCAGGCTCAGCTGAAACAGCCAGAATGAGCTGTTGCATCCAAGGGGGAATCTGGCCAAGGCTCTGGGCCAGTGCGTCTGTTGATATGTTAGATTTATTCAATTAGAGCCACAAGCAAAGGAACCTGAGTTGTGGGGTTGATTTGAATAATACCTCGGAGGAGGAGTGTGTAAAGCCATTAGGAAGCCCCAGGGGAGGAGGAGGGTGGACCAGGCTCCTCCGGGGTCCCCACATGGCCCCCGTGCTCCGGCCTGCTTTGCCGGTCCATCCCCGAGGGACCAGGGTCCCAGCCAGACGGCAGACGCGCCTTTTGTTCAGCGTCAGGGGGACATTTTCCTGCTTCACCATCCTCTGAGGTCTCCTCCACGGGTGTGAACCTGCCACAGAAAGGAAGCTGGCGACTGTGGAGGCTTTCAAGCCGGAGGGGCCTTGAGACCCCGAGGGACTTGGTCCCGTCAGATTGGCCCTTTGTCTTGGCAAACGTGCGTCTGGCACACGGAGCTACATAGAATTGATCTGATGCTTTAAAAAATCAGCACGTGTGAAGTATTGGAATTAATTGCCTGGCCTCATACATTACTGTCAGCTGTAGGATTAACAAACCACACAGGGCCACAAAGAGCCTTTTCTGGGCTCTCATTTTTAGTGCCCTGTGGCCTTTGATCTTTTCACACTTCATTCAAAGCGTGAGGCGTCTTTGCATGCTTTTTACGCACCAGCTGAAGGTGGGTCGGGAACAGGTCGGTGCAAGGAGGCTGTCTGTTCTCAGGCCCACCCGGTGTTCCCCATGGAAGCCTCGTGGTTTGGTGGACTGATATGAGGGGGAGTTCTCGTTCTGGGTAGCGGTGGGGAGACACAGGTAAGAGGGGGAAGGCTTTCTCGGAGTTGCTTGATGCCCTTGATTCTGACCTTTAATGTCACTCTTACATCCACGGCCTCTCGCTGTCCTCAGAACGTGTCCCCTGCTGCCCTTCAAATGGGGGCTACAGCGTCGCGAGGAGACCTAGATTAGGGACGGACATGTCTGGCTGCAGGGGCCCAGCCTTCACCAGCCGTGTGGCCCTGGACAATCCCCGAACCCTGAGAACCCGCTTGCTGGCTCCAAAGTGGAGGTGGGGTCTTCTGTCTCCCTGTCCACTCCAGCCTTTCCAGGGTGCCTCTGCTCTGGGAAAGAGGAAGTCTTTACCTGGGCGGGGTTGGATTATGAATCTGCTTACTAAACTCGGTATGGTGTTCCTGGCCCCCTGTAAACACGTTCAGCAGAGATGCCTTGGGAGAGCTGAGGGAGCCTCCACGTGTCCTCTGCTTGTGGTCAGCACTGGCGAATTTGAGAGGTAGGCACCGCACAGCGAAGACATGGGCCCTGATGCACTGTGGTTTGGTTCAGTCTGCTGTGACCCTCACCCGCAGTAGGAAGGGTACAGGGAGCTACTCTTTTACCCAGGAGGGCCTTCACCCTCATCCCATTCCAAGCAGGACTCTGGTCCCGCCTCTGCTTTCCTCCTTGCTGGTTGGGACCAAGGGCGGCTTATTCACCCATGGCGGCTCAGACAGTAAAGAATCTGCCTGCAAGGCAGGAGACCTGGGTGTGATCGTGGGTTGGGTTGGGAAGATCCCCTGGAGAGAAGGGAATGGAAACCCACTGCAGTATTCTTGCCTGGAGAATCCCCTGGACAGAGGAGCCTGGTGGGCTACAGTCCATGGGGTCGCAAAGAGTCAGACACAACCGAGCGACTAACAGTGTTCATCTTTGTACCCTTAGCAGAGTGTTCGGCATATCATCAGAGCGTATTGGTTGCCTGCCTTGGTTCAAAGTAAGCCAAGAAGATGAGAAGGAATATTTGAAATTTAACATAATCCTCAAATTAAAATGGAATTGTCACAGGTAGGAAAGACAGAGCGTGCGTCTGTTCACCAGCCTGGCCTGCACGCGTGCTGACTAGGGTTAGACCTTTCAGCACTTGATCGATCGCCTCTGATTTCTGTATCACCATGGGAGACGTGTACCATTCTGTCCCACTCACCCAGAGCACCGCCTCCTTCGTTCAGAACGTTAGGAAGCTGGTCCCTATACCTGAAGCAGGACACGTGACTCCAGCAGAAGTGGGTTCAGGGTGAAGTCTGATGTTTCCCCGTGGGAGGGGCGGGTGGGGAGGTGGCGGGTAGAACAAGAGCGTGCGCTCCAGCCTCCACAGAACCACCAAGGATGGTGCCCACGCATCCCAACAGCCACGTGTGACCCAAACAGGCTGCCGGGGCCCCCCCCCCCCCCACCTTTCGGCCACTGCTGCAGTTGGCTCATGAGCTGATGGTTAAGAGACTGAAATGGGGAGCCAGACAGCCTGGGTTCAGATCATAGCCATCTGGGGAGGCTCCCCTTGGCGGGGCAGGGGCGGGGGGTGGTGCAGGGTTCCTGAGTCAGGGCCCCGCCTTCCCTCCCAGTCAGGGGGTTGTCCACAGGCTGCAGTTCGGGAGCAGGGGTTGGGGTTGCCAACAGGGGTCCCTGCTTCCTGAGGGCTGGACCTCCCTAACCTACTTCTGATACTTTCTTTCTTAATCTCTGACTTCAGCCTTCCCCCCCACCCCACCCCCCGTCTCTCTTTTTTCTGTCTTTCTGCCCTCAAAGAATTTCTTCCCCCCCGCCCCAACCCACTCTCTTTTTTCTGTCTTTCTGCCCTGAAAGAATTCAAATCCTTTTAGGTTAGAATTGGGAGTTTTCTTTACCCAACTCTATTTGAGGTATATCATTCAGGTCCGCTACCATTTAATAATTTTCTTTATGGCATTTTTTTGGTTGTTATATGGAAGTAGTCTTCATGAGCACGTTTAGTGTCCAAACTAACACTGAGGTATTACTTTGGGGATAAGATCTTGGTCCTCCCCTGCTCCGTCCCTGGGCCCACACGGCCCCTGGCACTCAGTGGGTACCAGCCCATCCCTGCTGAGGGGATGCGTGTTGCATAAAATAACACTGAGCCATAGATTCGTGATATCTGTGGGTTTATAGTCAGGGCTGGGATTTCGGAGCACCTCATTATTCCGTTTCAACAGTCTTATCACAAAATGTCTTAAAAAACCGCCGAAGCGCACCGTGTCCCAGTTTGTCAGAGGGTCAGTTGCTGTCGTTGTGGTGGTGCTGGGTAAGTCTCCTTGAATTAACGAGTCCTGCGGAGTTCTGGCTGATGTGGAGAGGTATGTGGTTAGCATCTGTTTGTTCTGTGCATTCATCTCTCAACCATGTTCTCCATCTATTTTAAGGAATGTTTCTTTGGGTGCTGTGTTTTTTTTTTTTTTTCTATTTATGTCTTCAGCATAAAAATATAAATAGATCATTTATCTCCGGTATCCTTCAAGTGGCTTGCATCATCTCATGCTCTTACATAACCGAAGTTTCTGTCCCCGGGACACATCATTTGGGAGGTTTGAATGGTTGGAAACGTCCTGGAACACGAAGGCCAGCCTCCAGGGACCTGAGGCTCCCTGTGGGGCCTGAGCTGTGCCTGCCGGCTCCCTGGCTCCTTTCCTGATAATGCCGTACAGGATACTTGCGCTGTTCACCCCACCTGGCACCTGGCCACAGACCATTTAAAGATAGAGCTGAGTTTTGCTCATTCTTGGATCCTCCGCAAAGTCTAACACAACCCTTGGGACTTCCCTGGCCGTCCAGCGGCTAAGACTCCGTGTTCCTGACGCAGAGGGCCCGGGTTCGATCTCACACGCCGCAACTAAAGAGAGCAAGGGCTGCAACTGAGACCCGGTGCGGCCAGATACATTTTTTTATTAAGTGTAGCTCTACTCTCTGAACGTAGTTGATGCTTTCACAAGTCGTCAGTAAATTTGTGGCATAAATGTCTTTTCTAATTGAGGTGTAATTGACACATAACATTGTGTTAGTCTCAGGTGCGACCCGACAGTGATTCGCTGTTGGTGTATATTGCAGAATGATCACTGCAGTAAAGCCAGTTCACGTCCGTCGTCATATGTGGTTATGTTTTTCTCTTGTGCATAAACGTTTATTGAACGTGGTAATAGCAGAAAAAACTAAAATGAGCTAATATGCATGTGCTGTGCATATGTATGCATATTATAATTAACGTGTAACATACACTATCTCATTTAAACCGACAGCACCTCCATAGAGCGTGTGCATGACTGTTACTAATACCATGTTATGGATGAGAAAGCCAGGCTGGAGAGCTTTCATAGCTTGCCCAGAGTCCTCACGAAGAAGTGACAGAGCTGAGATCTGAACACCAGGCTGTGTGACTCCAGAGCCTGTGCTCATAGCCACTCGCTGTAGAGAAGAGCTTGACCTGCTCGCGACCCGCAGAACAAGGTCATCACACGGGGTCTGGGGTTGATCGGTGATGACCATCGGCGATGAGGCCTGAAAGGGTCCCTCTCCTGCCTTTTTGGTTTGGTCAAAAAAAAAAAATGCCTTCTGACATTTTCTGACAAAGCGTTTTTTTAATTCCTAGAAGTCTTGATCGCTGGAAGAGCTTACAGTCAGCATCCTTACAATTAGGCAAGTCCCCCTGCCCCCACCATTGGAACCATTCCCTTCCCTGTTAGCAGCCCCGGCAAACTGAGGGCAGAGGGCAGAGCCTGGTCGGTGGGCGGGACTCAGGGGTGACAGTGAGGGGCTTTCAGGACCAGGCGTGGAATGGGGAGTGGTGACGGGAGACACGGAGAGCCACCTGGATCTCCCTGGGCTGGTGGTTTGCATGCTGCTGCCAATTTCAGGGGACAGTTGTCCAGCACAGGGGCCCCGTGCCCCTCGGGGGTGTGGCGAGCTCTCCTGCAGAGGCCAGGGCCTCAGGGCCAGGCAGACCTGATGTTGGGTTCTCATCCTTTTCTTCCTGGGTCCGTGACCTTCGACACATGACTCCCCCTCTCCTGGTGCGTCAGTCACCTTTTGTAAGAAATGAAGTTAGTAGACTTTGATTAAAGGTGGCAGGTTGAACACAAGAATTAGCCGCGGTTACCTCTCAGGATGTTCTGGCAGTAACAGTGAAGAGTTTGGGGTGTTTTTTTTTGAAGCATAAATTAATCAAGGACCTGGTGAATGGGGCGGGGGTGGGGGACACATCGGCAATGTAAATTTGGGAGCTGATCAAGCCTGAGAGCCGGAGACGCCAGGAGCCCACCAGGGACTGAGCTGGGGGCCGCTGCCTCTCACAACAAGCCTGCAGAATTATTTGACTCTTCAAATATGTGCAGATAAAAATAACAACCAAATTTCAGAAAGGAAGATCTGCAAGACTGTTATAAAATAGTTCCCTCTTTCTAGGAATTCAGTAAGTGTTAAGTTCAGTTCAGTTCAGTCACTCAGTCGTGTCCGACTCTTTGTGACCCCATGAATTGCAGCACGCCAGGCCTCCCTGTCCATCACCAACTTCCAGAGTTCACTCAAACTCATGTCCATTGAGTTGGTGATGCCATCCAGCTATCTCATCCTCTGTCATCCCCTTCTCCTCCTGCCCCCAATCCCTCCCAGCATCAGAGTCTTTTCCAGTGAGTCAGCTCTTCGCATCAGGTGGCCAAAGTATTGGAGTTTCAGCTTTAGCATCAGTCCTTCCAAAGAACACCCAGGACTGATCTCCTTTAGAATGGACTGGTTGGATCTCCTTGCAGTCCAAGGGACTCTCAGGAGTCTTCTCCAACACCACAGTTCAAAAGCATCAATTCTTCAGGGCTCAGCTTTGTTTATAGACCAACTCTCACATCCATACATGACCACTGGAAAAACCATAGCCTTGACTAGACTTTTTTGGCAAAATGATGTCTCTGCTTTTGAATATGCTCTCTGTGTTAGTTTTCCTTTTTCTTTCAAGGTTCCCCTCATGTACAAAAGTCACCGCGTGGCCGTGTTGACTGACTGCTGTCCTCAAAGTCGTCCAGCCACCCATCAGCCCTTACACTGTCTGTCACTGACATCCAGCAAAGAAGAGGACAGTGGGGGCGCTGTGGACAGAGGCTTCTGATCTGTGCTTGTTAACACCTTTGGGCCTCATGGGGCACCTGGACTGAGGCAGTGGCGGCCGGACCCAGGGTGTAGCTGGCATGGTTAGAGGAACCTCCGGCCTTGGTGGGAAGGGCGTTAAAAGCACCTCGCTGCATGTGAGGATCTAGTGTCCAGGGTGCTTCCTGATTGGTGGGAACAGACCAGCTTCCCCCAATCTGCAAGGAGATGGTAGCCCCAGAGGTCCTAACAGGTTCTGTTGGGGCCCCTCAACCTGGTGCAAGAGGCCCCCACCCTGAGAGGTAGAGTTTGGGTTTGTGTGTGTGTGCAGGAGAGAGACTAAACGTGTATATTTATAAAGCAGGCCGTATGCCACTTACTGAACATGCACTGTATTTTTGTCTCTGCTTGCTTCAGAGATAGGGAAGGCCTGCTAATTAGTCAATCTAGGCATGCATCTGGGTGTATCCACGTACATCTCAGTTGCTTCAGTTGTGCCCAGCTCTTTGTGACCCCATGAACTGTAGTCCACCAGGCTCCTCTGTCCATGGGATTCTCCAAGAATACTAGAGTGGGTTGCCATGTCCTTCTCCAGGGGAACTTCCCAACCCAGGGATGAAACCCGAGTCTTCTGAATTGCAGGTGGATTCTTTACCAGCTGAGCCACCAGGGAAGCCTAATGTCAAAGTGTATATATTGATGAATTGGTTGAAGAACTGATGCCTGCATCTTTTGAGATGAGAGCCTTTGTCTAAAGGAGAGCCCAGAGCTTAGGTCCCCTGGCCGCACACAAGTGCGGGGTCACCTGAGGCCGTGAAAGGCTGTCTCCACTTGGCTGCACTGATGAGGTTTCCCAGGCAAGCTCAGAAGAGCAATGGCACAGGAGATCGGATGTGGGAATCCTTTAAATCCTCCTGAAGAAGCTCCCTGGGACCCGGAGCTTTTCACCATGAAGATCGGATAAGTGGCTTCAGTAGAGCTGGCCCTGGAGTTGTGCTGTTTGAGAGTCCTTGGCCCTTGGAAATGAGGTTCTGGCTACAGAGGGGTTTGGGTGCATTTGTGCCCTGTCAGGATTCACACGCTTTCAGCAGCATGAAGCCTGAACCACATTAACCTTTTTTAAAACCGGAGAATACTGAAAGCGAGCATGGCTATTTTCAAAATTTGATGTTCATAATTGGATATAGCTGTCGGTCTTCAGTAAAAGTTTATGTTATGGTCAGTAGCTTAACAGGCTTAGTGTCAAGTTGTGGTTAAGAGAGTGGGTTTGGAGGCAGGCTGCCTGAGTTCAGATCTGCGTGTCACCATTTATGAGCCGTGGTGCCCCAGGAATATCTCTGCATCAGCGTCTGTACCTGAGAGATGAGGAATGAACGTCAACAGTGCCTGCCTCAGCGCTGTTGTGACGGTCACGTAGATTAACACATGGAAGCACTTAGGAGGGTTCCTGGCACAAAATAAGCACTCAGTAAACATGGGTGGTTGGGCTCCCCCAGCGGTGCTAGTGGTAAACAACCCGCCTGCCAATGCAGGAGACATAAGAAGTGGCAGCCCACTCCAGTACTCTTGCCTGGAGAAGCCCATGGACAGAGGAGCCTGGCGGGCTACAGTCCATGGGGTGGCAAAGAGTTAGACATGACTGAGCGACTTACCATGCACGCAAACGTGGGTGATTATTACTGTTGCTAAGTTCTTACTCTGCAGGGGCTGGAAGCACTAATGCATTTTTGAAAGATTTTTGTCCCCAGTAATTAAAAACCAAAAAAGCATAAAAGGTGGACACCTGAGGGGGGTGAGCACTGTGCTGGGGTCTGAGACATTTAGCTGCGTCTCACCTCAGCAGCTCTCTACTGTGCGCTTGCTTCTTTGACAAGTGCTGAGTACATGTTTTGTTGTCAGAGCCAAGGTGGCGTTTACATTGTATAAACTGAAGGGAAGTTGCCAAGAATTTTGCATTAAAGAGCTCAGTTTTTCCAGATTGAGATAGATACATTGTTAGCCAAATACATGACTGGAATTTCTGCCACAAATTTTCAAGAGATGCATTTTGGGAGAAATCAAACATTTCCTCCTCTAAGATAAAACCAGGTTATTAGATAATTTTACATTCATGTCACATTGCTTACTCATCCTTCTCAGAGATGCTGGTCATATCAATATTTTATATGTGTTCACATCCAACTTCAGATCGGGGTTATTTTTTATTTGAATTACTGCCCCCTGAGCTGCCAAGTTACTTGGCTCCGATGCTCACCCCTGTTTGATAATTGTTCCTGATAATGGTTTGCAATATATTGGGAGACTTCCGTGCAGATTGCCCATATTAGGCTACAGTTCCTTTACCCTGATCCTTGAGAGCAGTGCCTGCTAGGATTAGCAGTGGGCAAGATTTCTAAAGTAGCTTGTGATTCGCTGTGATCAGTACACTTGCTTAGGCCCAGGCTGTCCCCGCCTTCTCCACTTGTTCGGACGGTTGGTAACCGATTCATCAGATGCTCAAGGTAGAGCGATCATGTCATCCTGCTGTAGCATTTTACCCTTGAGGCCTTAGAGCCCTAAAGACAAGGCTTTTCCAGCCAGTACTAACCCTGATAGTTAGTCCAAGAGCTGGGATTGGACTTGGATTCATTTAGTAACTAAATTAAAGGGGTTGTGATCACTCACAGCCACGCAGCTCAAAGACAGATAAAATCACGTCCACTCAGCACGAAGGCTAAAAGCCCTGCCATCCTCGGGGAGCGCACAGCTTAGAGAGGTGACGGTCAGGTAAACAGGTAATTACAGAACTTAGCTGTCCGCATCCTCTCCACCCAAGTGCCCTGGCTCGGGGTCATGCAGTTAACCAGTAAATGCTGTTTCAGTCCCTCGATGCAGTTGTCGAGTAGGCAGCTTTGTTCTTGAGGCCTGTCTTTCCACTTATCCAGTCATTTCTTCTTCTGTGAGTCATTTGTCAAAGAACACTCCTGGTGCCTGAGCTGTGCTGGCCACCAGCCTTTCTTTGGTGCCACATGCCTGAGGGCGAGAATCAGGTCCTTGCCTTCAGGTGATTTTTCGTCTAGTTGAAGCAGACAGGCATGTGAAGAACTGAGAACAGAGATGTGTCTGAGGACCTGTGATGTGACCAAGAGTGACACAGTGCATCGAAGACACCACTTCAGTCCTGCCGAACCCTCCCAAGGTGCTCACAGGCGTGCTGTGCAGTAGTTCATGGAACGAACTTTCAAATGTTCCCTCTCGGGGGGCAGTTACACCTTACAGTCGGCTGGAAATCCCGTAGGACTTACTGCCTCCTCCTTCCCTTTCTTTCTCCTCGGTTGAGGCGTATCTGGAATGAGTGGTTCTGGAGGCGGGCGGGCTGGTGGACCTGCCCTGTGCTCAGGACTGAGAGGACCTGTCTAGAGAGAGCGTGCCCCCTGCAGCCCGGCCCTGGCTGCTGCTCACTCGGCCGCCCTCTGCACCTCCAGTTCATTCATTCGTCTGCTGGTTCAGTTGAATGCCTACTGTGCGCACACGCTGTAGAGACCGAGGGAAGCAGACAGACCTGGCTGATGTGCTCCAAGAGCTTATGGTCTAGACCAGCCGAAGAAGCTGACTTTAATCAAATAATCACACGTATGAATGTGACATGACAGCTGGGAGAAGTGTTACAACATGGTGCTTGAAGCACAGCTGAGCACTGGAATCGAGGGGTGGGAGGAGGAGGAGGCTGTACAGAGGCAGCACCAGCGAGGCTCTGGCAGGGACACGGGGCCCCGGGGAGGCTGTGTGGCTGGACCGGAGGGGACGTGGCAACGAGGCTGGGGAGGTGGGGAGCCCAGACCACGGTGGGCCTCACCACGTCCGAGAGCAGCATAAACTCCCGAAGTGTGTTAAGCAAGCAAAACCTGCTAGGTGACTGGTTATGGTGTTCAGAAGGAGGTACCTAGGCTGCCCTGCAGAGGGAGGACTGGGAGGAGAAGGGACCCGGGGCCAGGAGGAGGAGGGGGGACCCCAGGCCAGGAGCAGGAGGCACCCCGGGGCGGGAGGAGGTGGCTGCCGTAGCTGGGAACTGAGATTGTGGCCGAGGGAATGAGGGACGTGGACATCCCAAGATTAATAGAACCAAAATCTCCAGAACCTGACCCTTGATTGAATCTGAGGTTATGGAAGACGGTACCCTGTGTACCACGATGTGAAAGGACAGGACTGGCCGAAGCTGGGGTTTGGGCACACTGACCTTGAGATTCACCTGAGATGATGAGGTCAGCGTGCCGCACAGGCTTGAGGGAGCTAGAAAAGTCTAAATCTCACAGGAGACGTGGGGACTAGAATGTCAACTTGTGTGTGCGTGTGCATGCGTGCATGTATGTGTGTGCATGCATGTGTGCACACATGCGTGTGTGTATACACGAGTGAGCAGCTGCTCTGTGACGCAGGTGGGAGGACCTTCCCAAGAGGAGTGATGGGGAGGTCAGGTCAGGGTGGGCTGAGGACACGGGGGAGTGTCTGAAACCGTGGAGGTGGGAGCAGGCAGCTGCACAGGTGGTCCTGCGAGGGGGACGCCTGGGAGCTGGGCTCGGGCACAGCTCCTTCGTGGGATCCCGGTGCTGGCACATCCCAGCCTGCTTCTTTCCTCAGGAAACCCGCTGCCAAGCCCTCGAGGCATTAGTATGTTCAACTGCACGAAAAGATATTTTACGTTGAAAGATAAAGGAAAGGAGAGGTGGTTTTCTGTTTGTTTTGCTCTTCTTTTCCTGCGCGGGTTTATCTCTGCCGTGAGGCCAGGCCACTGGGATTTTTGTTGACTTCTTACCATGCGTTACTCTGTGCCTCAACAGGTTTTTAAATTCATGACTTTTTTTTTTTTCCAATCTTCTTCTCTTCTCTGTCGGTTCTTTTATTACCGCTTGTATTTTTCGTGTGCTGTGCTGTCCTCATCCTTACGATGCGTTGCTTACAATGTTATTACCGCTGTTCTCTATGCATATTATTACTTGCGTTTTGCAGGGCCTTCCCTGTGAACAGCAGAATGTAATTTATGAAAGATGACAATCATGCTCATAGCGCCTCTGTGCTGTGTGTTAAGCTCACCTGACGGCAGTGTCGGGGTTCTTACTCAGACCGCCAGCTCCTGCAGCTGCACGTGGCCTCTTGTGTCTAGAAGGAGCCTCCCGGGCTCCCCCAGGATGGAGCAGAGAGGTCCGCCCACCCATTTATGGCATTTACCGTTTGAACTAAGTCTTGGAGAAGTATCTCCGGATTAATTCAAGTGTGTAAAAGACAAGGACTTCCCTGGTGCTCCAGTGGCTGAGACACAATTCTCCTTCAAGTTATTAATCAAAATATGATCGCCTGAGTAAGCAACGCCAAGTAGTCATTTTTCAGGTCCTTCCGTGAGAAGCTGCTGCTGCTGCTACGTCACTTCAGTCATGTCTGACTCTGTATGACCCCACAGACGGCAGCCCACCAGGCTCCCCCATCCCTGGAATTCTCCAGGCAAGAACACTGGAGTGGGTTGCCATTTCCTTCTCCAATGCATGAAAGTGGAAAGTGAAATGGAAGTCACTCAGTTGTGTCTGACCCTCAGCGACCCCATGGACTGCAGTCCACCAGGCTCCTCTATCCATGGGATTTTCCAGGCAAGAGTACTGGAGTGGGCTGCCATCGCCTTCTCCGTCTGTGTGAAGCTAGCGACGTATAACTGGCATGTGTTGTGGTCAAGAGGGAGATTCTTGGGTCAGGCCGCCCGGCTTGGAATGAAAAGGACCTCCCCTTTGCTGCCACATGTGACCTTGGGCAGATTATAACTTTCCTGCACCCCAGTTTACTTCTCTATAAGACAGACCTAATCCTACCCATCTTATGTGATTATCGTAAGGATTAAAAGAATTAATTCTCACAGAGCTCTTAGAACAATGCCTGGCATAGGGTCAGCACTTAGCAGATTCTAGCTGCGATTAGATGGTGTTCCCTCCTGCACTGGGCACTCAGAAGGCTGGGATCGTCTGCTGCCTCCACTGTCAGTTTGTTCAGCAGACACTTGGTACTCATCACATGCACTTCAAAAAGTAGGCGACTGTAGAGTTTTTCACAATGTCTAAATATTAATCCACAGTAGTAAGGTTGTGTATGGTATGAATGTTGATTTCTCTTCTCCCATATTAGTAATAAGCAATACTTGCTCCCTTTGCACTGAAAACAGCCCCCTTGGGACTTCCCTGGGGGCCCAGTGGTTAAGACTTCACCCCCCACAACGTAGAGGGCTCAAGTTCGATTCCTGGTCAGGGAGATAAGATCCCACGTGCCTCATGGCCAAAAACCCAAAAACATAAAGCAGAAGTGATATTGTAATAAATTCAATAAATCAAAAAAAAAAGGTTCACTTCAAAAATAAAAAACAACCCCCTCTCCCCTAGAGGGTGGGGCTCTTGACTACAAGGGTGTGTCTTCCAGCTTGGTACAGATAAAAGCATTCTTTTTCAGCCGTTTTCAACAGAGGAATCAGATGATTGACCTTTTAAGAAAACGTTCCTCCCAAGTCTATTTGGATGGACTCGTTTGCTGCAGAGACCTGGTGTTATTCCGGGCCTCTGTCTCTCCTAATTGAAGGGCCTTGTGCTGACACTGAAGAGGGGTTGCCTTTGGGGCCACCGGCGGACAGCTTTCTTTACCGTCTTGTATTGTTAATGACTCAGAGAATGTTTTCCGATGAGATCAGAAGCAATCCACTAAAGAAAAAACGGAGAGAATGCGAGCGCTTAGGAGAGCAGGAGGAGGGATGTGAGAAATCCTTAAAAAAGACCAGAGCTGGTATGGAAGAAGGGGCGGGGCTGGCTTCCGTCCCAGCCTAGCTACTCAGAATCTTTTTTTTCGAGTGGGAAAGGATGACACGAAATCCTGTCTTAACCAACAGTCAAGATGCCTTTGAAATGATGTGAGGGAAGCCGGAGACCGACGTGGCGTGGCGTTGGACCAGGTCCTGCCCTGCAGCTCTTGAGGAAAGATGCATCCAGCAATGCAGTTCACCCTCAGGCCGCCGGCGTGTCTGCATGGACCATCCACGCCGCCCGGGCCGGGTCTTGTAGGGTCCAGGGTAGACCCCTACTGCCGGCTTCCCCCGCCTCCTTCAGCCTCACTCAGCACTGCAAGGCGTCATCTGAACACAAATTAAGTGGCAGTCTTGGGCTTTAAAGAAAAAGGAAAACTTTTTCATTTGAGAAATGAAAAATGTAATGTCTTCTGTGTCAGTTCAGTCTGTGTCCCCTGAAACGATTTCATCTCTATGCTAATTTTATGCTGCAAATAGGAACTCTCCTGCTCAGTAAGAGGAAAGGGCTGGAAATCAAAGACTCTCTGAGTGGCTAGGAGCCCACTAGACCAATCCCCGCCAATTCGTCAATTCAGTGCCGCCGAGAAGGTGTCCTCTGTGCTGGCCTGGCCCTTGAGGCCGCCAGCCTTGTGCTGAGGGATCCAAGGGCTTCCTCTCCCGCCTGGAGCTGACCCCCATGCCTGGGGCGTGGACTCGTGCCTTTACCAGTCTGCAGGTTCCTCCAGGCTCTCGCTCCAGTGACTTGCCTGGTGTGTCCACATCCCAAAACTGACTTCTCTGCATTTCCTCCACTTCTGTTTTCAATGAATAATTAAGACATAAAAAGCACCATCTCAAAAGCACAAGTGCCAAGTCACTTCAATTGTGTCTGACTCTTTGAGACCCCACAGACTGCAAGCCCACCAGGCTCCTCAGTCCGATATTGGAGCGGGGTTGCCATTTCCTTCTCCAGGGGGATCTTCCCTACCCAGAGATTGAACCCACGCCTCTCACGTCTCCCGCACTGGCAGGCAGGTTCTTTACCACTAGCGCCACTAAAGCACAAAGTAGCCCACGAGTCCAAGCACAGAGCTCTTTGAAATGGATGTTGTGTCACGTTTCGTCCTAGACGCATCTGCTTCTCTCACTGGAACATGAGATGCCGAGGGTGGGAACCTCAGTCTGTACTGTGAGCACTAACGTGGGACCTTCCTCCGAGCAGCCACTTACTGCATACACGCTTGGTGAATTTTGTAACTCATCTGGAGATTCCTGTCGGTCTGTCCCCTGGTAGTTCAAGGGCAAGTGGACAGGGAAGAGGCTGGCAGGGTCTCGTCCTCACGGCCCTTTACCTGGCCTCACAGAGGTGCTGCTGTATAGGCTTGACCGTGCCTGTGCCCCTGCAGCTTCCTGTGTCCTTCCACACATGACGCTGCTGGCTTTTAGCTTTCTTTATGTTGTTTAGAGACGTTTCATGATGAAAAGGGAGTATGTATGCCTGTTCACAGACAGGACTGAGGCTGTTGCGAGAGTTATAAAAGGTTGATTTCAGCTGCATTTGGAGAGCCTCCAGCGATGGGGGCTGTTTGTGATGGAGCAAGTGGCCTGAGGGTGAACCACAGGGCTGGACACATCTTTCCTTGAGAGCTGCAGGGCAGGATCTGGTCCAACGCCATGCCACGTTGGTCTCCAGCTTCCCTCACATCATTTCAAAGACATCTTGACTGTTGGTTAAGACAGGATTTCTTGTCATCCTTTCCCACTGGAAAAAAGTAGGCTCCAGGTGGTCAGAGACTGTGGCCCTGCAGATGCTTGCCCAAGGCTCCGCTGGCCCTGATGCTGACTGGCAGCCCATCCTGGACACCATCACAGGGTGACGGGAGAGGTGTAGTGGGTGAATACGGGGCGGTGGTCCCTTCGGCTCTCTCTAGGGGTGGGGTGGGGACTGGCGGCACCCCGTGATGCGTGAGGCCCCCGGGACCCAGTGAAGAGAAGGCCCAGAGGGTGCTGACTGGGCAGACTTGGTGGACAGGACATAACACAGCTTGTCTTCAAAGAAGAAAGGATTTCCTGGAGACTTAGTCCTCACACACGCCTGAGAGATTTGAGATGGGTAGTCAGGGAGATACAGGGGAGTGGGCATGTATGCACAAGGTGGCTTCTATCTACTCGATGATAAGACTGCAAGTTCTGTTTCCATTGTATCCATTTTCCCCTCGCATCAGGGTGTCTGAGCTGGAAACACAGCGCAGGGCAGGCATCTCAGTGACCTGGGAGAGAAAAGTACATTCCACACACTTTCTGGAGCATAAGGGGCTGAAAAATGCATTTCGCCATTTGCAAAGCTGGTGGAGATTGTGTCTCTTCCTTTTAACGGTCTCCTTTGAGGTTCACCTGTCTCAGATGGCTGTCTAATGCTTTCACTAAACAGACCCTGGAATTACTCAAATGTATGACAGGCTAGTTGCAGACCCACTGCTAGGTGACGGCTTGGCCTCCACCTTCTTTCTGTGGCGTTCTCCTCTTCTCAGCGGAGGGAGCTGGTGATGCGGCAGAGTCAGGGGGACTGGAAGAGGAGACGGCTGGGGCTGGGGCGGTGTTGGCACTGAAGAGGCCCAGAGTGGAGGGACGTGTCTGAGCCCGTGGGAGGAGGGGGCGTTCGTCGCCACAGAAGGCCTGGGGAGCTGTCCTGGAAAAGGCTCTGGAGTTCACTGACTCCCTGAGCTGAACTGAGCTCTCAGTCCTGGGTGCTTCCTGTGACCCCCAGATCACCCTGTGACCACAGGGTGCAGTGCCCTGTGCTAGCAACGGTGTGCTACACAAACGGTCCAGCAATTCCCCAGCTGGCTTAGAATATGCGTTTCTTACTGAAAAGCAACATAACTGGGGGGGTGGGCGGGGGGAACTAGTGGCTCTTTGTTTTTGTTTTTTCAATAATTATGATCCATTGCTGTCCAAGTTTCAGATGTACAGGCACGGGGTTTGATTTACACATTCTGTGAAATGATGACCAGTAGGTTCAGTTAATATCCATCTCCTCGTATGGATTCAATAAAAAGAAAATAAAGGAGAAACGGGGGAAAATGTTCTTTTTGTGATGAGAACTCCTGGGATCTAACCTCTTGATGACTTTCTTATGCATCAGAAAGCCGTGTTAGCTATAGTGACGTTGTCCATTACATTCTCAGGTACTTTTTTATCCTATAACTGGAAATTTGCTCCTTTTGACCACCTTCCTCCAATGCCCCCTCCCGCATCCCTCACCTGTAATAACTGCAATTCTGACCTCTTTTTCCATGAGTTTGTTTGTTTGGGGGGGGGGTGTTTTTAATTCCATATGTGAGTTAGATCATAGAGCATTTGTCTTTCACTGTCTCATTTACTTCACTTAAGGTAATGCCTCCAAAGTCCATCCATGTTGTTGCAAATGGTAGGATTTTCTCATTTTTTTTAATGGCTGAATAATGTATCATTATGAGCTTCCCAGGTAGTTCAGTTATTAAAAAATCCGCCTGCCATTGCAGGAGACATGGGTTCAGTCCTGGTTCAGGAGGATCGCCTGGACCCAGTCCAATATTCTTGCCTGGAAAATTCCATGGACAGTAGAGTCTAGTGGGCTACAGGCCCTGAGGTTGCAGAGTCAGACATGACTGACTGAGCATAGTGTATCATTATATATTGATATATAGATATATGTACACACACATATATACATACATATGACAACTACTTGTTTACCCATTCATTTGTCATGGACATCTAGGTTGTTCCCATGTCTTGCCTGTTATAAATAACACTTCAGTGACCATGGGGGTGCAGATATCTTTTTGAGTTAGTGTTGTCATTGCCTTTGGATATATTCCCAGAAACGGAGTTGCTGGATCATATGGTAGCTCTAATTTTAATGTTTTTGAGGATCCTCCATACTGTTCTCCACAGTGCCCGTACCGATTTACATTCCCATCCGCAGTGCCTGAGGGCCCCTGTTCTCCACACAGGCCAGCGTTTGTTCTCCATTACCTTTTTCGTGATGGCCATTCTCATAGGTGGGAGGTGATAGTTCACGGTGATATTAATTTGCATTTACCTAATGACCAGTGATGTTGAGCATCTTTCATGTGCCTCTTGACTTTTCATACGTCTTCTTTAGAGAAATATCTATTCCAATTCTTTTCAATTGGGTTATTTGGGTCTTTTGGTATTAAATTGCGTGACTTCTTTATATTTTTTGGATACTGACCCATTATCAGACATATATGGTTTGCAAATATCTGTGCTTGTTATACAGAGCAAGGCACATCAATGTGCTCAGTTAGCACTGGCTGGTCGTGGCCACTGCAGGGATGTGTATTGAGTTAGAAGAGGAGGTGTCTGGATGCGCTTTGTGAGACCCTTCATCACAGGAGAGCAACTAGGCTGACCCCTAAGAACAGTGTGGAGTTCTATCCTGTATGGTACCAGGCTCTGCAGTACCCTTGCCAGCTAAAGAGAGAGAGGAAATTTTAATCAGTGTTTAGTGTGCAGTTCAGATTTGCCACGTACCAGGTGTGTGCAATGCTAGATACTAGAGATACAAATTACAGACCAAGAAAGAAAATTATTAAGAAGTGATTAAGATTGTGTCCAACAAGACCAAATTCAGGGGAGAGAAAAAGAGGTATCATTTGACATTACAGAGAGCCCCTTAAAAGGAAACTACAAATACCAATTGTGGAGCCAGCAGCTGAATCCATAGATTTATGGAAAATCTTGGTGCCAAATGAGCTTATAGAACTGTCTCTCTCGAAGGGGAAGCAGAGGGGGAGATGCTAGCCTTCTGGTGTGCCTTTCTTTCTGGCCGCAACCGGACTTGACGGGGTTGGTGGAGGCTCATGCTTTCTCATCTTCAAATACTTCCGCTGCTGGTGACTGAAGCTTAGAGCCAGAGCAGCACTCCTGACCTCGATGGGCTATTACGCTGGCACTGCGCAAGCTTCTGGGGGTGCTAAGCTTTCACACAGCCCCCCCAACTTCCGCTTTACCGTTCATGGCAACATCCCTTTAATGCCCAGCGTTCTGCCTGCTCAGCTCCACTCTTTCAGAAATCTCTGTACACTCAGAATAAGTAGTAAGCCTGAAAAGAGGAGAGGTTTTTAAATTTGACCTCCTCCTTGCCCTGATGAATGAGGTGGAGTTTATCAGCAGCTTCACTTATGTTGAATTTTACTTATGAATGCTGATGATTTATATATGAATTTAATTTTGTTTTATATGTATTGTATACGCAGCCACAAAGGCAAATATTTATTTTCACTCTTGTACTGTTGGACAGTGGCTGCTAACACCCATAATATTGTACGGATTCAAGCTTGGGTCTACCTTTGAGAAAGCTAGGTAGATGCCCAGCACACTGTTAGGATTCTCCATGATGTGCTAGCTGGTCAATCAGGCATTTCAGCCAGATGATCAAAGAAACCAGTGGGAAAAGAATTGCTAAAGCTTATTTAAATGAATGGTTGACTTTTTTAGTTGGTTTTTGCTGCTTGATTCAGGCAAAATGTTTAATCTGTTTTTTTTTTTTTAATGTAGCAATAGCTGAAGCAAAAATCTACAGCTTTGAAGACAAGTCCAAGTTGGAATTCTAGCTTTACCTCTCAGTTGCTGTGTACTTTGAGCAAGTTATTTAACTTCTCTGAGCTTCAGTGTTTTTACTTGTAAAAATGGGGATGGTGATACTAACTGCATAGTGTTTTCAGGAGAACTGTGTTTTAATAATAAATATAAGGTACTTAGCACAGTCACTGAAAAAAAAAAAAAAATGTTACTTCCCTTCCTCCTAAGAGAGTGATCTTGGATGGATGGATGGATGGATGGATGGATGGATGGGAGTCAGCTCAGAGCACCTAGCCGATTGTGTTGTTCTGGCTCTCATGGTATTTCAACTGCAACTCAAATCCTGCCTTGTAGGTCACTCCTGCTCGTCATGGCTCCTGGTCTACACAGGAAAGAGTGGGCCGCCAGGGTGGCACCCAGCTGGGCAGAGCACTCAGCAACCCCAAGCCCACGCCCTCCTGTCTGCTTCAAAGTTCCTGTGAAGGAGGCTGGGAAGGAGTGGGCAGAAGTGAGTCTGGCTTGAGGAACGTGTTGGTTGCATCCCACCCCCCACGTAGATTCTTTATTTTTATTCATATTCCAGCATTATTTTATGGTGTAGTTTCTTTCGTAAGCCTCTCTAAATCCTCCATGGAGCTAGGTGAGATGTAAAACCATGAAGCAGCAGAGACCTGTGTCCAAGTTAACTGTGGCGTGCAGCGGATGCGGGCCCCCACCCATGGGACGTGATGCCCTAAACACATATGTGCCAAGGGCCTGTGGGGTTCGGCAGCGGTGGGTGATGCAGTCACCCGTCAGGTCCCATTCTGGCGTCTCCCCTTGAAGGATGTAGACCAGGGCTGACGGCTACCGTTGTGCTGGAAGGTCACCCTTCGGTCATCAGGGCAGAGACCAGACGCAGGAAGTCATCAGGGCTGTGTTTCCTCACCCGCTTCCAGAGCGCAGAGGCCCTGTCTTAGGTTCTTCATCCCTGCCATGCGGGACCCTCAGCTGATGCATCATGAACACACGGGGCACGAATGGCCTAATGAGCATGTTGCAGATGGGGAGAGTATTCAGAATAAATGAAGTGCAGAATTTCAGAGTGCCTGTGAGGAACGGCGTTTCAGACAAGTTGTTACTACTCGTAGGTACTTCCAGAAACACACACTGTCTGCTCACAAATGCTGCTGAGTGAATAAGTACCTGCTTTAATAGATAGATAAGCTTGGTTCTGATCATCGTGCTCGGCACTGAAGCCCAGTTTGTTGTCATTTTTTAGTTGCTAAATCGTGTCTGACTCTTGGCAACCCCATGGACTATACCACTCCCAGCTTCCCTGTCCTTCACTCTCTCCTGGAGTTTGCTTAGATTCATGTTCATTGAGTTGGTGATGCTATCTAACCGTCTCATCCTCTGCCACCCCATTTCCTCTTGCCTTCAGTCTTTCTCAGCATCAGGGTCTTTTCCAATGAGTCAGCACTTCACATCAAGTGGCCGAAATATTGGAGCTTCAGCATCAGTCAGTCCTTCCAATGAATATTCAGGGTTAATTTCCTTTAGAATTGACTGATTTGATTGCCTTGCAGTCCAAGGGACTCTCAAGAGTCTTCTCCAGCACCACAGTTAGAAAGCATCAATTCTTCGGTGCTCAGCCTTCTTTATGGTCCAACTCTCACATCCAAACATGACTACTGGAAAACCCATAACTTTGATTATATGGACCTTTGTCAACAAAGTGATGTCTCTGCTTTTTAATAAAGCCCAATTACATTTTTTTTTAAGCACACTTTTCAAGTGTTGCCATGCAGCTTCTCTGGGAAAGCCGACTGTGTGATATATGGCATTCAGGATTTACGTTGCACAGCAGGCCCTGTCCTGACAGTGCGAAGTTCCACCAGGACCCTCCATGACTGTTACTAGTTCTTAACGAAGCCCCAAAGTCAGGTGACGTCTCTGGATTTGTATGTGACTGGAACATCTTTATTTTTCCTGGCCTTGTTGTGCCCACCCAGCACCGTATTCTCCGTGCCTGACTGTGTAAGAAATCTGAAAGTTCACCCACTGGAATACATAGCTCATGTCAGTGAGTGCCGCATGGTGAATCCTGAGGTAATTACTTTCTGCCTCAGCTGGGGACTTATGGAGCAGAAGCTAAAATTATTCCCGACTGGAGACAATCCCTGAGGTGGCGGTGAGAGTTAAATATAATTCCTTTGCCTCATGTCTATTACGGTTACTTTTAACTAGCTTGTGGCCCGCTGCCGGCCAGCAGCTGAGGAGGAGGAGGAAGGGTCCGCGTCCACGAGCTCCCCGGAGAGGCAGTCGAGGCTCCGGGCGTTGCTTCCGGGCGGCGCTTCCGGGACCGCGCGCGCTTCCGGTGGAGAGCTGCCCCCACAGCCCCGCCCCTCGCGTCCCCGGAGCCGCAGGCGCTGGCCGGGCGAGCGGTCCCGGCCGTGGCCTCGCCAGGCGCCAGAGGGGTCGTTCGCTGGGCCGGGGGTGCCCTCCGTGCTGGTTTGGGTCCAGAACCGCCCCCCTCCAGCTGCAGGAAGAAGCCCACGTCCAGGGTCGCAGTCAGACCGTCCCGGTAGCGGGGTTAATGTCCTCCTTTCCTCTCCACACCCCGAGTGGTGTCTTCCCCGGCCTCGCAGCCTGGGAGAGGGTTTGCTCTGGAAACGAGCCGAACGTGTGTCTTCAGAGGTCGGCTTGGCCACTGCAGGATGGTCCCCGGGTGAACGCTGTCTGGAGCAGAGTTGACCCTGGAGAGGTCCCCACGCTGCCCGCCGCCTCCTCCCCAGAGACGGCGAGGGATCCTCTCGGCAGAAACCGCTCCCGGGTCAGCTGCGGGCCTCAGGGACCATCGAACTGTGTCCAGAACAAAAGTTAAGAATTGCTGTAGGTGGCCAGGGAGTCCGGCAGGACAAAATTCTGACTGTGAGGAGAGCACCGTCTTGCGTTTCCACAGAAATGTCACGTGTCTACCCGGGACACACGTGCGCTGTTCTAACAGCTCAAGGGGCGGGCGCAGCTGGAAGAAGTCGGGGAGGTGTTGGTGAGCTGATAGCAGCCGGTAGCGGGGGTCTTGGCGGCTACAAGGTGGTTACAGAGCAGCAAAGCCAACGTGGGGAGCGGGGCCTGGAGAGGGAGTGAGCAGACAGCACTGAGGTCCGTGGGGTCGGACACAGGATCGCCAAGGTTGGGACAGCTTCCTTACCAAATGCAGGTGCACAGTCAGCAGGGCAGACCCGCTCACCATGCCCTGATGCCCACCCTGGTACTCCCCCAGCACAGCTGCCCCACCGCCCACCCTGGGCAGAGCCCTTCAGACCCCCAGAACTCAGCTTCCAGAGGCCGAGTGTCTGACCGTCCAGCTAAAGCTCCGTCCTCTGCACCACAAGTTGCTTCCCTTAGGCCCCGACTCTTCGGAAAACCCCCCTTTTCCGTTTCAACCAGATTTTCACCATGGCAGTAATTTGTGGATTGAATGAACAAGCTGCAATATAAGAAGTAAACTGTAGAGGTTCCATAACGTCAGGGGCAGGTTAATGATTCCAAGTGTCAAAGTGGAGATTTAGTTTAGGCTGTTAAAATTCAGGAAGGCATCATAAAGTCTTCCTGTGTCTCCTTCCTCCTCCTTAAAAATAGCATCTGAAGTCTCCTCGTAGCTGAGTCACTGCTTGGTGTGATCGGGGCTAGGCTGTAACCGGACCTGTCAGAATGAGGCCACCATGATTCATGATGGAGGCTAAGCCTGGTTGCCACGGACAACGTGTTCCTCTCTGTTCTTTCCTGGAGTTTGGCAATGCCATATTTTGCTTTTGGAGTAGAAGCCCTTTTCCATAATGACAGTAATGGGATGAGGTGGCCCTTCCCCCTGTCACCCACAGAATTGTTTAGTCACCCAGTTGTGTCTGTTTTGTGACCCCATAGACTGTAGCCCACCAGGCTTCTCTACCCATGGGATTTCCCAGGCAAGAGTCCTGGAGTGTGTTGCCATTTCCTTCTCCAGTGCATGAAAGTGAAAAGTGAAAGTGAAGTCACTCAGTCGTGTCGAACTCTTTGTGACCCCATGGACTGCAGCCTACCAGGCTCCTCCGTCCATGGGATTTTCCAGGCAAGAGTACTGGAGTGGGTTGCCATCTCCTTCTCCAGGGGATCTTCTCGACCCACAGATCACACCCAGGTCTCCTGCATTGACAGGTGGATTCTTTACCACCGAGCCACCTAAAAAGTCCCACCCACAGGGTTCGTCACTGTTTGTTAGGGGAAAGTGTGTAATTAGCATAACTGAAGACCTGTGGAGAACACAGTTGTACAGGACGTGTATTTCATCTACCACTGCAGCCTGCTATCAAGCCAGGCCACCAGCCAAGTGCCCAGCACCTTTCAGTTCAGTTCACTCGCTCAGTAGTGTCCAACTCTGCGACCCCATGGACTGCAGCACACCAGGCCTTCCTGTCCATCACCAACTCCTGGAGTTTACTCAAACTGACATCCACTGAGTTAGTGATACCATCCAACCATCTCATCCTCTGTCTTTCCCTTCTCTTCCTGCCTTCAATCTTTCCCAGCATCAGGATCTTTTCAAATGAGTCAGTTTTTCACATCAGGTGGCCAAAGTATTAGAGTTTCATGAGCACCTTTCATGAGCCCCAAACTAAGCGTCCCACTGAGGAGAGACAGAAGATCGAATAGATGTGGTCCCTACCCTGGAGAGAGCTTCTCAGGTGGCACTTGTGGTAAAGAGTCCACCTGCCAGTGCAGGAGACATGAAAGATGTGGGTTCAATTCTTGGATTGGGAAGATCCCCTGGAGAAGGACATGGCCACCCACTTCAGTATTCTTGCCTGGAGAATCGCATGGACAGAGGAGCCTGGCGGGCTACAGTCCATAGGGTCTCAAAGAGCCGGACACGCCTGAGCGACCTAGCCTGCGCACACACTCCCCTGGGGGAACCTGGGGAGGCAGGGCCAATGAAGGCAGCAGCCTGCGCTTCCCACGTCGATTCTAACCACGTGTCTGTTCCCAGCCAGCTTTCTTGAAGCAAGAGACACGCCCTGTGCTCATCGGGCAGATGTCTGAGGGGTCGGCGAGTTTGTGGACTTGAGGAGAGCTTGTACTGCCCGCAGCCCCCGCCTGCCCCCTTCTGCCATCAGGACTGGGTCCCCACATGGTTCCTTCCTGCCTTGCCGGGGGCATGGGTTTGGGCCAGACCACCGAAAGGTGCAAGGGTCTGGGGAAGCCGAGTGCAGTTGCTGTGGTTTTTTTTCGAAGTGGGGCTTGGGCAGAAAGGAACCCTGTACTTCCGCATGCATGCAGAATCCGGCTGCACTGCCATCGGCTGGGCCTGCGCCAGCTCTTGGGAAGTGAGGGCAGAGATCAGGAGCTCAGGTGCTCTCCAGGAGGCAGAAGGGCTTCACCGCAATGCCAACGATGCCTGTTGCCCATAAACTCAGACTTATGGGAGATGAGATTTCCAGAAGAGGGCGCCTTGCAGACAGATGTGCGCAGAGAAGCAGGGGTGCCAACGTGAGCTCCCTGGACGCCTGGATATGCGGGAGTGTGGGGTGGATTTTGTCTACGGGCGTAGATGGAGAAATGTATATGTAATGTGCACCTGCCTTCCAGAAGAGTGGAAGGGTATACCACAGGATGTTAGCTCTGCTTGTCTCTGGATCATAGGATTGCGGTAGCCTTTAACATTGTTTTTGTATTTGTTTTCATTTAAATGTATTTATTTTCATTTAAAATTGTTTATATGAATCAATCGTATGATTTTTTTTTAAGTCAACCAAATACTAAACAAAATGTTGAAGTTAGACTTTCCAAGAGTAGGTGGTCCAGCCAAAGACCTATTGCGTGTTATATTCCAGCACTGAGTTAGAAACCATTTATCCTGAAGATATGTCCTTTTTTGGGTCAGTTTAAAGATAACTATTTTCAGGCAGTGCATCATTTTCCAAAAAAGAAGAAAAGAAAAAAATAGGAATGTAGATGTCATAAATTCACAAAACAGAGAAAGTGTTCCGTGTTGATAATTGTATTTTCTTTGCATCTAAACCTAATATTGGTAACCAGCCCAAATTTTCTCCATTTGTGGGTATTCTCATAGTTAACCTCCTATTAAGGTGTGTTTGATAGAAATATTAAGAGGAACGCTTACTGGTCAGAAATGTTCCCTGGATAGAAGACTGATGCTGGGAAAGACTGAGGGCAGGAGAAGAAGGGAGTGACAGAGGATGCAGTGGTTGGGTGGCATCACCGACTCGATGGACATGAGTTTGAGCAAGCTCCGGGAGTTGGCGATGGACAGGGAGGCCTGGTGTGCTGCAGTCCATGGGGTCACAAAGAGTCAGACACAACTGAACAACAACAGCTGCTGCTCAGATGTCAGTTCTAATTGTCCTCCGCAGCCCACGGAGGACGCCGATGGTTGAGCCTTGGAGGGCATGGAAACACACTGAGACGGTAGACTAGCAACTGGGAGAGACTGCTCACCCCCCACGCACCCGCGACCGCGGGCGAGAAGTAACGCCTTCACAGTGCACCGCGTGGCCTGCTGCACTTAGGACACGCGTAGGCCATCCAGCCTTGTTTCCTTCGCAGGAGCTCTGGAAATGCCTGACTTCTTTTTACCTAGGCTCAGATTCTAACTGGGAGTTAGAAGGCATGATACATACGTTTTCCTCAAATTGGAATGATTTTAACTTAAATGAGATCAGTATCCCTAAGTTCTTCTGGGAGAAGTGTTACTTTCCCCGTCTCCAGCATTATAAAATACTTCCATATTCGTGGCATTTTGTTCTCCAAGGAATTCTTTAGAAGAGAGCGTGTGCTTCAGTTTCTTCATTATTCAAAAGAAAAAGCTGAGCTCAATGCCATCAAAAGGAAATGCCCAGAGTCCCCAGAAGAAGCTGGTGGCGGGGCTGGGGCCAAAGCCCCGCTAGCTCTCTGTTCACTCCTTTTAATGTGGGGAACTTTTCACCTAAGATTTCCAGCTCTGATGAGGAACCACAGCGGTGTTTTCTAACAATGTAGGTGGTCAATCAATATTTGATGAAGACATTGTTTAATAAACTTGCATATTTATTGACCCATTGAATCGATGAAAAGTATAGCACATCTGCATATACACACATAGGTAGGTAGGAGAATGGATGGATGGATGGACGGACAGATGGATGACGGGTACTAGGTAGCAAGCAGCACCAGCATGCCCGCTCTCTGTCTGCACAAGGATTTAGTTATTATGTGTCCTCGATCCACCTGGCTCTCTTCAAAGGAAGAGGCTCTGCTGCAACAAAGACCCAGCGCCACCTAAAATTAAAATTTTCTAAAAAAGAAAGACGCTCTGGGGAGGGGTGACAGAATTTTAGGAGACAGGGAAAGTATACTCCTTTTCACTGCAAACCTGCTAGGTGAGAAAGCCAGACACAGTTGCACGCGGGTATTTTGGTATCAGCGTAGTACTGTCTTCAGTACCCACTTAGTCAGAAAATATGTCACCTGACACTCCGCAGGTACCAAATGGGGCCAGAGAGACACGCTGAATGAGGATAAATCATAGAGCGTGTGTAGGAGGAGCGTTACCCTCATCACCCCACGCATCTCTGTCTGGGATTTGGGTTTCCCAGTTGCTCCTATTTTATTTTGAAGGAGTAACTTAGGAAACCTTGAAAGAAGAGCTCACCGACCAATTAGAGTGAAAAGGCGCAGGTAAATAAAGTCACATGGATTAATCCATGAATACCCTGCAGCAGCTACCTTCTTTTCGTCGCGCCTTCTGTTGGTTTGACATACCAGGCAGAAAGGTAAATTTCTCGCTTCCTTTACGCTGTCACAGAACGTATCTTCTTAATCACCTTTTGCACATATTGAACCCCATCTTGGTCATAACTGAGGCGTAGGCTACACTGAAACCATGGTGAAACCATGCTTTTTCTTCCACCTCAGGGAAATTTCCCTGCTTTATTGAATGAGAGAGGCATTTAAAGTACAAATTAAAGATAACTACTATTAATAAGTTTGGTTAGGCTCGTAGAGACAAATAATACCAGTCAAAACAGCCTGACTCAAGTTTGCTACAAAAAAACGTTTAATCCACTGCCTCTAAGCATGCAAGAAAAATTTCCCGATGGAGATTCTTTACCTATTTTGGCTTCTCTGGCTCTTCGCGGTGGGCCTGTAGGCTTTGCTGCCTGGTGTCAGGTGGGATCTTAGTTTTCCAACCAGGGATCAAACCCACATCCCCTGCATTGGAAAGCTGATTCTTAACCACTGGACCACCAGGGAGGTCCCCCTAATGGTATTTAAAGATGTCCGTCAGCTTTGGTTATCAAGGCTACTCACTTGAACGGAGCATTAGATGAACGGGATCTCTGTCATTTCTATTAGTGATGGTCTGTGTTATTTACTCCTTCTTCTCTCCTCCGTTCTCATATTGGGCCCTTAGGCATTCAGTTGGATTTTGCATTTGTTAGATATAAACAACAGCATACCTATCAGACTGGAAACTTATTCAGAAGCATGCGTTTATACAATCTTCCATTTTTAAATCATGAGACTAACAGCGTATTTTACTGTACATGCCTCTGGTGCCCTAGTTTGGGACCTGCTTAAATTCTCAATGGCATCCTAAGAAAAGTATCACAGAGAGCAACATTTAGCCATAAAGACATTTATAATGTCACACTGAGGTAGAGTGTAAGTTGTATGCTTTGTAATAATACAGTAAATGATTGCAAATAGTGTTTTACATAGAAAAGGTTCAAAGTGGTTTGAAAATTTTTGTATGGAGCCATTTTTTGAATATGAAAGTCTCATTCTGTTCACTCGTGTATTAAATGCTCCCAGACTTAATAACCGGAAGCTTCTGTGTTTGTATTGTATATCAGGAAGGGAAGGGCTTATAGTCGATCTTAAGTGTTGGTGTGCCCCATTTTGCCTTGGGGATCACGACTCCAGCGTTCCCTCCCTCACTCTTGTGTTGTCCCGTGATATTTGCTGCTTCCTGAAGTCAATATAGACGGATCTGAGCCAACTTAAGTGTTGTCTCAATATTTACCTACAGAGGAAATTCCATTTGAGAAAACCGCAGAGTATGGCCATTCCTGGAACAACCGGGAGATGGTTATTACTGTCGGAAAGAACTGTCTGCTTTGCCCTGCTTTACTGTAAAAGAGACCAAATGAGTGTTTTAAAAATCCAGCTCAAATTCAGAGGCATTTTGTATATTTAAAGTATCCACATATCTAAGATTGTTCATGACTGGCTTCATAAACTGCTTTTCTTTCAATTAACAATATTAGAAATGTAGTATCTTAGTCAAACTTTTACAAAATTTTGTGAATCAAAACAAATCCTTCATCAAGCAACATGTCCTGCATTTCTTTTCTTTTTTAAATACAGACTTGGTATAAGTGCTGAGACTCAAACAGACATCGTTAGAAAGGACTAGTCCATGAGAGAGCCAAGAAGCAACGTCTGTGTTCAGCTTCCTGCGTCCTCTCCTCCCAGCTCCTCCCACAAGCTTGCTTCCCGCCCTGTCCACCTTGCCCCTGTGCACCTTAATGTCTGTTCAGAACTCGGTGATGAGTCAACGTCGTAAAATTCCGTTGGCAGTGGCGCCCCACTCCAGTACTCTTGCCTGGAAAATCCCATGGACGGAGGAGCCTGGTAGGCTGCAGTCCATGGGGTCGCTGAGGGTCGGACATGACTGAGCGACTTCACTTTCACTTTTCACTTTCATGCATTGGAGAAGGAAACGGCAACCCACTCCAGTGTTCTTGCCTGGAGAATCCCAGGGATGGCGGAGCCTGGTGGGCTGCCGTCTCTGGGGTTGCACAGAGTCGGACACGACTGAAGCAACTCAGCAGCAGCAGCAGCGGGCCTCTCTGACCGCGGGGCCCTCAGGATGCTCTGTCGCAAACACTTTCTCATCACTAGAGCTGCTGCACAAGGACACAGGAGCCGCCTCCAATTCCACCCGCCTGTGGCGGGGGAGGTCCTGCAGGCAGCAGTGCGTCTCTGCTGCTGGCAGTGGCCTAGCCCCACTGCTTTGGGACACACACCTGGCTTCAGTGAGGAGGACGGGGGGGAGTGGGCACCCATCCCAGACGGAGACCCACTGGGGACTCTTGCCAAAGCCAGGTCTTTTTTCCTTCACCCACGTGCTCATGTAACAGAGTATGTGTGTGTGCATTTCTTGTTTTGCCTTGCACGTGTTTGAAATGGTTGTTTGCACATCTTATTTTACCCACTTGATTGGCAGTTCCCAGGGGGCAGCGTTCTTGGTCACTCCTGCACAGAGCAGGCGTGCAGGAAATGTGTGTAGAGTGACTGAGTGAAGGAACCTGTCAGACGGGCAGCTCAGCCTGGCAGCAGCGTGAGTCTGGGTTCAGATGATGACGGTGAAGACGGCAGAAGCAGGTGGATGCGGTGTGCAAGGAGGGGACTGAGAGGCAGGTGAGCGAGGTTCTGGGAGTCGGGCCTTGCCTCAGCAGAGGGCGAGCTCGTGGGCAGAGCTGGAGATGGGGAGTCCACCAGAGCAGGGTCATGAGGGACGATGAGGCGAATGAACATGGAGAAACCGTGTCAAAAATCTTGTTCTCAAAGAAACCTTCTCTAAATGTGCGTCCCTCGCAGCCTGCAACATCCCCTACCCTCACCCAGCCCAACCCAGTTTCCCAAGATCGCTGTTCAGATAAATGACTTTCGAGCAGAAAAAAACCCTCTTTGATAGACCCAGCGGATGCACTTGTTTTAAAGAGCGTCTCCCTCTGTTCCTGAAGGTCACAGTCCTCTGTAGACTCAAGAGGAGGAGGAGGGATGGGAAACCTGGAGGCTGGTAAGAGTGGGTTGAGGGTCAGCCCTCAGCCTCGGAAGCACCCCCTTCAATTCAGTTCAGTTCAGTCGCTCAGTCATGTCCGATTCCTTGCGACCCCATGAATCGCAGCACGCCAGGCCTCCCTGTCCATCACCAACTCCCGGAGTCCACCCAAACCCATGTCCATTGAGTCAGTGATGCCATCCAACCATCTCATCCTCTGTTGTCCCCTTCTCCTCCTGCGCTCAAACTTTCCCAACATCAGGGTCTTTTCTAACGAGTCAGCTCTTTGCATCAGGTGGCCAGAGTATTGGAGTTCCAGTGGCAGCATCAGTCCTTCCAATGAACACCCAGGACTGATCTCCTTTAGGATGGACTGGTTGGATCTCCTTGCAGTCCAAGGGACTCTCAAGAGTCTTCTCCAACACCACAGTTCAAAAGCATCAATTCTTCAGTGCTCAGCTTTCTTTATAGTCCGACTCTCACATCCATACATGACCACTGGAAAAACCATAGCCTTAACTAGACAGACCCTTGTTGGCAAAGTAATGTCTCTGCATTTTAATATGCTGTCTCGGTTGGTCATATTCCTTCCAAGGAGTAAGCGTCTTTTAATTTCATGGCTGCAATCACCATCTGCCGTGATTTTGGAGCCCCCCAAAATAAAGTCTGACACTGTTTCCACTGTTTTCCCATCTATTTGCCATGAAGTGATGGGACCGGATACCATAATCTTAGTTTTCTCAAAGTTGGACTTTAAGCCAACTTTTTCACTCTCTTTCACTTTCATCAAAAGGCTCTTTAGTTCTTCTTCAGTTTCTGCCGTAAGGGTGGTGTTATCTGCATATCTGAGGTTATTGATATTTCTCCTGGCAATCTTGATTCCAGCTTGTGTTTCTTCCAGCCCAGCATTTCTCATGATGTACTCTCCATATAAGTTAAATAAGCAGGGGGACAATATACAGCCTTGACGTACTCCTTTTCCTATTTGGAACCAGTCTGTTGTTCCATGTCCAGTTCTAACTGTTGCTTCCTGACCTGCATACAGGTTTCTCAAGAGGCAGATCAGGTGGTCTGGTATTACCATCTCTTTCAGAATTTTCCACAGTTTCTTGTGATGCACACAGTCAGAGTCTTTGGCATAGTCAATAAAGCAGAAATAGATATTTTTCTGGAACTCTCTTGCTTTTTCCATGATCCAGCAGATGTTGGCAATTTGATCTCTGGTTCCTCTGCCTTTTCTAAAACCAGCTTGAACATCTGGAAGTTCATGGTTCACATATTGCTGAAGCCTGGCTTGGAGAATTTTGAGCATTACTTTACTAGCATGTGAGATGAGTGCAATTGTACGGTAGTTTGAACATTCTTTGGCATTGCCTTTCTTTGGGATTGGAATGAAAACTGACCTTTTCCAGGCCTGTGGCCACTGCTGAGTTTTCCAAATTTGCTGGCATATTGAGTGCAGCACTTTCACACAATCATCTTTGAGGATTTGAAATAGCTCAACTGGAATTTTATCACCTCCACTAGCTTTGTTCGTAGTGATGCTTTCTAAGGCCCACTTGACTTCACATTCCAGGATGCCTGGCTCTAGGTGAGTGAGCACACCATTGTGATTATCTTGGTCATGAAGATCTTTTTTGTACAGTTCTTCTGTGTATTCTTGCCACCTCTTCTTCATATCTTCTGCTTCTGTTATGTCCATACCATTTCTGTCCTTTATTGAGCCCATCTTTGCATGAAATGTTCCCTTGGTATCTCTAATTTTCTTGAAGAGATCTCTAGTCTTTCCCATTCTGTCATTTTCCTCTATTTCTTTGCATTGATCGCTGAGGAAGGCTTTCTTATCTCTCCTTGCTGTTCTTTGGAACTCTTCATTCAAATGGGTCTATCTTTTCTTTTCTCCTTTACTTTTCACTTCCCTTCTTTTCACAGCTATTTGTAAGGCCTCCTCAGACAGCCGTTTTGCTTTTTTGCATTTCTTTTTCTTGGGCATGGTCTTGATTCCTGTCTCCTGTACAATGTCACAAACCTCCATCCATAATTCATCAGGCACTCTATCTATCAGATCTAGTCCCTTAAGTCTATTTCTCACTTCCACTGTATAGTCATAAAGGATTTGATTTAGGTCATACCTAAATGGCCTAATGGATTTCTCCACTTTCTTCAATTTCAGTCTGAATTTGGCAATAAGGAATTCATGATCTGAGCCACAGTCAGCTCCCGGTCTTGTTTTTGCTGACTGTACAGAGCTTCTCCATCTTTGGCTGCAAAGAATATAACCAGTCTGATTTCAGTGTTGACCATCTGGTGATGTCCATCTATAGAGTCTTCTCTTGTGTTGTTGGAAGAGGGTGTTTGCTATGACCAGTGCATTCTCTTGGCAGAAATCTTATTAGCCTTTGCCCTGCTTCATTCCGTATTCCAAGGCCAAATTTGCCTGTTACTCCAGGGTTTTTTTGACTTCCTACTTTTGCATTCCAATCCCCTATAAAGAAAAGGACATCTTTTTTGGATGTTAGTTCTAGAAGGTCTTGTAGGTCTTCATAGAACTGTTCAACTTCAGCTTCTTCAGCGTTACTGATCAGGGCATAGACTTGGATTACCGTGATATTGAATGGTTTGCCTTGGAAACGAACAGAGATCATTCTGTCGTTTTTAAGATTGCATCCAAGTACTGCATTTTGGACTCTCTTGTTGACCATGATGGCTACTCCATTTCTTCTAAGGGATTCCTGCTCGCAGTAGTAGATATAATGCTCATCTGAGTTACATTCGCCCATTCCAGTCCATTTTAGTTCACTGATTCCTAGAATGTCGATGTTCACCCTTGCCATCTCCTGTTTGACCACTTCCAATTTGCCTTGATTCATGGACCTCACATTCAGGTTCCTATGCAATATTGCTCTTTAAAGCATCGAACCTTGCTTCTATCACCAGTCACATCCACAGCTGGGTATTGTTTTTTCTTTGGCTGTATCCCTTCATTCTTTCTGGAGTTATTTCTCCACTAATCTCCAGTAGCATATTGGGCACCTACCAACCTTTGGAGTTCATCTTTCAGTGTCCTATCTTTTTGCCTTTTCATACTGTTCATGGGGTTCTCAAGGCAAGAATACTGAAGTGGTTTGCCATTCCCTTCTCCAGTGAGCCACATTCTGTCAGACGTCTCCACCATGACCCGTCTGTCTTGGGTAACCCCATACGGCATGGCTTAGTTTCATTGAGTTAGGCAAGGCTTTGGTCCATGTGATCAGATTGGCCAGTTGTCTGTGATTGTAGTTTCAGTTTGTCTGCCTTCTGATCCCATCTCTCAGTGCCTACCACCTTACTTGGGTTTTTCTTACCTTGGACGTGGGGTCTCTCTTCACGGCCACTCCAGCAAAGTGCAGCCGCTGCTCCTTACCTCTGACGCAGGGTAGCTCCTCTTGGCCGCTGCCCCTGACCTCAGGTGCAGGGTAGGTCCTCTCAGCTGCGCACCCTTGCTTAGGGTGAAATCGGCACCCTGAGCCCCACATGGGTGTCCTCTGGGCCACGTTGCCCCAGCCACCCTTTGTGACCCAAGCGTTGCCTGGACACTGTCTGCACCGTCTCAGGCCCCTGGAGCCTCAGCCACGTCCATCCCCACATCCCGGAGAAACACAGAAGATGTGAGCAGGGGGTGGAGGGCCAGGGCGGGTGTGCTCGCTGGGGTCCAGGAGCCACACAGCAGGTGTCGAGAAGGGCCTGTCTTCAGTCCCAGCCCCCCACTCTTGCACGCCTTGCATGGAGCTCCTAAGGGCGTCTCTAAAACTGCCGGACGACACGATGCCAGGTGCTCCCGAGTGTTTGTCCACTGCGTCTGCTCCTGGCGACTCGGGCTGCAGTCTCTCCTTAACCCAGAAGCGCGCCCTTCTGGTCGGAGGAGCGTCTGACACCCGCGGCTCTGGGGTTGGAAGGGAGAGCTGGGCACTGGGCCATCCTGCCAGAGGCCTGTCCTCAGGAAACAAGTCTCGCGGGGTCGTCTAGTGGTGAAGAGATGCCCGGTGGCTGCTGACCTTCCGTTGAAGCCAGAAAATGGGTGACCGGTGGGCCTTGTACCTCCTGTCTCTTCCTTCAGGCTGTGCTTTTCAAGGGGTGACACCCTCGATCTGGAGAGACCATGCCAGCAAGACGTTAAACCTAGGACCTCAAAATGAGTGATCCCGGGCCTCAGGAAGGTCATCGGAATTAAATGTGCCCTTGGGTCAGGAGACCTCTCCCCTTTTCTAACAACGTCCGAGCACAGTGTAAGCCCTGCTTTCCCGGCCGCCCTGTTGAGGGTCTCTGCAGGGTTCTCAGAGCCGTGACGTCCTGCCGTCTCCTCCAGCCCTGAACACTTTTCCTGGGCCCCTTCTGTCACCCCTGCTCCTTGTCCCACCACGCTGCAGGCCGTCACTTCCCCGCGTTGGTGCCTGTCTGTTCCCTAGGACGCCCTCAATGGCACGAACATGTGTGCAAAAGGTCAGACGTAATGGAAAGGAGACTAAAGCTGAGCCTGGGCCCCACGATCCTGGCCGGTTATCGGGGTGAATTGCCATCCGAGTCAGTCCCTGGCCGCCCCCGTCTTGTCTCCTGCGTGACGCTAGGAAGCTCCGGTCTCCTTGGGGGAAACCCAGCCTCGTGTCCTGGCTCTCCCTCAGGGCCTCTCTTCCCCAAACACCCACCTCTCGAGCCTCACCCCAGGAAGCCCCTGCAAGTCAGTTCCTTCACCCGAGCCCTGTGGGATCCTTTACTTCACCGTGTGGATGGCCTCCCTTTCTCTTCTTCAGCATCCCTGTCCTCAGGGCCTCACCTTTCATCATAAAGAATTCATTCACCTGTTTTTGCAGAATAAAGAGTTGTTCTGCCTCTAAAGCGAAATTTTATCTGCTAACCCAGTGTGGAAATAGCTGCATCCAGGTATAGGTTGATAGCCCTTGTTTCTTCCTGCTATCCAGTGAAAATCTGATTTCGGCAAGCTCTGCTCCGCGGCCACCATTACAGTGCAGCTCACTGCTGAGGCCCGGGGATGTCTGCAAACCCGCCGTGTGATCAGAAACCCAGGGTATCCTTGGGTGTTGTGCCAATATAGCAAAGTTGGATGCAGCCCACTGCCCTTCTGGCAAGGAGACGCTTCACCACGAAAACAGGGCTGCAGCCCTGGTGTAAGAGACGCCCAGACCAGTCTGGAGAGCAGTATCGAGGCTTCACTCGCGGCTCAGCTGTTGAAGAGTCCACCTGCAGTGCGGGAGACCCGCGTTTGACCCCTGGGTCAGGAAGATCCCCTGGAGAAGGAAATGGCAGCCCACTCAGGGATTCTTGGCTGGAGAATCCGTGGAGAGCAAAATCTGGCGGTCTACACACAGTCCATGGGCTCGCAAAGAGTCAGACAGGACTTAGCAACTAAACCACCACCAGGAAATGAAATACAGAATTGCCATGTGATCCCAGCAGTCCCACTCCTGGGTGTGTATATGCAGGCAAAACTGCTCTAATTCAAAAGCATACGTGTACTCCAGCGTTCATAGCAGCACTCTTCACAGCCACCAAGACCTGGAAACCAGGTAAGTGTCCATCTGCGGAGGGATGGAGGAAGGGCGCGGCACCTACAGACATGGACCGCTGCTCAGGCGTAAGAAGAAGGAGAGAATGCTGGACCTAGAGATGCTCATGCCAAGCGCAGGGAGTGAGGTGGAGGCGGACAGGCACAGCATGAGATCGTTCATGTGTGGAGTCTAACGTGGGACAGAGATGAGTTCATCTGCAGAACGGAGCTAGCAGCACACACAGAACAGAAACGGGCCCACAGAGAGAGAACAGACTTCTGGTTACCAGCGGCGGGGTTGTGTGGGGGTTGAGGCTGAGCAAATGCAGACTGTTACATGTAGGATGGATAAACACGGCCTTCCTGCACAGCACGGGGAGCTGCGTCCACTGTCCTGTGACGAGCTGTGGAGGAGAAGCAGATGGCAAGGGATATATATGTGTGTGAACTGAATCGCTTTGCTGTACAGCAGAAATTAACACGATGCTGTGTTTACTTGATGAAATAAATAAAACAGTGACCCTGCGTCATGCAGTCACCCAGCCCATATTCTTTATCCCCGGGGTCAAATAGAGGAGGATGCCTCGTGGGTGTCTGTATCAGGGATGGGGGTGGACCAGGGAGTGTGAAGTGGGGATCATGGTGAATCAGAATAAAGAGACCCCCTGCCCCATGCTGCCGCACACACCTGAGCTCCGGTCCCTGCACGCCTGTCCTGTCCACCGCCTTCATCACCACGGACAGCACCCCTTGGATCATGGCTTATTGTCCTCTTTTCATGGTGCTGAGAAAATTCAGCCGGTGCTCCTTCCACCTAATCCCTAACATGGTTAGCGTTTTATTGTGTTTCCTTCTAATCTTGTTTCCAAGCTTTTTTTTTTTTTTTTTTTTTTTTGCAGAGTTGCATTTTAAATGTATGTAAATGTTTTTTTAGCTTTCACAAAGTAAGATTATAGTGGCACAATCAGTGGAAAAAATCTCTAGCTTTAATAGAAAAATGGACAGTTCAGTAGAAAACAGTTCACTAAGCAGTTTATCTAAACTTATAGCTGGAAAACAAAATTTAAAAGTTCAGCCTCTCCAGCAATCAACGAAATGCAATTTAAAGTAATGATTTCATTTTTCATCCACAGTTAAAATAAATGAAAGCAATAATGACATAACGAGGCTGGTGCAGGGCTGGGCGCGTGTGTAGAGCTCCAGGAATGAGTGCATTCTGCCTTGTGGCTGAGGCTTTAGGCGTCCGCACCCTGAGCCAGTGGTTATGCAGTTTCAGATCTGTGCTGGTGGATATAGCTGAGAAACAATCAAAGACGTCGGCACTGTCTCATCTAAGAGAGAGAATTGAGGAGCACCCTGAGTGAGGTAGCATCCTGTCACCAATGAGGGGACAAATCAACCACGTGTCTCTGATCCCAACAGTGAACTATTTTGCACATATTTAGAACATCTTAAAGAAGCGTTGCCAACATGGATGAAGAGGTTCGCTGTCTAACTGTGTGTGTAGAGGGTGTGATCAAGTGTTGTATGAACGTGGACGGAAGGGGCTGGTGAGCAATGCAGCTGTGTCGTCCCGGGCTCTCAGGACTGCAGGCGGTTTTCACTTTCTTCTCGACAGCTCCCCCTGTTTCCCAGATTATTTTCAGTGAGTGGGTGTTTCCCTTGTATACAGGGGAGGAAAAGTTATCTAAAGAGGAAAAAGAAGAAAACCGCACTCTGGTTGCAGCATCTCATAAGTGTGTTAACCAATGCAAGATGGGAAAATCCCAGGACACACGGCGCGTGCCCGGCCCCTGACTCTGCCTGATCCATCTGCTAAGAACTGCTGACTGTTTTCTTGAGAGATCAGAGGAAGAAAGCAGGCCCTGGCCCCTGGCTGGTGCCTTTATTAGCATCTTTTCAGGTGGCTGCCAGCTGCCCCTGGCCCCCTCCTCTGATCCCCCCACCTCTCCCTTCCGTCGGTGGTTTTTCCTGAGGCTGCTCGCGTCTGGGCAGTGGTTGAAGTCCTCCTTTCATAAACAGTTGTGAAATGATTTGGAGTTTTCCAAGGACAGTACAGGGTACTGGAGTCAACCCAGACGATCGTCAGAGCTCAGGGTGCTTGCAGACAGACCACCGTGTTTGGCGAGGTTTGCATTCTGCTCAAAGGACAGGCCCAATCCTACCTTGATTTAGAGAAGACTAGACATCTTGATGGAATATTACACAGTCATTAGACACCACAGACTAGGTTGCAACATCAAAACATGCTATGAGAGGCAGCAAACAAATTAATACCTATTTGTGGTTACAACAGTGTTGAAAACATATTACTCATATTGAAAGGAAACAGAGGGAGCGTGGAGAAGTGAAAATGATTAATTTGATGGCAGATGATAGGTTTTTCTTTTTTCCTCAAATTCTCTGTGCATGCATGCTAAGTTGCTTCAGCTGTGTCCAACTCCTTGCAACACTATGGACTGTAGCCCGCCAGGCTCCTCCGTCCACGGGATTCTCCAGGCTAGAATACCGCAGTGGGTTGCCGTGCCCTTCTCCAGGGGATCTTCCTGACCCAGGGATCGAACCCAAGTTGTTTATGTCTCCTGCACTGGCAGGCCGGGTTCTTTACCACCACCAGTGCCACCTGGGAAGTCCTTTAATTCTGCAGTGAATGTGTACTGAGCTCTCACCGTACGCCAGACACTGGGCTGGGCCCATGTATTCATTCTTAAATGTGGTTATACAATATGTGAACTCCTAAAGAAATATAAGGCGGGGTGGTGGAGTTCATCCTCAGGTCTGTCACTAGACCTGTCCCTGGTCGTCCAGTGAGCTTTCAGAATCCTCCTTCCAGTGCAGGTGGCGCAGGCTCAGTCCCTGGTAGAAGAAGACCCCGCATGCCTCGGGGCAGCTAAGCCCTTGCTCTGCAGCTGCAGAACTGAGCCTCGTCCACGGGTCCTCTGAGGCAGCAGTTCCATCCCGGGCACATGGTTCCGTCTTCCTAGTTGCTGTCTCCTGCACTCTGCCCCACCCGCCTTTTAGAGCGTGGTAGACAGGCAGTGGTGCCGCCCTTCCACCCGCCGTCCCGTGCAGTAAGCTCTCCCGTCTGGAGTCGTGGCCCAGAGCGTGTGTGGGAACACATTGGAGAGTCACCCCAATGCCAGCTCTGCTGCAGAGCCCACACAGCCCGCAGCCCCGCTAGGCCCGTGCCAGCCCCGCCATCCTCCCATCAGGAGCCTCGCCGGGCACTGCCACTCAGAACCAGCGCAGGGTCCCCTTGGAGAGCAAAGCAAGGTGGATCTCATGAGTCCCTGGGGGTCCGGAAGTTAGGCTTGTCTTTTGTTCTCTAAGGATTGCTGCCACCTCATGGGCTGGTTTGTCTCCATCACCACCGCCCTCCAGGGGCAGCAACGCCAGCCTTGTTTCTGGAGACGCTTCCACCAGACTCAGCTGGACTGAGGGACACAAGAAGCCGACAGAGGGCACCAGCCTCTCTCGTCCTGGCCCCTGCGGGTCGGCAGGCTTCTGTCCGTGCCTCCTCTCAAAAAGCGAAAGCGTCAGTCACGCAGGCACGTCCGACTCTGTGCGACCCCATGGACTGTAGCCCACCAGGCTCCTCCGCCCATGGGATTCTCCAGGCAAGAGTACTGGAGTGGGCTGCCATTTCCTTCTCCAGGGGATCTTCCCGACCCAGGGATCAAACCCAGGACTCCTGCATTGCAGGTGGATTCTTTACCATTTGAGCCACCAGGGAAGTCCCTTCTCCCTCTCAAAGGCCATATTAAACAGGCCCAGGACTCATCACCTAAGGAGACAACTCACACACGGAATGGAGAGGTAGAATGGATTTGAAAGGACATTGGGGGTGCTAATCTATACCATCTTGCCAGCGAGAGTCTGTTAGGTCAGCGGAAAGACTCTATGAAGAGCGGTTCCTTTAACACCTGGTCCTCGATTCAGCTTCCAGTCCTTCAGACTGCCAGGCCCCCGGCCAGCGAGGGGACTCGTGTGTGCTTTCCTGCAGCAGTTAGAAAAAGATTAAGTGGAGCCAGAGATCAATCTCCTTTTATAATTTTTCTTCCCGAAGTGGAGAAACTCAGAATGCATCATCCGGAACCCGGGGGATGCAGGGAAGTCTGTGACCCGAGAAGACGTGCGTGTGCCCACAGCCAGCCATGTGGAGGCAGGGCCACAGCAGAGTGAGGTGGACCCCCCCGCCCCCCGCCACCACCACCAAAGGAGGCTGAGAGCACAGGAGACGTGGTCCTGTCCTTTAGGGACAAAGCCAATCGATAGTTGCTTCATTTCTGCCAGTTCAGAGAAAGAATGTGTTTCCTCCTGGATATAATTGCTTTTGCGTAAGAGATTCATTACTTGGGAGTCAGGTGAGGGGTCTGAGACGCCCCCCACCTCGGTTTCCTGCCCTCTCCTCCATCCTTGGTCCCCATCTGGGCTGCAGGGCTGGTGGCCAGCTTCCCACTGTCCTGTCAGACCCTGTCTGACCGCCCCCTCAGCCAGCCAGACTGTAACCCTGCGGGTCTGCGGGCCTCACAGTCACATCTTGCAAGTCGCTGTTGTGATGGGGAGGCTCTCCTCCCACAGTGGCTGACCTTGATCTGTGAGCACCACGGAAGGAGAGACATTTCCAGAAGCTCGGTGGACTCTGCCCCACAGAGAACAGGAAGGACATAAGAATAGTTTGAGGACATGGGGTCACAAAGAGTCGGACTTGGCCTAGCAATTGAACGACATCAACAAAGTTTGAGGACCAGGTTTAGACTCTCCAGACCAGGGAGCTCCTTCTAAATTCGGACTGAAGTGAGAGAGCGTCTGAGGCTCCGGGTGCAGGGCTATACTGTGGGCAGAAGGCCACACCCTGTCCCGGACCAGCCTCCATGGGGCCCCGGAGCCAGAGTGAGGCCACGTCCAAAGGCTGCCCGGAGAAGGCTCGCGTTGCATTGGGTCTCTCACTATTCAAGTCTGGTTACCTTGGCAGCATTTTCCTGGGTTTTAGGTGAGAAAACCTTCAAAACAGAGCCAGAAGAACAGAGACTGTAATTCAGAAAGGATGTTAGTTAGATCGAAGACCCTTAGAATCCAGCCTCCACCGTGTCACTCAGCAGATGGTCAGGCCACTTTCTGCTCCCTCATGTGTAAAATGGTGAAATGATGCCAGAGAAGATGTGAGAGGGCCCGGAGCAGCCGAAGGAGGTGCCTGGACCACAGTGGACCCTCAGGACGCGTCCGCACAAGCTCACAGGTTCACTCTTGCTAGTGAGAACTGACTTGGCTTCCATGAACCTTTTATCCACTTAAAACTGATCTCAACTCCAGCTTTAAAATAGCAACTAGCCACTTTCCTTTTCTAGCCATCAAAAATGGGAGCTAAGCTCTCGCTTGCCACCGCACCCTGAGCTGGGCATTGTGCAGTCATGTCCAGAATTCACTTTGAAAGCAAGATTTTTGAAAACCTGGGAGGGAGGTAAAACCTACCTGCAGAAGTTGACAGGATTCAAAAATGTCATGCTTGAAGGTTAGAAAGTTGACTCTATTTACTGCTAACCAACCTTAGGAGAGGAATGCTAAATTGTGTTTATAACATACCTCCTCCCAAGTTTACTGTAATAGATGCCGATGTGAAAATGTGTGTGTACCAGTATACCGAATCTGTGCCAGGAGAACCTGTGGGGTGAGGTGTGTACGTGGCTTTTGTGCATCCCTACCTCGCGTTCTGGTCCAGGTGTTCAGAACATGCTGTTCCGAAACCGTATTGATGATACTGTCCTCAGACCCCTCAGCTAGCTGCTGACCATCCCGGGTGTTGGGTCATTCCAGTGCCTTAGCCTATGGTCCCGACTCTTTTGCCACCAGAAAGGAGGGTCCTTATGTTGCTGCTGCTGCTAAGTCGCTTCAGTCGTGTCCAACTCTGTGCGACCCCATAGACGGCAGCCCACCAGGCTCCACTGTCCCTGGGATTCTCCATGCAAGAACAGTGAAGTGGGTTGCCATTCCCTTCTCCAATGCAGAAAGTGAAAAGTGAAAGTGAAGTCGCTCAGTCGTGTCTGACCCTCAGCGATCCCATGGACTGCAGCCTTCCAGGCTCCGCCATCCATGGGATTCTCCAGGCAAGAGTACTGGAGTGGGGTGCCATTGCCTTCTCCGGAGGGTCCTTATAAACTCAGGTTAATCAATACTATGTCTCCTGAGCCCCATCCCCACATTGAACCCTCTATCAGAGAATTAGTATTTCATCTGTTTTGCAAAATAAATTTTAATGGTAATGGTCAGTCATTGTTGCACTCTTTGGACACACTCACACGCAGCCTGTTAGCCTAAACACAGCAGTCCAGTCTGCATTCCTCTTCAGTGTTCTCAGGATAAACGGGTTGAACTTTTCACAGCCACAGAGACAATTGTCAAGTGCTGTCGGGTAAAAACCGATGAAAGAGAAAAATGCAGCACCTGAAGAGTGACTTGCGAGATGATGTCAATATTTTATTTTCCTTTAGGAAAGCCCTCGCCAGGTCTGCCCCTTCACCACTAATCTCTGAGCAGCCCGATGAGTTACAAGGCCCTATTGTTCAGCTTTTAGGCTGGGAGGAAAGGGAAACCACTGCTTCTGGGGCGAGGAGAGGCTGTTCGCGGGACATTCCGAGGCAGTGTGGCTGGTGCTGTTGCATCGGGCCTGCAGGCAAGCGGGAGCGCTCTAGGGAGTCGTTTATCCTGAGCAAGTTGCAAGAAGGCTGTTCTTCAGTGGACCTAGAATCAGCATCTAGGTATCTCTGGCTAGTCTGGCTATCTTCAGGCGTGTAACAAAGTGCCCCCGCCCCGCTCTGCTGACCGTGTTATCCTTGTTTGTGCAGCCATGTTCGTGTTCTGCAGCGTCGGGGCACAGTCGGGGAGAATGCACCGAGTGTGGAGTGAGGCGTCTTGCCTCTGGGGTCTGACAGAGGCTCCAGCGGGACCTCTGGGGTTTCAGCAGGAGAAGACATCCCCTCCGTGTGGCCGGAGAGTCCTCGCCAGCAGCCTCAGCTCTGTAAAGTCTTTATAAGGCGGCTGACGGCTCCAAGGGCGAGTGTTCCAGCTCCGCTCATGGTTAGAGAAGTACAAGTTAATATCTGCAAGTTATACTTTGTCATCTGTTGAATTGGCAAAGATTATTTTAAAGTTTATAATAGTCTATGCTGTCAAATGTACAGGGGGTGATAGGCGCTTTCATCTGTGTTATTTGTGGAAATGCAAATCAGTACAGTTCTTCTGGAAGGCAGTTTCACAATATCTATCAAAATTTTAAATACACACTCCCTTTGATCCAGATTTTATCTATCCCATAAATATCTTAATATAGATATTCAAAGATGTTTGCCTGTGTGTTTATTGCCATTTCATGTAACGTCAAAAACTGTTCTTCCATGGACGACTGATGAAATTATACAGGAAACTAGTCACCATTATTTCATCCACCAATAAGAAAAAAGATGACCAGGATATATTGAAAGAACCAAGTCTTGCATAATTCTGAAGATGATTATCCCATTTTCTGGTTTTAATAGACATATATACTTCTCTTGGAGAGGAAAATGGCACCCCACTCCAGTATCCTTGCCTGGGAAATCCATGGGCAGAGGAGCATGGTGGGCTACAGTCCACGGGGTCGCAAGGAGTTGAATATGACTGAGCGGCTAACAGTTTCACACTTTCACTTTCATAGACGTTTCTATGCCTAGAAGACATCTAAAAAGAGGCAAAGGTGGTTGCGGCCCAGTGTTCCCTCCGCAGCAGGGCACTGGAATTGGGGATATCTTCTGTTCTTCAGTTCATAACCCCCTTCTGTATAATTTAATTTTTTTACTATGAACATATATTATTTTTATAATAAAACAGTAATTTTAAAACCCAGGGTGGAAGACACTCATTTATTAGGGCTCCCTTTGCCAGAAACAGCCTATATAAATGGATCAGCCCCTGTTGACAGAACTTACCCCACCATCGAGAACAGGTATCAACGACTTAACAAGCAGTGGAGGTAATAAAAATTTTAGGAAAACCAACTAGAATCTCTTGGGGGATAAGTCTCTGCCTAGATGAGTTTTTCAGCCTAGTAGATATAGGAAAAAATATTTTGAAAGGAAAGACACTTTTTGAGTTGTCATCTAATGCCATGCATTTTATTTTTATTTTTTTTTCTTTTGAACTTTTTATTTTGTATAGCCAATTAACAATGTGATGATAGTTTCTGGTGAACAGGGAAGGGACTCTGCCATCTATGTACATCCATGCCATGTTTTCCTGTCAGCCAAAGTGGCACATTTATTGTCAAAATTTGGGAAATACCAATTAGCTCAAAGAAAAAAATGTAATCTCACATTGGCTTTATTTTGGGGCTTCCCAGGTGGCTCAGCTGTAAAGAGTCTGCCGGCCATGCAGGAGAAATAAGAGACATCAGTTTGATCCCTGGGTCGGGAAGATCTCCTGGAGGAGGGCATGGCAACCCACTCCAGTGTTCTTGCCTGGAGAATCCCAAGGACAGAGGAGCCTGGTGAGCCACAGTCCATGGGGTTGCAAAGAGCTGGACATGACTAAAGTGACTTAGCATGCATGCACACAGGCTTGTTTACTGTTACCATGCAGTGCTCAGTCGTGTCTGACTTTTTTCGACCCCATGGACTATAGCCCGCCAGGCTCCTCTGTCCACGAGATCCTCCAGGCAAGAACACTAGAGTGGGTTGCCGTTTCCTCCTTCAAGGGCTCTTCCTGGCTCAGGGATGGAACCTGTGTGTCCTGCATTGCAGACAGATTCTTTACCTGCTGAGCCATCAGGGAAACTCTTGGGCTATAAATTTAGACCCAGAGAACAATTCCAAGATTACATCTAAACAAAAAGCTGGACTGAGGACTGATTAGAATGAATTTTGAGGTTTTTTTGAAACTGTCATGAGAGGTGAAGGAAGCTGACTGATGGGCAGAGAGTGAAAAGGTGTCTGAGAGAGAACTAAAAGCGTTCTTGGAAAGCACTCTTTAATTTCCAGCCAAGATAGGTCCACATTTCCTGCGAGAGGGAGTCCTGAAGCCACGCTGCAAAAACTGGAGATGAAAAGACATCGAAGTCCGTCCTGCAAATGAGAAGTCTGGGTTTGTTCATTCATTAATTGAATTTAAAGATATTTATTGAGTACCCCACGCAGTACTCTTTCTACTTCCTGAGTATTTTCCTAGGACACTGCTTATTATTCACTTGAGAAGCCGGTCTGACTTTCAGTAAACAAATACAAACCATGAGATACACGGGAAGTTGATGATTGGCCTTTGAAGTGCTTTCAGGTCATTATTTTCATACTGTGTTCACGTGGGACCTGATTTACATTCATTTGCAGCCTTCAAATATCTAATTTCGGGCAAAGCTTGGCCGAGGGACATAGGCGGCCTCTGAACTGTCTTTGGCTGGGTGTGAAGTGAGAGGTTGGGGAAGAATCTCAAACTACATCTCAGCTTAAAAGCAACACTTTTTTTTTTTAATTAAAAAATCATCTGATATCATTTGAACCTTCTTAACCATAGATTTGTGTCACCCTCTTTAGTTAAAACGCTGGGTGTGGAAAAGAGGCTTGGAAGGAGTCTGGATGGAGCAGAGACCAGAGGTGGAAACCCAGTAACAGTGTCTGGGCCTGCCCTGCCACCGTGCAGGGCTGAGGAGCCCCTCTGAGATGTGGGCCTTGTGAAGCGTCCCCCAAAGCCTTGTGGGTCACGCGAGTCACCAGGACCATACTCCCAGCCTCATTGGAACTCGGGCAGCTCATCAGCGGGCTCACCAGCCACTGGGAGCCTCCGATCACCTCTACCAGCCTCCTGGGACTGGTCCCCAGGGAGGAAGGCCGCCGGTCGGTATATCAGTCGAGACTGCATGTGTGCTAAGTCACTCAGTCATGCCCAACTCTTTGCGACCCTATGGACTGTAGCCCACAAGGCTCCTCTGTCCATGGGATTTCTCAGGCAGGAATACTGGAATGGGTGGCCATTTCCTCCTCCAGGAGATCTTCCCAACCCAGGGATTGAACCCAAGCCTCCTGCATCTCCTGCGTTGGCAGATGGCTTCTTTACCACTGAGCCACCTGTGAAGCCCCTTCTCAGTCAAGATCAGCCAGGTCAAGTCTGCACTGGCAGATAATCTGAAAAACACCAGTTACCAGAAGTGTACTTCTCACTCCGTCTCCCTGTCTGCCTGTCCACACTGCAGACACATGGTCACTGCAAGACGGCGGGCATAGCAGTGCCCCCGCGTGCCTGGCAGGAGAGGGGAAGGGGTGAGCGCGGGGCAGCACAGTCTGCTCGCAAAACTCTGGCACTCCTCCCGCACTGTGTTTCAGTTCCTCAGACCTCAGGGAAGGACCACGCACTGAAGTAGACGCTTTGTTTTTTTTCCTAAGTATGGGATATTACCAATAGCATTCGATTTATCTGTTTAATTTTAATTTTATATTGGTGTATAGTTAGATTTACAGTGATGTGTTAGTTCCAGGTGTATGGCAAAGTGATAATTCAATACCTGTTCAAGCATCTATTATTTTTTCAAATTCTTTTCCCCTTTAGGTTATTACAGGTTCTTGAGCCGCGTTCCCTGTGCTATAGGGTAGGTCCTCGTTGGCCGTCTGTTTTAAATATAGTAAAGTAGACTCAATTTTCGTGCTCTTTGAGTGCCTAGTAGAGCTTTTTACAAGCGCAGCCTGGAACAGCAGCCCCTGGGGGGCGGTACTGGGTAAGATAGGGGGTGACTTGTCTGGAGGATCCATTCTGACTTGTCTGACCCCCTCTCGGCTGCTTCCTTACTGATCCCCTACTCCTTGCCGCCGCTTTGAGTCTGCTTATGCCCAGGGCTGTTTGGTTCATCTTTGCAAAGCTCAGCTTTGATGACGTCACCCCCGCACGCAGAAATTTGTGGTGGTTTCTAACTGTCTCTGGTTCTGCCGTTTAAACCAGTCCTCTGGCCGGGGCAGCGTCCCCAGGTCTTGTTAAAATGCAGCTCTGAGGCCCGACCCCAGACCGACTGAATCAGAATCTGCATCTTCACACAATCCCGGGAGATTTGTGTGCACGTTGAAGTTTGAAAAGCTCTTAACTGTGGCCCTGGTTCTCACACTCGGTAGCACATTTGAATTACCCAGAGAGACTGAAAGAAGAATTGCTAGGTTTCCAGGTGTGGAGGCAGGTCTTGCACCAAGACTCTTAGAGCGCCATGTCGTGCGGCAGAATCTGAGAACCGCACCTGTGCAGGAACCCAGGTGACCGTCACAGCCACCTTTGGGGCCTCCCCAAACCTTCCCAGGGCCATTTCTACTCCGCTGTGCCAGACTGACCTCTGACGCCCAAATGCACCCTGTGCTTTTGAGAAAGTGCCGGTTTCATCCGTTCCCAGCAGTCACCAGGACTCTGTACACCACTGGAGAGGGCACAGAGCCCCACGCCTGAATTTCCCTTTTGAAGATGCCATGACTGCAAGTCACGGGCATACAAACCCTCCCGTTTACTAAACCGTTCATTTAAAGTATTTCCCGGACTAATAGAATTTCAAACTTGATGTCCCCAGACAGAAGGTTGTTTTACCCTGGTTCCTTCTTTGTTCTATTTTTTACTGAACGTCAGATCGAGAGTAGATAACGGAAAGAATGTGCTTGATTTCATTTAGTTAACTTTTGGGGTTACAAAAGTTCATGTCTGGTTCATGTCTGCTGCCAGGATTCCCACTGCTCACTCCACTTGTGCTGGGGGACACACATTATCAAATAAAGACCCTCCACGTCTCTGATACCTTTCCCAAGGAGTTGAGATGTCAGACACACAGGCGCCTGCAGGGTTCACTGACGCCCGCCTCTGTGAGACGCCCCTGCTCCTGTGGGTGAAGTCGCCGCCCCTGTGGGCAGAGTCTCTGCTCCCTTGAGCGGAGACTCTGCGCCCGTGGGCGGGGTCTCTGCTTCTGTGGGCGGGGCCTCTGCTCCCGTGGGTGGAGACTCTTCCTGTGGGCGGGGCCTCTGCTCCTGTGGGAGGAGTCCTCACTCCCAGGGGTGGAGTCCCCGCTCCCGTGGGTGGAGTGTTTTCCTGCTTCAGAAGAGGATGAACACACTACTTCCTGCTTCTGCTTGAGCAAGGTGTGCATTTTCAGCAGGACGTCTATGAGCCCAGCAAGCAGCAATTGCTCTTTTTCCATGAACGTTAAATGAGATCCAGGGCCTGAGAAGACTGCAGCGCAGGCCAGGAGGCTCCCTGGGACTTGGTGGCCGAGGCAGACAGGTGGGCCGCCAGCCTGTGGCCATCTGCGGGGGTGTTGGGGTCGTGGGGGTGGACCTGGCACCAGAGCCTGGGGTCCTCTCATCCATCAGGGTGACCTGCTCAGGCCTGCCTGTTCCCAGCTCTGGGAAGGCCCAGGCTTAGTGTGTGTGCTGTGTGCTCAGTCGTGTCTGACTCTGCGACCCCATGGGCTGTAGCCTTCCAGGCTCCTCTGTTTGTGGGATTCTCCAGGCAAGAACACTAGAGGGCTTTGCCATTTCCTTCTCCAGGGGATCTTCCCGACCCAGGGACTGAACCCATACCTCCCATGTCTCCTGCACTGCGGGCAGATTCTTTACCACTAGTGCCACCTGGGAAGCCGGGGTTAGTGTCAGTCACCTCTTCCTGTGAATATGGAGCATGACTGTGAGCGTGGAGCTGCATGCACCTCTAGCTGGGCTCTGGGAACCAGACACTGCGTGCACACACGGCAGCGTCTGGTGGGGGATGCAGAATGGAGGCGTCTCACGACCCTCTCGGAACCAGAATGATGGGTTCTTTGCAGCATTTTTTAAAAAAAGTATTGTATTGATGTGTGGTTGGTTTACAATGTTGTGTTTATTTCTGCTGTAGGGCATAGTGATTCTTTTATACAGATGTGTACATTGTTTTCCATATTGTTTTCCACTACAGTTTATTCCAGGATACTGACTACAGTTCCCTTTGCTCTACAGTAGGACCTTGTTGTTTATCCAGCTTATATATAGTAATTTGCATCTGCTCACCCCAAACTCCCAATCCTTCTCTTCCCAACCCCCTCCCCCTTGGCAACAACAACTCTGTTCTTTCTGTACAGACAGTTATTTAAGCACTGGCGTCAAGACCCGACACGTCTGGTCCTGGCAGGACTTCGGTGTCTCTTTTCCTCTGGCACCGTCCCTAAAAGAGCAGTAGAAATGAGGAAAATATGTCATTAAGTGAGATAAATGAAAAGCAGAGAGCGGTTAACTTGATGTCAACTTGAAGATAACAAGAGTGAAAGCGAGGCTGGTTGCACTGCACGGTGCGTTCCAGCAAGAGCTTTTTATTAGTAGTGGTTTTGTGCTTTAATGGGACGCCCGTGGTGTGTGTTGAGTGCTGTCTACTGTGCAAAGCTGGGCGTGATACTCTTTCATCAGGGATCTAGAAGTTTCCGCTCTGGATGTTCATTGCACCCTGCATCCCTGAGCTCCCCTTGGAAGGTCCCTCCACACTAAAAGATGCTACGTGGGTGCAGCCTACTGGCCTCTGCTGCTTCCGGTCTCCACTGCTCCCGGGGTCCCCCGGACCCTCAGTCCTTCCCCGTGTGGACCCTGTACCTCTAATCCGGTGCCCTCTTGCCTTCCACTCGCTGCCTCTCTGGGAAGGTCTGTGTCACCTCCCCTGGTGGAGCTTTAAAAACACAATGCCAGGGGACGTCCCTGGGGGCTCAGTGGTACAGAGTCCGCCTGCCGGTACAGGAGACACGGGTTCCATGCTTGCTCCAGGAAGGTCCCACATGCCCCAAAACAACTAAGCCTGTGCACAGCGACTCCTGCGCCTGCGCTCCAGAGCCACGGACCCGTAAGCACTGAGCCCACGTGCCCCGACTACTGAAGCCCGCACGCCTGGAACCCAGGACAGTCGGAAAGAGAAGAGCCCACAACGAGAAAGGAGCCCCACAGCCAGAGAGTGGTCCCCGCTCTCTGCTACTAGGAAAAAGCTCTCGCAGCAACGAAGACTCAGCACGGCCAGAAATCAAATAAGTAAATAAAATTATATATACACACATAGAGAAACACAATGCCAGGTCCTCCTTCCTGTGGTGGATGGGGTGATCAGAGTTTAAAAGCGTGTCAGCACTGCAGAGACAGGGCAGCCCTTTGGCCCTGCGCCCCCAGGGTGCAGAGTTCGGGCACGGCTCCTGCCCAGCCGAGTGGCAGCCCCAGAGAACAGAGCATAAGAGCTCACCTCTGTCTTGTTCTACCACGTCTTTCAAAGCCCTGCAGCTGAGTCCATATGTTTCAGTCTCTCCTTGGCTGATCGCCTCGTGCAGTTGATACATAGCAGTACAACCAAACAAAAATTTTAAATCTGTTTTGGAGCAAACTCGAATGGGAGAAAATGCTGCCGTTCTCTGCCGAGAGCACATGTGAGCGTATAAATCCCATTGTGTGCATGTGTATCTGAACGGCGCTTCCAGAGTGCCATTTATAAAATATTTATAGCAGCTTTACTGATTTCGGTTCATGCAGAGCTTTTTGTGACTGAAAAGGAGGCAGAGCCCTTTGCTGATTTAGGAGGTGGTTTGCAGGGCCTTAGGAGTGGGATCCAGGGCAGACGCCGTGCTGGTGAAGAGTCCAGGGTTAATGGGAGCAGAGGGACGCAGCCGCCTCTGGGCTGGGCACAGCTGAACACGAGAGGCGCCTCCCAAGAAACGGGTCAGAGGCTCACCTGGGGGCCTCTCTCCTTTGCTCTCCCCATGTCTGTGGCCATCGGGTGGGGGGGTTGGCCTTCCAGCATGGAGTTGACCCATGTAGCTGAAATTGGTTTCCTTACATCTCCAGCTGCTCTTCCTAAATCCTCATCTGTAACTTGAAGCCAAGTAGAAAACTGACTCCCTCACTCACCGAGAATAGAACCCTTGGAACGACAAGCTCGTTCAGGAGAATCACAATATCTGTGTAGTTGCTAAGTCATGTCTGACTCTTTGCGACTCCCATGGACTGTAGCCCGCCAGGCTCCCCTGTCCATGGGATTCTCCAGGCAAGAATCCTGGAGTGGGCTGCCGTTTCCTCCTCCAGGGGATCATCCTGACCCAGGATCGAACCCACATCTCCTGCACTGGCAGGCAGGTTCTTTATCAGTGAGCCGCCAGTGAAGCCCCTAAGCCTGGGTTTGTATGTGTTGCATGTATGTTCATTTGTATTGTTTTTAAATTGCATGTAAGAGATACCATCGAGAAGGCAATGGGACCCCCTCCAGTACTCTTGCCTGGAAAATCCCATGGACGGGGGAGCCTGGAAGGCTGCAGTCCATGGGGTCGCTGAGGGTCAGACACAACTGAGCGACTTCACTTTCACTTTCCACTTTCACGCATTGGAGAAGGAAATGGCAACCCACTCCAGTGTTCTTGCCTGGAGAATCCCAGGGACCGAGGAGCCTGGTGGGCTGCCGTCTATGGGGTCTCACAGAGTCGGACACGACTGACGTGACTTAGCAGCAGCAGTAGCAAGAGATACCATACAGTATCATACAAGTCTCTTCTCCTATACTCAGAGTAAGAAGGACAAAGCTGAGGAAGCATCTGGAAAAGTCAGGAAGGTTCTGGGAGCATCTACTCGGTGTCCATTATCGCTGTGGTTTCTGAGGGAGATGCTGAAGAGAGAGATGCTCCTGAAAGGGCTGATACGAAGGGAAAAAGAACAGCAGTTGAGAACAGTGGAAGTCCGCTGTTGTTGAGCATTTTCTATGTTCCTGCACTGCACCATGGGCTGTGAATGTATGGCCCTCGTGTCATCCATGTAAACCTGTAGTGCCCCCATTTCACACTTAAGAAAACTGAAGTTCCAGGAAGTTAAATGTCTTGCCAAGGTTGTACATGCACACATGCATGTTAAAATTTTAAATGTTATTTTCAGTAATTAAGACATGCTTACATTTATGTCTTAATTCATTTAGACATAATCATGAAACCATTACCTGTTCACAAGAATCACACACGTGTATGAAAAATAACTGAAAGTTTTAATGAAAGGAACCTCAGTGGTTTACATGTTTTCTTTGTTTGTTTTCTGTTTTGCTTTTCGGCTGAACCACGGGGCTTACGGGGTCTTAGTTCCCTGGCCAGGGATCAAACCTGGGCCCACGGCAGCGAAAGCTCTGATTCCTAATCACTGGGCCGCCAGGGAGTTCCCGGTTTGTGCTCGACTCTCTCTTGTGTCCCTGCCGTAGTGGAGAGACCTGGCTTCCGGTATCGACTTCTGTGTTCCGTCTGGTGCTCTCACTTGTTTCGGCTGAAGTATATGGAGGATTTGACTTTGCCGCAGATAAGCTATTGAAAAAGAGAGATGTGTTTTAATCTCCTCTTGAAATCATCATGGATTGTCTTCTTTGATATTACACCAAAAGTCAACAATAGTAATTCCTTGAAAGTGAGCCGCACTGAGGGATCCGAAACACTGTCGATGAACTGCTTTGTTGGTTCCGTTAAAACCCGTCGATCTTTCTGACGTCTAATGGATCCTTCACCCACGCGTGGTTTTTTGACAGTTAGGAGAGGCAGTTGGAAAATATCAGTTCACTGAGTTATGCAGCTGCTTCCAAGTTGACACCTTTCATTATCCAAGATCAAAAAACATCACGTTCACTAATATCACCACAAATCTCGTCAGACACATCTTAAGTGTTGGGAGGCCTTGGCAGAAATAAGTTATCCAAAATTCAGATTTTCACTTGAAAGCTTGCAGTTTATCTTTGGCAAGAAAAAAAAAAAAAAACCACAACACTGTCAGTTCTTGAAGCAGCAGGCTCATTGCGTTCATTTTCTGAGAAAATCCCACCATCATCTGCCTGCAGTTCTCTCACCTGAAATCACCTTTGCAGGAAGAAAAGTGCCTGCACCTCAGTCACAGAAGTGCTTTTCCTCAAGACGAGCCTTGTGTGTCAGCGTGTAGCAGGAATGCTCCATGTCCCCGAACAGTCGCACGGAGCACACAAGCCTGGTGCGCCCTGGGGGGAAAGAGTCAATAAAGGTGCAGCTTCAGTGGAACCAGATTGAGGTTTTTCCTGCAAGTGTGAGATGGTGAAACCTTCCGTGAACACCAGCGTAGTTGATGCCGCTCCTGGGATCTGTGTTAAGGCATAGGGAGTCTTCTCCTCGTGGGCCTTTGCACCGATGTTTTAAATGTCTACACACAAGCTTCCCTGGCAGCTCAGGGCTAAAGAATCCATCTGCCCGTGCAAGAGACACAGGTTCGATCCCTGATCTGGGAGGATTCCACACGCCACAATTAAGACCTTGCACCACAGCTATTGAGCCTGTGATCTAGAGCCCGGGAGCCGCAACTACTGAGCTCACGGACCCTGTCAATTCAGTTCAGTTCAGTTCAGTTCAGTCGCTCAGTCATGTCCAACTCTCTGCGACCTCATGGACTGCAGCATGCCAGGCCTCCCTGTCCATTAGCAACTCCCGGAGTTTACTCAAACTCATGTCCATTGAGTCGGTGATGCCATCCAACCATCTCATCCTCTGCCGTCCCCTTCTCCTCCTGCCCTCAATCTTTCTCAGCATCAGGGTCTTTTCAAATGAGTCAGCTGTTCACATCAGCTGGCCAGAGTATTGGAGTTTCAGCTTTAGCATCAGTCTTCCCAGTGAATATTCAGGACTGATTTCCTTTAAAATGGACTGGCTGGATCTCCTTGCAGTCCAAGGGACTCTCAAGAGTCTTCTCCAACACCACAGTTCAAAAGCATCAATTCTTTGGCACTCAGCTTTCTTTATAGTCCAACTCTCACATCCATACATGACTACTGGAAAAAAAAAACCATAGCCTTGACTAGACGGACCTTTGTTGGCAAAGTCATGTCTCTGCTTTTTAATATGCTGTCTAGGTTGGTCTTAGCTTTTCTTCCAAGGAGTAAGCATCTTTTAATTTCATGGCTGCAGTCACCATCTGCAGTGATTTTGGAGCCCAAAAAAATAAAGTCTGTCACCGTTCCCACTGTTTCCCTATTTATTTGCTATAAAGTGATGGGACCAGATGCCATGATCTTAGTTTTCTGAATGTTGAGCTTTAAGTCAACTTTTTCTTTCTCCTCTTTCACTTTCATCAAAAGGCTCTTTAGTTCTTCTTCACTTTCTGCCAGGAGGGTGGTGTCATCTGCATATCTGAGGTTATTGATATTTCTCCCGGCAATCTTGATTCCAGCTTCTGCTTCATCCAGCCCAGCATTTCTCATGATGTACTCTGCATACAAGTCAAATAAGCTGGGTGACAATATACAGCCTTGATGTACTCCTTTCCCTGTTTGGAACCTGTTTGTTTTTCCAGGTCCAGTTCTAACTGTTGCTTCCTGAACTGCATACAGGTTTCTCAAGAGGCAAGTCAGGTGGTCTGGTATTCCCATCTCTTTCAGAATTTTCCACAGTTTCTTGTGATCCACACAGTCAAAGGCTTTGGCATAATCAATAAAACAGAAATAGATGTTTTTTTTTTGAAACTCTTGCTTTTTCGATGATCCAGTGGATGTTAGCAATTTGATCTCTGGTTCCTCTGCCTTTTCTAAAACCAGCTTGAACATCTGGAAGTTCACAGTTCACATATTGCTGAAGCCTGGCTTGGAGAATTTTGAGCATTACTTTACTAGCGTGTGAGATGAGTGCAATTGTGCAGTAGTTTGAACATTCTTTGGCATTGCCTTTCTTAGGGATTGGCATGAAAACTGACCTTTTCCAGTCCTGTGGCCACTACTGAGTTTTCCAAATTTGCTGGCATATTGAGTAAAACACTTTCACAGCATCATCTTTGAGGATTTGAAATAGCTCAACTGGAATTCCATCAATTCCACTAGGTTTGTTCATAGTGATGCTTCCTAAGGCCCACTTGACTTCGCATTCCAGGATGTCCGGCTCTCGGTGAGTGACCACACCATCGTGATTACCATGCACCCTATAGACCCATGCTTCACAACAGGAGAAGCCCCCGAAATGAGAAGCTCGTACAGCGCAACTAGAGAGCAGCCCGAACAGCGCCGAAGACCCAGCGCAGCCAAGAGTAAATAAATCATACGCGTCAGCACGGCAGAGAGCACGCAGAGTCTTATGTAGTGAAAGTGCTTTTATTTTTTTGTCCTTATGATCTCCTGAAAGAATCTCAGGGACTCCAGAGTCTGCACCAGATACACAGCTGACCTCCGCAAGGCCTTTTCTTCGTGGAGGAGGAAGACAGATAATAAACCGCAAATGCGGGTCATGCTGTCACCAGCAAAAAGCAGGGGTGTGTGACAGGGGCTAGTTTAGGTCAGACGGTTATGAGAGGCTTCTCAGAGAAGGCAACTTTTGGCTGAAACTTCCAGCAGGCAGAGTGGGTCAGGCCGCTCAGCCTCCAAGGCCAGAATGTTCAAGAGGCAGAGGACCCGGGTGCTGAGCACAGGAGTTCATCTGGGGAGGGAGGGGTTAGGAAGACGGTCAAGGTGCCCCACCGGATTGGGCCTTAGAAACCAAGGTGAGGAGTAGGACTGTATTCTCGGGTCAGTGAGGACTCAGAGCCCCCCGAGCCCACAAGCAAGGTGACAGCCCCCGTACCGCCCTGAGGAGGTTGGGTCTTCACCGGTGGGTGAGTACAGCTGGATTTGAAGTCCTAACGCTAACCCTAGCTGTAAAAACTCTGAACATGAGTGGAAAAAGTCCCACAGATTACACACAGCGTGATCCTGTCTATAAAGGGAAAAATCACTTCTAACAATATTACAGTTTGTGATGAGGCTGCCTGAAAAGGAAGCCGCGGGACAAGAGACCTCAGCACGGGGGTCAGGAGGGCCACTTAGGGGGAGTCTACCTGGAGACGTGGGTGCTCGTCCAGGGTACCGGCTCTGACCTTGAATGGTGGGGTCCTGGGTGTTTACTGTCTTATCTCATTGGTGATGGTGGCGATTCAGTTGCTCACTCACATCCAACTCTTTGCCACCCCATGGACTGTAACCTGCCAGGCCTCTCTGTCTATGGGATTTCCCAGGTTCGGTTCAGTTCAGTTCATTTGCTCAGTCGTATCTGACTCTTTATGACCCCATGGACTGCAGCATGCCAGGCTTCCCTTTTCATCACCAACTCCCAGAACTTGCTCAAGCTCATGTCCATCGTATCGGTGATGCCATCCAATCATCTCATCCTCTGTCATCCCCTTCTCCTGCCTTCAATCTTTCCCAACATCAGTGTCTTTTCCAGTGAGTCAGTTCTTCACAGCAGGTGGCCCAAGGATTGGTATCTTAGTCTTAATTAAGTATCTTAATCTTACCAGGTTAAGGGCAGATAAGTAAAAGAAAGCAGGCAGCCACGGGTGGACCCTTCGTAAGAGTGTGTCATGGAGCCCTGGAGCCCTGGATCACGGCTGACCCGGGTGTGTACACCCGGGGTTTGATATAGAAGGAAGATGAACGTGGAGAAGAAACACGTCTGACACTTCTTTCCTTTCTTTACAAACCAAAAGGCAGCGCTTTGAGCTCTGATGACCGATGTGCAGAAATGAACACAGCATCTGGCTAAGAGCGCGGGTCCTGGGCTGAGGCCACCTGGGTTCCAGCCCTTGCTTTGTGCACTGCCAGCCGGGCACACACCGCCAACCCTCCCAGCCTCGTCGAGGTCTTCATCCACAACGCGGGCCGGGGGCAGATTCCCTCTCTTAGACTCGCTATGGAGGTGGAATAGAACAATGGTGGAAGTGCTGGTTCCCAGGCTCCCAGTCATCTGTGAAGGGCATGCGAAAATTCCCTTTCCTGTAAATTCTCCCCATTTCTTTCCTTTTGTTCTTTTTTTATGTAGCTGGGGAAACCAAGAATGAAGCAGGTTTGTTTTTTTGTTTTGTTTTGTTTTTTGAGGAAAAGGTTGTTGAATCTGTTCTTAAAAATGTTTGAATTAAATTCTCTTTGCCTGAGGTGATATTTTTATCTTATTGTTCTTTGAACAAGGAGTAAAATACATATATATATATATATATATATATATATATATATATATATATATATACACACATTTATATATGAAATTGGGAAGCTGCATGCTTTCTTCCTGAAAAGAGGCTTCGGGCTTTGGGCCAAGATGTGGCTTGAAACAAATTTTAGCAGCAGCCGCAGCTGCAGGCGGTCTCAGTGGTGAGGGGCCCAGGCCCCGGCACAGCTGGGAGCTGGCAGAGGCGGGCCGGGTGGGAGGCCCAGGAGACTGCGCCAGGCCGCCCTGTTGAATTTCAGGGGTCTTCTGCTGCTGCCCAGCCTCAGCTTTCCCATAGGAGCTTTGACTCTGCCTGACCAGGCGGCTTGCAGAGCTAAGACCCTCCTGTAAGGAAGGGGTTGGCGCAGGGCTGATAGCCACCAGAGACCAGGGTGGCCCCAGTGCCACCCCCACCCGGGGCGCCCCAGAGCCGCCTCCCAGCGCTGCAGTTCCCCGGAGACCATCACCTTGCCCCGTCGGGAGGCTCCCCCTGCAGCAGCATGGGTAGGAAGGGCACGAGGGTAGAGTTTTTAGCAGGCACTGAGTGGAGGTGATTTGAGAGCAAGAGGCAGGCAGGGAGATGGGCTGTGTATGGAACGGACAAGACGGAGGACTGTCAGGGGACTTCTGTGGGTGGTTTCCATGACACTGCCAAGGAGGGGCCTAGGTAACTGAAGGGAGGCCTGTCTTACTGGGTGGGCCACAGCCGAGGCAGGGAGGTTTTCTGTTTGTCTTACAATAAGTTTCCAGTGGACTTCAAATATTCAGAGTCGGGGGTTGCGGGGGCTGAGTGTCTGGGAAGGAAGCTCCTGGAACAGAAAAGCAGGTGAAAGCTGGAACTGGGGGTGGGGGCATCCCAGGCCGGCTCCCTGGGGACAGAGGCCGGGAACAGTGACCCCGGGGCCTCATGCCCGGAGTCGGGCAGGTTGAAGGGAACACATGGGGAGAACAGAGCTTGCCAGGAGGCTGCGTGGGGCTGCACGTGCCAGGCTGACAATCAGAACTGAACCTGATGGTCAACAACAGGTGAGAAAAGAGATTGGGGAAGAAAAAAGGTCTGAGTTTTGAAGCACTTATTGGCTCCAGGCAAGGTCTCTCCTGCTGCCCGGGTTCATTCCTGGCTGTCTCCAGGCCTGTTTCCGCATGTGTCAAACAGGAACAATAATACTGCGAACTTGTGAAGACTGAATGAGTTGATGGGGTGAAGCTCTTGGAACAGTCCCTGGCGTGTGCAAAAGCACCGTCATCGTGTTCTCCTGTGTTCATCGCGGGTCGTGGTCATTATTTTAGGAACACTGATCAGAAGGAAGGTGGGTGCGTTTGAGCCGTGAGGTGACTGTCACAGCAGGACGGTAGGCCCACCGGCCTCTCAAGGGCTGGGTCTGCTCCCCCATGCCCCCACCCCTCCGCCCCCCGTGGCGCCTATTCCAGGTTCTCACCTCCTCCTCCTCCTCCCCTGCAGTTGACACACAAATAGAAACTCGGCTTTTGTTTCTTTTTAAAGTCTTTCTTAATCCCCACTTGGGTTAATCACACTGGAACCCCTTAGTCAAAGTGTAGAATGGATGTGTGCGCGTGAACTTGGGGAAGGAGTCTCAAGCGTCCCCTCCCGAGCCAGCAGGCCCTGTGCTGGAGACCCCTCATTGAGGGCTGGAGCCCACCACCTAGATGATCACTGGGGACGGCAGCAAAAAGGAAGATGGTCAGACAGTCATGTTAAATGAAATGAAAGCTAAGGTTGCACACGCAGAACCATCATTCCCGGTAAGACTGTAGGCGCAAACGAGCAAGGGCGGCAGAGAGGGGCAGACGCAGGACTGCACGCATCATACGAAGACGCAGAGTCTGAGCCCATTGTTTTCTTGTAATGTTTCTGCGGTTTAAAAATAATGTTTAAAAAGTTTTAAAACAGAATGAGGGAGCTGTTGTTTCCGGAGAGATGAGAGGCCACAGACAGGGTGGGGCAGGGACCTCGACAGTCAAAAGAAAGCCCAGGTCCCCACTGCCCTCTCTTCAGCCCCAGAACACAGCGCCTGCTCTGCTCTTGGCAGCTCCCTGCTCTGCTCTTGGCAGCTCCCGCACCAGCTCTCAGCAGCAGACAGCACTCCCCGGGGACTCTGGCCCTGGCAGAGTGGGCTTCCGGGGTGAACTGGACATGGGATGAACATGCCACATCCTCAGACTATCTCAGTGATGGGCTCAGTGAAACAAACATGATGCCCGTTCCAGCTCTATCTCCCACCGTCCTGTGCAGATGGCGTGGCCTTGGGTAAGACTCTCAGCCTTCTTGAGCCTCGCTTTTGCCATCTGGAAAATGGGATTCATATTACCTTGGTTGGTGGACTGTTGCGGTAGGAAAAGTGTGACTCCGGCTGTTGGCACCCAGGAAGTCGCCCTTAAACGCTGGGGCTGCTGCTGCTGCAGTGGTGGGCGGTGGAGTTGTGTTCTCCACCGTGGGTTTCTCTGGACAGAGCCAGCGTCCCGGGTGTCAGCTTCCCGGCCGCCGCCCGCAGGGCTTAGGCCCGTGCCTCTGCCAGGGCTCTCTCTCTCCCCTGGTCCCTAGAGTGCTCTGTTTGCACCTGTTTCACCGTGGTTGTGGTGTCGTTTGTACTCGTTATCGCTTTTCAGAGGTAACGGCGCAGTACTCAGCAGCCAGAGTGAAATAAAGACCAGGCCAGGGACTATCTGTCTAAAAGCCGGACATGCTACCCTGGGGGTTTCGGGTAATGGCGAAGAAAGTGCACGCGGGGACCTTCTAGTCAGGCTCTGTGACGTGGGCTGCAGCCAAGCCTGGAGCAGGCAGTGCGGGGCATCATCTGGAACGAGGGGGCCCTCCTCGCGTCTCTCACCTCATCCTTTCTCCACGGTCCCCGGCTCCACGTGGGTGAAGGCGGGCCAGTTGTCCATGTGATCAGAACGTGGCTCTGAACAGGCTGAAGCGCTCAGCCGCCCCCTTCGTCCCTGCTTCTGTGTGACGCTCGTGGCCCTGCGTCCTCAGCGCTGGGACGTGTTGTACCGGGGGGCGCCCAGAGAGGGTGATTCTCAGTGAGCTTCTCGCCCTAAGGCCAAGGTCGGTCTGCCCAAGCAGAGAGAAAGGCATCAGGTGCGTGGAGTGCCCGAGGGGCCCCACGGTGGGCGAAAGCCCACTCAGAGCTTAGCTCACCCTGGGCGCTTAACGGATGCTGAGTAACTGGAAGTGGGAGATGGGTGAGCGGTGGGCTCATGGGCCGTGATGAGCTGAAGGGGCCCTCGGACGTTTGCACACTGGTCATTGATGTTTCATCAGCAGCGCCTGCCTCCTTCGTTAGTCCTGAACGGCAGGAGGAGTTGCCAGCCACAGGGGTGGCTTCATGAGGAACGTCAACAGAGGAATCATGCCTGGCCTGCAGTTCCGCCCAGGAATTCGGGTTTGTTTCAATAGACTCAGAGGCGGAGATGTTCTAGTACCGCCTGCTGATGTGCTTAAAGGGACCCGGCGTTCACACCGTGGCATTTGGAGGGGAACCGTGGGTTTCAGAGCACGGAGGCTGGATTGTTTGCTTTTTTTTTTTGCTTCCATGCCTATTTTTGAAGCAAGGTTTGCTAAAGCTGCAATGACTGTTTATTCATGCTGGGGAGGGAAGAATAATTTTGCTCATCTAGAAAGGATGCCTTCTTCAAAATGAATTTTTGCTATTGGCAAAGCTGAGACTGTGCTCACATGATTCTCTGCCTGCAGTAAAGTGACAGGAAAAACAGTGTGTGCCATGGACAGCCGCAGCTGGCAGAGAGGTGGCTTCAATCGGAAAGCACGCCCTGGACTGGAAGGGAGGCCCAGCCACGGGAAGGTTATGGAGGCTTGGTGTCAAGTCCTGGTTCTGAGCTCCCTGTGGTTGGGTTTCCCCAGGAGATACCAGGTGCTTGCCCCCCGGGAGCTGTGCTTTTTGGCAGGATTTTCTACTCCCTGCGGCTGCCCCTGGCCGCCATCCAGGGCTGCAGCTTCGTAGGGGTTCCGAGCCTGCTGTGCTGAAGCTGTCCCACGCGGAACCTCCCTGAGTCCACCTGGGCTCACCACCTCTCTCCCCACTGACTTCCGAAGGCGGTTCAAGGTCCCCTAGTCTGCAGCACCAGGTGGCACGCTTGTGCCAACACCCAGCCCGAGCCCCACAGGGAGCTGGCAGTGGGCACAACAGCTCTCAGGTCCACAGTGCCCACTCGCGCTGTGGACGGCAGTGACTCCTGTGTTTCACAGCTCAGCTGCAAAGGGCACTTAAACAAAGCGGGCCTGGGTCCCCGGCGGCATCAGTCTTCTCTCTGCAGGGAAGGGTGGGCCTGTGCGGCCGGGGGTAGACTTGGTCTGGGGCATGTGCTGACTCGGCTTCCTCTCGCAAATGGCCTGTGAGGGTGAGCACGGGGCCCCCAGAGCCCCGCTGTCCCGGGCCCTCCCGAGGGCAGGGCAGGGCGCCAGGCTGCCTGAGCCCCTGTGGAGCCCACCAAGCTCCAGCCCAGGCCAGAGGGCTCCCAGAGCCTGGCCCCGGGGCTGGGCCTGGATGTGACAGAGAGCAGGGGTGGACGAGCAGGCGAGCGAGGGCGTCTCAGGACCCAAGGCGGGCAGGCGGGGGAGGCGCGCGGTCTCAGCAGAGACGGTTGTTCAGAAAAGGCAACACGCATCCGCCGCTTGGCGTTTCCAAAGCTGACGTCTGTGCTCATTCTTTTTCTCCTTGGAACATTTTGGGATCTCCCGCGGTGCTTGGGCTCCTGTGGGTTCGGAGCCCTGTTCTTCCTCCAGGCGGCAGGGGCCTGGGTCCCTCGCGGGGGCCTCTGTCCTCGCTCTTCTAAGCACCAGGCTTCCCCATTTTCATCTGCTTGTTTTTGAAGCACAAGCGTCCAAGGATGAAATGACTCACTGCATTCCTTCTCTTCCTCTCAAAACACCTGCCCGTTTCCCAAGGGACTGACTTTGGTCAGCCTAAAGCCAGTCTTCTCAGCCTCAGGGGTGCTGCCATTTGGACCAGATCATTCTTTACTGTGGGGCCGGCTGGTGCTCTGGAGGGTGTCCACCCACTAGGTGCCAGGGGCATTGCACACTGCCTCCCACCAGGCTGTGACAGCCCGCAGCGTCTGCGGTAGGAACCACCGCCCCCCCCCGGAACCATGCCAGGGCAGCCCCCTCCCCTTTCCAACAGGAGCGTCATTCTTGGCTCTTGGATCTGCGTGTTGCTTTTTCACTCGTTCAGCTGCCCAGAGCGACGTGGGAGCAGGTGAGGGCTTGGGGGACAGGGAGGCGAGGGGCCCAGGAAGCGGCAGGTCAAAGACGTGGTGAGATTCCCAGAGCGCAGCATCCCGGAGGCTGAGAGACAAGAGCGAGTGTTGGGGCCGAAGGTGGGTGGGCTGTGCCTTCTCAGGCGGGCCTGGCGGGCAGGGATGGGGCAGAGGTGACAGTCTGTTCGCAGAGGGCACGTCTGACCAGGGTGGGCAGCCTTGGTGGTCAGGAGCCCAGCCCTGCTTCTCCAGCCTCAGCGAATGGTCCCAACGTTCCGGTAACTGACCCTCCTCACCGTGGAGTTAGTCCCTTCATCATGTGTTTATGGCCCCTGAGCTTCACTCAGATCTCGCAGCCCGCGGAGGTAGAGGGGGACACGGAAGCCCAGCGAGGCTGACTCACTTGCCCCACATCACACAGCTGCTCAGCGGATCTGGGTCCCTGCAGGGTGGCAGGGGAACACCGCCCTTGCCTGCCCCCTCGGGCTGACCATGCCGGACGGTCAGCTGACACGCCTGGGGCATTTAAGCAAATCCAGAATGCCGGCCGCCCTTGTGGGACGGAGCACCGCCCAGAGGCAGGAGGCTCCCTGTCTGTGCTCCCGTCCTCCATCCTGCGCCTCCCTCCTCCCCTTTGCAGTCCCCGCCCGCGCCTGCAGCCCCCTCTCTACTGCGTGTACGATCCCCTGTGCTCCCGCTTCACCTCTGCCCTCAGCGCAGTCCTCCCGCACGTGGAGCCTGATTTTTAACGACCAGCTTCCCCTGTCCTGCCCTTGATCTGCTGCACGTCCCTCGTGGGTCACATTGTGCCGGGGTGGGGTGGGGGGCAGAACCGGAAGTGCCGTGTACCTGGCGCTCACAGCCCCTTTGCAGTGAAATCCATCCGAGGCCGGGGCACTTTCGATCCGGGGTGCTTTCAATCCGCGGCGCACTGTTTGGTGTCCATCTCCTCAGATGTCCTTTCTCATTAATAACTGAAAATCATGAGAATGGGCTTCCCGGGTCCCTCTCGGGCCTCAGCCTTCACTAGCGTGGTGGGGACCTGGCCCTTCTCTGAGCCCCAGCGTGATGGATCACGTCCTGGGCCTGTGTTCTCTGGGTGGCAGCAGGGCCGGCCCTGCAGACCCTCAGCACCCCCGCTCCTGCCCTCCTCCCGGGGTCCTGCGCCCCCGCTCCTGTCCTCCTGAGACAGGCTGGCGGAGTCCGCCCGTGGAGCGCGTGTGCCTGGGGTTCCAGCCTCACCCACACTGTGCCCTCTGTTCGCTCTGCATGCCTTCTCCACGAGCATCCTTCCAGTCTCATGTGCTGGACCCGAACCCACGTAAACAGCACAGCTCAGCGGTCAGCACCGGGAACCTCGGAGGGCAGGGACCACCTGGAGTTCAGCCCCGAAGGGCACTGGGTGTCTGATGAGTTCCTGCTGGGCCATGCGAGAGGGGGTGCTCCGCCCCCTGGTGTCAGCTATCACAGGCTTGTCTCCCTGCAGCCCGCTCCTCACCTAGTTCCAGCATCAGGTGTACTTGTGTTCAGAAAAGCTTCCAAATTAAAATAAATGGATAAGTGAGCATCAGGGCCCTGGGAGAGAGCTTGAGAGGCTGGGGGGAGGAGCGGGCATTCCTGGAGGCCTGGTGGGGAGGGGAGAGACAGGGTCCCACGGGTCTCCCTTCCCTCCCGCAGAACGACCAGGCCCCTCAGCCCCATTACCAGTCCCCGGATGGCCCCCAGTGAATCTCCTCTCTGTTTCTCTCCTAATCTTTGTCCAGAAATAGGGCCTTTTTAGACACTTTTTTATTTTAAAAACGAATATTTCAAAGCCTATACCTCCATTCACTGTCCCTTAAATTCAGGTCACTTCTGCAAACGTTTATCAAGTTCCTCCTGTGTGCCGATCCTGGGCTCTGAAGATAAGCCCAGATGGAGGTCCTGCCACCCTCACTGGCAGGGTGGAGGTTGGCAGGACAGACAAGGGACCCTCCGGGCATGGGTGCCCAGCCAGCTGCACACCACACCCTTTAACAGCGAGACAGGGAGCCTGAAAGGTCGTGCCTGGATTCCCTTTTCCCAGGATGAGGTTTTGTGCGATTTTTAACTTATTTGCAGATAATTAACCCTCAGGTCAAAAAATCGTACCCTTCTGCCTCTGCAGAGATTGAAATCAGATTTTTGAAGAGCAGCAATTGCTGTATAGAATTAAAAGCTTCTTGATGAATAATGCTGTCGTTACTGAGGGAGGAAATTACAGTAGCACTTTCTGCGATGTAATTAAAAAACCAAAAAAGCAGAGATGAATGGAATACCCACCAGTGAAAATGGGATTTGGTTTTCAGCAGAGGAAATTGAAGCTGTGTCGGTCACGTGGGTTCCAGTTTCCAGTCTTCAGTGAAGTGAGTCCTGACCCATTTCAGATTATAGCAGGGAGATTCATGGCGCGTTTTCTTTAACCTTTATACAACCATGGCCTAAAAAGTGGGGATGGAGTGTTGTTCCAAAAACATGGGGTCTTTCCAGCCACTGACTTTTCTTTCTACAAAGACCAACCCCGTGGGCCAAGCATCCTCATAGAACATTCAGTCCACATTTATTCCAAGACTCACCAGCTGGACCTGTGGATTTTATAACTGATGGATTGTATTGAAATGCAGAAAGCCCAACTGATAATAACTGTGTTGAAACAAAAGCTAGAAACATATTGTCAATTTAGCCTCAAGTTTATTTGTTTACTGTATAAAATGATAACACACTCCAGTGTTCTTGCCTGGAAAATCCCGTGGACAGAGGAGCCTGGCAGGCTGCAAGTCCATGGGGTCTCAAAGAGTCAGACGTGACTTAGCAACTAAACAACGAGAGCAAACAAACCCTTGGATGTTTGTGACAGAGATGAGTACAGATCCTTAATTATAAAGCGGCATGAATTCAGCTCTTATTCATTTCAAGCCGCCAAAGCTGCTAGAATCTCCGTCATTCAGTCCAGAGGGGAGTGTTGTCTGAGAGTGATGGTTAGTGCAGAAAGATGGAGATCTGTGTGTGAGTCTGTTGCCGCCCAGGTACCGCCTGGGATTGGTCAGGGAATTTCGGTCAGGTTCCAGGTAGGGTAGGTTTGCAGCTACAGCCACACAGTGTACGGATTTGTCAGGAGGCAACAACTCAGGTTCAAGTTTCAGTAAAGCGGGCAGCGCACATAGGCATACCTAACCATTTCTCTTCCTTCTTCCAGATTTTCCGGTATAAGGAGAGCTTATCTGCCCACCTCATGCTCAGCCATTTGGGCATTTGATTTTTCATGGAGTGTAATGAGTAAAATTAATAATGAAGTCCATGGTACGGGAAAACTTGTTTATGTTTCTTGCATATGAACCTTGTCAAAGCAGGCACCAGGCATTCTTAGGAAGACCTAGGATTTATGTCAGATCCCTTATTAAAGTGTAAGAGGAGGCAAAAAAAAGAGTGATGGTGAAATGCAGAGCAAAGCAGTCCACTGCTGGATTTCTGTGATGGATAAATACGGTAATGTGTACTCCGCCTCACTCTCCTCGTTCCTGTCTATACAGTTCCCATTAGTACGTGAGCTGTTTCTTCCCTCCCTCCACACTAAGCCCGATGACTCGGGGTGAAGACATTGATTTAAACCCACTCTACTTTCACTTTGCCCTGTGAATTAGTGTAAGTTACGGAAATGAAATCAAACCTCCTCGCTACCACTCATTAGCAATACAATCAAGCTCTTGTGAAGGAAGATCACATATTCACTAGCTTCTCATAAGGAAACTTGAGCAACCAAAGCCTCTTATATATGCACTGAGAAGCATGCTCCCAGGGATTCTAGAAGGCCATGGAGGAAGCAAGAAATAGACACACTTCAGAAATAACCTCCTACCGGAAGGAAGACAGCCCCTCCCCTTTCTGCAGCAGCGCGAGAGGCAGGTGACACTGGTTGGCTGTCCTGACCCCCATCCACAGCTCTCTCATCGTGGCCTAGCAGTGACCATGCAACCCCACTCTGAGCTATAACAGCAAGCGGAAGTTTCTGGATGCAGTTTCCATGCTTTTTGCCCAGTCTGCAAAACTACCCTCTGTCTGCAATGAGGCCTGGGGCTGGCACAGCCATCTTGTGACAATACCTTCTTAAGGCTGGTGGGGCAGAAGGAAAAGGGGTCCTGACCCCTCGGCCTCCTCGACTGCCCCTTTGGCCTTTGCTGTGTTCAGTCTCTCAGCCGTGTCTGACTCTTTGTGACCCCGTGGACTGCAGCACGCCAGACTTCCCCGTCCTTCATCATCTCCCGGACTTCACTCAAACTCACGTCCATTGAGTCAGTGATGCCATCCAACCATCTCGTCTTCTGTCGCCCCTTCTCCTCCTGCCCTCAATCTTTCCCAGGATCAGGGTCTTTTCCAGTGTCGGCTCTTCACATCAGGTGGCCAAACTATCAGAGCTTCAGCATCAGTCCTTCCAATAAATATTCAGGATTGACTTCCTTTAGGATGGGCTGGTTTGATTTCCTTACAGTCCAAGGGACTCTCAAGAGTCTTCTCCAGCGCCACAGTTCAAAAGCAGCAATCCTTTGGCACTCAGCCTTCTCTATGGCCCAGCTCTCACACCTGCAGATGACTACTGGAAAGACCATAGCTTTGACCATATATAGACGTTTGTTGGCAAAGTGATGTCTGTGCTTTATAATACACTGTCTAGGTTTGTTCCCTTGCCTTGGGCCTCTGGAAATGTTGAATGCCCTGAAGCCAGTTCAGCTTTTCGTGCAGCATGGCGCTGAACTCATCAGAACTGACACACAGTTGTGGCTGCGAGCTCTGCAGATACAGAGTATGTTGTTCTGTTGTGAAAAGTCAAAGGAAATGGGATCCTACGTGAACAGAGCAGGATCCTCGAATGTGCATTCCTGAAATCTAGAGAGAGCTCGATGAATAAGAAGCTGTTCAGAAACTGTCTTGGAATGAATGACACAGAGCAACACATCATTTTTACTTAGAAGTAAAGGGACGAGGAGAACAGAATCTTTCCTGTTTATCAGATACAAAGTTATCTACATAATCACAAGGAATGTTTTTATTGCCAGAAACATCTAACTTTTTTAAAAGCTTAAAGTGATTTTTTTATCATTATTTCTGCAAAATGTTTTTATTAAAGGAAACACCATATGGTAACAGCAAGAAGAGTTACTTACAAGTCACGAAGCTAGTCACAGATTCCTTTCCAACACTTAAATTCAAAATACTCATCACAGGTCCCTGCATTTAGAAAAAAAAAAAAAATTCAAGTTTGAAGACTCCTAAAAGTATAAAACTTTTATCAGAGTGTTGTGCACTTGTTTTGCTTTTTGTTTTCTGTTCTCATACTCTAGAATATATAATACAGTCTTGTGAGAGCTAAGGGTCATGTTCTAACATTGAACAGCCAGTGCCGCATGGGCACTGTTCGAGCAGCCATCAGCCATAGCCACAGGTGAGCTGGCCCTTGGTGCAAAGTCTCAGGGCATCAGCCCCAAGGTCTGCGGGGACAGTGTGTGTGTGTGACACTGACACATATCTCCATTCTTCTGCCCTGCTCAGGGTGACCATCTACAACCCAGGCAACCTTGAGCCATCAAAGTCTTAACACACTGGGAAGTAGGGTGGGCTGTGTGGCTTCTGGTTCTGTCTCTGCAGTAGCTTAGTGTGGTTTTAAACACTCTGGATTTAAATGCAGAATTAGATGCAATGAAAGATGGCCTCACCGAAAAAGAGAGAGATAAGACGTAGGCGAGAACCCTCACCTCTAGCTCAGGAATCTCCCACGTTGAGGAAGTTAGGGCTCTGCAGTTGTTGGAAAGATCACTGTAATTTATTTTTTATTGAAATGTAGTTGACTTACAATGTTTCTGCTGTATAACAAAGTGACTCAGTTGTGCACACACGCACATACACACACATACACACTTGTTCGTAGTTTTCCACTATGGCTTATCATGGGATAGGGAGTTTAGTTCCCTGTGTTCCACAGGAGGACCTTGCTGCTTATCAGCCTATCTATAATTTGCATCCGCCCGTCCCAAAGTCCCAGTCTGTGCGTCCCCACCCCCTCCCCACTGGCAGCCACAAGCCTCCTCTCGCGTCCGTGGAGCTGTTTCTGTGTCATAGGTAAGCTCATTTGTGTCGTAGTTGAGATTCTACCTGTAAGCGATATCGTATGGTATCTGTCTTTGCCTGACGTACCGTGCTTAGTAGGATAACCTCTAGGTCCGTCCAGGGTGCTGCACATGCCTTAATTCTGTTGGAAGATACCTGTACGATGGCTCCCTGAGGAGCTGAGCGGAGGGTACGGGTGTGCGTGTGCACGCGTGTGGTGTGTGTGTGCAGACCGGTGTGAGCACTGCCCGGGCTCCTGCCGAACGATGCCGTCGTGAAAACCCACTCCCCTGCGTCCTCTTTATAGTCACACCCTCTCCTCCCCCCACCACCCTGCCCCCGCCACCACTCGTCTCTATGTTGCTGCCATTTTTCGTCTCTATAATTTTGTCATTTTAAGAATATTAAAGGAATGGAATCACTCAGTATGTGACTTTTCGTGATTGGCTCTTCTCACTCAGCATGATGCCCTTGAGATCTGTGCACAAATCAAAAAATTAAACACCCAAGAATCCTAACTTCTGGCTCAGCCACTTCCAACTGTGTTTATCCTCTCAGCAGCTATCCAGAGTACTCACCTCATCATACAGGTGAAGCCTTGAGGCTTGGACACCCACCGCCCAGCGGCGTCCCCAGGGCGCCCACTCCCTCCCTCCCTCGCCCTTCACCTCCCAGACAGCGGCCTTGAGGACTGACCTCTCTCTGGTCGCAGGGACGTCCGGGTCCCCAGGTCCCTGGGACTTCTCCTCTGTGTCCGTTTCTAAACTCAGCCTTGGTTGCCATCTTGTTCCTCTGAAGTTTCTGTATCCATGTGGTCTTGGGAAAGACAACCCCGCCTCTTCCAGTTCTAAGATGAAGGGGTCCATCAGAGTGAGCTTTTCCCCAAAGTGTGCCTGGAACTCCAGGTCTGCCGAACCCTGAATCTCCTCTTAGGATCTGTTACCAAGATGCTCACGGAGCGACTGGGCTCCTTTCCCGCGAACCCTGGTAGCACAGCTTTTCGCCCCCCGCAGTGTGGCCTTTAATCATCACCCATCTCTGACTTTGTCCCTTCTTCCTGCATTGACACCTCCCCAGATCTCTCATCCCTTTGATTCTAAACATAGCTTCTAATGAAGAACCAAGTCACTTATTCTAAGGGCCGAGTGGGGAACAGAGATGACAGTTCTCAAAAACTGTAGCAGGTTGATTTTTATTTAATACATTTCACTTGTTCTCATTATATGCCTAGCCATCTAAGCGTGAAGTTCAGTGAACTTTGCTGGTGGAAGCCTTTGGAAGAGTTGGAGATTTTTTTTTGTCAGTACAAAGTTTCCTCTTGGTTTTCGTCTGCCAGGATTCTCCTTTAGTTGTTTGGTTTTGTGTCCGGCCTTGTTCAGCTGGTTGAGTGCCTTTTCTTACCCTCCGTAACCTTCACCACTTCCTCTTCCCTGCTTGCCTTTCACTTTTTAAGTGTCTGCAAAGAAGAAGATGTGTTTGAGGGTACTGAAAACCAGGAAAGGGGATCTGGGAATAGTATTGTAAACAGGTAAATGTCCTGTCCCATAAAGGTTTCTTGAAACAGAAGCATCAGGGTCTGTGAAGGAGATGCGGAGAGAAGCTCAGATCCTGCAGAGAGATGGGTCCCAGAGCTACAAAGAGAAATCACGCTTGTGCCTGATGTCCCGTGAGGTGCCTGAAGGTGTGCTCAGGCTGGGGGTGTGCGTTAGATTACTGGGCGGGAACACGTCATGTGACTCGAGAGATGAGTAGAATCCTGAGTTCGCCGCCCTCTCGGCTGGGTCTAGTAGTCTGAGCTCTGCAGATGCTCCCAGCTATGATGCAGCCTCTGGAGAACCCGAGGGCAGTTCCTCAGCGATCCAGTATCTTACCCAACAGCCACTTGTGTACCCTTGAACCTCCCTGTCACTCATCTCTGAAGCTCTCTTGATGGGACCATCTGATCAGTGACGGTCACCCTGCAAACTGCTCTGCCACGTAGGAAACCATGGAGGCCTCCTTCCGTCCATCCCAACCCTGACACCAAAGCTCCAGCGATGGCCCCTGTGGGGGACGCTGACCACAGGCTCGGGGGGAAGCCGATGGGCCCAAGGTCACGCATCAGCTTTCCTACGGCGGCTGAAAGGCGACGGCGCTGGTATTGATTTACGGGGCCACTTAATCAATGCCCCGGGTTCTGTTGTCTCTTCGCCACTGTACAAACAGCTTGAATATTAGAAAGTGAAAGCCATGCTCTCTAATGACCCTCTCAAAGTTTCACGGGGGCATTTGATCAGTGACAAACCTCGCTTGGAACAAAACCGTGTTTCTGATGCCGTGGCCGAAAGCTCACCCTTGCTTCTGCACTGAGGTTGCCTCCAAGTTTGGGAGGCTGGGTCGGGGTCATCGCTGGTAGATGCCGCAGTCTGGAGGAGCTGGGAGAGGGGGTGAGCAGACGGGGAAAGCAGCCTCTGAAGTCGTGCTGGGCCTGAAGCCGGCTGTCTCCCTCTCCTTTGAGGAAGTGAAAAACCAACGTATTTATCAGGAAGCATTTAATAAATATCTGTCATGTACGCCACAGCCAGCAATAGTGGACTCCGTTCCTCGAGGGGTGATCCCTGCCGGGAGCGTCTCATGTACACGCGCATCTCTCCTCGCCATCCTGCCACGCTCACATCTGGGCACTGAGCCCAGCCGGTCACTCTCAGCTGCTGACTGCCATTTCATCTCTTCCTTCTGACCAGTCAGCTGCCGGCACCAGCGGTGACAGGGAGCGGCTTCGCGTGGGCAGTGACCCACCTGGGGCCTGCGACCCGCCGGGGAGGGTGGGAGGCGGTGGAAGGGACACTCCTGAGGGACACCCCAGACGATGCTCTCCTGGCCTGGGGACCGCAGTCTGGGGCTGAGGGAAGAGCAGGGCTGAGCAGGAGGCAGAGGACCCAGACTGGCTAAGGCCAGCCCTCTGGCCCGCCCCACTCTTACCAGGACAGCCTGACCCCATGCTTGCTGTGTGCTCTGAGTCCCTTTGCCCTGGGGACTGTGGTCCCCACGGCCAGCCCTGTGCTGGCAGGCTGGACCCGTGTGGCAGAGTCACTGTGACAACCGTGCTCTGCGCAAGCCGCTCTTAGGGTCTCTGTCGACAGGTGAGACACATAGGCTTTGGGGGCTTAAGTAGCTTCAGGGCACGTGGCCACGAAGTGGCAGAGCTCGGATGCAAACCCAGCTCTGTCTGAGTCCTAAGCCTCCTCTCCTTCCCAGGGGGCCCCATCCGCTCCCACCTCCCGACGGGCTTTCTGTTGGGAAGATGCTCCCTTTTCCAGAGACGGGAGGAACCGCCCCATTTCCATGCTGTGCTCCGTGTGGGCACTTGGTGACTCGCCCCAGGAATTCCAGGCGGGTGCTGTGATTTCTGCACAGAACCCTCTAGGTGGGCAGCACATGAAAACGCTTCACCCTTTTATCACTAAATACAGCACACGTGCAGATAAGTGCCAGCGCAAACGTACAGTCTGATGAATAATCCTAAAGAGGCCATCCCGGTCAAGATCTGTCTGGATCTGGTCATTAAACATTGGTGGTGGTGATGGTGTTCGGTCACTAAGTCATGTCTGACTTTCTGCAACCCCGTGGACTGCAGCATGCCAGGCTCCTCTGCCCTTCACTCTCCCAGAGTTGGCTCAGGTTCACGTCCATTGTGGCGGTGACGCCATCCAACCGTCTCATCCCCTGCCGCCCCTTCTCCTTTTGCCTTCAAGCGTTGGTGGCAAAGAACTGGTCGTGGTGGTCTTGGTCACTCTGCCCAGCCTAGTCACTCCGCTACCTTCATCTGCAGCGCCTGACACTCTTCAGGAGAAGCAGTGCTGTTTGTGCCACGATCTGTAACGTTTATGCCACAATTAACACCCACAAATAGACCCACAAGATGGTATCCTAGAACAGAGCCGTTAAAAAAATAATAAAACGAAGTTCTGAATCAGGGCTACAGTGATGATGAAGTTATTATTAGCCCTGTTCTACTTTCGAGCTCATGTGATGCCAAATTCTTAGGGGGAAAAATGGCCTCCCCAGCGATTTCCTGGAAATCCTAAGTTAGGAGTGGGTCCAGGGCTCTCGGCGCCGTGAGATGACTGCTCCCCACCCGCAGCCTCGCCCCGAGCCCTTTGCCCTTTCGTCAGGAAGGGACGAGCCTTTCCTTTGAGAGCCAGACGTGCTCACGTCTGCGGTAGGAGATCTTATGTAGACACGCTTCACTGTGTGTGCCTGTGGTTTAATGGTCTCTTTTACTTTTCAGCAGACATCCCGCCTAGATAAATACCAGTTTCTATTTGTGTGTATCTCTTGTAATTGATTCTTTATTAGCTTTTCTCAAAGACAGTGGAATAAAAAGACCTGTTTGAAGAAAGCACAGAATGTCCATCGCTGCCATAAGAGAAGAAATAATCAAGGGGGCTTTTATACCAAAGGGAGCCCTCTGTGACCCTGTGTGGTGGAGTCAGAGGGGAACCCTGGGAGCGGCTCACCCTTAAAAGGAGCCCCGAAGCCTGTGATGTGGCCCAGGCTCCAGCTGGCCTGCCCTGCAATTAGGAGCGGATCTGTCAGGATGTGTGTCTCCGGTTCAGACGTTAACCCTTACTTAGTCTTCAGTGTAAAAAGACAACAAAAAAAATGTCTTTCAGCTCTGATGAGTCCTTTCATTATTTTAATTACTATGTAATCTGTAATATTTGCTATTTAAACTCCCAGGCAGCCAGCAGGTAGCTGTCTGTTTCACTACGGAGGGCAGCCCAGAGCAGAGCAGGCTTTATTCTAGAAGTCAGGTCCACCCTTGCAGAGACAATGGCACCCCTGAGGAAACACACATACACGCACACACGCATGCACACACATGCACACGCATGCACACACACACTCATCTTCCACACCAGCGGTATCCAGTTTCTGTTTGACTGTGTGGGTCCTTGTCTACCCACCGGCCATCCACGCACACTTGGTGCGGTTCCAGACGGCGGCTTTCTGGGTCCTGGTCACGAACTCCGGCCACTCAGAGTCCTCAGCCAAGGAAGGTGGGTGGCCCCGGCGCTCTTAATTTTTTCAAACCAAAGCTCTTTTCGGATAGCACTGACTCAGGCTCGGGTCTTCAGGGAAGGGATCTGGCCTCGAGGCAGCAGCCTGACTGGGCTGGTGAGGCTGGGGCGTGGTCAGGAGGCTGCAGGCCTCCCACCCCCTGCCCCCGCCCCCCAAGGGAGTCTGCTCTCTGCCATTCGGCAGGCGTCTGCTGAGCCGCCGCTATGGACCAAGCATCATCCCGGTGCCCGGCACTAGGCAAGGAATCCTGCCTTCTGGGGGAGTTGGGGGGCTGTGCACAGACAGGTGATGGGTGTCACAGCCCAGCAGCCCAGGGATGCCAGGGAGAGCTTCTCAAGGGAGGAGCTTCCAAGCAGAAACCTGAGGAAGGAGTAGAAATTTGTGAACGGGGCACATAGAGGGAAGGTCCCCAGAGTTTGAAGGCAAGGGAACACCCATCACCATGCTGGGCTTAGCCTTAGATGGGACGAAGGATGGAAGAGAAAGGCAAGGATTCTGTGAGCGCTGGCGGGCTGTGGGCTTGCTGACGGGCACCTACCTGGAGGGGCTTCTTGGTGACATCCTCTTCCTGCCTGGAAGGAAGACAAGATCATTTAAGAGATGACCGTTACTAGTAATGGGCTTCCCAAGTAACGCTAGTGGTAAAGAACCCGCTTGGAGATGCAGGTTCCATCCCTGGGTTGGGAAGATCCCCTGGAGTGGGGCATGGCAACCCACCCCAGTATTCTTGCCTGGAGAATCCCATGGACAGAGGAGCCTGGCGGGCTACAGTGCATGGGGTTGCAAAGAGTCAGACAGGACAGAGTGTGCATGCATGCACGCGTGCGCGCAAACACACACACACACACACTCCTATCTGGGAAAAGGTGGTTTTGTGAAGGATCAGGCTCGCCTGATTCCTCTGCTCTGCTGTGCAGAGGTCCCGGGAGGGGGCGAGCTGCGACTCACACGAAACACTTCTGCTTCTCCCCACCCTCCTCCTCCAAGAAGACATGGTAGCCAGCACATCGGGCTCCAGCTCCGTGGTTTCTGCCACATCCCCACTGAAATCTCTGCACTAAAGCTAAGTCCCAGGGCGTATTTAATTAAGAGACAAATGGCACAATGAGGTTGTGGTGGGAGCTTTCTGACTGTGGCCTGCTAGATTTTAACTGCTCCTCGTAAACCGTGGGAGCTCCTCCCAGGCGCTGCCCTGCACACCCCTGTCCTTTCATCATCACGAAGGAGATGTCCTCAGCCGCTGACAGGCCGGGCCTCCTGTCTCCGCAGAGAGACTTGATCTCGCCCGACAATGACTCAGCAACGTGCCGAATCCAATTAGCAGCTTTGCAGCTCCTTCCTCTGAGTGGCTGTCGTCAAGTCTGGCTGCAGGCGCCTCCCCCAGCCGCATCGCCCAGCCCAGGGTCTGCCGCTCGTCTCCAGTGATTACCGCGGCCAGAGTGTCTGCACTGGTGCGGGGCGCTGGGGGTCCTGGTGGGTTTCAAGCCTGCTTGGCCCAGGGTCCTTGCTTTTCTCTGTCCTTCGCCGGAGGTTGACACGCAATGCCCTGGGACACTCATGGTTAGAGCAGCCAGAGGTTCTGGGCAGGAACTGAGGCCCAGAGACAAGAAGGTGCTTGCTTGGGGTTACCTGGGTATTTAGGGAAGGGCTACGCTTTGGGGTCCCGGGTGTCAGGAGACCTGTAGCCCCTGCCATGGTCCCTAAAGACTCTGCCCCAGCTGGCATGGCAGTGAGGCAGGAGCCGTACAGCCCCTCGGGCTCCCAGACTCAGTACGTGACCCTGACCTCTCAGGTTCTCCTTGATGAGACCCTCAGCACCCGAAATTCCCTTCTATTTTGATTCGGGGACAGGAGGCGGCGGGCCGAAGAGAAGGAGAGAAAGAAAATGCAGGTGTGAAAACGTTATGAATCAGCCACTCCCACAAACACTGGAAAAAGCAGCTGGCCAGAGGGGCTCTGCTTTGGTGGGGGGGGGCTCTCTTGAGGGGGAAGAAGAGGGCTCCCTCTGGTGTTGTGCTCAGGGGCCCAGGATTACACTGGGGCCTCCGTCCCAGCTCAGAGCGCTGCCGGCATCTGTCCATGGACGCGAGATCTGTCTGCAGCTCTTCTGATGGACACTTGCCCGTGTTTCTTGAGTTGCTGTTTTTGTCGTTGGAACAGACCTGGGTCCACACCTGCAGGCCGGGTGAATGAGCATATTTTAGTGAACTGTGAAATGATCGGCCACGGCAATCAGCCGTCCGGACCTGGGCGCCACCTCTCCGTGTTAATGTGCACGTGAATTTCATGGCTGCGTCCCGTCTGCTGAAAAGGGTGCCACAGACCTGGCACTTCTCTCTGCCGTGTTTTGATTTTTCCTGTGCCCCGAGGTAACTGCAGAGAGTGGTTTTTAAAAAAACAGAACCAACCAGAATATGTCTTCCAAGTCGAGCATAGTCGCCACGGTGTTTCAGAGAGAGACCCACCAGCCTCTTCCCTACAGTTTGAATACGAGCAGGCGGTCCAGACTGAACCCATACCCCAGAGGTGCTGATGGAGAGGCTGCTCAGGTGTGGGCCGGTGGGGGTGCTCACGGGCCTGGACGGCACGAGGGTGAATGGACACAGCTGAGCACCTGGCGCCCAGTACATCACAACTAATGTCGATGCCCTTGTTTTTTTTTTTCTTTCTAAGTAAATCAGGGGACACATAACTTTTTATTAACCTAAATAAATGTATGCCCTGCTCATTAAACAAATTAATTACCAAGGCTTATAATGCTAACTATGGTAAATGCTGTCTTTTACTGAGTATTCATTTTGTACCAGGCATTCTTATCTCATAAGCCTATTTGTGTTGGGTTCTCAGTCGCCCAGTCGTGTCCGACTCTTTTGTGCCCCTATGGACTGCAGCCCCCCAGGCTCCTCTGTCCATGGGATTCTCCAGGCAGGAATACTGGAGTGGGTGGCCATTTCCTCCTCCAAGGGATCTTCCCAACCCAGGGATGGAACCTGCGTCTCTGGCGTCTCCTACACTGGCAGACAGATTTTTTTTTTTTTTAAACCACTGACCCACCTGGGAAGTCCGTGTTTTATTAGCCCTACTTAACGGTGTCGAACACTACGCTCAGAGAGAGTCAGGAACTTGCCAGAATGAGAGCAGGTCTCAGTCCCTCTGCTGGCCTGACTTACTGCGTTTCGTGAGTGGTAAGGTTCTGTGGGAAGCCCAGAGCTGATGGTAACAACCAAAACAGAACGTCAGCTTTCCTGAGTTATTTACCCCAACTGAGGGCATCTGGAACAGCATGCAAGGTGGAGACCACCCCTGGAAAAGTGGGACCTCTGAGACCAGCCCCTGTAAGCAGTTCTGCTGGAGCGTCAACCTGGTTCTCCCTCCTCTATGATCTAAGCCATCCTGTGATTGCTGCTGGCTTCTTTTTGAGTTTGGTTTTCTTCCTGAACAATACATTCATAGGGCTTTCATTGCAGGTGTTGAGTGGTAACTGTTCTCATTTTGTCTCACTTTGAACATGTTTTTCTTTTGCCATTATTCCAGAATAACAGCTTAGCTGAGCGTAACTATATAGGTCCACGTTTTGTCGATATTCCGTCTCTCCTGACTTCCTTGGAGTCACTGAGAAGTCTCGCGTGTCTTTAACCGCTCCATTGTGAGTTTTCTCCTTTCCCTCTCTAGTTGCTGTGAAGGCCATCTCTTGGTCTTAATTGTTCTGTAGTTGCATTACCATGTGCTTAGGGCAGAGTTTTTTTTAAATCCCATTCAGAACTTATTGTGCTTCCTGAGTCTGAGGAGTTCATTGTTTCTGGAAATCCCCAGCCATCATCTTCTCAGATATGGCCTCTCTTATCCTCTGTTCTTCTTCTGGGACTCTGATTCGTCTGATTTTTTTACATTCTCCAGGATTTTCATTTCTGCACTTCCCTCCCTGTTGTGTTGTGCTTAGATGCTCAGTCGTGCCCGACTCTTTGTGACCCCATGCACTCCAGCCCACCAGGCTCCTCTGTCCATGGGATTCTTAGGCACGAATCCTGGAGTGGGTTGCTATGCCCTCCTCCAGGGGATCTTCCCAACCCAGGGATCAAACCCAGGTCTCCCACATTGCAGGTAGATTCTTTACCATCTGAGCCATCAGGGAAGCCTCTGTACTTCCCTTCAGTTCAATTCAGTCGCTCAGTCATGTCCGACTCTTTGTGACCCCATGAATTGCAGCACCCTAGGCCTCCCTGTCCATCACCAACTCCTGGAATTCACCCAAACTCATGTCCATCGAGTCGGTGATGCCATCCAGCTATCTCATCCTCTGTCGTCCCCTTCTCTTCCTGCCTCCAATCCCTCCCAGCATCAGAGTCTTTTCCAGTGAGAACTCTTTGCATGAGGTGGCCAAAGTATTGGAGTTTCACCTTTAGCATCAGTCCTTCCAAAGAACACCCAGAACTGATCTCCTTTAGAATGGACTGGTTGGATCTCCTTGCAGTCCAAGGGACTCTCAAGAGTCTTCTCCAATACCACAGTTCAAAAGCATCAATTACTTGGTGCTCATCTTTCTTCACAGTCCAACTCTCACATCTATACATGACCACTGGTAAAACCATAGCCTTGACTAGACGGACCTTTGTTGGCAAAGTCATGTCTCTGCTTTTGAATATGCTGTCTAGGTTGGTTGTAACTTTCCTTCCAAGGAGTAAGCATCTTTTAATTTCATGGCTACAGTCACCATCTGCAGTGATTTTGGAGCCCAAAAAGATAAAGTCTGACACTGTTTCCCCATCTATTTCCCATGAAGTGATGGGACCAGATGCCATGATCTTCGTTTTCTGAATGTTGAGCTTTACGCCAACTTTTTCACTCTCCTCTTTCACTTTTATCAAGAGGCTTTTGAGTTCCTCTTCGCTTTCTGCCATAAGGGTGTTGTCATCTGCATATCTGAGGTTATTGATATTTCTCCCGGCAATCTTGATTCCAGCTTCTGCTTCTTCCAGCCCAGCATTTCTCATGATGTATTCTGCATATAAGTTAAATAAGCAGGGTGACAATATACAGCCTTGACATACTCCTTTTCCTATTTGGAACCAGTCTGTTGTTCCATGTCCAGTTCTAACTGTTGCTTCCTGACCTGCATAAAAGTTTCTCAAGAAGCAGGTTAGGTGGTCTGGTATTCCCATCTCTTTCAGAATTTTCCACAGTTTCTTGTGATCCACACAATCAAAGGCTTTGGCATAGTCAGTAAAGCAGAAATAGATGTTTTTCCGGAACTCTCTTGCTTTTTCCATGATCCAGCGGATGTTGGCAATTTGATCTCTGGTTCCTCTGCCTTTCCTTAAACCAGCTTGAACATCTGGAAGTTCACAGTTCACGTATTGTTGAAGCCTGGCTTGGAGAATTTTGAGCATTACTTTACTAGCATGTGAGATGAGTGCGATTGTACGGTAGTTTGAGCATTCTTTGGCATTGCCTTTCTTTGGGATTGGAATGAAAACTGACCTTTTCCAGGCCTGTGGCCACTGCTGAGTTTTCCAAATTTGCTGGCATATTGAGTACAGCACTTTCACAGCATCATCTTTGAGGATTTGAAATAGCTCAACTGGAATTCCATCAATTCCACTAGCTTTGTTCATAGTGATGCTTTCTAAGGCCCACTTGACTTCACATTCCAGGATGTCTGGCTCTAGGTGAGTGATCACACCATTGTGATTATCTTGGTCGTGAAGATCTTTTTTGTACAGTTCTTCTGTGTATTCTTGCCACCTCTTCTTAATATCTTCTTCTTCTGTTAGGTCCATACCATTTCTGTCCTTTATTGAGCCCATCTTTGCATGAAATGTTCCCTTGGTATCTCTACTTTTCTTGAAGAGATGTCTAGTCTTTCCCATTCTGTTGTTTTCCTCTATTTCTTTGCATTGATCGCTGAGGAAGGCTTTCTTATCTCTCCTTGCTATTCTTTGGAACTCTGCATTCAGATGCTTATATCTTTCCTTTTCTCCTTTGCTTTTTGCTTCTCTTCTTTTCACAGCTGTTTGTAAGGCTTCCCCAGACAGCCATTTTGCTTTTTTGCATTTCTTCTCCATGGGGATGGTCTTGATCCCTGTCTCCTGTACAATGTCACAAACCTCTGTCCATAGTTCATCAGGCCCTCTGTCTATCAGATCTAGGCCCTTGAATCTATTTCTCACTTCCACTGTATAGTCATAAGGAATTTCATTTAGGTCATACCTGAATGGTCTAGTGGTTTTCCCTACTTTCTTCAATTTCAGTCTGAATTTGACAATAAGGAGTTCATGATCTGAGCCACAGTCAGCTCCCGGTCTTGTTTTTGCTGACTGTATAGAGCTTCTCCATCTTTGGCTGCAAAGAATCTAATCAGTCTGATTTTGATGTTGACCATCTGGTGATGTCCATGTGTAGAGTCTTCTCTTGTGTTGTTGGAAGAGGGTGTTTGCTATGACCAGTGCGTTCTCTTGGCAAAACTCTATTAGCCTTTGCCCTGCTTCATTCTGTATTCCAAGGCCAAATTTGCCTGTTACTCCAGGTGTTTCTTGACTTCCAACTTTTGTATTCCAGTCCCCTATCATGAAAAGGACATCTTTTTTGGGTGTTAGTTCTAAAAGGTCTTGTAGGTCTTCATAGAACGGTTCAACTTCAGCTTCTTCAGCGTTACTGGTTGGGGCATAGACTTGGATTACCGTGATATTGAATGGTTTGCCTTGGAAACGAACAGAGATCATTCTGTCGTTTTTGAGATTGCATCCAAGTACTGCATTTCAGACTCTTTTGTTGACTATCAAGGCTACTCCATCTCTTCTAAGAGATTCCTGCCCACAGTAGTAGATATAATGCTCATCTGAGTTAAATTCACCCATTCCAGTCCATTTTAGTTCACTAATTCCTAGAATGTCGACGTTCACCCTTGCCATCTCCTGTTTGACCACTTCCAATTTGCCTTGATTCATGGACCTGACATTCCAGGTTCCTATGCAATATTGCTCTTTACAGCATCAGATCTTGCTTCTATCACCAGTCACATCCACAACTGGGTATTGCTTTTACTTTGGCTCCATCCCATCATTCTTTCTGGAGTTATTTCCCCACTGATCTCCAGTAGCATATTGGGCACCTACTGACCTGTGGAGTTCCTCTTTCAGTCCTGTCACTTTGCCTTTTCATACTGTTCATGGGGTTCTCAAGGCAAGAATACCGAAGGGGTTTGCCATTCCCTCCTCCAGGGGACCACATCCTGTCAGACCTCTCCACCATGACCCGTCCGTCTTAGGTGGCCTCACATGGCCTGGCTTAGAGTCACTGAGTTAGACAAGGCTGTGGTCCGTGTGATCAGGTTGACTCGTTTTCTGTGATTATGGTTTGTGTGTCTGCCCTCTGATGCCCCTCGCAGCACCTACCGTCTTACTTGGGTTTCTCTTACCTTCAGCATCGGGTATCTCTTCACAGCTGCTCCAGCAAAGCGCAGTGAAGTGCACTACTGCATTCTAAATAGTTCCACACATCTATCTTCCTGTTTTTTAAATTCTGCATTCAGTTGTATCTAGTCTATTATTTAGCCCTTCCACTCATTTTAAAGTTATAACTATATTTTTATTTCTATACATTTTCTATTAACATGTTGGTCCTTTTCAGAGCTGCTGTCATTTATAATGTTCTTTCATATCTTATCTATAAGTATTTTGAAATGTTTCACTTTTAGTCACTGGAAACACTTTTTGGATTGTTCTTGTGTTTGGAATTCTCGGGATACTGATTCTCCTGTGTTTTGTCTGGTGACTGGCATGTTCTAGGCTGTCTCCTCACGTGCTCTGTGTTTCCCAACTGCGATTATGTTCACCGGGGCCTTTCCTGAAGTGACCCCACGAGGCCCCTGTTTTCTCCAGGGCTGTTCTGCACTCTCTTCTGCCAGGCAGTCTAGGGACCCTATGGGCAGCATCATCCCAGGACTAGTTTTGTGCTGACGTCTCAGCTTGAAGGTCTGCAGCATTTTCTGGCCTACTGTCGCATCAGGGATGCCGCCCTTCAGAGTTCCAGCTTTGTGTGGGAACTTCAAGTCCAATTTCTTGCTTCATGTGGACCAAAGCCTCCGTCTCCTGTTCTCAGGTAGACATTAAAATTTGAACTCTGGGTTACAGTAGCTGATTCTGCTCCCTCTGGGCAGCACGAGTTCTGGACACATGTTATTACAGGTTTTTTTTTCTTTCTTTACTTTTTGCACCTGAAGATTTCTCCTTGCTTTCATAATCTACTCAGCTATCAATGTTTTCAAGTGTTATTCGCAAATCTAGGAGTAGTTTCAGTAGGAGCTTTAGTTTATCATGTTTCACCATCATCTGGACTCTTCTTGGCTCAGTACTGTCTTATTCTGAGCTAATTGTCGTACATGGAACAGATTGTGGAAGAGAAAGGGACAGACTTAACTCTCTGATCACCTGTTCTAGCAATCTGTCCAAAGCACAGCCCAACTGAGTGCCCAACATTTAGTCCTTTGCCCAGTAAAAAACTCAGCCTGAAGTAAGGGAGCTGGAAGCTGTTGGCCCACATGGTATCTTATCAAGGCGTGGCAATGTCAGACTGGACCTCAAGCCCACAATGGAGGTGTCTTGTTGACACTTTGTCTTTGAAATTGACTCCTGAGCAGTCTTGCTGAATCTCACCTAAACGTTTATAAGGAACAGAATTCAACTTAGAAAATGGATTATGTTTTTCTCCTGTACACCAGAAATGTAAGCTCAATGTGTTTTTTTTTTCTTTTTTTGAAGTAAGAAAATATCAAGAAAGGAACATTTTTTCCCTTGAGTTTGAAAATGGACAACCACAACTCAATTATATTTTGATATGGTTTATTGGCTCTGACTTTCACTTTATTAGTACTTTCTTCCAAGTTGCTGACCATGCTTTGTTCACACGACTTCCGTTTTTCCTAACTGAGGGACTAGTTGGGAGCAAACAGCATTACTTTGGTTTTATTGAGAGCTGGAGAGGTCAATAGATTTATGCACGAAACAGAGATGGCCAGACCACCAAACAAATGCTGTGCACTTGAGCGGACCCACCTCCATGGCCCCAGACAAAATTGCTTTTTCTTGGAAGTACATTTTAGAGCTATTCACTGAAGTTTCATCAAGGGAATAGGCTTCTGAAACCCACAGCTGCCTTGAAAGAGCAACATGGTGGAGACCCTGGCCACTAAGTCAGGCAGCAAGCCAGGACTAAAAGCACAGCTTTGGAGGCAGCTGGGATCCCGCCACTGTTGCCTGCGACCTGAGTGATCTGGGAAGCGGTGTGGTGCCTCTGTGAGCTGTAGTTCTCTCACCTGCAAAATAGGGATGGGGTGGAATCCCCATTACGATGGGGCTGTGATGAGAATCAAAGGAGAGCTTGCAGCCAGGCATGCTAAGTCACCCAGAAACCCTAACGATGACTCACCTGAAGCTGCGTGTATGGAGCCCACCTGGGCTTTTCTCTGGGGTGGATTTCCTCCTCCAAACCCCTACAGTCTCTTCTCCCCTCGGGCAGTGAGGACCTTGGGACTGATGTGGCTTCTTCCACCGTGGCTGCGAGTTCTAAACCGGATTTGCCTCCTCGTTCATTCAGCTCACCACCTGCATATCTGTGCTCCGTGTTTTCCAGGTCTGACTTTGGCGTCATCAACCTTATGTTTTCCCTCATTCTAGCTTTTTTTTTTTTAAATCCATATTTGTTATACAGGGCAAAGATAGAATGAGATATTCAAGGGCCTCGCACTTTATGCTTGATAGACCTTTCTTTCCTTCAAAGTGTCTTTCTTTCCTCTTTTGCCCTCTCTTTCTTCATACTTCCTGCGCTTTCCCTGCTGTATAATATTCACTAACAAATCAGTCCTTTCCTTTCTGTGATAAAGTCCTAGTCACGCTTCAGAAGGCATCCGGTAGTTCATCTGTTAGTGGGATATCCCTTTGAAAAGCAGCCAGCGGTGACTGCAGTGGACATCAACAGCCCGGCAGAGTGCAGCTGGGAGGGAAGATGAGCCGAGTTTAACGCAGGGGGAGGGAGTGGGGTTCTAGCCTCGGCCCCCACCCGCTCACGCCGTCTCTGCAGCCTGGCCCTGCTCTGTAAGCAGAGGCGACAGTGTCCAGCTCTCAGGACTGCCCCGTGGTCACAGCCAGTGATGTCATGTGGGCGTGAGGTTCTAGAAGCTGCATAGCTTTATAATTGCCAGCTTTCCTTATCGCTGCTACTGTTACTATTGACAAAGTGGCTTCAGTTTTTTAAAAGGTATGTGATGCCAAGGCCCAGAGCTTTCGTCAGTGTTGTCAATATTTGGAATTTAAAATTTGTTTCCATACCTAAGTCATACAAGCTTCTGGAACAAGTTTGTGTCAATGTGTTTCCTGAGAGTAGACGTCTGGGGTGGTCATTTTGAGTATCCAACAGAATACACGCTGTGTGCTGGAGGTTCATTTCATTTGTTGACCAAATGAGAGAGTGAATGAATGGCGTGGAGAGACAGACAGATGTCTAACCTCCCAGGGAGAGGTGCCAAACATTACAGGCACTTACCCCAAGGCCCTTTGTCACTGTGACCACCACTGGTCCTGGGGTCCCCACCAAGACCACCAGACTGCTTTGCTGCTGACAGTGAGCTGACGGGTCACCAGGGCTGTTGTGGGGGAGAAGGACTGGGGTGAGCACAGGGCCAGTGAGGAGAGCCAGGGAGCCCTGGCCAGCTCGCCGTGGGGCGAGGTCCCGCTCAGCCTGTGCTGTGGGTTCCTGGATGGGCTGCCCCGGAAGCGATCATCACAAGGGTCCGCCGCGAGCACTCCACCCTGGACCACAAAGTCTCCACGGTCCCTGGATCCACGGGATGCTGGATCCCGTGATCCCATGAAACACGTTGCTCGGATGATGAGTGTTTAATCAGCTCTCCCTGCCATATTCCAGCCTAGAGTCTATGTCCAGAGGAAGCCTGTGCTCCCAGCCGAGGCCCTGTTTGGTTGCTCTAGCCTTCAACTTCTCACTGTTTGTCAAGGGATGACACGACTATTAGACCCAGAAGGTCTCTTCTCAAAAGCATTTGCAAAATAGCCGTAAATCATGGACATATGTTTAAATTTCTCTTTACTAATGTATGCTTTCTTTGTAATTTACTAGTTACCGAGTCTTTTAACATAGTCAGCCCATTTCCTCCAGGACTCATTAAGGAAATAAAAGCTGTAGGACATGCATACTCATGGGGGGCTCCATCACACACTCCTTGGTTGGGTGGCTCTTAAATCAGACTGGTGACATGGTTTTTATATAGTGTTATAGCTCTGGAACCCTCCGTTGTTGGGGGCTGTAAAAGCTAGTTTAACAACCTCTGGATGCAGTGAAACTGCCAGGAGCAAGGGCCCACCCACCTTTCTCGGGCTTCCTTAGGCGCCCAGTCCTGAACTCTGGTTTCAGTTGAGGCTTCTTTGATGTTGTTTAGTTGCCAAGTCGTGTCTGACTCTTTGTGACCCATGGACTGTAGCCCGCCAGGCTCCTCTGTCCGTGGGATTCTCCAGGCAAAAACACCGGAGTGGGTTGCCATTTCCTTCTCCAGGAGATCTTCCCAACCCAAGGATCGAACCCATGTCTCCTGCATTGCAGGCAGATTCTTTCCCTTCTGAGCCACAAGGGAAGCCCTGAAGCTTCTTAGCCAAAGTTTTAAAGCCGTCTCCCTGCAGATCAGGCAGCCTCTGGACGGCTCCCCGTTGGACCCCTTATACCTGGAGCATACGCTCAGCGTCCTTTGCTGAAACAAAAGACGAGACGTAATGAACACCCCCACCAGTAACACGTGTGTCGTTCACCGCCTGGCACAGCGTCCTCGCCCTTCACCTGCCAAATGCTGCTCATGCTTAAGATCTAGGTGTAAGTTCATCTCCGCGCCAGTCTTTTCTCACCCCGAAGTCACCTGCAGCCTGCGCCATGCGTCCAGCACTCGGCGCTAACAGCCTTGCCTGGGGGTGGCCACGCCACGCATCCACGCCTCAGCCCCCACACAGGCGGTAATCTCCCCGCTTGTGCGTCTTGCTTTGGGGTGCTCCTTCCCCTCACCTGCCGCTGTGTCACGCACAGAGCAGCCGCTGCGTGAGTATTTATGTGCTGATGAAGCAACGCTATTCCCCACTCTTTGTCTTGTGCAGTTTCTGCCTCAACGCAGAGTACATCATCGCAGGTCGACTGACTGAGCTGAAAATGTAGCACGTCACCTACCAAAAATCTTGTGTTTTGTGCCCCAACTCATCCACTGGGATGCCAGCTCGTTCGGGAAGACGCCACGTACCAGCCTGGAGTTAAAGTTAGCTGTGTCGACTTGGGCTGGGCAGACGCAGCCGGGGAGGGAAAGAAAACCTCTTCCAAATTTTCCCCACAAAGGAAGAGCACGGAGCTTTGGAAATCTGTGCCGCATGAGACGTTACTTCAAGTTTGTTAGAAATGTAGGAGGGCGGCTTGGAAGACAATGGAAATGTTGCAAAGAATTTTTCGAATGTGGTAAACTCTGTGGCAGCATGGTGAGCTTCAAAACCACTTGTGTGAAAGGCAGGGCAGCCTGGTTGCTAAGTTAGTGACGCCAAGAAGCTGAGCCGTCTGGGCAGGCAGAAGCCAAGCACACCCTTCTCTTAGGATGGTCCTGCCCCTGCTGAGCAGGGCCTGGTGGGGTTTTTCATCGTTTTCGATTTGTCTGTTTTTAGTATAAATTTGAATTCCCAATTTCCATTTCTAGTAATAGCCAACTAGGTGGTTTGGGCCAACTCTCCTCCAAAAGGAGAAGTTTAAGGTGCTGAAATCCACAGAACATGAAATTCACCCCCGCCACCATTCTTCAGTGACACTAATACCGTCACACTCCGGTGCGGCCATCACCACCGTCCACCCCCTGAACGTCCTCATCTTCCCCCGTGACCACCACCCACCTCCTTCGCTCAGCGGAACCCTGCCCGCCTTGAACACTGAGTCTCCATCTCCTCCCTCAGACCCTGCGACTACCACTCTCTCCTCCATCTCTGTGAGTCTGGCTACTCTTGGGAACTCGTGGGAGCGGAGCTGTGTAACCTCTGACCTTCAGCATCTGCCCCATTTCACCGACCAGAACGCCTCCCAGCTCCCCCCAGGCTGCAGCACGTGTCTTCTTGGATCCATTTGTACAGGTGAGGGGCTGCAGCTCAGGCTTGCCCGAGGTCTTTGCGGCCTTTCTCTGTGGCCCCAACTGAGGCTGCAGAATCTTTGGGCACACGAATAATAAGACCAGTTGTCAGCTGTAGCCCAAACTGGACGGAACACGTGGCATGTATTATCGTTGTTTGGTCCTTCAGAAACCCCATGGGCCTGGGGTCCACATCTTAGAGTGAGAGCCTGGGTCAGTGACGAGGAGCTGGGCCGAGACCCGGACCAGGGAAGCGGTAGGGCTGGGCTGAGCTGCCCGTCTGCCTCCCCATGAGAGAGGCTTTTAGGAAGCGTCCCCAGAGCAGTTGCTTTCATCAGAATGTGCAGTGGAGGCTGAGAACTCTGGCCCCCAGCCCAGAAGGCCAGGGCAGAGTCTCCTCCTCCTGATCTCTGGCGTGAGACACCCTCCCCCCACCGAGAAGACAGACGAAGAGAAATTTCCAGGATCCTTGAGAATGAAGTGGGCGGGGAGTGGGGGGAGCTGACGCCTCCCTGAGGACTTGACAAGTATCTGATGTGAAGCGGCTCGCCTTGCCGGCAAAGCCTGCGTCTCCGAGGACCTCTTCAGCTGCCGGCGTGCGGGCAGCCGGGGAGCCGGGGGTGCTGGGGCCCGGGGTGGGGGCCGCTCTGGAAGTGAACCTCTCTCCCAGCTCCCCCCACCGCTCCGTCGGGGCCTGGAGTAGAGTTTCGTTCCCCAGGCAGTGACTGTCAGAAGAAGCATCTGGCTGGTTTCTGGTGAATGACTCCAAGAACAGAAATCCCTGTGGGAAGAAATTGCCGCTGCAGAGGCTGTGCAAGGCAGTGGTGTCCACCTGTGAACACAGGGGCGTGCTCAGAGTGGCCCCTGGGAGCGGCAGGCCTGAGACCGTCTGAGCCTGAGACGTGAACGACACTCAAAGCATATGACGCGGGGAGGGGTGGCAGACAGTGGTGGACGGGGGCTCAGGACGGCCCGGGGGCTCTGCTCTGACCCAAGACCCACCTCCTGCAGGCCGTCCCCCTTGGCCAGCCCACCCAGCTCTCACCCGCCCCTGCAATGCCAGCTACTGCCCCTGGCTTCCACCACCAGTGCCCCCAGGACAGCCGCACCCCACTCTGCCCTTCCCTGAAGCCCCTCAGGTAGGCGCCCCTTCCCCTTCGTCCACGTGGACTCAGCAGAGGCTCGGCCTGGCTGGCTTGTTCCCCCGGGACCTCCGCTGTTGCCCGCAGTGTCGCCTGGGATGCAGGGCCAGGGTGAGCCAGCCATCGCTTGGTCCAGCCCACCCCCGGGAGGTCACATGGCCGGGGCTGGGGCCTGGGTGCTTTCTTGCATTAAACCCTCGAAACCTCTGTTCTCGGAAAGCCCAGGGCAGTTCATTAGGAGCCAGGCACACAGTCCCTGGACCCGAGGTCTTGTGACCGGGATTTCATTTCTCCTCCCCCCTCTGGCTTTTTTAATATAGTGAAGGTCGGAGAGGGGGAGGAGGCTGTGGTTTGCTTGGTGTGCAGGGCGCTCATTTAAATCGTGTCCAGTTCCGAGCGGTAACTCTAGTCTCTCCCTTCCTCCCAGCCCTCCTCACCAGCCTTCCCAGCCAGGCCCCTGGGGTGCTCATGCCCTATTCCCTCCCCGGCACCCCTTCTCTCCCCATCAGCAGCATGAGTCGGGGGTGGGACAGACCACCCGGGGCCATCAGGGTCTCATCAGCGTTTGTGGGTCCCACACTAGCAGACCAGCCCAGGAGGCACGTGTCACCGTCACACCACAGCCTGGGAGCCGTGTCCCACGGACCACAGGGGGCGGGGGAGGGAGTGGAGGCTGCAGCTCCGGGTTCTCTACGCCTCATGCCCCGCCCCCTCCTGATCCCCTTTCCAGCGCACTGTTCCCTCTCCTGAGCCTCCCGGTGGGGCCGGGTCTGCTGTGTGGCCGTCAGGCTGGGCTTCGGCATCACTTGAGCCAGGAGTGAGTCTGGGGCCACACTGCCCTTAGCTCCAGGAGCTGCACCCGCCCCAGGACAGCTCGTCGCCGCGGGAGCAGCCGTGCAGGTGGTGTCCCGTGCACTGCGTGTGCGGCGGCCCATTCCGGGTGGCGTCCAGCGCACCGCCGAGGACGGAAGGAGCTGGTGAGCAGCAGTGAGCCTCACGGGACCTTCTTCCCACTGACGGGCTGTTGGGTTACGACATGCCGTTGGTTTCGGCTGCATGTCCCAGCGGTTCAGCGTCTCTTGTAGATCGTACTCCGTGCAAAGTGATTATAAAGCATTGGCTGTTCTCCCTACTGTAGGTCCCAGCCTCACCGCTTACTCATTTTGTGTCCGGCAGCTTGCTCCTTTTCATCCCCGTTCTCTTTTTGCCCTCCCCCAACTCCTCCCCTCTGGGAGCCACTGGTGTGTTCTCTGGGAGCCTCTGTTCTCTGGGTGTGCACCCAGAGCGGGGTACACGTGGCAGCTCTGTGTACCCGGCTCACAAGGTAGCTCTGTGCACCCAGGTCAAATGGTAGCTCTGTGTCCCCGGGTCACGGGGCAGCTCTGGGTGCCCAGGTCACAGGGCAGCTCTGGGTACCCGGGTCACGTGGTAGCTCTGTGTGCCCAGCTCACGGGGCAGCTATGTGTCCTCGGCTCTCTGTGTGCCCGGGTCATGGGGCAGCTCTGTGTCCTCGGCTCCCGTGGTAGCTGTGTCCCCACCTCACAGGGTATTTCTGGGTACTTGGTCACGTGGTAGCTCTGGGTCCCTGGGTCACGTGGCAGCTCTGTGTGCCCGGCTCCTGTGGTAGCTGTGTCCCCGGATCACAGGGTATTTCTGGGTACTTGGTCACATGGTAGCTCTGTGTGCCCAGGTCTCGTGGTAGCTGTGTGTGCCCGGGTCACATGGAAGCTCTATGTGTGCCCGGGTCACATGGAAGCTCTGTTTAACTTGTTGAGACACTGCCCTATTGAACACCCTTGCCTGGCTCACGTCCAGCCCTGACTGCTGTGTGGATGTGGCCCAGCGACCTGTGCCCTCTCTGCCTCCTCATTTGTGTGTCGGGACAGTGGTGTGGTCTCCCCATGAGGGCCGTGGGGGCCGTGACGTTGACGTGGACGTAAAGGGCTGAGCGCAGCGCCTGGTGTGTAAGAGGGGCTGCGTCCGTGTCTGCCGCTGTTTCTCTGATGGGGGAGCCGTGGCAGATGAAAGACTTAGAAGCTTTTGGGCTGAAAGAAGCCACATTAAGAGGATGTGGAAGAATCAGAGAGGCCCTATCCAGACCGTTGGGGCTGGCCCTTCCAGGCGTCCCTCCCCGTCTGGGGACTCCATCTTCTCACTGCTCCACGCTGAGCCATGCAGACCCTTCAGCTCCATGGTCTTCGTGGCTGGGCCACTCCTTGAGGGTGGAAGATTTGGTCCTGCACTCAGACAAGGCCCAGGTTTCCCCGCCAGTAAAAGGAGGACCAGATACGTCCACTGTCTGAAAGCTCCAAATACAAGTCTCTAGGAAACAGACAAAAGGCACTCCTTTCTCCATCTCACCAGTGATGCTAGGAAGAGGCAAACCTGGTTGGTTTTCAGTTGAATCTACTGAATTATCGCCAGCTATTCTGCCAAATACTGTTTCTCTCCATTTTAAAAATTAATCCATATGTTCATGATTCATTACACCCAGCTCCTCACAGTGTTTTATAAAAGCTGTTTGAAGCCCAGGAATCCTTACAGGGGCCTTCTCGGAAGCACTCAGGAGCGAGGAGATAAAACTTTGCCCACTTGTCTTTGGTGGGAAGTCTCAGCCTGGCGAGTCTGCGTTTCAGCTGAGAGACAGAGGCCTGCGTGAGCCCCTGGAAAAACGTAATAACAGCTGCATGAGGACACTTCCGTCTCGCACTCGTGAATCTTGAGAGTGTCCAGGCCGTGGCACCCTCTGCCCGCGTCTCCTCTGCGGTCGGGAAAGGTCGTCGGAGTTTGCACTTGCCCCATCGATGGAGACGCTGGGGGTCAGGACGTGTGTCGTAGCCTGGAAACAAGGTGCCGGCTCGAGGCCTCCAGGCTTGCAGGGCCTGTGTGGTCGGGGAGGGAGGAGGAAGATGCGCCCCACGCAGGCCTCAGGGACCCACCTCCCTGCAGGAGACTGTCTTCCGACCTTGCTGGGGCCCTGTCTGCTGACAGCCTGGGCCCAGGTCCCGCCGCCACGCCTATTCTAGTAAATGTTTGCAGCCCGTGGTTTCTCTGCCCTTTTTCTCCTCCTTAACTAACTGACCCTCCCCTAGAACCCTCCGTGTCTCAGAACCCTTGACCCAGGAGCCCCCAGCGGCCGCGGGAGGCTGTCCAGCGGGGCCCAGCTGGGCTCCACCTCTGCATGGACGCGGCTGCTTGGGGACCCGGGCAGTTCAGGCCTTGCCCCTCCAGCCCCACTGCGAGGCCTGCCTGGGAGCCTCCTGTAGCTTGCACACAGCCTCTGCATCAGGCGCCATGGCCTGGGGTCCCCCAAGGGCTCCACAAAGGCTTTGCTTCCGGGAACCAGGAGGCACAGTGGAGACGAGGCTCCTACGGGCCAAGAGCTTGGGGCACCCCATGTTGACCCTCCCTCCCATCTGCCATCCCCTCGGGATGCTGACAGCATTGCCTCCATCACTGTTACAGGCAGGGGTGGGAGGAGGGAGGGGAAGAACAGGGAGACGCAGAGGGCAGGACGAGGCTGGCCCGCCCCCACAAGGCCTGAACGCAGACGGCCGCCCCAGGGTCCGGTGATTGTACGGGAGTTCATTCAGCAGCTTTTATGCAGCATCTGCTATATGCCAGACACTGCTCTGGGCACCAGAAGAGCAGAGTGTGCAGCCCGCCAGGAGCGCACAGCGTCGGCACGGGCCCACCTGCAGCCCACAGGGCGAGTCTTTGCTTCTGGTAGGACAGCTTTATTGAGACGTGATTCAGACATCATACACCCATTTAAAGTGTTCAGCTTAGTGGTTTTTATAATATTCATCACCATCTCACTCCAGACATCCCATTACCCTCAACAGACACCTGGACCCCCTTAGCAGTCACTCGGTCGCCCAGCTGCGCCCCCAGCCCGGGGCTTCAGGAATCTGCCTTCTGTCCGTGTGGACTTGCTGTCCCGGACATTTCGTTAGATGGAGTCGTATAAGGTGTGGCCTTTCGTGCCTGGAGCCTCTCAGTGGAGCACGGGGCGTTCAGGTTCGTCTGGCCTGTAGTACTAGAACGCCCTTTCTCTTCATGGCTGCGTAATTCTCCACACGGAGGGAGAGTGTTTGTCCACCCACCAGGTGAAGGGCTCTTGGGTCGTTTCCACTTTTGGGCTGGCATGACTGCTGCTGCTCTGAACATTCACATGCCGGTTCGTGTGTGGACACACGCCTTCGCTTCTCTTGAGCGTATACCCAGGGAGGCATCACTGGACCGGAGGGTGACGGTGCGTTTCAGTATTTGAAGGACTGTCGGTGTGTGACCCTCAGGTTCCTCCAGCTCTTTGCCCAGCGGCCGCGTGACTTGACGTCCGCACCAGCCAGGGGTGTGGAGAGGCCCCCCAGAGGCCCTCGGCTCAAGGGTCTGGGCGGAAGGCACGTGGCACGTGGTGCCGGGCTGACATCCCTGGGCCTTGCCTGGGACCACTCGTCACTCCAGCTTCGTCACTTGCGGCGGGGACGGCAGGGCTGGCTCGGCCGGGGCTGAAGAGGAGGGATTTGGTGGCTTAGTTTCAGGAGAGAGACGGAGGTGTCTGTGGTGGGGGGCGCTGGAGGCCCAGGCTTTGCCAGCTGGTGCCCACGCCTCCCTGCTGAGGTGTTGGGCACCCAAGGGTCGGCAGCTGCCGCGCTGCAGACATGCTGTCGCGATCCGCATTGCGACATTCCCCAGCTGCGCCGTGGGGCCAGGCCCACAGCCGCCTGCTGCAGGCGGGGATCGGTGACTTGTCTGCACAGCACGGGGAGGGCACCACCATCTGTGTGCTGCCTGTGGCCTACAGGTTCCTAACCCGCTCTGCTGGTCAGAGTCCCCCAGGGAGCCCCGGGCCCCCCAGCTCCGACTCAGTCTCCAGGAAAGCCTGCTGCTCCCTCCCGTGGCACACCTGCCCACACTCACACCTGCCCGCACTCATACACCTGCCCACACTCACATCTGCTTGCACTCACACACCTGCCCACGCTCACACACCTGCCCACACTCACACACCTGCCCACACTCACTCACACCTGCCCGCACACACCTGTCCACACTCACACACCTGCCCGCGCTCACACACCTGCCTGCGCTCACTCACACCTGCCCACACTCACACCTGCCCGTGCTCACACACCTGCCCACACTCACACACCTGCTGGCACTCACACCCTCACACACCTGCCTGCGCTCACACCCTCACACACCTGCCCGCACTCACACACCTGCCCACACTCACACACCTGCCCACTCACACACCTGCCCACACTCACACCTGCCCACACTCACACACCTGCCCACACTCACACACTCACACACCTGCCCACACTCACACACCTGCCCACACTCTCACACACACACACCTGCCCACGCTCACACACCTGCCCACACTCACACACTCACACACCTGCCCGCGCTCACACACCTGCCCACACTCACACACTCACACACCTGCCCGCGCTCACACACCTGCCCACACTCACACACTCACACACCTGCCCGTGCTCACACACCAGCCCACGCTCACTGCCTTTCTCTCCTGTCCTCCAGGACACACAGGACCAGCCACTGCTACCGCATCACCTACCGCCACATGGAGCGCACGCTGTCGCAGAAAGAGGTCGGGGGCATCCACCAGGCCGTGCAGGAGGCGGCCGTGCGGCAGCTGGGCGTCGAAGGCAGGTTTTGAGGGCCCACTTCCCGGGCGCGGTGCTCCCGGGGCTCCAGGGTTGCTGAGTGAAGGAGAGAAGGATCCCATCTATGGAATGAGGCATCAGTCATCCTACGGTAAACGGGTCGGTTCCAGGACTCTCAGAAAATAAAGCATTGCTCTCGAGAACCTGTGGACATTTGTCTTTCATCTGGGAGAAGCGGGGAGGCACAGTAAGGAGAGAGCGCCCTTCCGCTCCTGTTAAAGACGCTTTGCCTGTGGGCGCTCGGGCTGCTTAATCAGTCCCTGGAGTCCGCTAAAGTGTAAACACCAGACATGATTTCTTGCCTGACAGGCTCTTCCCACCCCAGAATGAGTGAAGCCACACCGAGGGTCGGACTGCAGACCCCGGAGGCTTTCCTGCATCGGCTCCCAGCCCATCTCCCTCCTTCTGTTCCTCAAAGGGCAGGAGCTCGGGGTGCGGAGGAGACGCCGGGCTCCTTGGAGGCAGAGGGAATGGGCAGGATTTTATTTCCTTTTCACTGGAGCCCAGCCTCTGCCCCAGGGCCTGGGTGGAGTTGCCTCCTGCCCCCAGGGAGGAGATGGAGACTTGGCCACAGGGCTGGGAGGCCCATGACCTGATGGGACCCGTCCTGGAAGCCCGGGAGCTTTTGTTTCCTGACCAGCGGCCTCTGCTTCCGAGATGACCTTTATGGGGGACTGAGGCGCTTTGGCGTCTCCCCGCTTCCATGCCCGGCACTTCTGTAGTCTGCCTGCCCTGCTCCTGACCACTTTTCCTAATCAGATTCCCTCCCCAGCATGATGCTGGAGGCTGATGGCGGACCACATGTGCTGGGATAAATATCTGATGAGCGCGCCTGTTCGCAGCTGTCGGTGGGGTGGGCAGGCGCTCTAGCGGGAGGCACAGCTCCAGTGTCATTTTGCCCTATTATCTGCAGGTCACTTCCTGTGGACTTTCAAGGGAATCCAGTGCAGGCCACACGCCAGCCGGGCCAAGCCGCGGGCCAGGGCCCAGGAGCGGACGCGTGCAGTGCCCCAGGGGACTGCTGATCTTTCCACCAGGGGCCTTTGCTTGCAGACATTCCTGACCGGGCATGGGATCCCTTTGAGCCCCCAAACCAGTTAGGCATTCATGGAAATGCTCCCCCCAAACCAGCTGAGGGGGTTATGCTCAGAAAATATGGCTCTGTTCATTGGCCAACCACCAGAGCTCAGAGATGTCTGGGGCCAAGCACTGCACGGGGAGCAGGGAGGGCAGATGTGAGGGGTGGCGGGGGTGAGGGGTGGGGGTCCTACAGAGGGCTTTCATGAAGGTTCCTCTCAACACGATGAGATGTAGTCAGCCCTCTCATGAGGGGCCTTAACCAGGAACACGCCAGGCAGGGGGAGGCCTCACCCGAGCCTGCTGCCCCAGATTCGGAACCTGCAGCTACATGGGGTTGCCAGGTCCCTCCTGCTCCCAGGCCTTTGTTCTGTTTCCACAAGACCTCAGCCCCGTGAGTTTATGCGACCCCCTCAGTCTGCTCTGGGTGCTGGCGCTCCTGCCAAAGGTGGGCCCGCCTACCAGGGGCACCAGGGGATGCCCAGCTCCTGACTTCTTCATGGGAGTGAAAAAGGAGAAGAATGAAGAAGAAAAGAAGAAAGAAAAGGTCATCCCTGAGATGGCCGGCACTCTGCACTTGGGGAGGACAACTCTGCTTTGGGCAGCGTGGTGACCAGCACCAGGGCCATCGCCACACCCGCTGGGGGCCCGCCCCTCCTTTGCAGAGCAGGGATCGTGGTGTGACCCTGCGAGCTGAGACCACGAGGCCAAGGACAGGCCCAGGGTCCTCCAGGCGGCGGGGAGCAGAGCTGGAACTCGAGGCGCCCCCTCTGTAAGACCAAAGCCTTCCCACCAGCCCTGTGCCTGCCAGGATGGACGGTGGACAAGCACACAGTGCCCACGCCTTGCCCTCTGCAGCCTCAGGCCCAAGCCGAGGGGTGCACCCCCCATGGTCTCCGCTGCTCGAGTGCAAGCCAGCCCGTGCTCGTGTTTGTCTACTGGGACACCAGTCTTAAAGAGGGCTTGGTGTGCACATGCTTCCAAAGGACGCGGGGTGACCAGGCCACACTGAGTTAAACAGGGGAGCTCAAGGAGGGCGCGCGAACCTGGTTAAACTGCAAGGATCCATCAGTGTAATCAGCGAGTTCCGCTCTAAAGCTGCACGTCCAGCCGGGTCCCAGCTGCACCCCGGCTGCTGGCGTCCGTGTGCGGGACGGGCACCCAGGGCCAGGGCCCAGCTGGGTCATCGCTCTTCTCTCCCGGACAGGAAGGGCTTTCACGGGCAGGCGTGTGAGCCTGGCACTGTTACAGGGCACATTTTGAAATCTGCTTTTAACAGCTTCCAGTCTACTGAGTGGCTCGTTTGAAGTCATCTTTGCTTAATAAGAAACAACTGGGATGAAAAGCAAGTCAATGGAAAAAGGAAAGTCTTTTCAACAGGTGTTGCCAGAGCAACTGGTTCTCCATGTTAGAAAAGAAAAAAAAGAAAAAGGGGGACTTCCCTGGAGCTCCGGTGATTAAGAATCCACACTTCCACTGCAGGGGGGGCAGGTTCGATTCCTGGTCAGGGAACTGAAATCCTGCATGCTGCAGCCAAAAAAAGAATTTTTTTTTTAAATTTTAAAGATGTTATTTAAAAAGAAAATCATCTTAACCCCAATTCCACACTTCACAGAAAAATCAACTGAAGATGGAACATAGGCCTAAATATAAAAGTGAAAAACTTATCATCGAGCTTAAAGAAGAAAACATAAGGGATTATTCTTGGGACCTCGGGTAGGCAGTGACTTCCTAGAGAGGTCACAGAAAGAGCTAGCAAAGAAAAAACTGATACACTGGGCTTTTTCAAGATTTAAAACATTTACTGTTTGAAATACATCATTAAGAAAATGAGTAGGAATGGATGGACCTAGAGAGTGTCATAGTGAGTGAAGTAAGACAGAGAAGGAGAAATAGCGTATGACGTCCCTTACATGTGGAATGTAAACAGAAATGATACAAATGAACTTTTCTACAAAACAGAAGGAGGCTCACAGGCTTAGAGAACGAACTTACAGTTACCAGGAGGAAAGAGCTGGAGGAAGGGATAGTTACGGAGTTGGGGATGGATGTGTACAGACTGCAGTGTTTAAAATGGGTCACCATCGAGGACCTGCTGGACAGCACAGGGAACTCTGCTCCAAGTTACGTGGCGGCCTGGATGGGAGGGGAGTTTGCGGGAGAATGGCTGCCTGTATGTGTATGGCCAAGTCTTTTCACTGTTCACCTGAAACTATCACAGCGTTGTGAATCAGCTCTACTCAAATATAAAATGAAGAGTTTTTTAAAAAATGAATAGGAAACCCACAGATTGGGAGAGAAATTTGTGACACATATATTCAACAAAGAAATTTATATCCAGAATACACAAAGATTTACTACAATTTAGGAATAATTAGCACCCCCCTCCAGCACTCTTGCCCAGAAAATCCCATGGATGGAGGAGCCTGGTGGGCTGCAGTCCATGGGGTCGCTAAGAGTCAGACATGACTGAGCGACTTCCCTTTCACTTTTCACTTTCATGCATTGGAGAAGGAAATGGCAACCCACTCCAGCACTCTTGCCTGGAAAATCCCAGGGACGGGGGAGCCTGGTGGGCTGCTGTCTATGGGGTCACACAGAGTCGGACACGACTGAAGCAACTTAGCAGCAGGAATAATTTCTTTAAAAAGTCTTTTGAAAAATGCACAAAGATTTCCTACAATTTGATAATTAAAAAACTAAAAATAGAAAGAACAAGCACTTCATGAAAACGTTTGTAAATGACCAACACGACGGAAAGGCTCAACGTTGTTGGTCACCAGGGAAATGCATCTGTGAAGCTTTGAGCAGACAGGGCTCGTCCGTGGCTGCAGAAAGCAGACCAGAGGTGGCCTGCATCTGGGGAGGGACTCACCGGGGCGGCCTGCGGGGGTTTGAGTGACAGGAATCGTCTCCGTCTGGATCGGCACGCAGGTTACGCACACGGTGCGTTTGTCAAGACTCCTCCAATTGGACGCTTTAAGACCTGTGCCTTGCGCCACAGATACATTACGCCACAGTGAGAAAGAGACAACCAACGCAGGCTGCGTCTCATGACCTGGTGAGCAACTGCAGCTCCACCGAGGAGATGGCAGCTCGGAGCCGGAGCTGGGGGAGTGGGCAGAGAGGTGGGTGTGGGAGGGGCTCTGGGACTTCGGGGACAAGGTCACGCTTGAGATGGGCCGCAGCTCTCCAGGAAGTGTGGGCGGGGAGAGGGGGGGTGGGGGCTGGAGCAACAAGGTGCCTGCACATTTCTCTCCCACGGGGGGGAGGATAACATGTGGCCCTGCTGAGACTCAGACCCCATGAGGCTCCCTCCCTGCCTGTCGTCAGCCCGCTTCCAGCGGATGCTGTGAGGACCACAGCCTGCCACACGAACCCAGCCCTCAGCCCTTCTGGACCACGTGTCTGAGCCGCCTGGGTACCACCAGCCGGCCACGTCTGCTCCCAGCTCCCCTCATTCCCCGTCCTCCCCCTCCCTCCTCCCCTCCTGCCATTCTCCGCTCCCTCCCTGCCTCCTGCCCAGCCGTCTGGAAGAGGCCGCTCTGGCCTGGATTAACTCAGACCCAGACGATGAGAATGAAGCCACAGGCTCGCCGGAGGGAAACACGTCGAGCCTGTTCACAGACTGACCCCTTGGATGAGGGCACACCGCCTGGCAAAGGACCCCTCCCTGGCGAGGACTGCAGTCAGCGCCCCTGTCACTGTGTGGCGGCTCCTCAGGCCAGACTGGGCGGGCGGCCCGGCCTCCTCCTGGCTCCCAAAGCCCCTCCGGCCCCACCAGCAGCACCGGGCGGAGGGGAAGCAGGCCGCCTCCCTGCAGGGCGCATCGGGGCTGGAGGCTCAGAGGCATTGCTCTGCGGGTGCAGGGTGGGCCGGGCGCTCAGATGACCGGCCTCGCCTCCTCTGTGCCAGCCCCTCCAGCAGGCTCCCGGTGATACTCGCTTCAGCTCAGCCCAGGCCAGGAGAGCGTGTTAACTCCTGGACTGATGCCACGTGTGGGCCTCAGGGCCTGAAAAATACTGTTGAATGGGGTCGCTTCAAGCATGTTTTCAAGAAGCCAGGCGGTTTAGCAAAATGGTTGAAAACGTGGGCTTTGTCCTCAGGCAGAGGCAAGCTCAAACACGGGCTCCGTAACCCCTTAATCTCTCGGGGCAAACCTGCACTCGGTGTTGTAAGGATGACGTGACCCTGTGTATGGGAAGCTGTTCGCATGCGGCCAGGTAGGCAGACAGTGGAAGGAGAGCCGGCTGTGGGTTCAGAGAGGGCCACCCTCCCAACTCAAGTGACCACGGGGTCTGGGAAATTGTGGCACAGGGCGGTACCCTAGAAGGTCTAGACTCCAAGGGAACTTAGAGATCATTTGTCCGGTGGCCCCATTTTAGGGGTGAACTGCTGAGGCCCAGGGCAGTAAGATGACGTCTGTACTACATGGAGGAATAACCAGTGCAGCCTGGCTTAGACAGTTACCTCACAGAACAGCGAGTCTGGAGGAGCAGGGCGGGTTCACTGGCCCAGTGCTTCACCGAGACCCCAGGCTCTTCCTTCTGCTCTGCCAGCTGCAGCAGGTGGGCGAGGTCTCCCCCTCACGGTTACAGTGTGGCTGCAGGGGCACCAACCCGCATGGCTCCACACACCCCCCAACAGAAGAGATGGAGGGGGCCGAGGATCTCTCTCCCTTCACCAGTTTCTTTTTCTCACAGAGAAAACTGCCTTCCCTTCAAGCCTCACTGGCCAGGATTGGGTCCACAGTCCAGCTTCAAGACTTGGGAAGGGACGTGTCTCTCATTTCTAGCCTCTTCTTTTCTCTAGGGAAAAAAGATGCTACCAAAAAATAAATAAATAAACATAGATAAGGGGAGTGGGAGATGGCATTTCATAGGCAAACCGTAGTGTCACCCAGACTGGCCCAAAGTCAGCCAGCTACTTGCCAACCAGAGCTCGCAGGGCCGGGACGAGAACCCGCTTCTCTCGGTTCCAGGCCCAGTGTCCTTTCTAGGTGTCTCCTCCTGGATGTTGCCAAACCTTGCTGAGCAAGAGCATTAGGAGGTGTGTGGTGAAGGGCCGGGTGAGGGACAGCTAGTCTCCGCCGGAGAACTAGTTATGCTGAAGCTTAGAGTCCACACTGAGCAGGAGGCCAGGCTGAGAAGCAGCGGGGGCCGCCCCTGTGTAGGCAGGAAACCGCTCAGCCTAGAGGTTCCCGGGCTCCTGGGTGGGCCCGCCCCGCCCCGCCCCGCCCCGCCCCGCCCCTCCAGACCCCGCGTCTGGATATCCGTCAAGCAGGGTGGCGACAGCACCGGCGGATTCCTCGGGCAGGGGCGCTGGTATCCGTGGCCTGGGCTCCGTGTCCCTCCGGAGCTGGCTCTTCACCGAGTATTTCGATCACTGCCGGGCGCCTGCTTCTCTAGCGTGTTTTAGTCCTTTGAGTGTGTGCTCATTCGTGTCTGATTCTTTGTGGCCCCATGGATTACAGCCGTCCAGGCTCCTCTGCTCATGGAATTTTCCAGGCAAGGATACCAGAGTGGGTTGCCATGCCCTCCTCCAGAGGATCTTCCCAACCCAGGGATCGAACCCAGGTCTCCCATATTGGAGGCAGACTCTTTCCCACCTGAGCTCCCAGGGAAGCCCTTTAGATAACTCATTTTTGTGTGTCGTAATGCATAATTCAGTAGATGGCAACTGTGCTTTCCAGACAGGTGGACGGACTGGTTCAAAGTCACATAGGAACCCAGCATCCTGGTTCCCTGGAACTTACCGCATTTGCTGTCTGTCAGGAGCACTGCGTGTCACCAGAAATCAGAACGCAAAGCCGTTTGTCAGTTTTCCAAGCCAAATGTCAGGAAAGCAGTTACGGAAGCCCCAGAGGCTCGGAGGCAGGACAGAGCCAGCCCCACCGGGTGGGCTGCACATGCCTGGGCCCAGGTTTCCAGAAGGCTGGTGAGGGATGGACCGGAAAGGGAAGGAGCCATGGCTGCCTTCAGTGCCAGGGAGTGATGTGGCCACAGCTCTGTAGGCAAAGAGCAGAAGAACATACCCGTGACCTGAGAAGCTGGCCAGAGGAGGTGGGGGGCCTGCCAGGAGGAGGCAGCTGCAGTCCCTGCAGGAGCCGGCTGTGGGGAGGAGAAGGCTGCATGGACAGGAGGCTAGAAAGAGAGACGATGTTTCCAGGGCCTGGCCAGCCCAGCTGATGAGGCGGCCGATGGCAGCGTCCATCTGTGAGCTGGAAGGACAGCAGGGGTCTGGAGGGACACAGCTGTCCTGGGCCTTGTCGCTTGCAGGACCTGCTTCCACTGATGCTAAGATGCTGGCAGAGATTGGACTGCATGGCCTCCTCTGGAAGACACGGATCTCTCACCTGCCACCAGCATGGGTCGGAATCCCAGGTCATGGGTCCCAATAGGGGTCCCGGGGGGTCCCTGGGGTGCCTCAGTGAGGGTTCCCATCTGAGAACCCTCAGAATCCCAGGCCCACACGATGAGTCGCCCCTTCACAGGAGGGATGAAGGGACTGAGGCCGCTGTGTGCCAAGCAGGCTGACACTTTCATGAATTTTTTTTTTACCAAGAAACTCATTTGTAATTTTTCTCCCCCAGGACCCCATGTTTTAAGAGATTCTCATCTAGCAAACAAGTGCATTTACCAAGCAATAACTTATTCATTTTCTCATTTTTAAAATTAATCAAAGATACACAAAACTGCCAGCCAGAGCCTCTGATCTGCAGGAGATAACCCTTATTACCACCCTGGCTTGATTTAATTTCTGCCCAAAGCAAAGGAACTTAACATTTTTGATAGCCCTCACAGCCTCGCTGGGGGAATGTGGGGATTTTCACTTTGCTCTGTGATGTGTTCACAGCAGCTCCCAGACTGCCCCTCACTGAGGCACCCTGGGACCCCTATTGGGAACCACAACGCCATTTCAGCAGGAAGTGAAACACGCAGGGAATCTCACCATCCCATCGCAAGCACACATTGCATAATCATCGGCTATTTCATAGGCAAGCTGCTGTCCACCTGTCACCAGTATAAAACACGCTGCTGTGAACGTCTTCAGGTCCACAGCTTTCTGTATCTTGAGGATTAGTTCATTCAGCTCGATTCCCAGGTGGGAATTTCTGAGTCAAAGGGCTCAGTGTTATATCCAAAATCATTTCTGATGATCCAGACAGAGACTTGAGGATAAAACAGGGGGAACCCAGATTTGCAACCAACCACCAAGAGCAGATTTAGAAATCCTGAGGGAGAAGCAAGGGGCTGTGTCCAGCGGAGATGGCCCCCGGAACCCCGGGGGTGTTGGCACTGTCTTTCTCGCTATCTCCCGGTGAGGATGCTGACCGTGGCACACGAGCAGTAACGGAACGTGGGAATCAGGTCCTCCGGGCAGGGAGCTGCAGCCACTCAAAGTCTCCCGTTACCAAGGGGACCTTCCCTTTCCCCTCTTCTTTTCCGGGTTAATGGTTCTGAATCTGTGCGGGATGGTTGGAGAGAATTCATTTAAAAGGGGGGAGAAATAAAGAAAACAGCTCTAGAGGACAGTTTAAAGGCGAGCCTGAGGAATTGGCACCAAACACAGCAGAGCCCCTTCTGGTTCATTCCTGTTTCTGTGAGACTTCACGGTTTGATCTTTTCTCTGTGGTGAATTTATTTCCATTTTCCTTTAATAAAGCAGAACCACCGGTGTGCTCTGCCGCGTCTAATGACACGCAGCCTGTGGCTTGTCGAATGTCCCTGTCCCGATCGGAAGTGTACACAGGCATAACGTGATGGTGATTATGCCGGGGAGAAATTAGGAACAAGGAGGCTCAAACTCACTCTTCCGATCCCGCAATGACCTGCTGCAGGCACACAGGTTACCCTGGCGATGCTCGGGGCCTGGGAGCGCGGGCCCCGCCGCTGGCAGGAAGCTCGAAGCTTCCAGCACCCTTCTCGCCGCCGACTTTTCACAGCCTTAAAAGCCACCCTGGTGGGTTCTGCTCGTCACCAGGTACCCGCGTGGGAGTCAGGCGCTCCGGTGGCTGCTGCCTCCTCCCGGGGTGCCCCTGCTGTTTGCAGCCGCACGCCCGTCCCAGCCTGCGCTGCAGCTGTGGGCTGACAAGGCCTGCAGGGCAGAATTCGCGGCTTCACGAGGTGTGGCGGGCGTGTCTCATGGCCCATAGACCGGATGACCTTACCGTGTCCCAGTTTCCCCAGTGCGTTTTCCTGCCCTAAACTTGCACAAGGGCAGACGGACTGTGTGACTGAGCTCATCCCCAGAGCCCCTCCCCTCCCGGCCAGGGTTCACAGAGTGCGGATGCGCGGTCGTCCATCTGGTCCGCGGGCGTGCACACACCCAGGCTGCCACGGATAGCCGGCAGGGGCGGAGGATCCTGCAAGGTCAGACGCCCCCGGCGGCCTTTTCCTCTTCGGGATTTGCCCTCTCAGAGAGGCAGGCATGGGTGGCTATGGCGGAAGCGGTCAAGCCCCTCTTTTAAGCCTGTTTCTGTTTCTTCAAGGTCCTCGGAATCCCTCTCCCCAGGTGTTTGGGGTTTCCCACAGATAACAAAGCCTCCAGGAGCTCCTGTGATGGCGGAGGCAGACCCCACCTCATGCTTCCCCGAGGGCATTGAGCATCGCCGCTGCTGACTTGCTTGAAGAGAGCAGCGGCTCTGAAGAGGCAGGTCCGGAAGACCCCCGCCCCACTCAGCTCTCTCTCCTCTTCCCCTCATCTTTAAATAGACCTCTGCCAAATTACCTCCCTTAAAAGCATATATATGCCAATTACCTCCCTTAAAATATATATATATATGCCAAAGTACCTCCCTTAAAGGTCCTATCATCCTCCAGCCTTCCCTGGTGGTCCAGTGGCTAAGATTTTGCCCTTCCAAGAGGGGACGTGGGTTTGATGCCCTGCCAGCGAACTAAGGTCCCACGTGCCAAGGGGGTGCCACCAAAAAGAATCGGGGACTTCCTGTACAGTCCCATGGTTGAGACTCTACACTTCCAGGGCAGGGGGCCTGGGTTGATCCCTGGTAGGGAAACAAAGACCCTACATGCTGCAGGGCAAGGTCAAAAAACAAAAGCCTTGCAGTGTCACAAAGAAGCTGGGCTTCTCACCGAAGTGTGCTATCCTCTCTCAGTAAGATGTGACCTGTGTCTCCGTGTCAAGTTGACCATCCAGTATTAACCTCCACCACCTGGTGTGTCGGTGGCATTTTCTCCCGCTGCCCTAGGGTTGAGCGTGGACCCTGGGTGGATTTGGGCTCTTGGAGCAGATGGCCAAGTCTCAGGTGGGATAGGAGGAGAGGCAGGCCCACCGCCTGGCAATGACCCAGCTGGGCGGGGCCTCGGTCTGGCAGCTGCCATCTGACTTGGCTCCACACTGGGGGAGGCGGGAGCTCAGGAGGAGGTGTGGGGCCTTGAACAGTCAGGAAGAGTTGATCATGCTGCCCGCACGAAGTTACCTAGGGCCCTTCAGAGATGGTCCTGACTTTGGGACTGGCCACCTGCCACCCAGGAAGGTCCCCTGGAGAAGGGAATGGCAACCCGCTCCAGTATTCCTGCCTGGGAAATCCTGTGGACAGAGGAACCTGGCAGGCTACAGTCCGTGGGGTCACACAGTCAGCACGACTAAGCAACTAGCACTTCACTTTTTTTCGCCTGCCACCTACGACCAGCTGAGGGCCTCCTATCACTGTTTCCTACCAAATCCAGTACTTTATAAAAATAAAGACATTTTGAGCAAGTTGGGTCTCTCCCAGAAATCCAAAGCTGGTTTAACATTAGAAAATCTGTTAAGATGGTGGGCCACAATGAAAGATGGAGGAAGATCTGTCCTAGAAGGTTCACAGCAGCATTTCTTTAAATGTTCATCAGCAGAACAACAGATTCACAGATGGTGATCTATTCATGTGCAGAGTACTGTGCAGCCGTGAAAAGTGAAAGAGCCAGTGTGTTATGTGTTAACATTCTTGGATTTCAAAAATGCAGCGTTGAATAAGGGAAGCAAGTTGCAGAAGATGACATATACTGAGATTCATTTATATTGAAAATAAAACATAGAAATGGTACTACATCGTGTAGGGATGAATGCATATGTAGTGACTGTGTGAAGCAAAGAGCAGTGATTGTAAGGCCTGATTTCACAGTTTACCTGTTCATGGGGTGCTGATGCTGTGAAAATTTCGAATGTATGGGCAATGTTTTGTTTCTTCATTCAGATGGTGGATGAAGAGCAGTGCATTGAATTTATTCTACATACAATGCGTACATCTTAAATATTTCACAACACCTTCAAATAAGCGTTGAATTAGCGATGAAATTGAAAAGTGAACAAAAAAGCAATAATGGGGACTACTACCTAGATTAAATTTTGATCTATGAAGAAGAATGAGTAAAAATCTTGGGAGAAAGGAAAATGTTATTTGAGGATTCATGGCGCTGGACATATATGTATATACTCTAGATTTTAGGGGAAAAGCTTTCAATGTATATATATAAATACGTAAGTGTATATGTAAACAAGGAAATCAACCCTGAATATTCATTGGAAGGACTGATGCTGAAGCTGAAGCTTCAATACTTGGGTCACCAGATGTGAAGAGCCAACTCATTGGAAAAGACCCTGATGCTGGGAAAGATTCAAGGCAAAAGGAGGAGGGGGCGGCAGAGGATAAGACGGTTAGACAGCATCACTGACTCAATGGACGTGAACATCAGCAAACTCCAGGGGATAGGGGAGGACGGGGAAGCCTGACATGCTGTAGTCTGTGGGGTCGCAAAAAGTCGGACACAACTTAGCGACTGAACAGCAAAGAAACCACCACCATAGAGTCCAGGCCAGGGCACGACATCGTGGAAGGACGTAAAGTGGGGAAGTCTGGAGGGTGGAAAAGACAACGAGGCGGCGGGTGAAACTCAGGCACCTGACGGGGCCCAGGGCCAGGCGGGCGCCGCGGGGAGGAGAATGGGCAGAGGCCTCGGGGGCGTCTCTGGGGGCGGCCTCCACGGGGCTCGGAGGCTGAGCTGTGTGGATTGAGGGTGAGAGGTGTGATGCCTGGTCCTGGCTTGGGTGACTGGCGGGAGAAGGGGTGGCCCGCAGAGGGGAGGCGTGGAGGCCAGCTGCAGACACTTAAAGTCCTGGGAGCCTGTAGGACTTGTGAATGGTGGGTGGCTAATTGTCTCTGTGGAATCAACCTGACTGAGGCATGGGTGCCCAGATAGTTGGTCACACTTTTTCTAGATGTATCTGGAGGGTATTTCTAGATGAGATTTGCTCTTAAACTGGTAGACTGAGTAAAGCAGATCTCCTCCCCCCGATATGAGTGGGCTTCCCAGTAGAGAACCCGCCTGCCAACGCAGGACACGTAAGAGATGGAGGTCTGATCCCTGGGTCGAGAAGATTCCCTGGAGGAGGGCACGGCTTCCCACTGCAGCCTTCCTGCCGGGAGAGTCCCGTGGACAGAGGAGCCTGGCGGGCTGCAGTCCTTAGGGCCGCAGAGTCAGGCACGGCTGGAGCGACTACACACGCGCACACCCTGTGGGTGGGCCTCGTCCCGGCATCTGCAGACCAGACGAGCGCAAAGGCCGCGGGTGTGGGGCCTCGCCCTGCCCAGCTGACGGGGCCACCCCGTCCTGCCCGCCGGCTGGCTCTCCTGGGTGTGGCTGCAGAGCCCGGGGCGGCTCAGTCTCAGCAGCTGGGGGCCGGGGTTCAGGTGCGAGGGCTGCAGGGAGGAAAGAGCTTCTGCTCCTGTGCCCGTGAGGGTTCGGCCTCCTCACCTAGATGGGGCTGGTGGCCCCACCTTCATCACACAGCCGTGGGTGCCTCCCTTGTGCCACGTTCGCCCCTCATCTTCAGACAGGCAGATGCAGCAACTGGTTAACAGACAAGAAGAAAGACTTCACTCACCAGCGTATCCATTCACCCATCATTGTCGTAAGAGTCCAAGGAAACATACAGGGGCTTTGCCATTTTCACTATCTCAGGAAGTTTCCTTAATTTCATGAGCTTAAAAAAAAATATGTTAACACTCACAAGATGATGTCAAGTGCCTGGCACCCAGCAGTTGCCCAGTGAATGGTTTTTATTAATATTGGTCTTGTGCCAGGCTGGGGAATCTGTAGATGGATTAACTGCGAACCTGTCCTCGGGAAGCATATTCTGTGAAATCTTTTGTTTCTTTCCAGCAGATGTCGTGGAAGCAGACGTCTTGGACGGAAGTGCAGTGGCCCAGTCCTCTGGGAGCTGCCCACCCCGCCTGGGAGCAGAGCCCCCAGCCCTGAAATCGCTGGGCCAGGGCCAGGAGGGACAAATCCCCTCTCCCCGGTTGGGCACTAGTGCCCCAGGCCCACCCATTGAGGACACCGGGGTTTGCACGACAGGGCAGGAGAAGAGGAATGCGTTTGGTCACTGGTCCCACGGGGGCCTGGAAGCCCGGGAAAGAGACAGAGGCCCGCGGCCTGCCTCCCAGGCTCCAAGTGAGCAAGTGTTGGGGAAGGCGGGTGCCGGAGCGGAGCTGACTTTGCTGTCGTCCCAGCCCCTGCTCAGCTCAAGTCACACGTGCGAACAGGCTTCTGGCTCCAGGCAGCTGGTACACTCTGGCTGACAGATTTGGGATCTGATAAGAGACTGTTGATTTCATCCGCGTGTGCGATGTCGGAGATGGATTTTAACAGTTAAAACGGGGAAAGGCAAAAAAGAGCCCTAGACCGTTGCCAGCTCTGCAACGCTGGCTGTTGCTTCTAACGGCTTTCTCCAAACTGTTAACTCCCCGACTTGGAGGTGCCTGTGTGCGAAGGGGCACTATTGTGGCGTGCCATCTGGGGGCGCCGAGATGTGCGCGGAGCAGAAGCGAAGAGAGCTCCACATGGAGGGGGCGGCCCTGTGCAGCTCCACGCCCCGCTTCCTCCGGGCCTTCTCTCCTCTTGCACACACAAGCGGTCCCCAGGCTAGCCTGGCGCTGTCAAAGCAAGCAGGGCTCTCTGCTGAGGAATGCCATGGGATTCTAGCCCAGAGGGTCCACCCATAGACACAGGGATTTAAACAATATCATTAATTGTCTGCTACAAAAAGAGACACCAAAACTAAAGCTCCCTTTCCTGGGGAACTCTGATGAGAAGCTCGCAAGTTTATATATTTAAATTTACCAGCAAAGGATTGGTCGTTTTGGAAGCCACTCAGACATGCCTCATGCCACCCCAAAGAGTGGCTGCATCTGTAACATGGTGGGGTGGGCACAGATGGCCGCCACCACCAACCGCCCTGTGTCTTTTTAATGAATCTTTATCGGCGTTTTGGGCTTCCCAGGTGGTGCAGTGGTAGAGAATCCTCTTGCCAGTGCAGGAGATGTGAGTTCCATCCCTGGTCAGGAATCAGCTCTATGCTGATTGATAATGTTGTCTTTGTTTCTGCTTAGAGCAAAGCGAATCAGTTATGCGTCTACACGTTTAGATCCTTTTCCCATCCAGGTCATTACAGAGAGTTGAGTTCCCTGTTCTGTATAGTAGGTCCTTACACGCTGCGTCTTGACTTCTCTGCCAGTTACATTTGGTTGAACACGAATCCTGTTGCCCACACTGGTCAGTGGCAGGTCAGACAATGATTCCTTAAATCCAGAACTCTCTATGCAGTTTCCAGGGTTTTCCACCCGGTCTGACCTGAAAACACTCCAGGGTGCAGACACGGTAGGCATTTGCAGTCACTAAGGGGTGTCTGCATCCTGGGGTGTTGTCGTGTGAGATAGGGTGGAAACCCCTGGAAACTGCATAGAGTGTTCTGGATTTAGGGAGTCATTGTCTGACCTGCTGCTGGCTGGTGTGGGCAACCGGGTTCACTTTCAACCAAATTTGCATTCGCTAGGAGGTGAAGCAGCTGAGGTCTAAGGACAAAAATCCCAGAAGCAAAGACTCAACTCCAGGCCTGAGGCCCTCTGCACCACCTCCCGAAGGAGAAGGCGCCCCGGTTCCCTTTCAAGGGGGAAAGGCACTTTCGGCAGGAGCTGAGTCCACACCCCAGCCGTCCCACTCACCCGCTCAGGGGCCGGGAAGGCCCTCCGAGCCGCCCCCTGCGCCCATGTGCAGAGCCCTCAGACTGGAACGTGCCTTGTGCAGGGTGAACGCCCTGCAGGGCTAGATGGCCTCCACCTCCGGGGGGACCTCGGCTCCCCTTTCAGTCACTGTCACTGGTATGACTGGCTGGGTCCCTGTTAGGGGAGGTTCGGAGCAGGCAAGGGCATGACTCGTTTACCAGGGACGCATGGCAGGTGTGGAAATTGGGCCTGGAAGGCAGGAGCTCTCCAAGATCAAGGCTCCCAGGGCGGTTCTGAGGGCAGAGGGGCAGAGACCGGCAGTGACAGGGCTGGGCTTATCCTCTCTGAAGGAGGGGCCAAGTCTAGAGCCCTGGGGGCCTGGGAGCACCCCTGGGTCACTGCTGGGACGGCTCCGTCTCCTCTCGTGGCTGCCTGAACCGGGGAACAGGGCTCCGTCCACCCAGCACAGCGCCTCCTCCAGAGCAGGGCTCGTGGCTGCCTGAACCGGGGGAACAGGGCCCCATCCACCCAGCACAGCACCTCCTCCAGAAGAAGGCATCTGCTAACGGGGCCCTGACCCTCGTGGGGTGCACAGGATGGAGGGGACAGCGACCCTGAGCCTGGTCTCCGCCTGTGATGCACGTGATCGGACCCCGCTGTGCCTGACTCCAGCCCGGACTCCTCCGGTCAGCAGTACCCTGCGGGGTCCCTGGGAGGGGGCCCGCCTCTCCCCCACATGCCTGTGAAGGGTCCTCCCCTGTGCCACACCTTCCAGAGAGTTCCCCTGCCTCCAGGGCAGCCAGGAGGAGAAAAACCCTCGGATGTTATTTCATCCAGATGAAAACCGGGGCCAGCCCCCCCCACCACCCAGGGGACCAACATCTGAGCATATCTCGGCCAGCAGGGCTGGGGGCAGGGGTCTCTATCTCGAACCCTGCAGGGCAGGCAGACTGCACTGAGCAGAAACCCGAGCTTGGCCAACTCTTGGCAGGGCCAGAGCCCCAGGGCGGCCTTGGGGAGAAAGCAAGACGGCCGCAGGGCCCCAGTGACCAATGCCGCCAGGGAGGGAGGCCAGAGACCCTGAGGAAGGAAGACCAGGCCCAGGACGCGGAAGCCGGGCTCTGAAAACCAGGGCAAGAAAGCTGTCCCTCCAGGTTTAGAGGCAGAGGACGCCAGGCAGGCAAACAGACGCAGGAGGCGGAGGGAGAGAGAGAAGCTGAGAGAAGCCAGGACCCGGGACTCAGCAGAGCGGCCTCATGATGTCCAGGGTGATGAAATATTTATGAATGGGGAGGCTGCCTCATGCTGCAGTGCAGCGCCGGGGAGAGCGAAGTTTCAAGAAGACTGTAATAGCAAAGCCCTCCATTAATTATCGGAAGCAAGCTGTAACACCAGTTCCTATGGCAACGGGGTCCCCGATGGATTTTGTGCTCTTTTTTTTTTTTTTGAGCTGCTCCCATTTACTGCGGTACATGCATTTGTTTCCCACCAGAGACTTGAGCTTGTCCTCTGCAGACGAATTCCTCCCGTCCTCACAGTGGCTGGAGCGGAGCTGGCAGGCCAAGCCGGGGCGGGAGGGTGGCGGGGAGAGCAAAAGCTTATGCAACTTTGGGCTGAAAGTGCCAGGAGGATGGTACTGGGGGCTGAGAGCCTTTCGCCGGGGTGGGGGTCGGGTGGGCAGCAAAGAAGGCAGGGGCGAAAGGCCGCTGCAGGCAGCTGGCAGAGAGCACGGGTCACTAGGAGCATCTAGGCCAGTACCCGCTCCCCTAAGGTCTTTGCAATCCAGGGTGGCACCGGGGTGGCGTCCTCGAAACCTGCTGGGTCGTCTGTCAGTGTGCCTGCTACAGCCCAGCGGAGTCTAACACTTACCCATGGAGAGCTCTGGGGGAGGGCGGGAGAGAGCACAGGGCTCCGGTTCCCTGGGAGCAGTCCAAGCCAAGCAGCCACCCTTCCCCCGCCGGGGCCGCGTCCCCACATCCCTTCTCCATCATCACAGCCCCATAGCGCCCCCCCGCACCCCAGGCCCCGCCGAAATGCGGGTTTGATTTGGTGCTAGCTGGAAAGCAGTTCTCCTGGAGGGGACAGTCCTGAGACTGCCTGCCCCGGAGTGCTCTCAGAAATGCTCTATCCCAGGCCGCAGTCCCCGGGCCGCTCCGGGCGGGGTCAGAGGTCAGTCCAGCTGGTGAGCGGCTCTGACCCCCTAGTGCTGCTCCTTCAGGAGGGGGCGTGTGACTTTCCCACTGGGGGCAGCAGCCTGGGGCCCAGGGGGCTGGGGTGGGTCGTGAGAAACGGCCTTGACTTGGAGACAGCACACCTCCACTGCGCTATTCAGGCCAAAAATAAATCCCTGCTGCTCCTGGGGAGTTTTTCTGGGTCTACTCTGCTTTCTAAGTTGCCAAAGAGACTTACAGGCACTGGTGGGGAAAAAAACAAAAAACTGGGAAGATGCCGAAAGAAGAGGCAAAGCAAAGCAATGTCTGTGTGTGCTCACGGGCTTCGCTCCGGCCGCCCCTCTCATGGGGCTGCGGCGGAAGGCGTGCCCAAGAGCCAAAGGGGAGCCTGGGGGCTTTGCTCCCGGGCCATCTCCTCCTGTTTAGATTCATCCCCAGGACTGACTGGGCTTCCCAGATGGCTCAGTGGTAAAGAATCAGCCTGCCAATGCAGGAGACTGGGGTTCCATCCCTGGGTCAGAAAGACCCCCTGGAGGAGGACATGGCAACCCACTCCAATGTTCTTGCCTGGAGAATCCCATGGACCGAGGAGCCTGGCGGGCTACAGCCCATGGGGTCGCAAAGAGTCGGACACACTGAGGCGGCTGACCACACACAGAACACACAAGCTATCCCCCCAAGTAAACGAGCTGACACGCATGACCTGGCCTTGGCCACCATTTCCTTTGCTTTGCTTCCTTGGATGAGAACACTTGAGACCTACCCTCTCGGGACACTTCAAGCACGCAGTGTGGCACTGTGTCGCCCAAGGCCACCACGCTGTCCTCTGCATCCCCAGAACCTGCTCATCCGGCATAAATGAAGTGTTGTCCTTTCACCAGCCCCCGTTTCCAAGCTTCTCTGCCTCTGTAAGTTGGGCTGCGTCAGAGCCCACGTGCCTACAAGTACCACTCACTTTGGGTTTCTGCATCTGCTTTTTTCCCTAAGAGTAAAGTCCTCCAGGTTCATCCAAGTTATTGCAAATGGGAGCGGTCTCCCATTTTCAAGGCTGAATAATGCTCCATTGTAACCAAGCAGGACCCCATGGGCCTTTGGGAAGGGGTGGGGCAGACCCTCCCCACATCCTCTGCCTTAGTGCCTCTCTGAAGTACCCAGACTATAGCATTTGAGACACATTTCCTGAGCGGTTTTGCAGATGTAACCCCCCTCACCAAATGGAAGATGTTAACTACTTGATGACCTTAAGCACAGAGCCCCAGGTGTCCTGGAGCCTGAGGACTGGTACAGTTCACCCTGTGACCCCACCTGTGACCCCACCTGCTACGTCCCATCAGCCGATCAGAGACTTGTGTATGAGATGGTTACAGACCCCGCAATCCGACCCCCTCCCCTGGCTTTTAGAAGTGCTTTCCCGAAACCCTTCTGGGAGTTTGGGTCCTTTTAGGGTTTGGGCCACCTGTCTCTTGCACGGTCCTGCAATAAACCTTTCTCTGCTCCAAACCCCCTTTAGGTTTGTTCGACCTCACTGTGCACAGGGAACAGGCATTTGTGTTAACGTATAAAAGCTCCATTCTTGACTTTTTGCGGCCCCTTCATCCTGTTCTCCATAGTGGCCGTGGTCCCCTCTTCTCTCCTTATCAGGTGAGACCTAGACGAGGCCGTGGGGCCCACAGCCATGCATCCACACAGGCCTCGTGGGTCCCCCGGCCCCAAGGACCTTCCTGCCAGGCTTCAGGCGCCCTCCCTGGAGACGGACTCCCTTGAGTCTTGAGGGCTGGATGCATAGTCCATGCCACCAGGTCAAGCGTTCAGGCCCTGGGGCGGAGAGAAACTAGGTTCAGATCCGTAGAACTTGGCTGTGGGACCTCAGGAGACAGGACCGAGTCTCCAGCCTTCAGCCCTTCCTCTGTAACCGGGGCTGTGATGGGTCCCACGTGGTCACCACACGCGGTAGATGGACTCGAGCCTGTGGACACGGGTCACGTGCTGGAGGGCACCACAGCCCTCAACTCTAATTTCTAATCATTGGAATTTTTATATAACATGGATGGTGATGGTGGTTTAGTCTCGCCGTGTCTGACGCTTGCGACCCCATGGACTGTAGCCCACCAGGCTCCTCCGTCCGTGGGATTCTCCAGGCAAGAACACTGGAGTGGGTTGCCATGCCCTCCTCCAGGGGATCTTCCTGACCCAGGAATTGAACCCAGGTCCCCTGCATTACAGCCAGATTCTTTACCAACTGTGCTATAAGGGAAGCCCCTATATAGCATTAAAAATAGGTATAAATAAGTTTGTTAAATACTAATTGCTCTTTGTAAGAGAGAGAGCCCTGGGTGGAGTGCCTCACAAGTATTTGTTGACGGAAGGTTAGCTGACAGCGGAGAACGGGGCCTGCAGGAATAGAGCTGGGGGGGAGCTGGGTGCCCAGGGAGTGAGGGGTCAGTGGTCATCGCATGGGGAGACGGGAGGCTGAGGGAGGCCCAGACCCCCTTCTCAGCCTCTGGTTCTGCCTCAGGCAGTCCTTGGCCTGCAGGGTGGCAGGAGGAGGGCTCTAGACATCCCTCCTGGTTTGGAGAGAAAGACACACCATCCTTCTCTCGGGTCAACCACACCTGTCAACCTCGGGCTCACAGGTCACCCGCTGCCCAGGCAAGGGCCTGGGAAGGTGTGTCCTCCTCCTGGCCCTGTGGTATGGGGGCCTCGGGGAGGCTAGAAACCCTTTTCTGACCCCAGCCACTTCCCACCTTCAAGGAGGGACCTCTGGGGAGCCTGGCTGTGTGCCCGCTGTCGCCCCCCAACACCCCCCACCCTGAGTGGTCCCCAAGATGTGAAGACAGTTAGCACCTGCTCTGCGCTCCCAGGAAGATACCCCGTCTGTCTGCCGGGGGACCCCCTCCAGAGAGGCTTCCCCAGAGGAGCCTGCCTGTTGGGCATTTGCTGTCGGGAGCCACATGGAGCCCAGGGCGTCCTTCCAGGGCAGGGAGTGAGAAATCGCCTGCAGGTTATAGTGCGATGCTGGGAGGGGAGAGGGCAGAGGGCTGTCGGGGCCTGGAGCGGGTGTGGGGCAGAACCGCCAGAGGCCTGGGCTCCACGGCTCTTAATGGGAAAATGAGATATTTCCCTGGCAATTTCTTTTAAGTGACTATTGAAATTAATGCCTCATTCCAGCATTACATCTTTGTTTGAACGTTTGCCTCTCAGAGGGAGCAAAAAAAAAAATTAAAAAGGAGGGGAAAAAAAAAAAAAACCTGAAAGGAGCACAGCGAAGCTGCTGAAACGGCTGAGGACGGGGGTGGGGGCGGCGGACCAGGGCTGCTGGGCCGGAAGCAGGCTCCGGGGTTCCATCAGCACCACTCAGGACACGCAGGGGGCCCGGGCCGAGGTTCCACTCAGCCGTCAGAACCCCATGGTCCAAGCCTTGGCTGGGAGGCTCAGACCCTGGATGCGGCCTCTCACCGGCTTTGTGGCCGTGTCCCAGGCCTCAGTTTCCCGCGGGTGGGCTCACTGGGCTGTCAGGGCGATTTAACAGCTACAGTGTTTGGGCGTATCCTAGGTGTGGGGCCCGGTCCTGCGTGGGGTTGAGGGGCTCTATGGCTGGAGGCCCTGAGCTGGGGTGCTGGGGAGGGCGCTCTGAGCCCCAGTTTGAAGGGTGGGACTGGTACCTGAGTTTGTCGTGAGAATTTCTCTGAGCTGATTCACAGGCCTGCCTGGCTTCACTTGAGGCTGGATAATATTTGTATTTGCTTCCTAAAACTGTTGTCATTGTTCAGTCGCTCAGTCGTGTCTGACTGCTTGTGACCCCATGGCCTGCAGCACGCCAGACTCCCCTGTCCTCCACTGTCTCCCGAGGCTTGCTCACACTCATGTCCACTGAGCTGGTGATTCCACCCAACCATCTCATCCTCTGTCTTCCCCTTCTCCTCCCGCCTTCAATCTTGCCCAGAATCTGGGTCTTTTCAAATGAGTCAGCTCTTCTCATCAGGTGGCCAAAGTATTGGAGTTTCAGCTTTAGCATCAGTCCTTCTGATGAATATTCAGGGTTGATTTACTCTAGGATGGACTGGTTTGGATTGGACCGTAAGTACCCTCCACATGGACCACCCCCGTCCTGGGCCCGCCTTGAATCTGCTTCTGAGAGGAGACCCCTCCCTCTGGTTCGTGGCCCACTCGCCTCCCTGGGGGCTGGGCTGTGGGGAGCCCCCCGCCCAGGGAGGCTGCTGGTTGGTGAAGGGCGGGCTTTGCTGGCTGCAGTGGTGACCTCCTGAGCTTGTTGCCCCTGTGGTTTGAACGACACCTCCCCGGGCTGTGCGCCTCCAGGAGGAGCTGAGCCCCTGGTCCCACCTGCTCTGTCGGTGGCCCTTGCTGAAGCCACTTCCTAACCCAGGCCCACTGGGTGGGGCTGGCAGAGAGGCCAGTCTTCCTGAGCTGAGAAACAGGCCCTGGATGATCAGGGCTGTGTGGACAGCAGGGGCCCAGCGGGCCCCCGGCGGGGGGAGGAGGCGGGGCTGGGGAGGGGTCTCTGGTCCCTGAGGGTCCTGGGCTAGCAGGCCCTGAGCTCCACCTCCCAGATCCACGAGGGGACACGTCAGGACCACTCGGACCAAACCCTGGACTGTGCAACGCTGGGCCAGTCACTGAGCGTCTCTGGGCTTGTTTTGGTAAAATGAGCAGCGGATGCCTCTGAGATTCTGGCCATTTGAGCTGAAACTCTGTGACTCCTGCTGGGATCCCACGGGAGTTTTTCTTCCAAGGATGAGGCAGGAGTGCCAAGTACAGAAAGTTGTCATGGGGTAAGAGGGGGGGAGCCCTGGGCACAGAGATCATGGGTGTCTGCGCTCCCCTCAGACGTGCCAGTCTGCTGTTTCCATGACAACACCGGGCACTGGCGGGAGGTCAGTGTGCTCCCCCAGGGTCTGGACGAGCAAGCCTGGGGGAAATTCCAGCTCGAGGCTGAAGCGAAGGATGTGGGGTGAGCTGAGGGCCAGTGGCTCGTTCCCTGAAGCTGAGCTGTGATCACATCCCCAGGTAGGACCAAGCCTCCCCCGGCACATTCCAGGCGGCTTTACGTCTGCAGAGGTGGTGCTGTGACCAGCAGGGCAGACACTCTGGACAGCCGGGCTGTGCCGTGGACCCTGCCATCAGGCTGCCCAGGGGATGTGGATGGCCAGCGTGGGCTGTGACCCAGGTAGCATCTGCAGGCCGGGCACCCAGAGCAGACCCTCCCCAGGGACAGTGATGGCCTGCTGCCTACTCCACCCACTGCAAAGAGGCAGACCAAGCTCTGGGGCTTCCTCTCTCTCCCGCAGAGACAGAACAAGCAGGCCTGGAGCTTGGCAAGCCACTCTCAGGTCCCCTGGGAGCTGGGGAGAGATGGGGCCTCTAGCAGGTGTAGGCGTGTCCTGAGAGTCATCCCAGGCCCTGGGGTGGAGGGGATGAGAACAGAGCTCCCCATGGGTGGCAGGCTGGCGGCGGTCTGTCATTACTTGCACAAGGAAGGGAGCCAGTCAGGGCAAGGAAAGCCCCAGAGCCAGGCTTCTCTGGGAAACAGCAGGCAGCGTGCTGGTGCCGGAGGCCGGCCGAATCCGGAGGCCAGGCATCACAGGTGAGGCCTTTTGAGTGACGCATCTCAGTTTCCTTCTGGGCGTGGCTGAGGGAGCGTGTGGAGGTGACTCCAGGCACATGATAAATGCCCACATCCTACAGGATGGGCACCGGTCTCAGAACTTGTTCCATGACCGAGTCAGAGGAATAAGGAATCCTCTGCAACTCAGCACTGTGTCTTCTGACGAATCTCCTGGTCAGCTGGGCATTGAGGAAGGGGTGGGGTGGAGAGGAAGCAGAGTGTGAAACCCAGCCTGAGAACACACCATGGACATGCCATCTTGTATCACGGGTGATACGAGAAGCACAGGATCCAAGGCCCCCAGACAGAAGTGCTCCCTGAATCCTAGCTCATTCCCTGTCCTGCAGGGACAGTGAATAAGTGAACAAAAGGTGGGAGGAACGACACTTGAAGCAACTGCATATCCGGGGTGCATTTCACTCTGGATAAAACGTGATTCTAGAAAGTTCTGTATGACATGGAAATGTTATAAATTGAATCATACTCCAAGAAAGGGTTTTTTTTTTTTTAAATTAAAGTTTAATCAAGAACTTCCCAAGTGGTGCAGCGGTAAAGAATCTACCTGCCAAGGCAGGAGATGCAAGAGATTTAGGTTTGATCCCTGGGTTGGGAAGATCCCCTGGGGAAGGAAAAGGCAGCCCACTCCAGTGTTCTTGCCTAGAGAATCCCATGGACAGAAGAGCCTGGCGGGCTACAGTCCACGGGGTCACAGAGAGTCAGACATGACTGAGCGCACACATATACGTTCTGAGAAGTTCACAGATCATAAACTGAGCACATCTGTGTATTGAAAAGCAGAGACATGACTTTGCCAACAAAGGTCCGTCTAGTCAAGGCTATGGTTTTTCTAGTGGTCACGTATGGATGTGAGAGTTGGACTGTGAAGAAGGCTGAGCGCTGAAGAAGTGATGCTTTTGAACTGTGGTGTTGGAGAAGACTCTTGGAGAGTCCCTTGGACTGCAAGGAGATCCAACCAGCCCATTCTAAAGATCAACCCTGGGTGTTCCTTGGAAGGACTGATGCTGAAGCTGAAACTCAAATACTTTGGCCACCTCATGTGAAGAGCTGACTCATTGGAAAAGACTCTGATGCTGGGAGGGATTGGGGGCAGGAGGAGAAGGGGACAGAGGATAAGATGGCTGGATGGCATCACCGACTCAATGGACATGAGTCTGAGTGAACTCTGGGAGTTGGTGATGGACAGGGAGGCCTGGTATGCTGCGATTCATGGGGTCGCAAAGAGTCGGACACGACTGAGCGACTGAACTGAACGGAACTGAGCACACCTATGAAGACCCCTCCCTGAACCCTCCATTCACTTATCCCCTTAGGACAACCTCTGTCCTGACTTCTAGGAGCATAGGTTACCGTGGCCAGGTCTCACTTTATTTGGAAGGATTCATATGATCTGTGCTCTTTTTGTCTGCCTTTTTTGGCTTGCCTTGTGTTCATAAATTTCATCCACGTTGTTGCATGTAGTTGTGGGTTAATTTTCATTGCTGTGGAACACTCCATCGTGTGACGATATCACTGTGTATCAGCCACTGATTGGCAACAAATAGTGCTCATCGGCACATCCTAATCTGTGTGTCAGTGGATAGATGCATGCACTTCTGTTGGGTAGAATCTGAGTCAGAGGTTAGGCATATTCGCAGTTTCAAAAATGCTGTCGGTTTTCTGCAGAGGCTACACCAATTCCGCACCTCACGCGCAGTGACTGGGAGCCTCAGTCGCTCTGCGTCTCCGTCAACACTTGCTATCCCCGTGCCTTTCGTTCCCTTCATGCAGGTGGGTGTCTGTTGACAGTCGATCATGCTTTTAATTTGTGTTTGCCGGATGACTAAGGCAGTGGGGCAGACTCTTCAATGCTATCAGCCACGCAGATAAACTTTTAGAGGAAAAGCTTGATCAAATGCTGGGTTCACTTTGGCTCGGCTGTCCGTTCTACTATTATTGACCTGTAAGAGTGCTATGAGAACAGTTCTTTTGAAAACGGGAGAATCCTTTTGTGGTATGAGGAGTGTTTGACTCTACATTTAGGAACCTGAATATCAGATTTTCTCAGAAGTAAGTCACACAAGTACTTACAAATTTCAACGCGGAGGTCAGTCTAAGTGTGGGGGAAATTCAGCCTCAAACTTTTCCAGCTACAAAGCCTCCTCTTGAAACACCATAAGACAGTCGCTTTTTCCCCCAGTTCATTTCACGCTAGTTTGCCAAGTGGGGACAGGCATGGTCATCCGTTGGGGGCTGGAATGAAGAGGACAGTGGGCTAGTGGGCGGAGGAAAGGGCACAACGGGACCAAGGAGGGTGCGAGGTCCTGCGGTGACAGGATGTGTAACCAGGTGCAACGACACGCTCAATGAGAACGCCTGGGATGAAGCTTCATCTGAGACATGAACAAGGGTGGAGGCCTCCTGAGTTAGATGGGCAGGTGCCTGGAGAATCAGCGTCAGCCCAGCCAAGAGGAATGCTTTTGCTTAATTTGGGGACAAACCGAAGAGCCAAAATATGGAACAGAAATATCTCTGGCAGCAACCACGCCCCTCCTCGGCCCAGATTAGCACAGGTGTGCCACTGGGCAGCTTTAAGGCCCTGCTTCTGTATTTCTAGGGGTGTGAAGTGCACGGACCCAAACTCACCCCGAGGCCCCATGTCAGAGGATGGCCCCCAGCTGTGCCCCACCAGTCCCTCCACCTATGCTATGCCAGGCATCCTGCCTGAAGACAAAGTTTTACCCTCAAAAATCTCACAGTATTGTGGGAGAAATAAAAAGTAAATAATTAATATCAGGATAACGTAGTGGTTGTGAGACAGAGGTTTCTGGGGTGTTAACAAGGAAGGGGTCCTACCCAGTGGCTGAGGAGGGGGACCATCGGGGTGAGAAACCTCGGGAAGGGCTTCCTGGAGGAGTCGCTGCCTGTGAGTGTATTTCTTTCCATCATTTGTCTGAGGATATATTTGAGAAAAGTTAGGAGTTCACAAAACCCCTCCCTGCATCAGAGCAGAAGGGAAAGATTTCCAATTTCCTATCCTATTTAAATACCCCATGCTGTTATACCTAGGGTTCTTGTGACTTATGTTAATAAACCGTTTTCCCCATTTTGAACATGAACTCAGTGAAAGTTAATTAAAATGCTGTAAAATGTGACCTTGTGTGAATTAATCAATGTTAGAAAAAATGAGCCTATTTTCTCTTCCTTCCTGTTCCTTACCTTTGGAAACCCAAGAAAACATTCACCGGCGATGTACACAGCACTGTCAGGACTCACGGTTTTCAACATCCTTCTCGTGCTCACAACCACAGGAATGGACGGCTGGGTGACCAGGTGCAGACTGGAGGGCCTGTCGTGCTGTAATTCAGCAGAGACTCCGTTTACGAGGTGGGGGAAAGACGAGTAGGTGCCTGAGTAAGGGACATGGGTGGGAGTTCATTGCAGATGAGGGTTGGGTGTGTAAGCTAACTGTCTCTCCCAAAGCCCGCTGAGCCAGAGGCTGAGAGAGTCAGAAGCTCACATGTGCTCTTCTGGATGGAGTCTACAAGACATCAGCTGAATCCACTGAGGTGCAGCTGGGTGCAAGCGGCAGAAACCCTGATTCGCCATCATCTCAGCAGCGAAGTGATTTATCATCTCACGTACTGAGTCCAGACGGACAGCCGCTCTGGGGTTGGTTAACGCACCAGCTCATCATTGTCTCAATGACCCAGGTTATTTCCATCTTTCTACTCTGCCATCCAAAATATTTTGGATTATCCTCACCGATTGTTCTCCTGATGGACCCAAGAAGACTGCTTTTAGGAACGCCTTTAGGAAGACTGATTTTAGGAACAATACACAGACTCCGAACCCAAAGGCTTCCTCAGCGGATTTCCTGCTTAGGTCCATTGGTCAAAACGGCACCCCACACCCAAGCCCGAACAAATCATTTGTCGGGACAGATCCTTCCAACACACTGGCCTTCCAGCCAAGGGCATGGACTCTCACCCCTGGTAAAGGCGCTGGCCTAGATTTCCCCAGAGGACTTGAATGAGGATGAACAAGATCAGATTCTGTTACTAAGGCAGAACAGAAGGCCACCAACAAGAGGTTCCTGCTTCCTCTGCTTGGAGTTGAGGGCACAGACTTGGGGATTCAGGGCTTGCCCCTTTGAGCATCTCATTTCTTCTTTTCAGGAGCAAGTAGGCACTGGAGTCACAAGAGACAAATGAGTGTAGTCAGTCGTGTCCGACCCTATACAGTCCATGGAATTCTCCAGAGCAGAACACTGGAGTGGGTAGCCTTTCCCTTCTCCAGGGGATCTTCCCGACCCAGGAATCGAACCGGGATCTCCTGTGTTGCAGGCAGATTCTTTACCAGCTGAACTATCAGGGAAACCCAGTGTATAATGAAGAAACAGGTTTATCAGAATGAGAACACTGGGGACCAGACCCAATATGAGCAGATGGGGGAAGCCCTTAGCAAAGTTGTGGAGTGCCCAGAACTCAGCTTCTGATGCCGGGGGAACTCCCTGTTCTGTGTCTTCCCTCCCCAACCCAGATTCCACCCAAGGGACCCAGGGAATCCTTCTCCCCTCTGTCCCACCAATGCCTGCAAGTGGGAACGCGTCAAAGTCCACACTAAGCTTTACATAACAGTGAGCCCAGGAGAGGGCCTAAAAACAGACTTGAGTCCCAGCTCTGCCACTTGCTAACTGCTGAACCATTCTGAGCCTCCATTTTCTCACCTACAAAATGAAAATAGTGATAACTACCCAACGGGCTGCTGCTTCTGCAGTTATCACTGTTCACTGTGAGAGGGCAAGCTAACTGCCATCAAGTTGAGCATCCCCGTGCCTGCAATGCAGGAGACTGCCTGCAATGAAGGAGATGCAGGTTCCATCTCTGGGCTGGAAGGATCCCCTGGAGAAGGAAACGGCAGCCCACTCCAGTATTCTTGCCTAGAACATCCCTGGGACAGAGGAGCCTGGCAGGCTACAGTCCATGGGGTAGCAAGAGTCGTTCATGACTTAGCAACTGAAACAGCACCACCACCTCTCCTTAATAAACATTTATTTCTCACTAACACAGAGTCCAACAGAGATGATTCTGGTCAGCCAGCTCTCCTGCGACCCAAGGACTCAAGGATTCCTCAGGGCCTTCCATTCTGTGGCACCAGGATCTTCAAGATCCAGGGGATCTTCCCAACCCAGGGATCAAACCCAAGTCTCCCACATTGCTGGCAGATTCTTTACCAGCTGAGCCACAAGGGAAGCCCAAGAATACTGGAGTGGGCAGCCTATCCCTTCTCCAGTGGATCTTCCTGACCCAGGAATCAAACTGGGGTCTCCTGCCTTGCAGGTGGATTCTTTACCAGCTGAGCTATCAGGGAAGCCTGAAGGTATCTAAGGGAACATCATATCTGCTTTCACTATCTAGACCCAGACACAAATTCCTTGCTGTGAACTAGGACCTCCCGAGATCCAAGGGAGCTGGAATAGAAAACTGCTGTGTGCCAGGAAGAGAAAAATACACGTGCTGGGCATCAGGCCGGTCCTTGTCGTTGCTGTTATCAGTAGCACAGTTACTGAAAAGGTGGTCATTTCCAGAGTAACTATGGCCTGTGATGGTTCATTGATGGTCCCTGTCATTACCCCAGGGGGCCAGCTCTACGAGATGATGACCCTTAAAGGCTGGTCTGGGGTGTCAGAAAATCAGACCCCACTGCTGATGGAACGGTGAGATATGGTGGCTTCTCTCTTCTCCGAGGTACCAAGCACAGTCAAGGACACGGCGGGTGTCTGGAGAGCAGGAAGCACCTGGGATGCTCCTCCATCTGAGACAGCCCTTCACTCCCAACAGGCAGGTGGAGGGCTCCTGCTCCACCCTTGGGTGGGTGAGCCGGTCACCTGTGAGCCCAGGGCCATGCTGTCTGCACCTTCTTCCGCCTCCATCTCTGTTTCATGCTTCCCCTCCTCTGCCCGATGAGTCACCGTCACGCCCTCCTCATCTCAGGCCAGCTTCTGGGGAACCACTTGAAATTTCAGGTAAACTGGAGCGTAAGAATCTCCAGAACCCCAGGCCCTGTTGAATTAAGTAGCCGAGAGGGGCCTTGGGGTACATCAGTATTCACCTCCACCTCAGTTTTCACATTCACAAATCAAAACATCACAGACGCAGACTTTGGTGTAAAATAGAATCCCTGAGCCGTGCGGGGACTCAGAGAAGTTCACGGCATCTCATCGCACACACTTGGCCTTTAAACGGTTCCGAGAGTGGGGTTCAGCCCATGGGCAGCCAGGTTCTCTGCAAACAAAATTGGAATCAGCAAAGAGGGCCTCTGTCGGCTGAGTTAGACTTGCTTTTCTCAGCAAGTCTACCACATTGTGGATGGGGAGCTGCTGGATCGAAGAATAGGAATTTCCCAAGGTCTGTGTTCCGATCACACTGTCTGCCCGGGGGGTGTCTCAGCGCTACGCTGACCACGTGGAGCCCTTCCTCTGCCTTCCGCCTCAATGTACTGTCTCCTTGGCTTTGACTGGGTCTGCCCTTGCTTAGGAACTCCTGATTGCCCTCAAACGTGGAGGTCTCTTCACTGAGGACCAAGAGCAGGTGTGTGCATGGCTGTACCTCCAGTCACCTGGGGGGCTTCTGTGGCAGGGAGCAAGGCTGTTTGTGACCTCAATGGGGACCCCGTTCTCAATACCTGCACTTAAACTGAAAGTGAAGTCGCTCAGTCGTGTCTGACTTTCTGTGACCCTGTGGACTGTAGCCCTCCAGGCTCCTCCATCCATGGGATTCTCCAGGCAACAATACTGGAGTGGGTTGCCATTTCCTTCTCCAGGGGATCTTCCTGACCCAGGGATTGAACCCAGGTCTCCCGCATTGCAGGCGGATGCTTTACCCTCTGAGCCACCAGGGAGGCCCTTAACCTGCACTTAAGGCGTCCTTATTTCAATAAACAGTTATTGAATAATGTGTTGCTTACACTTCCGCATAAGACTGCATCTAAAGAAAGGATTCTTAGCTAAACCCAGTTTGGAAACAACTGCAAGAAAGGGCACCGTATCAAACGAGGAGCAAAGGATGCTCCTGGTGCTTCTACTCAGATTCCGTGGGGCAGAGGAATGGTTGAGGTTTCCTCCGGACCAGCCCGCGCCTGGAGGAAGCAGCCGGCCGCTGTCCTGGGCTGACGCTGCAGCGTGGCTTTACCTCGAGGGCAGGGAGCTCATTTTCCCTCTGAACTCACAGCCTGCTGCCAGCGAGGGGTGGGGGGGACACCTGCAGAAGCTGCTGCAGGACTGTCTGGGCATCAGAGGAGGCCATTCCACTATTCCCTGGGTCCTGGGGGCTCAGCGGGTAGGAGGCAGACAGCTGGCAGGCGGGCGGGCAGCTGCACCCCTCTGGAGTCGCCCCGCCCACTCCGCCAGCACTGCCGTGCCATCTGCACCCGTCTGCCCAATCCTGGTCAGTGGCCACAGCTGGTGCAGGACCATCCAGAAAAGAGGATGCTGTGACTCTGAGGAGGAGGGGCGCTGGGATCACCGCTAACCTCTCCACCTCCTCTTGCAGGTAAATGAGCTGGTCAGGAGTGGAGATGACGCCCAAGGTCATGCGGGCAGTAAGGGGGAGCTAGGAACGTGATGCAAGCCCAGCCCACCTCCGATCACAGGGCACTCCCTGGCCCTGGGCCAGATGCCCTCTCCCTGCTTCCTCCACTCTCTCCCCGCTCTCCTTGTGGCCCCATCTGCATTCCACCTTCTCTGACTGCTTCAGTCCCGACCGCAGCTGCAGGGATACCCAACACGCTAGCAATGCCTGTCCCCGTACCCTTCTCCCCCACCATGCGATGTGCTTAACTCAGCTTGGGGCTGGGGGCCTGGTGGCCTCTGACCACGTGGCCATTGCCTGACCGAAACTCTCTGTGACCTCAAGTAGGAGCTGCAGTCTGGAGGCCAGGGGTGGGCTTGGCCGGGGCACCTGCAGCAGCCTGGACTTGCTGACCCTCTGCGCAGACACCGGCATTAGTAACTCCCAGGGTGAGGGTGAGACAGGTCCTTGTCCCACAAGCCTGATTCTCAGACGCCAGACCTGCTTCCCTGGGATAAGAACACTTTAGAGGCCCCTGGGCAGTGTGTGGGTTTCATCTGACAAGCTCAAGGGCTGACTTGTGTCTCCAGCTTCTCCTGCCTTCCTCCTTGGTGCCACCTCCCTCCCCCATCTCCCCCCGCCCCCACCCACCCAGAGCGAAGTTGTCTCTCCCTTCTTTCCAGCCACCACGTACCTGGCATGACTTACACCCTTATATCCTGCAGCTGTATTGCAGCGACCTGCTTCGTTCTCTGCCCCGGGTTTTCTCACCTGAGACACTCTGAAGGCAGAACCTATCTTCTCACCCAAGGCTGCAGGTGCTGAGAAGGGCCTCGGTCACTGCGGGCTGACTGGGATCCTGGGCACCTGGGGTCCACATCAGGGCGCACAGGGCAGGCTGGGAGGCAGAGTGAGGCTTCCCCCTCCAGCTGGGACCATGGGTGACCGGGGCAGCTGCTGATTTCCTGTGACATCACAACCCTCAATTAACCAATTAATAGCGTTAACCCTCAGTTAACTGAGAAGAAGGCCTCAAGGTGTGTATGAGGGGGCCCTGGAGCGAGCCTGACAAGCATTTCTGGAGTGACCCGTCCCAGTAGGAGCTTTTTCTAGAGCCTGTCTGTGGAACGCTGAGTCCCCACGCTCTGGGAATAATAAAAGGTTCTGAGACCATCCAAGCGTGAGAAAGGCATATCCCTGTGAAGCTTCACAGCGCCTTTTGGTGTATTAAAAGCTCTGAGCGATGCTACAGTAAGAAATGTGAATTGTAAAACTATAAAACCGAAACCTAAATAATATGAAAGCAGCCCCTCCCCTGACCCAGAAGTCAAGTGAGTGCCTGGGAGCAGAGCCTTCTGTCCTCACAAACAACACTGCACTCCGTCCACCCATCTGGGCTCAAGTCAGCCCCTCTCCTCTGTAATTTTGTTTATGCCCACTTTGAATTTCTAAAAAAAAAAAAAGAAAGAAAAGAAATAGTTTGAGCCCCAGAAAGACAGCCGGCCAATGAAATGCCAAGCTGGAGCATTACAGCATCAGCGAGGCCGCTCATTGGCTGGCTGGGCCTGAGGAGATGGCTGCAGCTGCCTGGCCCCGCCCCTCAGCCCCAGCCTTCCGTAGCTTCAGCGAGGACCAGGGGTGCTGGAAAGGTCGCGATGCCCTTGGCCGTAGGCCCCCATAGCCTGTCAGCCTGGCCATCGTCAGCTGGCAGCTGCCGCTTACAAGCCAGTGGCAGAGAGCGCCTGCCTTCCAGCCCTGGCCTCACATCACACGCTCCTGGGTTGCCGTGCTGCCACGGTGGTTTTTCGTGCTCCTCCTGGGGCAAGGGTGCTGCGATTTCTTCCTTGAGCAGATTAACCCTCCCTTCAAACGTAGCCCTTTCCACTATGCAGCCCAGGTTGACATTAAGCTCCTCCTAATTTCTCAGTGACTCATTCGTGTTGGCACCCATCATCTGGCACTTGCTGCGGATGTGGTATTGTGTTGCAGGGCAACATCCACTCCTGCTTTCTACTGTTATACAATACCTTCTGATTTTACCTGGGCACACATATTCTGGAATAAAGACTACCTTCCTAGCTCCCTCACAGCTAGATATGAGTAAGCTCTGGCCAATAGGAAGTTCAGCTTCAGCTTCAAGAAAGTGTTCGTAAAGGGAAGTGTGCCCTGTATGTACCTTCCACTCTCTCGCTGGCTAGAATGGAGATGTGATATCTGGAACTCAAGCAGCCAGCTTGACCCATGAGGTAGCACACTAGGATTAGGGAGTAGTAAGATGAAAGACCCTGATGCTGGGAGGGATTGGGGGCAGGAGGAGAAGGGGATGACAGAGGATGAGATGGCTGGATGGCATCACTGACTCGATGGACGTGAGTCTGAGTGAACTCTGGGAGTTGGTGATGGACTTGGAGGCCTGGCGCACTGCGATTCATGGGGTCGCAAAGAGTCTGACATGACTGAGCGACTGAACTGAACTGAGCTGAAGATGAAAGAAACCTGGTCCCTGATGACTTTGGAAACCAGGTATCAGTCCTGGATTGCCTCCTCTGGACAAACGTTTTTATAAGTTATTGGGTAGCTTTGGAGTTTATGATTGTGTTAATCAGGGCTCTCCAGAAAAACAGAACTAATAGGGTATATATGTATCTATAAAGAGATATTTGTTTTAAAGAATTATCTCACACAATTGTGAAGACTGAAAAATCTGAAATCTGCGGATCTAAGAAAGAGTTGATGCTGCAACTCGAGTCCAAAGCCAGTCTGGAGGCAGAAATCCCGCATCTTCAGGGCACTGCACTCAATCTCTTCTCTTACAGCCCTCAGCTGATTGGACGAGGTCCACCCACATAATGGAGGGTATTATGTTTTGCTCAAAGCCCACTGATTTCAATTTTATCTGCATCTAAAAAATACCTTCACAGCAGTGTCCAGGTTGTTGTTTGACCCCACAGTGGGTACCACGGCATTTATGGGCTGAATTGTCCCCTCTAAACTTTTACATTGAACTCTTAGCCCTCTGTACCTCAGAATATGATGGCATTTGATGGTAGTATCTTTAAAGAGGTAATGAAGTTAAATTGAGCTTGCTAGGATGCATCCTGATCCAGCCTGGCTGATGTCCTTAGGAGAAGGGGAGGTGAGGACACGCAGAGGGACAGCAGGTGTCCAAAGGGGTGAGCGTGTGAAGACGCAGCCAGAGGCGGCTGTCTGCTGCCCAAGGAGGGGCCTCAGGAGAGACCGGCCTGGTGCTGCTGTGGCCTTGGACCCCAGCCTCCAGAAGCCGGCCAGCCTGAGCAAACCAACACAGCGGGCCTAGCCGAGCTGCCAACACGATGGGCCTCACAGTGCTGCCTCCTCACCGAGACTGGGAGGACTCGGGAGGCAGGCCCAGGTTGTCCATCTCTGGTGGCCAGGCAAGTTCGTCTACCAAGCAAGGAGCTTAGGCTCCAGATTCCTCAGTGCTGGTGGGTGATGGACTGTGGTGAGGAGGGGTGTGCTGTGGTCAAGCTTGGTCTTTGGAGAGGTCGCCCAGGACCCACAGATGAGTAGAGGAGGGTGAGCCTGCAGTCAGGGAGGTTGGTTTAGAAGCTGGCACAGAAGAATAAAGAGCTGCCGGGGCAGTGACGGAGGTAAGAGGGCCGCAGAGCAGCGAATCGCCTGCTGAACCAGGGAGGGGAGTCCGGCAGGAATTCCACGGGTCCCGTTGGAGAGGCTGTGGGGACGGGGACACACCAACCCAAGAGGAGCCTGCAGGCCGTGGTGGGCACGGCCAACAGCTTGTCTGGTTTCAGGCATGCTGAGCTGTGTGTATCTGCGGGACGTCACTGAGGGCTTCCGAGGTAGTTTCACATGCTCGTTTGGAACTCAAGGGGCAGTCTGCTTGGAAACCCGGATGTCTATGTCCGTTTCTCTCCAGCAATTAAATTTTTAGGAGCTGTGAATATTCCCTCCATTTGTGCCTGTCTCAAACTTTCCCCAACATACCTGGCTCTGTGGTTTTTCTCTTTAATACTTCCCTAGTTTTGATTTTGTTTCTATCTGTAATCCATATAAGACTTGTTTTTGAAATGTGCTAAAGTAGGGATTTATGATGGATATAGCCAATTGTCCCAATATCTTTATTCATTTATTTATCGTCGTGGGTGCACCATGTGGCATGTGGGATCTTAGTCCCCGACCAGAGATTGAACCCATGGCCCCTGCAGTAAAAATGCGGAGTCTTAACCCCTGGACCTCCAGGGATGTCTCTTCTTTTTTTATTTTTTTTTTTTTCATTGTCAATATAATGAAAATTTTAGAAAAGAAGCAGACATTTTGAGGACTCCCTGTCACGTGAGAAAAGTGCAATGTCATAGCGAACATAACTCACATTTTACTGGCGTGGGGTCTTTCCTTCATCCAGTATCTTTGACTCTCTCCTCCCAATATTTGGGACTGCTGTCGTGCTCAGAGGGACCTGCACGAAGCGGCCTGGCTGCTCTTCTAAAGGCAGATTACCGTAGAAAAAGCTTTTTTTTCCCGCCTGGAACTGTTTCCCAGGAGCCAAAACCTATTCCTGGTGAAGTCTTCCCTGCCAGGAACAATCGTGTCGGGAAAGAACAGAACACGACCAGGAGCGGCTTGGCCCTTTAGAGCCTGCAGTTGACTGTCCCTGCCAACTGTGACCCCGGTCACTCTCCTGTTAGTGGGCACCTGCTCTGAGCCAGGTCCCGAGCTCTCTGGTGATATTTGGGCCTTGGCATCCTCATTTAACAAAAGCAATGTTAAAAAAAAGTACCTGTCTTGCAGGGTGATTGTGACACATAAAAGGAAGTAGTCCATGCAGAAGGGCCTCTCACCACGCCTGCCTCGGGGCAGGAAGTCTGTCAATATCAGGGTATCCTGTGGCTGAAAACCTGGCCTCTAGTCACTCTCTTTCCCTCCCCAATTAAACACACCGGTGGCAGCAGCGGCACCAGCAAGATGCAGTCCAGCTACTTCTTCTAACCGTTTCCTGCTGGAGGGACGTCCATCTCCCCGGTTAGTTGGAAATGACAGGCTCCTGGACCTCGTGGGAAGTCCTGAGCTGCTTGATTCGTTGGTTCCCATCCCTGCACCTCGTTCTGAAGGCTTCTCATCTCGGGAATTCACAGGCTCAGGCAATGGCGTGTCACCCCCAGTCTAGGAGGTGTGACAGCCACCTCGCCTGGCACGAAATGAAACAGAGTGGGATTAACTCTTTGTTGCCCAGCAAGGACCTCTAGTCCCCAAAGACCTAAAAATCTGGGGTCTCCCCTACAGGGGGAGGGCTCCTCGTGGGGAGGCCTTTGCTCCCTCCAGCTCCCCAGGGAAGACGCGCCCCTGCCGGGCCCCACTGGGCCAGCTCTCGGGACCAGGTTCCCGCCGGCTGTTCTGCCGTGTGATGGGGCAGCCGCCATAAGGCCCCTCTAGCTGCGGACGCCCGGCCCCGGATAAGGACACTGCAGTCTGTCTGTTTCTTCTTGTGAGCACTGACGGCATCCTGAACATCTTTGCAAAGTGAACTTTCCCTGACTAGCAGCTGAAGGAGAGCCACACGGGCTGGTTCCCGAGCTGTTTTCCATCCAGTCCTCAAGGTGACAGCGGTGGTGATGAAGGTGCTAATGACGGTTGTAAAGCCCTCAGTAGCTCCCATCTATTGCCCTGTTCGGCTAAAGACCTGGCAGATCAAGGCCCCTCTGGCTTTTTACTTACTGCAGGCAGGAGGCGGCTAAGTGGCTTGTGCGCATAGTAACACTTCCTCTCACTGTCCAGCTCTGTCCCTATCTCACTTTAGAAACAAGCGTTCAGAGAGGTAAAGAACTCGTCCAAGGCTGGGCGGCCAGCAGTGGCAGAGCCGAAGCTGGTAGCAGGTCCGTCTGCGTGAAGCTGGCACTTGGCTGAGCTCCTGACGGGGGCACCACCCGTGCCCGTGGCGGGCTGCCTGGGCACCCTGCCGGGTGTCCTTCCTGCAGGGCCCCTCGGGCAGGGATGGAAGGAGCGGGGTTGGGGGTGGGGGGTTGGGGGGCGCGTTGTCCTGTGTCAGCCCCGCCAGCAAGGAGAACGGCCGGGAGGCGGGATGTCTATTGATTGACTGAAATTGGATTTGTTGACACAAACTGCCAGCGTTTCACGGTGATGAAAGGATTGCCCACCAGCCTCATAACAAGCTGAGATTTCCCTGAGGGCTGCCCGAGCTGCTGGTGCGGTTCTTTGTCAGGAGAAGAAAGCAATTAGGAGCATGGGGGAAGTTATTAGGCCTTATTGCTTCGCTCGGCTCCTGCAGCGGGGAGGGGCGCGGATTTCGGGCCCCCAGGCTACGTGCTGTGGGTTCTGTTTTCGCGGCATCCGCCGCGTGCAGCCCGTCGGGGGGACAAACAGTGCGGACGCTGACTCCAAAGCAGGTAGAGAGGGCGCACACACACCGGGTCGCCCGAAGAAACCAGCAGGTGGAACCAGCGTTTGCTGGCTTTAAAAATAGCATCGTTGTATTCTAAGCACAAACCCGGAACGCACAGCGCACACACCTCTCTACTGTGCTTTGCGCATCCCGCTCCACGTTCTGTCACGTTAAAACTATTCAGGCTGGCGTAGTTTAAAAGACATTCGGGGAAGATGGCCCGCTCTACGCCTCTGCAGAGGGGCGGGCAAAGGAGGAAGCAGTACTTCCGTGGGGGGAGGGGCGCTCAAGGAATCGCTTTAGCGGCTGTTACTGGGATCTCAGAGATGCCCGGGAGTGTGGGTGAGCAGGTGGGGGGCGGACCATTAGGGATAATGCCACCTGACATTTGTGCAAGTATTACACCCATCAGAGCACTTTCACTGACACTGCTTTACTTTTTGTTGTGATAATGTAGACGTAATATTTTCCATCCTAATCCTTTTTAAGCGCACAGATCTGCTCCATTAAGCACATCCTTGTCCTGCAATCATCACCACCATCCATCCACAGGCATTTGTCGTCTTCTCAAACTGAGACTCTGCCCGTATTCAGCACTCCGCTCCTGTTCCCCCAATCCAGCCCCTGGCAACCACTGTTCTTTCTGCCTCTAAGAGCTTGGCTGTCTAGGTGACTCAACATAATATTGACCTTTTACTGACTGGCTTATTGCACTAAGCGTGTCTTTGGTTTCATCCGCTTTGTAGCATGTTCCAGAATTTCCAAAACTGAACAATGTACCATGGTACCCACGGACCACATTTTGTTCATCCGTCCATCCAACAGCGGGTTATTTCCACGTTTTGGCTGTTGTGAGTAACGCTGCCATAAACACGGGTGTACAACAGGTCAGACCTCTATTTTCACTTCCTTTGTGTCTATACCCCGAAGCGCAATTGTTGAATCGTCTGGTGGTTCTATTTTAGGTTTTTGAAGGACTGCTGTGCCATTTTCCACGGCCTGCACCATCTTACATGCCTACCAGCACTGCACAAGGGTTTACCCTCTGCGCATCCTCACCAACACCCGCCATTCCTGTCCTTTCTGATATTAGCCTTCCCGGTAGATGTGAGTGGTAACTCACGGTGATCTTGATTTGCATTTTCCCGACGGTTACTGACGTCGAGCGTCTTCTCTTATACTTGCTGGTTATTTTCATACCTTCTTGGAGAAATGTTTATTTGGGCCCTTTGCCTGTTTGTTTTTTTAATTGTTTTAGTCATGTTGCTTTACTTTCGTTCTTACAGTGGCTGGGGCTAGAGTTATGGATAAACCCCATTTTACAGAGAGGAAGATAACCACAGATGTCTGAAAACTTGCCTGCAGTTTCCCAGGTGGTTGGCTGTCAGCTCTGACTTTCAGAGCCTCTTTCTCTTGGCCTCTGGAACTGCTGATCGGGGTAGAGCATCCCAGGCTGAAAAAGAGTAGCTGGTGGCCACACCTCCGGGGGCTGACAGGTGTCACACGCGAGGTGAGGAGGAACTGGGCAGGTGAGGGGGGAGGAACGTCAAAAGCAAGGGACGAGTGCCGTGCCCACGCCCACATCTGCACAGGCCATCAACAAATGCCCGTGCAGTGTTGGCCCCGTTCCAGGCTGACACGTGGGAGGTGAGCAGGAGAAGAAGGCGTTGCCTCCGTGGTATTTATATCTTCCAGCCGCCCTCACGTGGCCGCAGAGCCCTTAATACCTGGGTCCTCTGCACGAGAAGTGCTGTCAATGCACCAGAGACCAAAAATGGAAAGGACTTCATGAAAACTTTTCCCTATTGGTTACATGTTGGAAAGATAACATTCATGAAAACTTTTCCCTATTGGTTACATGTTGGAAAGATAACATTCTGGGTGTCTGGGGCTAAATACAGTATATTTCTGCTTCCTTCTGCCCTTTGATGTGTGGCGACTATTAACAGGACGATTGCATATTAGGCTCATGTTGCATTTATACTGAACAGCGCTGTTCCCGCCAAAGCCAGGGACACAAGTAAAGAAGCGAATAAACAGATATCGCCACATCAGGAAGTGAAGGGTGGAGTGGACTGACGCAAGCTGGGGTGGAGCGGAGGGGCTCCTCTCAGGGGCCGGGCCCTCTGCGGAGATGGTGTCTGGGCAGAGACCTGAAGGCGGGGCACAGGGCAGTGTGGTGGGGAGGGGTGAGCCTGGGCTGGGGAGGCAGGCTGGAGAGGCCGGTGAGCAAGGTCCTCCCGCAGCCGCAAAGGCTGGCTGACTCGCCGGGGTGACTGACAGCAGACCCAGGGAAGAGTGACAGCAGGGACAGAGTCCCCACGAGGTGCTGAGCCAGCCAGACTCGGGGGACGTCAGGGGCTGCTGCTTTGGGATGGAGGGGACCCCGTGGTGGGGCCAGAATTCATGTCTGCTCCTGAATCTGGGACCTCATTTTGCCAACAAAGGTCCATCTAGTCAAAGATGTGGTTTTTCAGTAGTCATGTACGGATGGGAAAGTTAGACTGTAAAGAAGGCTGAGCACTAGAGAATTGATGCTTTTAAACTGTGATGTTGGAGAAGACTCCTGAGAGTCCCTTGGACTGCAAGGAGATCCAACCAGTCCATCCTAAAGGAGATCACCTCTGAATATTCACTGGAAGGACTGATGTTGAAGCTGAAATTCCAGTACTTTGTCCGCCTGAAGAAGAGTGGACTCATTAGAAAACACTCTGATGCTGGAAAAGATTGAGAGCAGGAGGAGAAGGGGACAACAGAGGATGAGATGGTTGGATGGCATCACTGACTCAATGGAGATGAGTTTGAGCAAACTCTGGGACATAGGGAAGGATAGGGAAGACTGGCGTGCTGCAGTCCATGGGGTCGCAAAGAGCAGGTGCGACTGAGCCAGTGAACACCAACAACTTGAGTCTGAGTTGTGGTGTGGCATTTGAGTGGATACATGCAGTTCTTGTTTGGAGAGAGAGGTCTGGAGCTTGGAAGAGTCGCTGAGACGGAAAGGACAGGGCATTAGAGTCCACCTTGCAGGACACCCTTGGATCCTTGGCGCACAGACGGGGTCATGAGTGTTCCCTGGGGGGTGATAACTGGTCAAATCCGGTTTGAGTCCTGGCTCCGCTGCCTCCTGCTGCCATTCGCCTCTTCATCTGGGGATGGACGACAGACCTGTGAGTCCTTGTGAGGTGCCTCCTGCTTCCTCGCTCTCAATGTGGGCTGGCCCTAGGATGGCCTGGCCAGGGACTGTGGTCCTCTGCTGGCCCGAGCCCAGCCCTAAAGGGCACAGCAGCAGCTGCCTCATCTCTTGGCGCCCCAAGCCCTTCATAGAGACTCGCCTGTCCTGAGGTCATCATGTTGGGAGAAAGCCCCCTGCTCCATGAAGGGGCTGGATAGGGGGACAGAGAGAGAGAGGCCCAAACAGCCCCGGCCTTCCAGACATTCTCACCGAGGCCCTGGAGCACAGACTGGAGGACAGACTGTCTGTCTTTGCCCTGCCTTTTGTGACTCAAGTTTATGACCCACAGAAGGGCGAGGTATAAGAAAAGTAAGTTGTCGGTTGAAGCTACTAAGTTTTAGAGTAGTTTATCCAGCAATAGGTAAACAGAACAATAGGTAAAATGGGAGAATACTACTTATTTGGTTGTTGGGAGGATGATGTGAAATTTGAAGCGCAATTTTTGGCTCTGGGTTGGTACTAAATAAACTTCCCTTTTCTTTCCATTGTACAGTGTATGCTATAAAGTCAGAAACCTGTCTTGTCTTGGTTCAGCCTTGCAGAATGGCAGAGAGGGAACTGAAGCCCTATTTCATGTCGTATATATATATTTTAAATGTATGGAGATATTGATCATGAAATTATAGTAGATATTCTCTATGTGTTAGTCAACTCTTTTCGACCCCATGGACTGTAGCCTGCAGGGCTCCTCTGTCCATGGGATTTCCCAGGTGGAAAATCCCTGGAGCGGGCGGGTTGCCGTTCCCTTTTCCAGGGGGTCTTTCTGATGCAGGGGTTGAACCTGGGTCTCCTGTATGGCAGGCAGAGTCTTTGCCATCTGAGCCACCAGCAAAGCCTGACAGTCCCCACATCCGGCCGAGCACCTCACCTCGGTTACACTGGCTTCGAGGCACGTTTTCCTTTTCTTTTGCTGACACCTGTGTTGAAGGTGCCAGACATGCCCGGGGAGCTCTTGGATGACTGAACCTGTCAGTCAGGCTGCTCAGTCGATGTGCCTATTTTCTTCTTTTTTTAATAGATCATACTTGTCTTTATTTTGAGCCTTCATTTTTTATTGCAGTACAGTTGATTTACAATGTTTTTTTTTTTTTTTTTTTAGTTTCAGGTGTACAGCTAAGCGATTCAGTTATTATTTAGTCGCTCAGTCATGTCCGACTCTTTGCAACCCACGGACTGCTGCATGCCAGGCTTCAGTCATACACATATATCTCTCTCTGTAGAATCTGACCTTTTCCATATTCTTCTCCATTATGCTTATTACAAAATCCCGAGTAGAGTCCCCTGTGCTACGAGGTAGGTCCTTGTCAATTATCTGTTGGGAACTAGATTGTAGAGTGCGGATGTTAACCCCGAACTCCACATTTACCTCTCCCTCATCTCTTCCCTTTGGTGACCATACATTTGTTTACTACGTCTGTGAGTCTGTTTCTGTTTTGTAAACGAGTTCATCTGTATAATTTTTTAGACTCCACATGTAAGTGGTATTATGCAATATGTGCGTTTCTTGCTCTGATTTCACTTAGTATAATTGCTGGGTCCATCCATGTGCTGCACATGGGCATTCTTTTTTTAAACTCTTTTTTATGGATGAGTAGTAGGCCATTTTGAATAAATGTGTGTGTGTGTATATATATATATATATATGCCTATTTTATTATTTATGCCTTTTTTGACCCCACACTTATTTTTGCTCATAATTATTTAATATGTGAAGTGAAAGTTGCTCAGTCATTTCTGACTCTTTGTGACCCCATGGACTATACAGTCCACAGAATTCTCCAAGCCAGAATACTGGAGTGGGTAGCCTATCCCTTCTCCAGGGTATCTTCCCAAGCCAGGGATTGAACCCAGGTCTCCCACCTTTGCAGGCAGATTCTTTACCAGCTGAGCCACAAGGGAAGCCCAAGAATACTGGAGTGGGTAGCCTATCCCTTCTCCAGGGGATCTCCCCAACCCAGGGATTGAACTGGGATCTCCTGCATTGCAAGCGGATTCTTTACCAACTGAGCTATCAGGGAAGCATGATAAAAAACTTCAATTTGATTTAAATTCTTTATTAAAGCAAATCCACTATGCTTCACCCAGGTTGAGTCTTTAGTGAGAGGAATTATAGAGAAGATTATGGCCAAGAGGAGCAGTTTTGCTTTGCTTCTCCAGGAGGAAGCTCTATGTAAAGATGGGAGAGGAAGTGCAGCTCCCAAAAGCACACCTGTCCCCTGAGAGCAGATGGAGCTGGCCAGGAGGCAGCTGACCAGGCAGCCTGTGAGCTCACAAGGGCGTCTGCGGCCGCAAGGCTTCTGTGTCCATGCTGCTTAGGCGTGAGAGCAGAGACAGTCGAAGAAGAGATCATTTTGGTGGTTATGAATCTGTGTTTGTTTTTTTATTCTATTTTATTGTTTGATTTGTTTATGACCAATAAATGAATTTTTAAATTACTGATGCTGGGAAAGATTGAGGGCAAGAGGAGAAGGGGGTGACAGAGGATGAGATGTTTGGATGGCATCACCGACTCAATGGACATGAGCTTGAGCAAGCTCCAGGAGCTGGTGATGGACAGCGAGGCCTGGCGTGCTGGAGTCAGCAGAACTACAAAGAGTCAGACACAGCTTAACCACCGAGCAACACCGGCAGTTCAGCAGCTGAGACTCTGCTCTTCTATTGTAGGGGCACAGGTTTGGGAACTAAGCGCTCACGTGAGAAGTGATGTGGGCCCTTCCCCCAAAAAATTTAAAAAAATAAAGGAAATGCTTTTAATATTTCACCACTTTGTGTAATGTATGCATGTATATTTATAGACTGCTGCTGCTGCTGCTGCTAAGTCGCTTCAGTCGTGTCCGACTCTGTGCGACCCCATAGATGGCGGCCCACCAGGCTCCCCCGTCTCTGGGATTCTCCAGGCAAGAACACTGGAGTGGGTTGCCATTTCCTTCTCCAATGCATGAAAGTGAAAAGTGAAAATGAAGTCGCTCAGTCGTGTCCAACCCGTAGCGACTCCATGGACTGCAGCCTACCAGGCTCCTCTGTCCATGAGATTTTCCAGGCAAGAGTACTGGAGTGGGGTGCCATTGCCTTCTCTGATACTTATAGACTAAAAAATTATTTTAAAGAAATCTTATATCTTAAGAGTAAAAAATAAAATGCTATGAGTCTTCCTTAAAAATCATGAGCAATTGTTACTAATTACTTTCTAACCTACATCTGCTTTAAAAGATTCAAAAGATTATCTGGATTCTTCCCCTCTTCTGTCCTTGAAGCCTGGAATACTGTTTTCAAAATTAGATAAGTAATGCTCACACTCATGCTTTCATTCATTCACTCACCCATCAAAACTCTCTTGAATGCCTACAAACTCTGAGATACTAAGATAAGAAATAGATCAGCAATTTATAGAGATTTACTGACAGCACCTCATGATTCCTTTGGGTTTTGGTGTTGCTTTTCAGAGCCAAGGAGTTAGCCAAAGAAATGCTATTTATTCTAAGTGGCCCTGAGATCATAGGAGATAAGAAGGATCACTGTACTGTGGAGAGATCTCTAGCAGACACCAAGGAATAATGAAGTCAGGGAGCCAAGACCTTACTCCTGGAGGTGTAGGTGCTTAGGTTCCAGAAGACACCCAGGGCCATTTCTTTCAGCCAAATGACGCTCTTTTGGACAGTTATCCAATTGTTCCTTATATAATTCCAGCCAAGGATAAAAAATTCCATAGATCATCACTGTCTGCTGTAATTGCTAGGGTGATTTTTCTTAAGCCAAGGTGAACTCTCCCGCCTCGTACTCTTTTCCAGTGATCTCACCATGCACCGCGCTTCCACCGAATGTCGGCCTCTTTCTTCACGGGTCCTCGGCCGAGGAGGATCCAGGTGTGGTGCCTCCTCAGGATTTCTCCAGGCTACACTCGCCACCCCCAGGTCCTTCATCACCTCCTCACGGCGACTCTTTCCTAACTGCCCCCCGCGCTTCCTTTGCACACACCGCATTTGTCACCGTCTCCCCTCGAACTTAGTGCCAGGGTCACGCGGCATTCTCCACGAGCCGATCGCATCCTCCAGCCTCGTCACCTCCACCTGTTCCACCTTCCCCACCGTCATTCTCTGAATCAAGCCTTGCTTGTCTTTCAACACCTGGGCACCTTGGAGAGTCTCGTCGGTGTTCTTAGGAGTGAAGGTGCCCCAGGAGAACATACATCCATTTCTCCAGAGGAAGGCTGTGCTGTGTGAACAGGGCACCCCCAGCCCTGTGCTCAGGAGAACAGTTCTCTCTTTAATGTTGCTTACTTTCCGTTGCGCTGGGTCTTCGTTGCCGTGCGAGGACGTCTCACTGCACGGCTTTGGCTGTTGCACGGGCTCCAGGCCCGTGGGCCACGGTGCTTGTGACGCACAGGCTTAGTTTCCTGTGCATGTGGGGCCTTCCCGGGGCCAGGGATTGAACCCATCCAGCGTTCCATCTGTCCCCGGGACTGGCAGACAGATTCCTAACCACTCTACTCCCGGGGAAGTCCTGACAACAGTTCTTTCTGTGCTAAGGCATTAAGAGGCTTCCCTCCACAGTCCCAGGCAAGGAGACACTGTGTGGGATGTGATCACTATACAGAATAGCTCTTAATAATAAATAGAAAAACGCACGCGTGTTTGCTGTGACATTCGCCATTCCCTGTGAAATGCAAAATATTCGTAGTGTCAAAATGTGGTACTGAGGAGCTGTGGGGCCCTGGCTGAACCGCCCAGCTTCTCCCATCCTCAGTCCATTTTCAGCTCCCTTGCAGGCGTGGCAGTGACAGTCACTTGCTAATCCGCCTCCCAGGGAGAGAGACCCGTGTTGGGCCTGCCGGACGCAAGCGAGCGTCCTTGTCACGGGGACTGTGGTTTTGACAGATGGGAAGAGAATATTATGAAAGCAGCACAGCCCAACTCAGGCGTGTCCTGCCTTTGCACTCTTCAACTGTTCCCAGTATCCCCTGCAGAATTTGCAGATGCAGCTGCTTTAGAGGCCACCAAGACTCTCAGAAGAGCTTGTTGAATGTTGTCACACCTTATCCTGGTTCTTCGTCAGGGGTGCTCACCTGACAGCCTCCCTGGAGCAGTGTTTAGTTTCCATTAGGCAACAAGCTTCGTTTTCATCGGTCCCTCCGTTAGTCACTCACCCCCTGGCTGGTGGCCGGTCCTCTTATTGGATGTGAACACTCTGAGCATCCAGGTAGCAAAGCCCCCAGAAACCCAGGCTCTGCCCCGAGGCCCCAGCTCCCACTGTGGTCTCTAGTCCCCGCTGCCTCCAACTATGGAGTTCTGTGCCTCAACCCTCTTTAACCTCCAACGGCTGAAGAAGAATAAAAGGTACGCAGACAACCACAGAAAACAGCAGTTTATTAACCTGGACTGATCCAGAAAGGGCTATAAAACGAACACCCTAGCCTATGCAGGGTCATAAATAACAAAGATAATTTTCCCATGTTTTACGCAAGTATAATTTTTGGTGGTAAACAGTAAGATGATATATATGTGTACTTCCTATCCCAAACTGTACACAATTAGCATTTAGAAGACTGTAATTATAGCTTGGTTGGGCTTTTGGTAGGTGCTAAAATTGATTTCTTGGCTGAATTATTTTGCAATAGACTTAAACCACTAATTGTACACCTAAACGAAATTGAGTGTGAACAAATCGAATAACTTTTATTTTACCTTGGATAATAATTTATTGATGCAAATAAAGCTCCTTAATTAAATCTGGCATAGCCAGGCCTGTGGAGGCCCACATAAAGACACTCTGTCACCCAGCTTTAGTGGTGATTTTAATTTTAGAATAATGCTCTGCTATTCTTAGAGAGAATTGTGTATCTATTAAGGACTGTGAAGGTAGTGAGTTGTTTGAAATCAGTGCTTCTTTGAATTTCAGATGGATTTAGGACAGATCTTTTTGGGAGAAGTGCTACTGATTTATAAATTAGAATTAAATATAGCCAAAACTGAAACTTAGGTTACTATTCCTGAAAATAATTTCTTAATTCAGAAGCTTCCAAAGTCTCTCAAAAAAGAGAAGAAATGGGTCAATTGTGGAGACGCACTTTTATTCTGATCAATACATGTTAGAAAATTGATCAAAGAGAAATGATTAATACAACTGCATTAGTTTCCTAGGGCTTCCATAACAAAAGACTGCATACCAGACAGCTTAAAAAAAGAAACGTCTTGTCTCACAGCTCTGGAGCCTAGAAATCCAAAATCAAGGTACCAGCAGGCGCCTCCTCTAGCTTCCGGTGGCTGTCGCGTTCCTTGGCATTCTTGGACTTGCAGCTGAATGACTTCCGTCTCTGCCTCCGTCATCACGCAGCCCCTCCCAGTGTGTGTCTCTGCCTCCACGTGGGATATGAGGGCACCAGTCATCCTGGAATACGGCGTAGTCCACCCACTCTACTGCTGTGTGACTTCATCTTCACTAACTGCCTGTGTCCAAGTAAAGTCACATTCCCAGGTACTAGGGGTTCAGACTCCAACACAGATATTTTGGAGGGGGACATAATTTAACCTTTAATAATAAGAAAAAATATCCTTTCTCAGTTCTATATATCTACTTGGGGAGGCAAACAGAAACTTATTGAACAACTCACGCAAATAAGAATGGCTTGATACGTATATTCTCAGCCTCTTTTAATTCCCCTTAATCACATTCTAAAGGAGATCAGTTCTGGATGTTCACTGGAAGGACTGATGCTGAAGCTGGAACTCCAATACTTTGGCCACCTCATGCGAAGAGCTGACTCATTGGAAAAGACCCTGATGCTGGGAGGGATTGGGGGCAGGAGGAGAAGGGGATGCCAGAGGATGAGATGGCTGGATGGCATCACCGATTCGATGGACATGAGTTTGAGTGAACTCCGGGAGTCGGTGATGGACAGAGTGGCCCAGCGTGCTGCGATTCATGGGGTTGCAAAGAGTCGGACACGACTGAGCGACTGAACTGAACTGAATCACATCCCAGTCGAATATAAGAATCATTATACCCTGAGGGATGTAAAAGTATGTGGTGAAATGAAGGCAACTTCTTCCTGTTTCCCCTGAGACTAGAAGAAGAATGAGGGTTCACCTGCGGTAGGAGAGCCTTAAAGCAATATGCACTTGTGTCAAAATGGTAGAGCATCATGGTGACTGGGAAGCTGCCCCAGGCCCTTCTCTGTGGGGTGTTAGTACCATGGACGGTTCTTCCCTGCCAGAGATGGATGGACTGGAGACATTTTTGGAAGAAAGAGGTGGATTGGCTCAGGCTTTCAAACTGTTTCCCGAGCCTTGAAGTTGTACAAGGCACATATGTGGGGTTCGTCCATGCAAACCCCTTCACTCTGTAGAGGAAGAAGGAACTCGCTCTGTCCTGTGATTCTCCAGACATCGAGTATATTTGAGTTCATCAGGCTATTTATGTTCTTCAAAAGCCTTTTCCTCTCTAATCTTTGGCTCGTAACTAGTCTCTCACCCACTGGCGATGTCTTGATAATGTCTTTTGTGATGCAGAGAGCCAGCTTCTCCTGCGTGGCTACAGTGGTATTTTCCTTATAGTTGTGTGTGTGCGCGCACGTGTGCATGCGCGTGCATGTGTGCACAGACACTGTGAGCATATGTTCTCCACAGGACCTTCTGGAAGGGTCTCCCCTCAGCATTGTCTCTAGGGCCGCCCCTGCCAGAGCCGCAGTGTTGACAGTGGTCCACTGCCAGCGAGCACTGTGATGGGAACCGATCCATCCTCGAAGCAGGGACAAGCTGTTTCCCCGCCTACACCAGTGACTCGTAGCAGCCCCCGCCACCCCTCCCATTGTTATAAAGCTGAGAGAAGTGTCAGGACAATGCAGGGAGGGGACGTGGAGCCCTGGGTCGCCTTGTGGCCTCTGGACTTGCTCGGGACTGATCCTAAATGTACCGTTTCCATCAGATGCCTGACTGACGTGGTGGATGTGATGATGTCCTCCTCGTGATGAGCAGTTCTGGTCATATAATCACTTGATGTTCCATTTTCAGCCTGATTGCTATTATCTATCATCACTACAGGAGCTGGTTTTTATTTTAAAACTTTTTCCAAGTTCTTCCTAGTTTCTTTTAATTTTTTTAAATTCAAAATCTACCTTTATTATTATTTTTAAAAATGTCTTAATTTTTAAATTAATTATTATTATTTTTTGTTGCTGCACCGCACAGTATGCAGAATCTGAGTTCCCTGGCCAGGAACTGAAACTGCACACACCCACACACACACCCCCCCACCCCCAGACCCCCACCCTCCCACCACCGCCCCCCGCCTTTGGAGCATGGAGTTTTAACCACTGAACTGCCAGGGAAGTCCTGGAGCTGTTTTTTGTTGTTGTTGTTGTTTTTTTAAACTTTCACTCAGTAAGTTTAATGACAACACTCAATTCAGTAGAGTACAAAACAGGATAAGACAGCTTTGGGTGACTGACAAGTCCTTTATTCTATATTGTCCTTTTAGGGTTTTATTTTTATACCAATACTGTGATATGCTTAAAATATAGATCAGTAAATAAAAGTATTAAAAAGACAAGTACAGAAAATACATTCAATAAATTAAAACAAAAAACAAAGCTCTGGAACAAGATGAGCCTTAACCGAAGCTGTTTGGATATACCCAAGGAGCTACTTTTTTGAGCCTTATCCCAGGTCTCTGGTCTCAGCGACCCTATTTAATATGCACATCAGCCAAGAAAGGCCCGCCAAAGGTTTGTTTTAAAAGGTAAACAGATGTAGACTTCTTTTGTAATACACAAAGTGCTAATTTCAGTAGATCCATTAAAATAGAGAACATCTGAGAAAGATCATCAAATAGTCAATCAATCCAAATTAATGTCAGACATCAGTTTTACAGCACTCTTTTAAAATCTATATAAATTTCAAATTTTTGAATAGTTTCTTAAACTTTATAGAAAACTCTCTGCAATCTCAAATGCTTATTAACATAAGCATACATGAAATACCTTTGTAATAGAAACAGTTGTGCAAATGTTACTAAGGTACTATCTATGGTCCTAAAATAGGCCACTTCCGTCTAATAATGATGGATCATCATAATAGGTACATGAATGTATCGTGGTAAACAGAACTGCTGTGTACATGAGCCGTACCTGAGGCTCCAGTAGTCATGGGTGTGAGGTGACCACAGGACGTCCATTACTGAAGCCTCCACAGTGTGCGCAGCTGAAGGACGACCTTTAGGATCTTCATCAGTGCACACAGAGAAGAGCTCGGTTCCTCTCTGGTACGTTTCACCCAGTTCTTCCGTGTTAATAGGTGGCCTCATTCCCAAAGCTGCCTAGCAGGCATCATTGTCAAAGTCACTTTCATCAAAAGTTTCATCATCATCATCGTCTGGAAAACTGATGTGTGGGATAGATAAAGTCATCATTGCCCACTGAGTAAGGCCAAAGGCAAATATGTCTGCCTTGTCGGTAGTAATACCATCCTCCTCCAGAGCTTCTTTAGGTCTCCCAGGCTCAGTGCTAAAGGATCAGGTCTCAGGGGCAGTCACAGTCATGCTTTCATCCGATGGCAGAGAGACTCCTACATCACAGATTTTAATTGTTTCAAAGTCACCTTTAATAACAACGTTTGAAGACTTTATATCTCTACGGAGCAGTTTCTTATCTTGGTGTAGATGCTTTAACCCTCTTACCATGTTCAAAGCAACTTTTAAAATTATGGCTGCTGGAGAAGGATCTTGGCTGTCTTTATTTTGTTCTTCTATTAAGTCATTCAGAAACTTTTCACCTCCATATTCCATAGCAAGGTGGACAACCATCGCCAGCTTCAGTGAAAGCTATAATGTTTGGATGATTGAGTCTTTTCAAATTCTTAGCTTCATGAGTTAGTCTCTTTAGATACATACTCTGATAAACATCATTACATCTAGGATTAATCTTTTTCACAGCCCGAGGAGAATGAGACAAGACTCTTGGAGATCTTTTCTTAAGGTAGACATTTACTCTAGTACCAAAGCCAAGCTTCTGCATAAATGAAGAGGCGGGGATATTTATACATGGCGTTAAACATGACGCAGACTTCCTTTTTTCACATTATCTGCTTGGTGTCTTGAAACTATTGGTTTCTTCCATTGTAATAATCACTCAAGTTCTGGAGCCACGAGGTAGGACGACGAGACATCCAGGGAAAGGCTATTTTGAAAACTGGTCCCAAGTGGCCCCAAAGAGTCCGCGGCCGCCTGGGGGTCCCACCTGCCAACACACGGACTCAGCAACTGTCATTGTGAATCTGCCGGGCTTTTCCCAGGAGCTGGTTTTTAAATACGAGTGTTTTCACAGTAAATAGTCCCTGAAATGGAATGGCCATGACCTCGGTCTAGAACCCTCAATATTTTGCACCGTTGATCTCCCACCGGGGCTCGTCTAAGGTCCCTCACAGCATCTTATTCTACTCTGGATACGTCTAGCACTGATGGATCTGATAAATTATGTGGCCTCAGTAGCAGGATAAGCTGCACTGAAACCTAGAATTTCTGGAGAGCCACTTATACTGTGGGCCTCACTCAAGCCCAGCACTCAAGAAATAGTATCAAGCGCAATATAGGCTGCCCCCCAAATCCAAAGTGTCCCCAAGCCATGGACCATTTTATACAGGGTAATCATTTACCTTAGAGGGCATCCCCGTAAGAGGCACCGACCTCTTAGGTCTTCATCAGTATGGCAGGACTTAGGAAGCTTAAAGAATTGTTATGTTCTGACACATGTGTTTCACTCTAGCCTTCAAAGCCCTCACTACTTCCTGTCTGCCCTTCCAATTAGCATGATGCCAAAAGCACAGTAGACCAGCATGGTATTCTGGGGACTGTCAAGATGACAGAGGGCAGGAAGATGAGTGTGCCCGTGGGGTAAAGCGGTGAACCTGCATTTCTGTCCTTTTGACGTAATGCAGCTGCTTTTGGCTGTCTCTCCTAGGAAGGTTTTAAAAGAACTCACTGCCAGATGGATAGTCGCAACCCAAGTACCAAAGACTGTGTTGATCTGTTCTGGTTTAGATTAGATACCAGCTCTAATTCATCAGCTACAGTTGGGACTACTCATTGGGGAAGTTTTTGGTAATCTACCATCAGTCATGAAAATCCAGGGCTTCCCTGGGGTCTCAGTGATAAAGCGATAGCCCACCTGGTATCGGACTTCCCTGGTAGTCCAGTGGGTAGGACTCTGAGCTCTTGATGCAGGGGTCTTGAGTTCGACCCCTGGTCAGGGAACTAGATCCCACATGCCACAACTAAGACCTGGCAAAACCTAGACAAACAATTAAATAAAATATGAAAAATAAATGCAGGAGCTTCTGGAGACTTAGGTTCGATCCCTGGGTCGGGAAGATCCCCTGCAGAAGGAAATGGCAACCCACTCCAGTGGGCCGAAGAGACTGGCAGGCTACAGTCCATGGGGTTGCAAAGAATCAGACACATCTTAGCAACTGAGTATGCATCTGTGGAAATCCATCTGACTTTTGTAGAAACTATAACAGATGAGTTGAATGGGGGTAAGACGGCAACTTTCACCCGTGTTCGTTAGATTCCTGAGGGTAGCACCGATCTCAGCCATTCTGCAGAGATTTGCTGTTGTATCTGAGGGTGGGGGTCACCTCCTGGAGTTTCCACTTGTTCCTTCCTGCCTTCTTGGTTGGGTTTCTGCCAGCTGCTCAGCCTATACATTCTAGGCAGCATCCTGGGACAGAGGAAGTGAGCACAGGGTTCTCAGACCCTCAGAACCGCAGGGAGACGAGCCTGGGTACTCTGCTGTCTTTCTCCTGAGCTCTTTGCCAATTTATTTGCAGCAGAAAAGCTGCGAAGATAAGCAGGAAGTGGCTGCTCGGAGGCTGAGAAGCTCAACAGAGATTTCAGCAGGCTGATAGTACTGGGAAGACAGAACTGTGGATTCAGCGTCTCCCCGGGAGGAGGGGTCCTTGAAGAAACCCCTGGCTGGCAGGTGGAACCCTAGCAGTAAGGGCGAGTGAGAAATGAACCAGCCTCTGAGGCTGAACCATGTTCTGGATAAGCTCAGTCACAGATTAGATTAAAGTGCTCTGTTTGCCAGAAGCAAATAAATCCTCTCAGGAAAAAGGACATCATTCACAGACCTTACAAGTTTCCATGCACAATACTGGGATCCAGCCCAAAGAGCAAAAACAGACGATAGAAAAAGGCCTGCTGCTAGCAGATATGCAGGTGCATCAGATGTGAATTTTAAATAACAGCGATTAGTAATAAAGAAAATAGAGTAAAATGGTGAAAATAGAGTAAATGGTGAAAATAGGATGGCTAGAAATCTGATGAAATGAACCAGCTATTGCTATACACTGAAATGTCACTGAAAAAAAAAAAAAAAAAGCCAGACATAAAAGACTCGTATAATTCCTCTACAGTCATATAAATTAAAAAAAACAACAACAACTGGGGACTTCCTTGGCAGTCCACTGGTTAAGACTTCACCTTCCAGTTCAAGGGGTGTGGGTTTGATGGGACAGCTAAGATTCCACATGCCTCACGGCCCAAAAACCAAAGCACAAAAGTGCCGGGAGCCAGCGTGAGGAACTCCGCCCATGGCAAAGGTCATGAGGAAGGAGGCTTGGCATATGCAAAGGCGTGATCAAGCCTCAGGAAACCCCCTGTTCCCGAGCATCTAACCCCAAAACCAGAGTCTGTTTTATGCTCTCACCTACACCTCTGACTTTACGGGGGGCTCTCCCCCATAACCGTTTCTCTCGGAGAAGGAGTAAACGTGCAGCTCCAAGGCAATAAAACTTCCTGGGCGTGACAAGAGTGTTTCAGCTTATGGACTCCTCTGAAGTTTATCTAGCCCTCCTGTATAGGTTCGTCCAGCCACATGTGATTTACAGCCTCCCAACCTGAGAGGCACGAGATGTTTTAGACTTACTAAAGGCAAATTCTTTTGGGGAGTTAGAAATTATTAGTATAGTGTGTTGGTTAGGAATTATATTGGTGAAGGGTTTTTCATTTGTTGTGTCAATAATTGCTGCTAATTCCCTGCTCTGGGTGGGACAAGGATGTCTCAGGTCAAACCTCTCTGCTGACAGACTAGCCTGTGTGACAGGATTATCCATACTCCTGCCACTGTGCACATGATTGCTTACTACCTCTCAACCATAAACAGCACAGGGAGTTTTGGAGTATTCTGAGAGTCTTAATTAGCACAGGGCTTTTTCTTCTTGTTGAGTCAATGATTGCCGCCATGCCTCCATATCCTTAGGCACCTGGGAATATATTAATCAATGTATTTGGAATATAGAAAAGGAAATACAGTAGTTTTTGATGTTAGCGATACTAGACTTTTTGAGTTAATGGATTTTCTCTTTTGTAATAGATCACTGTGCTTTGTTATAAATCATTGTGTCCTTGCTATGTAAAAACGTAACTTTATCATATCTTAAGACCAAATAGATCTTAAGGGGAACATTGGTGAAAGGATTTTCATTTGTTGGGCTGATGTTTGCTGCTAAATCTCCATGTTCCCTACGCTTATAATGAATATAACTAGCATATAGGAAGAAATAAGCATTAACCTTTAAGCATATAGGAGAAATAAGTATTAACCTTTAAGACTAATCATGTTAACCTTGGGTTAAATAAATTCCTTTCTTGATTGTAACTCACTATACCCTCAACCCTATAGGAATGTAACTTTATTTGGAGGGTGGTGCCTGGTTTAAGAAAAAACACCCTTGGGAGAAATAAGTTTTTTGGTTATCAGAAAGAAAGGATCATAAAATGTCAGCAGGTCTCACTCATGGCCAGAAGATGATGTACCTTTTTTATACATTTATGTGAAGCACCTGATTTTGATAAAGGTCAGGACTGCTGACTCCCGCGTGACTCTATATTCATCCCTATGTGTAACAAAAGGTATATAAGCAAACCCAAAAATAAAGGGATCTGATCAGTTTCCGGAAAGACTGATTCCCCCATGTCGTTTCTCTCTTGCTCCCGTTTTTCTGGCTGAATTCCCATCTGGAGCATGGATGCTATTCCACGTAATCCAAGTTATTCAGCCTCTTTTTCTCCACTAATCTTCCTACTACACTATCCATTTCTAATCTCTCTATATCTGTGATTAAATACGTATTTTTCCAAAGATGCCGACTCCGTCCCCACCTTCGAATCACCCTGGATCCACCGGGGCTGGACCCCGGCACAAAAGAGAACCAATATTGTAACAAATTCAATAACAAATTTAAAAATGGTCCAGATCAACCTCCCAAACCACCCCCACCCCCAGCCCCACCAAAAAAACCCCTAATCCACACTGCTCAAGGCTGCTCACCTTTGGAGAAGAGGCAAGGGGCTAGGAGGCACAGTGAGGCCTCTGAGAATGCCATTCGGGCGGCAAGTGTGTTCTTTTTGAGAATATTTATCAAAATCTACACGGAGAACTTATACACTTTTCCATAAAAGTTAGCCAAAAAGACAGAGAAGCGGCCGCATGGCCTCAGGCTTGACGGTACAAATAATTGGCATGTTAGAGAGAGTTCGGAGGGCCCTTCCCACTTCTATTGCTCCCGGTCTATTTTGAGCCACCATCGGCTCTTGTCTGGGTTCACGTGGAGCCTCTGACCTGACCTTCCTGCCCCAACCTCTGTCCCCTGGAGTTTACTTTCAACACAGACACAGAGGATCCTTTTGAGATGAAAGTTTGTGGTGTGGCAGCTCTTCTGAAACCCTGCAGTGGGCTCCTAGCTGCCCTCGGAAAACCGCAGAGGTCTTCCCTGGGGCATCCAGCCCTGATCACTTCCGGCCCCACCTCTCACTGCTGGCCCTGGACCCCTGGAGCAGCCACCCCAGCCTCCTCCATCCTTGGATGTGCCAGGCACCGCCCTTCAGGCCTTGGTCCTGGCCCCTCTCCTCCTGGCTCCCTCCTGCAGGTCAGGCCATGGTCCCTACACTCTTCCAGACGTTCTTGCCCCCTTTTCCTGCTCAACTTAATTTTCCTCTCCATAGTTACCACTTTCTAACGTGTTGTACAATGTCCTTTTCTTCTCATACTCATAACTCATTATCTCTCTCCCCTGCAAGGCGGTAGACTTCACAAGGACAGGATGGATTTTTGTTCACTGGGTGTGTTCTATGCACAGAACAGCGCTCAACACAAAATAGATGTGCAATAAATATTTTAAAATATATGTTGATGACGCAGAAGCAAACGGAGAAGCAAAATCAGAGGACAAACAGGTAACTCCGAAAGAGAACTGGGGCCAGATAGTAGAGTTTTTGTCTCTAAGCTACAGCTCGTATTTACAAGCTGTAATTAAAACGTGCATGTTTATATCAATAAATCTCTGCGTTCTCAATGGTCTGTTTCTGCAGTAAACAATCCTATTCAGTGTTGCATCGTTGCAAGAGGATTGACACTAGATCGAGCTAAATTAGGGGTTTCCCCAGTGGCTCAGAGGTAAAAAATCTGCCTGCAATGCAAGGAGCCACTGGAGAAGCAAATCTGACCCCTGGGTCAGGAAGAGCTCCTGGAGGAGGTCATGACAACCCACCCCAGTATTCTTGCCTAGAGAATCCCACACACCGAGGAGCCTGGTGGGCTACGGTCAGGGGTTAACACAGAGTCAGACACGACTGCAGTGACTTAGCAGGCACGCAGAGCTAAGGGCGCCTCCTCTGCGCCGTTCCCCACTCACAGGGCCCCGAGGAACCCGCGGAACCTCTGGGGTCTCAGTTTCCTTGTCGTGTGGGATTGGATGCCATGCCACGCGTAAACCCACAGCCCCCGCGTGCGTTCAGCAATGGTCTCTCGAGTACCTACTGTGCTCCTGGTGCTCTCCCAGACTCTGGGGGCACTTGAGTTATTCCTCATTTTGTGTTTACTGAGGTCCACTCGCCCCGCTAGTACAAAACAGGGCAAAGCGCCTGCCCCGGAGCTCACACTGCAGGGAGGGAGACAGTGGTGGGGCGAGACACAAGAAGCACACGTTTGGTAAGCTGGAGGGAGGTGGGGCTTCGGGGAATATCCAGGAGAAGGGCTAGGGCCGGGAGGATGCATTGGGTCGGGGTGGGGAGGGTGCGATCTTCCCATCACGGAGTCTTTTCTTTTTTTAAATAACGTTACTTTCCTTTTTGAACTATTTTTTAAAATTTTTCTGTTTTGCTTTTGGCTGTGCTGGGCCTCCATTGCCGTGCAGGCTCTTCTCTGGCTGTGCTGAGTGCGGTTACTCTCTAGGTGCAGTGCCTGAGCTTCTCGTTGCGGTGGTTTTTCTTTCTTTTCTTTTTTCTCTTGTTGCGGGCACAGGCTCCAGTCAGCCTTCAGCAGCTGTGGCTCCCGGGCTCTAGAGCACAGGCCTGGTAGTCATGGTGCATCGCTGCCCTCTGGCACGTGGGATCTTTCCGACCCGCGTCTCTGGCACCCGCTGCATTGGCAGGCGGATTCTCTCCCCCGAGCCACCTGGGAAGCTCTTCATCGCGGCAGCCTGAGCTTGGGGATGAGCCATGGTGCCTGCCTTCCAGGGCTCACAGCAGAGTGCCTCTTCCAGGACACATGGGCACAGCGTGGACTCCAGGGCTGACCTCTGCTGTGGCGGCAGATGGCGCTTTGCTACGGAGGGAGAAGTCTGAACGCGAGGCCTTGTGAGCCCGCAACACGCCTTCTGGGTCAGGGGTCGCTGACTCAGTTGCCCACAGTCGGCAGGCCCGGGGAGGTGCCCTGTCCTAGACCAGGGGATCGCTTCCTTCTCTAGTGAAAGCGGTGACAAAGGCTGGGCATTTACAGGATGGGAGAGAATTAGCCTCGTGCCGATGTCTAAATCTGCACAATTTGAGAACTAGAGTAGACCCAGGTCCAGAGAGGATAAAACGCTCATTTTGTGACTGTCATAGTTACAGACTTTCCAGAAAAGGAGAAAAATCCATTATCTCCTCTAAAGGATGTGATAGGCAGTTTCTGCTAAATATTGCATCAAAGAAACTTGAACCAATTCTCCGCACTGAGTTTATGGTGCAGTCTACGGCTCCCCTAAGACAGTAAATGATGATGGAGTGAGGAATATTTACCAAAACCGAAAGTGGGAGCCATTTATTTAGTCATTAACTGTGAGACTGGCCATGCTAAAATTATTACGCTGAAGAAACTCATTTCTTAAACACATAAATAACCTCGAGCACATCATTTAAAAGTTTCCGTTTTCACTGTTCATTTAAAAGGAGAGGATTAGTTAAATAATCCTAACTCTATTAAGGTTTTATTTTAGGGAGATCGGAACATTTCCATAGACGAGGAGGCTGGGTGAGCCACCTCTGTGCACCAGAAGTAATAGAGCTTCCTGTGAAGAGGGGGCTTGAGTGTTCCTCAGGGGGTTTCTCCAGAGAAGCTGTCGTCGTTCACTGAGCAGTTGTAAAGACAGCAAGCCCTTTGTTAATCGGGAACTTTCTCCTCTCCTCTGTGCCTGCCTTCATCTGCCCCTTTTCTTTCTTTAGGACTGAGGTCAGCTTCTGCAACCTCCAGGCAGTGAAATCCCAGCACGTCTTTCCATCCTTCTCGCTCACCTGTGACACCCAGGGTCTGGGCTGCACGTGGTGTTCCTCCTTCTCCCCACCTGAACATGCTTCTTCTTCCAGCAGCGCAGGAGACAGACCCTCAACAGCCAGCTAGAGCCGATAGGTGTCCCCAGCGACTCTTTCTTAGATTAATTTTTATTGGAGTATAGTTGCTGCACAGCACTGCATTATTTCTACTGCAGAGCGAATGAGCCAGCCACACACAGACACGAGTCCCTCCCTCTTGGACTTCCTTCCCTTTCAGGTCCCCACAGAGTGTTCCAGAGAGTTCCCTGTGCTGCACAGCAGGTTCTCATTACTCACCTACTTTATAGACAGGATCAACAGTGCACACGGGTCAGTCCCAGTCTCCCAACTTCTCCCACCCTCCCCTTCACTCCTTGGTGTCCATATCGCTGGAGAGGGTGTGGAGAAAAGGGGATCCTCGTGCCCTGTCGGTGGGGGTGTAAATTGACACAGCCACTATGGAAAGCAGCATGGAGTTTCCTTAAACAGCTGAAAATACAACTAGCATATGACCCAGCAATGCCGCTACTTGGGCATGTACCCAGAAAAAGCCATAATTAAAAAAGATACATGAGCCCCAGTGTTCGTAGCAGCACTATTTACAGCAGCCAGGACATGAAAGCAATCTCAATGTCCATCAGCAGAGACGTGGGTAAAGAAGATGTCTTACCAAATCATTCTGGAGACCATTCTGGGCACTTCCTGTGTGTTAGACAATTTGTTATGAATTACCACTAAAACTTTCCCAAGCGTCTGCTTCTTCTGAGTTCACGAGGCATGGACCCTCTTCTGCCTGAGATGGTTTCTGGGAAATAAAGTAAAGATTTCCACTTCTTTACTGCCTTCTCTCTTTGAAACTATAACATCTTTAGTAGCTTTAATTACCATCAGGACCACAGAGAGCCTGGAGGAGAGTTCTACAGCAATAGATGCAGGGATAAAATGATTCAAATGACTTGCTTTATTTTTCCTAGTCAAAGAGCCATGCCTGTACATATTGGGAAATGTAGCAATTAAAAATAGGCAAAAGGAAAAATAAACTCTATCATAAGCCCTCTCAAGGGGACAGTTCAGTTGACAGCCTTCTCGTGTTTGTACCCACACGTACGTCTTTCCCTTTTTCCAAGAATGGAATCATTTTGGACCCACTGATCCACAGCATGCCTTTTCACTTAGAAACACGTCCTGAGTGCTTTCCCATGTCCTTGCATTGTCTCCTGCATGTAGTTTGGACTGATCTACTCTTCTTGGCTTCCGTCTTTTAAAGTCCTGGATCCCCTGTGGGGGCAAATTCTGCCAGCCCCACCTTCACAACAGACCCAGAAACCCGCCTCTGCTTGCACCCTGGTCCAGGGCATGCTCATCTCACGTGTGGAATATTGCAAAGCTTTCTTGGGGCGCTCCATCCTCTGAACCTGTTCCTTGAGCCCGTCCCAACATTCAGCATAGAGTGGCCTTTGGAAAACTGGCCTTCACGTCGCTCTTCTGCACAAACCTGCGCGGCTTCTCCCTGCGTGGAGGAGACGGCGAGGCCGTCACTGCGGTCAGACTTCCCACGTCCCCTCCCCACCTCTTCCCCTCTCATTCACTCCACTTCAGGGCAGTGGCTTCCCTGCTGTTCCTTGAACATGCTCCCGCCTCAGAGTACGTGATTGGCAGTGGCTTCTTTCTAGAACATTCTCTCCCCATCACCCCCACATCTGCTCCACAGAGAGGATGTAGGCATGAAGAGCATAAATGGATGATCCTCTGACTTGCCATCTGGGGCATAATCATTTCCCCTCAGGCTTCTTGGGCCCTGCTGCTTAGACCTCTGCCCCCAGCATGCTTCCCACGCAGAAACCCTTGCTCTCGCTGGGAGCAGGGTGGTGAGGACCTGGTCCTCCCACAAAGAAAGCTGATGCTTGTCTCTGGCTCCTGGGAGGCCAGCTCCCTGCCTGATCAGAGAGTCTTTGCTGTTCAGCGCGGGCTCCTTGGACCTCACATGATCATGTATGCTAACGGGGGCGGAGTGGCTCACGACCCTCGGGCCAAGTGATACCAGCCCCGACTCCGCAGAGAGGGGAACTAGCCTGGGGTTCAACCTCGGGCACCACTGGCCCATTGCTTCTGCCTTCGTAACAGGTGAGCGTGCCAGGCTGGGGTACCTGACGCAGACTGTCACATGCTGATGCTGTTAATAAGAGGCTGGGAATCCTGAGGACAGTGGAGGCCTCGTGTTTGGGACCCCAGCTCTACCTTGCATGTATCTGTCTGGTTGCAGTCTTTTCCCTACAACAAACCCTAGTTATGAGGGTAACAGTTTGAGTGAGGGCCGTGAGTCCTTCCAGTGACCTGTTGGCGGCAGGGGCTGTTTCAGAAAGCTCCTGACCCTGAAGGTGGTGTCAGAAGCCAGGGAAGCCTTGGGGGCTGTTCGCTCAGACTTGCAGCTTGACTGGCTGCAGGTAAGGCCCCGTCTGCCTCTGAGCCGCCTTTAGACAACAGACAACCCTCCATTACCTTGTGTTAATAATCCAGATGTTCCACCGTCATCCCAAGAAATGGTCACATGCTCTTAACAAAGGTCCGTCTAGTCAAGGCTATGGTTTTCCCAGTGGTCATGTATGGATGTGAGAGTTGGACTGTAAAGAAAGCCGAGCGCCAAAGATTGATGCTTTTGAACTGTGGTGTTGGAGAAGACTCTTGAGAGTCCCTTGGACTGCAAGGAGATCCAACCAGTCCATTCTAAAGGAGATCAGTCCTGGGTGTTCATTGGAAGGACTGATGTTGAAGCTGAAACTCCAATATTTTGGCCACCTCATGCAAAGAGTTGACTCACTGGAAAAGACCCTGATGCTGAGAAAGATTGAAGGCAGGAGGAGAAGGGGACAACAGAGGATGAGTTGGTTGGATGGCATCACCGACTCAATGGACTCCGGGAGTTGGTGATGGACAGGGAGGCCTGGCGTGCTGCGGTTCATGGGGTCGCAAAGAGTCGGACATGACTGAGTGACTGAACTGAACTGAACTTATGTTGTTCAGTCACTCAATCGAGTCCCACTCTTTGCGACCCCATGGACTGCCACACACCAGACTTCCCTGTCCTTCTCTGTCTCCCGGAGTTTGGTCAAACTTAGGTCCATTGAGTGGATGCCATCCAACCGTCTCATTCTCTGTCACCCCCTTCTCCTCCTGCCCTCTGTCTTTTCCAACATGCTCTTATAGCTTATGGTAGATATCAAAGGCGTTTCTTGGGGGAAATAACGAGGTCCTTGTCATTGATGCAGTTCCGTAGTATATATCATATACTTATTAGGTACCCGACTCCGTGCAGGCAGGTGTGTGGCCTGCCCTCTGTACAGCAGAGGCTCTCACTTGTGCCTGCCACGGGCAAGTTCATTGTTGCTCATCCTCAGACAGAATATTTACAAAATAAAGCCAAACGCTTCTATTTGTGCTTACTCTGACCTTTCACATGAAACAAATCCTTAACATTGGCAAAGGGCTTGACAAGCATTTAGTATTAATTAATTCTTGCCCGTCTCTGGGGAGCAGGCAAGCGTTCTTGGGAACAATATGGACTGTTTCATTAGGCAGGTAAGCCGTTCGCCTCGAGGCTGCATTTGCCTTGAGGCTCAGGCTGCTCTTGCTGTCAGGATTCCTCTGGCCCTTGGCAGGCCTAGTGGGGCCTCCTGTCTCCAGGCTTGGAGGCAGGGATGGACAGGGCCCCGCCCTGCGCCTTTGTCTCTTTTCTTCTCCTTTCACTGACAGCCTCATGCCAGACTTCTCCAGTTCTAGCTTTTTCCCCGACTTAGGAAATGAATTGGACTACAATTTACATGTGATGATTAAAAGAAGGTCCCACTGGGGTCTGTGGCTGACATTGTGTAAACTTGCTCAGGCTAAATGTCTGTCCTTTGAAATCTTCTACAGTTTTCCAGGTAACTATTTTGTTATTTCTAAAATTGGCACCATGACTTTTGCCTGGAAGGCTGTGTGGGCCTTCTCCTCTTCCGTCCTCCTGCTCCTCCCCTGTAGGCCCACGTCCCTCTGTCCAGACACAGGCTGGAGGCACTGATGGAGCGTGGCGGGGGCGGGTGTGTGTGTGTGTGTGTGTGTGTGTGCGTGTGTGTGTGTGTGTGGCATTCTTCGCCAGACTCTAGGTCGTCCAAATTTTCCCTGCCTGCTGGAAGTGTCTTCCCGGGCGGCTCAGTGGTAAAGAACCAGCCTGTCAATGCACAAGGCATAAAGCATAAGAGATGCAGGTTCATCCCTGGGTCAGAAAGATCTCTTGGAGGAGGGCGTTGCAACCCAGTCTAGTATTCTTGCCTGGAGAATCCCGTGGACAGAGGAGTCTGGTGGGCTACAGTCCAGGGATAGTAAAGGGTCGGACATGACTGAAGTGACTAAGCACTGAAAGTGTCAGTAATTAGAACACCACGCCGACAGCCTTGCCACATGTTGTGTGGCCATCCGTTAGATTGGAGGAGCATAGTGACGTTAGCTTAAGAGACAGCAGACCCCTCTCCCCATCGCCCCTGCTTCTCTGCTGTTTGTGCGGGCATAGCTGTCCCACCGTCAGGCAGAGGCCTGCTTGTCGTCCCTTTCTTCTCTCAGCGAGGGCTTTGCACATCCCTAACGCACCGTGTGGTTGGTAGTACTCTGATTCTCCAGAAGGCAGTTCTCTTCTAATTTCAGACTGCAGTCCTCCACACTTTTGAATTCAGGTGTGGCTGGGTGTTGAGCTCCATCCAGAGCAGGATGTGAGAGTAAAGATGATGCACGTTCTTCCTGGGCGAAGGCCTCCCTCTTCTGCCCTGGAGACACTGAAGCACCCCCATGGAGACGGCGGGGTTTTGAGATGGGGTAAAGTAACCTTGGAGATGGCAATGGTACCCCACTCCAGTACTCTTGCCTGGAAAATCCCATGGACAGAGGAGCCTGGTAGGCTGCAGTCAATGGGGTCGCTAAGGGTTGGACACGACTGAGCGACTTCCCTTTCACTTTTCACTTTCATGCATTGGAGAAGGAAATGGCAACCCACTCCAGTGTTCTTGCCTGGAGAATCCCAGGGACGGGGGAGCCTGGTGGGCTGCCATCTATGGGGTCGCACAGAGTCGGACACGACTGAAGTGATTTTGCAGCAAAGTAACCTTGAAGCAAATCCCTCCCCACCACCAGCCCATCCTGGACATGTAACACAAAGGGAAATAATCTTTTAGTGTTCTCAGCCTTTAAGATTTGCTGGTGTTTGTTATTAGGACCCCGCCTAGCTCTGGGTTTGGAAAACGACTGCTCCTGGGCTGAATCTGGCCCTCCACTTGCGTTTATAAATAAAGTGTTATTGTAACACAGCTTCACACATTCATATACGCCCATTACACACACATACAGTTGCTTTCATGCTGCAGTGACATTGGAGAAGCATTCCAGCAGAGGCTGCATGACCCAGGAAGCAGAAAATATCTTCTATTTAATATCTGACCCTTTAGAGAGAAAGTTAGCTGATGCCTGCCTATCCTGATACACTCAGTGAAAGCTCCTTGAATTATTACATTGACAATGTAAAAGGTAGAAGCCCAAAACTGATTCTAAAATGGCATCTGATTATTTTGAGTGATGATCTGTGCAGCTTAATTGGCAAGCACTAAAAGAATGCCATAAGTGTTAGACTTGGGGGCTTTCTCCTTGGGGCGCTCTGGGCTTGCGAGTAGGGGAAGTTTCTCCCTGCTTTTGGGAAGTAAGGACTCAAAGTGAGAAAAAGAAGGTAAGAAAATAAAAAACCCAAGGACTCTGTGTGGGCTGAGGGATTTCTCACCACGATCTCCATCAAAATAAATCCACTCATTCACTCACTTGCTCACTCATTCATTCACCAAGCGTGTCGTAAGCTGCTGTCCCTAGGTCCATGGCTGAATGGAAAGCCCATAGCCATCACGAGACAATCTCACTCGCGGGTGATGCTCGCAGAGCAGTGGTACCGTCTGCCAGTCAGGGTCTCCCCTGATGTTTACCCCACCCTTGATCTAGCCAGCGTGGTAGCTGGTGTCCCTGAGGCTGAAGCCAGGCAAAGTCTAAGAACTGCTGATTCACCTGCCAGAATACTTGGGAATTTTCCTCCCTACGAAGTAAGGCCTGGAACAATGTCTTCACACGCAGCTTCTCACGGGGACAATTCCTAGATCGTTGCTTCGGCCGGGACCCCCCTGCTGAGGCTCGTCACACGCAAGAACTTTGTCCAAGCGCTTCTGCTGTTGGCTCTTTTCACCGGATCCCCCCTAACGACAGCCTAGAAAGAAGCATCATCCTGACGATAACAGAATGATTGAGACTTGGGTTTTCTTTTGGAGGGGGAATGTCTGGGGAGGAAGGAAGGGGGTAGGTGAGCCAGGTGGGAGGTAAACGAGAGGAAGATACACAGCAGCAGAGGTGATAGTGAACTGGCAATGCCGTCTGCAGTTTTCTGTGAAGTTTGCCTTCCCCACATCTCTACCTCCAGCGAATTGATTCGGTACCCAGTTCCAGCCATCGTCTTACTTCAAGTTCGGTTGCCTAGGAAACAGAGGCACACTGCTGGGACAGTCTGCCTGTGTCCTGTGCCGACTGAGGCCATTAAAGCCCATCAACTCGGCCTCCGAGAAGCAACTGAACACGGAGGGTTTCAACTTCCAGCCGGGTTCTTATTTATTTATTTTACTGCCTCGGCAGCAAAATGAGATATCGAACCATTCACTCTATCGATTGGGGCGGTTTTCCCCTGCACCCCTCGGATGCCCGAAGCCCTCCGGAGCTGGTGGCAGCCCAGAGGCCTTTTGTTAACGGTGGGTCCTCGCCGGGATAGCTAGGCAGCTTCCAGCCTCCAACCCCCAGGGCAGGGGCCCAAGCAAAGGGGCACACGGACCATCAGGCTTACAGAGCCTTTGAACATGTGAAGAAACCCACTCATGGGCCTCTCACAGAAAAACACACATGCACACAGAACTTTGCATGCATTTTAAGGAAGGAACTGGATTCCCAGGCTAAACAAGTTTGTTCTGCTTTCATTTGGGAGAAAAAAAAAAGTAAATACAGGTCAAAGGTGTCCAAGATTTAACAATCCACTGTCTTGGGGACCGTGTGACCCAAAGAAAGAACTGCACTTCGCTGCACCTCCTGGGTCCTCTCGACCTGCTCGAAAAACAGAGGACTTGACAGACACCATATCTCGGTGTCTTCCACCTGCTGTATGGTTTTGTGATCTAAGAATGATTTTTACATTTTTAAGTGTAAAGTGGGGAAAAAAAGACTGTTAGGTTTTTGGGGAGACTGGTTGCTTGAAGAACTGAGGAAGTTGCTTCTTGGCTCCAAAGCCTAAAACATTTACTGCCCAGTCCTTTATAGAGACTGGCACACTTGGTGAGGGGAGGGGCAGTGATGTCAGGGGCACCGCTTGGCTTCATCCACTGTGATGGCTCTTAGCCCACAGGCCAAGGGCCCAGTGTGGATGCTGGGACAGCCTCCAAGAATGTCCAACCCACTTAGACATTCGGAGACGGGGAGAAGGGGCACCAGGGGTGATCTGCGGACCTGGGGGCCCCACTGTGAGCCGGGGCTGGGCCAGGTCTCCCTTTTGGAGTCTGATTAAGGCAGACAGACGTGACATTGATTTGTGTCTCTACAGCATCAGTTCGGACCCGGGTCTAATGGTCCCCGCAGCGTTGGAGTACTTGACTTTCCTCAGTGGCCAGTCTCCTGTGTAAATGGCCACGGCCCTTTGGGGGAGACTCGGGAACCCGTCACCCTTATGCTTGCCGCTTGCTGCAGCCTTTCCTCCCTTCCTCTCTCCCCCTCCTCCTCCTGGGGACCAAGATTCTCCCTCAGTCCCTGGACTCTGGACCCCAAACCTGGATCCACTCTGGAAACAGAGCAGACAGGGGCCCGGCCCTGAGCCTCCAGTGCGTCCACCCCAGGCATCTTGGACCACGCAGACGGGACGCTCGCCTCACCGACTGCCTGTCCGTTTTGCCTCTAGGGCCCACGCTGCTGCTGCTGCTGCTGCTAAGTTGCTTCAGTCATGTCTGACTCTGTGCCACCCCATGGACAGCAGCCCTCCAGGCTCCTCTGTCCACAGGATTCTCCAAGCAAGAACACTGGAGAGGGTTGCCATTTTCTTCTCCTCTAGGGCCCACGACTATCCCGCTAACTCCCCATGGGCCAGGCCCTCCGGCTCCTCTCTGACCCCACACCCCCTGTGATAATCGCCTCCACCCGCTTCTGCAGGTGACATGCTGCAAAGCGGCCCCTGCTGTCCCTGTGTCCTCTCGTCCCCTTTTCTGGGGGTGAGCCTGGTGCTGCGGCGGTGTCTCCTGCAGAGTCAGCCCTGACCCTGAGGGCAGCTGGGGCCCTTGAGGTGGGGATGGTGAAGCCGGGGGCCTGGTGGAGCCCACCCTCAGCCTCTCACGGTGCGTCCACTCCACTGCGCCCACCCCTCTGGGAGTTTAAACTTGTCTGCACTGCCCGCCATGGACATGCCAGCATTTCTGTCTCACCTGGCTCAGCTGTCACCTCTTCCATCTCTAGAGGCCGTCCTGGTTGTGTGTTGGCACCGTCTCCTGGTCCCTCACCTGGATGTTCTGCCCTGATTCCCAGCAGAGTGCTCCCAAGTCAAGAACACTTCCTGGCTTCCAGCTCCCCAGGGTCCTTCCTCCCACATGCTGCTCCCCTTACCCCACCCCACGGCTGCCCTGAGCTGCAGTCCCTTCCCTGTTGTCTTGGCTGGAGTCTGGGGTTAGCAGATCCAAACTATTTTCTGCAGGCTGCTGCTGCTGCTGCTGCTGCTAAGTTGCTTCAGTCGTGTCCGACTCTGTGCGACCCCAGAGACGGCAGCCCCTCAGGCTCCCCCGTCCCTGGGACTCTCCAGACAAGAACACTGGAGTGGGTTGCCATTTCCTTCTCCAATGCATGAAAGTGAAAAGTGAAAGGGAAGTCGCTCAGTCGTGTCCGACTCTTGGCGACCCCATGGACTGCACCCAAAAGAGTACTGGAGTGGGGTGCCTTTGCCTCCTTCGATCTACAGGCCATCTATCTGTAAGCAGCACGGTCGTACTGCACAGCACGGGGAACTGTATCCGATGTCCTGGGATAAAACATGGCAGAAATAACCGAGTCTCTTTGCTGTACAGAAGCAATTAACACAACAGTGTAAACCAACTAGTCTCCAGTAAAATGCATTTCTCGGAGAACAGGTGTCAGTGGTCTGCACCCTCCCTATCACCCTATGAGAAACACCTGTTTGACTTCCTCTCTGAGGGGCCTTCCTTGGCCTCCCAAGCAGAGGTCCCCATTTCTCTGCTAAATGGCTCCCTGGCTCTTGGAAAACAAAGACGCAAACATCTCCGTTACTGCAACCAGCTCCTTCCTAGGTTACATCTTCCTGGGAAATTGACCAGAGTTTCAGAAGAGCAAGGGACGGTGGTGACGGAGGTGGCGATGGAAGGAGGGGAGGAACCGCTGATTTTGACGGGAAAGTTGAGACCTTCTCTCACTTAATCAAACGGTCACATCAGAAGGCACATACCTGGGGGAAGAGCGTCCAGGGCAGGACTAGCAGGTGGGAGAGGTGGAAACAGGCTCGGCATTTCCAGGGAACCCGAAGGGCTGCAGTGGTTTAAAGGATGACAAGGAGGCAAAGATGGGAGCTGAGGCTGGAGAGGGGTCCAAGCAGACGTGGCTAAGGAGGTGAGAGTTTCAGGGAAATGCTGGGAGAAAAAGCAGCTAAGGTACTGTTAGTAGTTCAGTCGTGGACCCCAGAGTCCGGCAACAGCATTTTCCAGGCAAGAACACTGGGGTGGGTCTCCATTCCCTTCTCCAGGGGATCCTCCTGAACCAGGGTTCTGCATTGCAGGCGGCCTCTTTACCGTCTGCGCCACCAGGGAAGCTCTGGGTCGAGGCAGACGCTCAACAGAAGGGAGCGCCCTTTGTTTCACAGTTGTTTGTTTGGTTTTGGCTGCCCCACTCGGCACGCGGGATCTTAGTTCCCTGACCAGGGATCGAACCCACGCCTCCTGCAGAGGAAGCTCGAAGTCTTAACTGCTGGACCACGAGGGATGTCCAGTAGTTGTTTAAGGATAGTGGGAGGCTGGGAGAGGCGAGGGGCATGGAGCGGTTCTGGGCTGATGGGACAGACTTGGGAAGAGAAGTAAGAGCATTCACTCCACTTACTGGAACAGAGAGAGTCTAAAGAAACGTGAAAACAAGGGGAAAGGCCCTGTTGTATTTCCCCAAATCTTCCCATCTTTAGGCCTCTCTTTCCTTTGCATGGATCTGAGTTTTCACCTGGCGTTGTCTCTCTTCTCCCTGAAAAGCTTCCTTTTCTTGTAGAAAAACTGGAACTTCCTTCAACTTTTTTTTTTTTTTGTATCATAGGTCTGCTGGTGACAGTCTTCACTTTTTTTGTTTTTGTTTTTGTCTGAAAAATCTTTGTCTTTATTTTTGAAGAATGTTTTCGCTAGATACAGGATTCTAGTTTGACAGGTTTTTCTTCTAGAATTTGAGAGGTGTCGCCCCATTGTCTTCCGATTTGCACAGTCTCTGACAAAACATCTGTTTTAATTCTTCTCTTCCTCACTCTTCCCATAAAATTCATCTTTTTTTCTGTGACAGCCTTTAAAATTGTCTTTTTTTCCCCACAGTTTTTCAGAATTTTGACTCCGACGTGCTTTGCTGCAGTTTTATTTATGTTCTTCTGATTGGAGTTCATCATGCCCCTCAGATCTGTAGATTCCTGGATTACCGTGGCCTTCAGTGAACTTTGAACCACAAAAAGGCAAAGAGAGTTTTCTCCTCTGTAGAACGAGGATGAGAAAGTGCTGTTTTGGGGGCTTCCCAGGCGGTGCAGTGGTAAAGACCCCACTGCCGATGCAGGAGACATAAGACACGTGTGTTTGATCCCTGGGTGGGCAGGATCCCCTGGAGGAAGAAATGGCACCTCCCTCCAGGATTCCTGCCTGGACAATCCCATGGACAGGGGAGCCTGGTGGGCCACAGTTCATGGGTTGCAGAGTCCGAGGCTGCTGAGCATGAAACCAGGTGCTGCACTCAGCTGGAAGCAGGGACTGATGATGAGATGGCAACGAGATACACAGAGAACTAAGCGCACCGCTCTCTTCCCGCCCGGAACAGTTTCCTCCACTTTGGTCTGCCGGAGGCTGGGGTTGGCCCCGCACCAGGATGGTGGGGCCGCCAGTCTCACTGTAGGTCAAGGTTCCTGCAGCCTCTTTCCTGCATCTTCAGATCGATTATTTTGTTTCCCTCCACTCTGCTTCTGTTAAAACATAAAAACTTGTAAATGCAGCCTACCCACAAATCATTTTTATAACTCTGATTTTATACAGTTTAAGGAAGGTTTTTTTTTCTTCTGAAATCCCTTGCCATTTTCGCTTGACCAAGGGAACATGTCCCTGTTGACTTTTATAAGCAAACTTGGCCATGACTTCCCCCGACAGGCCAGCCACTGGAAGGTGGTTAGACACTCAGCGAAAGATTCAGACTGGAGAGTCTAACCTCCCCCTCTCAGTGTAAACACAGCTCAGCATCACTCCACAGGCAGGTGTGGAATTCCACAGTGTGCTGAGGGCTACGCCAGGGCCCACCCAGGTGCAACTTTCCATTTGGAGGATACAGATTTGGTTAATATTGTCACCTCCTGCCGTGGAGCCCTTCAGACTGTGTCCATGGGCTGTGAGGATCCTTAAGAGCAAAGACTGCTTGCAAATTGGGTCTAAAATCTGAAGCCACTTGGCCCTGGGACAATCTTGTTTACGGACTTCTACAGTGTGAGTTATTATAATGAGTAGATAGCGAACCACCAAGCTGTCCCTGTCGGGACTGTGGCAGCCAGACCCCAGGGTGCTTTCCAGGGTTCCCACCCCATGATGCGTATGCCCTCTGCACACACCCCCTCCCCCAGAGCGTGGGAGGGCCTTTGACCTTGCTTCTAGCCCATAGGGTAGCAAAAGGCAAGGGATGTTGAGATATAATTAAGCTTCCATGTTAGTAGGTTTTGAGTTAACCGAGAGGGTGAGGCTGACCTAACCAGGTTAATGCCCTTGAAGGAGGCGCCCGCCTCTGAGTGCAGAAGCTCCTTGGAGACTCCAGGAAGGAACTGGCCGCATAGGAGGGGTCCCGGTGGCAAGGACCCTGGGCTGCCTCTTGGCCCTGCAGGCGACCTCGAGGACTGAGGGTGGGCTCCAGGAACAGCCAGTGAAAATCAGGCCCTTCGCCATACAGCTCCGGGGAAGGGAACTCTGCCACCGACTCGAAGGGTGTTGAAGGTGGTTTCTTCCCCGGGGGAGTTCCAGGTGGAAACGCCGCCCCACTCGGGGCCTGTGGGACCCTCCCTGGAGAATCCACAGAGGCTGGAGACTGTGAGACACTGAATATGTGCTGGGTTAGCACGCTAGGTGTGAGGTGACGCGTCACACAGCCTCAGATGACCAACAGGAGGACTTGCACTCTCGTTCCCAGAGCCCCTGCAGGGGTGCTGGTCCCCGCCTGGCAACTGTCCTCAGTCAAGGAAAGCCACCTTCCCCAAGGCTGTGGCCCTTCTCCAGCCGGAGGACGCTCCGGAAGGACAGGCCCTTTGTCTGACCACCCCGCAGTCCAGCTCCTTCCTCTCCCAAGTCCTGCTTTCTTTACTCCCCTGGGTGCGGGTTTGAGGATCCTGCACAGAATCCTTCCTACACGCCCATCTCCGCCTCAGATCTGTCCCCGGGGGAGCCTGACCTAAAATAGTCGTCATTATTCTCATACATCACTCATTGTCAGGGGCTGTGCCCTGAAGTCTGAAAGCTGAAGGAAGAGGCAGTCGAGAGAGGAACAGGTGCTGGTGACCTTGTTTTCATTTGCTTTCACTCTGCAGGCACAGATTCCCCTATTAATTTTCGATAGCCTTCCCTCTGAAAGACTATTGATCTTTTTTTTTAAAAAAAGCAATTAGTAAGAAGGCACTGGGATGGTCTGTAGAAATGATTAAGGTTCATTCTTTTTATTTTTCCGGAATGGGGCATGGAGGCCGGGTGTGTGTGTGTGTGTGTGTGTGTGTTGCTCGCCCCGCTCATTCTCCCATTCACTCAACAGATGTTTCTCAGGACCAGAGCCGGCCCCCTTGCAGGCTGTGCACCACGTAGACACACGCACGGAAGTCCCCCCGCCGCCGCGGGCTCCCGGATGTGACGTCACTAGTGGCTGAGCCGGGCTAATGGGTGAGACCCTAATGCTCCACTGCCCCACCTCCTTGAAGGACTTACTTACTTAGCTCCAGTGACTTCTCTTGTGCTGTGAAGTTGCACAAATCTGGCTTGGACCCACCAAAGCATTCCTTAAGCCCTGGTGTGTCACTGTATAGATGGGAAGAGACAGAAAGAACCATGCGCTATTTTTGTCTCAGGTTCTAAATAAGGCAGTTTACTTTGATTTGACAATCATGGCCAGTAACGCCCACACGGTGCCTCCATGTGCCTGGCACTGTCTGAACACTCCGTAGACAGTCAGGTAACCCTTCCAACCACCCCAGGTGGTCGCTAACAGTAAAGTTGTGAACAGATAGATGTCCATACCTGCGTTTGAGTTGCATCAGCTTTCGTTTCAGCAAAAGGGGCTGGGCTCATGAAAGTATGCTTGGAAAAGGCAAGTGAAACTTATTTAAGTTTGCAGGAAACCCTGAGTTTGCTAATAATTCTTTCTCCCTTTGGAAAAAAGGTCTCTCTTAGGTGTGGATGTTACATAAAATGTGTGCCTATTCTTGACCACCCAGCACCAATTACCCAAGTTTTAAAATAGCCCAGGCTTATCACTTCCCTTCCCTGTCCTCCCCTGCCCACCTTCTGACGTCCTCTGTTCCTGCACGTATCTGCAAACGGAAGGAGAGATGAGCAGAAACTCACATCTGGCAGGCTCAGTTACGCGTTACCAGCTCTGCTGAAGACCAAGTGGGTGAAGAGCTAGAAATTAATGGAGTGCCTGTCCAGGGCACTCCCCACCCCCGCCATGTGCCCCCTGCGCTGGAGACCAGGCTTCCTCAAGGTCTCCTGACTCCAAACTGCTAGGCAGCAGGAGAGCATCCTTACATCATTCTATTTCAGGTTGCCAGCTTTCCTTTGTTAGCAAAAAGTTCTGGAAAAACACCAGTTTAGTTTGTTTCACTGAGGAACAGAATGGGTTTGCTCTGCACCGTGTGTTTCTAGGGTTTCCCAGGTGGTGCTAGTGGTAAGGAACCATCTGCCAATGCAGGAGACAGAGATGAAGGTTCAGTCCCTGGGTCAGGAAGATCCCCTGGAGGAGGGCATGGCAACCTATTCCAGTATTCATGCCTGAAAAATCCCACGGACAGAGGAACCTGGCAGGCTACAGTCCCTGGGGTCACAGAGTTGGACCAGACTGAAGCGACTTGGCACATGCAGGTGTGTTTCTAACCCATCACTATTTCCTGGCTACTTTCTATCATGTGATGTCACTCTGTATTGAATTCTGAACAAGCCTAATTCCCAGTCTGTGCTGATGAGGAATGATGAGAGAGGAAAAAACACACACAAATAGACAAAAAGAGAAAAGCAAGTGCTTTCGTTGTGTCTTTTCTGATAGCTGGTGAAACGCGTCTGTACCCCTTCTTCTCTGTTTTCTTCACCCACAGTGTATTAGTTTCCCATGGCTCTGCTGTAACAAAGGACCAGAAATGTAGTGGCTTACAACACAAATGCATTTTCTTGCAGTTCTGGGGATCAAAATTCCAAAAAGTGTCTTTTGGGCCAAAGTCAAGGTGTTGGCAGGGCTGCGTTTCTCCTGGAGGCTCTAGGAGAGAATCTGCTTGCTGGTCCATGCTGGTTTATTGTGGGTGCTCACTCTCCTTGCTTGTGGCCCCGTCCTTCTCCAAAGGCAGCACCAGCCAGGCAAGCCTCTCTCCGCTGACCCACCAGGACACTGAGGCTTCTGCCTCCTCCTTCCACTTTTAAAGGACCCGAGCAATCAGGTGGGGCCACCTGGGTAACCGACGATAACTTCCTGTATCTTAAAGTCAGTTGATTAGCAATTTACTCCCATCTGCAACCTTCATTCTCCTACCCCCATGTCACAGAAAAGGTTCTGGGGATGAGGACATCTTTGGTGGGGGGCATTATTCTATCACACCTAGCGTGCATGTTCTTCCAGGATGATGCCATGGAGACCAAATGTCGTGTAGACCAACAGATAATATATATTAAAAAAAAATAGAGTCTCATAATGTTATCATAATCTGTGTATTACTGCTGGTTGCACTGGGTCTTCGTGGCTGTTGCTGGGGCTTTCTCCAGTTGCGGTGAGTGAGAGCTGCTCTTCACTGCAGTCGCCGTGAAAGCTCCCCGCTGCAGTGGTTTCTCCGGTTGCGAAGCACCGGCTCTGGGCCTGCGGGCCTCAGCAGCTGTGGCTCCCAGGCTCCAGTGCTCCAGCTCGGTAGTTGTTGCACGTGGGCTCCGTTGCTTCCCAGCATGTGGAATCTTCCCAGACCGGGAATCGAACTGGTGTCCTCTCCTGGGCAGGTGGATTCTTATCCACGTGCCATCAGGGAAGTCCTGATAATACCACAAAACCCATAAAACAAGAGAAGGAAAATGGAAAGCTCATCTGACATCAATGCTGGCTAATTCCGGAACACAAACATCCACTGTACACTTTGGGTGAGGCCATTGCGGACACTGTCGTTTGTGATTACTCTTCCCTCTGGATAAGTCAGGTGAGTTAGAATCGCCATCCAAGCGACATGGAAACAAGCATGATGATCCTGCGCACTGTCAAACAAGCGCTTGGTGCGTTTAATTGCTGAGTTAGGTGGTATAGGTGGGGCTTCCCTGGGGGCCCAGATGATACAGAATCTGCCTGCAATGGGGGAGATGTGCGTTCGATCCCTGGGTTGGGAAGACCCACTGGAGGAGGGCGTGGCAACCTACTCCAGTATTCTGGCTTGGAGAATCTCCATGGACACAGGAGCCTGGCAGGCTAGAGTCCATGGGGTCGCAAAGAGTTGGACTCGACTGAGCAACTAAGCATGTGGTATAGACAGTGTGGGTTTTGAGAAGAATGACTCTTTCCCTTTCTGCTGTTCATGACGATTCACAGTTGCTTGAGATGGGCAAAGCACCTCCAATCCATCCATTCATCCAAAGCCATCGACTCACTCAGCATGTATTTTTTTGTGTCTGACAATTTCCAAGTATAGTGCTAGATGCTGGGGACGTGATGACAAGACCAAATGTGTACTCTTTGCTCTTAGACATTTTGACCTAGCAGGGTCCATGTGGGACCTCCCGTAAGCCCTAGAAGAGAGTGAGGGAACCTGGTCTTGAAGCACCAGGAGGTCTGAGAGGCAGAGAGGAATGAGGAAGTTTCAGGAATAGGAGGGAAAGCTGAATACAGCCACCTGCCCAGAACTGCCCTGGAGACCATCTCTGTGTTTTCACCTCTTTTGATTCCTGGTTTCTTTGCTGGCTGCCCTGACATCACTCTCAAGTCCACAAACTCAGAGGAAGGGGGTGAGAGAAATACATTTTCTGGGCTCAGAGGAAGACAACCAGACATCAGACTTCAGGAAAGAGACGACTGTGTTACAGCGAACAAAGGAAAACCTCTTTGGTCCCGAGGTTGGGAAATGCTGAAGGTCAAAAGGCAGCTCGTGACATTTCATCAGAAAGGACACAGGGACACACACTCCAGACAGCTGATGCAGAACGTCAGGGAGATCAGTTCAAGAGCTGAAAACAGGCTCAGAAGAGCAAGTGCAAGGATGCTCTCCCTGCAAAAGGTAGGCAGTCTTCCGACACGGACCTCTGTAACTTCACTTGAATGGCACCTCAGGCTCTCCAGTCCAGATTCTCATTTTGAGTGACTAACTGCCAAGTTGTTGTCTTGGTTTAGACCTTTAAACTGGATTTCCCCCTAATAATTGGTGGACAAATGCTTTCATTATTGTTGCTCAGTTGTGTCTTTTTTGCCACCCCATGAACTGTGGCCCGCCAGGCTCCTCTGTCCATGGGATTTCCAAGAATACTGGAGTGGGTTGCCATGCCCTCCTCCAGGGGATCTTCCCGACCCAGGGACTGAAACTGCCCCTCCTGCATTGCAGCAGGTTCTTTACCACTGAGCCACCAGGGAAACCGGGACAAAGGCTTTGTCCCTGACAAATTCATCAAAAGCAACGGCATCCACCACATCCCTTGAGTTACCAGGTACATCCTGATGACTTTCCTGCGTGTGTCTCCCGCCTCGATGTCCAGCCTCCGAGCTCTAGACTTGCTTATCCTCCTGCCTACGTGACGTCTCTACCTGGAGGTCTCAGAGCTGCCTTGGATACAGTGTAGCCAAAATCAACCAGTGTTATTTCCACCCCAAACCTGGCTGGGTTGCTGTGTTTGCTGACTCAGTGAGTGGCCCTGCCTCCAGGAAGTTCCCTGGGAGGTGACCTTGACTCCTCCCTCTGGCTCACCACCTCCTATCCAGTCAATCCTGAATGCAGCTACAGATTCCCACCACAAAGCCACTGTGCTCCCCCTCGGGGCCGCTGCCCTGGCATAGCCCATTCTCCAGATTCTGGAAACTTCTTACATTTCCTCTCCTGCATCAACCTCTCTTCCTCCAGCATCCACTTCCTGCCCCAAATGTTGTGAAGACCTCCCCTTGCTCTTAGGATGCTCAGATGGTAAAGGACCCGGCTGCACATGCAGAAGACGCAGGTTCGATCCCTGGGTCGGGAAGATCCCTTGGAGAAGGGAAAGGCAACCCACTCCAATGTTCTTGCCTGGAGAATCCCATGGACAGAAGAGGCTGGTGGGCTACAGTCCATGGGGTCGCAAAGAGTCAGACACGACTTAGTGACTAAACGACACCCACAAAGACGACTTGCGAGTCCTTGTGCAGGTGGGGACAAGCCCGCCCTCTCCGTGAACCTCCTGCCTTGTCTCTCCTCTTTCTTGGACCCCAGGCTCACGGGTAGTTTCAATTCTCGGAAGGCACCACACTCCTCCCACCTCCGCCTCCAGACACCTCCGCTGTCCTGCCTTCAGCAACCCCCCCTCCACTCCCTGCTTAACTAACCCTTGCTCACCCATGAGACCTCACCTGAGATGCTACCATGTTCCATTGGTTTTAAACACACGTTCCACATACATCTCTGAAATTGGGGTGCTTTGCACTGCAGTGCCTTTGGCTCCTGTTGGCAGCGGCGGGGTCTCGGCTGTGTGCTGCCTGTGTGTGTGCACATCAACAGCGTGAGCAACCAAGCCTGAATATGGGGCTGGAGGCTTGGCAGCAGGCCCCTGACACGATGTGAGCGCTCTTTAACCCTTGTGAACTAATGGCTATGGTGTGGGGGTGGGAAGTGGCGGGTCAGACCTGTTCAGCACATCCCCCAAGCAAGTCAAAAATAACCTTGGCTCTGCGTGACCGCGAGCCTGGCGCAGGAGGACGTAACAGTAGCTTTTCATTCTTTTAGAGTTTCTTTCTAGCAGTATCGTTGTACCAGGGTGCTTGATGGTACAGAGAGGGACCGTGCGTGGAGAAGCAGAGACATCAGCTCTGAGTTGAAGGTGACGCAGAAGAGCTGGACTCTGAACAGGAAGAAATGTTAGTGATTCCTTAAGCATCTGTCTGACTCGTATTTTCTGTCTTAGCTATGCACAGAGTGACATGTAATTAAAACCTATGTCAAGTTGAAAATGAAATATTCTAAGTCATAAGAGAGCCTCATGTCATATTTAATTGGAGGTGTTATTTTCCTTTCTTAGCGTACATATCAATAGAATAATGGCGTGGCTTGCAGTGGGTGCATCTTAGATGTAATCACACACTGTAGTTCCTGAGAGCAGGCTTCACCGGCGCCCCACATTAAGCCAGCCTTTCATATGCTGCCCCATATTCCCGCACTTCGTAGCATCCTCACTAATAGCTGTAAAAGATAGTAAAGTGTCTAATTAGCCCTTTAAAGTCCGCAAGCGGAGGAGCTCCAGGTGAGAAAGACTGCACCACTGAGAGGTACCACTTTCCCCGGAGGCTAGAGTGTGTTTGCATGGATGAGCGAGCCTGGCTGGGACTGCGCTCCCATCTTCAGGGGGCCCAGAAAGAGACACTGTCCCCAGACGCTGTCGGTCGCTGGTGAGGCCAGCGCTCGGCCCCAGCCCTGGTGGTGGAGCGGCGAGGCTGAGTCCCTGAGAGGCAGCTGGACCTCCTGCAGCCCCGGTGCCCCTCACCCAGGGGCGCTGGCACCACCCCTCCCTCCTGGCACACCTCAGGGAGCAGTCACAGTTTATCTGGAGATGGCACAGTGCCCGTCCCTGGAAGCGAGGCCTGAGCGTGGCAGGGGGCATCGTGAGAACAGGACAAACACAGAAGGAGCAAAGGTGCACACACCACCCCCCCCCCCCCCCACACAAGGAATCCCTTCCCTGCGGAACAGTCTTCCTACAGAGAGGCTGAAAAGACCCGTCAGCCTGCCTTTCTGCGGGAGAGGGGGCTGGGGCTGTGGGAGGGCAGGGAGCGCGCGGGGACAGGGCCCCCATGGGATGGCCCCCACACTGATTCCCTGCAGGCCCCCAGGCAGGACTGGGCGGGGCAGGGGGGTGCTCCCAGTCTCCGTCAGCAACAGCACGTGCCTGAGAAGGGCAATGAGGCCCTGCCATCCCCTCAAGATGGCCCAGGCAGGTCACTCTGCCTTCCGTTTTTGCCTCTGAAAAGCAGAGAAGTCATGTCGAAGTGCTTCCTGCCAGTTCACAGTCAGAAACGTCCGTGGACAGGGCAGAGCGGCAGGCACACGCGGGGATCTCAGCTCCAGGTGGGGGGGCCCTGAGTCTCCCCGGGGGTGGGGGCGCGGAGGTGCTCATGTTTCACTCCCACTTGGCCCCTGCTCCTCTGAGTCAGTCCTGTTTGTGAATCGCTCTCTGACCCGTGAGAGCAGCTGTGTACTGACGGCGAGGACCGGCTAGCCAGACCTCAGCCCCTTTGAGATTCCCCCACACCACGTAAGGGCTTCCCTGGGGGCTCAGATGGTAAAGAATCTGCCTGCCAGTGCAGGAGACACAGACTTGATCCCTGGTTCTGGAAGATCCCCTGGAGGAGGGTGTGGCAACCCACTCCAGGATTCTTGCCTGGAGAATCCCATGGACAGAGGAGCTTGGCGGGCCACAGTCCATGGCGTTGGACGGAACTGAGTGACTGTCACATGTTTTGTGTAGACTACTACACCACATAAAGCCATTCCTGAAGTGTGTATCGGGCACTCGTTTTGTTGAAAAACTCAGTCATTTCTGCAAACTCATTTCCTCCCAGATTCTGATTTGGAAAAGCCCACATCTGATTTCCCAACCTCACATCCAGCCTGGGCTCCGAAGCTTCCTTCAGGCACCTAATGGGCGAAGGCTTAGAGCCTCCCCACCCCGCCCCGCCCCCAGGCCTGGCCCCAGCCTCTGCAGCGGGAGTAAATGAACGCTGAGACCCATTCCCGTCTGACGCAGCCTCACATCCAACCACTTCCCCAAATTCCTCTCTGCAGCGTCCAGACCCCACCTCACCGAGTCCACAGGAAACGGGCCCCAGAAACTCTGGCCTGAAAGTCCCGGGGGTCCTGCCTGTCTTTGTCTCCCCACCAGCTCTTGTTCTCAGCGCTGATGAGGTTGAGAACTGGTCCTTAAGTCGTGTTCCTGAATTCACCAGGGCCCACACCGGAGCCAACCACCCGTCAGCCAATGCCTTGGGACACAGGCCCCACGGAATCAAACACAGACGTTTGCCTTACGTAGACGTCACCTCCATGGTCATACGAAGTAAATGAAACAAAACTCATGGCTAAAGAACAAGCTTCTTTGCATTAAGAAAGCCAGGAGTCTGTCTGGCATGTTTCACTAAGTATTAGAACAGTTCCCAGAAACAGCCCGCCCCGCACAGAATTCCCATTGACTGCTGACGGCACACGTGGGTTCACTGGTGCGACCTTGCCCTCCAGCAGGCCCTGAGGTAGACCTGGGGTCACAGATTTAGGCTGATAGTAAGCCTACAAGCCTGAAAGGTAAGCTGCACGTGACAGGTGAGTGTAACTGGCAGGTGAGCTGCATGTGATTTTCTCAAACTCACTGTAAGCTCCTTGACCGCCGCTGTCACAACTTGGCCATTTTCGAATTCCCCTCGTCCCCGCCATTCCCCTTTCAGCCTATGATCAAGTGCTAGTGATGGATGGATTCTGACAAGTACAGGTTCAGCAGAAGTTTGCTGAATGAAATTATGATGAAGACTTTTGGTTTCTTTGGTGTCTGCGTTCTTTGAGATCAAGTACCGAATACAGCAAATGTGACGGCAGATCCAAGCGCTTTTTTCTCTGGGGTTTGACTTCAGCAGGATTTATTCCCCACGAGCCTTGCAGGACTGGTCACAGTTCATGGCCATTCCAGCAAGGGGACTAGGGAGCTACTTAGGAACCAAGAGGGACCCTTGTAAAGCAGTCCAAACCCCTCCCACAAAGCAAGAGGCAGAAAGGCCACGGATGGGTCACCTCCCCCGACTCCCCAGCTCCTGTGCTCCCAGGCATGGTGGACATGGGCTCATAGGCATGGTGGACAGGAGCTCACAGGCACGGAGAGCATGGGGCTTCTCACCTGCCTCCTGGACAGTGTTAACTCAGTCACTTGGTGAGACCAAGACCTTGGTCCTGGAATAAGCTTCCCCTGTGGCCTAACCCTGGATGACAGCGGAAAAGAGGAAAAGTTAAAATTGTACATAACCTCCTGCTCCTTTTGCCTCTCTAACTCAGCTTGCTCCTCGCAAAGTTTGGATCACGTAGGTCTCAGAAAGCTGGGACAATACTAGGAACTGGGACTTATCTCACCCACCTTTGTCCTGCTCTTTGCAATCACCCAGCCTCTGCAAACCCACAAACCCGCTTAATCTTGCCTGTCCACATATAAAAACTCTGTAACCCCTTTGTTCGGGGCTCAGAGCTTGGAGTGTTACCTCCTCTGGGCCCGCCGGTGTCATAAACCCGAGTTCTCCAACTCTCTGAGGGTGAGGCTTGGTTCCTCTAGCACTGGTTTCTGCAACAACAGCTGGAAAAAGTTACGAGCGTACTTGCCCTGTGAATAGGGCCCTGCAATACCAGCATCCTCCAAGGAGCATGCCTTAGTCTGCACAGGCTGCCTAACAAAATGCCACAGGCTGGGTGGAGTGTCTAGGTTGCATCTCTGGAGACTGGGAGTCCAAAGTCAGGGTGCCAGCAGGTCAGGTTCTGGTGAGGACCGTCTTCCAGGTGGAGTCTTCTTGTCAGGTGCTCACATGGAGCAAAGGATGAGGTCTATCTGTGGGGTCTCTGTTATAAGGCCTCATTTATGGGGGGGGGCACTCTCATGACTTAAATCCATCCTGAAGGCCCTGCCTCTTAACACCACTATTTTTGGGGATTGGGATTTCAGCATACGAATTTTGTGGGGACAGAAACATTCATCCCACAGCAGGACTGGCCGTCATTGCTACAGCATCTTCAGCAACTTGATGCTGAAAGTAATCAACATCTTCCTTGGAAAAAAGAATCATAGATTAACTTCTGCCCTGAACTGTTCTGGAAGGGCTTTTAAAAAAACGTGTCTTTATTTATTTGGCGGTGTCAGGTCTCAGTTGCAGCATGCAGGATCTAGTTTCCTGAACAGGGACCAAACCCAGGCCCCCTGCATTGGGAGCATGGAGTCTTAGCCGCTGGATCACGAGCGAAGTCCCCTCCATAGGCTTTTAAAGTCAGCAAAAAATAAAGAAGACAAGGAAGCCTGGTGTGCTGCAGCCCATGGGGTTGCCAAGAGTTGGACATGACTGAGCGACTGAACTGAACTGAAGCTAAATGCTTCCACCAATCTCACTGCCCCATTCTCACGAGAATCTGGCTCACGAGATTCAGCGACCCCTGTTTTTCTGGCTCCAGCAACCCCTGTTTTCAAGAGGATTTCTGCTGTAATTATGGGAGCACAGGCCGACCAGCCCCATTTCCTTGCTCTGTTAGCAAGATGCTCAGTTATCTTTGAGTTCAGTTCAGCTGTGGAGTCTTCTAACTGTAGTTTGGACCCTGGAGGGGCAGAGACTTAATAGGGGCTGCCTTTTCTGCATCCTGTAAGAATTGCAAAGATCCAATAAGTCAACTTTTACACAATGGGATGGGAAGGGTCTATCTGGGCTAAAAATGTACCAGGAAAAATCATAGGTTGTTTGTTCCTAGCATGGTGGCTCAAAGTACACCCCGTCTTCCACCTTGATACCTTGTTAAAAAGTTGGAAAGTCTCTATCAGGGTGAGAAAGACAACTTTGACTTGTTCAGTGGGTGGTTTTTCAAAAGCCCTAGAGATTCATTCCTAACACAGGTCTATTCAAAAGTGTCACAGACGCTTGCCGCTCACCCACACATGCAGGGAAGCCAGGAGACAGAATATAGAAGAAATTAGAGCCTCTGGGGTGGAAGGAGGAATTTTCTCTGTCGGCAGTAGGGGCCCTTCGCGCTCTGCTGGGGTGATGTGAAGACAGAGCCCCTGCAACCCATCTCGGTGCACCCACTCGGCGGGGGAGTCAGGCACGGCCCTGGGTTTCTCCTAACATCCAAGTTCTCAACAAAAACCTTCCTGAATTCAAAGCCCTGACTGCGGCTGACATGAGACAGTTATGGTTGCTAATTGTTTGCCATCCCAAACCAAGAAGTATTAAGTAGTTGAATAACTAGGCCACCTTCCTCCAAGCCTGCACTCTGGGCTTGGACATGTGGGACAGACGGGATATTCAGTCTCCTGGATGACACTGAGGTCCAGGTATTTACATTTCCAGCCAACACAGTGGGGTCCTGGAGACCAGCCCCTGCAATCTCTGGCCTCACTCTCCACATTGCTGGAGACCCATTTGGAAAGCATCATTAAACTCGGCATCTCCTGGCAAGCTGAGGTGACTGCCACCTCGTTGACCCCTTCCCAATCAGGATGTGTCCAGTTTCATTTCCAGTAACCTCAGCTCTTGACTCCAGGCTGCTGACCTTGTCTTCCTGCAGACTTTTGCTTGGCTGGGCCTTCAGCTCCCAGCATCCCTTGCTACCTGTAAAGGCAGAGATCCCCTGCCTTAAGGCTGATCCCTCAGAAAACAGCCTTTGACCTTCGAGTCCCAGCCTCAGACCTCGTGAGGGGACAAGGTCAATGGCCATGCATGTATCAGAGTAACAGGTTCGTTGTTGGGCTGGTCCCGACAACAGCGCTCCTTCTTCCTCCCTTCTCTCTTCATCCCCCCAGCCCTGTTTTTAATTTACCCCTTAGACTAATAATAAGGCTTCCGAGGTGGCATTGGTAAGTCTTATTATTAGTAAAGAATCCTCCTGCCAAGGCAGGAGATGCAGGAATCTGGATTCCAACCATGGATCAGGAAGATCCCCTGGAGGAGGAAATGGCAGCCCCCTCCAGGATGAGTGTCTGGAGAATCCCAGGGATGGGGGAACCTGGTGGGCTGCCATCTATGGGGTCGCACAGTGTCAGACACAACAGAAGCGACTTAGCAGCAGCAGCAGCCTCCTGCCAAGGCAGGAGATGCAAGAAAAGTGGGTTCCAGCCCTGGATTGGGAAGATCCCCTGGAGGAGGAAATGGCAACCCACTCCAGTATTCATGCCTGGAGAAACCCATGAACAGAGGAGCCTGGCGGGCTGCAGTCCACCGGGCTGCACAGAGTTGGCATGACTAAGCGCACACACAGACTAAAATTTGGGAGTCAGCAAATGCTGAGCCAAACAGGTGGTCCTACTAGGGCTCTGGCAACGAGTGCCCCCGAGGTTCTAAGGAATCGGTCGATTCCCTTATCCTGGTATTACATCCTGGCAAAAGGACAAAAACCTGGGTTTCGTTAAACCTTCCATACCAATTTACCTTTATGCTGAGGAGAAAATTCATCCCAAAGGGTAATTTATTCAAAAACCTGCAAGTGTCTGGGAAGAGGGACTTCTAATGAAAGTGCCTTTTAAACCATAACTATATCGTGTCCTGACATTTATAATGAAGCCTAGAGCCAGAAATAGATTTTCCAGGAGCGCGGGACGTGTCCCAGTAGCTAGATGAAGCCCCTTCTGCTCCAGCGGTGCCTGCGCCTAGGAGGAGTCTGGGGGGCTTTCGTGTCTGTGTGGTTCGGGGGGTTTCTCGAACTGCTGAGGGGCCCCCTCGAGGGGTACAGCGATGGACACCTGCGACCACAGCCACACGTGCGTTCTGGCACAGACAACACAGAAGGAAAATAATTGCCTCCGTTTCCAAGCAAGGCCGAACGCTAACCTTTCACGGTCTGTTTTATTCTCCCTAGAAATTATATCGATTTGGTCTTTCACTTTGTGATTAAGAGAGAATTTAGTTAGCAGCCAAGGCACGCTGCTCACATATTTATCAGTGTGCTTGAAACCACCTTGACATCACCCGACGGAGAGTTTGGAAAATTAGTTACAAGAAGCCTTGAAAGTTTCTGGGACTTGAAGAAACCAGGTCGGGTCACAAAGAGGGCTCACAGGCCCTCCTGACTCGGTGGGAGCCCGTTAGACGTTTTCAGAGGGGAGACTAACACCTGTGAAGGAGCCGCGAGAAAAATCAGTGTGCAATTCTGCTTTAAAATGGTGGTTTTCCAAACGCCGCCTGAAGGAAACACGAGAGGAAGAAACCGTCCGCTGTGAACTGGAGGGACGAGGGCGGAGGGCAGGCGGCGGAGACGCGGGTGCTCCGTGCTCGACAGTGGCCGCGGTGCGGGCGCGGTGGTCAGAGGAGGAGCAGGGGGCGGTTTTCCGGTCGACAAGCGGCCGTCCCAGGCTTTTGTGCTGATGCGGGAGGATATACGGGGCGAGCTCCCAAAGAGACCGAGGGGAAAATCGGATCAGTCCCACTTGGCACAGGATGCTGTGCACAGAAACGCCACATGGATTAGAGCGACGCCATCATTCACGCAAAGACGGTCCAAGAGTGGAAAGCGGGGTGACGCTGCACTGCCCCAGGGCCCAGCCGGCTGTGTAGACAGAGGCGGTGGTGGGGGGAGGGGGAGGGATTGGGGGGTGGAGGGGGGCGGCGCGGGGGCGGGCAACAGGAGCGTGAAGCTCAGCCTGTAGGGGGCAGCACTGTTAGCCCCAGTCAACCTGCAAAGCCAGCTGCAGCGATCCAACGAAAAGCCAGCAAACTGGATTTTTATCTGAAATCTCACCTGCTTTAAAAGGTCGGCAACACCCCTAAAACTTCTTTGAAACACTGTTCCGAGAGCCTCTCTGAGACCGAGCCTCTGCGCTCCCCTATAAAAATCTCTCATCAGGGCCGGGGAGAGGGAACTGTGTTATTATCGGCACAGAAGACAGAAGGAAGTGGCAAGTTGCGAAGGTTTTTATGAGAAAACGGCTCTAGAGCCTCCAGGTTGGAGCAAAGCTCTGAAGCTAATGTGTGTGTGTCAGAAGGTTACTCACTTCAAATCTGGAAGTTAAAACCAGAGTTCTGATCATTAAATAATGAGTGATAACAGTTGAAGCCGAATATGAAATCACTTCCACGCAGCAAGAGGTTAAATATTTATGCTGTTATTTGAATCAGAAGTTATATCTGGTAGAAATTCATGAATGGCTGAGTGATGTGTTTTCTGCCGGATCTGTCTGTGATCTGCAGGCTGAGGGAGTTGGTCCACATCCTTACAAATCAGGCGCCACTGCTTATGGATAGCAGCTACTGAAATTTTGGACCCAATGTCTAGAAAGGAAGAGCAAATCCTTTTAGGGCAAACCCTGCAGCCTCTCACTTGTGTAACACGATGGGGATATTCACCGGGGTTGGAATTTCTTCCCAGACTCTGTTGAGTTTGGATTTTGCTTCATCTCACAGCAATCTTGCCTGAGGTGTTAACGTTTATTCCCCTTAAGAAGCTTCACATGTTATAATGCTGTGCCCTGAAGAATTAAATAGGGGAGAAAAGGCTCCTGGTGCTGGATCAGATTACCCTCCAGAACTGCTCATTCCTGCCCACCTCGCCCTGGTGGGCTGAGCATACACTCCTGACCTTTGGTTTCAGGTGTGGCCTTCGTTGCTGTTGATCAGTTGGTCAGTTGTGTCCGACTCTCTGCGACCACATGGACTACAGGACGCCGGGCTTACCTGTCCTTCGCTGCCTCCCAGAGTTTGCTCAGACTCATGTCTATTGAGTCGGTGATGCCATCCAACTATATCATCCTTTGTTGCCCCCTTCTCCTGCCCTCAATCTTTTCCCAGCATCAGGGTCTTTTCCAGTGAATCAGCTCTTCATATCATGTGGCCAAAGTACTGGAGCTTCAGCTTCAGCATCAGTCCTTCCAATGAATATTCAGGGTTGATTTCCTTTAGGATTGACTGGTTTGATCTCCTTAGTATTTGCTTTAGGGGCTTCTATGCTAAGAGACAGAATGTGATCAAATGCTGGAAAGGACTTGTGTGACCGGGTGTGTTCTGCCATCTCCGTGAGATGCAATTTCTCCAGGTAACTACCACCTCTGCAGCCTGGGGTGAACACGTACAGAGCGGAGCACCACCACCCCACCCCACACCACCCCACCCCACCCCAGCCAGACCTAGCTGGGTCTGTGGCTGATGCAATATGTGTCCCCCCTGCCCCGCCCCCACCCAGAGCCCAGCCTGGGGAGCTGCCCTGCCAATACACAGTTCCAGGAGAACAAATAGATGTTCTTTTAAGAAACCAAGTTCCGGGAGGATTTTATTATTTAGCATTATTCGAGCACTGACTCACTGATTCCATCCTTTCAGAGTGAATGAGGCTTTTTGCCTTTTAATTGGTCCTTATAATTCGTTTGCTTCTCCAGGGTGTAAGCATTTCACTCAGCGTGAGAAGAGTAGGCATTTTAAAGGGCCGGGAGAACTGGACAACACTCAGAGCGTCTCAGCTTAGCAGTGGGTCTTCTTGTGCGCAGGTTGCCGAAGTCCCACTTGCCATCATCAGTCATCAGTTGAAGATCAGGTACAGTTGGAGAAGAGCATGGCAACCCACTCCGGTCTTCTTGCCTGGAGAATCTCACGGACAGAGGAGCCCGGTGGGCCATGGTCCATGGGGTTGCAAAGAGTCGGACACGACTGAAACGACTAAGCAGGCATGCACCGTGGGACCTGGGCGTCATCGTCTTCTTTGCCCTCTCTCCCGTCTCTCCTATCCACCTTTGGGCCCCTCACTCAGCACCCCAGGAGAGGCGGTCCTCACCTACATCTCAAGTCTTTCCAGGGCCCTTGCCCCTGCGATCCCCGGCCGGTTCACTGTGCTCTCTGCGTGGATTAGTACAGTCGTCTCCAAGTTGCCTCCTTCCAATCCACGTCTCATCTTGCGTCCCCCTTCCCACCAGCTTAGGAACACTTGTACTACGTCCATGTCGCTTTCGGATCGTGACGGGCTCCTAACTCTGGCTTCCCAGACCCTTTAGGATCCACTTCCTGCCTACCATGCTACCATCTCTCACCAGCTGGTGTAAGTATAGAAAAATGGAATTCAGAAATAGACCCACATATGTTAATATACCAGAGAAGGCAATGGCACCCCCCTCCAGTACTCCTGCCTGGAAAATCCCATGGACGGAGGAGCCTGGTGGGCTGCAGTCCATGGGGTCACTAAGAGTCGGGCACGACTGAGCGACTTCATTTTCACTTTTCACTTTCATGCATTGGAGAAGGAAATGGCAACCCACTCCAGTGTTCTTGCCTGGAGAATCCCAGGGACAGGGGAGCCTGGTGGGCTGCCGTCTATGGGGTCGCACGGAGTCGGACACGACTGAAGCGACTTAGCAGCAGCAGCATGTTTATATACAACCAATTAATGGGCTCCCCAGGTGCCTAAATGGGTAATGCAGGAGACACAAGAGACGCAGGTTCAATCCCCAGGTCTGGAAGCTCCCCTGGAGGAGGGTGTGGCAACCCACTCCAGTATTCTTGCCTGGAGAATCCCATGGACAGAGGAGCCTGGCAGGCCCCAGTCCATAGCGTCACAAAGAGTTGGACACAACTGCAGTGTCTTAGCGCACGTGAAATTATAAATCAGTTATACGTCTATACATGTTCTTTGTCGTAGTCTTTCCCATTATGGTCTTACATCAGGACACTGAATACAGTTTCTGTGCTGTGCAGTAGTCCTTGCTTATCCATATACACATATCAGTTTGCATCTGCCAGTCCCGAACTCCCACTCCTTACCTCCCCTGCGCCCCTCCCTGCTTGGCAACCACAGCTCTGTTCTCTGTCTGTGAGTCTTTCTGTTTCGTCAGTTCAGTTG